>NC_090449.1:927453879-928703879 GCF_031143425.1 Pleurodeles waltl
CTCCGAGGGTGCAGGGGATAAGTGCCCCCCCCACCTGCAGCACCACCACTATGCAGATGTCCGAGGTTGCAGGGGATGGACAGGAGCTGCCACCACAAGCAGCAGTCACCGCTGGCGGACGGTATGTAATCCTGTCTCTACGGGCTGCTGTGCGGCCTGTTCACTCCAGAACCAGTGGGGAAGACACCCAGTCGAGAAACTGTGACCTTGCACTCCCCAGGATCAAGCACAGGGCACGCTGCCCCCTCCAGAACCAGTGGGTAAGACACCCACATGAGAGACTGTGGCCCATCACTCCCCAGGATCAAGCACAGGGCACGTTGCCCCCTCCAGAACCAGTGGGTAAGACACCCACGTGAGAGACTGTGGCCCATCACTCCCCAGGATCAAGCACAGGGCACGTTGCCCCTTCCAGAACCAGTGGTCTTGTTACATCTCCTGGCTGTGGTGGTCCCCCTCCCCCATCCCCCTGAGGTGCCTGCCTATTTACCAACTAATGCCCCTGCAGTGTTATCTCTGTGTTGAAGCAGGTGACATGTGTGGCCCTGGACTTTGGCCTGTGGCCTTGTGGCCCACGCAAATTGAGGACTGGGCTGTGTCCCTTTTTCTGTAAATATGTATATATCTATTATCTTGCCTAACTTATTATTTCTACTGTGTTGATCATATTACAAACACTGCTGTCTTTCGGAGATCTTTCCGTCATGGTCATAATTTGACGGTACTTACTGCCGACCTGCTGGCGGTATTACCGCCACTTTATCACCGACCGCCAGGATCGTAATGAGGGCATAGCTGTTTCCACCCTTCCCATTAAAATGTATTGAACTTGAGCCAGATAGGGTGAGCTAGCCAGTAAAATTCAATTTTCGGGAGTCTCTTCCCTCCCTTTTCGATAAACGCACGCTGTTTTGTCATATTTAGTCTCAGTTTGTTTCCTCACACACAAAATAAATGTTTTCCTATTTACAGAGCTCAGCATACCTTCTGATAGTTTTCAATGGACCATTGTGAATAGATAATTGAGATGTGGTCCAACATTCATAGTCACTGCCTGCATTCTCCCTTCAGGCATAATTGACATTTAGACCATCTGGTGAGATCTTCGGAGATGCTGAATAGAGGTACATGTATGTTATCTTCACTCATATTTTTGAGGCCCCATTCGTTTTTTATAGCTCATTTAAAATAGTAACTCTACAGTGATAGTGAAGGGATAATATAGACGCTGACGGCATGGCTCATAGGAAGTGAATGGGCCAAAACTGGGACCCTTCAGAATGGTGGTGATACTTGGCCTTGGGCTTTACTAACAACTAGGAATCTCAGCTAAACAATATTATGTTAAAAAACTAGAGATACAGGGTAATCTGGTGAGATTTGGGTGAAACACATTATTTTTGCTCACACATAATGTACCGGAAATATTTAACTGTGCCTGAAATGAACAATACATACTCAAATGTACATTCTATCTGTAGCTGAAATTTGACCGCAGTTCTAAAAGTTCTATCTTCTGTGTTTCTACATCATACCTAACATATAAGACATGCAAGAGGGACTAGTGAAAGTCTTGGATAATGATCAACAGACAGCCTTAGTATTAGTAGGTCTCTTAGTGTCCTGCAATACTGTAGCCCTGTGGTTCTTAACCTGTGGTCTGCAGAACCATGGGGGTTCACAACGCCTAATCAAGGATTATGCGACTGTTTAGAAAGTAAAATAATATTAGCAGTTTAATAATGGATATACACATAAGAAAGCAAAATTCAAAATTTAAATTTGTAAATGCTCTGCAAATATGACAGAATTTGAAACTGAATTCTAAAAATTAAGCTAGCATCCCTAACTTGATTCATGGGAGTAGCGCAAGTCCATCAAACAGCAGTATGGACAACAGGTGATCTTAACTGAAGCACTAGTAAGCACCAACAAAGAGTGGGTGCAAAAGGAGCAAATTATATGCTTGATTTAGAATGTTGCTTTGTCTTTTTAGAAATAAAATCAAACTTTGAAAAGCTTCAAACCTAACAGTAACATTCCGATTTTTGTATATACGTTTTGTTTGTGCAAGAAAACATTTCATAATTTGTGTGCTTGTTTGATGTACACTCGTTTCTGTAGTTCTGAGTACTTTTTAATGTTCAAATTATAAAAACTGCTTAGGCTTGGGTCACCGGCTTCCAACAGTGACTCAGTGGGAGTCTACAGAAGTCAAAAGCTGGTGTAGACCACTACATCCTACCCCAGTTCATTCGAAAGCATACAGGTATTACTGGAGCAACTCTGGTCTGGACTGGCTCATTAGTACGGGACTGTTCTCATTAAACAAAACAAGATTAACTCATCTGATAAAGAAAGGCATATCTTTTGGGGTACCTCAATGTTCAGGCCTAGTCCCATTATTAATCAGTATAATTCTAGGCCACATGCAAATCATTCTCAGACTGGGAAGAAAATTTAGAAACCATCCAGACCTTCCAACCTGCCTCACTAATGTACACATAAGGTTGGGTGAAAGTGGTTTGTACTTTACTGGATAATAAGTTTTACATTTTGGTACGGTCATCCAAAGGAGTTATATTTTAAATGATCATCAGCGGTGCTTCAATCTTTTGTTCTCGAAAGCAGAGCAAAGAAAACAGATGGTCACCACTGATTCAGGGCTTTCATTCCTTCTTCAAGCGAATGCTAACCATAGTACTCACCTCCACCTACAAATGCTTGTTAAACATTCTCATGTCCAGGTTCTACTGCAAACTGGACCTATTACACCCCTTGGTGGTATCATGGCTGGACCACTGCAGAGGCATTTACATAAGCCTTCAGAAAAACATAGTGAAGAATGTCAACTGACAGAGACCTGGTTACCATTTTCTTACAGGACCTAAAGAGCAAAGAGGGTATATAACTAGCATTAGCTACCAATGGAACAAAGAATAACTAATAAGATGCTCAAAAAGCCTGACAAAGCTTACTGGTCTCAATAAGGAAACAAAAAAATAAGCACACTGATTTCCTTGAACAAATCAGTCAACAATCTGAGACAGGATCACTCCAACACCTTTCATGAATAAGGCGCACAGACACTAAACTCTGGCCAAAAGGCATAATGGCATGACATACATTGAACCCAGTGCTAAGACATCAACAAGCTCACCACAGATTGGAATTAGTGGGTTATTGGAAGGTTCTCATTTACCTCAGATATTCTCAACTTGATAAACATTAATGTAATATGACTGATGAAGCTGTGCAAGGTTCTGATTGACTGTATTTCTTGACCTTCCTTATTTTCAACTTTTCTCTATCTTTCCTTTCTTCTCCCCCCTTGATACTTACCAGCCACAACTGAGAGGCATGTGGCACCTAAGAAGTCACCAATAAATTAATCCACATGCAAAAGGGCCTGGTGTATATGATGACTGCTTCAGACAACAGGTTCCTTGCAGTGGGGGTGTTTTAACATGTGGGTGTCTTGCAGAGGTTGACGCACTGTTTTCTTTTATATTCCATCTGGGATAAATGATCCACATATGTTCTACATGTGTCCCCCCCTTCTGTTGAAATGACAAATTAGGAGCCCCTGGTGTCTTATTAGCTGGACAACATGCTTTAGAGTATTACTTAACAAGAGGCAAGCTATCTGGGGCCTTGTCATGGTGCACCCTAACCTAACGTGCACATGCACCCCTTGCCATCTTCTCTTTTGATGCAATTATCCTCAGGAAATCCGGTGGTGTGATAGTGACTGAATGGTGCTCTTCCCACACCCATTGCAGCGTTTCTGCTCTGCTGGTCTCTGGCTGTATGCGTCAGATGGATAGTGGGTTTGCATGGGGGGGTTTATGTGCCACCGTATATTTAGGGTGACCAGGTGACCAGGACTTGCCAGGACACCAGCTATCCTTGCAGATGTTGAGAACTTTAGCTCTTGTCCCAGGTTTTTTTTAAAGGAAAGATCAACTGTAAACATAGAGAGGTAGGGTTTTATATGCTCAAAGACAGGACGTGTTTGCAGCTCTTTTCTGGGCACAATTAAAAAAACAATGCTACTGGGATTAAAAGTTTTTTTAAATTTAATTCCTTAGTGCAGTGGTTCCCAACCTGTGGTCCGGGGACCCCTGGGGCTCCGTGTAGCCTCCTCAGGGGGTCCGCGACTGCTTAGAAAGTTAAGTAATCTTAACTGATTGAGTCCCCAGCTTTCAGTAATAACTCAGTCAGGGGTCCCCAGATTCCAATAATGATTCACTGGGGGTCCCCACGTTCCAGTAATTTTAATTAGGGGGTCCACAGAAATCAAAAGGTTGGGAACCTCTGCCTTAGTGCCTTATTATCTGTGTTTCTATGTTGATGCGTGCTGACATTTAAGTCATTTTGTGTTCCTTGGCTCATGTAAAAGTGTAGTCCTCCTTCTTTGTTTGCAAAATGTCCTGGTTAGGTCCAGCCTAGGCAGCGCACATGTGCTGGCTTCGAGACATGCTGTATTCACTCTGGTGTCTTTCAAATCACCCATCATTTTTGATTGGTTCCTTCATGTGCCTTTTGAAATTTGTTTATTTTCCTCTGTAAAAAGTCTACATTGGTCCCTCCTTTTGCTGTTTTGGTCATGCCCTGGAGACTGTCCCTCTTACATCTATCATTTCCTGATTGGCCATATATGTGAGTTTCAATGCATTACTGTTTCCTTTTGCCTCTGCTTGTGGTTTAGAATTCTTGTGTTTATTGACTTTCCAAAAGTGCTCAGCCACAGCTTTTCTGAACACACTCAGCCGACGTCTGTTAATCATGTCCTCAATAAGTCAAACAGCATGATTTGCATCACATACAAAATGCTTTTAACTTTTGCCTTGGCTTGTGGTGTAGGATTGTTGTGCATATTGGCTTTCCAAACGCCCTCAGCCACAGCTCTTACTGTTTCACAGTTTTTTCTGTGACTTGCCATTGCTCATTTTTATTCCCCAACAACAACCTGCTTCACTCTTATCTTATCTAGTATTTATGACTGCTCGTTTTTGTTTGCCTACCACAATGCGCTTCGCGTTTATCTTGTTGAATATTTACAGGGTTTTTTTTGTGGCTACTGCTGCTCATTTTCATTCCCCGACAACAACATGCTTTGTGTTTATCTTGTGACAAGTATACTACATTTCCCATCAATCCTTGCTGCAACATATTAATGATGTTTAATACACAATGTGTTAGCATCATTTGCTGTTTTCTTTGACTGTAATCCCTTATGTGTAAATGCTGCAGAAGCTCGCTTTGAATGTGATTCAGATGTTCCTCACATAACTGTCGTGCAACCTATATGTGAACTGCATTGCCCATTAATTCCTTGCTGGAACATGACATGCTCTGCATGCGCGTTGCAAACCCGGTATCTACTACAGCCCCCATTATTCCATGGAGTGGATAGGACACATAATTGACACTCATGACTTCCTTTATTAGCAGCGCTCACCGCTGCACTCTGTATCCTCTGACCTGGTGTTGGGAGCGGTACTTTTTTGACTGATTCTGCTTCTGTCTTGCATGTAGAACCTGTTTAAGAGTGAATTGACCCATAAGGTGTGGCCATGCTGCTGACTAAAATGGGCGCGCTGTGGTGAAGCTCCTGCGGCATCTCCCATTAAACCGAGGAGAACGGCGGTCACCGCATGCCAGTGACCACTGAGACAATGGAGTGGTGAGGAGAAGGAGGTGGGAGTGCGGGGGCCGCAGCAGCAGCATTACAGAGCATGTGTGCTGCTGATGTTGCAACCCACTCCTGCCGGCCTACGCACCTCAACGGCCCTG
Source organism: Pleurodeles waltl (assembly GCF_031143425.1). NCBI lineage: Eukaryota > Metazoa > Chordata > Amphibia > Caudata > Salamandridae > Pleurodeles > Pleurodeles waltl. The sequence goes on from NC_090449.1 coordinate 927,459,679, forward strand.
AGGCAACAGAGGCCTTGGGTGAGCTTGAGGCACAGGGTCTACAGGTGGCACGGTGCCGCCGGTGGTCACTTCCCCACACCAGAATATGACCAGGTAGAGCACTGTCGACCCTCCCGCACCTGTGACTAGGTGGCTTCTGGAACGGTGCAGCCCGGCGTGGCCATTCCTGCCGCTGTTGTGGCACCCATGGGGGACGACCGGTGATGCACTCCACTGCTGTAGGGCTTGGGCCTGGTTGCTGTCCCGGGGGCTGGTGGTGGTGGTGGGGGTGGTCGCTGATGCCCCCTGATGAGCTCCTGGGCCGCTGCAGGGGACCACATATCTATTGACATTTAGACCCGTTTGAGATCCAGATTCGGTGCTAGATTCCAGTGCCCTTCATTCCTTGTCTGGAAGTTGACTACACAGGCCTGGTCTGTTGCCACTGCGTGTACCAGATGCATCTCGCTACCGCGTGGGCCCCTCTTTGAGCATGCAGACATGGGTGCCTGCCCGGAGGCCCGCCCGTGGTCTGTGGCTTGGGTGGCTTGGGTCAGCTTTTGGGGGGTGGAGTGCGTGGCTTACTGGTGTCTGGAGTACTTGTGGGACGTTCATGGAGGCTGTGGTGAGGTCCCATGAGGCCATGGGCTGTGTTGACCCTAAACAGCGGAAGTTCCCCTTTGAAAAGAGACGGCAGGTAGACATGGCACCCACTCCGGTGGGGGATGATGGTGATGCCTGGAATGGTCTGGTGCAGGACCAGGCGATCAGGTGAAGGATATTCTGATGGAGCTGCGTGCTGGATTCCGTGCCATTGAAACGAGGTTTGATCTGCTCACCTCCAGACTGGATAACATGGGAAGCAGGTTGGATAAGCAGCAGTCGCACCTGGAGGAAGTGGAGGGTCAACTTTCTGCTCTTGAGGACGACACAACAATGTTGAAAAAGCGCCTCCAAAAAGTGGAGGAGAGGTTGAAAACTGTGGCTATTAAAAATGAAGATTTGGAGGCATGGGAATCTGTTATAACCTAGGCATAGCCAGAATCGTGGAAACAATCAACACTGGCCGGCTGGACCTGTTCATTGAGAACCTACTTGCGGAGCAGCTGGGACGACAAAACTTTGCATTCACCTTTGTGGTGGAAAGGGCACACTGCACCTTGGGCCCTCACCCCCCCCGCGTGCCTGCCCGCCTGATTATCGCTAGCCTCTTGAATTATAGGGACCATGACACTGCCAGATAGGCCAGAGAGAAGGGCTCTTTGCAATACCAGGGAGCAGCGGTCTCCCTCTTTCCCGACTTCATGCCTACAGTGCCCGAAGCTAGGCAGAAATTTTCTGAGGTCAAGGCGGCGCTCCGCTCTATTGGAGTTCGATATGGCAGGATCTATCCAGCTAGGTTGAGAGTTGTGGTGAACAGAAAACTGCGCTATTTTGAGAACCCTAATGATGCCATTGCTTTCTACAAGCAACACCCTGGGCTCGGTGGATCGCCCCATGGGTCCCCTTGAGAATGTGACAATCCAGACGCTGAGCCTGTCTCAAGCATGGAACTATTTCTCCATGACTGGACTGTGCTGGTCGATCCAAGGTCCCTATCTTGTTGACTCAACAATGAAACTTCCTCAGTTATTTATGATAAATGTTATGTTGCCGCTCTATAGCCTTTCCAAAGATTTCATAGACTGCCCACTCCTATTCCACTCTGACATTCCTGTTACTGATCTGGGAGTTCTTCGTGGCTGCATTGTCATACTTCCATGGTTTATACCAAGATATCTGTTCTTTTGTTGCACTGGCTTTTGGTTAGGTTTATGTGGGTTTCACTTGGCATTCATAAGCTGGGTGTGAGAGGGCTGTTCTACCTCTATGGTATTGGTGTTGAAATGTTGTTCTGTCATGCAATGCAGTGTAATTTCATACTTAAACATTTTGTACATGACTAGGCATTTCAAACAAGCGGGGGTTAACGCCGGAGCGGCGAGAAACTCATTAGACCTCACGCTTATGTCCTGGAACATCCGTGGCCTCAACAACCCCCGTAAAGGTAAATTGGTGCTGCAATACCTCCGCAGGCATGCGGTGCAGATTGCTTTCGTGCAGGAGACCCACCTCCCGCCTGCCACTGTGCCCTCCTTTGCCTATACCTTTCATACAGCACCTTATGGCACCTGGTTGTGTATCGACTATTGGCTGATCACTAGAACTGTTGCACACTGGGTCACAGCTGTTAAAACATTTACCCCATACATTATCCGATCACTCACTGGTACTTATCACACAAGCTGTCCCCGAAGCCAGTGGTGCCAGGAAATTTTAGAGGTTCCTGGATATGGCACTACTGGATGCTCTGTTCTACGCAACCTTGAGGAAGGCAATAGTTGATTTTTTTAGTTAAATGAGGGCTTGGTGAGCACCTGGGTGGTGCTGTCCTACGCCTTTAAGGCATATACCAGAGGTATTTGCATATCCAAGCACACCAGTGTCCTTAGAGATAAACATCGTGGTCTAGTAGAGTTGTAGGCGCAGCTCTTTGATATTAACCGCAAGACAGAGCCCACTGAGATCACCCCTCAACTGCATCGTCCTGAGCTCCCGCTCGATGAGTTTAATACACTGGTGGCTGGGAGACGCATTACATGGGCATGTACACCAGAGCTCGTAGATATGGTGAGGGGGACAGACCGGGGAGGTTGCTGGCTAGGTTGATCAGACCATCCTAGCCGGCGTCAATATACTAGGAATTTAAAGGCCGGATGGCAGTATTGCTGTTGGCACCACCAAGGTTCAGGCGGAACTCTACACATGCTATTCCAACCTGTACACAGCACAGCCAATACTGCCATGTCCTGTGGGCTGAGAAGCCCAGAGAGTATTACATTCAAAGTCCAGAACAAACACATTGAAGCGTTCACATTTGAAACATTGTTTGCAAACATTTAATTTAACTGCGTAATATTAAAAAGGGTCCGAAAAATGTGAGGAGAATGTTGAAATGGGATTAATAATCAAACATTATGTTTAGGTGAACCAATATAAAAATGAAGGCAAATATGTTCACAACAATTAAGGGGTAAAGAAGTACTTTTTATTGGGATTGCTTACGTTTGAGAAGGGCCCTTTCTTTTCTGTTATATTTGGTTTTCCTAAAATGCATATTAGAATAGATGAGAAGTGGTAAGTTGATGGCCCTATTTTCAGCATGATGAGCTATTATTATGGGTGTGGAGAAATGGGCCATATGCTTGAGGGTAGATTTCCAATCCCTTTTCAGTGGTCATTCTGAGACATAATTAAACATTTACAGAATTAGTGAGTATGCATAGCAACAAAATCCTCTGTTTTTAAGAACAAAGAATATTTTCTTCAATAGATTGCATTCATTTCGGACAAAATGTTTCTCACGTTTAGTTTCTGTAAGAAATTGCATTACTATATTGAGGAAAGCGACTGCACACCTAATGGAATAATCACAATTCTTATCAGGGTGAAGCCTTAAAGTCACTAAATTAAACTGAGCACAAGCACCTGGTAGCTATGGCACAAAGCAGACAGGCCTATCTTAGGACAATGTGTAAAGTATTTATGCAGCACTAAAATAGTAAAAAAGTCAATGTATACAGTCAAATCACCAAGCAATAAAAATACCAAACTGAATTAGAAAAATCAGGGACATTTGATAAACAAAATGACACCAAAATGACAAAAAAACAATAAGGAGAACCACAAATATGAATTTATTAAATTTAAAGTAGAAATTGTGCCAAGTATAGTAAACACCATTTATAATAAGTGGTTGTGTAAACTGGGGTCAAGGTGCAGTTTCAAGCTGACTGCAATGGAGCCCGGGCATGATACACTAGAGCAGTGGGTCCCAAACATTTTCGACCCACGGCTCCCTTGACTCATTGGCTGTTGGCTGCGGCTCCCCAATATGTTACTTTTTTTGGGCTGGTGGGGGGTTGTAAGCCTGGCCTAGGGAGTACTTCCATTTTTCTCCCTGAAAATGACCGTGCCCAGGGTAGGCAGGTTGAACAAGGATGTCTAGAGACTGGCGAGTGAGCAGAAGGCTTGAAAAGCCAAGACAATATATGCTTAGATACCTGCCAGGATTCTGTGACAAAAAGAGGCAGGGTTTCCAAACTGAAAAAAATTACCACCAAGAATAATGACGATAAAAGCATATGTTGCTGAGTAAAGTTACTCCACTTGAAATCCTGGCCCATGCTCCAGCACACAGTGGGTGTAACATGCTTTTTCTGGTAAGAGTTGAAGGTGCACAGACCTCTCCTGAACTTGCATAGTCATTGCTCACACACCTGCCCAGGATCACACCTAATCCAGGAGCTTGCCTGCAAATGAATGTTAATCTCTGACCTCACATGCAGCTTTCCCACAGTACAATACTACAGACTTGCAATACAGGTAACAGTACAAGCAGGTGTGTAGCTTGGTCAGTAAGGGGGAGGGGGGGCTGAGCTTCAGATTTTCCAACTATCATACTGCCATATAATCTCAAAATATCCTGATGAAGAGCATGAGCAATATCTTCGCTTTTCCGCATGACATGGCATTACCTGTACAGATGATCTATCCTGGGCTTATGTGAGACCACAGCTGGACTACCCACAAGGGATGAGCTTGAGTGGGTCACAAGAAGGCAATAACAATACAGCAAGCTAGGTGATAGGGCCGTAGAAGTCTCCCTGAACAGGGCAAGACTTATGACCCCCTGCAGCACAGCAATCACACTTTAACAACAAACACACATGGAGGTTGGAATAATATTGATAAAATGTATGAGAGTCTAAATGGATAGTTGGCAAAAATAAAAGGCTCTTCAAATCTGGTTCGAACACAACATTTCTATTGCTCTGTTTTCTGTTTTCATGTTAATGATGCAGCCTTCAGACGTTTGTTGGTGCCCTCAGGATATGTAGAGAAGCACATATTGCCGTATTAGGCTTTGCTCTAATTGTGCAAGGTCTATAATGATGCACTGCCAGACGTTCCTAATTGAGCTCGGTTTGTGATTGGGTGTTACAGGTCTGTGCACCTGCCGGGTGAGATAACTAAAATGTACAGTTTTATCATCCGTGCATTTCACAGGAATGTGGTTTCTGCTTTGGGACAAAGAAGGAGGATTGCAAATAAAGTCTCAGGCTTCCCAAAGAAATAGCTGGCAATTATATTGTTCAAGTTCACAGTCTCTGGTAAACTAAAGTACTTATGTACGAGCTCGCTCATTTACAAGGGAAATGCAGAGCAACTTGAAGTGATTTCGCTTTTTCAGCAGGGGTTAATCAGAATAAAAATACTAAAGCAAAATGGAACAGGACACCATCTATGTCACTTATCACTACATTCATGTTAGGCTTACACACAGGGCAAGAGTCTAAGAAGCTGTTCTTGTGCTCTGTTTAACTTCTATCGAAAGTGTCACCGAAATCTAGTTCTCGGCGCAGCCCCCTATGGTGCTGTCATCTTGCACAACACTCCCACCCACCCACATGCCCGGAAGCACGCGTGATTCCATGCTGCAAAGACAGTGAGCGTGAGCCATCCGCCGTGCACCATGCAAGAATCACTTTTTACTAGTCAGCATTTAACAGGTGCAATTAAAAGACCTCCAAGACGTGTGAGTTGGAAAGAAAGAAAGCTTTCTAAGTCATCTTGGAAGAGGCCATGTGGACGGCTCAACTATTTTAAACCCAATCACCCACAATGAGGAATCTAAGAGAAATGCCATTTGATTATCATTCATTGTAAGGAAAGGCCTTTTTTTAAAACTGATTCTTTCTTTTTGACAATCGAATTACAAAACACTTAGCGGTCATGCCACATAAAGGGATACATGTAGGCTGCTAATACATGACAAAAATGTGACACTCAAAAGGCAGTGACGAGCAGTCACATAGCACCCTTTGGAAATAAACAACAAACTAACTGCTCAACTTGAATTATATTAGTACATTAGTTCTCAAACTGTGTGAGGCGCCCCTGGCTAGTTTGTACGGCGCACCAGGGAGCCACGGTGCACAGATTGGGAACCACTGCACTAGAGTATATTGGTCCCATTGAATGTCTGGATGCCAAAAAGTTTGAAACAGCTCCTAAGTGCGCCTGGTCTATAGAAAAAGTTTTTTTATGTTTTCATACTTTCTTCTGCTCAAACAACCACAGGAATACATGTCTGAAGATCTGCAGGAGCTTGGGGGAGGTACTCAGAGACTCAGGGGTTGTCAGGCAGCGACCAATATCAGGGTATATTCCAGGGCCAGTTGCCACTGGCCAGGTGGGTACTACCTCAAGAAAAAGGCCTCTTGCAGTTTGTTGCCTTCCTGTAGCCACACAGTAGGTCAACCAGGAGACTCTTGGAGTCATCTTGTTTGTCCTGTGTATAGGGAGCACATCCAGTCCTTCAGCGCTCCTCTCAAGTTACAGACAGGAGGTCCAGCCACTTTGTTTTTCCACAGATCTACAGTGTTCTGTCACGGTGCCTTGGTGTGCCACAATTATGTCTTGCACCAGCTAGTGGGTGGGGGGCGAATCCTGAGCACACCCTAACCAATGGGATACATTTTCCTGGGAGAAATCTTAACCACATCTTTAGTAGTTCCTGTTTGCTTCAGGGCAAACAGGTCTGTAATGCCATGTGTTAAGCCATTTTCAAGATTAGTGAAAGCCTTCAGCCTCACCATGGTTCACACAGACAAAAACATTTTCCCATGGACTCCAAATGGGTTAAACCCTTTGATAAATCAGGCCCTAAATGTGGGCTCTGAGAGTTGTGGGATTGTAGAGGAGTGCACAATGGTAGTCACCACATCTAATACTAAAATCCAGATTGAAGCAGTCATTGTGCCCTCAAAAATCCCAGAGACAGAAGTCTAGTAGGACAAAGCAGGGTCTTTTAACAACCAAACTGGGGATCACAAGAATAGTCCTGGCAATTTGCTCTCTCCTTTTTAAGTGCACCAAAGGTTTACATGAGGGTCATAGGACCTGTCAGGCAGGATTTGACACTGTGGTGTCGAAAGATTGCCCACAGCCCCCACCCTTCATATTCCAATGAGCTCAGAGAAGTTACCTCTGCCCATTCAAGTCAGCCTATTCTGTGCTCTCAGGAGGAATTTCACACCTCTATGTCACTCCTCCCCAAGCTGGAGAGAAAAGGCAAATTAACCCCCAGGAACTTAATGCATAGAAAAGGTAACATTTTAAAAGTTACATTTCCTTAATATTTATTAAAACTCTGACCACGTTGAATTGGATTTTAATAACCATTTAATAATCATTCCAAGATACAGACTGGCCTGCTACATTGAAAATGTCACAGTCTCTAATGTGACATGGTTCTCAACACAGAATGTGTAGAAAAATGCAGTAAGGTTCTAGCTTCTCCCTATCTAATGTGAGCAAAAAATAAATATGTTCTCTATTCTGGTCCTTTAAAGCTAAAAATAAATAGCAGAGGAAAGAAAAGCATTGTTCTGTTTACATTACTTTAAACAGGTGTGTTTATTATGCTTGTGACCTGACCTGTCCTTCACCTTGGCTGCTGGCTCTGGCTGCAGGCATTGTGGCATCAGAACTCAATTGTAATAACTTATAATTAGGGCTTCCGCTTGTATGGTACTTATTTTTTTAACACTTCTGTCTATATTTATCAATTTTTGTTTTATGGACATTTTATCTGTATTCATCCATATTTAGTTTGATTTTTGTGTGAATAAATAAAGCAGTAACTTGTATATTTCCACATTTATTTAAGAAATAAACATGCACTAATACTTGGACGCCTTGCCAATTTTAGCACATTAATCAGTCAAATATAATTAAACTATATAACCAAATGAAAAATAAAGCACAAGCATAAGTTAAGATATGGAGGTTTTTTGAAGGAAATGTAATGTGTATTTTGGCTCCACAATCTGAACGACTATTGGTGGGGAATTCATGAACAACAACAAAGAGAGTCACTGAGAAGATGCTCAATGTTCTGTTATGAACTGTTTCTAATATCTGTTTGTATTGAACTGTTTCTAATATCTATTTGCAACAAATATCCAACAGGTCTTTGATACGTTTAATTTTATACTATAGGTTTTATTTTTATTCTTCATATTTGCAAACATGCTTACTCTTTCATATTAAAGAGCTACGTACCAAGGTTTTAAGTGGTTTGTGGGAAAGTTATTGGCGTGACCGTGTATTATATGGGTTAAAGTACCCACTGACGTACATGATAATGATATTGCAAGTCACTTCAGAGTTCCATAACCCTCTAAACGAACTCGGCCTTCAGCCTTATTCCTCTTTATGGTTATGGAACTCATGAGTGGCTTGCAATATCCTCTTAATGTACAGCAGTTGAGACTTTATTCCATATATTACGAAACAATTTACCCAAATGATATATCACAATGTCTCTTTCTTATGTCAAAACATAGTATTCAAAGGCTGTGTCCAATTTTATCTAAGAGTGCACAAAAGTGCTTTATTGTCTCAAGAATGAGTACGCCAAGCCTCTGTCTTACCTCATTACAGAGTATTCCAAGGCTTTATCTTACCATAAAAGGTAATACTTTTGTAAAGTAAAGATAGGGCAACAATGGACCATATTTATTTTTATGATTTTATATCATGGCCTTGTGGCATCAGAGCACTTCACAATAAAACCAGGACATATCAATAACAAATAGAAAATATACTTGCACATCAAAAGTGGAGTGAACACCGGGATAGCCTCTCCTGGGAAATTGAGAGCTTCACACTTACTCAAAGCAATGAAAAGCAGGTGGTACAGTGTCACATAGAGTATCACATGAGGTTCATCAATTGTTTGTGTAAGTTGAGGATGGTATAGGATTGGAGGGAGTGTGAGGAGCGAGGAGGGGTTTAACTATCTCAACACTATACAGAGTACCAAACAGCAGCAGTTCATTAACACACACAGTACCCTTGGTTTCTATTTGCGTCACTATTCCATCACCATTCAGAGTTCTCCAGTCTCTGACCTACAATTTAGAGTTCCCCAAATAGCTAACTCTTCTACATATGGAACATCCAGCAACCTTATAGTGCCACCATGCAGAATACAACAAAGGTGGATTCGGGTTTCACTGGAATATGCTAAGGCTTTCTGTAATCATCATACAAAGTACTTCAGGATAGCAGCTAAAGAGCAGCTAGCCACTGACAAAGATGTTAGATCAGCTGAAAAGGTTACCTACACATTTGGGCTTCATTTAGAATAGCATGACATTATCCCATATTTTTACTAAACTGGCTAACTATTTTTGTGCGAATGCTAATATCCAGCAAATGACAGTGTTTTATTTAGGAATTTATATGGCCATCAATGTATTGATTATTGCTCATGTGGTAAATCTGTTGTGCAACAACCATGCTGCATTTGCTTTTAGAATACATGCTCAGAAAATGTGTTGTGATTAGTATAGTAAACGTTTCAGGGAGCCTCACCGTGAGATGACAAATTACCATCCTGCTGGGAACAGCAGCAGACCAGCCCAACATTTGTGAATAATGGTTGGTGCCATTTCAGACATTTCTACCGTTTGGTTCGATGGGACTGTTTTATAGCACTGAACTATTTTGTCCTGATGAAAGAATGAGTAATTTGTATCTTCACTTTTTAACCTTTCTACAAACACACTATCTCTCAATATTATTAATAATAACTTGCTTTATACAACGTTTCATTTTACACTTCTCTTGTTGCTATGAGTAACAGGTATTATTATTATCCTATTTAATGTTACTCAGTATGCTGTCACTGGAAGGCGGAATGATGGTTCTCTCTTACTGGCATAAGAAGTTGAAATTACTACTGTGTTTGTTGATCTTGGTTGGTAGACGGTGGATTATAGTGTAGCCTGTAAGGAATGAGTTGTGGTGTTGTGCAGTGAAAAGTTTCAGGGTGAGAGAAAGTTGCATGTCCTGACATTTACCATCTTTGTGTGGGTAACTGAGTCTTCCTTCACTTAGCATTAGCTTAGGAGTATTTTCTCTAAGGGAGTAATTTGTTTGAGAACATCCAGGTCTTTACTGCCTTCCAGAATCCCAGATGTGTGAGTTGTCTCTTATCAATCAATACGTTCCAGAGACCAGCTATTTGAATGAATAAAGATGTACTATAATTTAATGTGTTGTTGAAAGGAATGGTGGTTTTAATCTAAAGTGCAGGCTGCTAATGTTCATGAATCACTAAGGGTTCATTTGGATGAAGGATGGTACTATGCCATCCGTGGCCCTATGGGAAAGCAGAATGCCTTGACAGCACTAATCAGGGATATGCAATGGAACTCTTGCATGGCTACAGAGTGATGTGTTTTCATAGGTTTAGTAGTTCTAGGCTTCTGCTTTTTGAATTCTAAACTTTAATGGGTGAAACCTAAAAGAGGGAAAATACAGTATAAGTTTTGAATAAAGAGCAAAGCCCCTATGGTTACATGATTTATTTGCAGCATTAGGGATAAGAATTCTGCCAAATGGGTGTCAGAAAGTAATTTTCTCAGTTACTTTAGGAGGATCACAAATTTTAAAGAGCTGAGTTTGAGGCTTTTAATCAGCATCCATTGGTCTGTGGCTTTGAAGCACTGGTCTAGTCTACTGCAATCTATGCCTTTAGATTTTTAACCTTGAGAATGATCTGTGTCATCTATGTAATTTTCATAGGTTATGTTGAAGGACTTGAGATCTGGTAGTGAGCTTAGGTCTATGAGGGTCATTCTGACCCTGGCCAGCCTGTTGGCGGTGCTCCAACGAGCATTCTGACCGCGGCGGTTCAGCCGCGGTCAGAAGCGGAAAGTCAGCGGTCTCCCGCTGACTTTCCGCTGCTCGTGTGAATCCTCCATGGCTGCGGAGCGCGCTCCGCAGCCATGAGGATTCCGACCCCCCCTACCGCCATCCTGTTCATGGCGGGAAAGCCGCCATGAACAGGATGGCGGTAGGGGGGGTCGCGGGGCCCCTGGGGGCCCCTGCCATGCCCATGCCAATGGCATGGGCACGGCAGGGGCCCCCGTAAGAGGGCCCCGCAAAGTATTTCAGTGTCTGCCTTGCAGACACTGAAATACGCGACGGGTGCCACTGCACCCGTCGCACCTTCCCACTCCGCCGGCTCGATTACGAGCCGGCATCCTCGTGGGAAGGTCGTTTTCCCCTGGGCTGGCGGGCGGTTTTTCAGCAACCGCCCGCCAGCCCAGGGGAAAACTTGTAATACCCGCCGTGGTCTTTTGACCGCGGCGCGGTATTTTGGAGGGCGGCATCCTGGCGGGCGGCCTCCGCCGCCCGCCAGGGTCGTAATGAGGCCCTATGTATTGAAGAGGAGTTGAGAGATGATGAAATCTTGCAACGTTCCAGAGTCAGGGCTGAACAGAATTGGAGAGTGTGGTAGAAGTTCAGTTGATGCTTGATCCATTGGAGATCTACTCTAGCATGGTTTCTGGAGAACTGAGGTCTTCTAGACTCAGTACCAGAGTGGAGTGATGCACTGTTATCTTCTGTATTGGAAATCTAGGTGAATGTCATGAGTTCATTGGTTGTGCCGAATTGGCATTTTGTTTCTTCATGTTTGGCTTGATGTAGGAGGTCTTGATGTCATTTGGAAAGATGTCTGATATTCATGTGAGTATTAGAAGGATCAGTTTTCTGCAGTTCAAATAGCAGCAGCTTAATTTTAATAAGAAAACATTAAATATTTTTTTAGCAAAGCCTAATACATTACATATTTCCCAGACAGTGGCGTATGGCGTACACATTTCAATATGTCTGTCAGCATGGCTTACCCCTCTTTATAGCAGACAACAATTTTTTGTTATCTATAAATGTATGTTCTACACTGGAACATGTGTAGGTAAAGTGCATATATCATAGAGCTGACTCAGCTCAGGTATATCCACAGTATGCAGCCCTCTAGCATATTCAAAGTCTCCATGCCACCACAACATGCCTTGGGTGAATTCCTTACATATATTCACAGTATGGAAGCTTCTAACTTATTCATAGTTTGCAGCCTCTGATATATGCACAATTTCTAGGCATCAACTATTTTCATGTTATGAAAAACTCTGATACAGGCACAGTGTCGAGGCCTCTCATGTATGGCTAGTACTAAAACTTATTTTTTTTACTAATTGTCTGAAGTTCCTAACAATCGTAAATAAAAGTGATTACTGTTATCTAATGTATTAATAGTAATCAAATTGCCAATTTTAGAAGCTTCAAACAGAAGCATTGAAGTCTGGGTTGGCCTTAGTGGTATTCAAACTTGCGACTAGTACATCACAACAGCTTTCAGGGACAAGCATGAAATCACATTACATTTAATTAATTTCTGACCAATGTGTTTTAGAAGGTAACACACTCTAGCATTTCACCAGGGCAGAATACCACCAGAACTAAACATACAATAGGGGATGCTTTGAACACATCCATGCTTAAAAGCAGGAGTGTAGTGAACTCCCCTCCTTTAGCAGCTACAGCAGGGGTGGGGTTCTTTATAGGCCTCTTCTGTCTGGAATTCGGCAGACAAAAGCTCCTCATTAACCATGGGATACAGCATCATTAACAAAGCAAGCAGAAGACGGGAAAAGCTACAGCTGGGTAAATAGAGCAGAGAAAGAAAGAAAGAATTTTGGAAGGAAGTATGGAAGAATGAGAATGTGTATGAATGGGTGAAAGGATGAGTGAATGGTAGAGAATGGACATATGGAAGGATGGTAAAGGGATAGGTGGTTGGATGAGTGAGTGAATGAATAAGTGGATAGAGGATGATAGGATGGCAGACTAAAGGGATGATGGATGAGTCGATGGATCAGTGGGTGAACAGGTGAAAGGATAGCAGAGTAAAAGGATGGATGGATGGATAGGTAAAAGGAAGACCGTAAAGAAATGCATGGATAGTGGATGAAAGGTGAAATGATGTCAGAGCAGATGGGTGGATGGATGGGAGTGACTGGATAGGTGGATGGACAGAGAATATGATGGCAGAGTAAAGGGATGGATGGGTAGGTGAACAGACTGGTGAAAGCATGGTGGAGTAAGGGGATGGATGTGTGGGTTAAAAGAAGAGTGAATTGAGAGTGGAATGATGGATGGCAGACTAGATGGATGGATGGATGAAATATGGGTGGCAGGGTGGATAAGTGGATAGATGAATGGCAAGATCGGTGGCTGATAGAGTGAATGGGTGAAAAAATGGCACAGTGGATCGATGGAGGAGTAGATGTGTGGATATACTGTATGGCAAAGCGGATAGATGGATGGAAGATGTTGATGGATGGATGATTGGCTGGATAGATGGCAGAGTGGATGGATGGATGGATGATGGTTGGATGGCAGAGTGGCCCCCGTGGTCCCCTGCACCTGTTCTCCACCAGTCTTTTCATGGTGGTTAAACAGGTCATAATCAGCAGGGCGGTGCTGACTTCAGCACCGACCTGGCTCATTATGACTAGCACCACTGTCAGCCTATCGGGAACAAACCCGGCGGCGGACATGACCGCCACCGTGAGTCTGGCTGACAGGAACGCCACCGTGAATCTGGCGGTCTGTTGACTGCCAGACTCGTAATGAGGCCCTACATTTTTAGTATCCCTACTATCATGTCTACCTGGATACACATGGTGGGGTATACAAGCTATACATTAAAAAATTCTCACATTTAGAAATAATATAATATTCTCAATTCCAATGTACTGGGACTCTGCTACTAAGCACTGAGGGTACAAAGCACTCCTCTCTAGGACATACTGCCCCCACACATCACTACAGCCTACTTTGATTGATTGAAAGGGTTAGAAAGGGTTAGTTTTTCACTCTCAATCCTTTTTTCTTTTTCCCCAAAGTAATGGTTTTAGAAGACTTTAATATGTGGGCAGAAGACAAAGAGAATGCTACTGGTTCCAAAGTAATTATATTAATAAGTCATCTTGGGCTTTCACAAATTGTTAGGAGCCCCATGAACACAGCTGGGCATACATTGGATCTTACCTTTAGCTTCTCCATTAATACTGACTCCTCTGAAGTGGCTGAACTGCTTTGGTCTTATAATCTCTTGACCCTCCTTATTATAACTAACATAGCTCCAGGAGAGAAGGTTTAATATTCCCCCCAATCAATTAAGTGCTGAAACTAATCTTTAGGTATGAAGACATCATTCAACAGTACATCTTAGAAAATCACTGCTCAATGTGTAAACATTGATGATCTCTCAGAAATGAATGAGGCTGTGGAGCAACTGAACACACTCTCCACTCTAAACCTGGGCCACTTACTTAGAGACCAAGAAAACAAAATGCAAATATAATATATGCCCCTGGTTTTCCCTTGACTTCAGCAAAGAGAAAGATAACCTGAAAACAAAAACATAAAGAAGATGGTGCACATCATACAATTCATCTGAACATGATACTATATAAGTCACATACACAAAGTCACCTTGTTATGAAAATGAAGAAAATCGTCCAGGGACAAAAAATATTAATAATGAAAATACCTTCCAAGAATTTTGTAAATTGTTAGTGTGGTTGTGTTTACAAAAGTTAATAACACTCTCACACCATACAAAAACTAAGCTACCCATATTATTCTATTATTAAGTTAATAATAACAGAAAGAATATCATCCCTACCACTGAACTATCTAATGAGCACAGTTCAGCCCATCCTTCTGGAAATCAATATAACTTTTCTACTTTTACAGAAGGAAAATGTAGAAAATTGATGTTCACAATTAAACTCTTGTGATTCCTTATATATAGCTGCCCTGCCACCTGAAAGAAATCACTCAGTTCTGCCATTCCAGAATCTATTAGGCATATGATCACTACATAGTTAAACACTGGAGTGGTTCTGTCAACATTTAAACAGCCATTAACTGTCCCCTTCTGAAAAAGCCCAGCCTGGATCCAAAATGATGCAGTAAACTACCTAACCAACTTAGCTCCTTGTTACCCAGCATATCTAAAGTATCATGGAAGGTAGTGTCAATACAACTTCATGCATATGTTGACGAGATTAGCCTGTTGTACAACAATCACCCAGTATTCAGATCAGGGTTAGGTACTGATTTGATAATTACTTCAGTCAGTGACAACTTGAGAATAATGGTGAAGGGAGGTGGAACAGATGTCATTATACACGTAGACCTCTTTACCATGTTTGATATCATTGACCAAATGTATACATCAAAGACACAGAAGTTAAATGGATAAATCTTTCATCTCCAGTAGATACCAACAAGTTCAACGAGGGCTCTTTTCATCAACAGCTTGACCGTCATGCTGGGGATTTCCACAGAGCTCAGGCCTTTCTCCCCTCCTGTTCAATTTATGTATTCAGCCTCTATACTCAATTTTAAAGAAATTCAACATGATAACTTATTTGTATGATGGTGACACTCAAGTTTTAATTAATCTCAACGATGACACAACTAACTCCTCCACGAAAGTAATGCCTACTCTGGAGTCTGAGAGCATATAGATGAATCAAAACTACTTAAAATATGTTCAATCGAAAACAGAAACTCCTCCAATCCAAAATAAAGAGGGCCACATTTTTTAAGGTCTTGAGTTTTCCTTGTGTGATGAAAGTCATCACATGTCAACACAAGTCCATAAATGGGTTTTATAAAGTCATGCATGGGCTATTTGTGCCACCTTCTGTGACTTTGTAAAGAAATGTAACTCAGCGCAGTGGCTTGAGCTGTGTTGTAATACATTGCAAAGTTGTAGTGCTCTACAAGTGGAGCATGGGCGTTCCCATGCATCCACCCTTGAAATCTGGTGCAGATCCAGATTTATTAAGAGTAGTAAACCTAGGGTTGCCCCAAAATGGTGTGTGTGACACAGAGAGGCATAACAAGCAGAACTACCTTTATTTTTCCTGTCCTCCTTCATTTATCTTTCCAAGAGTAGTGCATTGTGCAGACACGTAGAAAGAGGACATTGCTTCTACAAAATGTTTTTGTGCAGGAAGGTTTCCCTTCCTTCAGAAAAACATAGCAGTGATACAGGCACCCATGCAGCATGGGGCCTGCATTGAAGCTAGCAGGCACACAGTACATCAGCATTAGGAGGGAGCAGAAGTGCACCATGTCTTAGTAGATATGGCACATTTCTGCTCTCTTTGTTTCACACAACGCAGCACAGCAACCCTGCCTACTGCCCTGCATTGTGTGAAACATTAGTATTAGTAAATATGTCTCAGAATGTTCTGGGATTCCTCTTGATAGCTTCATTCAGTGAATGACTGCCCATACCTGGATACAATAGTCAGAAACCTCTCTATGCTACTTCTCTCCAACTTAAACATGTACATGCAAATCACACAAATCAAAAAAACTTACATTATTGAGCTCTGTGCTCTTCCAAGAATATTTTCATTTTTATATTTTTCAAGTAGAATGACAGTGACCAATGCTTTCATTCAATCTCGAATTGGCTAGGGCAACTTTACATAGGGGCCTGCCAAAAAAAGTGCCTCCTCTACAAAAACTTCAGAACAGAACACCCTTCTTTAAAACAATTTGACTCAGTCTTCAACTACCTGTGCCAACTTCATTGGCTCCCCGTGGATAGAAAAATGAGAGACCATTCTGGGTACAACTGTGGAACTCTTTGCCTCCTGAAATGCAACTTCAGCCATCTTC
The DNA here is from genome assembly GCF_031143425.1 of Pleurodeles waltl. NCBI lineage: Eukaryota > Metazoa > Chordata > Amphibia > Caudata > Salamandridae > Pleurodeles > Pleurodeles waltl. Next base: position 927,476,332 of record NC_090449.1, read on the forward strand.
ATATGAACTTGGAGAGACCCTTAAAATCTGGATATAAATAAGGTGATCCGCCTTAATTTTACTCCAACCTAAATTATCTATTCCCCAGTACCTAAAACCTCCTTTAGAGTGAATCCTGCACTACAAAATCACCTTAAATAAATAATTGAACACCTATGTTTTGGTACCTTTTCTGTGTTCACTTTCCCTTGAGTGTCAGCAATCTAGTCTCCAGAGAAAGTGGCCCTTCAAAGACTGACATGGATGATTTCGATTATTTTTGTTTGTCTAATTTATAGGTGGAAGAAGACAGTTGAACATCTTTTACATTTTCAGCGACATTTCACAGAAGACAGACAATATGTGTCTGGCCACATTCCAGGAAGAAAGCAAGTCTGGTCAAAATCTTAGGCCCATATTTATACTTTTTTTTCCTGACGCAAAAGCGGAGCAAACTTACAAAATACAACTGTATTTTGTAAGTTTGCTAAAAAAGTATAAATATGGGCCTTAGTTCGCTAAAATATCATATTTTGAAATACATAACTAAGAAAAGCATTCTGCAAGGTTCTTTTGTCAGCTCTGAGAAAAGCCGGTTCACAAAATCAGTTGAAATTCAGAGATTTGTATTTAGAATCTGAAACATTTCTGTTAAAGAGAACTTTTCATAGACTATGGAGACAGAACGAAATACTCATAATTGAATTTCGGGATGTCAGCATGACCTCTATTTTCGTGTAAAGCCATTATCCTCAAATGCATGTTCCAAATTGCATATATAGTCGTTCGTTTTTATGCTTGTTGTGGTAAGCCTCTAACAGAAGAACTGAAATGAAATTGAATCATATTGACATTAAAAACAGCTTCCATCGGAGACACAATTCTGCTTTTATTGCGTCTTGCATTTAACATTTGCTGCTCTTGGTTGGTTGCCTTTGTGTCCCTACATTAACAGTGTTTCCATGTTCTAGACAGTTGATTCAGTGGGCGCCACACGTGACTTAGCTTCCAGATCGTTCGATTTCACAAACACACTCCCTGAACTTCTGAAAAGAGCAGCAGCTTACATGATGTCGAAAAATAAAAAACACCATATCCACAATTTTTCATGCCTGTTCATTGGAACTGAAAGAGGTTATTGTTTATGCAGATCTTCTTCTAAATCTACCAATCCCTAAGACTGTATTTTTTCGTGAAAATATATTATTCTCGTCCAAGGAAGGAAGCAATTAATTTAAAAGCACAAAAACTAATGTCCCACTGCTTGAAGGCAACCAGAAAGCAATTGTGTTGGAAATAATGACTGTTTTTTTTTATTTATAAATTACATGTCTACATGTGTGGTTATAACAGGATGCTTCTGTAAACCATGTGCTCAGTTACAACTGCATAATACCATAACTAAGGTAAACAGGAACTTTACTAAATGACGGCCTGGTAATTAAAATAAATTGTAAATCATCATGTGTTTATTACTCTGCACGGTTAATTCTTGCTCGAGTTCCCGTGAGGGTATTTTAGAATGCACACAGGTGCAAAGTGCACAATTGTGCACGTGAAATTGTCTTCGCATGAGTGCAGTTGCACTTTTTTCTTTCTATTTTTCTCACCCCATCAAATGAATAATTTTCATCATGAAGAAATCACTTCTCCCACGCCGTGACCAGTTTTGGGGTGTTCTGGACATTCGCACCCTGGATAGGAATCTCTTCATGTCTTTGACATGAATTCGCCTTAGACCATTTCCAGGGTGTGAATGGGCTGTGGAAAACCTGAATGGCCACAAAAATATTTATGTAAGTGAGAACAAACATTCAGGGCAATGCGGCCAGGAATGCCCACTCCCCAGACCATCAGAGGAGATTTAGTCATATGCAAAACCAGCATTTGTCAATGTCCAAAGTGCTTTTACATGCCTAAAAACAATGGGTTGCACTGAAAGCTACAAATACAAATACCCTTCCTGCACAAAAACAATCATCCCCGCAATGCAGCTACGCTTGGACTATGGTGCAAGGGTGCCTTTGTTGGTGCTAGGCAGCAATTTAGGACAGAAATGCACTGTATCTTATCGATACAGTGCATTCCTTCCCTTTCCCAGTGGTGCAAGGTGGCGTCCTTCACTGTCCTCATAAATGATGTCACACAAATCTGATAGACTGAGGGGGTCATTTCGACCTCAGCGGTCTTTTCACAAGACCGCAGAGGGATCGGCGTGCTGAAGACCGCCAGTGGTGGCGGTTTTCCGCTCGGCGTATTATGACTGCTGGCAGCCCTCCGTCCTTTTCCGGACGGAGAGCCACCAGCAGCCATACTGGTGGGCGGCGGGGAAGTGGAGGTTGCTCCACCTCCATCGCTACGTGAACAGAACACCGCCCACCGAATCACGTTCTGTTGACAGTGTGCTGGAGGCGGAGCAGCCCCCATGGATCCAGTCCCCTCCCGGAAGATCAACGAACAAGGTAAGTTGATCGTCTGTTAGGGGAGGGGGTGTGGGGGGGTGTTGTGTGATGTGTGGGTGCATGGGGGTGTGCGTGTGAGTATGTAGAGGGGGTGTGTGAGTGCGTGTATGCCTGGGGGGGTGTAGTGTGAATGGAAATGTGTGCATGTCTGTTTGTATGTATGTCTGTATGGATGTGTGCATGTATGCCTGAATGAGGGTGTGCGTGTATGACTGTGTGTGTGTCTGTTGGCATGTTTGTTCGTGTGTGTGCGGGAATGTGTGTTGGCGGTGTCTGCATGCGTGTTGGGTGTGAGTCTGTCTTGTGATGTCGGGGATAGGGGTGGGGTGGGGGGTCCTGCCACCTTTAGGGGGTGGCAGGGGGGTGGGGGGAGTTGGTGACGGACTCGGGGGAGGGGGTGGGGGTGGCGGAGACCCCTATCAGTGCCAGGAAAGGAATTTCCTAGCACTGATAGTGCTTACCGCCATGGATTTCACAGTGGTTCCAAACCCCATGAAATCCATGGCGGTAAGCCGGGTCATGATACCGCCGGTGGTCTTGTGACGGCCGCCGGGCTGGAGACCCAAGTCTCCAGCCCAGCGGTCATCTCCGCCATGGCGGTCTGATCAGAGAAGTGGCGGATAGTTCCAAATTTTTTACCGCCAGCCTGTTGGCGGTAAAACCGCCACTTCTCCATCAACCGCCAGGGTCGTAATGACCCCCTGAGTGTTTACAGAATATCACTCCAATGGGCAGTACCGGGCTCTGTCTAAAACGGAAAAAATTAAAGACTTGAAACTGGATTCCAGACAACCTAATACATTTCTAGCCAACTGAAATTGGCCCACACTCCACTCAGTGCGGTCCCAAAATGGCTCAGTGTAAGGGATTTGTTGCCTGCTGCCACTTATGCAGAGTTTATCTCGCCTAAGCATTAATCCTACCAACTGCAGCATTCTTTGGACCTACTGCCCAACAGCAATAAAACTCTGAATATTACAAATTTGTTTGCCACACACATGACTTATTCTTTTTTATTTTACTGGCTAGATCACCTAGGCATGCGCTGTGGAATATATTGTTTATATCGGATAGATCAGTTTAAGAAAATCTGCATCTCTGAAAACATATACATCCAACAAATGGAGTTGCTTTCTTTCCAGCACCCTTAGCAAAGTGTCCCATGGTAGTTACACTTTTCTAACACAAAGCAAACTTATGTGGAATTATCTTCTCTTCCATCAATTATGAAAAAATGCCCAAAGTTCGCCAGGCTTTCATACAAAATACCAACCTAACCACCATCAGTGCATCTGTCTGATAAGGCTTCAGCTGTCACCATGTTTAGTATTTTATAAACCACCATAAGAAACAGCACTATAGCATATCATACATAAAGATAGATTTATGTTCTTCTCTAAGCTTCTATGAGGCTTCACGTTAAAAATGCAGTAAATTCCATTAAATTTGATTTATATTGGTTGTGTCAATCACAGAGGGCCACAGGCACACAATTGGATTAAATGAGAGCTTTGAACGTAACAGAATAGGGTTTCAATCTGAGTTGAGTAAATATGAAAGAACCATTGAAAATTAAATGATTTAGAAAATCAGGAGTAAATAGTTCAGTTTTTGGTTCAGTTGCTGCAAGTAGGCATTGTCCAATGATTTCATGATCATAGTGAATGCATATACCTAAAACTGGCCAATATTAGATTGTAGGAGGCAACAAGCTCTATCCTGCCCAGCAATTAATTTAGACTAAAACTAATATATAGTTAGGTAGCCAACCAGCCTGTCAGATGAGTGGAAACCCTGGCCTGTGATTCAAAGTTGTATGACTGTCTACTGTATTTTGAGCTGCCTCGGCCTGACTAGGATCCTTGTTTCTTCAGGGTATCAGCTGGTATGGTGGAGCCACAGAAGGCACAGATAAATGCAGAGCGTGTGTATTTGTGCTAGGGTCATTGGCTTAAAAAATTGTGTTTAAAAAACGAAGGCCCTGGCACACAGGGAGTTTTCTCCATGCAAGTGTTTTTTTTTCCCCTGGAAACATTTCCCTGCCTGGGTCAGACATCCAAAGCATAGCAAACCAAGGCTGGAAAAAGTGGTGGTGGTAGCCCTATCTTAACTAATTTTGGACTATTGCCTGCACCACCTCTCAGCCTGAGGGAGATAGGTCACCAGGTTAATGGTTTCTGAGTGTTGAATCAGCTGATGTTCCACTGTCAGAAACTCTAAATGAGAGAGGGGAACCCCGAGTTTGGTGGATCAAGAGCTTTGCCAATATATTGTCGGATTTACACTCTGCTAAACTCTAAATGAAGTCTTTAGATGTTTCCCCATCTGAAATTCTGATTTCCTTGGAACCTGACTGAGTATTATCGGATTCTTTAGAAAAATGTGACACAGTTAAACATTTCAGGTCTCACTCTCTACTTAGATAAGAAGAACAAGGAATATGATTTTTTAAAAGCAAAAAGTACCTAGAAAATGTAGGGTTCCTCAAAGTCATCTATGTTATTACCCAGCTCTTCCTGAAGCCATTGATCTTGGCACCAAACATCCGAGCCGGACAGAGGTGGTTTTTGTAGCCATTAAGGTTGCTTCATACGTCAGGTAGATTTGACACCTCATTCCAGTCCAAGGATTTACACACAGACTTAGTCACTTCTTTTGGTTCTCAGAATCTTCCGACAGGACAAGGCTGGAAGATGTAGCCAGCTGGGTCATATGTGGCCAAGTGCCTTTGCTGCAAGGTCCTGTTGGAACTGTGATTAGTGCAGCAAAAAGCTCTTAGCACTACAAACCTGGTTTTCTAGCCTGCCTTCAGTGCAGCTTCCCTGGGAACATTGTCCTGGTTATCTGGAGGTAGAAATAAACACTACATCCCACTTCTCGCCAGCACTGGGTAAGCCCTTCAGCCCACTGAACCAGAGGGTAGGCCTCTAGGTACTGCATCTCTTTCCAACTAATGCTCCTGCAAGGCCCAGTCCTCTGTGGAATGCTGGACCTCTTCTAGTCAGGAGTCTTTCTGCTTTTTATGTTCCTCTAGCAAGCAAACAAGAGGTCACCCACTTGACCATTTGAGAGCAGTTCGAGCCCCTGTGTGCCACCAGGAGCCAGTTGTTCTTTAGCCCTGTTCTTCCAGCAAAAGTCAGGGATCTTATTTATTACTGAAGGGAATTCTTATTCGGGTATAGTCTTCCTGGGTCAATTAATATTCTGATGAGGGTGTTGTTAGGTGCCAGTCTTATCCTGTGTACTAGCAAGTGATTGAATGGTTTTCTTTTCTCATAGCTGCCTACTTTTGCATCCAAATGCCACCTTTTTTCGAGCACTTCATCTTATTGTAAACTTAAACTTACCAAAGAGTCCCTGTTTCAAAATGACATCCGTCCAGGCAGGCCTCTCTTCAGGACCCCATCTAGCTTTGTATTTAGAAGAGGTCTCATCTCACCCAACAGGGTTCAAACTGGTTCACCTGCCTACTGTGCTTAGAGCAGAATGGCTTAGCAGGGCTCTGGGAATGAATGGGAGTGGGTTCTGCCAGCTCCATTTGGGATAAGCAAGTCAAAAGAATACGTTTTTGTCTAATCCCTGATAACTGGTAGGTGGTCTACTCAACCACCAGGAAATCATTACAACCTTTCTACTTTTATAGGACAATAATGTAGAAAATTGGTGTTCTCAAGTAAACATATGGGACTCCCTTTAGATAGCTACTGTGTCAACAGAAATAGATCACTTGGTTGTGTCATTCTACCATCTATTAATCATATCATCAATACACAATTAAATACTGGAGAGGTTCTGTCAACATTTGAACAGCCATTGTGTTTTACCTCCTCAAACATCCCTCCCAGGATGCAAATGATCCAGCAAACTTCCGGCCTACCTCCTTGCTACACTGCACATCTAAATTATCACAGAGGTTGTATCAACCCAGCTTCAAACATATGGTGATAAAAATAGCCCATTGTACAATAATCAAGCAGAATTCACACCAGTGTTTGGTAATGAATTGATAATTACTATAGTCTTTGAAAACTTAAGAATAATGGCAAACTGAGGTGGATTAGGGGTAGTAATAAAATTAGACCACTCCACCATATTTGATACCATTGACCATCATGTAAAGAGATTACACAATTTACACAACAAAGGCACAGGACGGAAATAGATAAAATAATTAATCTCCAATAGATACTAACAAGTTTAACAAGGACTCTTTTCATCAACATCTTCACCATTATGCTGGGGAGTTCTGCAGAGTCAGCCCTTTATCCCTTTCTATTCAATTTATATATTCAGCCACTATCCTCAATTTTAAAGAAATTTAACATGATAACCTATTTGCATACTGGTGGCACCCATGTCTTAATTAGTCACAGGGATGAAGCAAGTAATTCCTCCACTTAAGTAACTCCTGCTCTGGAGTCTGTGAACATGTGGATGAGGCAAATCTATTTAATATTTAATCCATCCAAAACGGAAGTTCCTCTAACATAAAATGAAGAATGTATTCCTCTTTACAGCCTCATTCAAAGAATGACTGACCATAACATGCTACAATAGTCAGGGACCTCGCTGTGCTATTTGACATGGACGTGCAAATCACACAGATCAGAAGAACCTTCATCAGTCTACTCGGTGCTCTTCAAATAATTTTTTAATTTTTTATATTTTTCACATAGAATGACAGTAACCAATGATTTCATTCAGTCTCAAATTGATTATGGCAACCTCCCTATCTGGGCCTGCCAAAGAAGTCTCTCATGTCTATACGAAATTCAGAACACACTTATTAAATGAATTTAAAACTTGAGAAAAACTGACCCAGTCTCCAACTACCTGCACCAACTTCAACGGCTCCCCATCGACAGAAACATTTTGTTCAAGTCTGCACAAATGTACTACGAAATAGGTCCAACATTTATTGTAAATAAATTCAGGAAATACATACTTACTGGGAACACAAGATTACAAAGGCAAGGTTTGTAATTCTATGAGTACAATATGCAATAGGGGGTTGGGGGCCTCTTGGTACAAAGTGCACAACTATGAAACTCTTTTGGCCAGATGTATCATCATCCCGGTTTGCATTTCCCAAATAGCGATTTTTAAGAAATCACCATTTAAGAAATGCAAAATCAGATGTATGAAAATTGTGAATCGGTAATAACGATTTCTTAAAAGTCGCAATCGCTATTACCGAATCGCAATAAGGGAATGGGACTCCATTCATCCCTAGGCACAAATGGTTTCGCATCACCTAATTTGTGAATTCCTGTTAGGAATTTGCAAATTAGGTAATGCAAACCCCAGGGTGCAGGGGGCCTAAGGCCCCCTTTGATGCACCCCAAAAAAATATTTGGGGGCATGTAAAGGGTGCACATGCCCAAGGGGCATGTGCGCACTACATGTCATTTTTAAACATGCATTTGTAATGCATTTTTTTTAAATTGCACATGCCTACCACCAAACTTGAGTTTGTGGTAATTGCATTTCCTAAATGCCAAATTCGCATTTAGGAAATGCATGATACATGTGAATAGGTAATCGCAAATAGGCATTCCCTATTTGCGATTAGATATTTAGAGAATTGCAAATTGCAATTCCCTGATCGGAGTCGCAATTTTAAGGAATTGCTATTTTTGTGATTCCTTAAAATTACACTGCAAATTCCTTTCATAAATCATGAAAGGTGATTTTGCATTCGCAAACGGTGGAATTTTGCGATTCGCACCGTTTGCGAATGCATAATCCTTTGATACATCTGGCCCTTTGTCTCTTGAAATGCGACTTGAATCATCTTTAAATGAATTCGAAACATCCCTTCAAACCTGGCTAAAAACCATAAAATATGGCCCACCTCAATTTGATTCCCACATAATTGCCTAGCCTCCAGCGCTAAAAGATTCCTTTACAGTGAGCACCTTACTATGAAAATCACCTTTAAGTAAAGAAACACCTATTTTTAGTACTTTTTCTGTGTTCACTGTCCTAACATCCTTGTTTTCAGGGTGTCAACAGTCTGGCCTCCAGAGAAGGTCACTCTTTATTCCTTCAGATTCCATCAGGTGAAGGTAAGCGCAGACCAAAGACCCCAGCTCCTCGGATTGTCTCCTTACTAGAGATGCTACAGTCTTTGGGTTGTCCAGCAATTTCTTCTACGTCCTTTAAAAAAACGCTCAACATGGGCAGAGAAGGTTGGCATCTCCCATGGCGATAGCGAAACCATGCATCCTAGGGAGATGGAAACAGCAATTGTACAGATAGTAGCTGATTGGACAGATGCTATGTGTGTGCTATGAAAGGATGATTTACAAAGTCAACAGTCAGATGACAATCGTTGAAGGTATTTGGAACCCCTTTCTCAAATTACTGTCATGTGAGACCAAATGGAGCACAATTTGCATGATTCATACCTAAGTGACACCTTGAGATGGGACTGTAACTCTATATTCATTGTTTATGGACACTATAATATTGCAGATCTGTACAGACCTCTCAGGAAAAGGATTGCTTTTGGGCATGGTCTGGAGCGGCAGGACTCTACTTTTCCTATTTCCTTTCATGTATCGACTCAACTAAGAGAGTTACTCAAGGTTTTTGACTCGATGGACATGTTTTCATGACTGCATTAGGTTAAGTGATGCTCTTTTTTAGAGTAATGGGATTTTAATTCATTGTTTGATTCATCTTTGTAGTCATTCTGGGAACATTGCCTTGTAAAGCCACTTTATACATGATTTAATGTGTATTTCTTCGTAAAACTGAATACTAATATTCACACAAACAAAAAGAAAAGTTCACCTGTAGAGAGCTCTTTTGAACTCTAGCTTTGAAAGACTGACACACACAGGGATTCTTTTGATTATTTTTGTTTGTCTAATTTACAGGTGGAAAACAAGGTGAACATCTTTTTTATTTTCAGTGAATTTTCACAGAAGAGAGACAATTTGTGTCTGGCCAAATTCCAGGAAGAAAGGTGTAGTCAAAGCTGTGTTAGCAAAAATGTCATATTTTGAAATAAATATTTAAGGAAAGCATTCTGAAAGGCTCTTTTGTGAGCTTTGAGAAAAGTCGGTTCACAAAATCAGTTGAAATTCAGACCTTTTTGTTTAGTATCTGAAACTTTTCTGTTAAAGAGAACTCTTCATAGACTATGAGACAGAACGAAATACTCATAATTGAATTTCGGGATGTCAGCAAGACCTCTATTTCCTGTAAAGCCATTCCTCAAATGCACGCCCGAATTGCATATACTGTCCATTTGTGATGCTGCTGTGAGTGCAAAATTGTGCATGCGAAACTGTCTTCATGCGAGTGCAATTGCACTTCTTTACTTTTTCTCAATCTGTCAAGTAAATATTTTTCATCATGAAGAAACTGCTTCCCAGGCGCCTTCACCAGTTTTGGGCGTTCTTTGCATATTGTCACCCTAGAAAGAGACATCGTCCTGTCTTTTACATTACATTTTTCTTGGACCATTTACAAGGTGTAAATGGGCTGTGGAAAATATGTGATACCCACAAAAATAATTTCATAAGAGAGTACAAACTTTTAGGGTAATGTGTCCTGGAATGCCCACTCCCAGACCACAAGAGCATGTGCAGAATCACCTTTTGTCAAGGTCGAAAGTGCTTTTACACGTCCAAAACAATTACTTGCACATAAACGTACACATGCAGATAACTGAGGATGGAACTGCCAAGCAATGATCCTTTGAAAGCACAGTTGTCGATATGATGTTCATATTTTGTACAGTTAATCCATTAACCCTAATTTACGGTTCTTCTACAAACTCTTTGGTTGGACAAATTGTAGAAACTGTTTCTGCAGTGATTCACAAACAGGCAGAATGATGTGCAGTGAAGGTTACAACTAAAGAGATGCGACCACACAATAAGTTACCTACATCTCATTTGCTTTTTGGGATCTAAAGACAAACAAGAGTCTGGAGATTGAACCTCTTGCAGATCTTTTCAGTATTCACCACAGTTGACCATGTAACCATAAGGAAAAAATCTAAGGGCCTGATTTAGATGTTGGCGGAGGGGAATACCCCATCACAAATGTGATGGATATCCCGTCTGCAGTATTATAATCCCATAATATCCTATGGGGATAATAATTCATTGGACGGGATAGCCGTCACTTTTGTAAAAAAAGTATTTCCCTCCACCGACATCTAAATCAATCCCTAAATTTGAGTCCCTGATCTGAAAAGGTAAAGACAACTACCATGGACAGAACATCTGCAACATCAATGCACTTAGCATGGTCTTTCCCAGGATTTTAGAAGCTTTTGCCGCACTCTTCAACATTTATCTACAAATGGTTGCCTCGACCATTGATCAACTCAAATTGAAATACCACATTTGATCTGGTGGCACAAATCTAATAGGAAACGATTGAGACTTTATAGAATATCACAGCAGCCAGGCAGTGCCTGGTAATAATAAAGGATTTGAAATTCGATTCTAGACAACCTAATATAGCCAAGTGAACTTGGTCCATACTCCACTGTGGTCCCACTGCCACTTCTGCAGAGCTTAAATGAACCGGACCGACAATATGGCTTTGCTGTCCTCAGAAAATTTCCCAGCTTCTCGAACAAAATGGCTTTAACTGTAGCCCACGTTTTAGCCAATTGTACCTACTGCTACATTATTTGTACCTAGCTTCCAAAGAAAATCAAACTCCAAATAATACAAAGCTATGTGCCTCATACATGGCTTGTAATTTGGTTCTCTTGTGGTTAGATCATATAGCCATATGCTGTGGAATATCACAATCAGTTTTGGAGTATCTGCTGTACAAACCTACCAGTCAGCATATTAAATTCACCTTTGCAACTTTGCTCAATAGGAACCTTCAGAAATGTGTGCATCGAACAAATGGAGTTACTTTCCTCCCTGTGCCCTTAGGAAAGAATCCCATGTTGGCTGAAGGTTTGTAACACAACAAACTGATGTGGAATTCTCTTCCATTAACTATGACAATATCTAATTTTTATTCTGCTGTCATACAAAATACAAACCGTACCCACATCTGTGAATCTGTCTGATGAAGCTTCACCTGCTGTGATGTTTAGCATTTCATAAACCCACCATAACAAAAATCACTATGACATTTCCTAGTAAAGGATAGATTTCTGTTTGTTTGTTTCTAAGAAAGACTTTCATCTATGATGCTTCAAGTAAAGCAAGAACTAAGTTCCATTAACATCCTTTGTATTTGATGTGGCATTCACAAAGGGCCATAGCCACAAAATGAGATTAACACAGAACAGTCAGCGTAAAAGAATAGTGTTTCATTGTGAGTTGAATAAATATGGAAGAACAATTGAAACTGAAACAATTTAAACAAACCAGAAGTAGAATTATGAATTTTTGGTTAAATTGCGGCAAGTAGGCATTATCCAATTGTTTTAAGATGGTAGTGAATGCATATACTTGAAACTGGCCTATATACCACAAATAGCTCATTAAGTTGTATGGGGAGACAGAGAAGAGCTTTTTATGACCATCCCACACGCTCTTTCTACCTTAGCAATTGATTTAGACTAAAATTGGATGAGTAGCCCACTAACCTATCAGGCCAGTAGAAGCCCTGACCTCTGCTTCAAAGTTGAAATACTGTTTACCATATTTAGAGTTGCCACCTGCCTATCTAAGATCTCAGTGTTTTTAGTGCATCAAATAGTATGGTGGATTCAATGAAGGCATAGATAAATTACAAGAGGGTGCACACTTGTCGATATGATGTTCATATTTTGTACAGTTAATCCATTAACCCTAATTTACGGCTCTTCTACAAACTCTGTGGTTGGAGAAATTGTAGAAACTGTTTATGCAGTGATTCACAAACAGGCAGAATGATGTGCAGTGAAGGTTACAACTAAAGAGATGCCACCACACAATAAGTTACCTACATCTCATTTGCTTTTTGGGATCTAAAGACAAGAGTCTGGAGATTGAACCCCTTGCACATCTTTTCAGTATTCACCACAGTTGACCATGTAACCATAAGGAAAAAATCTAAGGGCCTGATTTAGATGTTGGTGGAGGGAATACTCCATCACAAATGTGATGGATATCCCGTCTGCAGTATTATAATCCCATAATATCCTATGGGGATAATAATTCATTGGACGGGATAGCTGTCACTTTTGTAAAAAAAGTATTTCCCTCCACCGACATCTAAATCAATCTCTAAATTTGAGTCCCTAATCTGAAAATGTAAAGACAATTACCTTGGACAGAACATCTGCAACATCAATGCACTTAGCATGGTCTTTCCCAGGATTTTAGAAGCTTTTGCCGCACTCTTCAACATTTATCTACAAATGGTTGCCTCGACCATTGATCAACTCAAATTGAAATACCACATTTGATCTGGTGGCACAAATCTAATAGGAAACGATTGAGAATTTACAGAATATCACAGCAGCCAGGCAGTGCCTGGTAATAATAAAGGATTTGAAATTCGATTCTAGACAACCTAATATAGCCAAGTGAACTTGGTCCATACTCCACTGTGGTCCCATTGCCACTTCTGCAGAGCTTAAATGAACCGGACCGACAATATGGCTTTGCTGTCCTCAGAAAATTTCCCAGATTCTCAAACAAAATGACTTTAACTGTAGCCCACATTTTAGCCAATTGTACCTACAGCTACATTATTTGTGCCTAGCTTCCAAAGAAAATCAAACTCCAAATAATACAAAGCTATGTGCCTCATACATGGCTTGTAATTTGGTTCTCTTGTGGTTAGATCATATAGCCTTATGCTGTGGAATATCACAATCAGTTTAGGAGTATCTGCTGTACAAACCTACCAGTCAGAATATAAAATTCACCTTTGCAACTTTGCTCAATAGGAACCTTCAGAAATGTGTGCATCGAACAAATGGAGTTACTTTCCTCCCTGTGCCCTTAGGAAAGAATCCCATGGTGGCTGTAGGTTTGTAACACAACAAACTGATGTGGAATTCTCTTCCATTAACTATGAAAATATCTAATTTTTATTCTGCTGTCATACAAAATACAAACCGTACCCACATCTGTGAATCTGTCTGATGAAGCTTCACCTGCTGTGATGTTTAGCATTTCATAAACCCACTATAACAAAAATCACTATGACATTTCCTAGTGAAGGACAGATTTCTGTTTGTTTGTTTCTAAGAAAGACATTCATCTATGATGCTTCAAGTAAAGCAAGAACTAATTTCCATTAACATCCTTTGTATTTGATGTGGCATTCACAAAGGGCCATAGCCACAAAAGGAGATTAACACAGAACAGTCAGCGTAAAAGAATAGTGTTTCATTGTGAGTTGAATAAATATGAAAGAACAATTGAAACTGAAACAATTTAAACAAACCAGAAGTAGAATGGTGAATTTTTGGTTAAATTGCGGCAAGTAGGCATTATCCAATTTTTTAAAGATGGTAGTGAATACATATACTTGAAACTGGCCTATAAATCACAAATAGCTCATTTAGTTGTATGGGAAGACAGAGAAGAGCTTTTTATGACCATCCCACACGCTCTTTCTACCTTAGCAATTGATTTAGACTAAAATTGGATGAGTAGCCCACTAGCCTATCAGGCCAGTAGAAGCCCTGACCTCTGCTTCAAAGTTGAAATACTGTTTACCATATTTAGAGTTGCCACCTGCCTATCTAAGATCTCAGTGTTTTTAGTGCATCAAATAGTATGGTGGATTCAATGAAGGTATAGATAAATTACAAGAGGATGCATTTTTACTTAGCTCATTTGGCTTTCATATTTATTTGAAAACAGAAGGAAAGGCCCTGACTTGCAGGGAGTTTTCTCCCTATGAGCTGGGGCCATTGTTTTGTTCCCTTGGATTGATTTTCTCTGACAGGGTCTGATATCCAAAGCATGGAAGACCAAGGCAGGAAAAATCGGTGATGGTAGCCCCATAATTAATTCTGGACTCTGTGGGCTTGCAGCCTTGCAGGAGATGTATTACCAAGTTAAGGGTTTCTGACTGTGGAGTCAGCTGATGCACCACTGTCAGAAAATCTATTTAAGAGAGGGGAACAATGAGTTTGATGAGTCAAGAGCTCTGCCAGTTTATTGTGGGACTCCCACTCTGCCAAACTATAAATTAAGTTTTTACTTTATTTTGCCCTTCTGAAATTCGATGTATTTGGACTCTGACAGAGCAATGTGAGATCCTTTTGAAAAATACGACAAAAATTGAACAATTCAGTTCTCACTGTTTACTTAGGTAAGATAACTTGAAATATGTTTTAACAGCAAACATTGCCTAGAAAAAGTAAATGCCACTGAAAAAAAAGTTCACAGTTAACTAAGAAAAGAGGAGTGATTTCAGACCAACCCCAATGGAACACAAGTTGGATACACAATGCAGTGCATCCCAGTCAAAGTTTTTCCATTCTGACCTAGGGCCTCATTACGAGTTTGGTGGTCCACGGACCACCAAATGCACAGTAGCAGTCGGACCGCCACACTTCTGGTGGTCCAACTGCCAGATTATGATCCTGGCCATCCGAACGCCAGGAGACAGCCACCACCGCCAGGATCATGGATCCCAACAGGCTGGCGGTGGTTGAAGTTGTGGTCAGCCACAGCAGTGCCAATCACAACTTCACTTTCTGCCAGTCTTTTCATGACTGGGTCCCGCTATGAAAAGGCTCATGGAAAGCCAGTGCTGGGAGCTGCAGGGGGGCCACTGCTCTGCCAACGACCATGTTGTGGGCAGTGCAGGGACCCCACGCCAGCACCCTCAGAATATGCATTGTCTGCTATTGTAGACAGTGTGTAATCTGAGGGTGCTTGTGTGTGACAGCATTGGCAGCCGAGGTCAAAGCTGCTGCACTGTTTTCACCGGGCTGACTAGTGGAAATGTTGTAATCTGACGTTTCTGCTGGTCAGCCTGTTGGAAACATTGTAAGACAAGGGAGGATGGCCGCCGGCTTGACAGCAGCCTCATCCTGGCCATACTGCCAGTCTTGGTGGCAATGCTGCCAAGATCGTAATCAGGCTCTCAGTCTCTGAAATGTAAGGCAAAATACTTCAGTGGGGAAAGGTCTACAGCTTCAACTAATGACGGTTCTTCAAAATTGTCTTCAACTAATGAGGGTTCTGCTGCTGCTCAAGGTATTACTTTTTGCACCAAAAGTCGGAAGCAGGACCTAGTGGATTTTGGTACCACCACGGTCACTTTTTTAATTTTTTTTTATAGTATTTTATTAAAGTTTACAACATAACAGTAAAAATGATATATTGATTACTCTACTTATATAACTAAACCCCCCTCCCTCCCCTCATGCAATTCTAATTTTGTGATATAGTTCTCTGTTGGCGAGTCTCAGTGGTTTCGGCTGCTGTATTCTTTTTATTTTTATTTTTTCCCTTTTTCCCTTTCTTTTCATTCGCAGAGCTTTATTGTTCGGGTTCTGCATTTGAGTCTGTGTCAGCGTCCAAGGTAGTTACAGTTGCTTCTATGGTGGATGTTTCTGGTGATTCTAATTTCTCCAGAATTGAGTCCCATTGTATGGTGTCTTCCCTAGGTCTTTGTTCTCGGATTGCTTCGCGCATTAGAACTGATCCTTCCACCTCTGCCCATTTCTCGACTGTGTTTTGCCAACTGATTAGTTGTGGACCCGCTGGGGATTTCCAGTTTGAGGTGATTTCACGCCTGGCAAGAATTAGGGCTAGATCTATGAACTTGTTGGATATTTTAAAAGCTGATGGCCTTGGGAAATCTCCCAATAAGGCCGCAGTTGGAGAATTATGCAGTGATCTTTCAGTGCAGGCCGATATTTTTGCAAAGATCCCTTCCCAAAATGCATTGAGGTGAGGGCAGTTCCAGAGCATGTGTAGAAAGCCTGCTGTAGGTTCAGCGCATCTAGGGCATTTTGCGTTATCTGTACCATAGATTTTAAAGATCATTTGTGGTGTTAAATAAGCTCTGTGGAAGATGTACAGATTTATTAATTTGAACCTGGCATTTCTGGATACTGGGTAGATGCGTGATATGATCTGGTCCCATTGAGTTTCATCCAACGTGATGCCTAGATCTGTTTGCCACTTGGATTTAAGTTTTACTAATGGTAGGCCCGTGCTAGCTTGTAGTGTTTTATATATTCCTGATACTACTCCTTTTTGGCCCCCTATTGTACAAATGATTTTACAACTGTTATGGGCGGGGGGTTCGAGGGTCCCTGTTTTCCAAGCTTTGTGGGCAGTTTTAATGATGGCATTGTGGGTGATGAATAAGCCGGGGGGAAGGTTGTATTGGTTCTGTAATTCAGCGTAGGTGAGCATTTTCTCCTCATTGTATAGGTCTCCCAATTTAGTAATGTTATTAGACATCAATTTGTTGAGACCTGGGATAACTTGTTTCCCTGAAATATTAGACAAGCAAGACAGTGGGATTTCCGGTGTATATGGAGTTTTGATGTGTGCGTGTTTTAGGTATTGGGACCAGCAGTGTTTGGACGACTCCCATTCCATCGGTAGTTTATCTTTGGATTTGGATTTCCAGGGGTTCAATAGAATTCCCATTATTTTGTCTATAGGGCAGTTTAAAGGGATGCTCAGTTCGGTGGTGTTTGGGGGGTTGCATAGCAGTTTTGCAATCCATTGTAGTTGGCCTGCCCAGTAGTACATTTCCAAGTCCGGGGCTGCTAAGCCTCCCTCGGCTGTGGGTCTTTGGAGAGTTTGTATTGCTATTCTATGTCTGCTCTGGCCCCATATGAAGGTGGTTGACATGGTCTCTATTTCTTTGAATGTTGATTTCGGGATTATAAGTGGGATTGTTGAGAAATAGTATAATAACCTAGGCAACACTATCATTTTGAGGAGGGCAATTCTGCCCGTGACTGTTAAAGGTAGTGTTTCCCAGAAGCGCATGCTAGATCTAATCCCTCTAAGAGCTCTCTGTATGTTCCCTTCTAGTAGGTCGTTTACTGAGTGATAGATCCTTACTCCTAGATATTTAAAGGTGTTGGGGGACCATGGAAGACCTCTTGTGTTGATGGGTTCTGAGGTGTTAGCGTGCAGTGGAAAGATGGCTGACTTCCTCCAGTTAATCCGGAGTCCGGAGGCAGCTCCGTAATTATCTAGCATACTCATGGCCCCTTGTTGTTCCGTCTCTAAGTTTTGCAGGAAGAGTAGCATGTCGTCTGCGTATAGAGAGATGTAATGGGTCCAGTTGTTAATTTGGATACCTTTATAGTAGGAGCCGGTTCTGGCCATTTGAGCTAGTGGTTCTATTGCAATTGCAAAGAGAAGGGGGGACAGTGGGCACCCTTGCCTAGTACCCCTTCCAACCTGTAGTGGGGGGGATATATAGTTGCCGGTTCTTACTCTTGCAGTGGGATTAGTATATAGTAGTTTGGTCCATTTTACGAACCCTTCCCGTAGTCCCATTTTCAGCATGACTTGTTCTAAGTAGTCCCACCTCAGACTATCGAATGCTTTCTCTATATCAACTGAAATGATTGCTGCTTTAGGTATGTTTGGGGGCAAGGAGTGAAGTATTGATGTTAGGCGTCTAATATTCTGGGATGTGCTGCGTTTGGGTATAAAGCCCGATTGGTCTTGATGTATCAATTAGGTCATGTGTGGGAGCAGTCTGTCTGCTAAGATACGGCTAAGTATTTTGTAGTCTATGTTAAGCATGGATAAGGGGCGGTAGGAACGGACGTCATTAGCGGGTCTGTCTGGTTTCAGCAATGGGATCATAATGGCTACATTAGTCGATTGAGGTAGGGTATTGCTATTCCATGCTTCTGCGTATAGTGTGCAGAGGTGGGGGGCTAGCAGGTCTTGATACTGGCGGTAAAATTCTAATGGAAGTCCATCTGCTCCTGGAACTTTGCCCCTTGCCATGCTTTGGATGGCTGCTTTTATTTCGGAGATTGTTATATGTAGCGCTAGGGAAGACTTTATTTCTGGAGTTAGGCTGGGGGCAGGGAGGGCTTCCAATTCGTGTAATTGGGTGGTGGTCAATGTTTCTAAGGGGGGTGCATAGAGATTGGCATAGTAATCATGGAAGATGGCGTTTATCTCTTTTTGGGTATATATCTGTGTGCCTTGTGAATTTTCAATTTCGACTATGGTGGTTTGTTTTTTGGGGGGTTTCGCAAGCCAGGCTAGTAGAGCGCTAGCTTTGTCCCCTTCTGCGTGTTGTCTAGTTAGATATTGTTTTTAATCAAAGCGAGCAAGTTTGGTACTTGCTGCGCAGATTTTTGTCCTGGTTGTCACCAGCGTGGGGTGTAGGTCTGGTTTTGTGGGGTACCTTCTTTCTAGGTCTCTAAGAGATTCTTCCAATTGCAAAAGTTCTATTTCTATTGATTTTCGGACACCTATGTTTTCGGCAATGCACTTGCCCCGGATCACTATTTTAAAAGTCTCCCATTCAATAGATCTAGTAGATGCGGTTCCTTCATTGATTTTAAAAAATTCTCCTATGGCTGTATGTAGTGTGTTTTTAAACGCTTCGTCTTCGAGCATTTCTGCTCTAAGGCGCCATGTTGGTATTGTGGGCTTTTCTCTGCCCCAGGATAGAGTGGTTAACAGGGGGTTGTGGTCTGATATCGTTCTACTAAGGTATTCGGCTGCAGTCATGTCGCTCTGTATTTCGGGAGACACCAAAATGGTGTAGAGTCTAACGTGAAGGTCGTGTACTGGTGAGTAGTATGAGTAATCCCTTGACTGAGGGTTAGTTGTTCTCCAGCTATCTATTAATTGCCAGTGTTGCTGCCATTCTACGAAATGCTTTGTAGTTTTCAGTGATTGGGATTGTGATATTGGAGGGTGTGATCTGTCTAAAGTGTTGTTAGCTATACAGTTGAAGTCCCCCCCTATTATATTTTTGCCAGCCAGTAGGGGGCCTGTTTCTAGTGACAGTCTGTCCAAAAATTTACTTTGGTCATAGTTTGGCGCGTACATACGTCCTATAGTTATTTCTCTTCCCCCTAGTCTCCCCTTTATCACTGCATACCTTCCCTCTTTGTCAATGCTCTTGTGAAGTATTTGCATGGGAACTCCAGGGCGGATCCATATCAGTGCCCCCCTAGCGTAAGCGGAATAGTTAGTGGCTATTATTTGGCCCCTCCATCTTTTGTTAAGGGCTTTGACTTCTTGTTCGGTGAGGTGGGTTTCTTGTAGGAGGGCTATGTGGATTCCTCTACGCTTGAGGTAGTTGTGAACTTTGTAACGTTTGGACATGTTATTTATCCCTCTTACATTCCAGGTTATTATTTTATACTGTGTCGTCATCGGCTAGATTGATCTGTGTTACTTTGAAAGGGTTAGATGTGTGCTCTGCAGAATGTAAGATCATGTTTAGTGGCCTATGTTTGGCTTGAGTTCCTCCAACTATTGTGGTTGTGTGTGCATGAGTTATTCCCTCCCCGATATTAACAAAAACTTTCCCCAACTCCCTCTCCCCAGGACCGGTTATTAAAACTTTCCCCGTCCAAACCATTTAACTTGTCTTATAACCTATTGGTGGTGGGAGGTGCGCCAGAGCCGAGAGCTTACACTCTAGGTCGGTCCCGGGGCCCAGTAGAGGTATATCTGTAGCCTTTGGTGGATTGTTCAAAGTTTATTATTTACTTATGGTTGCGTGACGAGTTCTTCTCGGATAAGGCCGTTTGCTATTGAAGATCAAGTGGTAGATTAAAAGTTCTGTGACCAATTCAAGAGTTACTAGATGATTTCTTCTGCTGTTCTGGGGGTGACTTTTGGGAGGTTAGACAGAGAAGCTCCCACAGCTTGAGTCGTGGTCTGAGGCGTCTCCTGATGCTTGTGAGTCAAGTGGTTTTTTTTTGCTCAGGGTTGCTGCTATGTCTATCGCCTCACGCATTTCCTGTAAGGATTGGTGTCTGGGGGGTGTTGTAACCAATACTCTACTGGAGGACCTTCCTCGTCTCTTGTTGGCTGCGCGGGAGGGCTTACTCTGTGTGCTTGATGGTGTGAAGTTAAGAGTTTCCATCCAGTCTCCTGCTAGCTGAGGGGTTGAGAAAAGGTGTGTCTTGCCTTCGTGTTCGACTCTCAGTTTAGCAGGGAATAGCATTGCATATTTAATGCCCTTTTCGCGCAGGGTGCGTTTACAGTCATTATATGAGGCCCTTAGGGACAGGGTTTCCCTGGTGAAGTCGGGGAATATCATTATGCGCTGATTATTTAGTGTGATTTCCCCTATTTCGCGGGCTTGCAAGAGGATATAGTCCCTGTCTTTAAAGTGCAGTAATTTGGCTATGATTGGGCGAGGTCTGGTTCCTGGTGGAGGGGGTCTGCCTGGGACCCTGTGGGCTCTTTCGACTGCAAAAAAAGGTGATAAGCCTTCGGAAGGGATGGTGTCTTTGAGCCAGTTTTCTAAGAAAATTTCCATGTTTGCTGTGGAAGACTCCGATCCCCCCGGCACTCCGATTAGCCTCAGGTTGTTCCTGCGGGAACGGTTTCCCGCATCCTCTGCTCTGGTCTCCAGTATTTTAATCCTAGCTGTGAGCTCGGCCGTCTCTATGGTTGATGTTTTTTGAGTTGACGTCACCAATTGTAGTGTTTTCTCTGCAGTTCCTACCCTTTCTGTTAGTTTGCGATGGTCGTCTCGTAGTAGTGATAAGTCCACGGTTAGATTATCTATTTTTTGTTCGAGGGCTTCACGAGATTCTCTTATGGCCTGCAGGAGCGTGTCCAAGGTTGTTTCTTGTTGAGTTGGTGTGGTCTTGGGATCCGGATGAAGAGGTTGTCCGGGCGTCTTATTGGACATCGGCTCCTCTTGGTCTTGTCCCTCTCGTTTTTTGGGTTTGCCCATTTTGCTGTCTTTATCGTTGGGTGGCGTGTGGGAAGAGATAAAAGGAAAGGTCCCCGGTCAATGCAACTGTCCAGGACCCAGGTGAATGGTTGCTGCTGCCAGGTGATTCAGTTGTGGTGTGGTTTTAGGCCAGGGACTGTTGGTCAATGATTTCAATCTATGTCGGGGAGAGCGTTCTGCATCCCGTTCCTCGCCGCTGTAATCTTTGCTGTGTTCGGGCACAGTGCAGTCCTCTGGAGGAGGATAGCTTTCTGCGCGTGAGTGTCCAGTGGTCCAGTGGGCGATGGTCACTGCGTCCCTCTGGTCTCTAGTTGATTGTTGGGTTTTTGCGCGTTAACTTGGTTCTTGCTCGCGGAAGGCCTCTGTGTGTGAGTCTCCGGTGGCCCGGGGGTGATGGTCGCTACGTCTATCCTGCCCCGGGTTGATTGGCGAAGCTTGGCGGGCGGGTATGTGCGGGGCAGGGTTCACGCTTAAGTTTCCCTGATGTGGCTCCTTGTGTGCGTTATGGAGGGCGTTTGATTATGTCAGGGCATTGACGGGGGTAAGTGTTCTTGGTTAGTGCTTTCGCTGTGCTAGTTGTTCGCAGTGCGACTCCCCACCCCGGCGTTCAAGCTCTTTTACCCCTTGCTTCTGGCTCCCGATCTGCCTGATTCTGCGCTCTCACCTGGATTTCATAGTCGTTCCGTAATTTTTCTTTCGCCGTTTCTATTATTCCCCGAGTCGAGCCACCTTTCCTTATCGTTGGGTGGCGTGTGGGACGAGAAAAAAGGAAAGGCCCCCGGTCAATGCAGCTGTCCAGGACCCAGGTGAATGGGTGCTGGTGCCAGGTGATTCAATTGTGGTGCGGTTTAAGGCCAGGGACTATTGGTCAATGATTTCAATCTATGGCAGGGGGGGCACTCTGCATCCCGTTCTTCGCCGCTGTGATCTTTGCCGTGTTCAGGCACTGTGCAGGCCTCTAGAGGAGGATAGCTTTCTGCGCGTGAGTGTCCAGAGGTCCAGTGGGCGATGGTCGCTGCGTCCCCCTGGTCTCTAGTTAATTGTTGGTATTTGCGCGTTAACTTGGTTCTTGCTCGCGGAGGGCCTCTGTGTGTGAGCTTGGCGAAGTTTGGCGGGCGGGTATGTGCGAGGAAGGGTTCACGCTTTCGTTTCCCTGATGTGACTCCTTGTGTGCGTTGTGGAGGGCGTTTGACTATGTCAAGGCACTGACGGGGGTAGGTGTTCTTGGTTAGTGCTTTCGCTGGGCTAGTTGTTCTCAGCACGACTCTCCGCCCCGGCGTTCAAGCTCTTTTCCCCCTTGCTTCTGGCTCCCGATCTGCCCGACTCTGCACTCTCACCTGGATTTCATAGTCGTTCCGTAATTCTTCTTTTGTCGTTTCTATTATTCCCCGAGTCGAGCCACCTTTCCTTCCTCAGCCGGGGAGTTGGTGCAATGTAAGTTTCTCGGTGCGACCGCCATTTTGAGATCAGCGCGTGGTGTAGCTCGTAACTCTTTTTCTTTCTGTACGACTGTTCTTGGGCGATGGCACCTCTCAGACTTCTACACAGGGGTCCCCAATTGTTGGGGCTACTTTTAGTTAAGTTTTGGGCTTTGTTTAAGGCAGGATTCTTCCCGGGCCCCGTTCTCGGCTCCGGAGCTCCGCTCTCACTCGTGCAGCTTCATCAGCTGCTGGCCACGCCCCCCCACCACGGTCACTTCATGGGTCAGATGGATTTGCTGCCTCATTCCAGTCCAGTCCAGCATTTTATATACAGACTTACTCACTTTTTTGGTTCTCAAAATACTACTGAAGGGCAATGCTGAACCATGCAGCTGGGTAGGACTCCATATGGCCAGCTACTTTTGTTGCAAGGTTCAGTTGAATCTGTTTTCAGCAAAATGCTCTGGTGCAACATTTCCTTATCTCTCAGTCATCTGGAGGTGGAAAAAATGAATATGTCCCACTTATACCCAGCTACTGAGAACGTTCTTTCTGGTAAACCTTTCAGCCCCCAGGGCCTCAGGGTGGGCTTCTAGCCACTGGATCTTTCTTTAGCCAGGGCTTGTGCAAGGTCCAGTCCTCTGTGGTCTCCTGGGGCCTTTTGTAGTAAGCAGACACTCTGCTTTTTGTATTACTGTAGCAATAAAATGAAAGGTCAATTACTTGACCCTTTAAGAGCAGTTCCTGCCCCTCTGTGCCAGAGGGAGTCAGGAGTTCTTGATCCCTCTTCTTTCAGCAGAAGTGAGGACTATTTTGTATTCCAGCAGGATATTCTTCTTCAGGTATAGCCATCCCAGGCCAAGGAATGTTCTGAAGATGGGGTTGTGCACCAATAACTCATTGAAGAATTTCCCCTACATAAGCCTGGCTGTTTTCTCACCCAAATGCAGCACTTACTCTTCATCTTACTGTAAACTTACCCAGGGGCCCCTGTCTCAAAATTGCAGAACATGAGGTAGGACTCTCTTCAGAAGTCCTGCTTCTCTCCTATTTAGAAGAGTTCCCCTCTCACATAACAAGGTCAACACATGTTCTCCCACCTGCTGGGGCTGGAGCCAAATGGTGTAGGAGAGCTCTGGAAATGAATGGGAGTAGATCCTTTCAGCCCCATTTAGGATCAGCAAGTCAAAAGAATACGTGCTTGTCTAATCCCTGCTACGTGGCCAGTAGTTAACACCACCCTGTTCTTCCTGGTCTCAGAGGCAAACTGCTATCTTCTAAGACAGGTATGTAAACTCATCAGGCCAAGTAAGTGTATGACAGCTCTGGCTTGGGCAGGCTGAAGTATATTTTTTAAAGCACCACTTTAACAAAATTATGATGCCTTAATTAAGTCAGGTTCTAAAATTAACTGGAAAATATCTTCAACTTATTTTCTAGCTTTTCACCAAAGGATGATGGAAAATAATATTTTAATCACATCCAGGCATGTCTTCACAGCCAGGTACTGTGAAGTCACCTATATCAAAAATCTAATAGGCACCCTGCCCTGTGGGCTTACAAGGCACACTTTATGAATTACTTGTTAATACATAAAAAAGTGTTTCTCATAAAGCTACTGCACTTTTCCTTGCCATTTGTTACCTGCTGTGCCTTGAAGCTGCAGCCCAGCCACAGCAGAATTGTCTTCCTGGCAGTCATACATATTTTGTCAAATATGTGGGTGGTGTGACTGCACAGTACAGCCCACATATAATATTTTATGTCCATGCCATGGGTGCATTTACTGTGCCATTTAGTGTGGCCTTACAGAAAGGTTAAATAAGCCACATAGGGTAATCTATTGCAAAGTTCATATTTTTGTGGAGCAAAACAGGTACTATACCACTGGGGTTTAGTGCACAGAGTCTGACATAAAGCAAAACTAAACAGGAAAATATTTGTGACCTTGAAAAAGCCACCCTGAAAAAGGGTCTACAGTTATACCTATCTGTGCAATTAAATTAACTGATGGAAATAAGTACAATTTTTTTGTTTGCTAAATTCATTTGGCATGTATTTACTTAATTTGCTAAATAGTTTGTTACATTGAAATGAACACATAGGTTTCAAAATCATCTTGTGTCTCACAGCTAGGCATTGTTTTGGAAAAATGTGTAAGTGATGATAAATGAACTGAAGCATAGGCAACACTTGCACTCATAGCCTCCACATCAGTGTTTCTAATCTGACTGAAAATTGCAAGACTGAATGGAAACAGGAGTAATCACCACCTACAAAATAGATGATCTACATATTTGAAGTAGTTGAGTACCCCTCATATCATTACTCTGATATGCTGTTTGAAATTGTGGCACAAATGAAAACATTCACTTGCAACAGCAGCAACCAATTTAACCAACAGCTTGTCACAAGTGATCACAATAAATTTAATTGGAAGAGGATAGTAGGGAACAATCTGGCAAAAGCACAACAAATGGGGTAATTGATCCTGAGAGTGGATAAACCTCTCATTTGGACTCTGTGGCAATAGGTGCAAATTATGCCACAATAACTCCATTATGAGTACAGCTGATTAAAAGAGGTAAATCAAAAAGTTAGAATCAACCCTATTATACCTAGAGCAGAAACCCAACCTTGGAGGATTCACTTCTGAAATTCTCCATTGTGAAAAGTGGTAGAAACTTTTGAAAAAGGCAACAATGAAAATACTATAATACAAGGGATCCCAGAAACATCTATTTGATGGGAAATGACGATACTGACAATGCACCTTCTCATTAAACACTATTTACAGTGGCACCATTTATGGACAGACTTTCTACTATTATCATTTGACATTGGTAGAATATCGATTGATCAATTTGCCTATTGATTGTAAATTCCACCACCAATGTATGCCATATTGGCAGAGATCTGCTACTGGATTTACCTCTATGTGCTAGTGAAGGGGGACTTCTAAATCAGGCTGATATTTCACTGTCAATTTAGGACAGGTAGTGATTCTGCCACCTGTGGAAATAACATTTCCAGTCATCCACTGGGATGGGAAGTACTTCATCATCCAAACTTATGGATCACAAACTTTTGTTTACAGTCTGTATACTCAGATCAGTTTCCCATTTGGTTCAGGAAACTGCTAGGTCAGGACATTTTCAAACTTGTCAAGGACATGTGTTAACAATGGCATACGGCTTTGAAGGCTCAAGCAATTGCCTTTCCACTGCTACAGATACAACTGACTCAGGAGAACCAGTCAGTGCTTCATAGCTGCGGATCCCTGCCACCCTGAGCTTACAAACCTGACAAGTAATAAAGATGTAGCTATACTGAAATGAGCTTCTCAAGTCACTCTTGTCCTGGGTGCATCTCATTATTTTCAAGCAATCTTAGTAAGCCGTTCATGAATGGTAGGCATAATAAAATAACATTCTAAGTTGGCAGTGCACAGCTTGTGCATTTCCTTTTACCTTAAAGATTCGTAATAGTCTGGTGTTCAAAGCATTAATCTCAACTATTCCTGAAAAGGACCAGGGCACTGGCAAGTTAGGCTCATTTAATTAATTTCAAATCATAGGAATCTGTAGTCCTTTATCACGAAAGTCTCTGCTCAAGCTCTACACCGTTACACTGTTTAGCTTCTCAGGCATATATTCTTAATTACTTAAAAGTTAAAAAAGGCAGTCCCCAATTTCTCAGTTAGAAAGAACCCATCATAAATTCCACCACCATAAAAAATACATAGAAAGAATTTGGTTTAACAATGTCTTCTTTGCAATGAATCAAAGGGGAAGATACCTATGTCTAAACTGCCATCTGACTGCTCTACTTACAGGATGCATTTTAGAGGCTACACACCTATCCCGCTAAGGCTTAGAAAACTCATTTTGAGGCAGGGAATATTATCTCTGAGAGTTTCCTCTGATAGCTGTTTCAAATGTAGAATGAACGTGTGGCTCCTAAAATTAGTCAGATGGCAGGCACTCCCACAATCAACTCTGAAAAAACCTTATGCTATGTTTCAACCCACATGACAACCTACAGAGATGGTACTGCATAAACACGCCTTCCCCTTCAGTGGTGCTCCAACCTCCTGCAAATAATCAATTATCTTCCGATCAACTCACAGTCTTTCTTTCATCCCCACCATGGCAGAGGAACTAGTACTCTGAATATTAGGAATGGTTATTTACTTCTCACAACAATGAGCTATTGTTGGCAGTGATACTTTTGGATCTTTCTACCACAGTTTACACCATGACCCATATAATCCTCCTTCATGGTCTTTTCTCTCAAATGCATCTGTGCATGATCTTGCCCTTTCCTGCTACTCTTCCTTGCTGACCAACAGTATAGGTGGGCTCCCCTCAAAGACTACTTTAGATAAAGTTAGGTGTCCCTCCAAACGCTGCACTCCCACACTGCTTCATAAGCTTTTATTTGGCCCTGCCAGAGTACATATCGGAGGCACAAGATTTTGTAGCACTTGTGCAGAAGTGCTGCATAGACCTACTTCAAACATGTGGTAAGAATTGGGGACCATTACCTAGTGGACAAATGCATGAAACACTTTCCGAACTGGATGCAACAAAATGTATTCTGCCAACACTCTGAAATCCTAATGGGAATAGACAGGCCCTCACTAATTCATTCCACATGGCTGGAACCACTGCCCTCCCCTCCAAAAGTGTCCAGAAAGCTAATCACTTGATTTACTATATAGCAAAGGTATCTTTGTCTAGCAAAACTACAAAGAGTCATAAATCATGCTGCAGCATCATCTGAAATGTAAAATGTTCACAGCTGCTCCTAATCACTTCATTTGTTACCAACCAAAGAGAATCCCATTTTAAACGTTTGTACCTTGTTCAGAGGGTGTCAGTGGCAGAGCACTGGGTTGCTTAACAATACTCTTCCAGTCTCACAAATCATTCAGGTACCGGAAAAAGGCTGCAGGGAATCTCCTGTCCACTGGACCTCCTTAGCTAATCAGGTGTCAGATATGTCCCTCCTCTTTAATGAGAAGACTTCCTAAGTTTAGTAGAGGTTTGAAAATACATCGTACTATGAGGTTCAATTTATTTACTTCCATTTACTTCCATTGCAGAAAACATCTATGCCAAGGGGCTTTAGGTGGTAAAGTCCCTATCAAATGTGACTGGCAGTGGCACTTATGTTCCCAGATTGAGACCTATACTCATGGCAACTGTGTAACAGACACAATCTGGAGACTTGTTCATGAGAATTGGTTAATTTAATTAATGTGCAAAATAATTCTGACATTAAATTTAGCATTAGGTATAAATACAAAGCAGAATCAGTAGAACTCGTATTAGGAGAGTTGATTGGATTGGGAATATATTTCCAAATGAAATCAGTGGACCTGGTTTTCAAACCTTCCCACCCTTTCCTATGTTAACTTATTATTACTGAAAAGGGTGTCATTTAATTACATATTTTTATTTTGCCGTGCAATATGTTATATGCATTATTTTATGTTGATAGAGACTTCTATAGAGCATTAGTATTACACTATCAACGTATACTCCTAGATGATACATAAATAACAACCAACTGTCCCTTGTCATTCAATTCCAACACATTTTAATTAGACCACATGGGTTAATTTTGGTTTCTGATGGCTAATTAGGGTGTAATGGATGAGCAGATGGCCATCAAGTTCTTCTGTCTCTCCAAGCTACATCTTTTCACATTGCATTGAAAAAAAGATCTCACACAGATTCTCTTTTATTGGCATTTCCATCCTAGTCCTCCTAATGTCTGTACATTCTGTCTTCTGTTTCATTACTATAGATATTGTCTACCCTCCAATCATCTCAAACTTCTGTATCATTCTAGGCCCATCTCTGCATGCATAATCTTATTCCTTGTTTTTTTTTCTTTGAAAGGTTGGGTATCTTTGAAACAGGGCTGCACTGTTCAACCTAACTCTACATGTGAAATCAAATTCTGCACTTCGTTATCTTCCTATTTGCTCTCTTTCTCATTCTCCTAAGCTATTCAAACTCATTGTTTATATTTATGCTGCTAAACGTATTACACGTATGTATGTTATTTTCATATATTTGTTGGATAGCTGTATTCATACTTTGTTGGCATGTTGACATCCTGCACCTTAGCGCCCACTTATGTCAAATATGTATGCAGCATAAAGTATCCCACTTAACTAAGTTGGGCTTAATAACCACCATCTTATTATTTTTCAAATGTAAATTAACTAGGGTGGGCATAGCTCATGTAATTCTGTGTATCGTAACCATGCAAATATACCCTAAACATTCTGCAAGGATTACGGGAGAAGAAGAATTCTGCATTTAGGGCTATCTTCTTAGCTCCAAAATGTTCTCTCCTATACAAAATGGATGGGAGTCAGCATTTTGTGCTAAGGAATAGCGCTAAGTGCAACAAAACATGATATGAAAACATGAGCAGTCACTCACGATCGATAAATACCACTTGGGGTAGGATTTTCCCCCAACTTACTGCC
Source organism: Pleurodeles waltl (assembly GCF_031143425.1). Classification (NCBI taxonomy): domain Eukaryota; kingdom Metazoa; phylum Chordata; class Amphibia; order Caudata; family Salamandridae; genus Pleurodeles; species Pleurodeles waltl. The sequence goes on from NC_090449.1 coordinate 927,505,515, forward strand.
AGCATTTAGCTCTAGTTTCCGAACACAAAATGCACCCTTGTGTCCAAAGTAGTCAACAATGCACAGTACAGTATTATCCTTGATAAACATGTCATGACCAGTTAACTTGTTACTGCAGAGTGAAGGAAGAGAGCTGTAGACAATTGAATAGATGATTGAGCATAGAATAAGTGGTTTAGAGTTTATTGTTTATAGCAACTAGTGGTAAAGATGTATCTAAAATGATGACAGTGAGGTACAAAATACAAAATAAATATTGTCAGATCAAATGGATATTTTCTGAAGTATCAAGTTGGAGGATGTGATACATGGGTAAAGAGTCCAGAGGTTCATAATGATACCTTCTGGTGAATAAAACTCCTAGCCTTGTGTTCTAGTCAGCAGCAATCAGCTGTGAGTGTGCACGTTGTTCGACATACTTAGATTTATGTGTTTCATAAATGGTGTAAAAAAATAAAAAGTTTTGGAAATCCAAACACAAGGTGTAAGTAAATTAGCCATAAGCAGACACTGCCTGTAGACAATACAGTTTAGGTAATAGATCTGACTTTTATTACATATTTTTAATATCAGTGGAATTTCCTATGTTTAACAATGCAAAGCTGGTGAATCTAGTATTTAAACATTAGTATGAGTTTTACTTTAGAAGCTGAAGATTCTAACCTGGTCAGAATCAAAGTTATTTGGAAATGCGAATTAAATGGAAACAATAACATGTGATTAGCATTTCATACATGAAAATTTAAAATATGCTTTCCAAAAAGGTCCGTAGATTTGATTTGAAGCTAGGATGTCAGATGAAATGTGGATCATTAGGAAATTCAGAACGGTGTAATCTATGAAAGGTAGGTCAAACAGTAGGAACAAGATAGTAAATCCATGAAATGTTTTCCTACCAGGAGCCTGTATATTGATCTGGGGGGTAAAAATAGAAGCAGAACATAGAGGATACACATGACATGTACATGCTAGGACATGCTAGGACACGCACACACAAGAACATGAACACATGGACCACTACTACGAAACTGTCGCCAAACTATCACCTGAGCAGACCAAGAGACAAGGAAGATATTGAGGGAGACTGAGACAAATAAGGTAACACTGCATGAGATTGAGGAGGCCCAAAATAGCAAATCTAATTTTTCTCTCTGAGGGGTTTTCAGTAACATTCAATAAACTACATTATGGTGGTCGTTACGAGTTTGGCAGTACCCTGATTTCTATGTTGGGGTGGTTGTCGTACTGCAGACGGCCCGGCAGTGAAGACCGCCAAAATATAACCATGGCAGTCTTCCGAACAGAACTTTTCCGGTTGTGGTGAATGCACACCTGTATATACGTGTGCTTTGGAAGGGTATGGAGAGAAGGGTTTCGGTTTGGGAAGAGGTAGTTGGAGGGGGGACGGTAGACAAAGGAACACTGGCTACCATCAGAGTGGAGGCCAGAGCCTTAAAGGATCTCTGTAGGCCAGCCATGGCACCATGAATGCCATCCAGGAACGTATTGCTCTGTTGGACTTGAGCTGCCAGTCCCTGGATGGCATTCATGATGGTCGACTGACCCACAGAGATGGCCTTCAGGAAGCCAATAGCCTCCTCACTGAGGGGAGCAGGGCTTACTGGGGCAGGGCAGAGGTGCCTGTGGTGAAGGAGATGCCCAACCTCCTCGGTGAGCCGACACGGGCAACTGGGTGGGGAGCTACAGGGAGGGTGGTGGTAGTAAGGGGGGTGGCGGACAAAGATGGTGCTGGGATGGTCCCAAATGGGTCTGCCACCACCAGGGAGTGTCCACAGGAGGAGGATTCCAATGAAGATGTAGCCGATCCACTCTCTCCCGTGGCACTCTCCTCACCCTCTGTCCCACTGGGTCCCTCGATGTCACTGGTGCCAGCTTCCTGGGCCCCGTGGGCTGCTGCTTCCCCACTCACCTGTGCCCTTCTCCTCTGCCAGATGATGCTGATGCACACAATGAGAGAGAAAGAGAGAGAGAGAGAGAAAGAGAGAGAGAGAGTGAGGTAAGGGGCAAAATGGTTAACATACACCTCCCATTGACACAGCTAAAAATGTACATCTGTCACAATACATATCATGGCTAGGCAATCGCATTTGCCTATACATATTACCTACATCATGCCATGACATGTCACTAATACACACACTTGTCTGCCAACCCTCACACCTGCAGCAATACCTAAGTAGGGCAGCTCTACTAGACTCATCCCCATGATGCCAACCAATGCCCTTTGAAGCTGGAACAGCATGCCCTGGATGCACTATCAATACTATGCCTGAATACACATCTTACCTCTCCATACCCCTATCACATATTGGATGTGCAGCTGACACAACAAAACACTGCAGGCCTCTACAGTGACAACACCTGATTAGTCCATGTCCTCCGTAACATGTCCCTAACAGTGAAGACAACTCCACTCACAGACCACACACCACTTACCTGTCCTTAGACATGGCTGCCCACTCAGTATAGTGATGCCATTATGGAGGACAACTCAGAATGGGCCAATACCAGTCAAACACCCAAACACTTCACATCAGATGTGTACTATGTGGATCTGTGGTATAGCCATGTGAGTACTCAGACCCCATCACAGAGCCAGAGCTGCTGACACAAAAGACATATGTTGCTACTCAGCATACTGCTAAATGCACCTACAATGGGCCATGTACCAGGTGTTAAACATCCTAACACATCCACTGAGTGCAGTGTCACAACAAATGTACTTCTGGAACACACATACCACATCATGGACCACTTCCCATGCCACTACACATGCAGGTACACCAGTTGGAATAGGCACCATGACAACTCCACCCTTAAACACACCATTCTGCAAATTGCAAAACCTGTCACTGAGCCCAGACCACACACATCTCATGGGGTAAATATTTGCATGCATTAGGCACACATGGACCAACAGCACTGCCAGTACACCTAATACATATCCCACTACCACATAGGCAGCCTGAGGAGACACAATACACATTTTCCTTCACCTCAACACACCATGTGTCATGCAATACCCAAACCACTCCTAATCTGTCACTACCTGATAGCCAAGGCAAGCTGTAAGAGTCAGAGGCAATCAGAAGTGCCCCCAACTATCCATGTCAACATGATGTAGGCAGGCAGTCAGCAATGCAGCATAAGACTATCTAGAGCTTTGTCATACATGCCATATCCACACCATGGTGACACATAACGGATCTCCCAGGGTACCTATCACCTCCAGTATCAAGCCATAGTTTGGAAGGCCACATCCCCACAAGTATTACTCCTAGGAATGCATTTTCTGCGCAATCAGAAGTTTCAGTTCCCCACTTGGCTACCTACACATACCCCACAGTCAGCAGATTACCTATATATGCCCAGTCAGCCATCAGGGCAATACTCATGTCCCATGAAGGGCAGTTCTGTGGTGGAACTGTAATGGCAGGCCCACAATCTGTCAATATCAGAAACATGCATGTTTCTTCAGCCATTGATAAAAGAGAGTGACACAGTAGCATATACAGGTAGGCTACACAGATGGCACTGGACTGACACTTCAGGGTCACAAATGCAGATGGCAGGAGCTGGTCATATACAATGCTTAGGGTGATACTGACACTCACATCCATTGTATGGCCAGGATGGGGTCACACATGTACCTATGTAGAGTGCATCTCAACATTACAGACTTGGAGAGGTATGGAACAGGGAAATGTAACTGACTGTAAAGCCTGGAGACACATCTACAAAACATACTCTGCCAGGGTGCCTATTTACCATTTCCAAATGTTGATACACATGTAGCTTTAACTATAATGCCACTCTGCCAGGAATGAGGCACCCAATCCCATTTAAGGCCAGCCAAGTCCCAGGATACAATCAGTATTGAACCCCTTGTGGCTACTGTGCTGCCCTCAAAAGCCCATTCACCTCAGGGTAGGCCACTGCCAAAATGCGAACCATTAAGGGGTCAGGATCCGACGGACACCGCTCCCTCATTGGGAGGACATCCCCAGATGGGCCCTCTGTGGTCTTCCGGGCCCAGAGTCTTAGGTCCTCCCACCGCTTGTGACAATGGGTGCTCCGCTGGGCATGGATCCCCAGGGTCTGCACTTGCTTGGTGATGGCATGCCAGATCCCATTCTTTTGATGGGTGCTTACCTGCATGGATGACATAGACAGAGGGAGAAAGTTATATAGACTGGCACCATACCAATAGCAGTGGATTATAAACATCAGACCCACCAAATGCCCACACAAACCCATACTCACACTTCACCCTCCTAAACTCCATGCCCCATGCAAACACTTACTCCCTGACCAGAACAGGTCCGGCATTTACTCTCACACACACCCCTATCACACATGACCATGGATTTGGGCTCACCTGCTCCTCTGGTGCCCCATACAGCTGGCCATACAGAGGTAGGACCCCTTTAACCAGCTTCTCAAGCTCTTCTTGGGTGAAGGCTGGGGCCCTATCATCTGCAGGATGTGGCATGATGGCTCCCAGAGACAGTACACAGCAGCTCAGCTAGCAAATATACCTACACAATACAGAGCATATGCATATCTAGAAATACTCTAGAACATAATAATTGGCATGATGGTGCCCTACCCTATACAATTTTAGATGTTAGGTTAGGTCCTCCAAGTAATGATGGTCCTACCTGGCCTTTATTGGCCACATATATACACCTCACCCTGATGCAGCAACCTTGATGGTAGCTGGAGTCTGCCGCTTATATGCTGAGCTCACAGAAATATACAGACGATTAGTACAGTTTGTAATGCAAACATTAAATACAAACCCAGCACGTGCTGCTCTGGGGCAACCACATGCAGTAATGCCAGGCATTAATCAGGCGACTGTACTTTCGATCATGGGTAAAGTGCCCACCAAACTAGAAGCAATTCCTTTTTGGTAAGCTCAAAAAATAAATGCACTGGAAGCAGTAATTCCCCATACAGGACCTCAGGATAAGCATAGGATATTAAGTATGGGGCATATTTATACTCCGTTTGCGCCGGAATTGCGTCGTTTTTTTTTACGCAATTCCGACGCAAAACTAACTCCATATTTATACTCGGGCGTTAGACGCGTCTAGCGCCAAAGTCCATGGAGTTTGCGTCATTTTTTAGCGTGGACACCTACTTTGCGTTAATGATATGCAAGGTAGACGTTCACGTCTAAAAAATTTACTCCGAGGCATGTGCGCCGTATTTACACTCCCGGGCAAAATTCACGCCCGGGAGTGGGCGGGTCAAAAAAAATGACGTACGGACGCTTTTGCGCCGTTTTTTAGCGCCTGCAAAAGGCAGGCGTTAAGGGACCTGTGGGCTCTGAAGGAGCCCAGAGGTGCCCTCCCATGCCCCCAGGGACACCCCCTGTCATCCTTGCCCACCCCAGGAGGACACCCAAGGCTGGAGGGACCCATCCCAGGGACATTAAGGTAAGTTCAGGTAAGTAATTTTTTTTTTTTTTTTTTGGTGGCATAGGGGGGCCTGATTTGTGCCCCCCTACATGCCACTATGCCCAATGACCATGCCCAGGGGACAGAAGTCCCCTGGGCATGGCCATTGGGCAAGGGGGCATGACTCCTGTCGTTGCTAAGACAGGAGTCATTTCTATGGGGGTTGGGAGTCGAAAAAAATGGCGCAAATCGGGTTGAGGCGAAAAATTTGCCTCAACATAACTTGCCCCATTTTTTGACACCCAAGCCCCGTATCCCCCTACGCCGGCGCTGCCTGGTGTACGTCGTTTTTTTCCACGCACACCAGGTAGCGCCGGCGGCTAACGCCGGCTAACGTCATTGATTAAATACGGCGCCCGCATGGTGCTTCAGAATGGCGTTAGCCGGCGCTAATTTTTTTGACGCAAAACTGCGTTAGCGCAGTTTTAAGTCAAAAAGTATATATAAGGCCCTATGTGTTTGCCATTTGGAATGGTTCCCACAATAGATAACTGCAATACTTGGGGCACTGTATTTGCCATGCTCTATACTACTGCGCATGGTACACCAACACGTGCCAATTTACCAGAAGTGTTCAAACAAATTCAAGATGGAAACGGGGCTGGACGTGAGGATGCAACTAGTTGGCAATTTTACCACAGTATCATCAATTATATTAAGTAACCTTAAATGGGAAGCAGTCGCACTAGCTGTGCGATTGTGGCTCCGGGATGTTACTTCACAGGATCAAGAACGTGAACTGCCAAAGATTATCGTGGAGACCTACTCTAGCATTGGTCGAGCTAGTCTGGGAGCCAGACCCACAAAACCACAGCTACAAGGTAAATCTAATAAAGATTCCACCAAGCAAGCTCCTGAGGTTACTAAGAAACGTTGGGATAAAAAACAACACACACCTTAAAAAGAAAGGGGAGGCTCTCCACGCATGGAGACCCCACACAATAGATACAATCTCAGAAATAGAGATAATATAAAAATGACTGACAAATATCAGTATACTGATACACAAGATTCTCGTTCCTTTCAGGACTCACTGGAAAAACGCAGTGAGAGAGGTGGGCGGTCAGAGCGAAGAACTGAATACGTGAAACCGAGACAGGAATCACAACGCTCAACAGAAGTTTCTGAAAAAAAAAAGCGAAACTTCCTCAACAAAAACCCCAATTCAGAAACAAAAAAGGGGCAGCAGTTGCAGTTCGTCATTCCAGTCAATAAGAGGGCCCTATTGAAGAACCTGAGTGGGCATTAGCGCTATTAGACAATGCTGCAGAGATCACAATAGTTCGCCAGAATCTTCTAGAGCATCTGGAGGTGAAAGCAACTGACAACTTCCTACAAGTAGAAACTGCAGACATGCGTGTCTCCACACCTGATAAGGTGTACAAAGTAACATTACAGTTAGAAGGAGACACTGAGTGCACAATCAACGCAATCTTTTGGGACTGCGTTGTAAATATGTATGATATTCTACTGGTGAAAGGGATTGGCCACCTGAATTTGCCCGTACTTGCCTATATGGGGAAGATGTTATCAAACCTTCTTTCTCGCCTCTTGTTCCAGAGGAACTCGCAGAATCCTACGCCATTGATTGGGCATTGGCGCAGGCACCCGCGTTCTATATTGCAACCACACAGGATGGAATACAGATTCCCCCATCATGTAATTCCTATTAAAAATCAACCACAACCCCAATATCCAATATAACATGATGCTAAAGCAACCGTGAGGGAAATCCTCACACAACAGGAGTACAAGGGCGTAATCGAACCCTGTGTCTCACCAATGAATAATCATTTATTCCCAGTAGCTAAACCGAACCATTCGTACAGAATAGTCCTAGACTACAGACATTTAAACAGTCATACATGCACATACGCTATACAAAACTCACATAGCACAGCACTCATGAACAACATAGTGCGCAAAAAGTACAAAACAACACTGGACATTCCAAATGGTTTCTTCTGCCAAAATATAGCGCCTGAGAGTAGAGACTTAACAAGTTTCAGCGCACTAGGTTCCCAGAAACAATTCTGTAGTTTACCTCAGGGGTACAAGAATAGTCCAGGACTGTTTGCTGCTTGCTTGTGTGACTTCAATATTGCACGACATTGACCCTGAAGCACTGTCCTACATAGAAGATATTTATCTCATGGATGATGAATTACTGCAACATCTAAAATGGGTAGCTGGCATTTTTTTCGGATTTCCCTAATTTGGCTATAAATTCAACTTCAAGAAAACAAAAATAGCCTTCCTTAGCGTCCTGTTTTTGGGATATGAGCTATTGAGTGAAGGAAAGAGCCTAGCGCCATAATTCTTGGAAAAATGTGCACAGTTACAACCGCCAAATACAATTAAAAAACTCCAATCCCTATTGGGTTTCCTAAATTTTGGCAGAACTTACATTCCAGGTTACACATCACGCATAAAACCTTTATATCACTTAATATGTCCTGACTTTTCCAGTAAATTCTGGACAGTCGGACACACACGCATTCTCAGAGCTTTGCAAACAGATATGCTTGCAGCACAACACTTACACGCAAGAGACAACAAAAACATCTGGTCATGAGAGTAATTGCTGGTGCCATTGGTTTCACCTGTGTAACTTTCATTGAGGGTGAGACAGTCATAATTGCATACAAATCACATTTGTATTCAGCAGCAGAACAACACTTTGCTCCCACTGAGAAAATTCTCACTGCTGTTCAGATGGCTGTCATTAAAGCAAGACCACTAGCCCAGGGGAAACGCCTTATTGTCGTGTCTCCAATTCCAGTCCTTAAGGCTGCTACCAAAGCCAGTGTTCCAAACGCTAAAGCATTACATCCACGTTGGATTCAATGGGCAAAGTCTTTGACAGCCACTGATGTTGACTATATATTTGACCCAAAATTACTAACTAAAGAATATTTGCAATATGAACTAGAATACCCAGTTCCAGCAAATACACTGCCTATTGATCAATATCAAAGAGTCATGTACACCGATGGCTCAGCACAACCTGCAATAGGCACAAAACATCAATACTCCATTGCTTGCGCAGTCATAAGTGGCTACATGGAGGATAATACATTTTGTCCCACCATACATACACGCAAACGCTAGGGGATTACACAGCACAACTAGCAGAGCTAAAGGCTATGGTGAAGGCATTGGAACATACTGATCCTGCACAGTTAACACTGATTATTTGTGATTCATACTAGTGTGTACAGTCCTTCAATGAATACCTGCATTACTGGCGCCACAATGGGTTCAGAGATTCTAAAGGCAATACCATCAAACACAGACTTCTGTTTGGGAAAGTAGTGGATCTAAAGGAAACGCTACCAAACGTCCATGTTGTACATACACTTGGACACCAGCGCATTGGAATACACATTGCTGGAAATACATTGGCTGATGAAGCAGCCAAATCAGCAGTAGTACTGACTGAAGGCATGCCCTATACAAAAGCATTTCCTGCTAAATATTCCTACCGAATGGGAGGCTGCCTTGATGCCAAAGTAAAAATACCTGGCGTGGGGGTTCGAGTAATTCCCAACAGAGACATGAGATCAGAGTTGATTAAGGCAGCGCATAAGGGGGTTGCATCTGCCCATGCTGGTGTGGCAGCTACAATAGCATTATTGCAAGCACGTTATTGGTGGCCAGGTCTATACAAAGAGGCCAAGCAGTATGTACTTTCTTGTGACATCTGCCAACAAATTAAGAGCTCCACCATCAAACGCCCACCGCAGACACCCTTCCTAATTTCCAACAAACCATTACAATGTGTGTAATTGGACCATTGTGGTCCCCTAACACCGGACAGTGCATATAAATACATCTTAGTCACTGTCAACTCTTGCTCCAGATTTCTATGGGTATGGCCAAAATGCTCAGCTGACGTTCGGACTGTTATTAAGGATTTGCAAGTCTTTATCGGCACATATGCAGTTGTGGCTTTCCACTCGTGCCAGGGCCCTGCTTTTGCCTCAAGGGCACTCAGGGACTCCATGGCTTCGTTAGGGGTCCAACTCCATTACTCGTCTCCATTTCATCCCGAAGGAAATAGTGTCGTGGAGGGACAAAACTGTGATTTAAAGCAGTCCTTAACAGCCAGTGTCTTAGGTATGGGTCGTAGTTGGTTTAATTACCTGTTTGGAGTACAGAGAGCACTTAACAATCTGCCTAGAAGGTCACTGGGGGGGTTGTACTTCATACGAGTGCCTGTTTGGAATTCAAATGTATGTTCCAGATCTTTATGGCCCTGTCGTGGAGACGGCAGAAATACCTTTTGACATAAATGAACGTGTCACTACCTTGCAGGAATTACAACAGTTCCGTGATGACAACGCTTCTGCCAGTGCTCCCTTTGCAGGAATTAAGGCCGTACCAATAACACCGACCAGCTGGATCCCCAAAGTTGGGGATCTAGGATGTGAAAAAGTTGCTGTAAAAAAGGAGTTTGGTCCTTCTTATCATGCACCGGTCCCAGCATTGGGAATACACTGTACCACAACTGTCATTCTACCACTGATGGCTGGTGCTAAAGAAACTCGCTTTATATCTATCGACAATGTCAAGTTACACCATGCAGCTGATCCTGCACAGCAGACCAAGAGGAGCAACCAGTAGTTCCCGAATCCTTCTCACTACTGGGCAAGATGTCCCTCTACAAGTTTTGAGCAGCAACGCAGACACCTCTCCGAGCTTGGGGAGCGTGGAAAATGATCTTGCATTAGATCCACTAAAATCTGTTACAACAAACAAAACTGAAAGAACTGATCGATTTGACACAACTTCAACACAGATGGAAGGCGTCATTTACTATGAACCACCGCGGGAGACCCCTACTAGTTCTTCTCCTACAAATACGGCTCCAGCTTTTGCACGAACTGCTTCTGGATACTTTGCTGACATCAACTACACTTTCTCGGGCTCATTTGCCTCTTCTACATCTGAACTGCCAAAAACAAGTAAGATGATAAACTGGCTTAAAACAAATTACTTTATTTTCCCATGGAACTATCTGTGGCTTTCCTTGACTGTATTAGGTTTCCTTCTTTGGATTAGCTTTGTCATAACATTCTTTCTATTAATACATGGTCATTTTCTTCCTGAAAGATCAACAGTTGAACTGGTGGATGAGGTCCTAAAACCCTATTTTTCTTCTCACAAGGTCCGCAGAGACTTGTCTTTTGTTTAAATTTCCGCTATACCAATTCCTGATGGGATTGTTTGGGATAAAGTCACATTTGATATATAGAGCCCCACGGAGGTCATTCAAATACCATATGTGTTTAAACTTTCAATGAATGATGTAAGAATACCCGGAGTTGTTTCTGATGACTGGGATGTGAAAACAGTTGATTCTATGATGACTTTTTACTGCATTTGAAAAGTGAGGATGTTTAACAATCTAAAGAGAATTATGATGATATGTTTTGCTATAGTTATTATGGGCTTAATTTATTTCACAGATCAAGTACCCCAAAGGCTATTTTTAATTACACGCAATGGGCATGCCTGATACATGTTCAAATGATATTTTTAATTGAAACTGTACAACAGACAAGTTGTTTAGGCTTAGCAAAAATGAAGTATTTGAATGGCCCAGTACTCCTGCCCCTGCAAAATTTTTCAAATGGCAAAAGTATATAAATGCAACTGAAGATCGGCTCGATGAATGGGTCCAGAATGGCACATTTAATGCTTTACTGTCACGTCCTGGTGGGTGGTTATTGTGGCCAATAAATACCAACGGGTATCATAACCATTTTACAAACTCCACAAGGGGTTTTAGAACAAGTAGGCCGGACCCTCGCTATGTGTCATCCGAACATGTGGGTATAGTAACAACATACAGTGTAGGGAAACTATGCCAGCAATAGTTTACGAGTTCCTCACTATATGCTGTTAGAGAACACCTCAGTCTCCTGTCTAATAACACTGATTTACAGGACTTCCTGTTAGGCCCCAGAAAACAACACAGAAAGCGCTTCTTATGTGCAGACTATAATGACATTTGGAAGCTTTCCCAGCAATAAGCTGCTGCCCGGTTAAGGCAAATAGATCAAGAAAACTTACAGAAGGCATTAACCGTTGTAGATAATGGGATAAATACCTTGTCCGACTGGATATACACCTTAAACAACATTGTTTCTTCTGCAATAGACATAATACAAAGTGATATGTCGTCGTTACACCATGGACAGAGTCAACTAAGGTCCATTATGCAGTTAGGTTGGACACTTCAAACATTGAAGGCTTGTTGCATTCCCTGGCAACACTGTAGCGCGAGGGACATATTTTCTGCATTTAATTTAATGCAACAACAACAAATAAAGATTGTTACATGCTGCGGGAACTTACTTTTTCCTCCCACAAGACAGAGAGAAGTAGCTGAGATTTGGCTTCATATCGCTACTCCTACTGTGAATTAGATGTTGAGCAGACTCAAGGCTTTATTTTTCCCAAAATATGTGGCGCTCACCTCTGCATGCGAGACCTATGCGCTCCAGGTGGCAAGGTCATCAGCAGAGATACAGTCCCTTTTAAGTACCATATGCCTCAAACATACATGCAAGAAGTTCTGCAAGACACACACTATATATGACAACCTCAGAATGTTTCACCCATACAACAGAATAATAGCATGTTTTATACTGGTGGCTCTGTATAGCCTTCAGTTATTACGATGCAAAAATACTATTCGGCTTATGCTGCAGTGCAGGGATTTTTGAAGGTAGTGACTTCTAGGTGATACGCTTTCATACAAAGTTTTAGGTGATACAAGTGTACAGCTAACAGAAATGCATGCCCGGTGGCTTGTCCTATGAAAGACTGATCCATCAGTTCCTACAGATCCAGCATTTTGTGTCCAAGGAAATAATGTGGGTTTATGACACAGGCATTTAAATGCATTTACAGATTCAAAAGAGAAGTCAGTAAAAAGTAAAAAACTGTGGGAAAAGGTAGCCTTCCTACAAGACAAATACCCTTTAGCCCATAATGTTCCTGTGACATTAATACCTAAAGTAAGAGTTAGATTCCTAATGAATGAGCTGGGCTAGATTTAATTAGAGCATCTCATCAGGAGATAACCTATACATACTACTGTATCAGTGCTACAGCAACAAAACTGTTTGGCATATTTATCAAAGATTACAAAAAATGATAAACACTACTGTTGTAATACAAGTGCAGGCTCCCCTTACTATCTCTAATAAACCTTTGGGGTAATTTTTCCTCAACCACATCAAGCCAATCCAGAGTGTCAATTGATATAACTATATATTGGCTGCTGAGAATTCATGCTCTAGATTCCTTTGAGTTTGGCCACAAAAGACTGCCACTGCTTGACTGGACATAGGAGGCTTGCAGTGCTTAGTAGAAATGAGAGCAGCTTATACCTTTCATTCAGACTATGGCCTTGTGTTAACCACTAAGGTGTTTATGGATACTATATCTGCTCTGGAAGTACGACTGCTATATTCACAAGCTTTCTGTAGAGAAAGTATTGGGGCCATAGAAAGTTGCAACAGTACCCTTAAACAAGCTTTGATCAATAAGACAATCGATGCAGCATTTCAAATGCTCCCCAACTTGAGGAAGCTGTGCAAATGGTGGTCAGCTGTGGCCCGAGCTGGTCGTGTGGAACGAGCTGCCATGTCCTGCCGGTGAGGGTGTGGCAGGATTTATCAAGGCAGGCATGACCTGGAAGCACTAGAGTGCTTCAGGGGAAATTGCTACCACATCGGGCCTCACCCATAAAAGGTGGAGAGAGTCAGCAAGCGGGTCTCTTTTCCTGATTGCTGCCTCACAAGGACGGTTGCCCTGCTAGGCCCCATGCTCCCTCTCAAGCATACCAGGAATTTTTGCTCCTCGCTCTTGGTGCAATTCTCTTTTGTCCCTGCAGGCCTAATCGGGCATTGCAGGGTGGGTGGGTGGTCTTGAGGTGGTGTTTTGCCAGGGACACCTCGATCTGCCTAGCCAAATTGAACTGGCTACTTAATCTGTATGGAGTTCAGAGAGCATGAAATTAATTTCCTAGAGGAATAGTAGGTGGTCAACAATGTATGTATCTGATCTTGATATATCTGGAAAGGCGCCAGAGTAAAAAAAAGTTTGCCCCTTGGTGCTATTAATACAATTGCAAAATGTTCAAGAAACTATAACTACATTATGTAATGTTTGAAGAACTCTCACTTTGCCACCAGTGAGCATAAGAATGTTAGAGTTGTTGATGGGTGGCTCCCCAAAGTGGGAGAGGTAGTGTGAAAAAATATCACATCTTACAAAACCTCTTGTTCCAGTTCTTGGGGTAAAAGGCACTCGAATAGGAATATTGCCACCATTGCATGACTTAAAGAAAAACAGAAAGATATTGATCAACCACATTAAAATGCATTATGTGGAAGATTCTGTTCAGTAGAACTACACTTATGCCAAGCTGCCTCTGGAGTAGGTCAGCACATCAACTCTCTACTCCGCAGGACCTATCCCAAGCAGAGGACATTTGTGAGGTGCTATACTCAATTCCAGGGACTGAGGAGCCTACTGTGTATCCATCTTTGCACCACTTACCAGCTTCCATGGATGAACCTAATGCTGTGATTTCAAGAAAACCAACTATTGAAACTTCTGTTGTGGTTTACAATGAGCTACCAAGAGAGCCAACATAACTTGAAAGGATCTCTTTACAAGAAATTGTACTATACAAGAATGATTTTGATGTCGATTTTGAAAGAGAGGAAATCCTAAGTCCTCCTTCAGTGAATCAGTATTACAGGTGGCTTCTTGCTTGTTGTTGAAAAAACTACCTTTTTCCACCATTGCTACATGTCTGTATTGTCACTGGAGCACTTTCTTCATAATGTGGATTACAATGCTGATTATGCTGATTGAGAAGTGTGCTTCTTGTACATTGGAACTATATTCCTGGCAAGACAGTGCTTTTTCTGTGGTTCAGGATCTGCAGCTGCATTCTTCTTACCACAGAGCACGGCAGAGTTAACATGCTGTGCACATCACTGAATAACCTGCATATCCTGTGCTGGCAGGGCAGTATTGTTTGGGAAAATGTCCCTCATCATATGTGGCCCCTTTCCAAAGTCATGGCAAATAAATGCTGGTAAAGAATTGATAAATGATTTGCCTTTATATGCTTTAAATAATGAAGATCCTCATTTAAATACTGAAAATCACCAGCAACTGCTTCATGTTAATCATTATCGACATCACATCATTTATAGAAAATGTAATGCCCTTAAAGCATATCATTTTTCACAGTGGTGGAAGCAGTGTATGTCTCTACCCACAATTAGTCCCAGAAACCTCTAAAAGAGATCCTTTAGTTTGACTGATTACAGATCCAATTCATCTAACTTTTTTATCCACAAAAACAGAAAGACTTCAGAAAACAAATCATTATCAATCATATGTTCACATATCCAGCACAATTAATTGCAAAATGTGCAGTCCAAGGTTATGAATATGGATTAGAAAATATAAATGAAAAAAGTACTTGGCAGATCAAAGGCACAGAAGATTTATTTAGTGCATACATGATTCATAGAGATATTTTGAACAGAATAATCCAGCAAACATGCAGGGGGCTTTGATCCACTAGAGATCTTAGGTGATTACACACGCTTAGGAAATGGTTAAACAAAACTGTGAAATGTTGTGGTATTACATTGTATCCTCCTGCAAGAATATTGTTTAAAAGTGTTCCATGGCCAAAGGTAGGCATGATAAATATGCTCTTTGAGAAGCTAAGTAAGCATATTGCAGTATTAATGCAGAAAGCGGTGTGTAGGCACATTCCCTAAGTCCTTCGTGACAGGGGGTCCAGAAAACCTGTGTGTTTCAGCAACAACCTAGAAAATGTATCAGAGTTACAGTTGAAATCTAAGGCTATACATTTCATTAAAAAAATCCCATGAGAACTGCAAAAAACTGCCACTTAACATACTAATTGGCTTACTTTTAAAAAATGTTGGGTATTTTAGCAGCCCTGTGCATGAGCTGGATATTGTTGCTGGTGACCAAGGGGAAGATGGTGACCTTGAGGGTCTGTAAGCGATGCTCCCAGAAGCAGGAAGAATCAGCTTTGAGGGGAGATGCTGTTCAAAGTCTTTCATGCAAAATGTTTGAAGTAATGATGCAATATGACTTTCATGAAGCAAGATATCTGCAATGACCAGACAATGCTAAAGGATCCAACTTGCCTAACAATGGGTGACTTCAGAGAGAATGTCAGTTTACATCTCCGGCAAAGCCATCAGTCAACTTAATCATATTTCTATCCAAGGAGTGTCAAGTACGGCCTCCCTATTAAAGGACCGTTCATCTAGCATTGTTATAAGATAGGCTCTGGGGTTCTTGCTGATACAGAAAGAATATCCCATCAAACTATGTATGTGAGTTCATATCTAAAATAATTATTCTCTAATAGTTTAACATGCCATCAATGAGTATGTCAAAAATGTGCACCCGTTTTGAGCTCAATGCACCTTTATCAACAGAAGTAGTGACAGATGCTGCACCCAGATTGAGAAAATCTTTATCCCACAATCAGTGTTTCCCAATCCCTGGCCAATACTTCCAGCTCTAGTTATTGGTGAGATGGTGGGTCAGAGGTGGGTGCAGAGCCTTGATCCAATGAAGAATTCATCAGAATGACCATAGGAGAGGCAAATGACTGGCAAAGTTATTTAAAAAAAAAATAGGGAAAAGGTCTAGCGAAATCCTGACTTTGCAGAGGAAATATAAAAACCATAACATTTTCTGTGATGGGTGTAAAACTGATCAGATAAAGGAAGCAGGGAAAGGGGGAAAGGGAAAGGGACCTGAATCAAGCCACACCATCCTGGATTCCCACAGGTCACCAGGTTTCAGAAATGACCACAGTTGGTAGGTATTTTCAGATGATATCTAACCCAGAGTCTTAATATATCAGCTATTTTCCAGAGCAAATCAGGAGAAAACGGGATATATTGTGATGTAGTTTTGACATATGAGTTGGTAGAGGAAAAACTCCCATGCTGCCTCCCCTGGGTGGCAGAAAGATCATCTGTTGATCGAGGGTGGGACCTGATGCCAACAGAGTCCACCACCACAGCCTGTTCCCTTTACTTCTTTTTTTCATCCATGATCATAAAAACTGTTAAGGCTTTAGGGATACTGTCTGATGCCAGGACAGGCTGGGCTGCACCCAACTGTGTTTTTTAAATGTATCGCTGGTGTCTAGCTTACTTTCTGTCACCTCAGGAGAGTGCAGATTGCTGACACACCCTGATAAACCCTTTAGTCTGCCCCACGGCTTAGAAAGACTATTGGGGATTTAGAAGGGGGGTATGAGCACAAAGCCAGGACAGGCCCGTCCCAAACATTTTTATTTCTTGTAAAAATATAATCTATCCCTGGTATCCAATGGACTCTCTGCCAGCATGTCATCATTAGGAAGGCAGATTGGGGGAAAATCCCCCAAACTCCCCCCGCAGGGCAGAAAGACTGGGATTTAGGAATAGAAGGATACTTTTTGATACCGGACAGACTGGTCCCTAAACCATTTTAAAAAAAATATTCCTTGTATCTAGTAGCATTTTAAACCCCCCAGAGGAGGGCAGCTTGGGGTTAAATTAGCCTATGTGCCCCATGGGATAGAGAAAGACTATCTTCCCTTTTGACTGGACTACCACCCAATTTATGTATTTAATAATATTAATTAATAATAAGAAAGAGAAATTGGTTTAGTAGACTTTTTCCCCTATGGAGTGGGTGAATTGGTTGTAAAGCTCTTCAAGCTACCTCCAGGAGCACAGAAAAACTGTTTTATGCTTATTATCATTATTATTATTATTATTATTATTATTATTATTATTATTAGTAGTAGTAGTAGTAGTAGTATATTGCATTTATAGATCACACTGTGACCAATTCTGGTATCCTGGCACTGATGAAAAGCCATTTCAATATGGGAGAATCACCAGTAAAGCAACCAGGGTTCAGTATTTTGGAAATAGACAAGTTTTCAGGACTTTTCTAAATAAAGCAAATCTGTATGCAGCCTCAGGGTGGCTGGAAACTTATTCCACAATCAAGCAGCAGCAGTAGATAAGGCTTGGCCTCCTTGTCAAGTTATGCAGTACCTGGATGCCAGCACAAGATTGGCCATGGCAGACCGCAGGTGTCTCTTAGGAACATATTGTTTCAATCTTCTCTGCCACCGAACAGGACCCGTCCCTTGCCAAGCTCTACACACAATGCACAGAGACTTGAAATGAATCCTCTGTTCCACCGGAGTCAATGACGTTCCATAAGAGCATGAGAGGCAGAAGATCATCTAGGCAGATTCAGAGTTGATTTTGCAGCAGCTGTCTGCACTCTGTGAAGTGTCTTCATTAGAAAATCAGGAGCTCCAAGGAAGGCATTACAGTAGTCGAGCAGGCTAAGTATAATGCCACATGTAATTAGAGATTTGGCGTGTAATGGCAACACTGGAAAAAGTTTCCTCAGGCCGCGGAGTAAAGCAAAGCAGATATCTGTCACTTTGTCTATGCATTTCTCAAGAGAGAGCTGGGCAGCAAAAATGACACCTCTTCCGAGGAGTACATCTCCACTTCCACCAGAAGTGGCCAGAAGTTTTGGGGAAGTGGCAACTGCATTTTATTGGCTGAGCAATAAGGAAACTCTGTTTTATTTCCATTCAGTTTAAAGGAGCTTACGATCTTCCATTTTACAATATCAGTTATACATCCCTGGAAGGAGGATATTGCATCCTGCTGATTTTCCCTACAGGATAAAATCAACTGCGTAGTTGATTGATGAGATGTTGTGTGCTTTGATCATGGAGATCAGAGGCTGCATACAGATATTAAATAAAGCCGGACTAAGTGCATACCCTTGAGGTACTCCATGTTGCATGGATCTAAAGTCTGAACGAAAGGGGGGCAAAGTCACTGCCTGGCAATGGTCCTGTATGTATGATCCTATCCATAGTACCACCAACACCTAATGATCCCGATCTAGCGAGTAGGGTGTTGTGATTTATCATGTGAAACCCTGCTCATAGATCCAGCAGAATCAATCCAATGGACCGGTTATTATCAACCAATCAGCGCATCTCATCCAACGCACTCAGAAGAGCTGTGTTGGTGCCATGACCAGGCCTAAATCCAAAATGTTCTTCCTCAAGTAGTGAATGCCATTCCAGATATAGGGAGATTGTCCTCCTAACATGACATTCTAATATCTTCACAGGAAATGGAAGAAGATAGATGGGCCTAAAGTCAACTAATACTGCCGGATCAGCTGAGTTTTTTTTTAGAAGGGGCATAACTATGGCCTTCCTCCACTTGCATGGCACCTGTCCCTTGCCAGAATGTCTCCTTATTAGGTTGGGTGGGGCAACTGGTGATGCCCAGGTGGCTGTTCCTCCACCTTGAAAACCTTATGGTGTCTAGTAGGTGCATCACTGCTAAGGGATTTCCCTCTTGCAGGAATACCTGTGCAGGGGTCCTCCAGGTAGAGGTATAATTGGAAAGGGGAGAATATCTCCTTTCCAATGATACATCTCCTCTCCCAGAGTGTTCAGTGCTTGGGGCTGAGCTGTGCCCCTGAGCACAGAAAACACTTTCTGTAGATTTTCCCCAGGGCTCAAAGTAAGGATATAGAAAGGCAATCTCTCTGGTGCACACAGATGAAGGATTTCCTTTGTTTTGTCGGAGGACATAATGTTCTTGTCCTCTGCCCTGTAGAGGTAGTGCAGAGAACATGAACATCCCATCTTCCTCACTACAGGTGATAAAAATGTGTTTTTGTAATGCTTATTTTAGTGTTGTGTTTTTTGGAAACAATTTATTTTTGTTACTTTTTATAGATTGCGGATTTGTTTTGGGGATGTGAGTGGGTAGTGTTTTAATTTTAAATAATAGTTTATTAGACGTTTAATGTTTTTTATTGGGGATAGGTGTATAACAGATATTTTGCGTGTTTTAGTTTGTATTGTGTGATGATTGTTTATGTTGGAATTCATATATTTTGTGGCATAGTTTTTACATATCTTTCTACAGGGTATGTTGTTTAGTGTGGTTTAGGTTGGAAGTGTCTTAATGTTTTGGATATTTTTACTTTGCTAGTATTGTTGGTGGTTCAAATGTAAATAATGTGGTTGTGTCTTATATTTGGGATCTGTGTTTATATTTTCCATTGGGATATGTTAATTGTATATTTTGGTGTACATTTTGTTTTGGGGTTTTGGGTTCAGTGGAATATTTTTTTTATAATTTGCTTTTATGTTTTATTTAAAAAGTTTTATGTGTCAGGTTTCTTATAAACCTTGAGATTCACAATTGCGTTGTTTCATTATATATTGGCAGTTTTTTTTTTACATAAATTATTAATCTCTGTAGATTATGGTGTTATGAAGGAGAATTGGGTGGCTGGTGTATTAGTAGTTGGATATTGTCATTTAGCAAGTATTTTGCTGTTCCAGTGTAATGGTTGCAGGTCATATATGTGACTTGTTTATATATATATTATAATAGTATGTTTTGATTGTATATTATGGGTTACATTTTATTATGGGGTACAGGGAATCATCATTTTCTTCATTTAAATATATTTAATATTTGAATTATATACGGGTCGCATCGGTTGTCAATATTTGGTATGACATGTATTGAGTTTTTTTTTTAAATACAAGTTGTTTTTTATTTTGTGGGTTATATATTAAATGTGGGTTTGAGGTGAGTTGTGTGTTGTTAATAAGTTGTTTTCAACAGGCATTGGCAAATCCAATAAATTAAGATTTGGATGCCAATTTTTTAGTTTGTCAATTCTTGCTCTGATTTTGCATAGTGTCTGATTGTTGGGCAAGCTGACAGACCCTAATCATTATAAAGTAATAATCCACTGGCCAAAGCTTCACTGACATAGCAGTCAAAGAGCTTGACAGTGCGGCACTAACTTTGTCCTCCATTGAGGTCAGACAGCGCAGCTTCAGGACAGAATGCACAGTTTGGTGTGGGTGAGTGGCAGAAAGCCAGGCATTTTTTGTATCTGAGCAGAGGAGAAATTGAAGAGAGAATGGTGTGTGTGTGTGTGGGTGGTAGAACACCAGGTTATTTATTGTTGGACAAGTGAAGGTAAATGCAAATGGATGGATACCATATAATTTGTTATTATCACTGAGGTTCAGGGAGGGGTATTGTTGAGAGTATAGTGGGTGGGTGGCAGGATGCCAGTTATTATTTTTACAATTTGAGTTGGGGAGAGGAAAGATGGGCAGCAGGTGATTGGTGTGGGTTGGAGCATAGTAGATGGAGGAGGTGGATGCAATGAGGCCATTTTGTATATGAGATCCCCACTACCCCTCTGTCCCTCTACAGCTGGCATGGAAAGCAGGGAGAGATGAAATTAAGGGGCCATACAAAACATAAACTGTTCATGAGTAACTGTTTTCACTAAAACACAGTTAAAGTGGAGCTATGGTTGTTGCATTTTAAAGTCAAAAACACTGCAATTCATAATTTATGGTTAGGGTTGCAAACCATAACTGGCACAATAGACATGCAAACTATTACCCACACCTCAACTGCAATGCTCTTGATCAAACACGAGATGCAACAGATGTTTCTATAGATGTTGTCAAAAATCTTACAGAGATTACATATCATCTTACCCTTAAAATAATAATAAGTATTTGTTGGAAAATGGCCCTCTCTGAAGGGTCCCCCAAACGTTTTGTCTTCCTCGTCCTCTTTTTCTGACCTCATTTTTGTTGGCTTTAGGACTCTGGACACGTAACCACTGCTAACCAGTGGTAAAGTGCATGTCCCCCCTCCCAAAAACATGGTAACATTGGCTCATACACAATTGGTATATTGAATTTACTTGAAAGTCCCTCGTAAAAGTGCACTACATATGCCCAGGGCTTGTAAATTAAATGCTAGTACTGGGTATGCAATACTGATTGTGCCACCCACATAAGTATCCCCTTAACCATGTCTCAGGCCTGCCATTGCAAGGCCTGAGTGTGCAATTTCACTGCCACTTCAACTGGCATTTACAACTACTTGCCAAGCCTTAAACTCCCCCTTTTCTACATATATGTTACCCCTAAGGTAGCTCCTAGGTAATCGATAGGACAGGGTGTTATGTAAGCAAAAGGCAGGACATGTACTTATGTGTTTTACATGTCCTGGTAGTGAAAAACTCACACATTCATTTTCCACTACTATGAGGCCTGCTCCTCTCGTAGACTAGCATTAGAACTGCCCTCATATACTTCTTAGTGGTAGATTCTGATCTGGAAGGAGTAGCCCTGTCATGTTTAATATGGCCAGAATGGTAATAGAAAATCCTGCTTACTGGTGAAGTTGGATTTAATATTACTATTTTAGAAATACTACTTTTAGAAAGTGGGCATTTCTCTGCACTTACTGCCGTCTGTGCCTTACAGCCTGCCTCCAATCCACGTCTGATCTGTACTGGTTGATAGCTCCCCTGGTGCATATCACCCAGACAGGCATAAACACAGGACACTCAGTCACATCTGTATTCATCTGCATACTGAATGGGTCTCCCTGGGCAGGAAGGGTAGAGGGGCTCTCTCTTACACTTCAAAGGCCTGTGGCCTGCCCTCACACAAAGTACTGATAACCCCCCCACAGGAATCCTGGCAGACAGGACTGGATTCAAAGGGGAACTTGTGCACTTAATAATCACTCTTTGAAGTCTCCCCCACTTCAAAGGCACTTTTGGGTATATGTACTGGGTCTCTGACCCCACCAAATCCAACACTTCTGGATCTACACCTGGACTCTGTGAGAGGAACTGCCTAGTTGCCCAAAGGACTCATCTGGACTGCTGCCTTGCTGGTTGACCTGCTGCCTGCTGGCCTCCACCTTTGCTGGAAGGACTCTGCCTTCCCCAAACGTTCTCTCCAAGGGCTTGGATTGAGCTTGCCTCCTGTTCTGACGTCTCAGGGCCAACAAAGACTTCACCTACTAGCTTCTAGCTAGTTCACCAACTTCAGCGACTCCAGCACCGACTTCAGCACAGTCGCTGCTGCCCAACACCACACGTCTGCCTACTCTGGCTCTGTGGTCCTCGCTGCATGCAATGACCACGGGCTGCAACGAAAGTCTGATTTCGCCGCGCCGGCACTGATATCCTGCAGTGCGATCGTGACATTATGAAGCCAACTTATCACGTCTTGACCGACTGGATCCATTGACCCCACTGGTCACAAGGAATTGACGCCTCACCACGGATGCTGCACCAGCCCCCCTGCAACCAGACAGAACCAACGCCTCGCCTCCCCTGCCTCGCAGTGCAAAACCGATGCCTCACCTCCCTGGACACCATAAGGGACTGATGCCGCACCGGCTCCAGCGACGCATCACCTCCATGACTCAGTGCAACGTCTTTGTTTCTTTGTTTTCAAAGGTACTGTGCCTGGGGGTCCATGCAACTCTGTGACCAGGAGGTGTGTAATTGGATTATTGGGAACAACTTGATCAACAACACCGTGATAGCCCCAGTTGTAGCTATTGTGATTCTAGTGGGATTTAACCTTTAAAAATTCCTAACTTTATTTGTGTACATTGGATGTTCGTTGTTTTGATCTTATTTTATTCAGATAAATATTCTAAACCTGTGTGGTGGATTTTCGTGGTGTTTCCACTGTGTTATTGTATGAGTTATTGCACAAATACTTTAGACATTGCCTTCTAAGTTAACCCTGCCTGCTCTGTGCCAAGCTACCCGAGGATCAGTACAGGATAATTTGGGCTGTGTTGTGACTTACTCTGAATAAGATTGTGGTCCCTACTTGGACAAGGGTGTATACCTCTGCCAACTAGAGGCCCCATTTCTAACAGTTTTGCTATTTATTTATGTTGTAGTTTTAGGTTGTGTTACTGATTAGGACACGTATTGTGAGTTCATAAGCTTTACATTTGCTGTCAATGTGCAGAGATGACTATGTGGAACCCAGGTACTATTTTACATAAATCTATGTGTACCAAAGCAGGCCATTTGGCCTAGAGAGCTGCAGCCTGCACCATAAAATGTTCTGAACAGTTCAGCGTGAAGCACTCACGGATCTGATACAGTCAGAGCCTGCCCTGTAGTGCCACAAGGCGCATTTGGACACCTCACCATGCTGCAGGACTCTAATCACTGGCCTCCCTAGGCACATACAATTTTAGGCAAATTGACTCATGAATACTTCACTGTCATTGTAAGAAATTGGAGTTTCAGTTGAGGGGACACCCCTAAAATAATAAGCACAGTTCTTGTCAGGGTTAACCACTAAAGACACAAAGCAGTCAGGTTTAACTTAGTGGAAATGTGGAAAGTATTTGGGCAGCGCTCAAATAGTAATAAAATGAAAACAAAAGAAAACTCTCACACTAATTTAGAAAAATTGAGAACATTTTAATGAATAAAATTACACCTAAACAACAAAAAAAACGTAAGTAAAACAGGCGATATGAAATTTTAAATCTTGAGTTAAAATACCACCAAAAAGCACAATGCACCAACCACGGTTATCTGGTTATGCTAGACTGGGTCAAAGTCAAACATTAAGGTCGACTGCAATGAAGCGCGGGTCGGATCCAGGGACCATTTTTTTCCTGGTGGAAAGTTTACCTTCTAACTTAGACACTTTTCAGGAGGGAAAGAAGTTGTTGATGGATTGTCGGTGTGGTTCGAGGACAGCAGGGTGCTGAAAAGCAGGGTCCAGGTGCAGCAGTCAATGAAGGCAGAAAAACTCAGAGCAGGCAAAGTGTGAAGTCCATGCCCAGGAAGTCCTTGACATCGCAAGGCGAAGTTTGTGTTTGCGTTTGCGTCTCATGAATTTCAGCAAAGGAAAATCATCAACATCATCATTGTTTTATAATTCCCTTCATATCTCATGTCTGGCAATTCTAGGCACTGTAATGAAAACATGCTATGAGTATTGTCCAATTTATTATATTCAAGTTACTGATCTTGAAATGATTGAAGGTTGAGCCTGCTTTGCCCAATTTAAACTTGTGAAATTCGAATCACTGCTTTCATCAGAGTGAGCTACGCTGCGTGCATTACAGTTCTCAGGCATGCCTGTTTCAAAGTATGAAGACAAAGTTAAGAATTGTTTCTCAACCATAAATAAGTGTAAACATTAGAACTAGCTGTCAGAAATACAAGTTCTTAAACACAGTACGCTAATGCCTCTATTAGAAAGTGACACATGAGAAGCAGTGTTTCCATTGTTACAGAATCTTTTTGACTTCTTCATGCTCACAATTTTCCTTCCCTACTCTCAGCCAGGTCCAGCTGAAAGGGAGTGTGGGAGCAAAGGACACAATGAGTAGGTAGGCTGGGGCACATCAAGAGAGCTGAGGCCAAGTGACAAGATGGAGCATATCAAACACCAAGTGAAGAGGCGAGTGCTAATACTAATGAGCCAGGAGCCTGAGGGCACTGTTAAATGGGGGTATTGAAAAATAGATGCAAGACATCCAGACCTGGCACACACTTCATTACTGATGAGGCACATTGTAGATTTCACTGCAACAAGGCTTCCCAGATAGATCTCTGGGTGATTGGAAGGGTTACATCTTCCATCATATGCCAGCATGGATCAGGCACTCTGAGTCCTGTGCAGCAGCCTACTCAAAGCACACACTGGGGAAAAAACACATGACTACAATATTTTATCCTGCAGGCAATATCCGGGAACTCAGAGCTTTAAATTCATGCACTCTTCCTCTCACCAATATCAAAACTGTGCTGAATATTTACCACATGAAAACGTTAAGTTGCAGGAGATGACACCATGTCGAAGATTTAGGAAATTGTCATGCAAAAGCAGGACGGCATCCAAATTGGCTGTTCAAGGTGTAAAACAGGGCAGAGCTAGATCTACTAAGGTTGATCCCCTCCTGCTGTCATCCCCTGCACTAGCGCTCTTAACAATGGTGCCTTCAGCAACACCCAGCCTCGCACCATGCTGTACTGTCTAGCTTTCCCTTCCAAAAAAAATCCCTGTGCCTAGACAAACTCAGAAAGACCCATGCATTGGATGTGTGTCCTGCTCTGCAGCACACATTCAATGCGTTTTTCTTGGTTCAGTAATGAACACATTCCCCCTTGTTAATGCCTGCTTCCAGGAGGTGCCAGTTTTTGACACAAAGCCTGGTCTTACCAACTTAGTAGATAGGGTACTGTGTCAAAACCCAGGTGTGTTTGGATGCTCCTGCCGCAGTAACACCCCGTGGAAGCAAAACAAAGTAGAGCAAATGTGTTTTTTGCACAGAGAAAAAGTCACATTTCTTGCGTAAAATACCGTTAGCACTAAATAGTAAATACCACAAATTGCTTTGTGCCAAAGTAAAGCCTTTGGAAATCTGTGCCCATATCGTTGACAAGGAGAACGAAGGGATCCCTTTTGGGTCTGGAAGTGAATTCTGAATGTACCGGATTTGAGGTACTGTAAAAACATCACTGAAATCGAGAAAGGAACAAGTCCCCACATTTGAAAAGCACTAGTGAAAGGGCAGGAACACACGTGCTACTTTTAACATCTATTTGCATAGTGTACAAAAACTCAGTTCTGTATTTTAAAAGGCCGCATAGCCACTTCCTGGCTGCTTCCACTTTTTGGGTCAGAGGTCAGAAGTCACAACGCTTGTTTGCTAAGAATGCTTTGCTGTTATAGTTATTACAACAGTTTCACATCCTTTCCATCCCCCCAGGGGCCCATGCTGGTTACATTTGGTTTCCCAGAGGCCCCTTCCTCCTTCAAGCACAGCAACAAGACTAAAAGATACACTTGTGTTTGGACTTCAAACACTGCTTCATTCTGTGCTGTAAAGAACAGGAGCATTTGCATATATCATTCAATGAAAATGCAAATACTGAATGATTCGACTGGAGGTTTGTTTTTCTTCCTTAGCACATGACTGTGAGGTGTTAATTGAATGTAATGCGCCTGTGGAAACCAAGGTCCGCTGTAGGCTTAAATAGTAAGGGACCAAGCAACTCCTCCTGGACTAAGCCTTTCTGCCTGTGATTAACGAGCCAGCACAGAGTAGAACCGAGTAAGCAAATGCGTGTAGCCCTAGGTTTACTTAAACTTGTCACTGAGTATTAGGCATTAATGCAGTGATTACCTTTCCTATTCAGCAAACAATGATCCTGAACTGAAGTGTTTTTTATCATTTGAGAAGTGTTAACATTTACGTTCTGCCTAGAGTCTGATAACAGAAATGGCATGTTGAGTCATTGCAGCATTGAATGCGCAATTTAAAAATTCCGGATAGAGTCTCGACCTTTACTTAATTTTCCATGGACCATGTAGAGGCCAATTCACAAAAGCATTTATGAGTGTGAGAGGTTGAACCAAAGGAGCACAATTTGCTCTGAAATGTCTAACTCCCTGCTAGTAAAAGCGCAAACAGAGCACAGTCCATTCTATCTGTACTAACTGTATGACTATCACCTGCATTTATCTCCATTTTAGATGTCTTGGGAGCAATTCACAAAGGACAAAGGCATGTAGTAGAACGTGAAGGGGTTTTACAGGAGCACTACTTTACAGACTTCAAAATGCTTTGTGAAGAGGCCCCATCAACTCTAACACACTTGGTCCCCTGTTGAACATCACTGAGAGATGTATTTTTTTTGGCTGATGTAATCTACATTCGTAGGTCTCTCATGTACTGCACGTTTTTTGGATTGTGCTCATCCCCTTTAGTGCCCCTTGGTGCCCGACTCGCTATGTTCAGTGGCTCCCCCTGAAAAGTACCTGGAGGGGACCCCCTTCCTGGATCCAGTCAGGGGCCGGTGCTGTGGGCCTCCCCTTCAGAATTCCCCCCCTGCACTGCGGGAGCTGCAGGGCCCTTTGTTAAGCCACTGTCTATGATCCAATAAATAACTCAATAATACACATAAGAATTGACCAACATTAAGCGATGAAGGACAGCCGCTGCTACCCAGCTGCTGCCAAGTCACAAAATGAATTTCAAATATGCACTAAACATGAATGCTTATTTCAATATTGCTGCAGCATGTGCCTGTCATTTGTACCCATCACACAGAGTCAACATGATGCTTCGAGGCCATGGGAAAATACTGGCACAGCGTTAGGAAGAAAACCTCCGATTGTGCCAAAATGGTATAACTTTCAGATTGTAGAAAGGACAAAGTTCAAAACAGCAATTTTGAAAACTAATTCCAAATAAATCCAAAATATGTTTTTGTTAGAATAAGAAGTTATCCATTTCTAACCCTCAACACATTTTATACTTTTCTAAAGATTCCAACACATGGATCCTTGCCACTGGCCCACCAGGTAACGGTAACCTAACATTAAGTTGCCCTTTAAATGATGTCACACCTAGGCCCAGCTTCAAGTATAAGTATAAAGGTAAGAATCTAAGAAGGTATCTTTGGCCAAGCCCTCTTATTTATAATGCAGGTAGTGATAACCATCCATAACAATGGAATACATCTGATGAAGATCATAGTATTGACTGTATGGAAAAAGAATATATTAGATGGAAGTTAATTGGACCAATCCAACTGTAGACACAACAAAACTCAAAACCTATTTAGCAGTAGCATTTCTCCATCCTATGACACTCAAGTTCTTCAACGCAACAGTTATGAAAAGCTAAGGAAGCAGAGAATGGTTAAATTTTTCATTAAAAACGCTCTCAATATCCATCGTGGATAAACAGCAAGTGCTTCATGATATTTAGTTGGCAGGCTGGAAACTCGAATGGCAGTTCCTGAAATTCCCTTACTATCCAACAATTCACTGGATGTGATTACCAAAGATCCTGCTGTTTTTATACTTACCTCCACAATGTTTGCCTCTGCCCCGAGGATGTCCCCAGGAACAATGGGACATTCGGCTTCTCGTTCCAGGCATGATTGTTTGTCCAAGTGTCTACAAGTGTTACTAGCAGAGGTTGATATCTATGCTAGCCAGACCCAGATGTTGAGATGGATTAGGTCTCTAGAGGAGCCGAGCTAAAAGGGATCCTGAAAACCCATAATTGGTACCTCGAGGTATTGTACAAATCTCACAGTAGGAACATAAAGCTGGCAATTTAGTTATGACAGACCCAATTAACTGGTAGCACAATGGAATTATAAACTAAAAAGCCTTAAATTGCATCAATCTGTCTGTAAGTGCTGCAGCTTGAAGACAAATTTGCAATGGACATCTTCAGTCCCAATTGACAAAGGTTTTGGTGTGACATACTATTGTAGTAGTCCTGAATACCTGAAGCAAACAATGTGCAAGACATTCTCGGAGTAAGCCAGGAGTACTCACTCCGAGAATTTCTATGAGTAAACCTGGAGTCCTACATGAGTAATTGACAACTACTCATAGACAAATCTTTGTGAATCAGGCCCATAATCGTTATCTATGTCCTTTGTCACTGGCATTTGTTGAACTGGCAGTAAAGCATTCAGCTTGCTTAACAGTGCCTAATGTTTGCAAGTGGCTGCAGGTGGTGAAACTTATTTTTTTATATTATCAGTCTTTGACCCAGTGCAAGAGAGAACAAGGCAGCAAATGGAGAACGAAGGCAAAAACTAAAGATAGGAAATCAGTGACAAAGGGAAAAAGGTGTATGGAACAGAACCTGTAAGAGTAAGACAAAGACACAGGAAGTGTAATGCATTGGAAGAAAGAATTATGAGGTATGGAATCAAAACCAAGCAGCCTTTGGTAATGCTGAAGATGGACACTAGGAAAATCGACTCCTGCAATTATTTTTCAACAAATAAAGCAATGGTGCTTAGATTTAATCTACAATCAGCAGCCATTAAAAGAAACTTTGGCCTGAAGAATTACTACCAAATAGAACTTAAGAGGAGTAACAGCTATGACAAATTAAGGACTCTTATCCCAATTTCCGTAATGTGAATATCAAGAACCACTCAGAGCATACTTTTAACTTATTGAAGCTCCCCACTAAAAACTCATTCATTCACAATCCATGGCAATAAATCTAATTTTTGGACACTTCTCACCAGGGCCAGCTTTTAGTGCTGGTTATGCCTGGAGCAACAGTCTTTTGTGGCAACCCTCCCATGATCTCTCTCTCCATGAATTCCCTTACTACCACCTACCAACAGTGCCCCTCATCTCTCCATAGCCACTCTCTGACATGCATTTCATTTTTTATAGCACTACTCATAGTTCACTCATACTCAGTTCTGTGATGTGCATGGTACACATTCTTTGCAGCAAGCACATTAACCCTCTGAGCTACTTTCTGATGAGTCTTAACTGCCACTAAATAAACCTTGATCACATGCCAGCAGAAATAGCAATCATCAGAGTTATCTTGGCAGTTTTATTGTTGCCTGAAAACGTCTCCACACTCAAGGAACTCTGCAGCACATGCTTTTAAACCAATTTTATTTTCAAACACAGCACCCCCCCCCCCACCATCCCTGTGGGGTCAACACCTGGTGTAGCTGCACTGGTCGAACCATCCTAGAGCTGGACATGCTTCTTACTGCCCACTGCTACAGGATTTAGTTTTGCTTCAACCAATCTTCTGTCAAAGAAATAACTAAGGAGATACCACTGGAAGGATGCAATGGAAGAGCTTCCTGCTTCTGTGACTCCTTTGCTGCTTCTCCTGTCTAGGGCTTTTCTTGAACTCTAGCCATGTTCAATGTAGACTTTGATTAAGTAAGTTCCAAAGGATTTACAACTCACTTCAGACACTGCCTGTCACTAGGTGCCTCTTGAATGAACTTAGCTAAGAAATTTCTTCAAAATCAAAAGGTACTTTTTAATATGTGACCAAACCTTCAACTTCAAGGCATCGAGGTCAGTGTGTGACCAGAGCCGACACTGAAACCCATTTCCTAGAACATACTTTAGGAACCGTAAAATATTTTTTAAAATGTTCTGTTCTTTCATAGACTATAAAGGATTAAGTAATGATAATGCACTCATCCAAAACTTGTACTTCCTTAATGAAAATCTATGCACCAAAGGGAATAATTTGATTCTGGATAGGCAACTCTTACTAACTGCAATCTCCTCGTGGAGTGGAGATTCTCACAGGGAATGTTTGCCATGGATATCCATTGCAGAGGAAGAGGGTGGAAGACATCATTTCATGATTTTATTATTTGCTTCTCATTTCCAATGTTACCAATCAGATGTCATGACTGTGAAAAGATATCAACATCAAATTGCTCCAAGTAGAATGATTTCAGTGTTTATATCTGCGCGTTACTCCTAAATTAAATTTTGGGGTGACAACAAATTTAAATCATCACATTATTATGATCATTGAATTGGTATCACTAGTCAAGCATTGAAAGCCTACCCTGTTAAAATGTAAATGCATGTAAACCTATCTTCAGGAAAACGGAACTGGATTTTATGAAGCACTGGAAATAGATGGATGCTGAACCTTACTTCTGTACCAGGATGTTCTTGTTCATAAGATAAATTAATAGCACTCATGCATTATTTCTTGTCCCAGACATTTCATAAGAAGCATTCCTTTTCTAGGAGACATTCCATGTATCCTCCTCACCTCACTTATTTTGTAACTAAGGTACATTGCATACTTCATGTGTTGAAGATAATCTACCTGGGTGGAAAAGATGTAAAAATTATATTTTTGGAATCCACAATATCTTGAAATAATATATACTAAATTTAATTAATGAACATAACACCAATTTTAGAATCAAATGTACGGCTTCTTATGTACATCACTCATATTTAATGGCTGTTCATATGACAATATTTGAAAAAATAGTCATTATGAATATTTATATGATACCAACACATAAAAAACCTTCTTTTAGAAACATTTTTGTATTCAAGATGCACTATTAAAAAATTATCCTGTAGTCAGAATTCAATGGATTATGTCAGGAGCAGGAATAGTTTTTAAATGAAGACCTGTTGTTCCAAAAAATAATTGGGAGAGTTTACCATGCACATATGTAACAAGTAAAGAACTAACATTTATTATAACATTGGAATGTTGGGAGCACCATTGAAAACAATAGAGTGCCCCGGGCCTCTAATGGCCAGAGATTTCAAATGTAATTTAGAGTATGTATTTTTCATTTGGAAGGTATTACATTGATGAGACCACAGGAAAGTGAAATTATCATGGGAGCATGCACATCAAATATTGTTAAAAAAAGGCCTGAAGTCACAATCTAAATTAAATCAATATAGAAGTATTGGAAATTGGATTCCAACTGTGTAAAAGGGGTGAAATGCTACTGTCATAAAAAGGAACATAATAGATTGAAAAAATGATTATCGTTAGCACTGAAAAGTACTTGAATATGGGACTTCCTACAACTGAAACTTCATAACATGTTTATAAAAGTATCACCCAAATGTGGAATAATAGTTGATAGTACTCAAAGATCATGAAACAAACATGAAATACTCTACAGAAATGTTAAATCTTGCCAAACTCTTGATAACCTGATTCGTATTTTTAGTTAAAACTATATTAATTGATATTGTCATTTAGAGTGTCATTGACTAAGGCCCATATTTATACTTTTTTAGCGCCACATTTGCGTCATTTTTTGACGCAATAGAGGCGCAAAGTTACAAAATACAATTATATTTCGTAACTTTGCGGCGCTTTTGCGTCAAAAAGCGGCGCAAAAGCGGCGCTAAAAAAGTATAAATACGGGCCTAACTGTGAGACAGTGGCATGATTATTAATTAATTTAGCAACAAAACAAATTAACTCATGGGTAATGATTATCAAACGGTACAATGTTATGAGAATACTAATCAAAATGAAAAACATCTTTAGTGAACAATAGTGACAATATGACAGAGCAATAACTGTCGGGTCACCTTTAATAGAGAGTGTTAAACATCTCAAAGTGTAGAGGATTAAATAATTCAGATTTCCCAGTATTGAACACAAAAATTGCACGTCTTATGTGGGGATTTTGATAGAAGATTTACTCAATTAAGGGGGCAGTTCCTAATTTCCTCTGAACTACACTGAGAAATTGTGGGACCTCAAAGTCCTTTGTTATTTCAATTACAACTGCAGAATGTATTGCAAGAAGTCAATTAAATATTAATCACAGGCTACTTATCTTCAGCCCTTCTAGTATATATGTACATTGGAAAAAATTTGTTGGTTAAAATATACTACTTTGAATATTAAGTAATTTGGAAATTTGGTTCAGTAAAGAAATGATAATACTAGAAATAAAGGGAAATAGTCCATATGGTTTTCCAGTAATTTTTGTTACTTGGCCAAAATAATTCTGGAACTTCTTTACATATGTTCTTTGCAGATGGTGAAATCATGAAGTGTTTTGACTAAGTTATGTTTCTATTCATTGAAAATATCATAGAAGATATAGCTCTATTTGCCAAAATCTGTGCAAGTATCCACTTAAACACAACTATCTCTTGAGGCCTAGACTATTAACTAATTTGAAGCTATACTATATAAATAATCTTCAAGAAAACAAAAATCCTACAACCACTGCAACACTGATATCTGTACAATATTCTTATTTCATTTCAAACACCATCTAAACCCCTAAAGGAACTCCCAACAGAAAAAAAAAATATTCAATCAGGTGGATTGAGTATGAGTGAATCAGATCATTAACCTGGGTCTTCCTAGCTCTCCTCCACCTTGTTATCACCTCTGCCATATTCCATGCCATGCTATACTAATAATATATGAGGCATAACAAAGGAGGAAAACCATTTTGAAAGCATCATAGGTGACTATAGATAAGAATATTCAGAAATGTAAACAAAAAAAGATTGTTTCTCTCCACACAGAAACAAAGTATAAATGGTCATGCTCTCAAGCATGATGTGCCACTGGAGGCTGTGAATACGTCTAATCAGTAAGAGCTGGAACGACTTAAGCACTAGTCACATCACTACACTTTGCCTGGCATTAGCAGTTGATGGGTTCTCTACTCTGGTCGCACAGTTTGCACTGCTTATGTTCCCTGTGCCATTTTTGTTTTGCTCTCTATTGGCTCCTTCAGATGGATAAAGAAGCTCAGTTTAACTATTTCCTCCACACATACTGAGTTTTGCTTAGTACCACTCCAGAATTCCTGCTCTAACTTTAAACAGTCCAAGTCACTCTGGCTGCAGGCGTCTCTCCTGTTGGAGGCAGATCTTCTACTTTTTACTATTGTGGAGTTACTTCAGAATTCTAGAATTGATCACAGATCTTGTTTGACTGAAAGGGAAAGTAGTGGGTTTGCACTGGAGTCCCTGGCATAAATTCCAATGAAATCCTCAAATGTGTACTGTTATTTATTTACTTACAAATGCTTTATATCGTGAAAACTAGGCCCTAGTGCATCAGAGTGCTTTACATAGCATAGCTAACAATAATATATGCCAGATAGCCTCTAGCATAAGAAGTCATCGGGGCTGTGATAATATTGCAATCCCTTGGGTATTAAGAATCATACTTGGCTATATCAACAAGGCACATTTGACAGTAGTGCAGCTAGATATATACTTGCGAATTGTGTCCAAGTCTCTGTGGAGAAAGAGGTAGGTGATCCTCTAATGTTTCTCAGATTCCAGGGTGTGTGCACGGCCCAACAGCCTGCTAGCTTATTCGATGTCTTTGTCAGGGAGGCTACATCACATGCACAAACATATATACCCTGGTTCTTAGAACATTAAGTCAGCTAGGACTGAGGTGTGGTTATGTAGAAGCTTAGTAAGGAGGAAGATTTTGAGTACTAATAGAGGAGCTAGAGT
Source organism: Pleurodeles waltl (assembly GCF_031143425.1). NCBI lineage: Eukaryota > Metazoa > Chordata > Amphibia > Caudata > Salamandridae > Pleurodeles > Pleurodeles waltl. Next base: position 927,539,787 of record NC_090449.1, read on the forward strand.
CTAATGTTCAGGTGAGATTGAGTTCCAGGTTCTGGGTGCACATTCAGAATCTGATTGGTTTAAAGTAATTTTTTTTCAGAAAATTGGGATTTTCACAGTAGCTAGATCGAGCTTCTCAACTGGTGTGCACTGGCACCACCATTCTTTGTTTTTGACTAAGTAATGCACTTGATCTGAATGAATGATCTTATGGACTGAACAGACAATTTTAAACATGGATTTTCCTTCAATAGCCAGCCAGTTTAGGGAGGACAAGACTGGAGTGATCGCTCTGCACTAGAGGCCAGATGATCAGTGTCATATATTCGGGCTATCAACAGGGCTATCTGAGTTTTGGGGATGCCCTGCATTGGTAGGAAAGGTTTTATGCCTCAAATGAGTTTGTGTTTGTAGTTGGCTGATCTGGTTATCACCTTGGTGGTCTAGGAAATTTAATTCTATGCCCAGAGTGAAGCATTGAGATTTGACTATTTGATAGATGGTGGCCTGGCAGCCAAAGAGGTTGATTGAGTTTGAAAACTCAATTCTTAAATGTTGACAAGAATTGTAGAGAGTTGGAGATGTCAGCCCTGGAAGAGTTTGTAAGGTATAGCTGGCTGTCAAACAAAAATAGGTGATTGTGTATGCTGGAGTTCTTAATTGAATGTTGTACAGTGCATGAGCTGGAACATGGCTTTGTAGCACTCTCTGGGAGACCTTTACAGGTTTTAAAAATGCATGTTTTAATTTAATCATCTGTTAGTGGTTTTCCCTGCATGACTTCAACCATCCAAAGACTTTTCAGTCAAGACCCGTACATTCATTCAGGGTACAGACAGGGTTATCCTGATTGATAGTGCTGAATGTCACTGAGACTCAATTAAGATAAGCAGGCCTGAGTCTCCATTAGCCATCATTCTAAATGTATCATCTAGTTTTTGCAGAAGAGGTGTCGCAATGCTCCAACCTCCTTCAAACCCTAATTGAAATTCACCAGCCAGATGGTTATCCTTTATGAATTTTTAAAGTTGTGTTTTGACTCAGTTCTCTAGGATTTTGGCCAAGATTGGCAGCTCAGAGATAATGGATAATTGTGAGGTCGTTTGGGTGATCAGATTTATTTCCATTAATTTTTAGGCCTTGCTTCACAGAGCATCTATCTGCAAGGTCCTATATGATACCCGGAAAAAGAGCTGTAACAAATATTGCAAGGAGAGGAGCTGTGACTCCGCCCACAGGTTCAGTACTCTACAATTACTTGATTAAAAAATAGTTGTGTTAGTCTTCCTAAGAAGTAGTCCACTGTTCATAACTTATAAAGACATAGATAATGCAGAACCCATGTAGTAGGAAGGGGCTTTCCATGGTGTGACCCCATGGCCATCAGAGTAGAAAGGGGTTTTATGGGTGGGGCTTACATTGAACTCCTTGCCAAAAAACAAACTCCTTGGCAAAAACAAACAGAAGGGGATTTATACTGTGAACTCAATCTGACACACCAAAGGCAGGAATGCAATAGGCAGTGGTTTTACATTATAAACATTGACAAATGCAAAAGGAAGGGGTTTTATGCTGTGAATCCTGATAAAAGCAATAGGGAGGTGTTTTACATCCTGAACTCCATGACAAAAGCTGTAGAAAGAGGTTTTACATTTTGAAGTATCTGACAAATATAATATCATTGGTTTTCCACTGTTGGTTTTTTGACAAATGAATAGAAAGTGGTGTGTATATATATATATATAAAAGAGAGAGAGAGAAAGAGATCAATATACATATATAAAGATATATATATATTTTATTTTAAACCTGACCACAATAAACGTTTGTAGTCTTCAGAATGAGTTAATGTTCATATCACTGCATACTTTGGGTCTCCCTAAATTTATTCATGGGCTTTTCTAAGCAGGGATGCCATGGTCATGTTTATATTCAAGTTAAAGTCAACAGGCTGGCTTTATGGGTTATTAAATATGGTGAAAGGGCCAGTAAGACTCTCCTTTCACAAAGTGAACAACTTGACTAAACCTGTTGATTTATAAACTTTTTGATTGTGAAAATCCCCATGTTTTTCAATAGGACCTCAGGACTGTTGCTGGTTTTGACTAGAAGAGCTTGCTGGTGTGCAAGTTGTCACATGACTGGACACAGATGTACTGAGTGTTTATGATGTGTGTTGCTGTGTTCTGAATTTTTCTAACCCACAACACCTACCAGCCTTAGGCTGCTCTTCCTAGTTATCCTTATTTAGAAATGTTAAAAGGGGCACTTGGTCCTTATTGACAAGTGTGAAAAGGGGCGCTTAGTCCACAGTTTAAGAGTCTGGGACCAATGATACCAGAAGTGAAGAACCCCAATTTACTCTTGCAAATCAGGCCTGATTCACAAGGATAGCTTATGCTTTTGAATAACTTACACTTTTGAGCAAGTTTTTTTCCTTTGGCTATTCACACAAAAATGAGTGTAAGTTACTACTGGAAAAATAATAACAGTAGTATGTCCAGCATCGCAGATGGCCAACCACTGGTACTGCACTGTTTAACACTGAGGCATTCTGATACAGATTCCTAGCGCAGGTGGTGATAGAGTGGTCTAATTTTTATTATACAAATTTGTAATTGTATGTTAATTTATTTTGTAATTGTGTGATAACTAAAGTACATTTTCTTGTTAAAAATAGAAACAGTGGACATTTATTTATTAAGAAGTAGTGTGCACTTTGTGGGTTCTTTAATATTTAACCTATTTAGTTTCTTTAATTTATTCTCTCTTCTTTACCTTCTTGAACTACACTATTTACATTTAATTCCTGATACAAATAAAGTGGTAGGTCTGACATTTAGGAATGTCCCACTTCAGTCCCACTTGAGTTGCATGTTTGAAAACCAATAACGTTTTGAAGTGGAATGCAGATAAAATGAAGGTGCTGGTACAGAGGAGTCACCCTTAGAAATGGAACTCACATTGGCAGTCTCTGGCTCTTGGCCCAACCCAAGCCAGTGTGGCCAAAATGTTGGTGCCACCATCACAGCTTATCAGGCTTCCTTACCACAAGTACGTGTTACTGTTTTTTTAAAAGCTCAAGGGAAATTATTGTCTTGTGGTTTAAGAGAAAAAAAACTGTGATTCAGACAGCTATTCATACTAATTGAACTAAAGAATTGTAGTTCTTCTTGATTTATCTAAACATATTATCTGTGGCCTTCACAACATTCTTCTGCCATGTCAAACCTATCAATCAGAATTTTTAGAGCGCACTACTTACCCGTAAGGGTCTCAAGGTGCTGTCTGTTACTTAATTTATCTCTGAATGCTTCTTTTAAATTCTAGTTGGTAGAATCTCAGATGCTTGCTTCAGTCCTCTTCTCATGCACTCTTGGTTGTGTCCATGTTCATTCTAGCCAGAGCAGGCAGACACTTTTGTTTTTTTCTCCTTTTCCCATTCCTATTACATAGGCAGTAAAGCCCATGTGTGTGGAAAATGAGTAATGGGACTGTGAGTGTGAAGGGTGCAGCACATTAAAACGCCATACCTAGTAACATTGCCAATGCTTGTTATCCTTACCAAATTTGGGAAATGCAATGTCAAGTCTACTGTCTTAATTCGAAGTGCTGTTTATGTGTGTGTGATGATTAACTATGTGCTTCTATTAAAAGAAGCACATAGTTAATCATCACACACACATAATCCACATAGTAGAGTGTGACATGGCCTTGTAATTCTGTGAAAACTGTGTAATGTTTGGACTCAAATATCACTTTGAGAATAACAATAAAAACATTAATGTCTTTCCTCCTAGAAAAAGATCTCTGCAAATACTGTCTTGTGTTGATAATTGTACCAAGCCCCACTTTTATTCTTCTAAAAACTGTTCTTTGTATATTTTTCTATGGGAAATTATAAATGCAAAACTACCAGAGGAGTCAAAAAAGAATATATTTTCTATTTTTGCACATTAATTTTGCTGCAGTATTTTCAGAAAACCTTTGAGAACAAGTTTTGAACAGACAGAGAGAAAATTTAAAATTACTATGCAGCTCTAAAATTTAACCTCTGACTCTATAGAATTGGGTCAGAGTGAAAATGAAAATGTCCAGAATAATACCAATAAAGGAACCTTTGTTACAAATGTCTCTTTTTTTCATATCATTTATATCTCAGATCTTCGAGAAATTAACATATTCCACGTAGATCCTGCACAGAAATGAAGCTATAGCCACACATTTCTTATAATGACCATAATAACGAAGAATCAGTGTAGCCACGTCTAACGTTCTGATGACAACAACAACTTTGATGACAAATACATCCAATATTGCCAACATTTTTATAACTTTTTGGGAGAAATAGGTTCTAATAAATGCCCCACATCTCCAGATATCAAGGTCACAAATCCCCAGCCTTTAATTTGTAAAAGAATAAGGGAATGATTACGAGTTTGGAGGTCTGGGGACTGTCATGGTGGCGGCGGCAGTCCGATTGCAGCCGTGTTGGCGGCCCAACTGCCGTATTACGATGTTGCCAGATTGCTGAACTAAAGACAGCTGGAGTCCCGCCAACACTTCCAGCCATCTGCCGATCACCTTGATGGCACCTGGGAAAAAGCATCTGTCACAGGGTGCTATAGACAAGGGTACTGCCATGCACATTGTGATGTGCTGTTTCGCTGAGCCAACTGTGAGGGTTAGAGACTGCCTGCTTTAAGATGGGGGAATTAAAGAAAATGGGGTGCTAACTTACCCATTTCCCTCTTTTCCTTTTAGTCTCCAATGTGGGCCCCTTCATCCAGGGGCCCCCTTCATGGCAGCAACTTTACCCGTGGAAAAAAAGAAACTACAGGTAAGTACAATTTGCATTTTTCCGCCACTGAATGGACTGGGCATATATGGCCCAGTCTCCAGCAATTGAATGGGACATGCACAAATGATTTCTACACGTGTCATGCATATGTGTAACTTTTGGTCAAAAAATATACACACCTGCATCAACATAAATGTAAAAATATACCATGCATTGCTGACCGCATCCCCCACCAGTCCACCGCCATCAAGTACACTGCCGCTGGGCCAGAGCTAACATTGTAATACGGCAGGCAAGAGACTGTCGACTCAGTGATCTTTTTGGGACTGTTGCCTTGGCGGACTGGCGGTCCGACAGCCAAACTCATAACCAGGCCCTAAGTTGCCACCCACAGTTTTACTCAGAAGCCCATGGCCAGTACTACTGAATGTCGTGAGCGCCAAACACCAAGGCTGCATAGTCCTAATTACACCTCATACCTCTTTAATCCAGCACCTGAAATACTCTGTCCCTTTATCTCAATGTTTCAGGTTCTTTTCCCTACCTGCTTTCTTTTTGCCACTGCTTTTCTGTCTTTCTCTTCCTCCTTCTTCCCCCTTTTGTGTTTTTCATCTTCTAGCTCTGGATCAGAGATTGTGAGGAAAATACTTGTCAGTCCCCACACATGAGTGCCAGTGGGCCCCACGAGCTCAAATTAAGCACTGGAACTCTCCCAATGATGGTCTTTAGATAACTTTTTCGATCTGAATATGTTGTTGTTAAAACCTAGTCTAGGCGCTTTCTGACATGGCTGCTGTGAGAAAACAGGGCTGATTGCAGAGGCCCCATAACTTTTTGCCCCCATTTTCCACTTTTTGCTGGTGTTTTCCTGACTTTAAAGGTGCCCTGGGTACTGCTAACCAGTCCCAGGGCCTGTGCTCTGTGTAAAATGGATATGCAAATTAGGCTAATTATAAGTGGCTAAGTTAACCTACCTATAAGTCCCTAGTATATGGTAGGGCATGTAGGTTTAGGGACCACAGCATAGGTGGTGCACACCTAGGTGCATTGCTGAGGTGCCCAGTGTCATTTTAAAAGCAAGCCTGCCTTGCTGGCTGCTTTTAAATTAAAGTTATATGCAAATTCGACTTTGGAATTAAAGGTACTTCCAAAGTCTTAAACTACCTTATTTTTACATATAAGTCACCCCTAAGGTGTGCCCTATGTGCCCCTAGGGCTGGGTGCCATGTAACTATAAGCAGGGCCTTCATAAAAATAGATTTATAAGCCCTGGTGAGGTAAAAACAGCCAAATTCGTTTTTCCCTCATTGAAGTAAATGGCCTTCATAGGCTAGAATGGGCAGACTTTATTTTAAATTTTAAAGTCTCCTTAAATGTTGCATACCAAGAATTTGGTATCAAATTAATTGTTGTAATAAATCCTACAATTTCCAGTTGTTGGATTTAATATAACTAGTTCAGGTAAAAAGTTTAGACTTTACCTAAAAAGTTAACAATTTCAGCTCTGCATTGTTTTTGCTGCTGTGCTCTGATTGGCCAGCCTGCAGCAGCTTCTGCCAGGCTACCTTGATGAGGTGTGAAGTGGCCTGACTTCACACAAAGGAATGTGCTTGGGGGAGAGAATCTCCCCTCAGCAGATGGTGAGGCAGGAAGGGGGAGGGCTGCCAAACTGGTCTTCAAAGGCAGAGAAGGACATTTGCAGCACCCAGCAACACCCCCACATCCTGCAACCCCAGACAGCTAGGTGCCCCCTTGATTAGATTAGGAGAGGGCAGGAGAGGGGTGTGTTTATGATTTTTAGCCACACCAGTGGGTGGGCTCAGCCAGATGTAACCTCCAAAAATCAGATTTATCCATGTTGGATTTTTAGAGACTGTTGCCTTCTGGGATGGATTTTTGCCACACTTCCCAGGAAGTGGTCATCACAGGGGGACGACCCTGTCCCTGATTGGAGAACCAGGGCCCCCCTGCTTTTCACCCAGGAGCAAGGATAAAACTGGCAGACCTGCACCCACACCTCAGATCCCCTCCAGAATTCAACAAGAAAGGAACTAAAGAAGAAGAAGGACTGCCCTGCTGGACCCTTGGCCTGCACCTGGAACCTGCACTCAGAAGGACTGCACCAGCTGCACACTTGGGCTTCACCACAAGAAGGACTTTGCCTGGCTTCAACTGGTTCAAGGAGGGACTCCCTGTTTGCTACAGGTGAAACATTGCTAAACCAGAGTCCCCTGCACCAACTCCTGAAGAAAGCGACCAGCTGACCACTGTCCAGTGGCCAAAAAGGAGTTTGCGCCAGGTGCATTCTGGGAGTTGAAGTCCGCACCCCCCAAGGACCATCACAGAACTTCTGGACCCTTGGGGTGAGCTGTGGACCCCAAAAGAACCTTAAAAGAACATCTGGGTGAAGCCCCAGAAGTTTGGAAAAGATTTGAGAATTTTTGGAAAAAAGCTCCAGAGAGGGACCGACCCGCCGCGGAAATTCTAGCCGGCTTGCCTCAACCGCGACCCGGCCTGACTTCGTTGTTCGTCCCGGTAAAGAAAAACATCCAAAAAAGAGACTAAGTCCGAACGTAAAAAGTTGGCCGGGACCTCCCAGCCATCGTGTCCGAGAAGGGCTCCATGGACGTCGGATCAAGATCCAGGTTTACCCCGGTCGAAGGATTTTCATCTCGAAAAAACGACTAAGTCCGAAGGTAAAAATCACCACCGAGGAAACCGACTTCGCGTATCCGGACAAGGGCTCCAGGAGGTCGGATTCAACTGCCAGGTTCGTCCCGGGGAAGAAAAACATCAAAAAAGAGACTAAGTCAGAAGGTAACTTTTTAACCGAGGCCTCCCGCGACTTGTAGCTGAGCAGGGCTCCATCGCGGTCGGCCTGAAAGTTTGACTTTGCCCCGGTCCTGGTGCAACCAGATGACCCGATTGGCGCTTTTTGTTTCTAAGCGCTAGAAAATAATAATACTTAAAAAATTCATATCTCCGGTTCCCCTGAACCGATTTTAATCGTTTTTGTGTCATTTTAAAGATAAAAATATAAGCTATTTTTATAAATTGGTTTTGGATTTTTAAACTGTTTCCTGTGTTTTATTTAATTACTGTTTTGTGATATTTGAATGCTTTACACTTTGTCTCCTAAGTTAAGCCTTGACGCTCGATGCCAAGCTACCAAGGGTAGAGCTGGGATTAATTTACTGAGACCTAACTGTACCTATGTGGAGGTTAGTGGCTTGTTGCTAGGTGTAGGTACCTACCTGCCCTACCAATAACCCATTTTCCAATATAATTGGAAGCAGCGACGGGATCCTGTACTTGTGTTCAATATCACGTTACAGTTTTAGGTAAAACAAATTAAAAATCCTTTAAATTGTCCTAGTGCAAAAATTGTTTTTAATTTTTAATTTGGATTAATTTCAATTATTGAATTTTTGTAATTTTTCAAAATTCTCGTTTCCAATTTTTGCAAAAAGTTTTTGTTGACACAAAACTAGGGAACCATGGAGCTTGATCTGGCTAGCCTACCCACACTGACAGTAGTCCAGCTTAGGGGGTTGTGTATTGAAAGAGGGTTGCCTGCAACCACTGATCTCAGGAAGCAAATCCTGATCACATCCCTGACAGCATGGGCTGAGGCCCAAGAGGTAGAGTCAGAAGAAGCTCCAGAGGAGGGAGAAAGAAGGGAGGATGCAAGCTCTAACCACTCAGGGGAGGGAAGGCATCTGAGCCTAAGTGAGGATGAGGAAGAACGGTCCTCAGTAAACACAGTCACTAGGGGCAGATCCAAAGCTAGTGGTGGGAAGGGGGTCCTTTCAGGAGGAGAGAACCCATCCATCAGAGAAAGAGAGCTGGAGGCCCAGCTAGCATACATAGCTTTGGAAGCAGAGAAGCTGGCCCTAGAAAAGAAAAAGTGGGCATACAAAGAGAAAAGAGATGGAAGCAGCGATAAAGAAGCTGAGGTGTCCATGGGTGGGGGAGTTTGCCCCAGATTACCCAAGGGGGTGGTTCCTGCTTTTGTAGAGGGGGATGACATAGATAAGTGGCTGGGGGCCTTTGAGAGGGCACTCCAAATGAGAAGGGTTAGGCCTCAATACTGGGGTTCCCTTTTGTGGGAGTTGGTCCCCAACTCAGGGAGGGATAGGCTTCTGACCTTAAGGGGGGAGGAGGCAGATTCATACCCTAGTATGAAGAGGTGCTTAGCCAAGAAGTTTGGTCTGACCCCAGAGCAATATAGAATGAAGTTCAGGGACACCCAGAAGGTCAGTACCCAGTCTTGGGTTGACTTTGTGGACATTTCACTAAAGGCACTAGAGGGCTGGATTATTGGCAACAAAGTAAATACTTATGAGGGGTTATACAATCTGATCATGAGAGAGCACATCTTTACCAATTGTATCCAAGAAAGGTTACGCCAGCATCTAGTGGACTCTAAGCTGACCAACCCTAGAGAGCTAGGGGAGGCAGCTGATGAGTGGTTGAGAACCAGGGTGGTTGTCAAGTCCCAGTGGGGAGACTCCAAGAAGGGGGGGATAGGTCCCCAAAAACCTAAGGAGGGAGGTGGTAAGCCCACCACAGAGACTCCCTCTGTACCCCAGAACCCTAAGAAGGAGGAGAGTAAATCCCACTCCCACTCTGACAAGCAGAGACAGGGAGACCCAGGGTTAAAAAAACTCTTGGACAGTAGGGCTTGCTTTGACTGTCAGCAGACAGGTCACTTCAGAGGAGATGCAGCCTGTCCAAGGAAGGTGGTTAGCACTGGGCTGTCCAGTGTAGCCATAGAGGAGGATTCCTCAGATGATGAAGTCCTCCTAGCATTGTGCTGGGAGACAGGACCAGATGGTAAGCTGGTGATCCCTGAGGGTGGGAGTAGGCACTTCCACCACATTCAAGTGAATGGGGTCCCTACCACTGGCCTGAGAGACACCTGTGCCAGTCACACTATAGTGAGTGACCGGTTAGTGACCCCAGACATGTATGTCCCAGGAGAGACAAGGAAAGTCAGGATAGCCACAGGGGAGGTCACCTCCAAACCTGTAGCCATAGTGCCCCTAGAGAGGGAGGGTATCCTTGACTGGATTAGGGTGGTAGTCAGTGCTGACCTTCCCCTAGATTGTATCCTGGGCAATGACCTCCCAGAGGTGAGTCTGGTCACAGATGGGGTGGTCGCCCAGGGCGCCCCCCCAACCCAAAGTCCTGGGGAGTCAGTCCCTACAGTTAGGAGACAGGGGTCCCCAAGAAAAGGAAAGAAGAAAAGGAAGGGTAGGCCACTCTTAGAGAGAGTTCCAGGGAGCCAAGGGCCTTCTGCCCCAGTAGGGGGGGAGCCCAGAGTTGGCACTGGTGAGGCCTCACCTGACCCCAAGGAAGTCCTGAGTAGTCAGGCAGCTGTCCAGATGCAAGGTGTTGCCCCTGCACTGACAGAAGGGAGAGTGGAAGGAGGGTGTCTGCCACAGGAGGTGGTAGCCCCCCACTCTAGACAGCAAGAGGGGTGCCAGGACCCCAAAGATGCCCCTAAAGCAGCTCAGCCACCTGTCAGTGGAGAGCTTAGGGTGTGGTTCTGGGTACTGACAGCTGTCAGTAGCCTCTGCTGGGTGCTAGCCTTCCTGGCAGCACTGTACTTGGCCTGGGAGGCAGACCCCAGGGCCAATAGCAAAGTAGGCCCCCTGACCCTATTGGTCATGGTGGGGTTGCTCAAGTGTTGGGTGACCTCTTTGGGTAAGCTAGGTGTTGCCCTAGCAAAGTTTGGAGTAGGGGAGGTGGGCACCTCACTACCCAAGTTGGCAGAGAGAAAGGAGGAAGTACCCCTAGAGGAAAGTTTCAGTTTGTGTTGGGTCCTTTTACTGTTGGGATGGCTTCACTACCCATAGGGAGTGACCCTGACAGGAGGATATAAGGCAGAGTAGGCCCTGCAAAGGGACAGCCAGTTTTCTTCACTGTCTTCCTCGCCTAACAAGCCAGGAAGACTCTCCCAGGGTTGGGCTGAGTCTCCTGGGCGTGTGGGCTGGGGAGGGGGGTTGTGTGAGAAAACAGGGCTGATTGCAGAGGCCCCATAACTTTTTGCCCCCATTTTCCACTTTTTGCTGGTGTTTTCCTGACTTTAAAGGTGCCCTGGGTACTGCTAACCAGTCCCAGGGCCTGTGCTCTGTGTAAAATGGATATGCAAATTAGGCTAATTATAAGTGGCTAAGTTAACCTACCTATAAGTCCCTAGTATATGGTAGGGCATGTAGGTTTAGGGACCACAGCATAGGTGGTGCACACCTAGGTGCATTGCTGAGGTGCCCAGTGTCATTTTAAAAGCAAGCCTGCCTTGCTGGCTGCTTTTAAATTAAAGTTATATGAAATTCGACTTTGGAATTAAAGGTACTTCCAAAGTCTTAAACTACCTTATTTTTACATATAAGTCACCCCTAAGGTGTGCCCTATGTGCCCCTAGGGCTGGGTGCCATGTAACTATAAGCATGGCCTTTATCAAAATAGATTTATAAGCCCTGGTGAGGTAAAAACAGCCAAATTCGTTTTTCCCTCATTGAAGTAAATGGCCTTCATAGGCTAGAATGGGCAGACTTTATTTTAAATTTTAAAGTCTCCTTAAATGTTGCATACCAAGAATTTGGTATCAAATTAATTGTTGTAATAAATCCTACAACTTCCAGTTGTTGGATTTAATATAACTAGTTCAGGTAAAAAGTTTAGACTTTACCTAAAAAGTTGCCAATTTCAGCTCTGCATTGTTTTTGCTGCTGTGCTCTGATTGGCCAGCCTGCAGCAGCTTCTGCCAGGCTACCTTGATGAGGTGTGAAGTGGCCTGACTTCACACAAAGGAATGTGCTTGGGGGAGAGAATCTCCCCTCAGCAGATGGTGAGGCAGGAAGGGGGAGGGCTGCCAAACTGGTCTTCAAAGGCAGAGAAGGACATTTGCAGCACCCAGCAACACCCCCACATCCTGCAACCCCAGACAGCTAGGTGCCCCCTTGATTAGATTAGGAGAGGGCAGGAGAGGGGTGTGTTTATGATTTTTAGCCACACCAGTGGGTGGGCTCAGCCAGATGTAACCTCCAAAAATCAGATTCATCCATGTTGGATTTTTAGAGACTGTTGCCTTCTGGGATGGATTTTTGCCACACTTCCCAGGAAGTGGTCATCACAGGGGGACGACCCTGTCCCTGATTGGAGAACCAGGGCCCCCCTGCTTTTCACCCAGGAGCAAGGATAAAACTGGCAGACCTGCACCCACACCTCAGATCCCCTCCAGAATTCAACAAGAAAGGAACTAAAGAAGAAGAAGGACTGCCCTGCTGGACTCCTGGCCTGCACCTGGAACCTGCACTCAGAAGGACTGCACCAGCTGCACACTTGGGCTTCACCACAAGAAGGACTTTGCCTGGCTTCAACTGGTTCAAGGAGGGACTCCCTGTTTGCTACAGGTGAAAAATTGCTAAACCAGAGTCCCCTGCACCAACTCCTGAAGAAAGCGACCAGCTGACCACTGTCCAGTGGCCAAAAAGGAGTTTGCGCCAGGTGCATTCTGGGAGTTGAAGTCCGCACCCCCCAAGGACCATCACAGAACTTCTGGACCCTTGGGGTGAGCTGTGGACCCCAAAAGAACCTTAAAAGAACATCTGGGTGAAGCCCCAGAAGTTTGGAAAAGATTTGAGAATTTTTGGAAAAAAGCTCCAGAGAGGGACCGACCCGCCGCGGAAATTCTAGCCGGCTTGCCTCAACCGCGACCCGGCCTGACTTCGTGGTTCGTCCCGGTAAAGAAAAACATCCAAAAAAGAGACTAAGTCCGAACGTAAAAAGTTGACCGGGACCTCCCAGCCATCGTATCCGAGAAGGGCTCCATGGACGTCGGATCAAGATCCAGGTTTACCCCGGTCGAAGGATTTTCATCTCGAAAAAACGACTAAGTCCGAAGGTAAAAATCACCACCGAGGAAACCGACTTCGCGTATCCGGACAAGGGCTCCAGGAGGTCGGATTCAACTGGCAGGTTCGTCCCGTGGAAGAAAAACATCAAAAAAGAGACTAAGGCCCTCATTCTGACCCTGGCGGTCGGTGATAAAGCGGCGGCCAAGCCGCCAACAGGCCGGCGGTCTAAAATATGCAATTCTGACCCTGGCGGGAACCGCCAACACAGCCCGCCAACTTAACACTCCGCCCGCCACAGCGGTACAAACAAACAGCGCGGCGGTTCCCGCCAACAGCCAGGCGGCAGACAATGTACCGCCCACCCTATTACGACCCACCAATCTGCCACCTTTTCCGGGGCGGGAGCACCGCCGATAAGAACACGGCGGAAACAGACTACGAACGGGAAAACGCTCACCTCTACGCACTCCACGCGAGATTCCGGCAGTATGGAACCAGAGTTGCAGGTCATCCCCGCACTCCTATTCCTGCTCATATACCAGGAGCACGCCCGGCGGCGCGGAAGACATCGGTGAGTACTGCACCTACGACACAGGGGAGGGAAAAGATTACCGGCACACACCCACCCACCCACACCCACTACAACACACACATCAATGCATTCCCACAGATCACTGTCACAACCCACAAACCACCCCCCTCCGAAATAATGCAAAGACCAAAAGAAGAGATCATAAACGGGCAGATATATTGAAATATGTACACCAGTAATCCCAATAAATAAATAAACTATGTACAAAATATATACAGCTACTAAATGTAGTCCAACCACTGTCCGTGGATCACAGGGGTCCTGTGCAAAGGGGCAAGGCCCAGTCCCACGACAAGAACTCCACGGAGAGAACACTGCAGGGGCATCAGAAAGAAAATAGGACAGGCACCTCAGGGGGAAGGGAAGGGGGGGCACCTCAGCCACTTGAGTACACGACGCCAGATCCACGAGGGGACTCCATGACCACTGGCCCATCCTGGGGAGAGCAAAGCCACAGTCCAAACAGTCCATACAGTGGGTGGCCTGCCCACTGGGCCATCCTGGGGAGAGCAAAGCCACAGTCCAAACAGTCCATACAGTGGGTGGCCTGCCCACTGGGCCATCCTGGGGAGAGCAAAGCCACAGTCCAAACAGTCCATACAGTGGGTGGCCTGCCCACTGGGCCATCCTGGGGAGAGCAAAGCCACAGTCCATAACAGACCCCACTGCCACTGGAGGAGGCAAGTTGGCCAGAGGACATCCTGCAGCCCTGCCCGAGATAGATCCTGCCCTGCCACGTCTGCCAAAGGGCCAGCGGTTCTTGCCTTGAAGGGCCCAGTTCAGCGGTTCCTGAGACGGCGGGGCCCAGTTCAGCGGTTCTTGAGACGGCGGGGCCCAGCGGAGCGGTGCGTGAGACGGCGGGGCCCAGCGGAGCGGTTCTTGAGACGGCGGGGCCCAGCGGAGCGGTGCTTGAGACGGCGGGGCCCAGTTCAGCGGTTCTTAAGACGGCGGGGCCCAGTTCAGCGGTCCTTGCCCTGAAGGGCCCAGTTCAGCGGTTCTTGAGACGGCGGGGCCCAGCGGAGCGGTGCGTGAGACGGCGGGGCCCAGCGGAGCGATTCTTGAGACGGCGGGGCCCAGCGGAGCGGTGCTTGAGACGGCGGGGCCCAGTTCAGCGGTTCTTGAGACGGCGGGGCCCAGTTCAGCGGTCCTTGCCCTGAAGGGCCCAGTTCAGCGGTTCTTGAGACGGCGGGGCCCAGCGGAGCGGAGCGTGAGACGGCGGGGCCCAGCGGAGCGGTTCTTGAGACGGCGGGGCCCAGCGGAGCGGTGCTTGAGACGGCGGGGCGCAGTTCAGCGGTTCTTGAGACGGCGGGGCCCAGTTCAGCGGTCCTTGCCCTGAAGGGCCCAGTTCAGCGGTTCTTGAGACGGCGGGGCCCAGTTCAGCGCTCCTTGCCTTGAAGGGCCCAGTTCAGCGGTTCTTGAGACGGCGGGCCCAGTTCAGCGGTCCTTGCCTTGAAGGGCCCAGTTCAGCGGTTCTTGAGACGGCGGCCGGTCTATGGCCAACTGCTAATTGCCTGGTGGTGCCCTCCTGGGCAGCGGGGATGGTGCTCCTTCACTGCCCACCTGGGCTGTGGGTGGTGGGGCCCTCCTGGCCAGCTGGGCTGGGTCCTCCCTGGGCAGCGGCTATGGGGGTGGTGGGCTCTCCCGGGGCAGCTGTGCCGGTTCCTCCCGGGGCAGCGGCTATGGGGGTTGTGGGCTCCTCCTGGGCAGCAGGCCTGCTGCCTGACCTCTCCGACTTGCTGCCCTTGCCCTCCTTAGTCGTGGGCCTGTGTCCCTTTCCTCCCTTTGGAGCTGTGGCTGGTGACTGTCTCTGGGTGGTGTCCGGGGGGGATGTAGAAGGCGGGCTCCTGCGGCGCCCCTTCCGCCTTCTGCTCCTCTTCCCAGGGGGTGGGCTGGCTGTCCCCTTGCTGCTGGGCGAAGATCCAGACATGCGGGCTGGCGGGCTCCAATACCCCTGCACCCTTGTCAAGGGGGCTGCAGGGCTGGTGGTGGCTGAGGTGCTCTTCTTACCCCGACGAGAAGGAGGGGGGGGCTCAGGGTCAGGAAAGAAGTTAGTAGTGGCGAGGAAGAGCTTCTTGGGACAATGGAGAGTGGTAGGTACAGTGGGAATGGGAGTGGAGGGAGAGGATGTGGTTGTAGGTGAGTCACGTTTGCTGTCTTTGGGTGCAGGTGCAGGAGGGATAGGCTGTCGTGAGGTGGATGGCTGTTGGGTGGGTGGGTGGCTGCGGTTGTGTGGTGTGGAAGAGGGGGTGACAGACACAGTGGGAGAGGACACAGGGGACGTGTAAATGGCAGTGGGGGTGGTGACTGCACGTGTGCGGACTGGAGTGGAGGGTGTGCTGGTGATGGAAACACTGGCTGATGGTGAGGTGAATGGAGGTGTGAGTGTAGACGTCACAGGGAGGGAGGAGGGAGACGAGGAGGTGGGGGTCACAGAGGTGGTAGTGACTGTTGGCATGTCTGCATCGGAATGTTGCGTGTGTGAATGTCTGCGTGATCTGTGGTGCTTATGTTTGGATGAGCTTCTCTTGGGTGTTGAGGTGTGTGCAGGCTGGTCTGATGGTGTGGGTGGGACAGGCAGAGGAACAGGAGACTGGGAGGAGGGAGTTAGTAGAGGCAGGCAGGAGACAGGGACAATGGCTGCCGTCAGTGCTGAGGCCAGAGCCTGGAACGATCGCTGATGGGCAGCCTGACCCGAATGAATGCCCTCCAGGTACGCATTGCTGCGATGAACCTCCCTCTCCACCCCCTGGATGGCATTCAAAAGGGTAGTCTGCCCAACAATGAGCGTTCGGAGGAGGTCAATGACCTCCTCACTGAGGGCAGCGGGGGTAACAGGGGCAGGGCCTGAGGTGCCTGGGGCGAAGGAGATGCCCGGCTTCCTGGCAGAGCGGGCACGGGGCGAACGCTGAGGGGCTGCTGGGAGGGCGGAGATGGTGCGCTGGGTGGCGGCTGTACCTGTAATGGCGGGGGGCACGGATGGTGCCACCCCCGCAAGGGAGCCCCCTTCCGAGGACGTGTCCGTGTCGCTGCAGGGTCCAGTCGTCCCCGTCGTGGAGCTCCCCTCCGTCTCACTGGTCCAGTCTGACTCTGTGGCATGGCCCTCCTGGGCCATGTGAGATGCAGCTCCCTCCTGCCCCGATGCCACTTCTCCTCCGCCTGATGATGCTGATGCACACAAGCACAGAAAGACAAACAAAAAGGGGGGGGGAGAGAGAAATAAAGGGATATTGAGTACATGGATCTCCGGTACAGTTAGCGGACATGACAGACACAGATGCCCCCTGCACTAAGTTGCGCACTTGGGGTCCGCTACGCATTCCGTGGAACATGCCCTACACGCCTAGAGTTGACAACTGCACCCATGGATGACACGGCCCAGGGATGGCTGTACTGACAAACTACTGAGGGTGGTGGCTGGGGACACAGGGGCTTACGGGGGTGCCCAGCCTACAGATATCGCCCTGGCCTAGGGGGACCCCCAGCCCTCCTCCCCCAACCAGACACCTCCACTGCGCAACAACAGAGTAGATAATGCTTGTACTCACCCCCTTGTGTCTGCTGTGCTGCCCTCACGCGCCCATCCAATTCAGGGTAGGCCACCGCCAGGATCCGGAACATCAGGGGGCTCAGTTGACGGCAGGCACCCCGCCTACGTTGGGAGGCCATCCCCAGCAGAGACTCGGCGGTCTTCTTGGTCCCGCGGCGGATGTCCTCCCACCTCTTGCGGCAGTGGGTGCCCCGTCGATGGTGGACCCCCAGGGTCCGGACTTCCTTGGCGATGGCACGCCAAATCCCGATCTTCTCATGGGCGCGGACCTATGTGACACGTACAGGGAGGGAGAAATACCACGTTCAAGTTTGTCAGCATTTTCCTTTCCAGTGGCCCAACGCCCCCCATCCCCGCCAGGCCCCCGCCAGGCCCAACATGCCCCCCATCCCCGCCAGGCCCACCGCCAGGACCCCCGCCAGGCCCAACATGCCCCCCATCCCCGCCAGGCCCCCCGCCATGCCCCCGCCAGACCCAACATGCCCCCCATCCCCGCCAGGCCCCCCGCCATGCCCCCCGCCAGACCCAACATGCCCCCCATCCCCGCCAGGCCCCCCGCCATGCCCCCCGCCAGGCCCAACATGCCCCCCATCCCCTCCAGGCCCAACATGCCCCCCATCCCCGCCAGGCCCCCCGCCATGCCCCCCGCCAGACCCAACATGCCCCCCATCCCCGCCAGGCCCCCCACCATGCCCCCCGCCAGGCCCAACATGCCCCCCATCCCCGCCAGGCCCCCAAGCCAGCCCGTGGCCCCAAATCCAGATTGAATTAAACTCACTTGTTGGTCTGGAGGACCGTAGAGTAGCGCATACTGGGGGAGGACCACATCCACAAGTTTCTCCAACTCCTCTCCAGTGAAGGCAGGGGCCCTTTCCCCAGGCGTAGCAGCCATTGTCCCTTCCAGACCGAGGTCACAGCAACAATTGCAGTATAGGTCCTCTCCTGTGAAAGTTCAAGTCGCAAGTGGATAAGTAGATAGAAAATGGCGGTCACGTCCGCGGCGGTGCGTACCGCGGCGGTGCGTCCCGCCACCGCCGGCGCCCTTCGCCATTGGCTCCTGAAACCCATAGGCTTCAATGTTAACCAATGCGGCTTGGCGCCGCGGTCTTGGCCCGCCGCCCGCCGCGGTGTGCCACGCCAGCGCATTGACCTCACATCCCATTGTCACACTTCACAGGTCAGGCAGCCGCCATTTCCAGGGCCCACATGGCTCAATTTCAACTGCGTCACACAGGCCTAGGCCTTGCATAGCCACTCAGACACGCCATTCACTGCATAGAGAATCGTTTACTGTGCTAGCTGTGAGTACGTACCTGTGGGTTGCTTGACTGTGTGCTCCATGTTGTCCTTCCTAGGCACCGTCCGCTGGGTTGGGCGAGGAGACGGATGAATCCTCCCGTGTACCGACCGCTGGTGGACCTGTCGACAATGGAAGAACGCCACATTATCCTGACCTACCGTCTTAACCGTGCCACTATCCATGAACTGTGTGCCCAGCTGGAGCCCGACCTGATGTCCCCCATCCGCCAACCCACAGGGATTCCCCCTCTGGTGCAGGTCATGTCAGTACTCCATTTCTTGGCAAGTGGGTCATTTCAGACAACCGTGGGAATTGCTTCTGGGATGTCTCAGCCCATGTTTTCGAAGGTGTTATCCAGAGTGTTGTCTGCCCTGATGAAATCCGTGAGGAGCTACATCATTTTCCCTGAGGTGGGCGAATTGGCTACAGTGAAGGGTGATTTCTACGCCCTTGGACATATTCCCAACGTAATTGGTGCCATTGATGGGACCCATGTGGCTTTGGTTCCCCCAAGAGACAGGGAGCAGGTGTACAGGAACAGAAAAAATTACCATTCAATGAACATCCAGGTGGTGTGTTTGGCTGACCAGTACATCTCGCATGTAAATGCCAATTTCCCAGGGTCAGTGCATGACGCCTACATCCTCAGGAATAGCAGCATCCCTTACGTGATGGAACAGCTACAGAGACACCGTGTATGGCTAGTGGGGGACTCTGGGTACCCCAACCTGTCGTGGCTACTGACCCCAGTAAGGAATCCCCAGACCAGGGCAGAGGAACGGTACAATGAGGCCCATGGGCGTACTAGGAGGGTGATCGAACGCACCTTTGGCATCCTAAAGGCCAGGTTTAGGTGCCTGCATATGACAGGTGGATCCCTAATGTACTCACCTAAGAAGGTGTGTCACATCATCGTGGCCTGCTGCATGCTTCACAACCTGGCTTTGCGCCGCCAGGTGCCTTTCCTGCAGGAGGATGGTCGAGACGGTGGTGTTGTGGCAGCGGTGGAACCTGAGGAGAGTGACGAGGAGGAAGACGACGGGGCTGAAACAGACAACAGGGACAGAATCATTGAACAGTACTTCCAATAGGACACAGGTAACATTTCTAAGATAATTTAGTAAATGTTAACTACTCTCCTGCATCTCTGCTGCCTGTCTATTTGCCCCAGTGTATGATGACTGAGTTTTGGCTTTTCCCTCCCTATTTCAGATCTGGGGTCCCCACTACGAGTCCTGTGCTTCGTTTCCCCATGGACTACAGCTTTGTGGCAGCTGTTTGTTGACTTCACCATGTACAAGGACATATTTGCACTGTCATGTCAATTACAATATATTGAAATCACAGCCAGACTCCAGATATTTTGGTGCAAAATAGGTGTTTATTGAAGTGCTCAAAATGGGATGGGTGGTTTCAAGTGGGTGGGGGCTATGGTGAAGGAATGTCCATGGCAGAGTCCAGAGTAACAGTCACACAGGTGCATTGTCCAGAGGCCTGTGGAGAGATGGAGCATGGGCAGTTCAAGGATGGACAGGGTGACAATGTGGGACAGTGGGATGACATCAGGTGGTATTCATTGCTGGCGGGGGTCTTGACATCCTACTCTGTCTTCTTGCGAGATCTCAGGGCCCTCTTGCGGGGTGGTTCTTCTCCTGCAGGAGGTGGGGGTCTGGTGGGCTGCTGCTGTGCGGGGGCCTCCTGTCCACTAGCGCCGGCGGAGGTGGTTGGCTGTTCTTGGTCCAGGCTAGTGGCAGGGGCCCTTGGGTGTTGTTGAGTGTCCGCCCTGGTGTTTACGAGGTCCTGCAGCAGCCCTACCATGGTAACCAGGGTGGTGTTGATGGCTCTGATGTCCTCCCTGTACCCCCGATAGTGTTCCTCCTGCAGTGCCTGGATCTCCTGGAACCGGGCCAGTACCGTCGCCATCGTCTCCTGGGAGCGGTTGTATGCTCCCATGATGGTGGTGAGGACCTCGTGGAGAGTGGGTTCCCTGGGCCTCTCCTCCCCCCCCTGTCGCACAGCTGCCCTCCGAGTTCCCCTGTTTCCCTGGGCCTCTGCCCCCTGGCCGGTGTGCCCACTACCACTGCCCCCAGGTCCCTGTTGTTGTTGGGGTGGTGGGTTATCCTGGGTGCCCTGTAGTGGTAGACACACCGCAGATTGACGCGCCCTGGAGACAGAGGCATGGGCCCGCTGGGTGGGAGCTGTGCTGGTGTTCCCAGAGGGGTTAGGGTCTGTAGTGGCCTGGGCCTGTGTGAGGGGAACCGACTGTCCAGAGGTCCCCGATGGTCCGGGCTGGTCATCGGTGTCCAGGTCGACAGAGCTGCTGTCATCGCTGACGGCCTCTTGGGTGGGGGGTGTGGAGAATTCTGGCCCCTTCGCCGCGGTGTGTTGACGGTCGGGTCCTGCAGGGGTATAGAGGTATGGTTATAGTTTCAATGAGTGGCATATGGGTGAATCTGTGGGTTCTCGTGTCCCCAAGTGCTGGCATTCGTGTGTGGGGGCTTTGGTGAGGGTGGCTTGTGGGGGGGATGTGTATATGCATTGGGCATGCTTTGGTGATGGGTGTCCATGCTTAGTGGACGCATGCAGGCCTAGGTTTTGGGATGTGTGGGTTGTGATGGTGAGACATTGGCGGGGAATAGGTGTGCTGGGGGTGGGGGTGAGGATGGTGGTGGGGGTGAGGATGGTGGTGGGGGTGAGGGTGGGGGTGAGGATGGGGGTGGGGGTGAGGGTGGGGTTCGAGGATGGGGGTGAGGGTTGGGGTCTGATTTGGCATGCAGGTGGGGGGGAAGCAGTATTGAAGCTTCAACTTACCAGTATCCATTCCTCCGCCGACTCCTGCGAGGCCGTCAGGATGCAGGATGTTCAAGACTTCCTCCTCCCATGATGTGAATTGTGGGGGTTGAGGTGGGGGTCCTCCGCCAGTCTTCTGCACGGCGATGTTGTGCCTGGATACCATGGAACGCACCTTCCCCCGTAGGTCGTTCCATCGCTTCCTGATGTCTTCCCGATTTCTGGGGTGCTGTCCCACTGCGTTCACCCTGTCGACAATCCTCTGCCATAGCTCCGTCCTCCGGGCAATGCTGGTGTATTGTATCTGTGTGCCGAACAGCTGGGGCTCTACCCGAACGATTTCCTCCACCATGACCCTGAGTTCTTCGTCTGTGAAGCGGGGTTGTCTTTGGGGTGCCATGGGGTGGTGTGTATGATGTGTGGGGTGGAGTATGTGTATTTAAGTGAGTTGAGTGTGGTGGTGTGTGTTGTTTTGTGTGTGGATAGTGTGTGGGTGATGGTGTTGAGTGGCTGTGGCTGTTATTTTTTGGATGCTGGTGTCTCGCTCTTGCCTTCTTAACGAATTTTTTAGCGTAGGGGTTTGTGGGTGATGTGGGTGTGTGTTTTATATTGTATTGTGTGTGTGGGAGTGGTGTGTGTATGTGTATCAGGTGTGTGGGATTCAAATCGTCCAATGTGGCTGAGTTTTGTTCGTTTGTGTGTATTCTGACCGCGCCGGTGTGTCCCGCCAATGGAATACCGCGTTTGAATGACCGCCGCGTGGATTCGTGGGTCGTAATGGCATGGGCGTATTTCTGTTGGCGTGACGGTGGAGGTTTTGTCACCTCCACCTTTCCGCCGACCGCTGGTCTGGCGGTCTGTTGTGTGCGGTCGGATTTTCGGAGGTTTGCCTTCTGCGGGTCAGAATGACCGTGGCGGGTTTCCGCGACCGCAGCGGGATTATGGAGGATTTCTGACCGGCGGTAGGCGCCTTTTACCGCCGAGGTCAGAATGACCACCTAAGTCAGAAGGTAACTTTTTAACCGAGGCCTCCCGCGACTTGTAGCCGAGCAGGGCTCCATCGCGGTCGGCCTGAAAGTTTGACTTTGCCCCGGTCCTGGTGCAACCAGATGACCCGATTGGCGCTTTTTGTTTCTAAGCGCTAGAAAATAATAATATTTTAAAAATTCATATCTCCGGTTCCCCTGAACCGATTTTAATCGTTTTTGTGTCATTTTAAAGATAAAAATATAAGCTATTTTTATAAATTGGTTTTGGATTTTTAAACTGTTTCCTGTGTTTTATTTAATTACTGTTTTGTGATATTTGAATGCTTTACACTTTGGCCCTCATTCTGACCTTGGCGGTCTTTTCGCAAGACCGCCGAGTTACCGCCGCGGTAAAGACCGCCGACCGCGGCGGTATGCCGCTGCGCGTATTCCGACCGCTGGGAGCGTTCCGCCGGAATACCGCCAGCAGCCACACTGGCGGTCGGCGGGAAAGTGGAGACTGGTCAACCTCCACCGCCACGCCAGCAGAACACCGCCCCCAGAATTACGACCCACATTTCTGTGTGGCGGTCTTCTGTTGGCGGTCTTCTGTTGGCGGTCACGTCCCTATGGCTCCCGTCGCCTCCCGGAGGACCAACGCACAAGGTAAGTTGATCGTCCGTGAGGGGAGGGGGTGGGGGGGTGTTGTGTGATGTGTGCGTGCATGGGGGTGTGCGTGTGAGTGTGTAGAGGGGGTGTGTGAGTGCGTGCATGCGGGCGGGGAGTGCTGCTGTGCCTATGGGCAATGTGTTTAGTTCGGCGGGTGTGCATGTCGGCATGTATGTGTGCGGGTATGTGTCCCCGTTGTGTATGTGTGTGTAGGGGGTGTGTATATGTGCATGTTGGGGGTGTGTGCATGTCGGGGTGCATGTATGTGCATGTCGGGGTGGGGGTGGGGAGGGGGTTCGTACCACCTCTGGGGGGTGGCAGGGGGGTGGAGGGTGTGGGGGGAGGACTCGGGTGGGTAGTGGGGGGTGGGGGAGACCCCTATCAGTGCCAGGGAAGGAATTCCCTGGCCCCGATAGTGCTTACCGCCATGGTTCGCACGGCGGTTCCCGCCCGCAAGAAACCGCGGCGGTAGGCAGGGTCATAATACCCTTGGCGGTCTTGGGACGACCGCCGGGCCGGAGTGCGCAAACTCCAGCCCCGCGGTCATGACCGCCGCGGCGGTCGGAGTGGAGAAGTGGCGGTCGGTCGCGGCGGGGACCGCCGCGGTCAGAATGCCATTTTTAATACCGCCGGTCTGTTCGCGGTCCGACCGCCGTCTCTCCGCCGACCGCAGGGTCAGAATGAGGGCCTTTGTCTCCTAAGTTAAGCCTTGACGCTCGATGCCAAGCTACCAAGGGTAGAGCTGGGATTAATTTACTGAGACCTAACTGTACCTATGTGGAGGTTAGTGGCTTGTTGCTAGGTGTAGGTACCTACCGGCCCTACCAATAACCCATTTTCCAACAGCTGCACTGGAGCAAAAATAACACAAATACATCTCGCACCATTGCTGGTGTTTTCATAGTAGGAGAAAGAACATGTTTCATTTGATAACATATATATATTAATTGTTTATAGAGAGGCAGCAATGAAAGAAATAACCTGCGATACTGTTAAACACGAAATATGTATATAATTTAGTCAGGGTCAGCTGCCTATAAATCAATTTATATTGGGTGTCATTTAAAAATGAACAAACAGGTTTATTACAGGATGGAGTGACGCTCTTTTGTCCCTACATAATAAGAAATAGCCCATTTGAGTGTACCACCTACTTCGAACTTGTTTCGAAGTGATGGAAAACATTATGAACGGTGCACAGAAAATAAAGTGTGTACAATCAGTCGGGGCTGTTTTCTGGAATATGGCCTGGTCTCGGTTTAGAGAAACACCAGTGTAATTCCTTTCATAATATAGAGGTTTACTAGATGTAACATTTCTGTCTATGGAATATTGCAACTTTCAAAAATTCAGCGTTCCAAGAAATTATTGAATCTTCCATCATTTTTTTTTTTTAAACTAAACTGAAAGGGCGAAGTTTTCCCTGCAAGTGATATGTGTCTGGTAACTGCTTGAACCAATACAACAAGCACTTGCAACTAGCAAAAATGCTTGAAATAGTAGTAAAAAATGTAATTTAGACCAGATTGAGGATTTAAGGGGCATATTTATACTTGTTTTGTGCCGAATTTGCGTAATTTTTTTAACGCAAATTCGGTGCAAAACTAACTCCATATTTATACTTTGGCGCTAGAGCCGTCTAGCACCAAATTTATGGAGCTAAAGTAATTTTTTTAACGTGGAAACCTAATTTGCGTCAATAAGATGCAAAGTAGGCGTTCCCGTGCAAAAAATGACTCTATGGCCTTAGCGCCATATTTATCCCCCATGCTAAAAAACGCAAGGGAGGGGTCAAAAAATGGTGCAAAGCTTGCTTGCTCAGGGTAGGCGTTAGGGGACCTGTGGGCCTATTTCCATTGTGGAACACCATGGAATAAGCCCACAGGTTCCCTCCCAGGGACACTCCCACCCACACCAGAGGGTCAGCGGAGGATGGGGGACCCCATCCCAGGCAAATATAGGTAAGTACAGGTCAGTATATTTTTTTTGAAGTGCCATTGGGGGCCCTGAAACAGGCCCCACTACATGGCACTGGGTGCAATGGCCATGCCCAGGGGACCTTGGTCCCCTGTGCTGGCTATTGGGGTGGTGGGCATGATTCCTGTCTTTTCTAAGGCAGGAGTCATGTGGTATGGATGGTTTTTCATCAGAAAATGACTCTAGGCAGGTAATGTAGTTTTTTGGAGCAAAACCCCCTTCTTCCATACCGCCAGTAACACCCTACTAATGTCATTTTTTTACGCTAGCTTACTCTTTGCACCGGCTTGCACCATTCCATAAATATGGTGCCCGACTGGTGCACAGAAATGGTGCAAGCAGTTGCTAAACTTTTGGGTGCAAAACTGCGTCAGAGCAGTTTTGCACCAACAATTATAAATCAGGGCCTAAGTGCTTTGGTCTTGTTAGACTCATTCTGGTGCAGTGGTTCCCAACCTGTGGTTCAAGGACAAACGGCGGTCCGCAAAGCCTCCTCAGGAGGTCTGCGCTGCTTAGAAAATTTGACAATATTAACAGACTAGGTCCCAGCTTTCAATAATGACTCAATGGGGGGGGGGGTCCCCAGATTCCGATAATGATTCAGTGGGGGTCCCCGGGTTCCAGTACTGATAAAGTGGGGGTCCAAAGAAGTCAAAAGGTTGGGAACCACTGTTTTAGTGTATTGAAGACTATGTACAATGATGTATATAAAGAAAGTTTTATTTTGCAAAACTATTTTACCATCTATTTTTTTATTTATTTAGAAAGTATTTTCAGGAACCTTCTATACAATAACCATGAACGTTTACATAAATGAGACAAATTACTTTAATTACATTAGTGTTTTTTTGTTTTTTTTGCACCAGTCAAGCACAATTGTGCACCACTATTTGTAATAACAGTGCGAAAGAAAATTCTAGAAAGGTTATTTTGTGCAAATCTCAACACAAAATCGGTGGGAAAAAATGCCCAAAACCAATGCAAAGTTTTCCAAAAGGAGTGCAATTTATGTGATCTGAGATTTAGTTGCCAAATATAGTCTTAGCAAAAGAGAGTCAGGCAAATGTGTTAACATTTTCTTGTTTGGGAAGTGTTGGACAGCAGTTGAGAACGAAAATAGGGTTGGAACCCAAGGAGCCAGAGAGGATTTTGTCATTTCAAGCACAATTTCTTTTCTGAGAGGTAAACTTTTGGTCCACACACCACTGTATAAACTAAGGTCCAAAAACCATCCATATAGACAGACACGGTATGTGAAAATCCCCACTCCGGTAATATCCTCCTTTCAGAAATAACCTTTCGAATTCCAAAAAGTTTTTCACCATATTTCTTTTTATGAAAGTGTCTTCCCTGAATCTCATGATGCTCCTTACACTGACAGTCACTTGCACAGCAGTCATGCAGACTACATTAGACACTTGTCACTTAACACATCTGAAAGTCTTAAATTTCTTTTTGCAATTCGATACACTCTCATCAGTCCAGATTTAGCACCTCTTTAAGATTTCTTCACATTTTACTACGAGGGCTTTTCCACGATGGCTCTACGACAGCTTTGCTTTTAGGATCCAAAATGTAGGGCTCCAGAGTGTCTGCAAAAATAATTCATAAAGCTGGCTCTCTTTATTTTAAAACCCAAAGACACTTGGCAGCTTCGAGTATGTGAAGATTTACAAGTTTGTGGGCAGACAAATAGGACTGAAACGATGATGCAGCTTCAGACTGTCATCATTTCATGATTTTAAAGTTGGACCCTCCGCTGAAGCCGAGCGGAAAAAACTACACGCAACAGTGGAACAGAAGTATTTCCTCGACACTGGCTCCCTCTATAGGAAGTCAGTGGTAAACCTTCGAAATTGCACAATATTTTCCAGATGTCTGCAATGCACTATTTAAGGGTGCAGTTACAGCGCGCTCAAATCTGCAAACAAAAAACAAACAAAAATAAAAACTATGTAAATAAGTGTATCAAGCTGGCAAAGAAGAGCCAGAGTCACCTCAATGTTTTACGTACACATCCTCAAGTTCAGTGGAGGAAGGAAAGGACTCACGGTTGTTTGAATTGTGAAATACGAAAAAATCAGGATTCCGCGGGCCTTCAAACAGTGCTTTAACTGGGATGAAAAAAGTGGGGGTCTTAAAAAGAGGTATGGTTTATAGAAATAAGAGCATGCCTTAAACACTTAGGCCCATACTTACAAACGGCTTGCGCTGCAGGTGCATCACTTTTAGTGATGGTCCGGCGGCGCAGGCTGCTGAACCATATCTACAAGGACACGCAAAGCCACTCTGCATGGATTTTCATGACCTTATAGTTATGGAGTAAGGGAACGCACTCAAGTCCCTGCTTTGTGTCAGGGAGGAGTTTCCATGGGTATCACGTGGGTGTTCCCACGCAACATATATGGATTTTGACGCATTCCCAGATTTACAAGGTTTTGTAAAACTGGGAATGCATCAAAAGCCTGCGCAATCCCCAGAGGTGACATAAGAGTGACGCAACGGGGAGCAATATCTATTTCTCCCTAATTTCTCCCCAATTTTTTCTCTTTCTATGTGTGCAGGAAGGGTGTGCAGGAAGGTGTACCTTTCTGCTCAACAACACCATGGTGCAAGGGTGCCTATGCTGGCACATGACAGCAATTTCTGCACCAAAGCAGGAGGAGAGGATGGAAATGAACCATATCTTGTAGATTCTGTGCATTTCTGCTGTTTCCTGGTGGCGCAGGGTGGCAAAGCAAGGCACACGCTAGGCTGTCCTGCGCAATGTGGCCTTGTAAATACGGCTCTTAAACTTGGGTGCAAATTTACAATCCTCTTGCGCTACCAGTGTGTCACTTTTTTGATGCTCTGGCGGCGCAGAGCGCAGACCCATATCTACGAGGCCACACAAAACCACTTTCTGTGGATTTTCATGGCCTCGTAGATGTGGTGTAAAGCAACGCAGCGCTAGTCGCGGCGTTACCTTCCACTGCATCAGAGAGGCATTCAATGGGCATTGCAGTGGGTTTTCCCACGCAACACCCAAGGGTTTTGACACATTTCCAATTTGGAAGGACGTGTAAACTGGAAATGCGTCAAAACAGTACGCCTCCCAGGAGAGGCGTAACAAGGGGAAATTTATTTATTTCTCCTTGTTTTATCACCTTTCTATGTGTGCTGCCTTTTGCAGCACACAGAGAAAGAGGAGAAAGCCTCCATGTATTGTGCCTGCCAACAATGCAGCCATTGGCACTAGGCACCAAATTGTGCACTGGCTGAAAGGACAGAAAAGCATCATAATATTGTACATTCCAGCCCTTTCAAATTGGCATAGGGTAGCGCAGCAGAAAGACTTGTGGTGCTCCTCTATGCCAATTTATTGGAAATGTGCCCCTTAATTTTTTAGACTTCCATTGTGTACCACCAGCCTGGTATTTTGGTTCCTCTCTGAGCTTTCTGTGATGCATTTGGAGATATTACAACTGACATACACCTAAAACTAGACACAACTATTGGCTTTGTCAATAGTTGTTAGCTGTTTAACAAAATGGAGTAACAACAATGAGTTTGTTATCAATAAATAATACTGGAAATGTTCCAATGTAGAAATTGTGAGACTGTGAATTAAACATTTCTGAGACCTGTGAATAGGACAGTGGTCTTAAGAATGTCTCAATCACTCTCATTATGCACACTCTGTTAGACATGTATACCCTATTTCTCTTCTCATCTTGTCCACCTGCATATTTTGAACCTCATCTCTTTCCTATTCAGCACCATCTTTTCACTCTCCTGAATGCACTTCCTCACTTCTCCTTCACTACACCACTGCCAAAAACACAACGCACCCACTCACTTGTCAGCCCTGCATTTTCCTTTACTTTCCCCTTGTCACTATTTTGACAACAGTGTACCTCTTTTGCACACATTTTTACAGAATCACATGGCAACTGGAAAATGTCACCATGCTCCGCTGCTCTGCAGAGTGGACAGGGATTGTATGGTCATGTATTCTGAACACATTTTTGACCTTTGGACAGGCACTGTGAGAAGCTTGCACTGCCCCCAGCCTCAACTCCAGAACTTTCCATTGTAGACAGATATAAAGACCTTTATGCAGGAGTATTATGCTACATGAAAAAAATACAGAAAAACAGCATCCCGGAAATAGTTAACACTCTCCAGAAATTCAAAATTAAATAAAGCATGTGAAATATAAATGAGAACTGATTTGCTGACATGGATTACCTTAACATACCTTTTACAATCGTTGCTCCGAAACTGATCTGTGGTTTTACTATTAAAGTTAAGGACATGAAAATAGGGACCTGTTTCAATGTCTGCTTTGAATTACTACTATCTCTCAGAACCAGAAAGATCTGGCACACTTAAAGCCCTGCTCTCAGGACTCTGGGGACTGGTGCCACTGTGCCTGCTGCACATGTGTAAGCTATGCCCTGCAGTGAAATTCTTGCCATGTAGTGAGAACCTCACAGTGATGTTTCGGACTGTGACAAAAGTCAAATACTATAAACACTATAAAGTAATAAATGTCTCCTTAGGTTGATCAATACATTTTGTCTGTGAACTGGGGCTTCCTAAACCACATTATTTAGTTCATCTACCCACATGCTCGAATCAACACGAGAATCAGCGACCATAATTCATTGAATTAAAGGGATACACAAGGCAATGGAGAGTACTGCACCCGAATATTAAGTTTTACATTTCGATATATATGTTCAAGGTGCAAAGAAGTGGAGTTAAGAGTAGTAAATCTATACTTGCTTAAAGGGTACTTAACTTTACAATATTGTGGTAGTCAATGTTCTGCATACAATATTTCTGTGGGATGATGTTTTTGCATGCAATAATCTGGTATTTAACTGCCATAGAGTGCATTTTGTGTTAATTATAAAGAAGGGTGTGTTCTCCAGCATAATAGAACATGCAATATGTTTAGATGAGAGTACATTTCTTATCTTCTGAGGGCATTGTATGTTCTAAAGCTTAAACAGTCAACTTCATGACAATACTTGGAAGGAGGCAATATACAATGCTGTCTGTTGGAGAATGAAACTCCTTTTACTTCTTCTGCAAAAGTGGCAGATAATGACACTGTTTTGCATTTACTGGGCTGCATTGGTATAGCGCCCGCTTTTCTACAAAGCAACATAACTCAGTACAGGAGAGTACTATAAACTGAGGATTTGAGACAGAGGAGGTGGATGCTGAGGATGCAGGGGTCAGCGAATAGGAGGGCAAGGGAAATGTACTACTTAAATGGAAGTCAGAAAAATATAATTCAACAATCTGTTTAGAATTATCTTTGCCTTTTATTAGTGTTGCAATAGTGTCACATGCACGTTTTCAAAGTGTTCTCCACATATAAAATAGGCCAAAAGTTAAGAGCAACATTTGTGGGTCTTGGACAATTTATCTCAGTTGTTCACGCCAGAAACACATACCACCGATATACAACATTTGTAGAATATGTGTAATTCACATTCACATTGCTCTGATTGACACATGATGCAACCCCTTTCTTCTATACCCATTTCTAGTTGCCAAATTACAATGGAGATCCGTAGTTAGCTTTTTAGGTCTGATTTAAAGACAGCTTTAGCTGTATTACTAGTCCCATGTTTTCCAAAAAGTATCATACAAAATCATTCAACACTTTCACCATTGGTCTGTTTAAATGTCATTAAAATAATTCTCCCTCCTGCCACAGAACAAAACATAGGTCAATGGACCAGCCCACTTTAGCCATTGATGCCTTCACTTTTAGTGACTGCTTTTAATACATGAACACATATACACACGTGTAAAACATATTTCACCAAAGAGTAAAACTGTTTAGACACTTGTTCATCCCAGTCAGTGAATGCTAGTTCCTATATACAGTAGGGTGTCAACAACTTTTCCCATAACATTCAAGACATTTATTGTAAGTAGCAATGTTGACTCAACACTATCAACCAGCTTCGATATGTTTATTTATCCTTTAGAAAAACAAGCTCAAGACTGCAAGAATGAATATGCAGCTTTGTGACTGACAATTAAAACAATTGTATCTGATTGGCAAAATACCTCTTACCTCTTGCACTGGTATTGCAGTTAGATGTCTTTATTGTGTGCAAAACATCTAGGATGTTAGAAGTATCCCTGCAAAGTTGATCAGTTATCAGTCTGTACTGGGCTGCACATCTTAATTGATAAAAAGAATGGAAATGTTTAATAGTGGTAGCCAGTCCACAGTAAATGTGATCTTGCAGATGTTAATATGTTTGTTTATGCCACTTGTCAGAGGAAAACCTGGACATAGATGCAAGGCAGTGCTGTATATAGTTTCTCAAGATGTCAATGGTGTGTGCCTTTTGCATAACTTGCTCTTCCAAAGTTTGTGTATACATCGTAGAAAGGCTATGATGCCATTGTACTCTTCAGTGAGGAGCTCTGTTGGTAAGATAGTGCAACAAGCTTTCCATCTCCATTGTATTTTTCTGTGAGATCATCTCACGTCATGGCATGAGAATCTCCCATTTACCTCTAATTTCCAGATTATGGGAGTCTGGACTGCACTATAAAACACAAAAGGCTCCTAGGATTATCATATGTATGTCATCTGGTACACAATCCAAGGGGTGATTCGGAGCACTTCAAGGTCCAGCATACATGCTCCTTAATGGCAAATGTTTGGCAAAAGAGTATGCAGTTCATATAGTAGTACATCATACAGACAAGAGAAGGCATTACATTACATGGTTGGTACTAAGTAGACCTTTAGGATCTGGAGGATCCTATTTCTCAGGAGCAAGAGCCCTCACACACCAAGATGGGTGTCATGCTTTATATTCGTGCTAGCTCCTCACTGGACCAGCGCTGCAATGCCCAACGGGTCCCTCAGTGGGGGCACTTTTCCTGAAATCTTTTCAATTGCCAGGAGTAAAGCTAGTTAATTAGGTGCTCTAGGTGTAGATTGGTGGTTCAGTGGACTAATCTAAAAATACCTGAGATGCCCAAATGTCTAATTATAATACAGGGGGCTCCCTTGTTATGATTAAAATTGCAAAACAGTCTGGCCTTCTGTTGATACAGTGGTCAAGAACAGCACTAGTGTTATGAGCTGGAGGCACTTATCTTTGGACTTCTGCCCCGCTGTGCGGGACACATTGTGGGGGCTGGGGGACGCAGAACCACACCCCCCAGACTTCCTTGTGGCAGGAAACCGCCCCTGCCGCTTTTATCACGCCCGGAGGTGCTTATCTTTGGACTTCTGCCCGTCTGCGCCCGTCAGCGACCAGACAAGACCGGGCCAGGCCCTGTCTCTTGGCTTGCGTGCTTAACAAGCAGGAGGGGTATTGGGAACTTGTGTAAATATATCGCACCAGTCCCCCACGATAAGTGGGTTTACGATGGGGAAACGGAAAAATCCAAATGGGCTGGCAGGAGCTCCATTTGGTGACAAGGGTCCAAAATTGATTACTAGCTATTTTACCTGTGTGATGGGGGCTATAGAAACTGAGGTAGGGAGGGTAGAAGCAACATTGGGCCCAACTTTAAAGAAATATGGCCTAGGAAATAAAGTAGAAGCAGCTCCCCTTGCAAATCTCCCTGTAGCTATGCCTAGGAACCCTTGTGTTGTTACAGAGCAGGAGCATCCAAATTAATCTATTTCTTTAGTTATTACTGACAGCCCTCCTCCCAAAAAGAGTAGACAACAAGGCCCTCAAAATGTCATACATCTGCCTTCTGACTCTCCACTGTCACCTTCAAAGGCTATAATTCCTTCTGGGAAGGATTTATTAGCCCTAAAAAAGGGGAAAGGAAGGACTCAGTCAAAGATGTCTAAGATACCCGCGCGTGAATGTGTTGGAAATGAGAAGTCTTCTGTTATTCCACCTGATCAATTTAGTCAGATCGAAACTCTTTTTAAAGACATCAGGCAACTGTGTCCTCTAGTCCTACAGAAAATGGAGGCTCTGGAAGGCAAGGTAAATACCATTATCCCTAGTGCCCTTATCTCTACTGGGAGATAATAATTTGTCTGAAACCCATGAGTCTACATGTTCTCCTGCTCCCATTACCCCTCTTTGTCAGACTGAAGGCCTAAGTCAAGGGCATCTTCAAATTGACAGAGCCTTAATCCCTGTAACTAAAAGGCATAGACAAAAATTACCCTGCAAACAGAGGGTTGAGGATTACTCTGTCTGTAGGGCCACTGAACAGGTTGTGCCGTCAATAACTTCTAACTCTCACCCTCCTTATCCATGGATTCCTCCAGCCTGTGCCCCTTATATCTTGATTTTAGAAAATGTACCTAGAGAGGCTGCTACGTATTTTGACTCTCAATCTTCTTTACGTAATAAAACCATGAACTGGGTTAGGAAATATTCGGGCTGGAGCTCTGATTAACTGTGAGAAGGGTACCATGGATAGGCTCCTCTAGTAAAGCCTCCCCAGGGGATTGTATCATTATTAATTTTAGGAATCCACAGCTAGTTGCTTTCCTGCATCATCGCTTGTCCACACCAATATTTGTTCTTGTATCTACAAGAGTAAGATGGCTGTCATATTTTTCTTCTATCCAGGGACAGCAGTATAGTTCCAATAAATCTGACTTGCAGAAACCCAGCTCCTCCCATCAGTCTAGTTTTTCTGATTGTTTAATTCCTGCAGTCAATAGCCCCAAGTCGGTGAATTAATTGGGGCAATTGGATTGACCATCAACTTGTTGGAAAGCATCAGAGGGAGTTCAGGAGATAGATATACTCCCCACTATAAATTCTCACCCCTCCAGTTTAACTAATATTTCTTCTGTCACAACTTCAGGATTGATTTCATGAAATGAGGCTGGACTGAGGGATAAGCTGGGTAACCTAGCTTGGATAAAGTTTGTGGACTAATATTCAATTATCTGCTGTCAGGAATCTTGGCTTTTAGATCCCCCCCTCTATTAATGGTTTTGCCACCTACTTTTCCCCAGCTATTTAATCACCCTCGGGAAGGGCCAAGGGAGGTCTGGCCACATTTATATCTGTTTCTGTAAAAGATGTAGTCACAAGTGTCATCGACACCACATCATACTATCTGGTACTTCTTCTCAAACTATCTGGCCCATATGATGTGCTATTGATTAATTGCTACAATAATGTATTTGACTGATCAGACATGAGTGTGATTGATAGTTTGGAACTCAAGATCCACAGCGCCTTGAATAGAAATAAGAAGGATATTATGATCATCTTGGTGGGTGATTTCAATGTCCATTTATGTGATTTGGCACTACTAGACTGCTGTGGCATTACTGATGGTTATGACTGACCCATTCAGCATTTTAAACATTCTCCTTATGGGAATGCATTAAATCGACCGATGGCCGCTAATATGCTGTTATTCCCGACCCCGGACGTTAAGGGGATTCCTACATTTACAGGGGGCAGTGCTCAATCAATAATTGACTTTATAGTTTATTCTAAAGATTTTACCCCCTTTGCAGGAAAGTTTAGGGTAATTCCGAACTCTATGAGTGATCATAATCCCTTAACTTTAGAGCTTAGGGAAGGTGGGGGTTAAGGGTTCTGTTGGCAAGTTACACCAGCCATCTTTGAGCTTTAATGGGCACAAAGGGGTGACAACCAAGTGGGGCAAGGTAGATAAACATAGTTTTGACAAAGACATGATGAAGTACAAGTAGGAAGAGATTATGAACACGCCACAGCACAAAACATCATCGAGGCCTTTTCTGCTATAACAAGTTACATGCCGGATAAATTACAGCAGTCAAGTATTAATATAAATAGAAATCCCCGCTGGTTTAATCACGTATGTCCATCTGCCCTCAAAGATTTAAAGAAGATCACCAACTATGTTTCACGTAATCAACCCAATATAAAAAGGCCGGAAGGACTTAAACGAACACTCCTGCTGCTAGGAAGAAATAATTGAGGGAGCTTGCCTGGGATAAATTAATTGAAGCTAGTAGCAGTAAAGATATGAAGACTTTTTAGAAGGTGGTCAACTCCATTCCACTTGTTGAGAAAGATAATTTGATAATAGATACTGTTGTCCCCTCGCAAGTTTGGTTGGAGTATTTCTCGACCGGGTTGGTTAAAGGGGGGAATGTATCTATAATAGCCACTCATATTTTACCGGAAGTATCTGAGGTATTTAAGGCAATCAAAAACTGCCCCTCTGATAAAGCTCCGTGCCCAGACAGAATTCCAGCTGACACATATAAAGCTATGCCCGAATTTTGGGCCACACTTCTAACTAATGTTTTGAGGGCTGCTATGATGGGCCCTTTGATAGACACCTGGAGTGAGGCGATCATTGTGCCCATCTTCAAGACAGAGCAGATCTGCAGTGTTATCGCCCAATTTACCTCTTCCGTTAAGATTTTAGGGTGTGTGTTATTGAGTAAGTTAGAATACTGGGCTAAAGAATCGAATAGTCTATCTAAAGTCCTGTTTGGGTTTTGACTGGGGCTGGGCACAATTGAACAGACTCTCAATTTAACCCTGATAGTAGAGAAATACACCAAAGCTAAAAAAGGCTGTCTCCATCTAGCCTCCAAGGACTTATCCTGTGCTTTTGACACAGTTGATAGACATAAATTGTGGTCTGTTATGTTAGATTTGGGAATTGATGAAGACCTGATCTCCTTACCCAGTAGACTCAATGCTTACACCACCGCCCGGGTTCGTTTTAATCAGAAGGGTGATCTTACCGAAGAATTCCGCTCTTTGAAGGGAGTTAGACAGGGGGGGTGTTGGCCCCTTTCCTTTTTATGCTTTATATTAATGGTTTAGAAGACTTTTTATGTAAAATGGGGAAGTACCCCCCATTTATTAACTTTCAGCCACTACCAGTTTTCATTTTCTGCAGACGATGCTGTCCTTATGTCAAGGACGGCAATTGGAAGTGTGGTCCAAAGTCATCAAAAAGCAGGAAATATGTTTTGGAGGGGGCTGAAATACTCAAGGTTCCCATTTTTACTTATTTAGGGGTACCAACTGATGTGGATTGTAATTGTAAATCTTTAATAAATGTTTGTATTCTGCAGTTTCAGAGAGCCATTGATGCAGTTTATATGTTTTCAAAGAAATTGGCTCATAAACCAGTTAAGGAAATGATGATCATTTTTAAAAGTAAATGTCTTTCAATCGCTACATTTGGAGCAGGGGTGTGGGGTCATATGGACTGCTCAAGTTTACAAATAGTGGAAAATAAGTTTTTGAGAAGATTGTTATCATTCCCTCAATCCACTCCAGCTGCTTTTTGTTGTGATGAAGTGGGGCTAAGGAAAATAGCCGATTATATAGGAGTGCAACCTTTACTGCTTTGGTTAAGGGTATGGACAAATCCTGAAGCTCATTTATGCAGATCTGTGATCAGGGATTGTCTGTCATTAACATGCTCTGTGGATATCAATTTGGATCAGATATGTGAATCTCATGTTCTTGCGCCTTGGGGTAAAGGAATATTTCCAGGATCCCACCTCCTTGCCGGGGTGGTGTTATACAGAGAACTAAGGACCTGTATTTGCACTTTAATTACAATTTGGATTTAACTGGTAATATGTCTGGGGCCCGGAAGCGTCTGCCTCTAAAGACACTATTTCCCAAGTTATATCTTAGTATGATTACTTCTGAACGGCCAAGGTTTTTACTTACTAGATTTCGTTTGAAATCCATACATTTTTTATTGGCATTTCCTACTCAAGGCACCTGGTTCAAGAAACTGCCTCCAAGCGGCTGTGATGGTAGATCGCATCAAAGCACTTTTCTTTTTATCTTTTTTTGTAATTTATATAGAGCACCCTGAAAAAGGTTTTTACGCCCGGCCCTTCTTTGCTCGGGTATTAGACGTAGTCATCCTGCCTTTTCTTATTTAAAGGACTTGGGCAGAGAGGAGATAACAGAGGCGGTGCTACATTTTATAAATGCTGCTATTTGAATTTGTAATCATTATCAATTATTTTAACATGTTTTTTATATTTGATATTGTTATTTACCTTTATTTATTAAGTTTTTATCATGATTATGATGTTTGTAATCGATTGTGTCTTTTATGGCTCTTTTGAGCCGAATAAAGTATCTTTGAGTGGAAAGTGTTCATCAGATTTCTTGTCTTTATTATAGCAATTCGTCAGGACCAGTAAACCTAATCAACATGATAACGTGAGGAAAAATCCTAACGTCATGTAAAAGTTATGAACAGTAGGCACCAGTGGCAGTCTTCCAGTCACTTTAAAACTGACTTAGTTAAAAATATAAAGATAGTAACAAATAATACATAACTAGACGGTACGCAGACTAGTCAATATTGTCACAATATATGTTGAATACAATTCAGGTGTGTCAGACTGCATTCGCCTGCAACTCTCTGTAAGTAATCATCTAAAAGCCTTGAAAGAGAATGCCCCCTATGGCCAGTTTTTACGCCTATGCCGCTACTGCAGTATAACCAAAGACTATGAATTACATTCTGAGAAACTCTCAACAAACTTATTAGCACTGCATTACCCAGCCAACACGGTGAAATTGGCACGCAAAATGGTTAGAAATAACAACAGAACAGATCTTCTGGAACGATGAAGGCGCAACAAGAGGATATCATTACTTGTGTGGCCACCTTAACCCCGGTTTCAAATCAGATTCTAAAAATAATATGAACACACTGGACTATTCGAGGAACAGGAACATTAAAATTACCTTCTCCAAGGTTTCCTTTCCAAAGAACTAAGAACCTGAAGGATATGGTTATACATATGCGACCTCAGATTAAAACAAACCATACACAAAGATCCCTGTGGGATCTTCCTCCAGTATCAGGACATTACCCATGCAGTTCCTGGAGTGTCTGTGACCTGACAGTGCCCTCAAAGGAATTGCATCTAGGCAAAACTCAGGATAGGGTGCAAAAGAACCGCACAAACTGCAACACAAAGAACTGTATTTATATGAGTGTGTGCCCCTACGGAAAAACATACATAGGTATGACAACTAGACCTGTTAAGGTTAGAATTATGGAACACGGCAGTGGGATCAGGTGCAAAAAATAGACCACGAGAATGAGTACTCACTTTTAGAAATCAGGACATACCCCACAAGACTTACACTGGACAGTTCTAGAATGCTACCCCTCCATGATCAAATGACAACTATTCCAAAGGGATCAGAAATGAATATTCCACCTTTCAACACATAGATCTGACCTTAACAACGAGATTTCATGGAGACAGATTGGAGACTGACATGACAGTTTCTTATACATTTCCTGCATGGCTCCTGCAAATACTTCTCTGCAACCTTGTCCAAGGTCTTCTGTGTCTAGGTGTCCCCCTGCCACTCATGGTTCTATCAAGACTTGAAATAAATCCAGCAGAGTGTCTCAGTACATTTTTAAATACAACTCCATATAAACAAAAGACCAGTCTCTGTATAACCGCATGTAGTTACAGGTGGGCGAAATTCTTTCAGCTTCTTTTGCAACAGGATCCCCCTATCAAGTGACTAAAGATATAGACGGCACCCACGTCATATAACAGGCGTCATAGAAATGCAGGAGACCTGCACTGACAGAGTTGTCAGGGACTACATGTATAAGTTTATATTTTGTTTGTATAAGCCCTTCTTCTTATGGATATACGTTGATATCTCCATTTTCTGAAAAAATCATTGTATTGTTGTTTTTCTTAGAATACTGAACACATTCAAAAGATAATTCCTCAAAGAGATTGAAACTTTTTAAGATGGCGCCGACACACACAGACGCCATACCGTCCTTGAGTCAACTAAATCTCAAGCTCGGATAAATTTGCTTTCTCTTTTCACTAGCTTGACATATGGGCCTTCACTTGTATCAGATGGGCCGCTAGAGTTATTTTATTAACATTGCTCTATCGCCTTACACTTAATAACTATACTAACTACAGCAATCCTTGCCCTGCCGCAGGATTCTCCCAAGATGGTGCCCTCAGCTTGCCTTTGGAGTGAATATTTGCACCCCCCCAACAAATTATTTGCTGGCTGTGACCCCAGCTGCTCCTAATCAGCCCAATTGATGATAGTGCCACCTCTACCGCGGGTCCCACCGACTTCGCGTGCCTCAGAGTGGGGTATGTTGCAGCTGAGAGTGTGACGCAATACTGTCAGTATGGGACCACGGTCCTCAGCACTTTTACATAACTACAGTATATTGAGACTAGATAACGTCGATTATGGCCTACCATGAGAAAATGAACCTGGATGCCTTTTCTAGTCATATTTTGCTGCTTTTTAGTGCTACTCTCTGACAAGTAGGGTGACACTTAATAGACCTGATTGGGTGAGCATTACCATACAGGGGGATTCGTAAGACTAAGCTACAGCTTTTATTACTTAATTAACACAAGTGTTCACCATGTGGCACCTTGGAAGTCTACCTACAGGTTTGTGTATGTCTTGTTTGTCTTAAGTGTACTTACTACCACCAAGCGTGCCCTGACACCTGCATGGTGTGTTTATTAAAGCTACTTGACACACCTGAATTGTAAATAACATATATTGTGGCAATATTGACTATATTGCATACTATTTATCTATTATTTGTTACTATCTTTATATTTTTTACTTGGTTGGTTTTAAAGTGACTGGAGGACTATCACTAGTGCCTACTGTTCATTACTTTTAAATGACTTTAGGATTTTTCCTCACATTATCATGTAGATTAGGTTTATTGCTCCTGACGAATTGCCATGATCTTTTGACAATAAAGGCAAAAAACATGTTGACCACTTTCCACTCACAACGCTAGTGCCATTCTCAACCATTGTATCAACAGCCGGCCAGACTGTTTTGCCATTTTAATCATAACAAGGGAGCCCCCTGTATAAAAATTCGATTTTTGGGCACCTCATAGTTATTTTTAGATCAATCCACTTAACCACCAATCTACACCTAGAGCACCTCATTCACTAGCTTTACTCTTGGCAACTGGAAAGATTTCCTGCAAAGATCCCCCACTGAGGGGCCATTTGGGCATTGCAGTGCTATCCCAATAAGGAGCTAGCCTGAGGTTGAAGCATGACACCCACCTGGGTGTGTGATGGCTCTTGCTACTGAGCATTAGGATCCTCCCCATCCCAAAGCTCTGCCTAATACTGACCGTGTAATATAACACTTTCTCTTGTCCATACGATGTACCTAAGAAGGAACTGCATACTTTTGGGTAAAAATTACAATCCACAACACCAGATTCCTAGTTACATATGACTCCTAGAGCACCGGACATTGGGCCCCTTTGACAAAGAAAAAAAATGTTGTAACAAGATAATTTCGCTTTTTCTGCTAAAGTCAAAATTAGGCCTTTACTATCCAACAAGACACTCCCTTCCCCTCCCAACAACTCATCCCCAGAGTTGTTACATCTATCTTTCAAGTTACTGACTACCCCAATGGTGTTTGTAGCAATATATGCATGTAAACTGCAAAAACATTACTCAGGATGGCTGTATATCTCTACATTTAGAATGATAATATTGAACTACAAGAACATGCATTCACTGCATCATCAAGGTAAGAACATAGCT
Organism: Pleurodeles waltl; assembly: GCF_031143425.1. Taxonomy (NCBI): domain Eukaryota; kingdom Metazoa; phylum Chordata; class Amphibia; order Caudata; family Salamandridae; genus Pleurodeles; species Pleurodeles waltl. Next base: position 927,579,834 of record NC_090449.1, read on the forward strand.
ACAATTCTTACCCTCGAGGAGAAATGGACATGTTTTCCTTGTCATGCCTTACCTGGGGAGGTGTAGCGGTTTTGGCTCATTCCCAGGTCTACCATTTATTATAAATCTGGGAATGAGCGAAACCCATGGATATTTTGTGGGAACACCCATGCACCACCCAAGAAACGTCCCTGAGGCAGAGAAACGCAATGCAGCGATTTGCGTTGTGTTGCATTACTTTGGATTTATCAAGCCACTCAGGGTCACACAAGGTGGCCTTATGTGGCTTGATAAATCAAATGTAAGGGTTGTTCCCAGTTGTGTGTTGCACAAGTGACACAACTCTTTCATAAATATGGCTCTTAGTATAATAAGGGTTGAAAGCACTTAAAAGCAGGACGTTTGTATTATTCTTGGTTTTCCTCTGTGCCCTCTCTATGAAGATGTAATTGAAAAGATACTTTTGGCTGTCAGGAAAACGTGCTTCCCCTACTGGTCAATTGATCAATCAATCAATACTTGTAGAGCAAGGCTTATCACCCGTAGGGTCTCAAGGCGCTGTGGAGGGCATGCTGATCATTCGAAGAGCAAGGTCTTGAGATCCTTCCTGAATTGCTTTAGTGATGCGGCCTGTCTGAGTTTGAGAGGGAGTGTGTTCCATGTCTGGGCTGAGAAGTAGGAAAAGGATCTGCCTCCAGCTGTGCTTTTCTTGATTTTTGAGGATGGTGGTGAGGGCGAGACAGGAGGATCGGAGTTGCCTGGTGGGGGTGTAGAAGGTCAGGCAGTGGTTGAGGTAATCTGGTCCGATGTTGTGAAGTGCCTTATAGCTGTGAGTCAGTATCTTGAAGGTGATGTGTTTGTCGTCGGGGAGCCAGTGGAGGTCTCTGAGGTGAGTGGAGATGTGGTTGTGGCGGTGATGTCAAGGATGAGTCTGGCTGCTGCATTCTGGATTCTCTGTAGTCCTGCTTGTAGCTTCTTTGTGATGCCGGTGTAGAGTGCGTTGCCGTAGTTCAATTTGCCGCTGACAGGGACATGGGTGACCATCATTCTAGTCTCAGTGGGGATCCACTTGAAGATCTTTCAAAAGAGACACAAGATGTGGAAGCAGACATTCACTTGTAGTTGCAAACACCCATTCAGGACCTGCGTTCCTTCGACTTGCTATTCTCTTTCTTTCCAACTTTCGATCTCCATTCAATTTTCCTTCACTCAGGTCTTTCCTCCTTGTTGTATCTACTTCTTCCTCGATTGTTGTTTCAGGAGGAGTCAGATCACATAGGCTTTGATCCGCCTCAACTCTGTCCCCCTAGGGATCTGGTGTTTGATCTGTTTGTCTCACCAAATTCATCTACTTCTGAGAGAGCCCTTCTCTGACTAGACTCCCCTGCTGCTCCATTGAGACTGTCCCACTGTCACCCTCCTGGAGGTCTTCTCCTTCGTTTCTCACAGGAGTGACTTAACCGTCCTCAACTTGCTCAGTTCCGGCCTCAGTTCTTCTTTCTTCTCCTTCCGGTTCTGAGGCTTGTCTAGTCATTGTTGTACTCTCAACAACTCTCCTTCATTGTCCAAAGGACATGCCACTTTTTTTGTGTGGCTGGCATGGATCCAGTTCGGAACTCCAGTGCACTTCACAGCTGTGGTAGTAACCAAAACTATCTGGAATGGTCCTTTCCAGCGAGGCTCCAAACACTTTTTCTGCACGTGTTTCTGGACCACAACCCAGTCACTGGCTCTCAGGTTGTGCCCTGGGTGATGGATCGGTGGCAGCGTGGTGGCTTCCACCTGCTGAGAGAAAGAGCAAACCACATCAGCCAGACCTTTGCAGTAGTCGAACACCATATCATCTGGAATGCTTACAAGTGCATTTGCAGGCACCGCTGCCAACCTCATTGCTCGGCCCATGAGGATTTTGTGCGGTGACAATCCTGTCTTCCTGACGGGTGTGTTTCTCATTGTCATCAGAACTAAAGGCAGCACTTCAGGCCATTTCAGATTCGTGGACGCACACATCTTTGCAACTCTTGACTTCAAGGTGCCATTCATCTGTTCCACTAGTACTAGTCCTGATGCTTCAGGGCGGTAACTACAATGGAACTTCTGCTCAATGTTCAATGCTGCACAAAGTGATTTAATTACTTCATTGTTAAAATGACTTGCTCTATCTGATTCTAAAGAGATCTGAAACCCAAAACGAGGTATCAGTTCCCTAAGCAGTAGTTTTGCTACTGTGAGGCTGTCATTCCTTCGTGTAGGGTACGCTTCAGTCCAGTGACTAAAGATGCAGACAATCACCAACACATATCTCAAACCTTCACACACAGGCATCTCAATAAAATCCATTTGCATTCTGCTGAATGGACCTACTGCTCTTCCAATGTGGCTAAAATTAACCACAGTCCCTTTTCCTGCGTTCATTTGCTGGCAAATGACGCAACAATGGCAAACTGCTTCAGCAACTTGTCTAAACCTTGGGTTGAACCAATTATGCTCAAACACGTGACTTATGGCATCCCACCCAACATGTGCTTGACCATGATAATACCTAGCCATTTGAGACAACAGACTGTTTGTCAAAGCCAACTGACCCTTTACTGAAACCCACAATTCATCTTGTCGCTGTACACATATCATTTTGCTCCATGACTAGTTTTCCTCCCTGTCAACATTATTCTGCAATGTTTTCAATTCTTCCAATGTATCTTTTACTTTCAATGCAAAACTTGGACATGTTTCATCTGCTTCAAGTAACAGTTCCCACTTATCTTTGAACGATATACAGTTCAATGCGCAAAATCTTGTGACTTGATCCACATATCCATTTCCCATTGACACAAAATCTTGCGATTTCAGATGTGCACTGTGTTTCACCACGGCAATCTTTTCGGGCATTTGGATAGCATGCAACAATTCTTTAATTCTCTCACCATTTCTTACTGGTGAACCAGAAGAGGTCATGAAACCTCTCTGTGGCCACACCTGACCAAAATCATGGACTATTCCAAATCCATACTGGCTCTCCCTACAGATGGTAACTGTTAGAAATGGGGTTTTTGGTTGGCAGTCAGGTTACCTCCTGTCCAAGCAAAAGCCCTCACTCTAGTCAGGGTAAGTCACACACTATCCAAGATTATCCTGTGCCCACCCTCTGGTAGCTTGGCACGAGCAGTCAGGCTTAACTTAGAAGGCAATGTGTAAAGTATTTGTGCAATAAATCATACAATACCACCATATAGCACCACAAAAATACACCACACAGTGTTTAGAAAAATATATAATATTTATCAGGATAATTGTAGGTCAAAAAGAATAAAGTTGCAATGGAAAATTGTAGAAATATCACAGGGAAGTGATATAAAGTGTCTTAAGTCTTTAGAATGCAATACAGTGTCTTTCAAGCACAAAGTACCTGGTTTCTGGTGGAAAATCTCCTCAGAGGGCCACAGGAGAAGAGATGCGTGGAAAAAGGGGTGTGTGCGTCGATTTCTCCTCAGCACACACAGACTTGCGTCGGTCTTTTCCACGCGGGGAAGTCGGGCGTCGTTTTCCGGCGCGCAGACAGTCTCTTTTTGTGGATCGCGGGGATTACCAGATGTCCCGGGTCTGTGCGTGGATTCTCCTGCTTGTTTTCCGGCTGCGCGTCGTTCTGCGGGGCTGCGCGTCGAAGTTTCGATCTCACGGTAGGCGTCGCGTCGATTTCTCCTTGGAAGTCGGGCGGCGTTGTCCTTGCGAGGCCGTGCGTCGAAAGTTTGGTCTCACGGCAGGCGTCGCGTCGATTTCTCCTTGGAAGTCGGGCGGCGTTGTCCTTGCGAGGCCGTGCGTCAAAGTTTCGCACTCACGGTGGGCGTCGCGTCGATTTCTCCTGGAAAGTCGAGCGGCTTTGTCCTTGCGAGGTTGTGCGTCGAAGTCTCGATCGTCCCGAGGGCGTCGCGTCGATCAGCGTCGGTGTGCGGCGTTTTTCTCGCCGCGAAACAAGCTGTGCGTCGAAATTTTAGGCGCACGGAGCGTCCAAGTGAAAGGAAGAAGTCTTTTTGGTCCTGAGACTTCAAGGAACAGGAGGCAAGCTCTATCCAAGCCCTTGGAGAGCACTTTCACAGCCAGACAAGAGTTCAGCAAGGCAGCAGGGCAACAGCAAGACAGCAGTCCTTTGTAGAAAGCAGACAGGTGAGTCCTTTGAGCAGCCAGGCAGTTCTTCTTGGCAGGATGTAGTTTCTGGTTCCGGTTTCTTCTCCAGCAAGTGTCTGATGAGGTAGGGCAGAGGCCCTGTTTTATACCCAAATGTGCCTTTGAAGTGGGGGAGACTTCAAAGAGTGGCTAAGAAGTGCACCAGGTCCCCTTTCAGTTCAATCCTGTCTGCCAGGGTCCCAGTAGGGGGTGTGGCAGTCCTTTGTGTGAGGGCAGGCCCTCCACCCTCCCAGCCCAGGAAGACCCATTCAAAATGCAGATGTATGCAAGTGAGGCTGAGTACCCTGTGTTTGGGGTGTGTCTGAGTGAATGCACAAGGAGCTGTCAACTAAACCTAGCCAGACGTGGATTGTAAGGCACAGAAGGATTTAAGTGCAAAGAAATGCTCACTTTCTAAAAGTGGCATTTCTAGAATAGTAATATTAAATCCGACTTCACCAGTCAGTAGGATTTTGTATTACCATTCTGGCCATACTAAATATGACCTCCCTGCTCCTTTCAGATCAGCAGCTGCCACTTCAACAGGGTATGAGGGCAGCCCCAATGTTAGCCTATGAAGGGAGCAGGTCTCCCAGTAGTGCAAAAACGAATTTAGGAGTTTTACACTACCAGGACATATAACTACCCAGGTACATGTCCTGTCTTTTACCTACACAGCACCCTGCTCTAGGGGATACCCAGGGCACACATTAAGGGTGACTTATATGCAGAAAAAGGGGAGTTCTAGGCTTGGCAAGTACTTTTAAATGCCAAGTCGAGGTGGCAGTGAAACTGCACACACAGGCCTAGCAATGGTAGGCCTGAGACAAGGAAAAGGGGCTACTTAAGTGGGTGGCACAATCCGTGCTGCCGGTCCACTAGTAGCATTTAATCTATATGCCCTAGGCACCTGGAGTGCACATGACTGGGGACTTATAAGTAGATTAAATAGTTCAATCAGGTATGATCCAAAGTTACCATGTTTACAGAGAGAGAGCATATACACTTTATCACTGGTTAGCAGTGGTAAAGTGCGCAGAGTCTAAAAACCAGCAAAAACAGTATCCAAAAACGAGGAGGGAGGCAGGCAAAAAGTTAGGGGTGACTACCCTAAGGCTGTCAGGTCTAACATGTGTCCCCCCCAGCTGAAAGTGGGGAGAGCTACCCGACCTCCTGGGAGCTCTCATCGCTAAGGCGGAAGTACCTGGAGAGACCATCAGCATTGGCGTGGTCAACCCCTGGGCGATGTTCCACCGTAAAGTCCATCCCCTGTAGGGAAATGGACCACCTCAGAAGTTTTGGATTCTCACCCCTCATCTGCATGAGCCATCTGAGGGGCCTGTGGTCTGTCTGAACTAGGAAGTGAGTCCCAAACAGGTAGGGCCTCAGCTTCTTCAGTGCCCAGACCACAGCAAAAGCTTCTCTTTCAATAGCACTCCGCCTCTGTTCCCGTGGTAATAGCCTTCTGCTAATAAAGACTACCGGTTGATCTTGGCCCTCCTCATTTAGCTGTGCTAGGACGGCCCCTATGCCATGCTCTGAAGCGTCTGTCTGCACGATAAATTCCTGGGAGTAGTCAGGGGCCTTGAGCACGGGGGCCGTGCACATGGCTTCCTTTAGGGCGTTAAAGGCTTTCTGACAAGCCTCTGTCCAATTCACCAACCTAGGTTGCTTCTTGGACGTGAGTTGTGTCAAGGGGGACACAATGGTACCATAGCCCTTGACAAACCTGCGGTAGTATCCGGTGAGGCCTAAAAAGGCCCTCACCTCAGTCTGGGTTCGAGGTGGTTGCCAGGCCTTGATAGTTTCGATCTTGGCCTGGAGTGGCTCCATTACCCACACTTTGTCTCCAGGTTGAAACTCTACCAGAGTGGCCTTCTGGTCATACCATTGTTTCATCACCTCTTGACTGGCCTCCAGGTTACTTTGGGCCTCTTTCCAGAAGCGGGTCATCTGATTGCGGAGGGCCAACATGTAGCTGACCACGTCCTGAGGGGGTGTCTTTGGAGCGTTCTCCAATCCCTCCTTGACAATGCTTAAGGGTCCCCTGACGGGGTACCCATAGAGAAGCTCAAAGGGACTGAACCCTACCCCCCTCTGGGGGACCTCTCTGTAAGCAAAGAGAAGGCATGGTAAGAGGACGTCCCATTTACGCCTCATGGCCTCAGGGAGGCCACCAATCATGCCTTTCAGGGTCTTGTTGAATCTCTCCACAAGCCCATTGGACTGGGGGTGATAGGGTGTGGTGAACTTGTAGGTTACACCACACGCATCCCACAGATGCTTCATGTACGCGGACATGAAGTTAGTGCCTCTGTCAGACACTATCTCCTTGGGGAATCCCACACGGGTAAATATCCTCATCAGGGTTCTGGCTACCACCGATGCAGTTACGGTCCTCAGAGGGATTGCCTCTGGGTACCGGGTGGCATGGTCCACCAAAACCAGGATAAACCTGTTGCCTAAGGCAGTTTTGGGGTCCAAGGGGCCAACAATGTCGACGCCCACCCTTTCAAAGGGGGTGCCAACGACAGGAAGTGGAATCAGGGGGGTTTTAACCCTCTTTCCTGCTTTACCACTAGCCTGGCAGGTAGGACAAGCCCTGCAGAATTTGTCTGAGTGTGTCCTCATTTTGGGCCAGTGAAAGTGGTTGACAAGCCTGTTGAAGGTCTTGTCTTGTCCCAAATGTCCTGCCAGGGGAATGTCGTGAGCCAGACCCAGTAGGAAGGCTCGGTAACATTGGGGGACCACCAGCACACGTGCTGCCCCAAAGACCGGAACCCTAGGCTCACTGTAGAGGAGATCATTCTCCCAATATAGGTGGTGATTGCCAGAGGGGTCACCTGCTGCCTGGTTTAAGGCTTGTTTCCTCAACCCTTCTAGAGTGGGACACTCTTTCTGTGCCTTGCAGAATTCCTCCCTGGTGGGTCCACCCTCAACTTGCCAGCCAGCAAGCTCCGGTAAGTCACCTAGGGTGGCAATGTCTTCCCCAGTTGGCTCGGGAGTCTCCTCCTCAGGAGCCCCGTCAGCCACTGAGGGAACTTCTGGGGCCGGTTTCCCGCGCCCCTCGTCCCTCCTCTTGGCAGCTCCCTGGGCCATCGTTCCAGGCTCCAGATGCCCTTGACTTCCCTCTCGGTCAGCCATGGACCGGGTGGTCATGCAGACCCACTCAGGTAACCCTAACATCTCCAGGTGAGATCTGAGCTCTACTTCTTTCCAAGCAGTATGCTCTAGATCATTGCCTAACAGACAATCTACAGGCATGGCAGGACTCACAGCTACTTTCAGAGTACCAGAGACCCCCCCCCACTCAAAGGGAACCCGAGCCACCGGTAGGTGACTCTCGCGGTTGTCAGCGACTATGACCTGGTGGAATGTATTAGGGATTATCTGCTCTGTGGACACCAGCTGACTCTTGATAGTAGTCATACTGGCTCCTGTGTCACGCAGAGCCTCCACCTTCTGCCCATCAATGAGGACCCACTGCCGGTACTTGGAAGTATTTTTAGGCATGTGGACCTTGGACATCATTTCTCCTTCTCCCAGGGACACTAGGGAAATCTCTACCTGCTCCCCAAAGCTAGTGGGGTCCATCTCCCCCCCGAGTGCTACACTAGTCAACCCAGGCGCCTGTCCGGTAGTGGACGGTGCCCTCTTGGGGCACTGTGGATCGCCTTTGTAGTGACCATATTGGTAACACTCCATGCATTTGGGGCTAGATTTTCCTGACCTGTCAAATGTCCCTGGCTTCTTCCCAAATTTGGAAAAGGAAGGGTTGCCACCCCCTCCCTGGGAATTCTTTTGGGGGCCTTTAGAGAGTTCCTTATCTGTAAGTTTATCTCCCCCCTCTTTCTTCTGTTGGGAACCCTGACCACCTTTGTGGGAGTCCCCCCCAGGTACCTTCTTGGACACTCTGGTGCTAACCCAGAGGTCCGCCTCCTCAGCAAGCTTCCTGGGATCAGTCAGCTTACTATCCACTAGGTGCTGGCGCAAATCGGTATAAGTAACATTAAGCATATGCTCTCTCAGGATCAAGTCATATAAACCTTTATAATCTGCTACTTTGTTGCCCCGCACCCATCCATTCAGTGCCTTACTAGAGAAATCAAAGAAATCTACCCATGTTTGTGTGGTTTGTTTGGTGCTGTCCCTGAACCTCTGACGGTATCCCTCAGGGATCAGCCCAAACTTGGCAAGTAAAGTGGCTTTCTGGAGTGGGTATGTGTTTTGATCCGGTGGGTCCAATGTGAGAAGTGTGTCCCTCCCCAATGGCGGCACATAACCCCACATAGCTACCCCCCATTGCCCTTCAGGAACCTCATGAGCCCTTAGTGCAACTTCATAAGCAGCTAACCATTTATCTATGTCATCTCCCACCACAAAACTGGGCACCACATTTTTGGGTATACGAACCTTCTTTTCTCCAGCAGGTCCTGTCTGTATGCTGCCACCATTATTGCTGGATTCAGACTGTCTTGCCTTGATCTCCAGCTCCTTGAGACTCAGTTCATGAGCCAACAATAGTTTCTTTTCAGCCAACGCTCTTTCAGCTTCCACTTGTTTGGCTGCTCTTTCAGCTTCTGCTTGTTTGGCTGCCCTTTCAGCTTCTGCTTGAATCTGTTTGGCTGTTCTTTCAGCTTCAATCTGTTTGGCTTCTCTTTCTGCCCTCCTCTCCTCCTGTTGTGCCTCAATTTTCAGTTTTGCCATTTGCAATTGGAACTCCCTTTCCTCTCTCCTTTCCTCTGCGGTCAGGCTTTGCATGGAGACACTGCTCCCTGGTCTGGAAGGGTGCACAATTGCAGTGGTAACACCATCCATAGATAGTGAAAATCCTTCTGAGGGGCCATTTTCTGGCTCCTCTTCCTCATCATCCTCTAAATGGGCTTCTGCCCAGGCCCTCAGCGCCACTTGAAAGTCCTCCTTTCTGGAGGCCCCTTGGGTGGGTACCCTTAATGCCCTGCAGAATCCTCTTAGTTGTTTGACCGTGTATGTATCCAACTGGACTAGGTCAAAGTCCCCTGTCTGAGACCCAGTCAGAGACATGTTGAGTGAGGATTTAGTTTTTGAAAATTGTCAGGAAAAAACGGATTTTCAAAAAGAGATAAAAACCAAGTTGACCTTCAACTGTGGGTATGTAGTGAAATACTTAGCTACTGTATGTCACTGCACAAATACAAGTCCTATCCTCACCGCTGATCACCAATGTTAGAAATGGGGTTTTTGGTTGGCAGTCAGGTTACCTCCTGTCCAAGCAAAAGCCCTCACTCTAGTCAGGGTAAGTCACACACTATCCAAGATTATCCTGTGCCCACCCTCTGGTAGCTTGGCACGAGCAGTCAGGCTTAACTTAGAAGGCAATGTGTAAAGTATTTGTGCAATAAATCATACAATACCACCATATAGCACCACAAAAATACACCACACAGTGTTTAGAAAAATATATAATATTTATCAGGATAATTGTAGGTCAAAAAGAATAAAGTTGCAATGGAAAATTGTAGAAATATCACAGGGAAGTGATATAAAGTGTCTTAAGTCTTTAGAATGCAATACAGTGTCTTTCAAGCACAAAGTACCTGGTTTCTGGTGGAAAATCTCCTCAGAGGGCCACAGGAGAAGAGATGCGTGGAAAAAGGGGTGTGTGCGTCGATTTCTCCTCAGCACACACAGACTTGCGTCGGTCTTTTCCACGCGGGGAAGTCGGGCGTCGTTTTCCGGCGCGCAGACAGTCTCTTTTTGTGGATCGCGGGGATTACCAGATGTCCCGGGTCTGTGCGTGGATTCTCCTGCTTGTTTTCCGGCTGCGCGTCGTTCTGCGGGGCTGCGCATCGAAGTTTCGATCTCACGGTAGGCGTCGCGTCGATTTCTCCTTGGAAGTCGGGCGGCGTTGTCCTTGCGAGGCCGTGCGTCGAAAGTTTGGTCTCACGGCAGGCGTCGCGTCGATTTCTCCTTGGAAGTCGGGCGGCGTTGTCCTTGCGAGGCCGTGCGTCAAAGTTTCGCACTCACGGTGGGCGTCGCGTCGATTTCTCCTGGAAAGTCGAGCGGCTTTGTCCTTGCGAGGTTGTGCGTCGAAGTCTCGATCGTCCCGAGGGCGTCGCGTCGATCAGCGTCGGTGTGCGGCGTTTTTCTCGCCGCGAAACAAGCTGTGCGTCGAAATTTTCGGCGCACGGAGCGTCCAAGTGAAAGGAAGAAGTCTTTTTGGTCCTGAGACTTCAAGGAACAGGAGGCAAGCTCTATCCAAGCCCTTGGAGAGCACTTTCACAGCCAGACAAGAGTTCAGCAAGGCAGCAGGGCAACAGCAAGACAGCAGTCCTTTGTAGAAAGCAGACAGGTGAGTCCTTTGAGCAGCCAGGCAGTTCTTCTTGGCAGGATGTAGTTTCTGGTTCCGGTTTCTTCTCCAGCAAGTGTCTGATGAGGTAGGGCAGAGGCCCTGTTTTATACCCAAATGTGCCTTTGAAGTGGGGGAGACTTCAAAGAGTGGCTAAGAAGTGCACCAGGTCCCCTTTCAGTTCAATCCTGTCTGCCAGGGTCCCAGTAGGGGGTGTGGCAGTCCTTTGTGTGAGGGCAGGCCCTCCACCCTCCCAGCCCAGGAAGACCCATTCAAAATGCAGATGTATGCAAGTGAGGCTGAGTACCCTGTGTTTGGGGTGTGTCTGAGTGAATGCACAAGGAGCTGTCAACTAAACCTAGCCAGACGTGGATTGTAAGGCACAGAAGGATTTAAGTGCAAAGAAATGCTCACTTTCTAAAAGTGGCATTTCTAGAATAGTAATATTAAATCCGACTTCACCAGTCAGTAGGATTTTGTATTACCATTCTGGCCATACTAAATATGACCTCCCTGCTCCTTTCAGATCAGCAGCTGCCACTTCAACAGGGTATGAGGGCAGCCCCAATGTTAGCCTATGAAGGGAGCAGGTCTCCCAGTAGTGCAAAAACGAATTTAGGAGTTTTACACTACCAGGACATATAACTACCCAGGTACATGTCCTGTCTTTTACCTACACAGCACCCTGCTCTAGGGGATACCCAGGGCACACATTAAGGGTGACTTATACGCAGAAAAAGGGGAGTTCTAGGCTTGGCAAGTACTTTTAAATGCCAAGTCGAGGTGGCAGTGAAACTGCACACACAGGCCTAGCAATGGTAGGCCTGAGACAAGGAAAAGGGGCTACTTAAGTGGGTGGCACAATCCGTGCTGCCGGTCCACTAGTAGCATTTAATCTATATGCCCTAGGCACCTGGAGTGCACATGACTGGGGACTTATAAGTAGATTAAATAGTTCAATCAGGTATGATCCAAAGTTACCATGTTTACAGAGAGAGAGCATATACACTTTATCACTGGTTAGCAGTGGTAAAGTGCGCAGAGTCTAAAAACCAGCAAAAACAGTATCCAAAAACGAGGAGGGAGGCAGGCAAAAAGTTAGGGGTGACTACCCTAAGGCTGTCAGGTCTAACAGTAACTTTTAGCTGAGCAGAAACATGGCACGCTCTAGTAAGAGCTATCAATTCCGCTACTTGTGCAGAATATACTGCCCGAAGTCAAGACGCTTCCAGAATACCATAAATTGTGCACATGGCATATCCTGTTCTCAGTGTTCCTGTATTATCTCTTAGACAAGAACCATTGACAAAGATAATTTGGTAATTTTCTTCCAATCAGGTGTCTCTAATATCAGGTCTCAGTTTTGTGCTCAAATCTGTTACTTTGAGGCAATCATGCTCAATGTCTTCCAATTTTTCAACATTTTCATTTGGAAGCAAAGTTGCTGGGTTCAGCACTGTACATCTTTTCAATGACACATTTGGGGACCCTAGACCGTCTCATATCTCATCAACATTGCACCTGTTAGGCACTGGGTCTTCGTCTTTGTGAGTAGGATCTCAATGCAGTGAGGGACCATAATAGTTAAGGGGTGTCCCATCACAATGCCTTCACACTGTTTAAGACTCTGTCCAACTGCTGCAACTGCATGCAGACAACCTGGTAAAGCTGCTGCGACTTTGTCCAAAGTAGCTGAAAAATATGCCACTGGGCGGTTTACACCTCCATGGACCTTCGTCAAGACAGACAAAGAACATGTGTCACGCTCATGACAAAACAACGTGAAAGCCTTTGTGTAATCAGGCATACACAAAGCTGGAGCCTTGCAAAGACTCTCTCTCAGCTCAGAAAAAGCTTTCATGCAAGCCTGGTCTAACACTATGGATTCGGTGACCTCCTTGTGGGTCAGCTTTTGCAATGGTCTTGAAATGTCTGAAAAATTGGGAATCCAATGGCGGCAGTAGCATACCATCCCTAAGAACATCCTGTCATCTCGCTCGGTGGTTGGGGGACTCATCTGCAATATGGTTGTGACCCTTTCTCTGGATATTTTCCTCGATCCATTCTCAATCTGTTGACCCAAGTATATCACTTCCTTCTGACAGTACTGCAACTTAAGTGGAGACACTTTATGGCCATTCTTTCCAAAATGGTTCAGCAAGGCAATCGTGTCATACTTGCACTCGTCCCTTGTCTTGGACGCAATCAGCAAGTCGTCAGTATACTGTACCAAGATCGATTGGAAAGGCAAATCTAATGACTCCAACTTCTTTTTCAGGATCTGATTGGATATAGAAGGTGACTCTGAAAACCCTTGAGGAATTCGACACCAACAGTAAACTCAGTTCAAAAATTTTAAACAAAAGAGAAATTGGCTGTCCTCATGAAGAGGCACAGAAAAGAAGGCTTGTGACAAGTCTATGACAGTGAACCACTCGGCATCACGTGAAATCTGAAACAGTATCACACCTGGATTTGGTACCACAGCTCAACATTTGGTCACAATGTCACTTATTTTTCTCAAATCCTGGACAATTCTAACTTTCCCACAGGGCTTTTTCAATCCCATTATCAGTGAATTCCATGGGCTGCTCAACACTCCTTTTAAAACCCCTTGGTTTACAAATTCTGCAATTATCTGGGCAACCTCTATAAGAATATCCTGTGGCATGTGGTACTGGGAAATCTGGGGGAAAATTGTATTCAGCTTTACAGGAACTTTAACTGGCTCAACTCCCTTTATAAGACCTATCTCCTTTCCTGTCGGATCCCACACTTTCTCTTTAACCGTTCCCTGTAAATCAGGAGGAAGCTCCTTCACTATGAACACTGGAAAGAAATCAATCAGCGGATATTCCTCATTTATTGTCTCAGACTCTGTCTCTGGAGCTGGGTCGTCCTCATCATCTCTATTTTTGTGTATCTCGATTCCATCATTGTAATTGAGCACCTGGTTTTACACAGCAAGTCTCTCCCCAGTAGGGATATCGGACTTGAATCAGAATTTGTGCAATCCCTGAAAGTCGCCAATCTTAACCTGTACTGGATCTGTAATTGGGTTGGTCAAATACTGGTTTGCTACTCTTACAATCTGGACTGTCTTTCCTGAAAGGGGTATATTTGGAACCTCTGCAGATCTTATTGTAGAGGGTGTAGCTGCTGTGTCAACCAAGAATGAACATCTGTGACCCATGACTTTTCCCTTCACATAGGGACCTTTCTGATCTACTTCTAAGGAAGCTGCAAGCACACATTCTTCCTCGTCCGAACTCTCACTCACCCAATCATCGTTTATTCCAATCTCACAGTGTAACGGGAATTGGTGAACTGTGTTATTACTTTGGTTGGACTTCTGACCTGTGGCCTGTTGAGGAAGCATCACCTGCTGCTGTTCCATTGGGGCTTGAGTATTTGGATTTGCTTTCTAGGTACCATGGGAACCTGATATTGCATTGGCTGCAACTGTGTCATTTGTACACGTGGCACTTGCACCTGCTGCATGGGTTGAAAATGTTGCACTTGATTCACATTATTCTGAAAATTTGGATTAGGACCTCTCATTCTCGGTCCTCTCATGTTTTGGAACGAGTTGATGTCACCTGTTTGCTGAACTACACCTTTCTGCACCAGCATCGGATACTCTCATTTCAAATGTACGATCGCTCTGCAAGTGTGACAAGGCAACAATTTCTTCATTCCCTGCACATCATTCTGAACCACTACAGTACTCATGTCTGGAGCACGGTTTACATTACCTACCTGACCTCTACCTCTCATCTGATTTTGAAATACCATGTTTCCCTGCTGCTGCTGTGGTAGCTGTTGTGGAAATTTCCCTACATCCCTTTTTGTGCGACTTTAATCTGTATCACCATCACCTTTTCCTTCAGCTTTCTCTGCTTTAATTCGATCTCGTGACTACAGTGCTTTGCATATTGCAACACCTCATCAATCGGCTTTGCTTTCCAGCAAATCAAATGACTCAATGATTTGGCTAAGTTCAGGTCTCAGTCCTTCCACAAATCTGAACACAAAATGAATCATGTCTTTCGTCTCAATTGTCTCTGTACCACTGTAACGCTTAAACGCCTGCAATAATCTCTAATAGTATACATGTATCGACTCCTTTGCTTCCTGAGCTGTCCTGTCTATTCTCTGCCAATCAATGTTTTTGTGTGAAATTCTCGTCTTCAGGAACTCAATCACCATGTAATAATATTTTATTACCTCAGGAGATGGCGTACCTGTAACCTGATCTCTCTCCAGTTCTTTTGTCGTCCAATCTACATTCCTCTTGCACTCCATCCACAGGTCAGCTGGAACTACTTCTCAAAGGCACTTTGCAAGTTTGACAAACCTGTCTGTCTGTTGTTACCATTCCACTAGTTTTTCTCTCAAATTGGGATAATCATTTGTAAATGACAGAATGTCACCTCTGCTCCAAGGGACATGAACATCTCTCTCATTGGTAAAATTTCCACTGGATCCTTGCCCGGCTCCACATTTGCAGTTAGCTCAGCAGAATCCCTTTTTCTCTTATCTCTTTTCTTTACCCATCTGCTTTCCCATTTGTCTAATGCTCCCCAGGTCTGGGCACTTTGAAGTAGCTCCCTAAGGTGTGCCGGCAGATCTCATGTGTTTAAATTTTTTTGTCTCAAAGTCTAACCTGCAACTTCTTTTCAAATGTTCTCTATTTCCATGCTGTACTTATCTGCCAGGTCTGCTAGCTTTTGTGCAAATTGCTTACTTCCCTCGTAATTTTTGGGCACAGATATCTCAACTCTGCTTCTGTGTAGGACTCTAACCTGTTCACATCCATAGTTCCCTCAATAAGCTCACCCGCTTCCATTCCTAGTCTAGTGTAGTTCAAGTACTCCTCTCCCTTAGGGGCATTCTGCGGGTATTCAGCTTTTCAAACCATTCAGTCAACTTTTGGGCAGTCAAACCCTGCAACAAAATGTTGCTGGCCTGGACAGGTGGTCCCTGTTGTACAACTGTATTCGGAGTCTGGGGTGCCAATAATTTCAGGCCCTGACTGACATTCGACCCTATGACAGTATCCGGAGGAATTCCGAATCGGCTCAGGTATAGCAATGATCTCAATCCATCAATGGTCTGTCCCACAGGAGAGACTACTCGGATATTCTCATTAAGTCCTCCCCTTGTTCAACTCTGGCTCAGGACTCCCTGTCCATCTGCACTGGGCTTCTCTTGTGAAAACAAAGGCACAATTTAACCTATGGTAACAGGTACAGATACAGCATCTGGGCCTGGTCTAACACTAGGTTTGTTGGGAGCGTAACTTCCACGTCCTGGTTCATCAGTACAGAAATAACTGTCTGGGTTCCTGTTATTGAATTGTATTTTGGCATTACGTGTGGCTGTACTTCAGGCAGTAAAAGTGAAGTTAGTTCTGTGCGAACCAATGTCGGTCATGGGAAAACCTGTTCTGTAGGCACTATTAGGTTTGTTGCACTTTCCACAATGGGCACATCAGGGTAAATTCTCTGGACATTTGGCTGTGGCACCTGATTTTGGACTACTGGAGTAGTAGGTGTGTTAAGACTGCTCTGTATTGGGCTCTGTGTCGGGCTAGGATTAACCTGCACCGGACTCGTTGTCACATTAACATGTGTCAGAGCTGAAGGTCAGCACTGGTACTAGGACAACTCTCATGTGCTGCATATGGAGGGGGACTATTTCTCAATAACTTCAAAATAAACTCATCATCGTCTGACTCTTCCTCATTTGTCAATGGTCCTTTGGTCTCTGCTCTCTACTCTCGGAGGGGGTCCTGCTTCTTTTTCTAGTAGCATTCCTTCCTTCTCTCTCACTGTTTTGTGTAATTGCTTGGAATAACTTAATCCCCTGCAAAGTCTCGGTTCTCCAAAAGTTCTGAGCATGGTCCCACCTAGTCTCCGCTAGTGTCTTTTCTGTTTTTCTCATTCTCCTCTCAAATTTCTGTTGCTATTGCTGACTGACAACTAACTCCCAGATCATTAATGCCTCGAACTGTGCTGGTCTGGGAGGGGATTTTCAGATCATACAGCACCCTCCTCAGATTCTCTAAACTCCTCAAATTAAATGTTCCATTGGCAGCGAACTCTAGGCTCCCATCCTTCTCTGTCACTTTACATCATTGCTTTAGCCAAAGACATGGTGCAACACTGTTCTCTTCGATTACAATCTAAGCTGATGTACCTTCTGGCGGTGCAATATCCCCTATACTCATTGTAATGTACGTATCTCCCCTTAAAGCACTCTTTAAAGCTTTGAAAAATTTCATTTTCGCGACCTTTATTTTTCTCTAAATCAAATCAGGAAGTGACTTTTAATTCCAGAATTCACTTTACCCACCTTCCCAACCAATTGCGCTTCACGGACAGCTGCCAATCCGTGTGCAACCCTTCTCACTAACCAGCTTATCCCAGCGCTTCTCCAATGACGTCGCACTCACATGTACTGCGGCTGACAAAGTCCTGTGGCTTGTTCTCCCAAACTCAGATTCACACAAACAAATGCAAAATTATTGCAACCACTAAACAAAATCAAAACCCAATTTGTCCATTTACTACAGGTAAGGTAACACAATCGCTTCAGAAACTTTACGGATTTTTCACTGACGGCATTTCGCTCTAGCAGCTACTCCTTCTTTCTCAGTGTCCTTGACTAACAAACAAAATTCAACCCACAAATTTTACTCTCAACCAATCAGTGGGTCTGTCCTGGTGCACATAGGTCTCGCCAGATCTCAGTCGAAAAATGCTTTCACACACTTTAACTCACACTCTGACTTGTCGACCACGCCCAATCGACCTATTAAACCAGACAAATTACAACAAAAACCAAGTGTCTCATACACTTTTCAATATACTCCGGAGTCTTAGAACACACAGGGTCCATATACCAACAACCACATGGACAATTCTTTAGCACAAAGCGCCACACACATGTGAAGTTCAACGACTTTCCTACTCTCACGCTGCAGAGTACGCACTCTCCTTCTACAACTTCATTTGGAGTACGCAAACTCCCTAAACCCTCACAAACATCAAAATTCACCTGAGATATAGATAAGCTGTGCAAGCACCAAACCTACTTCATTCACACTATCACTAGAATGCTGAGAACATCCTCAAACAACCCCTGTCAAGCTCCAAGATTCTGGGAAAATCATTTTAGGTACTTAGGGGCACATTTTCTCTCCAATTTCTATCAATGAAAAAATAAATCCAAATCTCAGTGATGATGAGCTCTTGAAAGACAAAACCATGTACTGGGCCTCTCTGATGGGCTCTTAAGGAGACAAACCATCAAGCTGCTACCATCTCTGTTAGTGAGTCAGACCTCAATAAGTAAACTTACAAGGGAGGCACAAATATGTCGATGAACCTTTTGACTCGCTTCAAGGTTTTCCCACCATATATCCCGTACATGCAGATCAATAATCAATAGCAATCAATAACATTAGTAATCAACAGGATTCAGTAATTGTCATATACCATGACCTTGCAGTCATGAATAACCACACCTTTAAGTAAAAGTTAGAATATTTGTTTCCCTATATTAACAATGCTAATGTAATGTAGGTTAATCTCAAAATCAATTGATAAGCATACAGAAACAACACTGGCTGACAGAAACGACGAAAGAATCGCTAACTAATCCATGCTTGAGCTACTACACATTCTAAAATTACAGTACAAATTAATAGCAAGAATAACTGCGCAAATGATATTATATACATTTAGATTCAGCAAAGAAAAGACATCATATGTTACTCCATGTATTGAACTTCAACTTCATTAGTGAGGACCCTAACTAACACCAGATTAGAATAGCATGTGTGGGCTTCATGCAAAACAATTTAATCAACACAATTAAAAAAACATCTAACTATAGCTCTATCAAAATAGCGGTTGGTACCTAGAAACAAAAGCAAATAGAGATAGCAAACAACATAGTAGTCAATATACCTATCCTCTGTTTGGATCAGCAAGCTGTGACAGTCTTTGTCCTCAGGTCTGGTCAGCAAGGCAAGTATTCAGCATCAAGTTCAGAAAAGGCAAAGTCTTCAAGCAGTAAAGTTAAGCATGTCTCTTCTCAAGTTGGTCAATAAAATAATGGCGGTATCTTCTCTCTGTGCAGTCTGGCTAAGTTAGATTTCCTAAAACTACATCCCAAATCCCTATTGGTCCAGCGATCACATGTTCACACTTTGTCAAATAAAACTAAAACTTCAAATCTACATTTCTACTAGTACATGGTTCACATGTGACGATTGGCTCCTTTCGTACTGTTCTCATCATCCAGCTCGTCAGGTAACAATATTGTTGCAGCTTATACTGTAGTCAGAGTCTCTATTGTCTTCTCCTGTGAAAGTCGGTCTCACACACTACATTAACAATGTTGCATTAGCAAGTACATCATCTTCAGTTCTCATGAGAAAGAAATTTACCTACAATCATTTGGTCAGCACATGGAAAATCACAATTTAATTCTCTAAAAGCGATTTTGTTAAACGCCTAAGAAATAGAGCTTGACATGAGGCCGAGCAACTAGGCCAAGGCCTCCGCTAAGGTAAGGCCTGCAATTAATAAAGCCAGTACATGATGCATAACCCTTGATATGACATATTACTACATTAATCAAACATAAGCTCATTAGCTCAATATTTCATATAAATAAGCCATTAATAAGTATACTTCATGAACATTGGTTGCCACTCAGGTAGTCTCACCTTTAAATGTGTGCAATATTTTTCTCTAAGTTATTATATTTTCTATGCAAATTCAACACTCGAATACATGAATATTCATTAGTAAAATCAGCGTTAACAGATGTTGTCTGTGGCTGTGAGGAAGGGCTGTCTCTGTGCTGTAGGTTTTGTTCAAGCTCAACCAGGTAAGGGTGAGCTCGAACAAAAGAGAAAGCACAAGGAGTTCCAAGGCATCAGGTAAACTATTTTTCTCCTATCGAAAGCCTCTGTTTTTTTATGTACCTGGTCAGAGCAAGGTTTACAAGATGGTTGATAAACTCTGTTGACCAGGACCCTGGCATCTTTCTTACCCTCTTAAGAGTTTTTTTCTCTCACTTTGTAAATCCTAAGAAATACGTTATTCCAAGATGACACAACAAACCTACTCAAATGGAAAATGTTGTTTGGCATGGAACTACAAAACAACTTACACTGCTACTCTGAGGACACAACAGCTTTCAACAGACCAAATAGCTTCTTTCACAGCTACTGGGCACAAAACGTTAGGCAATTCTTTTGAGAAGCCAGAGCTTCTCGTAACACCTGAAAGAGTGATATGTTGTAGGGTCAGTCCTGGTACACATCACCATCAGTTTAGTCCAGTGCAACAGTCAAATACTTTCCAGAAAAAAACAGTTTAAGAGAGAGAGAGAGAGCAACACTGACCAGAAAGAAGAAGAAAACACTTTGATGCTACAAATTCTGAAAGCCTGACTACCCAGTTGCCTGCAGGAAATAACATTTATGGGATGCAACCATTAATTGTTGATGAGATTTGTACCAGGAAGAGCCAAGACACTCTTGCCCATATTTATACTTTTTGACGCTGAACTACGCTAACGCAGTTCAGCGTCAAAAAGTTTACCGCAGGCTAGCGCCATACCAAGACGCCTGGCAGGCATCATATTTATGGTATGATGCTAGCCGGCGGTAAGGTCCAGCTAGCGTCATAGAAAAGTACGCTAGCTGGGTGCGGGAGGCATAGGGGGAACAGGGGACTTAGGTGGTCATTACAACCTCGGCGGTCTTTTTACAAGACCGCCGAGGGACCGCAGCGCGGAAGACCGCCACTAGTGGCGGTTTGCCTGCTTGGCGTATTATGACTGTTGGCTGCTCTCCATCCTTTTTCCAATGGAGAGCCGTCAACAGCCATACTGGCGGGCGGCGGGGAAGTGGAGGTTGCTCCACCTTCTCCGCCACGCCAACAGAACACCGCCCACCGAATCACGTCTTGTGATTCGGCGTGGCGGTGTTATGTTGGCGGTGTGGTGTCGGCGGAGCAGCCCCCATGGCTCCCATTCCCTCCCAGAGGATCGACGGAACAGGTAAGTCGATCGTCCGTTAGGGGAGGGGGTGGGGGGGTTTTGTGTGTTGTGTGGGTGCATGGGGGTGTGCGTCTGTGTATGTAGAGGGGGTGTGTGAGTGCGTGTATGCTTGCGGGGGTGTTGTGTGTTTTGGGAATGAGTGCGTGTATGTCTGTGGGTATGTCTGTATGGATGTGTGCATGTATGTTTGTATGTGGGTGTGCGTGTCTGACTGTGTGTGTGGATGTAGGCATGTATGTCGGTGTGTGTGTGTTGGTGGTGCCTGCGTGCGTGTCGTGTGTGAGTTCTGTGATGCTGGGGGTCGGGGTGGGGAGGGGGGCCCTGCCACCTTTGGGTGGTGGCAGGGGTGGTGGGGGGTGTAGGGGAGGAAGTCGGGGTGGGGTTGGGGGGATGGGGGGTGGGAGACCCCTATCAGTGCCAGGGAAGGAATTCCCTTGCACTGATAGTGCTTACTGCCATGGATTTCATGGCGGTTCCAACCGCAGGAAATCCACGGCGGTAAGCCGGGTCAAAATACCGCCTGCGGTATAGTGACGGCCGCCGGGCTGGAGACCCAGGTCTCCAGCCCGGCGGTCGTCTCTGCTCTGGTGGGCGGAACGGAGAACCGGCGGATGACCATGGCGGTAACCGCCATGGTCATAATACAAAAAAAAAAGACTGCCAGCCTGTTGCCGGTCTTACCGCCGTTTCTCCGCCTTCCGCCAGGGTCATAATGACACCCTTAGTGTCAGAGGGTGACGTTATTACGGGCAGAGGCAAAAAAAACACCTCTGCCCAGACAAGCATCATTCTTTGATGTTAAAACCCCATGGACATGACTCCTGTCTCAGTTAAGGCAGGAGACTTGCCCCCCAGCCCAATGGCCATGCCCAGGGGACATATGTCATCTGGGCATGGCCAGTGGGCACAGTGCCATGTAGGGAGGCCCATGTTAGGCCCCCCTATGGCACTTTGAAAAAAATTGAAAATACTTACTTGGACTTACCTGGGATGGGTCTCCCCATCCTTAGGTGTGATCCAGGTGTGGGTGCGGGTGGGTGGGGGTGTCCCTGGGGGCTGGAAAGGGCACCTGTGGGCTGTATCCATGTTCTCTGACCGTGGGAAACGGCCCACAGGTCCCCTAACCCCTGCCCATACCCAGGCGTTAAGTAATGGCAATAAGCAGGCTTAGCGCCATTATTTAAGGCCTTCCTCCTACCGTGCATGATTTGTGCACAGGAGGATAAATAAGTCGCTAGGGCCTTAGAGTTAATTTTTGCCCGGGACCGCCTACCTTGCATCTCATTGACGCAAGGCAGTTTTCCGCAGGCAAAAAAATGATTTCAACTCCAATATTTTGGCGCTAGACATGCCTAGCGCCAAAATATAAATACGTTTGCGCCGGATTTGCATCAAGAAAATGACACAAGTCCAGTGCAAATAGATTATAAATATGCCCCTCTCTTGTTTTTGGTGACACCATTAACCAGGAAACCCAAAACGGTTAAGGAAAAAAATTATAATATCAAGTGAAATGTTCCAAAAATGTCTACCATTATTCCACGAAGCAACCAAAAACCTTGGCTGGATTCGTCATCTTAAGGGCATTAGACCTCTGCGGCATTCTAGAGCCCCCTCAACTTCTCCTGGTCACCTCAAGGCAAATCAAAACAGTGGGACAACTATTTTATCAAACAGTTTTGCTACTCTAATACCCACACTGAGAGAATTCCAATCTATTCACAGATGCAATTCAAGTTTGTATCACACCATTAGTACCCACAATAGAAAATAATACTTCAATAATGCTAATAGTCACCGCTGTGCTTTGGAGGTCTCTTCATATCGAACATTTATAACTTGCATCCAATGGTGGTTGCAGACTTTCAAGAGCCAGCTGACTTCCTTCCGAATTAAAATATAACTTGAGAAATTCCTTGCAGAATGATACAAACAATTGTAAAAACATTCCTGCACTTGGTACATATTAAAATGAGGGGAAGCTGGACTAAGCATCCTAAGACAATGATAATTGTGTATACATTTGATACATAGAGGGAAGCTACCATCCTATAGGGAATACAACAAAAGTTTCCTGTATTCATCTGCTCACAGAGCCGAGGTCCATTTTCAGGTCATGTTTAATTTGCACTGCAGGGAATAAATTGTGGTTGCTGTGAAAAAAAAAGCCCTCTAATATGAAATGTAGAGTTGAAATTTCTGCTCATTCCAGATGATCTCTCTGTATGATTGTTGTTACTGCTTCTCGAAATTTGTTGTGGCAATAAAGTAAGTTCAATACAAATATTTGTAAAAAAGAAATCTCTACTGATGCTCTTTCTTGTATTGCTGTAACATTACTGTTTCTGCCAAGGGTGAAGAATAAAAAACAATGTTTTAATGTCTTCTAATTCAACACAAAGAGAGGATAATGATAGTATCCTGCTATTTTATGGTGCTTGTACCAAAGCACTCTACAAAAATCGCTGCTGCATTCCATTATCAAATAATAAGGATTATTTTTTATTTTATCAAACTTACAGGGTTAATGCTGAGCTGCCTTTACCTGCATTTGAAACTTCTACGTGTAGATTGATTTACTTATTTGTTACTTTATTAATTTATACAGTTTTTTTATAGTACTGACATTACCTGAAGGTGTGAAATAGAACATTATATAAGAATTATAAATAACGAAAGTCATAAATAATGAGCAACAACATATAAACAAGTTCAGGAAGATAATATTCAATATTGAGGTAAAGAGGTAATCTACAAGGCAGGAATGAATGCATAACATAAGTCCACCAGTTGAAATAGCTAGAGCAGACTTTAGCTAAGTGTTCTTCAAAAATAAAGATATTCAGTTAAAATTTACAGATTGTCAGTGCAGTAGTGGTGCATAAGCCCGGGGTTCAGGTGTGCCAGACTATAGTTGTACTCCTTCAGAAGGACTGAGCCGTACATCGTTTGTTTGCAAACTTCAGGTGTTCCAGAAGCTGAGATTTCTGATGGCCCAGACTCACCAGATATCTTTAGCTTGGCACAATGGAAATGTGGAGTGGAGGTGTAAAGGGCCTTGTGAGTGATGCAGGCAACTATGTAGATGGTCCTTGTTTCAAAGGGAAGCTAGCAGACCATTATTAGTACTGAAGTGTGGTAATTCCTTTAGGCTCCAGACACTTAGGGTCAGCTGTACAAAATGATTTTGCATTTCTTAACGAACCGAATCGCTATTTTGGTCTGTTATCAAATTCAAAATCTGCATTCAGTATGTATGAATGCTTAAAAGCCAATCACAAAATGCGATTTCTATGCTGTAGGAATTGCATTTAAGAAATAACTAAAATAGGAAATCAGTATTACATATTTCCTATTTGTAATGTCTTACATTTAGAAATCACAAATAAGGAATCGCTTAATACGTACATCACAAATTGTGACTCACAAATACCAATTTCTATACATTCAGTATTTGCGATTACCAAAGTTTTCAGATCTTATTCTGTTATGAACTCTACAGATTAGACACAATTGAAAGTGTGCATTTTTGGCCTTAGATACGACCTGGGGTAGATTGAGACTTTTATCAAGTATGACTCCAAGGGATTTGAGACTGTTGACGAAGGTAGCTTTGCTGTGAAGGATGTTGATTGAGTCCATGCAGGACTGGACTGGCAGTGGTGAATGAGAAGTGTAGATGAAACACAATTCTGTCTTAGATGGATGCAGATTTAATGATGGATAGTCATCAAATCTTAAACTGTGTTTAAAATGTTATCATTGTGGGAAACATTATTTGAGAGTCATGTACAGGTGTAAACATCAAGCAGTGAACACACTCAACCATCTTAACATTGTCCCCTAGCTAAATTACATCCTCAATTGACATCTATCACTTGTCCTGACTTTCATCTACGACAAGAAATATTATTTTCTATTTCATTCAATTAAAAGCTTTGAAAATGTAGAGGTAATTATCAAATTAGGATGTTCTATAAGCACTAATGGTGGGACTGCAATGAGGTTTTCATTTTCTGCACTCAGAAGTCTCATATACCAAACACTGACTAGAGTGAGGGTCCCTACTTGGACAGGGTGCAAACCACTGCCAACTACAGACCCCACTTCTAACACTAACAGTTCAGTTTGTAAACTTATGCGTAAAAGTGGGTTGGGAAATGAAACATTATCCGCAGGGTAGCGCCGCTACCCTGGCGGATGGTGTTTCAACTCGCCGCCAGGCTGCCTGACGGCGGAAGCCTGGCGGTGGGTGAGGGCTGCCGTTGGCGGCCCTAACCTTGTTCATAATATGGTGGTTTGGCCCGCCATGCCGGCTGCCGGCTT
Source organism: Pleurodeles waltl (assembly GCF_031143425.1). Taxonomy (NCBI): domain Eukaryota; kingdom Metazoa; phylum Chordata; class Amphibia; order Caudata; family Salamandridae; genus Pleurodeles; species Pleurodeles waltl. The sequence goes on from NC_090449.1 coordinate 927,604,711, forward strand.
CAGCCGCCACTGCCGGCATGGCGGGCCAAACCGCCAAGATTGTAATGAGGGCCTAAATGTCCATAATCAGGAATTCTCTTTACACAAGATTGCAATGTTGTTAGAAGTATTTCCTGTGAAAAATTGACACATTAAAAACATTTAGTGACGAATTGACAAGGAATGGGAATTGGCAGAGCTGTACTGCGTCAGTTCTGAAATGTAGGTATGCTCCATATTTACAAAAATAAAGCACACCCCTGTGTTTCACCTAGCACTGGTGCTAAATTTTGCTTCCAGTGCCAATGCAGTCATCCTTGCAACATAGTGCAAGGGTGTCTGCGTTTACTGGAATGATGGTTTATGTGCAGGAAGGTGTCCCTTCCCGCACATAAACAATCTACAATGGCGATTTGGCACTTCTACGTGTGCTGCAGAATGCAGCACACACGGAAGAAGCAAATTGTCATTACTGAATTACAGATTTACGACTTCTTGTAAATCTGGGTAAGCATCAAAAATAATGGGTATTACGGTCGAACGCCCACAGCAACACCCATTGCATGCCCTGGAAAACTGCATCAAAGGAGCCCATATTTACAAAAAAGTGGCTTAGCATCACCTTGTAAATGTCCCACAGTGCACAGCACCACCGGATCGTCACAAAAAGTGATGATGCAAGCCCCTAACCCCACCAGAGCGTCACTTTTCCCTCTCTTTCCTGTGTGCTGCTTCTCCTTCACACCTCCCTCATGCTCTCTGTGTTGCTCTCTTGCGCTCAGCTCACCCATTGCGTTTCACATCGCTTTCTGTCCCACTCAGATTGGTTTTAAAACCCACCCTCTGTCCTGCTCCCTCATCCCTCCTTGCTCGCTGCATCCACTTGTCTATGGCTTTTACCCAGTGGTGGTTTCTTCTCGAGGGTGGCGGAGCTTCGCCACCCACTCGCTGCGAGCTGTGCAGGAAAAATACAATGGCAATGAAAAGATTTAATTGCCATTTTATTTTCCCCCCACAGTGTCACACCAGCCCAGAAACATGCTGGGCATGTTCTCTTCCGGCAGCAGAGGACTGGAGCAGTGCCTGGCAGGGACGCTCCAAAGTGTGCAGGTCACTTTGGCCGGCTGCTTTGTGCCAGCCAAAGTGACCTGCGCACTTTGAACTTCTCCACTCAGCTGTCTAAGACAGCTCGGTGGAGACCAGACACAGGCCTTCAGGGCCTGAAGAGGCGTCCAGCCAGGACGTTCCATCCAATCCAGGCACTTCTTTCATGCTGGTTAACAGCTGGCACACTTTGAAATTCTCCACTCAGCTGTCTAAGACAGCTGGGTGGAGACCAGATACAGGCCTTCAGGGCCTGAAGAGGCGTCCAGCCAGGACGTTCCATCCAACCAGGCACTTCTTTCATGCTGGTTAACAGCATGAGAGCAGCGCCTGGATTGGTTAGGGGAACTCTTCCGGCATCAGAGAGCAGAAGCATACAGAGAAGGACGTGCAGCCCGTGGGTAAGTGCCTTTTCATTTTAATGTGTAATGTTTGTGTAATGCATGTGTGAAATGTTATGTACGTGTATAGTGCATGTAAGTATGTAGTGCATGTACTTGTAAGGTTTGTGTAATAGTGTTATTTGGTCCTTAGCGCGGAGGAGTGGTTTACATTGGGGTTTTTGAGGGGGTGTTTCTTTTTTTTTTTTTTTTTTGTGAAGTTGTGGGGCACTTTACTCACCCCACCACTTTAAAAAGGTACAAACCGCCACTGCTTTTACCTGCTCCTCTGTTGCTTCCAGGTCCCTCCCTACTGAGCTCAGCTTTTTATTTAATATTGACTTGCTTCACTTCCTACCCCCACCTTCTGCAAATCTTGTCTGCCTTTTTTTAACACTGCATTCATACACTTCCTGATGTGCATAATCATAGTGTGTGATACAATGCGTCAGCCATCTTGAAACTGTAATAAATATGGAAAGCACTGTTCTCTATATTTTCCAGAGGTCCCAGTGTTGAGCTGTCATGTTGCTTCATGCAACGTGGCGAGCATTATGATAGTAAAGAGAACAGGGTTTTCTGATTGCTCTTTATACATTTTGTCACTAATGGTTATACTAGTACTGGTGTATTAGAAAAGCATCTGGCATAGCAAAACTAATAGCGGCAGAAGGAAAGCATTGGCACAGCAAGACCTATTGGCTTTGCCAGTCTTTGTTTTGCTTGTCGCAATGCACATTCTCAACAACCATTTTTGCATAAGTTAATTTAAATGAATAAAAAATAAAATTTTATGGCATTCTAAATATATATTATTTACTGTTAGATTCCCACCAGTAGCTGAGGGCAGTGCGTTTCTAAATTTATTCATACATTATTGAACTAAAAAAACGAAAACTCTGGTGAATAACACTAAATCGTTTTTTTTTAAAACAATTAAATATAAAAACCACTGCCTTTAAATTAAATACATTCGTTGGTCATTTTTATAGAGCAACTGGCAAGGTTTATTTAGGAGATTTCATGGCTGGCTTCTGCAATGTGCACCCTCTCCCCCTTAACCCATAACTCACCAGGAACACTTTCCTCGTGACAGACACTGCAAGGATCAAAGAGTGGAACAAAGGCGCTGGGTGACGTGAAGCCCGGGTTCTGAAGTGCAAGGATGGATGGACGGGCAGGCTGGAAAATCCTCGGTGACACCTTGGCCAGCTCCAAGGAGCTCTGTTTATGTAATTACTGCGCCAGTGCTCACTAGATGTGCAGGGCCTAAACAAGAATCTGCCAGCAGTGACCCCTGGGAGAGCTGCAGCAGTATTTCAACAAGCTCACCCATCATTGTCAATCAGGGCATTGCACCTGACATCCCATTAGAGGTTTTAAGTATCTAGATGTCATCTTGAACAGGCGAACAGTTCCTCAACCGACCTTTTAAGGAGGCGGGAACCCTACAACATGTTCCTAACATTTCAAATAATTTCCATATGTATTTCTGCTGATGCTGGAAGCTGCAAATATTTTCTATCACAATATTTAATTTATTTTACGAATATAATTATCGGCCATAATTAGCTGCGGTTAATGCATGTGAATTTTCTCATTAAAATACTTTCACATCCCTTTTAAATTATTTTGTGAAAAAAACACCTCACCAACACCAATCCAGCGTCAAAGTCAGGAGGATAATGGTTTTAAAAAGATTTGAGAAAATAAATATTCTTTTTAAGTGCTACCTTAGAGTGAAGATTTTTTTTTGGCAATTTACCAAGATAAAGTTTTTGTAAATATAGGAGGACTAGAAAAGTGCTGGTGCACCCATAATCAGAATCTATGCAAATCTGCACTAACATAACTGAAACTTTGCTGGCCGCTAAAAACACAAATCTACAGCAGTGAATTATATTAAAGAGAATTTTGATGATTTACTAAATCAGACCCTATTTTATTTATTTCATGTAAGTGAAGGGAAAATATTCAGAGGTCTACTGCTAAAATACACATGGATATGCAGACGTAAAAATTAATAGACGTTCTTGATTAGTTTCACAATGAGAGCATCTAAATTGAAAACTTTCATCTTGTTATATGAAGTTGGGTAAGCTTGTTAGGTTTGAACAAATGACCTCGCTAAGTTTTCAACACGTTTTTTGACATAATACTGAAATGCAGGATCTGGCAGACCATATTAAAGAACATGTATGGTTTCTGTATAAGGCTGGTTTGAAACTCCATGTGATTAATTAAAAGCCCTGCATAATGGTGCACAACTGGACTACACTAAGGGTTTTGATGGTGAATGTAGAAAGAAGACTAACAGTAAGAGTAAAAGAAGAACACAAGCACTGACAAAGGCAATGAGTCTGGAGTTGACTGCCACCCTTTGGCTTTGTCAGTGCCATGATTATTCCCATTCTTAATAGCTGGGCGAGCTGCTGGGCCATTGTTAGTCTGAAAATATCATAGACTAAAAGCAACTATATATTTGGGTCTCAAAAAACACACATTGCCTTTGTATTACTTGGCACTGAAGGGAACAACTTTGTGGATGTGCTTCTTTTGAAAGGGCAGAATGCCATCACTCACTATGAAGTTATCCAATGGCAGAAGCGGGGTTACCCATTGTCACATGCTCTATGAGGTAGTGGGTGGAAGAAATTGTGAATGACATAATAACAGACCAGTGGATGAAGAGCGCTGGCTGAAAGCCCTAAACGTACGTTATACATATAATTATAATACAATTTAAATGTTTTTGGTTACAATAGACCTAAATACAACAACATATAGGTGAGAACTGGGTTAAGTTGGTTGATTTAGGAGTATTTTGAAAGCATCCCAGAATAGTGTGAAAGTATGCAGATGGGGACAAGGATAAGGGAATATGTAAGTGGTTCAGAAGTATTTCATGCAATCGTGTTTGTCTTACAACAAAAATGGGATGTAATCTCATTGTATATTTTAGGTTTGTAGGATTTAGTAGACTGGACTTACTGAAGGAATACATATGTAGGTATCACTATCAAGTAAATAGGAATAGATGTGCCAAAGGGAGAAAAAGCTCTCAGTGTTACAGTATTGCCAGTTAATGATGAATTACATTTTTGGGATGCCAGAGACCTTATGAAAATGAATACATTACGGCTTACCCAATTGATTAATTTGGTAGGGCACCTTACATGGAACAAAGAGCTGTGCTGGAAGCAGTCTGCTGGGTGGTTGATGTACTGTATGCTTTTCTAGGCATGTCACTAGAACAACACAGATGTTCCAAGCTCAGCTGACTTTATAGTCTGTTTAATTCTCCCACTACTGCATATGGTATTTTAATAATTTTTGCTAGTCATTTATCTAATATATTTTTTCGTATTTTACATAAGAGCATAAACTGCAGGCCTTCAATGAGTCCAAAGTTGTTGGTATATAAACCAGAGGAGGGCAGTAGAAGTTTCCAAAAGTATTAAGAAATATGATGATCAGTCAGCTGCCACATGTGGTTGATTAGATCCTCAGGGAGGGACAACATTCTAGTTCCATAAGAACAGAGTTCTCTTGATAGTTTATGAATGGTAATAGCCTATTTTTGTCCAGTGAGGCCATACAGAGAGCAGTGAAAAACATACCTTAAATCTTGAAGTTGATTTTCCCCTCATACTAGGAAATAAGACCATGGAAAATGACCTTTAATGCAATGTTCTAAATCAGTAATTGTCCATGCTGCCTATGAAACTTTGTTTATGTATGTAAATAAGTGAACACCCCTCAATCATACTGAAGAAGCCCAATAGCTACATGAGCTGCCGTATAAAAAAAACCTGTAGGAACAGAAACATCAAATTTTAACTTATGTGACTGCAGGCTCATGCCTTACAATCAAGTACTGCACAAAAGATGAGATACGAGTGAAAAGTATTTTGTAGCACCTTTGTAATGATACATTGCTTGGCCAGAAAGTCATGCCCACCCCATCCTGGTACTGATCTCCTCTGAAGTTACACAGATGCTTTTGAGGATAGTTCCTCTGACTATGTTCTGCAGTGACACATACCGTTCCACTAGCGATTCTGACCTGTTCCCTGTGTCATTCTATTTCTCCTACAGCTTTACAATATACAAACTTTATTTTCTTGAAAATATGACCCTAATTAATGCATATTGCTGAACTGTATAGGTCAAAACAGTGTTGAATGGGACAACAAATATGATTCCTCCTAAGCTGAGCAGATTTCACTGTATACCAAAACATAGATCATGATAATGATTTAAAGGAGGGAGACATCAAGCCAGGCCTAAAAAAATCATAAAAATGTTACTAGACCTGCAGGTCGTGTAGCTTGAATAATTGACTCGATCTAACTGTAATGCACTTGACTCGGAAACGGGTCTCAAATTGAGTGATCCTAGGCAAATATTGTATTTTACAGTCACCTTTTTCTTCATTTTCACATATGAGTGCACCTTCAAATATGTGAGTTCAGCATTTCTGCTGTAAAATAATCCTCCTTTGTTTGATTATATAAACTAAACATTTGCTCGATGTATACTAAATCTAGCCCACATGTAGGGTACACATGATCCGTGCATGACTTGCCTCTTAGTTTACTAATAGCTTTGCCATCAGGGCAGGAGTGTTTCTCAGTTTATGTTTAAACACTCACTTTTAATAAATATATTAATAAAGAATGATGTGGTAGTGCACTGTCATTTACAGACAGTAAGTTTCCAAGAAATGACCCAAAAACCTTCCCACTAACTTGCAGCTTTACTGATAAAACCATATAATGCATTAATGATAATATGTGAAAATTGGGTTTCAGAAAACTTTTATCATTTGCACATCACCAAGTAAAGTTTCTGACTTTTTTTCATCCTATTAAAATATTTTTTTCATCACACAGAAGTACAAAAAAATGGTCTTTCACAGCTACTGAAATGTAGTTTGAAATGTCTGTAATGTTGACTTAGTTATATAAATGTTGTGTGTTAGGAAAAAGCTGATACCAAAAGCCTTTCACTTCACATAGGTCAGACAGTTCACCTTACAAATCCTGGAACTCTGCAGTCACAAGGAAAAGTATTTGCATTGCAAGAAGACAAACTGACTTTTGACCTCTGGCTCTGAACACAGAGCAAATGTGACAAGATTAATATTTAAAGGCATCTTAATTTCTAATTCAGTTTCTGACTGAACAGAACACTTGTTCTTTGCCAACTCACCAGGGCTCGACCTCATGAAATAAAACTTGTGAGTGGTTGAGTAGATTTTTGGAGCCCTGCAAGCGAAGGCAGGTCTACTCTCCAATAGTTCTTCATCCAATTCTGTACTGATACCCACTTTAGGTTTACCCTGAAACCAGCTAGCTATTTGACGTATTTAAATCTTGAGATGGAACGGTTTATATGCCTGGCAAGAGCATCCCAAGAAAGCAACGTGTCTCCTTTGAGCAATTGACGCTAACTTAAAATACCAGAGTTCAATAGCAGAATGGCCAGCATATCTTGAAGACAGAATGGAGTCCCAGGGGAGTGCCATATGAGGGCCAAAGCACTGTGATATTGTATACCAAGGACCTTCCTAATGCTGGACCATGCCTCACATGCCGCCTCTATGACTCCAAAGTGGATCTTTTTGAAGTATCTGGGATGACCAAATTTGGATAGAAAATGGCTACCCTTTTCTTTCAAGTCTGCAGTAAGCGCTTGATAGCACAGAGGAAAAAGTTAGTAATTCTCAGCCAATAATGACCTAATATTTTTAGGTTAGAAGGCCCAACAGTAAAAATGAAAATCTGGCAGTGCAATTCCTCCACCCACTTTCTTTTTACAAAGCTTCTTCCATGCAATCCTCACGCTCTTATTAGACCAAATAAAGCTGGTCAAAATCTCCTGTAATCTTTGAAGCTGCTCTGCCCCAAATGGTAGGGGTAGTGAATTAAAAATGAAAGTAAACTTGAAAAGGATAATCATTTTAGTCAGGTTGGTTCGTCCTAAGATTGATAATGGGAGATATGAACATGACTGCAGAAGTTTCCTACTTTCTACCATAAGTCTATTAAAACTAAACAGAGAAATATTTTCCAAATCTTTGACCACACATATTCACAGATATTGAATTTCTACCTTCTCTAGAGGGCTATCATTAGAGGCATTCCACATCATCACCTCTGTCTTTTCCAGGTTCACCAGGTAACCTGAGACTTCAAATTGTCCACGATTATTGGAAAACATTTTTGTAAGGCGTGTGTGTATATAAGGAGGTTGTCAGCATAAAGCACCTCTTTTTTAATCCACTGGTGATATCGGAAGGGGAGGATCCTCTGATCTTCCCTGATCCATCTGGCCAAGGGTTCAATTTAAAAATTAAACAACAGAGGTGAGAAAGGACACCCTTGATGTGTGCCTCTTCGTATCCTGAACTGTGATGAAAGATTGCCATTCACCAACACCCTTGTGACATGTCTTATAGATGGTCTTTATTACTTTAAGAAAATTATCACCTAGGCCGTTACGTGCAGTTATTGCATATGAAAATGGCCATGAGTCAAGTCATGGAGGTGCCTATTTTTCATGAGGCCCTTCTGAGTCTCATGAACCAACTTGCCCATAACGCTCACTAATCCCTTTGCTCATATACTCGTAAAGATATTATAATTGCTATTAAGTAAAGAGATATAGGCCATATGAGTCACAGTTTTTTGTCCCTATTCGGCTTTTGAATGATGGTGATAATGGCGTCATTCTAAGACTCAGAGGCTGGAAGAGCATTCACAAATATAGCATTCATTAAATTGCATAAGAAAGGGGATATCTCTTCATTAAAACCCTTGTAGAGCTTGTTTGGAATACCATCGAGGCCTATTGCCTTCCCTTTTTTCAGTCCACCCAGCGTTTTGTGAACCTCCACCTCACTAATCTGCTGATTAAGAAGTTGCTGAGAATCTGAATCTAGTGTTGGAAAAGCTTTCTCGTTAAACCATTCGTTTATGGAGGCATCCAAAATTGTAGCCTTCTCAGGCTACAAGTTTATATAAATTTTGATAAAAATTACAAAAAGCCTTCTTGATGTCGGAGTCTTCTAGGCAGCCTTCATTGGTTTCTTTAACCACTATCTCCCTAACTATGTTCCTAACTTTTTCTGTCCTGATCTTCCATGCCAGTAATTTCCCACATCCGTCACTGTATTCATAATGGACTAACTCACTGGCTTCCCACCGCTTCCAGATTAACCCTTCCAGGAATTCTAACAGGGAACCCTTGATCTCCTTAATGTGGATTTCTATAGCAGCCTGGCTACTGGGATCACTGCCGTTATCCAGGGCCTTCTAGGCTTCAGGTATATTGCAGTCTTGCTCCCTCAGCCTATTACTCTTCTCTTTCCTTCTAAAGACAGCAAGGCTAATCAGCCTCCCCAAATAAAAGCTTTATATGTGTACCATATAACGTGAATAGAGGCTGAACCTTTATTAAACTCAAAGAAGTCTAGGGTGTCATGTTTCAACTGCAGAACCGGTACCTTCTCCCCTAGAAGCAAACTATCAAGGTTCCTCCTAGGAAGAGAGAAAAAGTCAGGCAGTTGCAGCTCCAATTGTACAGCAGCATGATCTGACAGATGTGCTGGACAGTGAAATATCCCTTTAACCTTGTTCCTCAATCTGGAATATATTAAAAAATAGTCTATCCCCGAGGAGTGGCTACACTTCTTTTTGTGATGAGCATATTCTTTTTTCTGGCCCACCCTCCCACGCCAGACATCCAAAAGACCCAAATCCTTCATCATCCTATAAATGCACTCACACATCTTTGGGCAGTTAGCTGTTGGTCTGGAGGTAGACTTGTCCAGAAGGGGGTCTAATACAACATTAAAGTTGCCGACAATGATTATATGGTTCCCAATTACCACCAAGTGTGAGTATAGCTCCAAAAGAGTGGTGGGATCATCTAACTTAGTGCCGTAATACACCACATATGTGTATCCTACAACAGATATTTTAATATTAGCACTCAGCCACCTGCCCCTTGGATCTCCCCCAAATAAGGTTGCACTGATCTCTTCACTATAATAGCTACCCCCTTCACATTACAATTTTGATCTGAACCTGCAAACTGACTAATCAATCTCTGGGATTTTAATATTTCCTTCCACTCCTCCGGACGTAAATGAGTTTCTTGCAGTAAGATAATATCACTATTGAATTGATTTAAATATTCAAATATCCTCCTCCTTCTACTACCTACCCTAAGTCCAATTACATTACCAAGCTAAAGTCTTCAGGCTACGCACTTTGGTTAGTTCATTTCTTATATTCTTACTATCTCAAGTGTTATCCTCATAAGAACATTATCGTTGCCATGGAATTAGACTGTCATTTTTTTACTTTTCTCCCACATGGCCCCACCCTGTGACTAACTGTTCTAACCACTACCACCTGTGCAAGTATCCCACTCAACGATACAACCCATATAACCCACCCTCCCCCCAGGAACCCTTCCTTTACCAAAGATGGGTAATCAACCATACCTCTTGAGATACACTTCTCTGATGTGGCTATTTCTGTGATTTAATCTGCTTTATCTAGCTCTCTACCTCTGGGGGCTCTCGGAAATTAAACATTTTATTATTCCACATTACCCTAAGAGTAGCTGCAAACTTCAATTGTGGTGTTGCACCTAATGACGTCAATTCATGTATACAACTCCCCAGTTCCCATTAGAAATATCATATCTAATTCAGAACTGCCACTCCCCCACCTTAAGGCTCCTAGCTTTCAGGGCATCTGAGAGAATCTGTTCCTTTACTACAGAGGAGCGAAAGTTGATCAAGATTTTCCTGGTCTTTTCTCTACTGAGGTTGCTTCTAAAGGGGTCCCTATGTATTCTCTGTATTTCTGATTTGAAATCCAGTGAGGCGACTGAAGGAAAATACACCTTAATTAACCTTATAATGAAACCCTTGATGTTGCTGCCTTCTGCTCCCTCTGGGATATTCAAAAATCTTGGATTGTCTCGGTTAGAGACAATTCTAGTTTATCCTGCAATTCTTTTTCTCCTAATTTCAGGGTATGAATTTCCTTGCAGTTGGCCTCAACCTCCTTCCTCAAAGCCCATAAAGAGGCCTCCATATTACTCAGTCTCTCTGAGAGCTCAGTAAACATGTTATCCAAACTGTCACAGGCATCCTGAATTTTTCCCTGATTGCGCTCAGAGATCTCAAATTTGTTCTTAGCCTCTTTCGCCAAAGAACTTAATACGGATTCTAGATCTTTATACTCACCAGTCTCCAAAGTACCTGCGGGCTGTGGGAGGGATGATCCCTTTTGCCCACAAAAAACCTAACCCGGCTTGGCTATTTCTTGTGGATCAGCCCCCACATACTCCGAGGACTTACTGACTCTGACCCTGCTGGTCCCAAAGATCCTGACAATACAGAAACAGTTCTGGTGCCCAGAGCCCTCCTGTAGGTGCATGCAGCGGGTAACTTGGCAGCTCCATTACCTTTGAACTTGGCCCCATGCCCAACCATGCCTGAAGAACCGCTCATGGGGCTCATGTGTAAATAAGGCAAAGAGATTTGCAGCATTATGTTACTTGAGCCTGTAAGCACAGCACAGAATGGTGAAAGCCAGCTTGTGCTGACACTCCTCCATAGGCCCCAGAAGCTGATCTGGGCCGTGGCACAATGATCCTGGCTTAATCCTGAGACAGCCCGCGACCACAAGTGATGGGACACCTCTCTCCTGCCACGCTGAGGAGGACAGCAATCCCAAATGCGGCGACCCATACAATGCCAACAATAGCTGACGAATCCCCCGAGTCAGGTGAGCTTGTGTTATGCGGTTACTCTTACTGCCGGAGAGGGGAAGCGCTCACAGCCCGCACACTAGCTAGCCGACACGTTGCCCTAGAATCCTCCTTGGAGACTGTCAGATTACTCTGTAGGCTAGCCCAACCTTGTGTGAAAATCTTAATAGGTTCCTGTACAGCTAAGGGAGGTTGGACTTTTTGAAACAGGAGACAACAAGAATTCCTCCCTACATCCACTCCCTAGCTTAACTCAGTAATAGTTAAATTACAAGTGGTTTGATTAGCTTTAAATACAAAATAATCACATGGAAAGCTTACAGCAACTTGGGCTCTCTCTTCTCTTCACTTCAGAGGCTTCTTCGCCAATTATGTGGCTAAGAAATAATATTGTGTGCATGTCGATATGACATTTAAGTTAACTTAATAGGTTAATGTGTAGATTGATGAGAGCAATAAATGTGGTGTTGATGTGGGAACACTTAGGCAACTATAGCTGTTGTGCTGTGCTAAGTTTGATGGTACCAAGTATTTTTACTATTGTTATAAGACATAGGGCCATATTTGTGGAAAATGGCCCACACTGTGTCATTTTTCTTAACGCAAGCTAACTCCAGTCCCTGCTTCATCTGTGTGCCATATTTATGAAATGAAGCGTGATGGCCCTAAGGAATGGCTAGAGTCTCAAAAAAAGACGCTAGCTGGTGAGGGATGGCGTAAGGGGTAATGGCGCTAGTGGGTCAAAAATGACGATATGCTGATTAGTGACAAAATACCTGCTGCTAGTCATCCTAGCAGCCAAATAATGACTTATGTTGAAGTATAGACAGGAGTCATTACCACTACCCTAATGCAGACCACAGGGGACCAGTGTCCCCTGGGTAAGCCCTATATGCCCAGTGCCAGCCAAGGGGCCCATGTAAGGGACCCCCAATGGCACACCACACACATAAACATACACTTACCTGGGATGGGCTCCCTTCTCCTGCAGTGTCCCTGTGGTGTTGTGGTATAGGTGGTGGTGATGCTGGGGGTTGGGGTGGGCATCTTTGTGCCCACTCTGTGGTTATTCTCCATGAAATAGGCCTATGTGCACATTAATGCCTGGTCTGATCAAGCGTTAAATAATGGCGCTAAGAGGGCCTAGAGACATTATTTAAGTCTGCCTCCCACTTGCGCGTCGTTTTAGCATCAAGTGCATCAAGTGTTCGAAGGGAACGCCTATGTTGCTTCTCATTATTCAAGGTAGGTTGGCGCTTTCTAAAAATGGTGCTAACTCCTAACTTTTGACACTAGATGGGTCTAGCGTCAAAATATAAATATAGAGTTAAGTTAGCACCGCTTTAGTGTCACAATAAATGGTGCTAAGGCAACGCTAACCTTCCATAAATATGGGCCATAGTTCTTGAAAGTGTGGAGTGCTCCTTTCCCCATGCACCCCACCCCAGAAGCTCAACACAATGATAGCAGGGACGTAAGATGCACAGAGAAAAGATCATTACCACCAGGTCTCCTCGTTCTCATCCCCTTTGTCACAGGTGAGATACTGAATATCTCACGTACAGAACAAAAGAACAGAGGAAAGCTCTTAAATGCTCTTCCCCCTCCCACTGGAGGCTACATAGGTAGCACATTCCCAGCATTCACCCTATTCTTTTTTCTGTCCTGCTTCAGGAGGAAGAGATGAGGAGTGGTGGTTGTCCTGGCAGGGCCTGGGTGATCCATTGTATTTTAATATGTTCCCGACTGTTGTGACAGATGGACGGTTGTGCCGGCCGGGGAGCAGCGGTGTTCCTGTTCTGCTGCGTCTCCTGGGATGCAGAGCTTGCCAGGAGATGCAGTCCTGGCCTGGACAGACCTGTGCATTATGGCCAGGTCTCGTCTTGGCCCACGGCTTGGTATCTATCTGGCTTCCGGGTAAGGTGGCCCATGCAGGCGTTGTTGGGCAGTATTATGGCTGGCATAAAAAGCTGGTGACTTCAGAGTGAAGCGCTCATAAAGCTTTCATTCTCCGGGGGCATGTAAATACTGCATAGTATTTTTTTTTTTTTTTGTCTCTGGCTGGGTACTCTTCTGCTGTTCAGTGTTGGGTGGCTACTGGTGACATGGGGAAGCATTCCAGGAAGAGGAGGCATTTGGAGCCCTCTTCTTCCTCAACATGGGATTCTTCTTCTTCCTCCCCCTCTCACTCAAAGCACCCCAGGGAATCTTTGGACTCAAAGTAACAGTGCCTGATTAAACAGTCTTTTTGGAAATTATAGGCTGGTTCATTTCCACACAAAGAGGTAGTGTTACTGCCTTCTTCTCATTCCTTGGCATTTGAAGAGGAGGTACATGGGTCAGAGAAGGAGAAGGGCATATATATTACAAACGATATGTTGCTGGATCTTTTCAGGCACGTAAAGAGGAACATGGGTTTTCCTGAGGAGGAAATTCTGGGCACTTCCGTTGGCTCTCTTCTTCAGCAGTTCCAGAGTTCAGTGCAGTCTGATGTTCCGATGCATGCTTATATCTCTGAGGTCCTTAAGTGAGAGTGGAGGGGCCCTGATGAGTCCATCCTGCTTCACCTCATGGCTAAATTGTATTCTTTGTAGGATATGCAGCTGGACCTTCCTAACTCTATGCCAATTTACTGTTTTGTGGCCGGTCTGGTGGGGAGGGCGTCCTTGGCAGAGGATGCTGTGATTCGGGACTCAGTGGGTAAAAATGTGGATGCTGCCTTAAATAAGGTTTATTCTGGCATGCATTTGGTGCTGCGTGCTGGGATTTATGGGACTTATGTGGCACAATCTTTGATTTTGTACTTTAGGGCTCAGCACAGATCCATGATGGATCGATCTGATTGCGTTGTTACTGGAGGTCATCGAGCACCAGGTGGAATATCTTTCAGATATTTATTTTGAGGTCATCAGGGCAGCTGCTTTGTCTAGAGGTGCCAGCATTTCGGCCTGGCGCAATTTGGTCTTGAAGGATTGGTGCAGTGAGTCAGCACAGAAGACGTCTGCAATCTGCAGTTCCTTTCCAGGGGGCTCAATTGTTTGGGGTGAAACAGGAGGAAAAACTGCACAAAGTGTTCAAGGAGAAGAAACATTCTTCCTCCTTGTGGCAGCCAGCCTATGATAAGCTGTATAGCAAGTGCAAGTCACCTTTTACCCAGCCTCCTCAACGTTTCCCTCAGCAGGGAAAGTTTCAAGTCTACAAGAGTAAGGACATGAAGGCCAAGTCACCTCCTAAGCCTTGCTCATGACTATATGGTTGCGTCATTGGAGGGGCCTGCAGGGGGTCTTCTTTGGTGGTTCCTTCCTGTTTGGGAGGCCTCTACTTCAGACAGCTAGGTGTTGGACATCCTAAGGGAGGGTTACAGGCTCGAGTTTTCTGTTCTACCAGTTTTCGCTGATGTAAGGCCCACTCCTTGACCTTCAAAGGTGCAGAAGTGCATGGCCCTTCCTCAAGATATAGACTCTCTTCTCTTAAAGGATGCCATCATGGAAGTCCGTCGGGCAGAGCAAAGAAAAGGTTTTTATTCCATCATATTTCTGGTGCCAAAGTCCAGAGGAGGTTTTCATTTGGTGTTGAACTTGAAGGCCCTGAACAAGTTTGTAGTGACATTGCCATTCAAGATGGAAACTATTCAGAGGATCTTTCATCTGGTACTCAGAGATCACTGGATGTGTATGCTGGATCTGCATTACGCATACTATCATGTCCCAATTCATCCTCTGGACCAGCAGTTTCTATGGTTCTATATTCAGCTACGCAAAACCTTGATAATTCTGGCCCACAGATTGAGTAACATTGGTGTGAGAGATGAATAGCATTGGTAGGAGAGTGTGAGTGGCATTGGTGCTAGAGTGTAAGGGTTGTATTGTAATGTATTGCATGGCAGCATTTATATAGTGCTTACTACATTTATGGGAGCCTGCTAGATGGCGTGTTTATCTAGAGATGTTTACTTATAGATGCTCAGGAACCATACCACTTCATCATAATTGTAAAGTACAGTTGTGGTGTCTCTTTGACACCAGTGCTTTTATGTCAGATTTATCAAGGTTTGAATCAACACTGCTCCACGCAAGGGACACATGGGCAACGCAAACCTAAGTGAGATTTATCAAGCCACGCAAGGCCACTTGCACGGCCCTGCAAGGCATGATAAATCAAGGGAAACACAAGGCAGGGCAAATCGCTGTCTTGCCTTACACTTCCCCATGGACACGTTCCATGGGTGGAGCGTGGGCGTTCCCACGCATCTACCCATGGAGTTTGGCTCTTTCACAGATTTACCATTAGTGGTGGACCCGGGAATGCATCAAAATGCTATGCCTCCCTATGTGAGGCTAAACAAGGAGAAATATATTTAGTTCTCATTGTTTCCTCTTTCTAGGTATGCTGCATTCTGAAGCACACAGAAAAGAGAAAAACGACTCTTAGGATTGCTTTTTTTGCAGGAAAGTGCCCCTTCCTGCACAAATAGAATGCTTCCTACAAAACAGGCACCCTTGAACCATAACACAAGGGTGCCTGTGTTTGCACTAAGCAGCCAAAAGTCCACCAGCGCTACGATAGGCAGCCCTATTCCTTTCACCCAGAGCGGCAAATCGGCTTGTGTTGCTTTGCATGACAAAATGATAAATATGGGCCTCCATGCACTGGTTAAGGTATAACCTTCAGGGAAAAGCACTGAAGTAAAGATTTGGGGGCATATTTATACTCCGTTTGCGCCGAATTTGCGTCGTTTTTTTCGACGCAAATTCGACGCAAAACTAACTCCATATTTATACTTTGGCGTTAGACGCGTCTAGCGCCAAAGTTCATGGAGTTAGCGTCATTTTTTTGCGTGAACACCTTCCTTGCGTTAATGATATGCAAGGTAGGCGTTCCCGTCTTAAAAAATGACTCCGATGCATATGCGTCGTATTTATACTCCCGGGCAAAAATGACGCCCGGGAGTGGGCGGGTCTAAAAAACCCGCATTAGCGCCAGATTTTAGCGCCTGGGTCAGGGCAGGCGTTAAGGGACCTGTGGGCTCAGAATGAGCCCAGAGGTGCCCTCCCCTGCCCCCAGGGACACCCCCTGCCACCCTTGCCCACCCCAGGAGGACACCCAAGGATGGAGGGACCCACCCCAGGGACATTAAGGTAAGTCCAGGTAAGTATATATATATATTTTTTTTTTGTGGCATAGGGGGGCCTGATTTGTGCCCCCCTACATGCCACTATGCCCAATGACCATGCCCAGGGGACAGAAGTCCCCTGGGCATGGCCATTGGGCAAGGGGGCATGACTCCTGTCTTTGCTAAGACAGGAGTCATTTCAATGGGGGATGGGCGTCGTAAAAAAATGGCGCAAATCGGGTTTTGGCGATTTTTTGGCCTCAGCCTGACTTGCACCATTTGTGGACACCCATACGCCATTTTCCCCCTACGCCGGCGCTGCCTGGTGTACGTCGTTTTTTTCAACGCACACCAGACAGCGCCGGCGGCTAACGCCGGCTAATGTCATTGAATAAATACTGCGCCCGCACGGCGCTTCAGAATGGCGTTAGCCGGCGCTAATTTTTTTGGCGCAAAACTGCGTTAGTGCAGTTTTGCGTCAAAAAGTATAAATATGGCCCTTGGCTTGGAACTCTGCTAGTGTGATTAGTCTAAATAGTGCCACTACAATGACACCTGCAGACTGGTCATGTTGGAGAAATGCAGGCGGTACCCCAGGGAGCAGGAGCCGGCACTTTAATCACCAGTAGATGATAGAAAGACGAAGTAAATCGAGGGAGAATGGTGTAGGAGGAAGGACTGAAAGTTCGAGGGGCATTCCATCAGTTGGGCGGACATTTTGGTCTCTCTAAGGAGGAGGTTAGATGTGAAAGGAGCAAGAACATCCAGCGGGGTGGAGGAACAGAAAATTCACAATGAGTACAGGTGTGCGGAAATGAAAATAACGTTTGAATGACATGCTACGTTAAGGAAAATATGTCGGTGTTCCGTTATGATTCACGTTTGTTTTCGCTTGTAGGCGCGAGACATATTTGTCACTGGGAGGGAGGGAAATTGGGATGTTGACCTTTATTCTCAGTGCTAATCTCCTCAATAGGGTAGAAGTAGAGACAAAGTGCAGTGCTCTGCAAATCACGAGCCTCGCGCAGTGCAATGTGCACGTGAAAGGGATGCAAATATGAATCCGCATTTTGCTGACTCCGCTTTATAGTCGGCTGCTTTAGTTTATGTGGCAGATGTGTGAAAATAAAATGCGTTACTTGTTTGTACTTCGGTTGGAACGCTACTTGGGATCAGGGCCGGCTTTAGCGCTCGTGGCACACTCTGCTACAGTCTTTATGGCGCCCTCTACCCTCTACTCTATCTTTTCCTCTGAATCCCACACTACCACCCGGCAAATGTGCCCCTCATCTCTCCATGCAGCATATTAACCCTCTATGCTACTTTATGGCGAGTCAAAGTTGCCGCTAGACAAGACTCACATCTCTCGCCCTTGCAGGAACATTAATCATGAGGTATCTTGACATTTTAATTGTTTCCTGAAGGCTGGAGCACAAGGAACTTTACAGTAGGTGTTTTTAAGTCATTGCTAAACACTGCGCCCCCTTAAGGTCAGCGCACCCCAAACTAGGTCAGCGACTGGGGCGGCCGCACCGCCCGCACCACCCTAAAGCCGGCCCTGCTTGTGCACTCCCTATTGTGGGTTTCACAAAGTTTTTGTACCTGGAACTCGTCTTACTCTTAGAAATTAAGAAATAACACACCTAAGTCAAAGTAATACACAACAACTGCCACAGTGAAATAAAACATCAGTACTTATCGAAATGGTCAGGCCAGACATTTGCACTATTGCATAGAAACATGTTAATCAAACGTTTAAAAGCAAATCAAAGTAAATAATACAGAAGGAATGAAACCACAATTCCTTGCTAAGCAAACAATGGCCCTTTGCTCTTAGGGTGTAAACATGACACCTATATTGGTAGTCCGTGAGACTGTCAAACTGTGCTCTTGTGCGATGCCCCAAGCCGACAGACTGTCACTGGCAGAGTTAATCTTTTATCAAGGCCCTGGAGTGTGTCACGAACGGTTAGCGCGGCCTGTGTTTCATGAACCTTATGGGCCTCGGTAGGCGAGTCCAAAAGGTTAGGTCTGTTGAACAGCTTCACAAATGAAACCATTCTCTCACAACCGCAGGGCTGCGAGCCGGATGAGCTATAGCCCGGCTGGGATTTCTCCCGGAGCTCCAATTGCTCTCTTGATGTCGACTCCTGTGGAGACAGGAATGAGGGGAAGCTAACTTAAGAATGAACCGATGCTGACTTCGCACTCGCGATGGCAGCAGCGGAGGGATATCTCAGGCCAGAGCTGGCTTCCTCTGACCCTCCGGGGTGCAGTGTTATGGAACGGACTGTGGGAGACAAACCATCCTTCCCCTTAGGTAAGGAAGGAAATGATACAATATCTTAACATCACACTTTTTCGGAGTACCTTCACAACTGTCCTTTCTTCATGTTTCCGTGTTTTGAAATTAAAAAAAATAAATTACATTTTTTGTGATAAAATTTTACAAAATGAAAATGAGTTGCTACAAATCTCCCTTAAAGGTATTGTTAAATCTACACCATCCATTTCATGATCCAGTGATTAAGGAGTGAACAGTGGAAAAATGAGTCGTCATTTTGTGCACAGATTACTGAAATGAATCACCCATAGACTTCGGTCAGTACGTGAAAGCCTAATTATGGTGAATTAAATTAAATAACAGACGCGCTGTATAGTAACGGAATACCATAACATACACTCATCCTATGAGATCTCCGCAGGCATTACACTGTAAAAGAGGATGAACAAACAGGCCCACGTTCAATTAAAATCTTGGTTCAATGTTGAAGTGAAAATCTGTTTGTTGGGACAGACCCACCAAGTACCAAGCGGGCCTCAGTCTATGTTTTCATCCAATATACATCTTTGATGTAGGAATCTCTGTGATCCATGCTTCAGTTAGGATCTTTTGGCTAGTCTGTGACTCCAGAAAAAGCTAAACAAAATCCAGAATATGAGCAAGGAAGAAAATTATTTACATAACGTGCAGTTTATTTGAAATAGAAGTTCCAAAGCAGGGCCCACAAAGATTGTCTTAAACTGCTTCATGTCCAGTTGTTTTCTTTGCACACTCCCTGGGTTTCTCCTCCTTTTTGTGCCCAAACTGGGAGCATTACAATTTCCATTGAGTGAAAATACTTTAATGTTCCTTTTAAAATGAAACACATAAGACAGGATACCTGACACCCCACCTTATTTTAAACATATTTTGTATTGATGTTCTCAACAGTGCAAACTATGCAGGTCTAGATAACTCCCCACTGACGCCCCACCTAATGACGTTGTTTTTGTTTTGTTTACAGAAGTCATCCACTCCCAAAATTTCGGACAGACGTTTGTTTAGACTTTTAGGAAAAGCACAATTACTTCTAACGTTTATTTGTGGATTGTTTTAAAACGTTAACTGAAGCTCTGGCTGTGAATGTTTAAAAAGTTTTAAGTGCCAAAAACGTTGTGAGAAACATCAGGTGAAATGCTGATCATTAGCATACTGGAATCACACTCAGTTCCAGAAGCATTTGACTCAATTTAATAAAATACACATGCCCTTACCTGACGTGGACTGACTTTGCTCAGATTCTGTTCGAGTTCTGAAATCTGCAAGAAAGAACGACGTATTTCTTAAAATCTGCCCCGTTAGATTTATATGCAAACACAGATGTAAAAGGGCTCTGATCAACGTCCATTTAAAGATGTCAGACCATCCGTGGACTGGAAACTGCTGGCTTTGCTTGAAATGGAGCACACACACTAACAATAGAAATGATACCAGCACTTAATGACTGATTGTTAGGTTTTTACTTTGACATTTTGTTGACAGAATGCAAGGCAACCATTTTTTTCAATTTGGGTTTACTATTGATATAACACTTGAAGACTCCACTGTCTGCAGGTGGATAATTAACATTGTAAGGGTCGAGGAGACAACTCCAATATTTATAGTGGATTCCAGGCTTAGTGTGTGTATAAATGTATAATAATCATAATAATAATAATAATAATAATAATAACATGAACAAGAACATAAAGGAAGTGGACAAGAAGAACAAGAATAAGAAGACAACTAAAATTATTATTATGTTTGTTATTTTGTTGTTTAGTTGTTGTTCGTATCATTTTTATCATTATTGTTGTTGTCGTTGTGGCTCTTGTCATTGTTGTTTTTCTTCTCATCATCATTAATAATAAGAAAAAAAGAAAAAGAAAAGAAGAATTTTTAGTACATGTGATAAAGTACATCCTGCCACACATAATTGGAATATGCTAGGTCACACATGACATCTGTGATCACCGAGGAGTTACAGAATCCTAAATGAGCTTGCGCATCCAGATTATGGGGGTTATTACAACTTTGGAGGAGGTGTTAATCCGTCCCAAAAGTGACGGTAAAGTGACGGATATACCACCAGCCGTATTACAAGTCCATTATATCCTATAGAACTCGTAATATGGCTGGTGGTATATCCGTCACTTTACCGTCACTTTTGGGACGGATTAACACCTCTTCCAAAGTTGTAATAACCCCCTATGCATGGGTTTGCGGGGCTACAGACACAGTGCTGCTTGAGTTCTGCTTCTTCATTAGACTTCTCAAGTGAGATTTTGCCATCTGAAGGGAATCCATTCTGCTATATAACTTTGTGCTAATGTGTTATGGTATGTATTTATTATAATCAACATGTCTTGTGTTTTAGGCACTGTGGACCTGGTTTATTATTGTGTTGTTTTTTCCATGCGTCATGCTTGGTGTCGTAAGGGCTACACAATACTTAAGTCAGATGAACCAAGCAACGCAAGGCTACCTTGCATGGCCCAAAGTTGCTTGGTAAATCTGGAGTAACGCAAGGCAGCACAAGTCGTTACCTTGCGTTATTCTGCGCCAGGAAGGCGTTACATGGGTGGAACATGGGAGTACCAAGATTGGTAAACCATTAAAAGTGTACGCCTTCTCGAAAGAAGCACAACAACGATAAATATCTTTATTTCTGCTTGTTGTTTCCACTTTCTAAGTGTGCCACATTCCGATGCACACTTTTAAAGAGGAAAACACATCAAAGGATTGGTGTTTTTGTGCAGGAAGGCTCTCCTTCCTGCACAAAAAAAAATCCTACCTGCAACACAGGCACACTTGCACAATGATGCAAGGGTGACTGTATTGGTTTTACGAAGCTGATTGTGTGCCAATGCAGGCAGAGAGCAGGAACGCTCCATATAAGGGTAAAAATGGTGCATTCCTGCCCTCTTCATTCCACGCAGTGCAGCACAGCAAGGTGTTTCGCTTCGTTACTTTGGGGTGATTATGAACATTGGCGGTCTGGACCGCCATATAATGTTCATGACGTGACCGCCACAGGTGGAACTCTGCCACCGCCAGGCTACTGCCGCCAGGCAGCCTGATGATGGCGGAGTTCCTTATCTGACAGGGCAGTGCTGCAAGCAGCGCTGCCCGCCGGATAAAGGACCTGTGCCCACCGGCCTTTCCCTGGCGGTGTCCCCTGCCAGGAAAAGGCTGGTGGAATGGGTGCCCCAGGGGCCCCGTGCACAGCCCCGTCGCGCATGTCACTGCCCTATTTCCGGGCAGTGATATGCACGACGGGAGCTGCAGCCCCCGCCGCACTACGACATTGATGACGGCGCTGGGCCGGCTGGCGGAAACACTGTTTCCGCCTGCCGGCCCAGCGGAATGTTCTTTATTGGGCCGGTGGGGTCCTCAACGGGCTAGCGGTCTGTGTTTAGGCCGCCAGCATGAACACGGCGGGAAATCTCGCTGTGTTCATAATGAGGGCCTTTGTGTGAAATAATGATAAATCTGGCCCTGTGTCTTTAAAATTGCCTTCTGGCCCGTTGGGAGCCAGCTAAGTGCCAGAGGGGTGGATATAATGTGGTCCTTTGTTGTTAAGGTTGAAACAAATATGTCTGCTCAGTTTGGGACCAGTGCTAACTGTTTCATTAAGTTCCTATTTGGCAGTGCTAGACATTAGGAGGGCACAAGAGCTCACACTGCATTGTAAAATGCCACCTAAGGTACTGTTGAGCCAGGCAGCTGGACTCAGATATGTGCATTCACAACAGTGCACTCATTTATCAGTTTTAAGTCGAAAATTACCTATGGATCTTAATGGAGTCTACTGGCTTTAATGTACTTCCTATGGATGATGGCCACTGAAAGGTTATTAATCCTTTTATCATCTTGCCACCTGGTACTATTTTTGCTTCTAGCCTGTGCAGCAGCAGTGGCTCCTGACGAGAGCATCAGGGCTCTGCCCACCCAGCTGGCAGTTTCCTAAGTTATGCATATGGAAATTGTTAAGAGCAATTACCATCTACATTACATTTACTATTCCCTATTTAAAAAAAGCCTGTTCCTGACGGGTGCTGCCCTCACTACGTGGCTGCCTTTCCTTTCTTTCCTCCTCACAGACATGGGTGTCAGGACAGGCAGATAGGTGCATTCCACTGAGGCACATGCTCCAGTGCGCATGTGCTAACGTATTTATTTTCTTAACTTCAGCAGGCCGAGGTGACCTAGCGCCAGCCATGGTCTGTAATTTTAGGGTTCTCCTCAAGAGACTGTACTCCAATGACAAGCAACGCTATCATATTTTGAAGCAGCCATTTAGGGCATGAGCAGGGGCGGCTCCTCCATATGGGTGGAGGAGCATTGCCCCCCCACCAGCAGCGACAGCTGCTAAACCTTTTAAAGAAAACAATAAAAAAAATGTTTATTATTGTTTTCATTAAAAGGGGCGGGCCACGGGGGTGACGTGCACTGAGGGGGAGGGGAGTGGTCAGCACTCCCCCTCAGAGCGCATGTGTCTTTGGCTGGGCGTCTCGGGCCGGCCAAACACACATGCGCTGTAGGCTGTCTCGAGAGAGCCTGCTCAGGCTCCCAACCAATCCTGATGCTGCTTTGGGCAGCATCAGGATTGGCCGCAGGGCAGGCTGGGAGCCTGTGCCTGTGTGCAGCCTGCCAGCAGGGAACAGGAGCGCAGCATGGGACAGAGGCAAAAAGGTACGTTTTTGCTTTTTTAAAATTTGTTTTAATTTAATTTTAGCCTCCCTTCCCCTCCCCATCCCCGTGCACCTCCTCCCCACCCCTTCTGCGGCCCGTGAGCCGCTACTGGGCATGAGCCCTGTATTTCTCAGGGCTGCTTGTCAATCACAGGTTGCAAGCAAGCACCCACCCTTTTCCAAGTCGTCACAGGGTGTGCTGGGGTCAACTAAAAGAAAGGCCCCAACTCTGTGACGAGTTGGGAAAGGGTGGGGCTGCCTTGGTTTCTAAAAACCAGGACACTGTATAAGCGCCAAATACAAGCTTTACAACAGGTATTTATTCGTTTTTTATTTTTTCAAGTTACACCCTCGCTATGTAGAATACTTTCATATCTCTTTTGCCATTTAAAACGTCAAACATTCACTGATATTCAATTTGTGCTTTTTGTGAGACACTCCAAATCTAAGGGGCATCATTTAAGGGCTAAGGTTATTCAGCCTTTTTGTTCCTTGCTATCTCAGCCTCTATTATTCAATGAGGTTTAATTTCAAAAGATGCACGATGTGCACATTTCCACTTTTTGGTTGCATTGAAATCACACTCGACATCTGTTTCATCACACGTTTTAGGTGGCAAGAGGGCCACAGATTAAAATTGGCACCTGCTCTTTATCTATCTTTTTATCTTTTTGCGCTTAGTGTTCATCTGTTATCCTAGTCTATGGAACACTTCAGCAAGCTCTCCCATGATAGTCTCACGAAGCACAGAGGTCACCCTGTTTCCCTTACCGAGTCACAGATAAAATGGTTACGCACTCCTGTGCACCTCTCACTAACCCCATGAATATTCGTTCTCTTCCTAAAACAGTAATGAACATTTTAATCCATTGGTTTCTGTCTTCACCTCTGCTACATTTATATTACACTGGTGTTATTTTAATTTGAGTAGTCTGCTATGTGTTTAAAAAGCTAAATTTCATGTAATGCAGGCATGGGCCTTTCTTTGAAAATGAAATGTTCAACGTGCTCTTTGCTCACCGTTTTAATGTCCAGGTGAAATCACATTTACATTTATATGGGACAATGGAGTATTTTTTTTTGTCAGTCTTAGCAACTTTTTATAATTTAGATGGACATTTCGGCTAATTTTATATTTGAACTGTGATGTGAGGCCAGATTGCCATGTTGCTTGTGATACAAATGCACTAACACATTCAGCATTAATGCAGTGAGCCAGGAACACGACTTAGCGACATTGAATAACATGTTACTTCCTGTTTTTGTACACTGCATGTCCTGAGCTTACCTATGTTGAGGCACTCTCATATGTGCTAATGATGTAATTCCTTATCACATATAAAAGTGCCTTGAAATACGTGAGCTCAGGGTGTGCTCTGTATGTTACTCAGTCGCCAAGTTGTGTTCCTTGTTCACTGTATTAAAGTGCTTTGCTTGACAAACAAGAAATCGGAACTGCATTTTTGATCCAATTGTCACTGGAATAGTAATGGAAATTGTGCCAATCTAAACCAGTTTTTACTCCCACCGAACCTCCCTGAGACGTGAGCTCACTTGCATGGTTACATTTATTTGGTCTTTTCACCCACAACTTTCAAATTCTACCAGCCACCACTGCTGTGCGGCTCAGACCGCTTTCTGCAATTCGTTCCTTCTCAGATGTTAAAGAACTTTATTTACTGTATATATTGCAGTGTTTTATATTGTGCTGAACATAATTGTATGACCCTATAACGTTCTTTTATCCTAATAAAAGCACACAGATGTACAGTAGGTTATTGAAGTTTGCAGTATTGAACAAAGTAGTTATCATTTACAGAGATTCACGCCTCCCCGCCGAGTCAGCATTATCAAGGTGTTGTTGTGTGTGTGTGAGGGAGGTGTATAAGCAGTTTTGAGGTTCCACCCTAGACGTAGAAGGATCAATATGCAGTAATCATACATTTGAGAGGGTGGGTCAAATATTTGACCAAAAGCATGAAAATAGATGTTAAATAGTCTTAAAGAGAGGCTCTTAGGACTCTTCCACTTACTTCGCAGGTTTCCAATAAGGTGCATGTAAATGAGGGTATTGCAAGCTGGTAGGAAGGATTTAATCCTGGCTATGACTGCACCTGAGATTCTAATGTCTTTTAGTATCCATGGGAGCAAGTACACTGTCTTCAGGATTCTTAGCAATGAGTATACTGAGTCTCAATAATTGTAAGTATTTGCCTATTAAAAGTATTTGAACATTTTGAATATGGCTGCTTTTAAGCGTCATTGTATCATGCCACAATTTAGGTGATATCTGGTGTTACAAAAAGGTCAAAAAATAAAATGAACATGTGTTTCAGGTTTTAAAACCCACTATTATATCAATGCTTTTTAGTGGCAGAAACAAGGTTAACAGGGGTTCTTTGAGAAGCCAAGTGCTTGCCTTTCGGTAAGAAAGTCAAACTCTAAGCTTCAAACCCTTGAGTAGTTGTGAGGGATACAAAAAACTTGAATCAAAGTATACAGTAGAATGAGCCAAAGATCATAACTTCTAGGCATAGTAATAAAAATGAAAGTGATCTATTAAACACAAGGAATAAAATCAAAGAAACAGTAAACACGACCGGAATGTGATCCTGTCGCTGTCTGGAACATTTAAGGGGGAAGAGCTCTAATGGTTAGGGTGTTTGCCATCCGAACCTACTCAGCATAAAATCAGAGGTTTTGGATGTATATATGCATGCGTGCATATGATATTTCTATTGCGCAAACTTAGCCATAAGACAGCAGATCAGTGTACATAGTAGACCACCATAAAGTCAACAAGTTAGAGGAAATAGAATAGTGTTGAGGGTGGTTAATGGATTGTGATGTAGTGTTCACTGTGGAGGTGAGTCGTCAACCCTTTCCTAAACTGGAGCAGTGTTGGGTTGGTCCTGATGGATACAGGGATGCTCTTCCGGATTCGAAGTGCATAAATAGAAAAGACCTGCTATCCTTTTTTAAAACTTTTTTACACTTCTTAGTCTTCAGTATGATGGAGTCCTAGCTGCAGGTGTGCGGAGATCCACCAGGCATACAGAGTTGTCAACAAGACAAGTGGGAGTGCTGATCATGATATCTTTGTGAACGATCCAGATGGTTATGAAGATTGTTTGGGTTGGCAAGGGGATCCAATAGAGTTCCTTCAGGATGGCAGTGATGTGATTCACATCCTAGATAAGACATGCTTGAGCATGTTGGATGCCCCTAAAGGAGGCCACGGGTAGGGCATTACCATGAACCAGATGCAAAAGTAGGGGGGCTTGAACAACAGTTATGAAGTCATTTTCTGCAAGAAATGGTTTGAAAATCTTTAGAAGAGAGAGCTGGTACCAGGCCATCTTTGTGTTTTTTAACAATAAGTTCCTTAAGGATGAGGTTGGTGTCCAGGGTGAATCCAAATGACTTGGCATTCGGTCAAAGTTGGGGTCAGAAGCCACCAAGGTTTTATAATGGAGTCAGGTTTGAACTGTATCTTGTTTACTTTTCTTAACAGGTCATTTTGGATCATTGGTAGAGAAAACTTCCGACTGAGAAGACTCGTACAGAGTGTGCAGAAATGCATGGGGTAACCCTGTGTTTCTTGTGACCTGCGTAATCTAAACAGAGAGAAAGATAAGGAAGATCCTTCTGATTCATTTAAGACAACAGAGAATCAAAGAATTCAGCTAACAAACAACCAATGGCATTGACATTCAACTGACAGTTTGACAATAAAGTAACTTTAATATAACCAATTAGAATTGTGTAAGTGACCACTAACATATACAAAAATGTGATGGAAGGAATGCTTGAATTAATCTCAGCCACTGATAATTACTTAGGACTGCATACCAGTTCAGAGTCCAGACTGAGCTGTCAGGTCAGGTCCTCCCTGAATGGGACAACAAGCAACCCGCAGAGAGGGCTCATCAGCATACTGTGTCAGTGGAACCAAGGTGCGCCTGGCTGCGGGGGTTCTGTTACGCCCTTGCTTCTTGGTTGCATAAATTAGTGCACCCTTCCCCAATTGGTCGTTTGTTGCTTCACAATTCCAGTGGCCTACAGTTATACATAATTTAATATCTACTCTCAATGATGGGACACTCCAACAATGCAAGTGTAAAGGATGGAATGAGGTCCTAAATTAAGTTACAGCAAGCATCTACAGCGCGAAAATATATGCTGAAGCACTAAACCAAATTCTCTAAGGAAATTAAAACATAAAAGTCCGTGCCGAAGGCAATGAGTGCACCATTTGTTGTGTACTCCCGCTGTTGATAACCACGACACGGTAAGTGGTCTGAAATCGGTTTCCTCGGGTTACCTATCAAAGAATTCATGAGAGCCCAGGGGATCGGAAGTTGTGACAGCAGCTTTCTGATTAGTCAACAGCAGTTCCCAACCTTCGCCGCGAGCCTCACGACAACAGGGAAGAGGGCGAGAGGAAGTGACGCACTGCGCATTCCTTAAACCCTGGGGATAAGGCAAGGCCCTGCCATGATTTACGAGGGCATAACATATTTATTTCACTCGTGAGGCAAGGCTTGCGTATTTCTTTAGTGCCGAGGAGTTACGCTATTCAAGTGTGTTCATAAATGCGGTGTCCCGCTGAAAGCTACCATGTACAGTCCACTATGAA
Organism: Pleurodeles waltl; assembly: GCF_031143425.1. NCBI lineage: Eukaryota > Metazoa > Chordata > Amphibia > Caudata > Salamandridae > Pleurodeles > Pleurodeles waltl. Next base: position 927,632,717 of record NC_090449.1, read on the forward strand.
AACATAGGCAGTGTTTCCTGCACACTAGCAGATATTTCCCTGCTGTTAAATGCGGTGATTCCCAAGGTTCCATCATTTTACTGTGCATGGGAACGCACTGCAAAGCATTCGCACTCGCATTCCTTGTTTTAAGTGTTGTCATTTATTTCTAACTAGGCCCCTTCCCTTGATTTGATTAACTCGAGGCTTAGCTCTGTAACCAGAGAGCACATGAAGGTCGCTATGCAGTGCGCGCACGAGGAACCTTAGATTCTGTGACAAATTCAATAACCATCATGGCATTTCTTTCATGGAAGCGAGGCATTGTAGAATAAGCGATGCTCATACTGCAGGGCATCAAGCACAGTGTTCAACATCTGCCGCGGAGTGTACGGAACTGTTTGTGAATGGCTTCTCAAACCATGATGTTCACTTAAGTCAAATTTAAGTGTGCACAAAAGGGTGTGTTTAGAGTAAATTAACAAGCCTGATTCATCTATTGAGGGTGGTGGAAAGTTCCCTTCACAACATCCCCATAAATGGATAGATTGCAGCAGTCACAAATGTAGGAATGTGGTGGGATTTTCGGCGTTCTTCGATGGGAAATTGTAAAAAAGTAGGTACATCCCTATAAACCGATGTGTTTGTGGGTATTTCACATAAACCTTGCAGGGAGTTTTCAACACAGAAACTGCGCAAAGTTGTTTCTGTCAGAAGCAAGAGCTAGTGTGTTTTCAGATTGGGAATGAGAAGGGAACATCCCTATATTCAAAGAGGGTGTAGACAAGTTAAACATGTTAATAACACTCCATGAGCAAATGTCTCACTTTTTTACCGCTAATATGAGTTGGACTTTGTGCCATCAGTTCTTGCACTGTTAGGGTTTTTCATGAACTTGTGATAGCACAAGAGTTGCTTTGCAAAGTCCTGCTTCAGATTTCTGTTAGGTAAAGCCTATGGGCATGAAATGGTCAAACATGCCATAATGCCTTCCATCCAACATCAGTCCTTCGTTGGAGTGCGAAGATTTAACTTTCATTTTAACAGCTTGAGTGGTACAGAGACACCGGATAAACCTTTGTTGGACCTTTGCAGCTCAGTTGTCGCTCAGAGATCACTCAGTGTCCACTGACCTCACCCAGCATAATCAGTAGCAGCTATCCACGTGCTCTATGTATGCACTACATAATGGGTATCCAACGTAGATCCAGAAGGAGTGCCCGAGTGTTAGAATAACCCTTGACATTGAACATAATTTCAATTTAGACTAGTTCAATGTAAACCAAAGTATTTATCTGGATATACTGAAAATCTGGCATGAATCTGGTCTTCCTTCATCTGCGTCGGACACCCTGCACTCATGGGCGTCCGCAAAATTATTCTCAGGGGGGGCATAATTTTAAGGTCCGCGGGGAGGTCCGTGGTTTTGGTGAGGGCCGCTTCCGTACTAGTGCAGGCAGCGTAAAACTACAGCTGCCGTAGTGTTTCGCTGCACTGTGAGCCTGCACACCAGGCTGTACCTAAATACGAGGGGGGCAAGCGCACCCCTGCCCCCTGTGGAAACCCATGCCTGCACTACAGGGTTCTGTTTTACTGTAGAAGACACAGTTGTGCTTAGGTAACACCTTGTATGCTTCTGTATTCTGCCTCCTTTTGGGTGCAAGCTGTAGCTCAGAGTGACTTTTAGGGGTGATAAGTACAAGACTAGTCCTGCCTGGTGTAAAGCACTTCAACTCCTCGTCAGAGGTAGTAAGTGCTATATAAATGTAATTTGCCTATAATCTTTAGGCCTTTTACAATCACATAAGACAAAAGTGCCGCAGATCTTGATGATCCAGTCTTGTATCAGTCCACAGCAATAAATAACTCATCACCAAATGAACAGTCATGAAATAACTGAGAAGATGTGCCACATACCGCTGGCCAATACATGACTTTAATTTTGTGCATCAGTGCAGGTCCCAATAAGGTACATACTATGACTTACTTGTGACATCTCCCATTGAAAATCAGTCAGTAACAAAGTACATCCCAGCAGACAATAAGACAGTTAGGTCCCAGCAGTTCTCTCCACCATTTCTCCCTCCATCCTATGTCTGCTCAGGTACATAAACGTTAACCAGAATATCTCAGAAGGTATAGCCCAGTGCAGTAACCAGCTAAGTGGGTTATGATCAATATGAAATTCCATAAACGTTCCTGCAAAGCTGCCAACCTGCTGAAAATCATAAGCTGGTCACCTATCTCTCACATTTCTTCATCCAACACTCTTCTAAGTGTTGTGTCCTATAACATGTTAACCTGCTAAGTGCTGCGTCCCATAACATGATAACCACATCCTGATAGTCATCACACATGACATGGAAACACTTCCCACATAGAATCAGTGCAAAGCCAACAAAGCCTTCCAATCACACACCTTACATAGTGTAGCTTACTGCCCATGTAGTAAGTGCTTCAGCGCCCCACGTAAAGGTAGTAAAACCTATATAAATGTTGCAAATACAAAGTCATTTGAATTTTAAATTAGACAAAATACATTTGCTATTTTAAATGACTATACCACTTGACAAGTTATGGTGTATGAGTTGCATGGAGAAATGAAGAGAAGTGCTGCATCGTTTAAGACTATTATTTCCCACAATCAGAGACACTGGATGCAAAATGTCAGATTTCTTCTGGTGGAAAGATTCGAGGGGCATACCTTCAAAAGGGGGGGAGGTGTTACACCCCCTAAAATAAATGTATTTTCTGATAAATAGGAGGGTGTAGGTGCTTTCAGGACACACAGACAGAAAGCGCACACACACTCTCTCCCTCTCTGTTTGGAAAGACTTAAAACATTGTGGTTATTTTACTAAATAATGGGCTTTCTCTCACTTAGTGCAACTACCAATACACATTCCTATCCCTTTTCCATGCCCCTTAAGCACCTCTTGTGCGCCCTTCTTGTTGTGTAATGTATTTTAACATCATGTGCCAGCGTGATTGTCGGGAAATCTGAAGTTAACAACAACCCCAATTATACTGACCAAACTACGGCTCTGGGAATGAACGTGCTCTCCTAACCTGGCGGTGACGCTTTCCTCTAACCCATCATTCTTTGTAAAGCCTGCAATAAGCTGGACATACAAGCTTTTACAGCTGTTTTCTTGTAGGACATCTTCCTTTCATCTGATTTTGTTGGATCCAGTTTTCGTCCTCACATTCACATTTTTTTTCGGCAACACCGAAGCTTTTTCCAAGCCATGATCTTATAACAAATGTACCACTTTGGCACAAAGACAGGATACAAACCCGCACACAAAACAAGAACTGACAGCACACTCGAGTATTATCCAAAATATGAAAGTAAACAAAGAAAAACACCAAGTGAAAGGATTAGTAAATCATTTTCTCCGTAGTACAGTAAAGATATCGCGGGGAAGTGAAAACCTGTTTGACTTTTCCGCCACCTAGAGGCTCGTTTGTTTCAAGCCACCGAGAAGTGCCAATAAATTCGTAGAGTTAAAGGCATTTTCATAGGTTGCACATCTGATATTTGCCCTCAAGGTGTGAGAAAAATATGGGCACCATGAGCGTAAATAACTCATTGATTTCAGGCAATATGTCCCATAAATATATATTCTGCACACCCAATCCCATATATTTTCCAATAAGGTAAAACAGAATTCACATATACATCTGCTTCACTTATTGTCATATAAAGGGGTCAAGCGTTATATCGTTTGTCTCAGAGATTGCATTTGGAGGACAGATATGATTTCGCGTTTATTGTAATAAACAATGAATTAAAAAGTGCTTGAAGTAGACATTGCTTGGTATTCATGTCCGAGGTGTGACCCAGAGCTGACACTCCATTCTGGGACGTGTGAGGGGAAACCGTGCCATGCACATACTTTGAGGCGCATTATTGTGTTATTGCAACAGCTGAAATCTATGTATTCCCTCAGACGCATATGCCGTCCCCACAGCTGGAGAAAATATGGCGCAGCCTACTACAAATGTAACCACAGAGAGTGGTTTGGATAACTCTGTGTAATCATTGGTGCACTGCAATTTACGTCTGTAGATGCCTTTAGTTCACTGTAGAACTTAATGAATTCTGTTTCACATTCCCTAACTTCCATGCCTTTGAGCTTTCTGGTCTATAGTGAGAAAGCCAGTCACATCACTATTCACATCGCAAAAATGGCTCGTAGTTTTTCACATAAGATACATTTGCCACATGGGACAAGTGTAGAAATGACATTTGTTATACCAGTCGCGTGTGCGACTGATCTGCCACTGTCGCAATATCTGTGACCTGGGCCCAGGTTTGCCCTGTGGTTGACATTTATTTTGAATTAACGTAAGCTGTTCGCAAAGATTTTGCCAACACGTCTATTTTTTAATTGATCGAGTTTCCACTCCGTTAACATTTCATTTAAAGTTACTTCTCACCATGTTGAACATGTCAGTAATACAACTTTGGCTTTTAAGAAAGTTTATAAATCTACAGAAATGAACATTCAAAAATGTGAAAGCAATAAAATAATTTAAAAGTGGCATTCAGGGTCAGTTAAAGTACACTTATATGTTCCTAAATGGTTACTTTCACCTTGTAGCCTGCGATTCTGAGCATGTGGAACAGGGAGTAGTGTTTACGTCATCTGGTAAATACTGACACACCGATGTGAAACCTGTTGAAACTGTGCAGTGACACACTACATGATTCCAGGTCTTGCTACTTGGAATGGACGCATGCAGTTTTACTTCGTTATTCCCCATTATCAGTTATAAAACTCCGGATGATATTACAATTCAGCATTCAGGTAATACCGAACTCCATTGGACCAATAGTTTCAATTGGCTAATTTCTCCACAGGACCAAATCAAACAAGAACAATTTTGCAACAGATTAGTGGCATCTCCAAGGGATCTGCCTTTCACCAACACTACTGAATATACAAGTGGTTCCCCCCTTTGATATCCGCGACTCTCAAGAAATTACAAATTCAGGACCAAATGTATCAAGCTCCCGGTTTTCATTTCTTAAATAGAGAGTTTTAGGAAATCGCTATTTAAGAAATGCAAAATGGGATGTATGAAATTTGTGATTCGGTAATAGCGATTTCTTAAAATTCGCAATCGCTATTACAGAATCGCAATTAGAGAATGGGACTCCATTAATCTCCCGGTTTTCATTTCTTAAATGAAGAGTTTTAGGAAATCGCTATTTAAGAAATGCAAAATGGGATGTATGAAATTTGTGATTCGGTAATAGCGATTTCTTAAAATTCGCATTCGCTATTACAGAATCGCAATTAGAGAATGGGACTCCATTAATCTCCCGGTTTTCATTTCTTAAATAGAGAGTTTTAGGAAATCGCTATTTAAGAAATGCAAAATGGGATGTATGAAATTTGTGATTCGGTAATAGCGATTTCTTAAAATTCGCATTCGCTATTACAGAATCGCAATTAGAGAATGGGACTCCATTAATCTCCCGGTTTTCATTTCTTAAATGAAGAGTTTTAGGAAATCGCTATTTAAGAAATGCAAAATGGGATGTATGAAATTTGTGATTCGGTAATAGCGATTTCTTAAAATTCGCAATCGCTGTTACCGAATCGCAATTAGAGAATGGGACTCCATTCACCCCTATGGGCATGTAGGCCCAAAGGTGCAAATGGTTCTACATTTCCCAATTTGCGAATTCGCAAATTAGGTAATGCATACCCCAGGGTGCTGGGGGCCTAAGGCCCCCTCTGATGCACCCCAAAAAAATATTTGCGGACCTGTGAGTGTGCGCTACATGTAATTTTAAAAAATGCATTTATAATGCATTTTTAAAAATTGCACATGCTTACCACCAAATTGGATTTGGTGGTAATTGCATTTCCTAAATGCCCAATTCGCATTTAGGAAATGATTGATACATGTGCTTTGGAAATCTCCAATAGGAATTCCTTATTTGCGATTACCTATTTAGAGAATCGCAATTTGCGATTCTCTAAATGGGGTCGCAATATTAAGGAATCGCTATTTTTGTGATTCCTTAAAATTGCACAACGAATGCCTTTCATGCATCTTGGAAGGCATTTTTGAATTCGCAAACGGCTGAATTTTGTGATTCGCACTATTTGTGAATGCAAAAAAGTTTGATACATCTGGCCCTTAGTGCATTACACACATCTCCACCACAAGCTTAATGATAATCAAGGCACCCTCCCACCTCTCCCATTGCTTTTTACATGCTCACCTCTGGTTTTAATTCATCTTTGAGGCTGAGAGGTAGAGGTAAAGAGTTTCGGAGGAAAGAGCCCGCTTGAGTCCTGTTGGGAGCAGTGTGAGTCTGTCAGGCTGGCTGACCCCAAGCATCTGTTCAGTTGGTAGAGATGCAGAACCTGGTGTTGCACTTGAGACTTTGTCTGAAAAAGTACAGCTGCGCAGTAAAATTCTATCTTCTGCATCTTCAGGAACTAACATTAGAAATGGGGTATGGGCTGATCTCTTTACACCAAAGAGGAGGAGGGCAGTATGATTTGATGCTCTTTGACTTAGGAGCAGAATCTAGACCCGGGGCGTCAAACACAAGTCCTGGCGGACATGCATGAATCGAAACGCTCAGTCCGATTCCCACATGTAATTCTCCAAAAAGTATTAACCCCCACTATTTCCCCACACCATAATTACAGGGACCGCATTAACAGTAGTTCTATGCTGGGTGGAGGTGGGAGTTACAGAAATTCCAGGGATAATTACAGACCACTGAGGGCCACATTTATGTTCATTGGGCGCATTTGAATCGTTCCTAGAAGTCTGGATCAGACAAGATTATTACCTTCATGCCATAGTAATGCTTGATATTGGCTGATCAATGCAATGTTTTATAGTGTATTGGTTGTAAGAAAAACACTGTTAATTGAAGAGCTTATGTTTCTTTTTTATCATCTTACTGTCATCCCTCCGCCCCCCAGGACGTTAATTCATGCTATACAGTATGCATTTTCTTTATATTATAACTTTTTATTATCTCCTGGCAACCCCTCCCCGAAAGTTGATTGATGCTGTACAGTATGCACATTCTATGTATCACAACTCCCACCGATCCCTGACCGGAGGTTTATTCATACTCTAGAGCTGTGGTTCCCAACCTGTGATCTGGACACCCATTGGGGTCCACGAACCCTCCTCAGTGGGTCCACAACTGCTTAGAAAATGAAATAATATTAACAGATTAGGTCCATGGCTTTCAGTAATGACTCAGTGAGTCGCTCCCTGGATTCCAATAAAGATTCAGTGGTGGTCCCCGGGCTCAGTAATGATAAAGTGGGGGTCCACAGAAGTCAAATGGTTGGGAACCACTTCTCCAGAGTATACATACTCAATATATCATAACTTGTTTTTATTATTTCACGGTCATGGGCCTAACCGCCTCCCTTTGTGCCCGCTTGTCCCCCGGAAGTTAATTCATGATGTACTGTGTGCACATTATACATAAAATAAGTTGTTTTTATGATCTCACAAACACCCCTCCCCCAGAAGTTTTTTCATGCTGTACAGTATGCATATTCTACATATCTTTATTATCTCACTGTCATCCCCTTCCCCCAGGAAGTTAAATAATGTTGTACAGTATCCATATTCTATATATCATAACTTATTTTTATTATCTCACTGTCGTCCCCCAGAAGATAATTCATGGTTACAGTATGCACGTTCTGTTTATTACAACTTATTTGTATTATCGCACAGTCACTCCCTCACCTCCGAAAGTTAATGCATGCTGTACTATATGTACATTCCACATATCATAACTTGTTTTTATTTTCTCCCTGTCATCCCAACACCTAGAAGTTAATTCCTACTGTACAGTATGCACATTCTCCATATCATAACTTTTCTTTATTATCTTGCTCTCCTCGCTCCCCAGCCCATCTCTCAGGAAGGTAATTCATGCTGTACAGTTTGCACATTTAACATATCATAGTTTGTTTTCATTATCTCACTGTCAATCCTTCACCCCACCCCACAGTGGTTAATTCATGCTGTAAACTATGCACATTGTACATATCATAGCTTGTTTTTTTAACTCACTGTTCATCACTGTCACCCCCTCCCTCAACCCTCTCTCCATAAATTAATTTATGCTGCTGTTCAGTATACACATTCTACATATCATATCTCGTTTTTATTTTCTCACTGTCACCCCTGCCGCATCACTCTCTCAGGAAGTTATCTCATGCTGTGCGCTATACACATTCTGTATATCATAACTTTCCTGCCTAGTCCCCAGAGTGCAGTCTGCGCAGGAATCCACTCTACGGTTATGACTCTAAATGCAGATACTGCACTATGGATTTGGAAAAATGCCCAGTGCCCCGTGGACACAGTCTGCGCTGCCATTTATGAGGATGTTCAGAGATTGGAAAAATAAATTAAGATAGAGCGGGAGACATTCTTTTGCTGGCTGTGACTTGCCAGATATTTATCAGGAAATGCTAAAATGGAAACTAATCGTAGAATTAAAAACCCAAAGGCCTCTCCCTAATGGGTTTCGAGGATGGAAAACTCCGCTGGCTGGGTTTCCAGTCCCCTCCCCCACAGCACAAGCACACTGGAACACATGGCGGGAGAACTCGAGGCCACAACAAAGTGACTGCGCGCTCACTACGCTTCTGGGATTAGGGGAGGGTCAAGCTCCCATGGCAGCACCTGCACAGTTATGAGCTAATATCCTGCATAAATCATATTCCTTCTTGGCTTTGAAAGCAAATAAAGAATAGTTCTGCGTGACCTCTGACCTCAGTTGCTTGGAAGCCCCCCGTTTATCTTCTTGACAAGAAGCTGCACTAATCATTTTATCTATAGAGACAAAAATAAAGAGCACGTGTCTTAAATCCTGTCCTGGGCAGGAATCCAGTGACTGGAAACAAAGATTCTTCACAACGCATCTGCAAATGCAGTACTTGTGCTATGTACAGGGACGTACAGGAAAATAAAAATGCAAAAATCATTCCGGCACTAGTTGTATTGTTAGTTTCAGTTGTTGTCCGGTTTTCAACCGTGTAACAAAGACTCCTGCCGCCTGCGAGGTGCAGGTGTGCTCCACCATTCAGCAGGGACCACCAGGGACGTAGCTATCAGTCCTGCAGCAGGTGTAGTTGTACCTAGGCCCTGTGGTGTGAGAACCCCAATGCACCCCGATTAAGGCTGTACTATAATACCCAACCAGAAGGCAGGAAGGGGCACTTTGCTTGTCTTCCATAGGATCAATGGCATTCTTCATACACTGCGGGGGGGGAGAGGGGGTTGGGGGGGGCGGGTATGGGGAGGACACCTCTTGCACCCAGGCTATTGCCCAAATATGAGGTGACCTGACTGATTGCTCAGTGCTGGAACGTACACTCCAGGCGGCAGTAACTTTTAGGTGGCTGATGCATAGTGGTGTGAGAGGCATAATTATGTGTTATACACCTGCCTATTTCACAATATAGTATCTGTAAGAGCATATTAAGAGATACGATTAAGGAATGCAGTTAGAAATGGGTTCTCTAGTTGGCAGAGGTATACACCTTTGTCCAAGTAGGGGCCACAATCCTAGTCAGGGTAAGTCACACACAATCCAAATTATCCAGTGCCCACCCTCTTGTAGCATGGCACTGAGCAGTCAGGCTTAACTTAGAAGGCAATGTGTAAAGTTTTTGTGCAATAAATCATACAGTAAAACAGTGAAAACACCACAAAACTGCACCACACAGGTTTAGAAAAATAGATAATATTTATCTGAATAACATACTGTTAAAACGACTTAGGTCCAATAATCAAAAGTTGAAATATCACCTTTAAAATGCTTAAAAGAGTCCTAATCCTTTAAAATAAACAGTTGTCTGTTGGTTACACACAGTACCTGGTTTGCGAAAAAAATAACGACACACGGAGAACAGGAGATTCGTGGAAAAATAAGGGCCCGTATTTATACTTTTTTTAGCGCCGCTTTTTGACGGCTAACGGCGCAAAGCTACAAAATACAATGGTATTTTGCAAGTTTGCGCCGTTTTTGCGTCAAAAAACGACGCAAATGCGGCGCTAAAAAAAGTATAAATACGGGCCAAGGTGTGCACCAGATTTTCCGGCATGCACAGACGATGCGTAATTTCTTTCCATGCTGCAAGGGGTTTGCGTCGTTTTTCGGCACCCAGTCTTTGTTCCTCACTGCGATGCAGGGTATTTTGATGCCCAGGGATGCTGCGGGAAAAATCCTTGACATGCTAGAAGTAGACACGGGCGCTGCATCAATCCGGTAGGCAATGCATCACATTTTCCATCGCGAGGCAGGCGCTGCTTCAAATTTCCACTCGGGATGTTGGGCTGTGTCATTCCGGTCGCTGTGCCGCGATTTCGCGGTCACAATGCAGGCTTTGCGTCGACTCCGGCAGGCGGTGAATCGATTTGTGACGCACAAGGAGTTTCCTGAAGAGGTGAAGTCTTTTTGGCCCTGAGACTTCAGAAAACAGGAGGTAAACTCAATCCAAGCCCTTGGGGAACACTTTTGGGGAAGGCAGAGTCCTTCTTAGCACAGTCAGAGGCCAGCAGGGCAGCAGGCCAACAGCAGGGTAGCAGTCCTTCTCAGCAAAGCAGTCCAGGTTAGTCATTTGGGCAGCCAGGCAGTTCCTCTTGACAGGGTGCAGGTTTAGGTCCAGAGGTGTCTGAGATGGTGGGGTCAGGGACCCAGTTTATATACCCAAAATGCCTTTGTAGTAAGGGAGACTTCAAAGAGTGGTTTTGAAGTGCACAAGTTCACCTTTCAGTACAGTCCTGTCTGCCAGGGTCCCAGTAGGGGGTTTGGCAGTCCATTATGTGAGGGCAGGCCACTAGCCTTTGACATGTAAGTGTCAGGACCTCCATACCTCCAGCCCAGGAAGACCCATTGAATATGCAGATGAGTGCAGGGGTGACTGAGTGTCCTGTGTTTGTGGTTGTCTGGGTGAAATGCACAAGGGAGCTGTCAACCAGCCTAGCCCAGACGTTGATTGGAGACAGGCTGTAAGGCACAGATATTTTTTAAGTGCAGAGAAATACTCAGTTTCTAAAAGTGGCATTTCTAAAATAGTAATATAAAATCCAACCTCATCAATAAGCAGGATTTCTATTACGATTCTGGCCATACTAAATATGACCTGGTTACCCCTTTCAAAGCAGAATCTACCACTCAAAAATTATATGAAGGCAGTCCTAATGCTAGTCTATGAAATGAGCAGACCTCACAGTAGTGGAAAACGAATTTAGGAGTTTTTCACTACCAGGACATATAAACCACATATGTACATGTTCTGCCTTTTACCTACATAGCACCCTGCCATATGGGTTACCTAGGGCCTACCTTAGGGGTGACATATGTAGAAAAAGGGGAATTTAAGGCTTGGCAAGTACTTTTAAATGCCAAGTTGAAGTGGCAGTGAAACTGCACACACAGGCCTTGCAATGTCAGGCCTGAGACAAGGTTAAGGGGCTACTGAAGTGTGTGGCGCAACCAGTGCTGCAGGCCCACTAGTAGCATTTAATCTACAGGCCCTAGGCACATATAGTGCACTTTACTAGGGATTTATAAGTAAACCAAATATACCAATTGGGAGTGAACCAATGTAGGTGAACTCTCCAACAAAAATACTCCATAGCCGATCAAAGACAGTAAAAAAACAGAAATCTAAACGTTCTAGTGCATTAATTAATACAATCCCATGTTCTTCAACTGACTTAACAAGGACTTAATGATTGATTTTCCGAAAAGTCGGAACATTAATTCTAATGGATTCCCCCTGAGGAAAGTGTCACACAAAAGCAGGAATAGGAGATTATTAACAAGGTCACTTAAACAAAGGTGTCATTTAATGGCACAGAATGTTTTTACGTGTTATAAACTTATCAAATTCCGAATAATGAGCATGATGGTGTGACTTATATCATGGCTTATAACCATCTAATTGGGTGTGTATTGTCTATTAAGTTCAAGAGTGCAATAATCTTGTCAACAATATTTAGAACACAACATTCCTGTCAGACAAAATTTGGTTACGATATTCTGGTACCATGCCCTTATGGGCAGCAAAAAACTTAGTGGTGCAATCCAGAGCTAAAACTGGACCATTTCAACTTGCCCTCAGTTTGTAATAGGTGCTGATGCAAAGAGTGACAGAAAACCATTTTGCACTTGAGTCTGGATGACCACGTAAAAAAATAATTCCTCACCTCGAAAACCCAAGCTAAGTCCATGCCACAACCTGAGATTCACTGCAAAATATATTTACCAGACCTATATTCAGTCTATAAAGTTTCCACCCTCAAACTACAGTCTTGGATATGAGATAGGCTAATTGGCAGGGGACGAAAACATCCGAAAATTCATGTGAACATCCTAGCCATGGTGTAATGAATTAGAATCCCTGTAGTGGTCCTTTTGTGGTGTCTTCTTGGGCCCACTTTGGTTCTCCATTTTAGTTTAGTATTACATTTTACGTGTTTTAGGGTGACATTGCTTTAGCAATGACATTTTCCCCACTTTGTGCATACTGGATTTTTTTTTGAGATTACACTGTATATGCTGCTTGTTTTTAGTAAGCCTGTCTCAATGTGTAATTTATACACTCGGTTGAAGGCTAGGAAGGCTAGGAACATAGAACAAGATATCCTAGTGCTTTAATTGCCCATTCAGAGACAGGTTCTAACATCTAGACATATCATTGCATTAGAGCTGTGCCTCAACACAGTGTGGTTTTTATAATATAAATGTGCAGTGCTCTACAGAGATCAGAGCAGCACTTTGGCCACTACTGTCCAGAAACGAATCCTGTGTTTGATATGTAGTTCTGCTGACGCTGATCTTCCATCTTGCAGAGAAGTATTGCCAACCCCACTTTAGACCAGTTCCGTGGCTCAACTCTCCAGGTATGGGGTCTCATGCTGTCCACCAAGATCAGGCAGAGGGTACACCCACTATGCTCTCAGAGTGTAGGTAGTGATAGGTAGGAAGATATAGATCTAAGATTACCACGGTTGGACGGTTTATTCTTTTACCCATGTTATTGAAGCTGGTTACAATGCTTTGTTTCAGCTGCCTAATAATCACAGCTCATTCTCTCTATGCAAGAATACAATTGTTTCAATAAATGTTTGAAAACCTTTATCCATATATTTCTTGTTTTTACCTTGGGCATGCATAAGTAAACAATAAAAGGGATATGATCTGTTTCCACGTCTTCCTTGGGAGTCAGAGGGTCATGTTCAAGGTTACTGAAATCATCTGTTACCCTGGTAAGATTGGGGGTTCAGGCGAGGCACTGTGAGCTAGCTAGGATTTGGGCTGACATTACCCCACGGTGTACATGGTCTCAGTCCCTATCTCCTGAAGTTCTTTCATCCTAATACACGGTCCTTTTAGTGGGAAGCGAAAAACAGCTCAACTCCAATAAGTCACAGAAAGCAATCCAGTGAAACACAAATATGAATCCCGAAGACCTAAAAATGAGAATTGTGCACTGACTGGAAATCTGAAGCCATTTTCTCTCCAAAATGCAAAAAAAAGTATCTCAGTGTTCCCTGACCCAGAAATAAGGATGACTCCTGCCATCGGATGCAAGTAAAAATCAAATAAAAAATTGCTTACTTTTGAGAAATATTGCTAAATTCAGCTGGACTTGTTTCAGAAAAGATGTACACATGATTTGAATGAATGAATAAAATGTTAGTTTTATCCTATGTACAATATTATGTAAAAAATGAAGTGGTGCAAAGATAGGGCTCGGCCATGAGGAAGATGACTGCTTCTCTGTAAACCTCCTGATGGTCCTGCTTCATGCTGACTCTAGGCCAATAAATGGGGCATATAGTAAGCGCACACAAATGAGCTGGCAAAGGTGGGTTGAGGAGCATACCTGGGTGAAGTTTGAAAGCCAAGGTACAGCAGAAGGAGAACTGGAGCTGCAGAAAAGCTACTCAAGCCCCATTTGTGTAATGTTTGCAAGAAATGCATATGTGACTTAAGAGTTACTTGGGTGATCGTTTGCATGAAAATTGCACACAAGGTGCGGCATGATATGCAAAAGTCATGTGAGATATCTACGCAATGTTTTTTAGAAGTATTTTCTAAAGCTAAACTGTGAACAACGCTAGTGCAATGCACGCAGCACACATCCAGTTTCAAAGTTTCCGAGAATTATGTTCTGCTCATGTGAGTCTTCTGTGGATGAAAATTATGCAAAACAAATCATAAGTGGGAGATGTAGGAAAGTGCCCCTTTTGGCAAGGTTACCCCCCACCTTTTGCCTGATATTGATGCTGGCTTGACTGAGAGTGTGCTTGGATCCTGCTAACCATGCCCCAGCACCAGTGCTCTTTTGCTAAACTGTACCATTGTCTTCACAATTGGCACACGTCTGGCACACAGCCAGGTCCTTTGTAAAAGGTACCAATGGTACCAAGGGCTCTGTGACCTGGAGGGTACCTAAGGGCTGCAGCATGTATTGTGCCACCCTACAGGACCCCTCACCAAGCACATGCACACTGCCATTGCAGATTGTGTGTACTGGTGGGGAGAAAAAGGTAAATCCAACATGGCACCCCTTCCAGGATGCCATGCCCACAAACCACTCCCCATGGCATAGGTAAGTTACCCCTCTAGCAGGCCTTACAGCGCTATGCAGGGTGCACTATACCACAGGCGAGGAAATAGCTGCATAAGTAATATGCCCCTACAGTGTCTAAGTCCATTCTTATACACTGTAAGTGCAGTGTGGCCGAATTAAGTACATGGGCTGGGAGTTTGTCATTACAAACTCCACAACTCCACAATGGCTTCACTGAAGACTGGGAAGTTTTGGATTAAAATTCTCAGCACAATAAACCCACACTAATGATAGTGTTGGAGGTATTGTACAATGCACCCAGAGGGCATCTTAGAGATGCACCCTGTATTTTAACCAACATCTTTAGCATAGGGCTGACCAGTCTGTGCCTGCCTACCACTAAAAGACAGGTTTCTGACTTCATAGGATGAGAGCTTTTGTGCTCCCCGAGGTCAGAAACAAAGCCTGCTCTGGGTGGAGGTGCTTCACACCTCTCCGTTGCAGGAACTGTAACACTTTGCAGTGAGCCTCAAAGGCTCATGCCTCCTGTTACAGTGCCCCAGGACACTCCAGCTCGTGACGATGCCCGCCCCTGGACAAAGCTCCACTTTTGGTAGCAAGTCCGGCAGGAAAATTAGGTAACACAGGGAGGAGTGACCACTGCAGCTAGGACCACCCCTAAGGTGTCCAGAGCTGAAGTGATCCCCTCCCTGCAGAATCGTCCAACTTGGTTTGGAGGACAGGGAGCAATAGGGTTAGGAGTGTGCCCCCTCCCCAAAGGGGGGGGGCACAGAAAGGTTGTAGCCACCCTCGGGGACATAAGCCATTGGCTACCGCCCTCTGACCCCTGCAATGCCCCTAAATCTAGGATTTAAGGGCACACCTGAACCTAGCTCACCAAATTCCTGCCAACCCCAACAAGAAGGAGAAAGAAGAAGGACTGCTAAGCCGAACCCCCAGCAGGGAAGACTCCAGACGACAACTGACTTGGCTCCAGCCCTACCGGCCTGTCAGCAGCTTCAAGGACTCTGCTACCAAAAGGCAATGTATTCAGCAGGATCGGTGACCTCCCCAACCCCCCAGAGGACTGCCTGCCCACAAGAGGACCAAGGACCACATTGGACAGCAGCTGTGTCCAGAAGAAACACTCCAAAAGGACTCCAGAACTGCCCTGGATGCGCGAGTCCTGCCCACTCTGCACCTGACGCCCACGTCCTGTGTCCAGGTCGCCCACTGGTCCAAAGCAAGTCCTCAGGCGACTCTGACCTTGTGTCCACCCCGGGATGAACCCTCCTGGCCAACACTGAAATCACAGCGAAAACAGGTGGAGAAATGCCAGAGGCGCTCGCACATCGACATAGGTTTATCAAATGTCCATAAGTAATTGTCTTTTTCAAGCAAAAAGGCTCGTCAAGGGTGCCAGGCTAGCCATACACCTGCCACCTCAGGTGTCAGAGGAACACATACTGCACACAGTGAGTGGTAGCCTAAATAAGAACATAAAGGCCAGGGCACACCCAAAATCAAATTCCGTATAGTAAATTCAAGTACTGCTCCAAGAATTGAATCGAAGTCCGGCAAGTAGGTGACACTGGAATATTTATTGCAGGTGAGAACAGATGGTCAGGGTTCCAATCAAATGACCACAATAATATAAGTCCATACAGCAAAAACAGCCGACACATGTTTCGTCTTCAAGACTTTGTCAAGGCTTCAGTTATGTAGACAAATGCAAGTCACAGAAAAATAGCAGGAGTCCCGAAAATTTGTTTGGAAGATATAACTCAAACAGTGAGTCAATCATGAGGAGTACAGATAACCATGGGGGCTATGATAAGCCTGGTAGCGCGTATGTTTCAACCGTGCCGGTCGCGTCAGTATCAGGCATCTTAAATCCAGAGGACCCCCCCTTACCACGAGAGAACCAGACAGGGATTCCCGATGCCTAAAGGTACCCTTGCACCTGCAGACCCCTGGCCTTGGGAAATCTGATCACCAGTCCAGCAATGTTCAGCAGCTGGCCCTCCTCCTTGTCTAGCCTGTGGTTTCCCAGAACTGACCCCCTGGACCCAGCCTGCAGCATCTTTGTGACCCCTCGGGTCCCCCCATGTTGAAAAACATTGGGAGCCTGACACTGTATTTGCACCATTCACCTGGCCACCCCTGTGCCGCTGAGAGTGTGTGTTTGGTGCTGACATGTGGCCACCCTGGTGCTAACCTAAACTCCCTAGGTCTGCCCTCCGATGTCACGGGTACTTACCTGCCAGCAGATCTGTTACTGAGTGCCCCCAATCTCCATAGGATCCCTTTCTAAATCTAACTTAAACTTTGATCTCTGCACCCAGCCGACCCTGTGTTGCTGGTGGTCACCCTGAACTCCAACCAGTGAATTCCATAACTCCCGGAGACTGGAACTGTAAGTCAAGTACTTACCTCAAAACTGCACTAACACTTTGTGTAGGAAGGTAGCCTCTTTCTAGCCTTGTTATCCCCACTTTTGGCCTGTTTGTGAGTATATGTCAGGGTGTATTTACTGTCTCACTGGGATCCTGCTAGCCAGGGCCCAATGCCCATAGTGAAAACCCTATGTTGTCAGTATGTTTGATATGTGTCACTGGGATCCTGCTAGCCAGGACCCCAGTGCTCCTAAAGTATGCCCTGTATGTGTTCCCTGTGTGGTGCCTAACTGTATCACTGAGGCTCTGCTAACCAGAACCTCAGTGTTTATGCTCTCTCTGCTTTCAAAATTGTCACTGCAGGCTCATTGGCACACTGGAACACCCTTATAATTCCCTTATATATGGTGCCTAGGTACCCAGGGTATTGGGGTTCCAGGAGATCCCTATGGGCTGCAGCATTTCTTTTGCCACCCATAGGGAGCTCAGACAATTCTTACACAGGACTGCCACTTCAGCCTGAGTGAAATAACGTCCACGTTTTTTCACAGCCATTTTACACTGCACTTAAGTAACTTATAAGTCACCTATATGTCTAACCCTCATTTGGTGAAGGTTAGGTGCAAAGTTACTTAGTGTGTGGGCACCCTGGCACTAGCCAAGGTGCCCCCACATTGTTCGGGGCAAATTCCCCGGACTTTGTGAGTGCGGGGACACCATTACACACATGCACTACATATAGGTTAATACCTATATGTAGCGTCACAATGGTAACTCCGAACATGGCCATGTAACATGTTTAGGATCATGGAATTGTTCCCCCAGTGCCATTCTGGTATTGGGTGGACAATTCCATGCATCCCCGGGTCTCCAACATAGAGCCCGGGTACTGCCAAACTAACTTTCCGGGGTCTCCACCGCAGCTTCCGCTGCTGCCAACCCCTCAGACAGGTTTCTGCCCCCCTGGTGCCTGGGCAGCCTGGTCCCAGGAAGGCAGAACAAAGGATTTCCTCTGAGAGAGGGTGGTACACCCTCTCCCTTTGGAAATAGGTGTGAAGAGCCTGGGAGGAGTAGCCTCTCCTGGCCTCTGGAAATGCTTTGAAGGGCACAGATGGTGCCCTCCTTGCATAAGCGAGTCTACATCGGTTCAGGGATCCCCCAGCCCTGCTCTGGCGCGAAACTGGACAAAGGAAAGGGGACTGACCACTCCCCTGACCTGCACCTCCCAGGGGAGGTGCCCAGAGCTCCTCCAGTGTGTCCCAGACCTCTGCCATCTTGGATGCAGAGGTGTGAGGGCACAATGGACCGCTCTGAGTGGCCAGTGCCAGCAGGTGATGTCAGAGACCCCTCCTGATAGGTGCTTACCTTTCTCTGTAGCCAATCCTCCTCTGAGGGCTATTTAGGGTTTCTCCTGTGGGCATCTCACCAGATAACGAATGCAAGAGCTCACCAGAGTTCCTCTCCACTTCCCTCTTCGACTTCTGCCAAGGATCGACCGCTGACTGCTCCATGACACCTGCATAACTGCAACAAAGTAGCAAGAAGACTAGCAGCAACATTGTAGCGCCTCATCCTGCTGGCTTTCTTGACTGTTTCCTGGTGGTGCATGCTCTGAGGGCTGTCTGCCTTCACCCTGCACTGGAAGCCAAGAAGAAATCTCCTGTGGGGCGAAGGAATCTTCCCCCTGCCAACGCAGGCACCAAACGTCTGCATCACCGGTCCTCTGGGTCCCCTCTCATCCTGAAGAGCGTGATGTCCAAGTGTCTTCGACAGTCCAGTGGCTCTCTGTCCAAATTTGATGGAGGTAAGTCCTTGCCTCCCCACGCCAGACAGTAATCCTGTGCACTGCGTGAACTGCAGCTGCTCGGGCTTCTGTGCAATTTTGCAAGACTTCCTTTGTGCACAGCCTAGCCCAGGTCCCCAGCACTCCGCCCTGCATTGCCCAACTCGCTCAGTTGGACTCCAACGTCGTGGGACCCTCCTTTGTTGTTCTGAATCGACCATCGTCCTCAGATATTCTAAGTGCCTGTTCAGGTGCTTCTGCGGGTGCTGTCTGCTTCAGCATGGGCTCTCCGTGTTGCTGAGCGCCCCCTCTGTCTCCTCCTCCAAGGGCGACCTCCTGGTCCTTCCTGGGTCTTAGCAGCACCCAAAATCCTCAACCGTGACTCTTGCAGCTAGCAAGGCTTGTTTGCAGTCTTTCTGCGTGGAAATAACTCTTCATCCTCCAGCACGCCATGGGACATCTTCTGACGAAAGGAAAAGTTCCTGGCACCTTCCAATGTTGCAGAATCTTTGGCTTCTTCCACCCGGAGGCAGCCCTATTGCACCTTCATCCGGGGTTTAGTGGGCTCCTGCCCCTGCTGGACACTTGCGTGACTCTTGGACTTGGTCCCCTTCCTTTACAGGTCCTCAGGTCCAGGAATGCTTCTTCAGTGTTTTGCAGTGAGTTGTTGTCCTTGCAGAATCCCCTATCTCGACTTTACTGTCTTTCTGGGGTAGTAGGGTAACTTTACTCCTACTTTTCAGGGTCTTGGGGTATCTTGGACACCCTTAGTGTTTTCTTACACTCCCAGCGACCCTCTACACACTACACTAGTCCTGGGGTCCATTCGTGGTTCGCATTCCACTTTTGGAGTATATGGTTTGTGTTGCCCCTAGGCCTATTTCTCCCTATTGCATTCTATTGTGATACTACATTGTTTGCACTACTTTTCTAACTGTTACTTACCTGATTTTGGTTGTGTGTATATATTTTGTGTATATTACTTACCTCCTAAGGCAGTATATCCTCTGAGATACTTTTGGCATATTGTCACTAAAATAAAGTACCTTTATTTTTAGTAACTCTGAGTATTGTGTTTTCTTATGATATAGTGCTAAGTGATATAAGTGGTATAGTAGGAGCTTTGCATGTCTCCTAGTTCAGCCTAAGCTGCTCTGCTATAGCTACCTCTATCAGCCTAAGCTGCTAGAACACCTCTAATCTATTAATAAGGGATAACTGGACCTGGCACTAGGTGTAAGTACCACAAGGTACCCACTATAAGCCAGGCCAGCCTCCTACACTTTCCCCCCCAGGACTGTTCTGAAAATTGCATTGTCGACTTGTGAAAGTGAAAAGTGTTACTTGCCTGTAGACCGTTTTCTTTGCCAAATCTAAACAAAGTGCTGTTGATACATATGCTTGATACTTACTAGCTAATGTACTTACCTGCAACAAGATCCTTTTGGTCCTAGAAATAAAGTAACAAAATATATTTTTGCAATATAACCACACTGGCCTGGGGTTAGTCATTGAGTGTGTGCCTCACTTCTTGACTGTGTGTGTACAACAAATGCTGTGCACTACCCTCTGATAAGCCAAACTGCTCGACCATGCTACCACAAAAGAGAGCATTAGTATTATCTAGTTTAGCCTCTGTTAATCCTCTGGGGAACACCTGGACACACTATATCTCATTTTGATATAGTATATACAGAGTCAGCTTCCTACAGGAGAAAAACTAAAAATATACAATAACCATACTCAGGGTTTATGCAAGATTCTGCCCATGTAAAAAATGTGTCCATACCTGCCACAAGTGTTCCTCACTTTGTTGTCAAAAAGTAACTGCCAGGTGTCAAAACATTTTTCTTTTTATGAAATAATTACTGATTTTAACATTGATCTTGAGTAACTGCAGACTTCCTTTGTTGAAATTGTGCTTAAGCGTGTGGTTAAAGTTAGAAAACTTGACCATGCAGCACAGTTAAAGCTACAGAATTTGGCACATCATTCAAGTATTCATCTTCTATTAAAACTGCTTCAGCGTCTTAGCCACTGGTGCATCAGACATATTAAAACAGATAGTAAATCTGTATGGTATTGTGGGTAACTATGGAATTCTATACAAAGCATCAGGGATAAAAGTGGTGCAAGGAAAATGAGAGAGTCAGATATACTTGAATGCAGTCATCATAAAATAAGGTCTTCAACATTTCATAGTTGATATGGTCTTTTGTTTGTTGGCTACCAGCCTGAATGCTGTGAAATAGCAGGTCTCATTTTGGGAACTGAGCATTTCCACCCTAGTTCCCAATTCTGCAGAAATGTCACTGTTCCGATCCTACAATTGGGGGTTTCTTCAGCCTGTTCGGATCATAAAGATCTATGACGTCTGGTCATATATAATCATTAAGGTAAGCTAAGGTTTCTTCATAAGACATCCTACAGTTAATTTCTTCTGATTTTTTTAGATGATGGTGATAAGGATGTTTCACTTCTTTTCTATTTGACCTTAAATATTTGTATTCTTCAGTGAATGGATTTCCTCTTTAAACCTCACACTTTTTCTGATGCTGAAGGTTTACTTTAGGGAGTTTAGCATGATGTGTACTGAGATACGTCTTGGAACATTCTTTGAGGAAAGTGGCATAACAACTTGGGGATATTATTGAGAGATTTGTCTTGTGAAGTGTGTAAATCAAATAAATTTGTTTTCCACTGGAATACTTAGGCATGGGCTGTTGATGTTATTTCTAGTGGTTTTCATTCTCTTTTTATGTCATTGATTGTACTGGAATAGTCTGAGTAAATTGTTTCTAACAATATTTCCTTTTCAGGGTGAGCATGGGGATGGAATTCTGAAGATGAAAGCCATGAACATCTCCCCTTTCAGGGTTGTAATGTTCTTTCTTTGGGCCTCCACAAGTGCCAAACATACATGACCACATGTCTGCAGGACAGTGTCATCAAACTAGATTACCTGGAGCTATGCTGATGGCATTGCAAGACAGACATAAACAATAGTTGTACGGAGCTGTATGTCTATGTTCAAAATGCATTAGATCAGTAGCAGCTTTGCCTGGCATATTGAGATTTAAAAAGCTCAGATAAGGTTTTTTAAGAGAAGACTACAAAGGTGCTGGAAGATTAATGGTATTTTATAAACAATGTTACACATATTGCCCGGAACTGAAGTTCACAGTTTCACATGTGCAAAGGAATTGGGCACTTTAGTCAGGATAAAGAGGTATCAGTGTAGATGTTTGACAGAGCTCTCCACATATGCATTGGCTGCAACTACACATTTGCTGTATAAACTGATCTGTTTTGGGAAAATGTATGGAAGCTGTCAAAGAGAGTTTGGTGCTATAGAGAAAGATTCTGAAAATTTCACAGATAGGACAAACATGAAAGTTCTCCTGTTGTTAGATAAATAAGGTTGTTGTCAGGACTCCATGCAGAGGGACACAGGCAAGCAGGGGTTACTGGATATAAGTGTGGAGGTTTAGGCCTTTTCCTCCTAATGTCCTGGGGCCCAACCTACTATGGATTCTTAATATCTTGCCCAAGTACCCATTCTGCATTTGATTCAATAGTAATCATGGTTGAGCAGTGCAAGGCTCCCTTGGGGTAGAGGGGAATGGAGGGGTGGATTTAAGGGAGCTCACAGGCTCATGACTCAAAATGTGTACAGCAGCAGCAGCAATACATAATTGTACAGCCAAATACTCACTTTTATGAAAAAAAAGATGTATTTTATTTTTACCACTACCCACACAAAGGGAAAATACAACATTTACAAACAAATACACAGGCTCCCTCAGGTAAGGGCTCTAGTGTTTCGTTAGGTGGTTACCCGGGTCCCACCCCTTCCTCGCTTCTTGCTATAGTGGCTATTCCCCATTCACTCTAGGCAACATCAAGGATAAGCCTCAAAACTAGTCTGAGTCTCAAGAGTCCACTATGGCTCTATTTTAAAGTTCACAGTGTAACACCATCACAGCGCTAATTAGCAGCAAGTCCACTCCCCACTCCTCCTCCCCCACCTCGGGGCTGACTGTGCCAAAGTCAGTCGTATCTGCATCTCGCAGGATTGCAGCAACCAGAGTTCCTGAGCATGTCCTTCCCAAGGGAGCAGGAGCAGCAGCAGCCAATTCAGGTGAGTTTGCTGCACACAGCCCAAACAGATTGTATTCAGCTGTCAGAGAGCCCTTACAGGTGGTCACACCTCTGCAGCGACCAAAGTTTTTTGGTGGCTCCTTTCTGCAGGTTAAGTCTCTGGCTCCTTCCTCGAAGGGGAGTGGTGATACGAAGCTCCTAGTGCAAATCCTTGTCCCAGGCAGGTGCACAGGTTCCCAAAGCTGCCTTACTGTTCTTGGCGCCGACCCCGACCAAGTCACTCAACTTGCTGGTCCCAGTGACCCCCTCTGGTATATTGGGTCACCTTATCCTCACACCCCACGAGTTCCGGCGCAGTGAAGTCCTCGGCAGATACCCATCCTGGCACACAAGAGTCGCAACCCACTACCGCAGTCTTCTCACAGCAGCTGCTACTTGGGTCACCGCCTCAGCGATGCACATGGCTCAATTCACAGTTGCTCTCCTCTGGCATGTGGGTGTCGCTGGCTTCTTTCTGTACATGGGCAAAAACGCGATCAGTGCAGCAGCTGCCTCCTCCAACCTTGCACAATGAATCCACACGACAGAGCTCCCCACTGGACCTCGCTCCCTTGCAACACTCTTCTCTCCTTCATAGGGCACAATGATCTTGGCAAGCAAGCATCCACTGGTGCTCCAGGCTCTGGTCAGGTGGTTTTGATTTCTGTGGGCGATGGGCCTTCACCCAGCAAAGAGACTAGCAGGCCTTGGCCCCCAGTCGTGGTCACTGTAGAAGTCTTGCAGAGCTTCCTCTACTGACATGGACCGGAACTTATACAATTGCAGCCGTGACGAAGTCACTGGGGAAACCCCGGCCGAAACACGTGTTGGCTGCGAGGTTGGATGTGAGTTTGAAATAGACGGTGAGGATCAAATTGGATGACACGCATGGAAAACATGTGAGGATCAATTTGGATGACACAAGTGGAGAACATTTTCGAGCATAGACTCAATAATTTGGAACTTGGAGATTTGGCTATGAAATAGATCGGAACAATATACATGACGATCTTCTTTAATCTTCATTGAATTGGATTTGGACTAACATTTCATCACAGGACATTGGAATATCTGTTTAGTTTATTTGTATCTCATTTTGACTCTATTTTCCAGAAATACACGTATTGAGGTTTTGGTTCTAGAACACTGACTTTGTAATATTTTTTGAATTTCTGTCAAGTTGTGTGATTGTACGAGTGCCTCTTGTTGTTCATGCTTCCTCTACTCACATAGCCTATCTGGCTGCTTGGCTGATGATGATTTTTGGGGTCTCAAACTCCCCTTTTTATGGTCCATTTCCAGATACCAAATGTGAAATAGGGTCTAAGGCCCTCATTATGAACTCGGCGGGAAATCCTGCCGAGTGCGGTGCTGGCGGTCAAAACAACGACTGCCAGCACATTGAAGACCCTGCTGGCCAAATAAACAACATTCCGCTGGGATGGCGGTCAGAAACAGTGTTTCCGCCAGCCGGCCCAGCAAATGCAGGGCCTGAACATTGCCGGCGGCTCCACATGGAGCTGTCAGCAATGTAGCAGTGCGGTGGGTGCAGCAGCACCCATCGCGCATTTAACTGCCCGTAATCGGGCAGTGACCTGCGCGTAGGGGCTGTGCACGGGGGCCCATGCACTGCCCACGCCAGGTGCATGGGCAGTGCAGGGGCCTGCAGGGGGGCCCTGGGGCACCCATTCCTCCAGCCTTTCCCTAGCAGGCTAAACCGCCAGGGAAAGGCTGGGGTAAAACAGGTTCATTATCCGGTGGGCAGCTCTGCCATGTTGGATAAGGAACTCCGCCATAGCCAGGCTGCCTGGCGGTGGCAGAGTTCCGCCTGTGGCGGTCTCGCCATGTACATTATATGGAGGTCTGGACCGCCATGCTGGTGTTGGCAATTTCCGCCACGGCTGGCATGGCGGTCCGGACCGCCAAGTTCATAAGAGGGCCTAAGTCTTTGAGGTTTATGTTAGGGTATGCTTCTCTTGCCTCCTCTGCCTTCTTAATTGTCATGAAAGCAGTCTGTCACAGCAGGAGTGACTCCAAAGCTGATAACCCCATAACACATGCCATGGGAGTGACTAGAGTTCACACCAGGATATTAGCCACAGTGATATGTGTATCACCAGGTTAGCCTAGGGCCATAACCCTACCCTTTATGGTTTTCTTATCAGCCCCACCTCCTTCCTGAGATGTGCCCAGCCCCTTGCAGTGTGTGCCCCACCCAGCTTACACAAATCTGTCTCAAGGGATTTCTGTACCTCCTCTCCATGTTTCACCATGCAGGCCTGGGTCTCCCAAAATGGAGTCTAGGTCCCTCCATGTATTTTACCATCCACAGGCACTGTATCCTTCATCTACTGTACCTTTCATAGACATACATACATCCAGCACATGCATTTATCATGCATGCACTACACGCACTACTTCCTCTTGGTATTGCACCATTCATAGGCACACATACACCCAGCACATGCATGCATTTTTCAATACTGCATTATCCCTATAATGTATCCTTCCCATGCATGCATATACCTCACAGATACACGGCTTACACACTAAATCGATGTAAGCCAAAGTTGAGTTAGGCACCAGCACTGGAACTTTAAAAATGAGTGAGCCTGTAGGCCTCACTCCAGTGCCACAGGTTGAGAAGGACCTGTTCATTCCTACTGATCACTACAAGATATGCTTCCACCACCTCATTTGTGCTGCTTAACTCCTGGTGAAGGCAGCAGCCTCTCATCACTGTGAGGGTGGCACCTTAGATACTCCTTCTGGTCACACAAGACCACAATCCGTGAGACAGGTCTTTGTCATGGTGCACACACATGATCTGTGCTTACATATGACACAAAACTCAGTATTAGGGATCCAGACAACAGTACAGTTGGAGCTATAAGGGCAAGGGTGCACAACCATTAGCATGCAGAGGACTTGTCTGTTTCAACAGCTGTGCTTTTTGGCACCAAGTGGACATTCCTCAAGAGCACGACTAGTGTGTCATGCCCCTATTGCTGCTCTTCTAGGTGACTGAAGGTCCTCTATGTGACTCTCACTCCTTAAATGAAGTTTGGCATACTCTCATATTGTTCTCCCTATCCCTCATGCAATATGTGATCAGTGAAGGACTAATGAGGGAATTGGGCCACAAATGGCTGGTGAAGGGTTTGACCATCACAAATTGAATGAAGCGTTAGACATTTAAGGTTCTTCTCTCCTCTGCCTTGCTAGAACATTTGTCTAGCAGGGACAGGAATTCTGTCTTTTGCTGTCTATTCTCAACATATTTTAGAAATGTCTAGAAGCTGCATGGAGGCTCTTTCTCCATTTCTGGCCCACTATGTTGTTCATATTATTGAAATCAAGTTCCATTTATTCATTTAGGACCTTTGTACTCTCCTTCATATTTTTAAAGGTAACAATGTCCAGTACATTTCCAGATTTTCCCAGAGTGATCGCAGGTTTGATGCCTGTTGGGCATCTTTAAATTAGAGCAACACAACTAGTTATTATTATGACAACTTGCTGGGCTGCCTTTTGTAAGAACTTGGACAACTATTGTGGGTGGGTAACAACCCACTTTAAGGAATAATTATATCTCTTCTGAGGGTGTCCCCTCAAAGTCACAAAATTAACCAGAGATCAGCACCCTGGTAGCATTGGCACAGAGTTGACAGGTCTAACATAGGGCAATATGCAAAGTTTTTATGCAGTACCACAAATGCCAAACATTAAAAATCACAAACCAAATTAGAAGAATAGGGTAAATTGTAATAATTAGAATGGCACCAAAATGACACAATTCCAATAAGAGAAACTAGAGATATGAATGTTTAAGTTGTATAGTAAAATGGCACTGAAAAGCACAAAGCACTAATAATAATCAATGGTGGAGGTAGACCGGACTTAGGCGTTATTTCAGGCCAACTAAGAGGGAGCATGGGTCAGATACACCAACCTGTCATAATCAAAGATTTCTCCTACTAACATAGGCCCATATTTATATTTTTTAGCGCCGCATTTGCATAATTTTTTTACACAAAAGCTGCGCAAACTTGCAGAATACAATTGTATTTTGTAAGTTTGCACCGTTTTTGTATCAAAAAGCGACGCTAATGCGGCGCTAAAAAAGTATAAATATGTGCCATAGTCTTTTAAGTCCCAATTGTACTGTTTTTTCCCAGCCTGGGTACCCACCAATGACTAAGACACACACGGAGTTGTGTATGACAAGTCTTTATTCATATATGTGTAACTGTGAACTCAACATTCGAAACCTGCATTCACTTCACTACGCTCTAACACTTACATCGCTGTTCTACGGAGTCCATCAGGAGCCAAACGGGTTCTGTCATTGCTAACTCATAAAACACTGCATCTCCCCTTCTGTTAAATATTTTTTTTTTATTGTTTTACAACTATGGACGCAATTATAGCTCTTCAATGAGTCTTCATGGCGTTCTGATTACATGTCCTGATCGTGTTTTTGAAAACAGAAGACAGGCTATAGAAGTGTCCGTGATCTGCTTTGGAGATGTAGGACACAAAGCAGTCAGGGGGTTTTCACTTGCCCATTCAGACTCAGTTTCTACATTAACATCAGTGCCTGATGAGCAATGAACCATATGTTGGAAATGCAAGGAATCTCACGTAATGGACTTCCCGGGACGTTGGGCAGTCACCATGTGTCCTTTGCTGGTCACAGCATGAAATGGTTCACTATCGAAGGGAGCATCAGATTTTTGTTTTTGAGACTGACGAACAAGCACTCAATTTCCTCTGGTTAAAGTAACGTCTCTTGCATGTTGACGCTTGTCTGCAGAGGACTTCATTTTTCTTTTATGATCCAAGTCTTTTAGACAGGTTTCTTTCTCAGTACTTAATCTCCTGCTGGTCCATTGAGGTTACTTGGTCATCATGGCTCTCCTGAACATCAAGGTTGTTGGACTTTCAACTGTGGTCGAGTGAGTGGTTGAATGATAGGCTCGAAGAGTAGAATTCAAAACAGTCTTAAGGTTGAGCTGTTCCACTACAGCAAGCTGAACAGCTTTCTTAAAAGTACTCATAAAATGTTCTGCATGGCCATTGAACTGTGGCCATAGAGGTGTGCTCTTCTGATGCATT
The DNA here is from genome assembly GCF_031143425.1 of Pleurodeles waltl. Classification (NCBI taxonomy): domain Eukaryota; kingdom Metazoa; phylum Chordata; class Amphibia; order Caudata; family Salamandridae; genus Pleurodeles; species Pleurodeles waltl. The sequence continues at coordinate 927,660,739 of NC_090449.1, forward strand.
ACATTAAGATGACTCAGAAAGTCTCTGAATTCTGGGCTGTTGAAAGATGGGCCGTTGTCAGATTTTAAGATAAAAGGAACACTCCTTGTCACGAAAATGCTGTCTAATTTCTCTGTGACTCTGTCTGGAGTGATAGATGAGAGATCTTCTATAATTGGAAAACAGAAGTATTCTTCAACAATCACCATCATCTGATATCCATTGTCAAGAAGACCTCAGACGCCTATTGCAATTCTTTCCCAAATGTGATTTGGCCACTCGGACATGTTTAAGGGGTGTTTAATGGTTTTAGATGAAAGGAAGTTGCAAAGATGACAGGCATTCAACTCTGTCATCGTGATAAGAAAACCAGACTCGGTCTCAGAGAGCTTGCTTTGTGGCAGCGTTTCCACAATCTCATTCATGAGCCGCTTCAATTACCTGTTGTTGCAGACTCTCTGGAATAACAATTCTCGAAACTCTTAAGATAATGCCTTCTTGAGTGATGGACAGTTCATCCTTGACATTTTGAATCTTCTGATATTCACGGTCACTGGTAAGAGGTCAAGTGTGCTGGTTCCAAGACTGATTTGTAATAATATCTTTTCGTTTACAAATTTGACTATTTTGACTTATGCCAGTGATTAATTTGTTCCAGTGAAATAGCAGTTTGTGGGCTTGATTTTACAATGAAAGTTATGTAGGCGTCAGACATCTTTGAAGGGGTACCAGAGCACTATAGAGGTACACTCGAGAAGTAGTTAGCAGGATTTTGAGCTTTCACTGGACGGTGCGCGATTGTGTAATTGTACTCTTGGAATGAAAGATTCCAACATTCAATGCAAGGAGGCATCTTGGCCTTTGGATTGCCGAAGATGGTCAACAATGCTTGATGAGCCATTACAAATGTGAAAGGCTTTCCGTATAAGAACAAACACATGGAAATGTTCTTAACCCCACACTGCTTCTAAACTTTCTTTCTCAAGTTGGAAATGAGCACGTTCAGTTTGGGACAAACTTCTTCTTGCATATGTCACAATATGTTGTTGAACATTTGGGGGTTTACTGTGCTGTGCAAGGACTGCGCCTAGTTCACTGATGTCAGTCTCATATCAGCAACTGTGAGTAAACAGACGCTTGTACTTTTGTGTTTACTTGCGTTTCATTGTTGCTACAAATGAACCTTGACTTTTCAACTGTGTCGATGCAGCCCATGTATATACATAAGTTTTCAATGGCATCAGTTGTGGCAATAGAGATAGCTCATTATATTTCTCCTCAGGCGTAATGTTTATCGATGCACCACTGTCAGTAATGAAAGGTATTGAACAACCGTTTACTTTCAGTGTAATCTTCAGACAATGTTTGAATGACTTTGGTGCTTTTTTCATGTCGACTTTTCTTTGACTTGTATTCTTCTTCACATGCAGCAGTTCGCTGAGGTAAAGATCAATAATGCACAATCATCTTCTTCACTTTTACTTGATATTGATACTGAAGAACATTTTGATGGTGATTTAAATGATGATCGACTTCGTTTGGTGTTGTTTTTGTCTCAGCTAGTGTTGTCGCATGGACTTGTAGACGTACGTCGAACATCGCTACAGGAATGTTCAGGCGGTCATTTTGTCTTCATACCATGACACACGTACTTTTGCCTTTGCCCTGCAAACCATTACAAAATGGTTCTCCTTCCCACAGCCTTTGAAAAACTGTTCAAAGGCAGGACATTTACCTTCATGTGGAAACAAAAATCCACCCCTTAAACACAACTTCTTTTTGCGTGGTGAAATCACTTTGTGTCCTTGAGCCTTGTGCTTTTGCTTACTTTTCATGTTCATAACTGACTCACTTTGATCACCGGTGGCCTTCATGTCAGCAGCTTGTTGATTGGCATGCTCTTCAGCTCTGGGGGCCATGAGAATTTGTTCCAGACTGACAATTTCTCTCAGCATTCGTCGTCTGAAAGAATCTGACAGGCATCCATCAATAATTCTGAGTCGTATTACTTCCTCATCATTCAGTTCATTGAACTTAAAGTGTTTGATGAGCGTATCTCGCCTCTCAGCAAATTTGTCAATGGTTTCACCAACTCTATGTCATTCTTGACTCGAAATTTACCTTTTGCAATCTACATTCTGCATTAGATTGAACTTGAGATTCAAGGCTTCTTGAATTTGACAGTATGTAACTTCGTCAGTTCGCTTCATTTTCTTTCTGACTTCTTTTACACCCACACCTGTAAGATTCATAAGGTACTTGATAATCTTCTTGTTATCTGTTTCTTCTAGTGCAGCAATGAAATAATCAAATGTCTCTATCCAAGCAGTCCATCTATCGCCAATATTCTGCTTTTTGGCGTATCGAATGGCGATGGTGGTTTTAAGAAGGCGATGGCACTGTAACCGTTTGTGTAACTTACTGATGTGAAAGTAGTGTCCTTCCCAACACTACTTGGTGATCTTGCTTATACTAATCATCTCTGAGGCCTTGAGATGTGCTAGCCTCTGGGTCATCTTTGATAATTATGGGCAACATGGACTCTTTTAGGGTCATCACTGGACCCCTTCACTTGTCTGGAGACTTCTGAAGTTGTTGTGAACCCCACTCTGCAGCTTTGATGTGTGCCCCTTCGTGTATGGACGGCTCCATAAGCACAATCCCAGGCACTGCTTCTCAGGCCACCTTGCCTAATGCTGTGGAATGATGACTCTCTTGAACTGGTCTTGTAAGCAGATGATAGTTTCTTGTATCTGGATCACTTTACTTTTAGGCACCTCTTTGTACTGTCTGACACCTGGTTGATCACTGTCTCACAGCTCTTCTGATCACAGCCTGATCTTGCAATTTGCTGTTGCTATTTGCTGCTCTTTGAAAACCTGGTTGTATGTGTCTTTAGCGTTATCACTCCGTATGATGCATAGCTTTAAATTGGGTTGTAATGCAGTACCTCTCTTTATAGCTGCACCAAGAGGTTCTTGGCCAACGATGTGTAGACTTCTCAGCAAAGCTTTCTTTAACTTCAAGTACTTCACACTTGCTGGAGCTGCGCTTTGACTCCACCTATGCCAAATGTTGACTCTGCACTTCGACAGAGGCACACGTGACACACTCGTGCAGTTTGCTTGCACCATGGCAAAGTCTCTGGGAGACAACGGTTGATCTTCAGATTACTTATCCCATTTCTTGTCAACAGTTGTAGTGTCTTTGTACGCCACACATATGTATTACATGTCTTTATTCATCTGCATGTAACTGTGAACTCAAGATTTTAAACCTGCATTTATTTCACTATGCTCTAACACTTATGTCATAGTTCTACGGACTCTATCAGGAGCCAAATGGGTTCTGTCATTGCCAACTTACAAGAGACAATGCCAATCAACCACAGGAGTATACTTCTAAAGTCCCCAGGGCCTAAGGGAAAGCATTTAGGGGCTCATTTACAAGCCCCTGTGCCGCTGTAGCATAATTTTCTTTACAGTGCGGCAGCGCAAAAACATCTCCCACCCCACGCCGTATTTACAAACTGGTGAAATGCCACCATTGCGACAGTTTTTTTAAACCCTTGCGCCAGGTATAATGTATGCAAGGGAGGCGTTCCCCCACAGGGAGGCCCCAAAAAATGGCTCAGTGAAATCTGCAAGATTTCACTGCGCCATTCTAGCATAATTTTTTAACGCCTGCCAAGGGTAGGCGTTAATCTGGCGCTAAACTCTTTTCAATGGGCTTCCATGAGCTTTACTGGACTAGCATCAAAAGTTTGAACACTAGTCCAGCAAAGCGCCACAACTGTGTCAAAAAGTTTGATGCAGCTGTGCTAACCTGTGCCCTGGTGTTTTTAGGGGGATGCAGGGCAGTGAAAGGACACTTGTGCATCAGAGCTGATGTGCCAGTTCCTTGTAAATGAGGCCCATTAGACACTCACAGGCTGTCAAGCAGAATCCAACAGAGGGATTCAAAACCAGGCCCAGATGCCATTGATCTGCTCTGTATTTTCCGGAGAAGGCATCTTGCAGCCTGTTGTCTCCTTGAAGCTGCACAAGAGGTCTGCTAACTTCCACTTCTCTGTTCGGGATACAAGAGGGAGCAGCTGCAGTCCTTTCAGTCTCCTCTCAGGTTGCAGATAACAGCTCCTGTCCTTTTCTGCTCTTCTGCAGGTCCCAACTTTGTTCTGGAGAGGGTGTCTAGGGTTCCACAGTTATGCCTGGCACCAATTAACTTATGGTGTCAGTCCTGGACACTCTCTGACCAATGGGGTAAAAGCGTCTGGGCCCAACCCTATCCCCATTTTCAGTTACTTCAAAGAAGCCTAAAATGCCCCATGTCCTGGCATTTTCTAGCTGGTGAAAATGTTAGGCCTCAATATACTTGGGCACTGAGGGCTGTGGTAGTGCTTAGTTTGTGCTTGTTGTTTCTGGAGCTGAGCACTGTCATTTATTTTTGAGGGCCGGCGCTTATTCTTCTGCCTCAAGCATATGGGAAAGACGGAGGACGGGAAAAACGAAAAAGTGTCACAAAGGGAGAAAGTAGAAAGCTGCCAGATTGAGCTGAAGCAGCCAGGAGTGGCTTTAAATGGATTGAAGAGGCCTGAGATGGCTTCAGGATTACACTGCCTCAGTATTCCGTGTTCCCACATTTGATTGCAGCAGCCGCATGTTTAAGAGGAGGGCTTTGGGCACTGGCATGTTTTTATTTACAAATTAAGCACTGGGCTGTGGGTATGTTTACGGAGGGTACTATGATAATCCTAGTATTCTCCTAAAGTTTGAAACAGGTACTGTACCTACAACAAACTCAGAGACAATGGTCTGGTAGGACAAAAGCAGGTTCTTTCAGCAAATAGACAGGGGATCTACAAGAATTGTCCTGTTCTCACTCTTCCAAGTTTGCCCCAAGTGTTACGTATGGCCCAACAGACCTACAAGCAGGAGCTGACAGTGTGGTGTCACAGGATGCCCAGAGTCCCCCACTCTGAGTATTCTATGCAGTTTGGCGGTGTCATCTTTGCCCATTCAGGTCAGCATTTTGTTTGCTTCTGGGAGACACTTCACACTTACTTCACACCTATTCAATGCTGAGCACAGGATGAAAGGTGGCAAAGGCTTATGCTAATTAATCTTAAGCCAGATCAGGTAGGTAAAGTGTAACTTTCTAAACAATGTTGAGTGTTCAGGTCTCTAAATAACTTGTTCCTAAATGCCCAAAGAGAATATGAGCCTTCCCTCCACCGGAAAACCTTATTTGTCAGGTGCACTCAGGTTTGACTAATGAATCCAAATATACTTTAGAAAAGGATTAACAATTTTTATCCCTGAAATGATAGGAACAGCCTCTAGGTTGTCCATGAACAAGGTGATGTCAGCGTAGGGTATAAACCTTAGATTTATTGGAGGACTTAGAAGAGTCAAATCACCTGAAGCAAAAGGAAATGCATGCTTTCTGTTCGTAAACAATTTGTGAAGGAGATCATCCAAGTGATAGCCAAACCCAGGAGCAACCAAGAAAAGGAAGACAAAGAAACAACATATTTCTGAAGACCTCCGGCTTTCCAAATTTTGGGGCCAGCCATGGCCTGTTCAGCAGTGGCTGCTACACAGAAAGTTGTATCAATGTCTCAAAGGGAGCATCTGCCAAAAACGGTTCTTGATGCTCTTCTGATATTTGCTGGAGCTTTGATAGAAGGTGTAGGGCTAGACCACCATCAAAATGGATGAGTTGCTACAGTTTCTGGCCATGAGATGCAGCATGAAGGTTTCCTTTGCAGTTGTGGGCCCCTTTTAACAGTAAAAAAAAAGATCTTCACAATTGTCATGATGCTGATGAACCTTTATTTTTTCCTTCACAAAGTTATGAGTTTGCCAACTTTGATCTCCCTAATTACTGCAGCCAGTGCTTAATTTGAGCCAGTGCATGCAGGTAGGGCTCACCAGCACTCACTTTTGGGGACTGGCAATTATTTTTCCTCACCAGACTTTGATCCAGAACAAGTGAGAGAAAAACACAAATGGGAAAGAGAAAGCTAGACAAACAGTGTCAAGGGACAAAAGCAGGGAGGAAAAACAACCTGCAAGAATGAGGTAAAGGGGCAGAAAGTGGCTAGCAGAAGACTTAGGAGGCAAGGCAATCAAGACTATGCAGTCTTGGTATTTGACACCCCAACCTTTGGTAACTGCAGCAGCTGGCTTCTGAAAAAAACGTTCGGCCTCAGCCCTTATTCTTCCCCATGCATCTTTGTCAGTGAGATTAGCAAGGTGAAGACTTGAGGTTCAGTTCATGTTACCCATCTTTTGAGTGACAGGTCTTAACTTCATCAGGGAGTAGCCAGAAACTTAAAGTACCCTACTTTGAACCATATTCTGAATGGCAGTGAGTAAGTGAGGCGAGTAAGCCCAGCACTCTTTTGGTTGCTCCCTTGGAGATTCTAAAAGACAATGTACCCAAATGGTGCCTTTTTACACCCTCATTCTGAATGAATTCGACCACCCTTCTTTCCTTCTCTTAATCCACCATTCCTTCTCATCATCAATAATTCTTTCCTTCAACCCTTCCATTCTTCATCCATTCTTCTCTATCCATGCTCCCTTTCTATATCCTTCCAGACTTCTTTCTTCCTTCTTTCTATCCACCCACACTCCTCTCCTTCCTTCTCTAGCCAGCTTTTCATTTGTTCCGATAATCCTTCCATCCTTCTTTCCATCCATCAGTCCATCCTTTTTTGTCCATTCTTCTTTCCATCCTTTCTAACATGTATATTTCTTTTCATCCCTCTTGCCAGGCATTCTTCATTCTTTCTATCCATCTCTCCATACACCCATCTCTCCATCCATCCTTACGTTTTTCCAGCCTTCTTTCCATCCCTTCCGTCTTTGGTTTCTTTCTGTATGTCTTGCCCAACTTCAAAGCTCCATCGTGCAATTTTCTTGCAGTATTTTCTAAGAGCTTTTGCATCAGTGGCTCTGATTAACGTTAAAGGAACAATAAAAAAACGTTTTATATGCTTTATGCTGCACACACTACCCAGATACACCTGCCCCCTGCATGCCATGGGAGATTCCTGATGCTGCCCACATGAAACAATGGTTCCTGCATATTTTTAGGGTCGAGTCTGCACTAGCATGCGCTTGTGCGTGTGTATCGCTTGCGAGACGCTGTAGTAGTTAGAAAACGGCTCTGATCCCCACCCATGTCATGTCAGTGTCTTTCATTGGTTCGTGGGCTTGTCTTTTAAAATTTGCTTGCTTTCATTAGTGGAAGGCATGCATACGTCATGGCTTTTCCGGTGGTTAGCGACCAAGTACTGAAAACATACGAGGCTCACTGTTTTAGGTCCGGTTTGTGGACTACTTTTTCTCTTTTTTCACAGCGCGATATGGCTTGGCAGAAGTCGAGTGATTTACATGACATCGACCCTGCGACCATTTCTATTTCCATTTTAATTTTTTAGCAGCGCGATCACGCTCATATTTTTTCTCCATTTAATGAGGCAAGAAAAGTCAGGTTGGGAGTTTACAACTGCTAATAGATCTAACTCGGAGAAATATGCGACCCGTTGCATTGCAAATGCTTGTTTTTAATGCTGCAAGCTTGAGAGGTGGGTTGCTGAGGAGTTTGAGTAATTTAAAATAATGGTTAATATGAATGTTTCAACCTTGCCTTCTTAACAACTGTATAAAAGACAATGTGTTACTACTAAGCCAACCAAATTTCAATAATACAGAACATTTGTGTTTTCTGCCAAGTCAAGCACAAGTGGTCACCTAGAATCAAAGTCTCTCCAGAGCGTTAATGTATTGTGATTTGGGGGAAAAGTCTTAGTCAAAAGTAACTTCCTGCAACAATTTTGTACCGGTCAAAGTAGTTGCGCAAGGAACATCAACTGCTACTGCTAATATTAAGAATATTAAGAAAAAAAACATGAAAGCAATTACAAAGAGTTTACACAGAGAAATTCTGGAACATGCTCATGACCAGCAGGTGGCACTGGAACACACAGTCTAAATTCAGAAACAATATCACTAAATAATATACCAGTAATGTTCTACCAAAACTGCAATTTATTCTTTCCGTTTCCTAATCAAATCATTACTTTTTAAAATAACTCTCCAGAATCTATACATGCGCATTTGTATGACAATAATTCACAGCCGATGTGCAAATTCCAGTTATGTGCTTCTGCAACTTCTTTGCAATTGCCCTCATAAGAGATGAAGGACAAACAGTTTAATGTCAAAAATCTCGCTAATGTATATTTTTGAATGCTTATGACAGTCACCTAAGCATGAATGATCACAGGGCTGCAGGTGTATAAGGTCTCCTTCGTGAGACAGGTCATGCTATGACTTAAATTATATGCATTCTGCAACTGGTTTTGGCCATGTACCGAAACCGGATTCAGGCGCATATTTATTGGAGGGTTGCGTTGCCTTAGCACCATTTATTTTGGCGCTAAAGCGGTGCTAAGCTAACTCCATATTTATACTTTGACGCTAGACCCGTCTAGCGTCGAAATTATGGAGTTAGCGTCTTTTTTTGGAAATGCCAACCCACCTTGTGTCAATGAGATGCAAGGTAGGCATTTCCTTCCTAAAAATGATGCTAGCCCGCAGCGTCACATTTAACTCCTGACGCTACTGGGAGGCGGGCCTAAATAATAGCACTAAGCCTGTTTAGCACCATTATTTAACGCCTAACCAGGCTTTAAAGTGCACACAGGCCCATTTCCATGGTAGAACACCATGAAATGGGCACAAAGATGCCCACCCCAAGTCCCAGCAACACCACCACCCACACCACAGGGACACTACAGGAGGAGGAAGCCCATCCCAGGTAAGATGCAGGTAATTTGTGCATAAGTGTTGTGTGCCATTGGAAGCCCCTTATATGGGGCCCCCTGCCTGGCACTGTGTATGTAGGGCTTGCCCAGGGGACACTGGTCCCCTGTGGTGGGCATTGGGCTTGGGGTAATGACTCCTGCCTATACTTAGCCAGGAGTCATTTTTGGCTGCTTGTGCATCAAAAAGTAACACTGGGCTGACTAGCGGCAGTTTTTCCCTAGCGCCATTTCCCCTAATGCCATCCCTCACCAGCTAGCATCTTTGTTTGAGATGCTAGCCATTCCTTAGCGCCATTGTGCGTCATTTTATAAATATGGTGCACGGATGGCATTAGAGAATGGCGTTAAAAAAAATGATGCGCAACTGCATTAGCACAGCTGTGTGCCATTTTCCATAAATATTGGCCTCAGTATCTTCTGCCCATGGTTCTGAACAATTCCAGTTTTGTTATTGCTAAATAAGGGGCATATTTACACGCCCCTAACGCCACCTTGTGCCTCCCTGCATCATTTTATTTTTACACTAAGGCGGGTTAAGGAGGCTTTTCTCTTGTGACGTATTTACAAAGTATTGCGCCACTTTGTAATCCCTTGCATCACATTATGCCTATGCCAGGCATAATGTATGCAAAGGGGGAGGGGCATTCTGTCACAGGGAGGCCTGGAAAAATGGCACAGTGAAATTCACAATATTTCACTGTGCCATTCAATCGTCATTTTTAACGCCTGCTCAGAGCAGTTGTTAATATGATACACCCATTTTAATCAATGGACCCCCCGTGCTCTGCTGCACTAGTGTCAACATTTTTGACACTAGTGCAGCAAAGCTCCTCAATAGCGACAACAATTTTGACACTATTGTCCTAACGACTGCCATGGTGCTCTGTATTGTAAATAAGGCAAAACCATGGTTTCGTTAGGTGGAGCAGGGGTAACACAAGAAAAATGGTTCATCAGGACAGATGCACCACTTTCTTGTAAAATTTACCCTACATGTGTTAAAAGTTTGTTGTGTCTGGCTAGAGGTCTGACCATTGTGCTACCTTAGTTACGTCCCGTAGGTTTGTGTGTTACCTGGAGGTATTGGGTGTTAGCCCTGAAATCCAGGGTGGCTTTTGAACCTTGAAAGTGGTGTGGCATAAGACTAAACCATGAATTTGCACGAGTGAGCAAGCACAATTGTCCTAAAGAGAGCTCAGAGGGTGAAGGGGGAGCCTGGTGGCAGGGTGGTTCTTTGGAGACATTTAGGAAAATAATTTATTAGCCTGTTTTCCCAGTCCTATTTCTGTAATAAATTCAACAAAAAGCAATCGTTTTTGCAGGGATTTCTAAAATATTGGTGAGAGCAAGCAGAGAGGTTAGACCTGCACGTTATTGTTATGAATGTTCTGACTGGACGGGTTCTGTCAGAAGCCAATTAGGTTGAGGCAGAGACAGCAAGTGCCAATTCTACCAGTCTGCGGCACAGGTCTTTTGTGTGTTTTATTATTTTGTTAGCAGCCTCCAGGGGTTACAGAAGTAATGTATTTGGAAATGTGCAGGGGTGCCCAGGTAGGCTAGTTCGGAAAAGGTAAAATGGAGCTACATAAACAGTTTGAAAATGGTTTATTGAAAAAAGATCAAATGACACGAAATAACAAATTGATAGGAAATTTTAAAACACCTAGCAAATACAGAGAGGTAATTAAAATACTTATTAAACATAAAATAGAAAAGCAATTTACATGGTGCATGGATCACCTAGTGCCTTAATAGCTATCCTTTTTGCATTACACCAGGGGTCTTCAATCTTAAATACCAGGTGGCATATTTCTCTGGATAGTCAGGCAGTGCAGCGAAGAAAGTCAACTTACTGCGCGGCCCTGCGTAACAGGAAAAGGGTAGAATTGTGCTGTTTTTAAAAGAATGCAGTGCAGAATAGAGCACATTCCTGCCTTTTCCCCTCCACTGGCGCCCCTTTGGCTGCCTAGCACCAATGCAGGCATCCTTGCACCATGGTGCAAGGGTGCCTTTGTTGCATGCAGGATTGTTTTTGTGCAGAAAGGGCCACCTTCCTTCCCAAAAACAATCATGAGAACCTTTTTCCTCATTTTATGTGTGCTGCAGAGTGCAGCACACAGAGAGGAAAAAACAAGGAGACATAAGAATATTTCTCGTCCTTACGCCTCTCCTGGGGAGGCGTATCTTTTTTGCGAACTCCCAGGTTTACCTGTTCTTGTAAATGTGGGAATGTGTCAAAATCCCACACCCATGCAATGCCCTAGGAAATGCTTCCCTGGCGCAGAGTAACACAATGCAGCGATTTGCACTGTTACATTACTCGAGATTTATTTAGCCACGCAGGGCCATGCAAAGTAGTCTTGCCTGGATTTATAAATCTCATTTTTCATTTGTGTTGCTCTGGCACCATGCTGTGTTGTGCAAGAGCGACACAAAGAGGGTCTTAAATATAGCCCCAAATGCCTAGATTCAGAGCCTAATAATATGTGACACAGCCCTGTGCATGGCAGTGCCTTTGTTCTTGCAACATTGTTTTTTGTTAATACCATTGGAATACAGGCATTGCCTCAGAGGCACATTTTTTTAAGTGGCATTCTTAAGTTAAAATTACGTCTCGTTCGTGATTCATTGTGTGGGGAGAGAAACGTTTCAAAAAGATCACAGAAGCTCATGTAAAAGGGGCGGACTCAAGATTTCTGGGACCAGGCCTTGGTCAAAGGTGTCAGGGCAAAGTGGTGTACCTGGACACTTCTCAGTAAGTGATCTTGATACACTTCAAGGGTGGTACCCAACAATTCTAACCGGGAACTGCAATTCACACTGTGAATAACACAGTGGCAGGCATGCTAATGGTTACATTATACTAGTGATGACATTACTTAAGTGAATACTGGTATAACTAATCAGTTGTGACGAAAATAAAGTAATGAACTTACAGAAATGACAAATTTACTATGGATGGCACGCCAAAACGATGCACCTGTACTGAACATCTGCAATAGTGGGAGTTTAAGTTTGCCCAAGAGCTTCATCCGGTGACTTCCAATACTATCGCCCAAGGCAGGAGAGGGCCTTCCTCTCCTGGCACAGACATTGCTTGCTTCTACACTTTCTGACTGCCTGCTGCTATGTCATCTCAGGTCCAGTCACAGAGCGTGGACCACAGGCAAATAGAAAAGATTGCTTTTCAAAATAAATCTCTGATGAATCTAATAGTTCATTAAGGCTGTGTACATCTTTATTCTGATAACTTACTCCTAAATTAATCAAATAATCACATCAGATGTTCTGCTTGAGGGGATGGATATTTTAAATCAGTCTGTGAATCAGAGCATGTTCTCCATGTGATAGATGGCTCTAGTGGATTGTGCGAACACATCTGCCCTGCAGTCTTCAATCCAGACTACACGTCTATTTTTAGGCTACAAAATAAATACATCTCGTTTCAAACGTCTGATTGTCCCAAAGACTAAAAGCTAACTCGGAAAACTCACACTCAGTAAGGCAAACCCCTTACACAACAGACCCTGAATGTAGTATAGGACTCAGGGGCTGTAGCAGGAATGGATCTCCACAAGCAGTATCTAGATTCACTCACTGCTGTACTCAGCACATACATCGGTACATCCTGTGACTGAAAACATGTCCACTCAGTAAATTGCCATACCCATCACATGCATTCGGGCACTGATGACTACAAGACAATTTATAGTAAATGACAAGGCCATTAGCTCCAACAATGCAATCACAGTACACTGGTTTATGAAATGCTTTCTTGCAACAACATTACAGAAATATACCTTAAGTGCGGTTAATTCCAACATGTCAGGCTTATGAGTAGGAGGCTTACACAATATGTGGAAGTGGAGTGACCATCCTCACAATGGCAGGCATGTATGCTCTAGCTCAGTTATCAGTTACTGTGATGTCTCTGTGGAAGAAGGGATGGGTGTGGACATAATGTTTGAAAGATTATACCAGACCATTACCCGGTCAGCCCTACCAAATCTCTCAGGTCCATATGGAGACAGTTGAAAACATAGCTATTTTGTAGATAACTGCACCACTCACATCCCAGCAACAGAGCGCAGTAAATAGTTGCATCCTCAAGTGCAATCTTCAGCTTGCAACCCAGGAATTGCAAACAACTCAACTCAACCAGCAGACTGCTTTCAATATGCAAGTGAGCTAAGAAGGGCTGACCTATGGTTCGCTGTGGCATTACATAGTTATGTACTTCCATATATACAGTTATGGCACACAAAATCCTCCAGGGACTTGCTGTTTCTCCATCTTTTTTCTAGCCGTCTGCAGGTGCGCCTAGAGTCGCGGACTGCGGGGGAGAATCATCCGGCCTTCTTGAGGTTGTGTTTACCTTTGGTCATTTGGAGCGGCACTAGTGTGTTGGCACGTTTGAAGATCCATGGGTGGAAGTTCCATGCAGAGATGTTTGCGTCTGTGGCAAGGGGAGATGGTGACTTGCTGAGGGTGTTGGTGAGCTGCTACCCGGTGATCTGGTTCTATTTCCTAAGTGGAGAGCGGAGGGTGCAGAGGTGAACGGTAGGTGTGGCGATAGAGAAATGAATGTGGTGGTGGTTGGTCCAGTGTAGTGTGAAAGTATTGTTGATGGTTATGTTGTTGTTAGCGGAGAAAATGGGGTTGAGTGTGTGTCAGGGATGTGTGTTGGTGAGATGACTAGTTGCTTGAGGCAGATTGTGGCAAAGTTTTCGAGCAGGGAAACGATGTTGTGGTCGTTGCAGTTGTTGATGTGACAGTTGAGGTTGCCGAGGAGAAAGTAGTTTGTGGAGGCGAGTGGGTGTGGAGCTATTATGTTGACGATGGAGTTGCTGAAGGCTGGGTGGGGGCTGGGTGGCCTATAAATGAAGGTGCCACTGAAGGTAGACTTAGGGGTGATGTGGATCTGGAAATGGAAACGCTCCATGAGGGGGGAGTGTTTTTCTGGGTTGGATGTCAGGAGGAGGGTGGATTTGTGTGAGATGGCCAGGCCGCCATCTGGCCAAGAGGGCCGGTCTTTGCAGAGTAGTCTGTAGTCGTGGGGATGGCGATGGCGATGCCCGGTGCTGACACTGGGTTTGTCCATGTTTTGGTAAGAAAGTTGATGTCCTGGCAGGTGGAGTCTAGCAGGTCCCAGAGTACTAAGGAGTGTTTGTGGAGGAAGGGTATGTTGAGGAGGATGCAGTTGAGGCGATCAGGGTGGGTGTTCGATAGTCCTGTTGCAGGACAGTCTAGCGTTTGGTCTAAGGTGAAGGTGCAGTGGCAGTTGAAGTAGGAGAAAGGTCCGTAGGTGTCTCTGGGTGATGCGAGATGGCAGGCAGTGGAGAGTCCTGCATTCAGTGAGTGGTGGGTCTTTGAATTGTAAAAATGGATGGTTGGAGGACCAGTGTTCATGGCGCTGGGCACAGTCCCGGTGCAGGCGGGCTTGCGTTTGGCGCACTGGCACCCGCTGCGCGCAACCATACGGTGGCCGCCATTAAGAAGGAGAGGGAGGGTCCGGTCACCTGGGAGGAGGGAAGGAGGGAAAGCACTTCACAGGGAGGGGGGCAGAGACACAGGGGCAGCAGGGACGGAGTTTGGAGAGAGGGAAAGGCGCAAAAAAGTAAATAATGGAGAAAAAGGAGAAAACCAGACAGAAAAAGAGACAAGAAGAAAATATAGATGACAGAAGGCAAAAGACACACACAGACAGATGGCCACTAGTTCCACCAGGGATGGGGCGCAGGCGGGTGCCTGCAGGAGAAGGTGGGTCTCGAACTGAGCGTCAGGCAGGCCCTCCGTTCGATTCGCAGCAGCAACAGGTGGAGCTGCACAGAGGGGAGCAAGAAGACAATGAATAGAAGGACAGAGGAGTTGCCCTCTCACTGTACAGCGGCCAACAGTAAGAAGGGGAGGGAGGTGGGAGGGTCCAGTCAGCTCAGAGACGGGAGGCCGGGAAAGCGTTTCGCACGGAGAGAGTCCCTCTATCACTGCTCACAAAGACACTCAGATATGGGATAGTAAAAAATCCATCCCAACAGATCTCTCCACTTTTCTCTCCCCATAGACATGCCAGTTCAGGACCGCAACTATACTCAAAATGTCAGTTTGGACAACTCAGTGCAATAACCAGCTAAGCAGACCATATCATATGAAATACCATAAAGAGACCTGTAGAGAGCTGTTCAAAGCTACCAACACACTAAAAGCCATAAAACTGTGCATCTGTCTCTCACACTTCTTAATTCAACACACCACTACATGCTGCGGCCAAGAACACAATAACCGCACCTCCGTGGTCACCTTGCATGACATATAAATGCTTTCCGCATAGGATCTAAACAAAGACTACATCCTCACACGCACTACACATTGTGGCATGTGACTCATGTAGACAAGCACTCCTGCACCCCACATAGGGGTAGTAAGTGCTATATACTTGCTAATAAGGATAGTACGCACTATGTAAATGCAGAATTCTATTACAGTACAAAAGAACAGCCCACTATTATCTCCCAGTCAAAGCTGTGATTAACTTCACAATCGCCAGCCTCACATTTAGATTTTGGCAAGGGATAGTTCCAGTTTAATTAGAAATTGATACTATTCCTTATATGCTTTTTTGGTGCCTCCCAATGTCTACCTTCGGAGCTGTGCTAGTCCAATGCTAAATTTAGCTGACTAGCACCTTGAAACCCCCTCGGGAATAAGTGTTCAATATAGGTGTCCTTTGTCGTTACAAGAAGTAGTAGCCAGAGTCAGGTGCCTTAAACACATTACATTATTTTTTCTTAAAATCATTCACTGTTTTTCTAAACTAGGCTGGTCTCTATCCTGCAATATTCTATGAAAGTTAATATTTACTGCACAGTTTCAAATATCAAAATCTAGCACGATGGAATCTTACTGGCTTGACCTCACCACCTTTAAAATGTGCTGTGGTTTATAAGAAAACATGATCTGTTCAGAAAGATGATTTGTGCATGGGTCTCCTTTCATCTCAAAAAGTCACCTTTGCTTATTGATAGTCAAATTTAGCTCAATAACAGGCTGGTTACCTCTTCTGATTGGTGTCTTATTACTGACTGTGTGGTATGTTCTCTAGAATGAAGCTGTTCATCAGAACCAGACACCGGTGACACCAAAGCACCTTTGCTATTTGATCGCCTTTCAATGCTGAAGGTGACCTTGAGCCTTCTGCACCCTTTCCCATGATCCTTCCTGCAAAGGACGCATAGATTTGAAAATAACAGTTGCCTGCTAAGCATAAAATGGCCTCTCAAGGCTTAATTTAAGGCAGTGAAAAGGTGCACCTTGTGCTGCACTACACCAGCAGAGCCAAGAGGCCAAAGCATGGCACTTTCAAGTTCTGCATTAATAATCTAACTGCTCAGCGCTATGTTTGCATGTTTAGGACATAAACATAGTGCTAAGATCTGTGGGCCACTAACACCCACCTTCAACTGAAAAGAGTAGCAAAGGAATCAACTAAAGAGAAATGTATTCTTGTCAGCACACAAGGCTATAAAATGGGATCGATCATTTAAAAAAGAAAAAACCGTAAAGTGCCTTATACAATAATTATAAGATCTTCTCATCACCTGTACTCCTCAGTGTGTACTGCAGGTGGATTCGAACAGATGCCGGCCAAAGCAACACGCAGTAGTCAGGCTGACTGCAGACACCAAAAATAATAATATCTGTAACTCTTGTTTCATACATCCCAGCCTCATGTATGAAACAGCAGCAACAGTTACAAACGTGAATCAATTGCTCAGAAGGTGTTGCTTGTCGGTGGGAAGAGATCCGGAGAAAGCCTGTGAAAATGGGGCCACGGCCAGAGCACCGCTGCAGTTGCAACTTGACTGATAGCAGTTCCTTTAACTTCCTGCGTCCTGAGGAGACCTTCCAATTATTTTGGCCGAAACGAGTCGACCATTTTCAGGAAGGAGTCCATGAAAATCTAATAGTTTTAGAATAGGTTAGTAGTAGGAGGAATTACAGGGTCTTGGCCTATTACTCCTCCAAGGACCGGACTACCTCCAGGTGGATTATATGCTGGATGAACCTCTTTAGTCCAAATACAAATATGAGGAGGTAGGAGGGAACAGACTGTTTTTTCCAGGATCCAGAAGTTATCCCGCCTATTCGTACAAGGAACAGGCAGTTTTTCCTGGATTCAGAGGCCACCCTGCCTTATTTTAAAAGAGACTGATTCTTTTTTAATTTACTCCTACAGGCAGGATTGCAAACATTCAAAATAGAGAAAATATGTTTTTTAGTGTTTGATGTTTTGTTCGGTCAGTGACCTGGGTACATAAGTGTTTGTTGTTGGAGTTAATACAGAGGTATGGCCATTGTGCAATTTATGTAATTCTTGTCAATAAAACTTCACCTCACTGTTAAATGATTATTTAATTGGATTTTGATGTGTTGATGTTCTCTCTTGGTTATCCGCTATAATTTTTGTTGGGTATATTGCAACCCAGGGACTGGGGGTTATATGGGCAAACACTGTATTTTTGGATACTTGTGTGAGAGAGTAGAGCAACCGAGCAGGGTGATATTATGTACTTTGTTAAAAGTTCAAAGCTGCTGGGAGGTCTAACAAGAGTAGGTAGCACAGTAACCATGGTGTTTGTTTTTCAATAATTCATCCCACAACTCCTTCTCCTCCAGGGGAGTCTGGATCTGTTTGTAGAAAATGGCTGGTGTTCCTGGACCTCTACCCAGCAGTGGGATTCCTGCCTGGCATTCTGTAGAAATAATCAGCCCAGACTGCTCTCTGTTGGGGGATTCTTGAAATGCATGGATATAATGAGAGTGCTTGACAGCGGGTTGTCTGATTTTGGGAATATGAGCTGAGCTCCTCTTAAGCTTGCTGAATCTCTATGACGTGAACCTATGCAGACACTGCTCCCAGCTATGCTTCTAGGGTATGAAGCAATGTGCAACCACTTCACCCTGGTTGGGAACAGCCTGAAAGCCCTGCTGTAGCTCTGCTTATCTACCCTGCTGCTGCCATTTATAACGTTAATAGTGTATATGCAGATGTACAGACTGTAATATGCTATTATCAAAATTGAATGTGGGGAGGGGCCATGACTAACAGGGGGTGAAGGCTCAAGTAGATCATAACACGTCTCCACACCCAAAGGTAATACATTTATCAAGTGTATTTGCTTTTTGAAGATACAATATTTATTCAAAACAAATCTTTTCCATGTTTAAATTAATTGTAACATGCACTCTGTGAGCAGTAAGCAATGATTTCCCCCTGTGAGTTCCATACTGTTGTGGCAATACAACAGATTTTCTCCTCTGTACTGTAATAATAAATATGAGGATGCAGATGTATTTATATAGTTGCTCTAAATACTGTGCAACTTTCGGACACATTTAATTTTAATGTCATAGCATAAACCTGTTCATTAAGGTATTATTAAAGCGTTTTTCATCCAGTTCTGAATGGTTATTCACATCTTTATAGCAACAATGACATTTATGTTGTAGTGTACCTAGACTTGCCCCTCACCACCTTCCTTGTGGTATGCCTTTACTACTAATGCACATCTACCCAGAGAGCCAAGAATGCCTACTGAGGCAGATCTGCTGGAGACCTAAGACCTAGAGCACTATTGGCTTGGAGCCCCCAGCATTCTCACTTTCTGCACACTTAGTGGCCCCTGCACCGTGTGTCTAAAAAGCAGATCCTGACTGTTTATGCTCAATTTTCAGTAAATGAGCCTAACGGCAGCATTCTAAATCGAAACTGCAAATACAGCTGTCTGGCTAGAAGCGGTTCTGTTTCAACCAGAAAATCCTCCCACCTAAATGAATCATTAAAATTTAAAAAAGGCTTCTGTCAAGGGCCCATGTCCTGTCCATGACAACAGGGCAAACATTTAAATTGCCAATATGCATGTTTGATCACTGACCTAGTTATGGTTCTGGCTTCACCTGGAGAGCTCCACAGACTCTCCAACCCAATGTACCTTATCCACAAAATATTACTGGAGCCAGCTACTGACAAAATTTCCTCTAGGCCCTTGCGATAAAAAGAGACCTCAAGAGTGTGGCAGCTTCTTCTCCAATCGAGTAGAGGGCGCAGCCCTAACTTGTCTTTTATAGGTCTTAACCCTAAATCCATACTGAGTGGATTCATGGGAGTACTTTTGAGTAGCCCAGTCACTATCGCATAGAGTGATTTTCCATTGCAGTAAGGGTGTTGACTCTAAGATGACCGCACAATTCATCTCCTTAGCAAGCAGTCCCCAGAGCCTGGATGTTATACATTTGTAGGGCTGGCTAAATAGGGCAGTACTGCGAACTTAGTAGTATTTTAATAATGCCGCCAGCTACCTGTTCCAGCTTTATCTTACACTCCATAATATTAGTTAGCCATTCTAAAGACTCTGTTAAAGTTATGCCCAAATAATGAAATGTTTAAGTTATACCCAAATACTTAAATGTGCTTACGCATTCTAGTGGGGTTCCAACTGACCTTGGATTTTCCCTGGGTGAACACCCAGTGTTCAAGATCATATACCTTGTCTTGCTTACATTGATCTCTAAGCCTCTTTCTTTACAGAAGCTCTCAAAGGAGGTCAAAAGTCTCCGTAAACCCATTGGTGTTTTGGAAAGGAGTAGAGTATCATCCACAAACATTAGCGTGGGAACCCTCAGGTTTGCCAACTTCAGTGTGTCTTAGTCGCACAGTTCTAGGTGGTCAATAAGGCCATTATTGTACAGCAGAAATAAGATTGGAGCAAGGACACACCCATGCCTAACCCCTCGGTTCACAGGAAAGGGATCCATCAGTTCACCTACGCTGCCTCATCTTACTTGTGAGAAGTTGTCAGTATGGAGCCTCACTAATATTTCTGAATACTTAGTGGCCCTCGCACTGTTGTATCAAAAGCAGCAGGCACGGCCCGTCTTTCATGTTCAGGTCAGGCAGCCAGGAGCAGAAATGCGTGATTTGCACAGATTCCTGGCTGCCTGAGCTGAACTTTTCTGGGCTGAAGAGGTCTCAGCTCCTGTGGGCCTGACCTCTTCGGCTCAGCAAAGGTGCCTCAAGGCCCTCCCCCAGGTGAAAAAGGAAGTATCATCCATTGACTTCGACCTGGGAGCTTCAGGTTTAAGCCCTGAAGTGCCCAGGGCAAGTGTCAATCAGTGACACCTCGCCACAGAGTGGGGTGGAGTCAGCAGTCTCACTGACCCCATCCCACTCTGTGACGAATTTGGGACTGCTGCCTTCCCTCACTGGCTGACAAGGTCAGCCAGTGAGGGAAGGCAGAAGTCCCAACCCTCCTGGGACCTGGGATTTTAGCTGTTTCTGATGCTGCTATCATCAGAATCACCAATGGCATATGTTTGCAAAGTGGTAAATAGCAACAGGTTTTAACAGGAGGATTGCGATCTTTGGTATTACAGTGCAGTGTTTATTTGGGTATCGCATCATGGGGGTGGGGATCAAGGTTCATGAGTTTTTCCTCCCAAGTTTGCTACAAGTCTTTCTGGTCCTTTGCCTCTAGATGGTCAAGACTGCTCAGCATCTTATTTGAAGAATGTTCTCGATATGTGTCCTTTAATAGCTCCCACTGTAAGAACACAGGAAAAGACTAAAACACAACAGAAATTGCAAATGCAGATATTGGAATCCATCCAATGCCTAGCTGGCCTAATGTGAGGATGGGTGATAGCAAAACTGGAAAGTAGGAGTCAAAGAAGTGAAAAGCATTTTTCCTGTACAGAACGACACTGACACCTAAAAAAATTGACAAACATAGTAAACAAAGTTGCTGCAGGACATTGTGCTAGGGGAAGAGAGCAACACAGAGCCATATCTCATAGATTAGACACTGCTGTTCTCTTCCCCAATTCTGTGCACAATTAAGCTACCAGCGCCTTGGCACCCTTATGGGTGAGTAGTTGCACTCTATAAATTACGATTGATTGATTGATACCAAGCACCATGGACTTACCTTTGCACTGAGGTACAAAGGCATACGAACTGCCTTGCAAGTGTTCTGTACTGGAAGGGTACCCAACCAGTAGTAAATAGTATGCCTAGGCAAAGTTTAAACCTTGTCACTCTTTAGATGTGTGCTGTACTATGGAGCACACATGCAATGTGCCTAAAGTTAGGAGAATTTAAATATTTCTTCAATTTAACACCTGCTCCAGGAGGTGTTGTTTTATGACAAATCCCTGTCTAGCATTTTTAGTAGATCAGACTTTACATCGAAACCCATGAATGGTAGCATCGGAGGCACCCTGAATGCAAAATACACAAAACACTGCATACATTACTTTGCAGGCTACTTTAAATAGAGTAAATACTTCATCAAGGCCGATTTGCATGACATTTTCTGACTTTGCTGTGGTGGTAAGTGTTGATAAATCAGCTCTCAGAGGCCAGATGGAAATGGAAGGATAAATCTAGACTGGGCTATACCTCAGAAGATGCTTTTGCTTCAGCATTTTATTAGGCAATAGACTTGTGCAGTTCTCATGTTACAATGGGGACAAAGCTATACAGTTGCGGCTCGCAGGAGGGAGAAGGGTCAGGGCGGCTCAGCACGAGGTAGGGAGCAGGTCCAAAAAAAAAACGTACCTGTTTCACCGCGCCACCTCCGAAGAACCACTCCTCATCTGCAGTGGGAAGTTCAGGCATGCTGGCAGCATGAAAGCAGTGGTAGGATTGGACGGAGCGCCATGGCTGGGCACTCCAAGGCAGAGTGGGAACTTCTGCCTGCTCTATCAATTCAGCACTGCGCTGTCCGGTTGGAAAGAGCCTACTGCGCATGTATGTTTGGCCATAGCGGACGAGCCACCCCATGGGCTATAATGGGAGTTTGTTGATCCAAAATGCTTCTCTTATTGGTTGGAAAAAATGGAAGGGTGGACATACACAAGAAGGATTCTGTCGTGTGTCAACTTCACCTCAGTAGGAGAGGGCCCTTTTGAGACTTTGGAGTATATTAGGAAGCAAGCACGTAGTATAGAGTGATGAGAGCTGATTCAAAGTACCTGCCTGAACCCACCTTTCTTTCTTCCAGGTATGTGACAACCAAAAGGGTGGGAAGAAAACAGGGCTATCCATTCTTTCCTCTAGCTCTTCTCCTAACTATGCAAATAAAGAGAAGTTGCACCTATAACAACAGGCTTTATTTACTGATAGCATTTAGGAGTGTCATTAACCCATGGTGAACGGTATATAATGGTTATTATTTTGTGCCTTCGATTGTACCACTGTATTGTCCTTGCTTTACCTGTTATTGTGCATTTTGATAGATGCATTTTACTAGCTGATTCTTGTTGTAGCTGTAAATAGATATTTTGAGATAATAAGTTATTGTGTCTTTACTGTAGAAATTCACGCATTAATATTTTTACTGCAATATTTTTTGTTTGTACTAAAATGCAATCTTACATCACCTTCTCTGAGGTAAGCCCTTACTGTTCATCCACGTTTTTCCAGAGTCATGGAGGCTTTCAGTCACAGACCAATTAGCCACTGCCCTGGATAGTGTGTAGCACTAGTACTTGCGTCATTGATAGAGCTGGGATGTCCTTGTCGCTAGAAGATTGGGCAAAAACATTTAGCAAAAACAATTTAGCCAAACAGAAATTTCACAGTGAGCTAGTCATCAGTCTCTCTTTCCATCTTTGGTCACTACCTTAAATATGAATAGATTTTCAATGACCTTTGAATCAGACTCAAGGCCATATTTACAAGAAAGTGTTGCATCACAAGTGATGCGCCACTCTTCTTGCGGCCCCCATGCATCCCCTATCTCCACCATGGTGGTGCCGTATTTACAATAAGGCGCACCATGGCGCATGTTAGGGGCAATAGCGTCATTTTATTGACCCTATTGTAACGCTATACTGGATTGGGGTAAAAAAAATACACTAATCCAGTATAGTGTATAGTATAGCAGAATCAACGGGAGCCTCATTTTAACGCCTGCTTTAAGCAGGTGTTAAAAATGAGGCTTGAAATGGCGCAATGAAATCTTTTAGTGACTCTCTAATGAGGGGATACCCCCTTTGCATACATCTGGCATATATTATGTGCAAAGGGGTTTAAAACCTAGTTTGCAGCACCTTTTAAATATGGAGCTATGGTAGTGGCCTGTTAGCATCACATTTGCGGCGAACATTTTGCCACAAATGTGCCACTAAGGGGCGCAAGGGCCTTGTAAATTTGGCCCTTAGTGTGGTGCATTTGTTGTGAAGCAAAGGACCACTTATGCTTAAAGTAAACTGAGTTTGGCTTAGCCAACTTTTCACTTTTCTTCTGTGGGAACCTGACTGAAGGGAATTAGAGCATTTACACCAGAGGGAGACTAAACACACATTTTCTTTTTTTTTACGCAGTGGGAAATTAAGTGACTTGCCCACAATCAGAGGATGCTGAGGTGAGGCCGAGATTAGAGCTTGTTTCTGTGGTGTGCTATGGATGGTAGCTCCAGCCACTAGGCCACATTTTCTCTTCCACATAAACCCCCACTACAAACTTTCAGAATAGCTTACATTCAACTTTTTCTTTATAACATGATTTTTCGCGTTTGGTTGTAGTGGTGCTTTTAACACTTTATAGAAGTGATAATCATCTAGATACCATAATGTGTCATTTTCAGGAAAAAACGAATTCATGCTGTCTTCCATCGCTAGTTTTCACAAGCTGGCGCTTTTATGTTGTGCAAGTGTCACAAATACATATAGCATGGATCAAAGTATGTGGATAATAACTCAATAACTGCGCATTTACAAAAAATGATTGCTTGCATTAATTAATAGAAATCATAATGCAAGTTTATTAAAGCACAGTCGGTGCTTGGTGCTAAAGAATCAACTTCTCAGCTGTCCTGTAGTTCATGGCCACTTTCCCAGTGCATGTAGTCTTGAGTTTCAAAGGCCATTCTGCATCTGTACCATGTGAAACGTAAGCATTGTCACTGATTGTGGTATTACCCATACCTGTGGCCACAAGCATAAAACTAAGGGATTTGTCCTTCATGTTGATGTGCGTGGTTTTGGCTACCCCACACTGAAGGGAAACCCCCACTTGCATGAGTTGTGAGCAACATAGCTTCCAGGTTTTCCAGGTCCATGCAAATGCGCTGGTGCAGCTCAGGTTTTTTTTTCTTTGAATTCTGGTACTTGTAGTCTTGTTTGATAATGGCATAAACAAGACTAGTCCCAGAATTCAAATTAAAAAACTGTGATTGGAGCAGCACATCACACAGGGACCTGGAAAACTTGACAGTGCATGAGAGACCCCTCTCACACATTTAGAACACCACTGTGGCATCTACGTTCTGCTGCCTCTAAGTGCCAGGCCTACAGAAGCAGTAACACTCCTCTACTAATCTGAAAATCAAGCTACCAGGAGGTATTTGTCCATGTGTGATCATGTGTGATCGGAAATATAGACACAGGAGAAAGACACCCAGTGGCTATCTTGCAACATGAGACATGATGGTAGTATGGACGGGTGTACCCAGGTAAAATCATATATGGTGTTTCCCCTCTTATGAAGTAGGAAGTTGAGGCGGGAGGAGGTAGCAGCGACAGGAAGAGGTACATTTTTATTTATTTTTTATTCACACCCCCCCCCCAATAGGTCCTCATCCCTCCCTCCCGCCTGCCCCTCAGCTTGAGATTTGCAGCAACCGGGGACAATCAAGGGGTCGGCCTCACCTAGGTACAGACTGAAACCAATGTGGGCGACTATTTAAAAAAAAATACATTAAATGAAATAAAAATAAAATGGCAGCCTACCTTAGGGCAGTTTTGAACTTGTAAAGATATGCTGTTGAAGTGTTTTGCAAGGTATGTAAGTCTGCGTTTTTACTTGCTGCAGGCAGTGCTTGATGTAATATCAGAGGAACCAAGAGGAAAAACTGGCCACCAGACCATAAAACAGGCACAGGAACAGCCATAAAAATAGCCCAAATACTGACTTGTCAGACCAGCTCTTCGAGCATTGCCAGATTGTTCTATAGACAAGTCTGACAGAGGCGCTCACATTCTGACGTTGGCCCTTCCAATGCACAGGCCGAGCCCTCTGTGGATAAGTTGTTTTGTTAAAAGTAGAAAAGGTCCCCACATTCACAGATGAGGACAGTTTTTAACTTGTAAAAATATGCTGATACGTATTTTGCAAGGTATGCAAGTCTGAATGCATTTGTGTTTGCTGCAGGCAATGCATATAGCAATAAAACAGGCCTACAAACAGCCACAGAAAGGAACGCATGTTGACCTGTCAGACCAGCCCTTTGGGCATTGCCAGATTGCTCTATAGGCCAGTCTGACCATAACACTCACACATTCTGGGGGCTGGGCGTCATCCCTGGTAGCAATTTTTTACATTATCCTAATCCATTGGGCCACCAGGGAGTGTGTATACAATGGGAATGTTATTAGTGGTGATTTCCCTGATATTACCACAAATGTTTCCTGCAGCTCGCATAAATGTATGCAGACTTTCATACCATGCAAAAAATCTATGAAGCTTATCTTTTCAAATTCAAAACGGTCCCAATATTGAAATATGGGCTACTTTTTAGGTGTGGAATATGAGTTCACTAAAACAAATGAGGGCCAGACTTTCAGAGATTTGGCGTCATGTTTGCGTGAATTTTTTCACACATACTTGACGCAAAATCCTTGTTGGGATTTTATACAGCAATGCAAATGGCTATTTGGCTGCTTTAAAAAACAATTAACAGCGTATTGTGTTGCCTTTGCATCATGGAGTCATTCCATGTGTGGTTCATGGGCTTTCCTATGCATCCATCCTTGGTTCCTGATACTTGTAGACATGGATTTTTGCAAGAATCTGGTAACTGCTTTAGACTGGTAAAACAGGTAGAAATATCCTGTCCTCCTTTTTCCAATATGTTTACATGTGTGCTAAATTCTCCAGCACATATACTTACTAGAACATGCCGCAAAGGCTATTTTTATGCAGGAAGGGGCTCCTTCCTGCAAAATAAACTATCCTGACCATAACACAGACACCCTTGCACTATAGGCACAGGTGCCTGCATTGGCTCAAGGCACCACGTAGTGCGTTACGGCATGAAGAGACCAGACAGTTGCATATTTTTTGATGAGATTGCACAGTTTAACCCTCTTTAAGTGATGCAGAACAGCAACTTTTCCTATGAAGTATGTTGTGGTATTGCATATATGGCAAGATGAAGTAATGCTTTGGTTTGTTTTTTGTCTTTTAAAAAAAAACTTTGGTGAACCTGCAGCTG
Organism: Pleurodeles waltl; assembly: GCF_031143425.1. NCBI lineage: Eukaryota > Metazoa > Chordata > Amphibia > Caudata > Salamandridae > Pleurodeles > Pleurodeles waltl. Next base: position 927,686,827 of record NC_090449.1, read on the forward strand.
TATCAGTAAGCCAAGTGCCCTTTTGCTTTTACACGTTGTCACACACATGCGCACACCCACCAATAAGCTATTTGGTTTTACCACACGAACCTCACAGATTCACACACCCATCCACAGGTTTAAGACCATACTTTTGCTTCCTATGTTGGACAAGGCTTTTCAGTAGTTTTAGACAGTAAATAGAGATGGTGTCTCAGTGGATTACTTCTGCCAGAGCCCTAACTCGAGTTATGGAGAACAGCTCTGAGGCAGGATACTGAAACATCATCTGATGCAAAAGAAAATGGATCAGAATTTGGAAGCAATTTTTCAGTCTCCGGAGTTCCAATCTTCCAGTTACTCTGAAGAACATGGTCACTGCACTTGCGATGTTCCTTCACAAGCACAATCTGTGCAGTGCTGAGACAGTAGCTGGTCAGACCAGCCCAGAGAGGAGGAACATGCGATGTGAAGTAAAGACAGAGGTGGTCATTACAACATTGGCGGTATAAGGCACTTACCGCCGTGCAGAAGACTGCCAATACACCGCTGCGACCGCGGTAGACCGCCACAGCTATTATGACACACATCACGGAATCCGCCAAAATTCAGACACCCACACAACACCGCCACACCAAAGGTCAGCGATAAACTGGCGGTAACAAATCCTCCACCTCCACGCCAACAGAAACACGCCCATGCTATTACGACACACGAATCCACGCGGCGGTCTTTCAACTGCGGTATTCCATTGGCGGTACACACCGCCGCGCTCAAAATACACACACATATACAAAACACCGCCACATTGGACAATTCCAAATACACACACCTGATACACGTACACACACCACTCCCACACACCCAATACTATATAAAACACACACCCACATCACCCACAAATCCCTACAACCAGAAATTCTGAGAGAAGGCCAGAGAGACAGCACAGCTATTGACAACCCCAACACACAGAGGCACACAACACCATCACCCACACAACATCCACGCACAAAACACCACATACCACTACACTCATCCACACTCATCAACACATACACCACCCCACACATCACACATAACACCCCATGTCACGCCAAAGACACCCCCGCTTCTCCGAGGAGGAGCTCAGGGTCATGGTGGAGGAAATCCTACGGGTAGAGCCACAGCTATTTGGCTCACAGGTACAGCACACATCAATAGCCAGGAAGATGGAGCTATGGCGCAGAATAGTGGACAGGGTCAACGCAGTGGGACAGCACCCAAGAAATAGGGAGGACATCAGGAAGAGGTGGAACGACCTATGGGGGAAGGTGCGTTCAACGGTCTCCAGGCACAACATCGCGGTGCAGCGGACTGGCGGCGGACCCCCACCTCCTCCCCCACAACTAACAACATGGGAGGAGCAAGTCCTGACCATCTTGCATCCTGAGGGCCTCGGAGGAGTCGGTGGAGGATGGGACACTGGTAAGTCAAATCTTAACCATCACATCCCCCACCCTACCTGCATGCTATCACAGACCCCCACGCTCACACCCTCCCCTATCACCCCAAATCCTCACTAATCTACCCATGACACCAAGCACCCATCCCAACACCAAGCCCTGCATGACACAACTAAGCATGGGCACCCCTCACTAAAGCATGCCCACTGCACATACCCAGAACACCCCCCCAACCATCACCACAAAAGCCCCCACACAGGACTGCCTGCACTGGGGATCACGCACACCCAACCATTGCACACCATTACACACACAGATGCAATAATCATATGCCTATACCCCTGCAGGAACCCGAAGGAACGTCACCACACCAGAGGGTCCAGACAACACCACTCCACCCCCAGAAGAGGCCCACAGTGACGAAAGCAGCTCTGCCCCACTGGATCCTGATGACCAGCCTGGACCATCGTGGGCCTCAGGTCAGTCGGTTCCCCTTGCCCAGCCACAGCCCAACACCGAGCTGCCACCCTCTGGTAACACCAGCACAGCACCCACCCAGCGGGCCCAAACCTCCCTACCCAGGACAGGTCAATCAGCGGTGTGTCCACCACTACAGGGCACCCAGGGTAACCCACCACCCCAACAACAACAGGGACCTGGGGGCAGTGGTAGTGGGCACACGGACCAGGGGACGGAGGCACAGGAACACCGGGGAACTGGGAGGGCTGCTGTGCGACAGAGGGAGGACAGGCCAAGGGAACCAACTCTCCATGAGGCCCTATCCTCCATCATGGGAGCATACCACCACTCCCAGGAGACAATGGCCACGGTCCTGGACAAGTTGCAGGAGACCCTGCGTCTGCAGGACGAACTGTATTTGGGGTTCAGGGAGGAGCTCAGGACCATCAGCTCCGCCCTGGGCACCATCGTAGGGGTGCTGACGGACATTCAAAAGACCTTGAGGGACACCATGGCACTCCAAGGGGCCCCTGACACTAGCCAGGACGACGAACTGCCCACCACCTCCGCCGGCGCTAGTGGACAGGACGCCCCGCCACAGGACCAACACACCAGCACCCCATCCCCTGTAGACAGACAACCACCACGCAAGCGGTCCCTGAGATCCAGGAACAGGACAGAGCAAGATGGCAAGACCCCCGCCAGGAAATAAGACCACCCTGATTGTCCCCCCACTGTCCCACTTTGTCACCCTGTCCAGATAGGAACTGGCCCAGCTCCACTTCCAATGCCCAGATGGGCAGTGCACCTGTGAGACGAATAGACTGGACTCTGCCATGGACATTCTTCCACCATCACCATTTTACAACCTTCCTAGATTTTTTTTGCACTTAAATAAACACCCTTGAAAGCCCAAAACACTTGAGTCAGTCTATGATTTGGAACTTTGTATTATCAATTACAGTGTCATAATGGGTTACCCATTGTAAGGCTAACATACCAATGTCACACATCACAAGCCCTTGATGGATGCAAGCAGTTGACACGTAGGTTACCACACTTGTGAAACTGAAATGGAAGGGTACAACTCAATTAACAAATAGTGAGTGAAATGTAGGTACAGGATAGAGGTAAACGTGTGAAAGTTAATGTAATGTTAAACCAGAAAATGTTCTCACCTGTGTGTCACTGGAAATATTGCTTTATGACTGACTCCTTGTTGTCGTCTCCTTCATCCTCAGCTTCATCCTCATCACTGTCCACTGGATCCACAGGCTCCACAGCTGCCACAACACCATCATCTGGATCATCCTCCTGCAGAAAAGGCACCTGGCGTCGCAATGCCAAATTATGGAGCATGGAGCAGGCGATGATGATGTCGCACACCTTCTTCGGTGAGTAGTATAGGGATCCACCTGTCATATTGAGGCACCTGAACCTGGCCTTAAGAAGGCCGAAGGTGCGTTCAATTACCCTCCTAGTCCGCCCATGGGCATCATTGTACCGTTCCTCTGCCCTGGTCCTGGGATTCCTCACTGGGGTCAATAGCCACGAAAGGTTGGGGTAACCAGAGTCCCCCAATAGCCATACCCGGTGCCTCTGGAGTTGACCCATCATATCAGGGATGCTGCTATTCCGCAGGATGTATGCGTCATGCACAGAGCCAGGGAACATTGCATTTACCTGCGAGATGTACTGGTCTGCCAAACAGAACATCTGGACATTCATGGAATGATAACTCTTCCGGTTTCTGTACACCTGTTCACTCCTGCGGGGGGACCAGAGCTACATGGGTCTCATCAATGCCACCTATGACGTTGGGGATATGTCCAAGGGCATAGAAGTCACCTTTCACTGTAGGCAAATCCTCAACCTCAGGGAAAATGATGTATCTCCTTACGTGTTTCAGCAGGGCAGACAACACTCTGGACAGCACGTTGGAAAACATAGGCTGGGACATCCCTGATGCCATGGCCACTGTTGTCTGAAATGACCCACTTGCAAGGAAATGGAGCACTGACAGCACCTGCAAGTCAGGGGGGATTCCAATCGGATGGCGGATTGGTGACATCAGGTCTGGCTCCAACTGGGTACATAGTTCCTGGATTGTGGCACGGTCAAACCGGTAGGTGACGATGATATGTCTTTCTTCCATTATCAACAGGTCCACCAGCGGTCGGTACACCGGAGGATTCCGCCATCTTCTCATATGTCCCAGCTGACGGTGCCTAAGAAGGACAACAGCGAAGAACCTGTCAATATTCCTCCAGGTATGTACCCACAGTTACACACAAGACTACACCAGACAAAAAAGCCTTCCTGTATGTGTGTTGAGTATAGGCCTAGCTATGCGTGACGCAGTTGTAAATGAAGGCATGTGGGCCCCTGAAATGGCGGCTGCCTGGCCTCACAACTGGGACAATGGGATTGTGGGGTAACTGCGCTGGCGTTGCACACCGTCGTGGTAGGCGATCGTAGACCGTGGCGCAATGCTGCATTGGTTAACATTGGACCCTATGGGTCCCAGGAGCCAATGAACAGGTGCGCCGGCGATGATGATGCGCACCGCCGCGGACGTCACTGCCGCGGACGTCACCGCCATTTTCTATCTGTTCACTCACTAGATACCTGACCTTCGACAGGAGAGGACCTACACTGCTAGTGCTGCTGTGACCTCGGTCTGGAAGCGAGATGGCTGCTGTGTCTGGGGAAAGGGCCCCTGCCTTCACTGCACAGGAGTTGGAGAAACTTGTGGATGGGGTCCTCCCCCAGTACACGCTACTCTACGGTCCTCCAGACCAACAGGTTAGTACCAAGGGAGCATGTTGTATGGGCTAGGCCTGGGTGGACAGGGCTGTGTGGAAAAGGGAAGGGGGCAGAGTACATAGAACAGTCATGCATGGGAATGAATGGGCCACAAGGCCAGAGTAGGGAGGGGGCCACTCACATTGACGGTGCAGTTGGTAATGACTCTTCCTCTTTCCTTGTGCATGTCATGTTGGTCAGTGCCCACCAGAAGAGGGACATTTGGCGTGCCATCGCCAAGGAGGTACGGACCCTGGGGGCCACCAGAGACGGGGCACCCACTGCCGTAAGACATGGGAGGACATCTGCCGCTGCAGCAAGAAGACGGCGGAGGCTCAGCTGGGGATGGCCTCCCAGCGTGGGAGTGGTGCCCGTCGCACCATGACCCCCCTGATGTTCCGGATCCTGGCGGTGGCCTACCCGGAGTTGGATGGGCGCTTGAGGACATCACAGCAGACACAAGGGGGTGAGTACAACCTCATTCAGCGGAGTTAGCGTGCAGTGGAGGGGTCTGGGTGGGGGAGGTGGGCTGTGGGTGTCCCTAGGCCAGGGCGAGTTAGGTAGGCAAGGCCCCTCCATTATGTAGGCCATGTGGCACTCAACCCCACCTCAGCAGAGTGCCAAGTTGAGGTATAGTTGCCCCTGTGGCATCCATGTGCGCAGATTCCCACCATTGCCATGTCGGCCATGTCCCAGAAATTGCATGTGCAGAGGTCAGGAGAACGGCGTAATGCAGGGGGCTGCTGCGTCTGTCTTGTCCTCCAATGGTAGCGGCATGCCATGCACTAAAACGCTCTTTGTTCTGTCTCCCCCCCTTTTCCTGCTCTCCCTGTCCTTTTGTACATCAGCATCATCAGGCGGAGGTACAGTGGCACCGGAGCACAAGGGAGCTGCATCCCACATGGCCATGGAGGGCCACACCACAGACTCTGAATGCACCAGTGGGACGGAGGGCGAGGGGAGCTTCACGTCGGCCACCGGATCACCAACCAACGACACAGACTCGTCTGCCGATGGGAGCTCCCCTGTGGTGGCGGCACCACCAGTGCGCCCCACTTCTACAGGTACAGCCACCACCCCCCCTACCAGCACCGCCCTCCCAGCAGCCCCTCAGCCTTCGCCCCGTGCCCGCTCACCCAGGAGGGTGGGCATCACCTTCGCCCCAGGCACCTCAGGCCCTGCCCCTGTCACCCCTGCTGCCCTCAGTGAGGAGGCCATTGACCTCCTCAGGTCACTCACTGTTGGGCAGTCTACCATTGTGAATGCCATCCAGGGTGTAGAGAGGGAGTTGCAACACGGTAATGCATTCCTGGAGGGCATTCATTCTGGTCAGGCTGTCCTTCAGCGAACCCTGCAATCTCTGGCCTCAGCACTGATGGCAGCCATTGTCCCTGTGTTTAGCCTCCCCTCTCCAACTTCCTACACCCAGACCCAATCTCCTGTACCCCAGCCCATCCCAAGCACACCTACAGACCAGCATGCAGACAAGTCAACACACACAAGTAGCTCAAGCAAACATAGGCACCACACACACCACAGGCACTCACGCAAGCCTCACCCACTTACAGACACAGCAACATCCACTGTCTCCACTGTGTCCCCCTCCTCCTCTTCTCCCTCCTCCCTCCCAGTCTCGTCTACACACACACCTGCATGCACCACATCTACAGGCACTAGGACTCCCACCAGGACACCCAGCACCACAAGCCGCTCACCTGCACTCACCACCGCCACTGCCATTTACACGTCCCTTGTGTCCTCTCCCAATGTGTCTGTGACGCCCCCTCCCAAAGTACCCAAACGCCGGCAATCACTCACCCAACATCCATCCACCTCACGACAGCCTCCAGTACCTGCACCTGCACCCAAAACAGCTAAAGTGACACTCCTACAACCACCTCCTCTTCCTCCACTCCCAGACCCCCTCCAGCTACCCATCCCAGTGTTCATCAGAAACTGTCCCTCGGTCAAATTGACCTTTTTGCCCCCCCCCCTCCAATTCATCAGTCCCGTCGTAGCGCCTCAGCCAAAAAGCCTCCAGTACCAGTGGTGCGTGTTCCAGGTTTTTGGAGTGCACCAGCCACCAGGGCAGGCAGTAGGACCCGGAGCCAAGGCAGTGGCAGCCCACCCCCTGTAAAGGCTCAGAAAATGTAGAGGGGACGACGGGACCGTCTTAAGACTCCTGGTGGGACAACAAGTGACATGGGATCGAAGGCGATTGGTGAGTCAGCTGTAACTCCACCAAAGGTGGGGAAGGTCCAGAGGAAGTCTGCCCACCCTGTTGTGAGTGTCACGGCGGAGAAGTGCGCCATCATATCCGTCGGTCCACACACAACCGCCAGCACCGTCGTCACTGGTCCAGAGACCACCGCCAGAGTCACAGGCCAGGAGGGCCCAAGTATCGTCACTGGTCCGGAGACCACCGCCAGAGTCACAGGCCAGGAGGGCCCAAGTATTGTCACTGGTCCGGAGACCACCGCCAGAGTCACAGGCCAGGAGGGCCCAAGTATCGTCACTGGTCAGGAGACCACCGCCAGAGTCACAGCTCAGGAGGGCCCAAGTATCGTCACTGGTCAGGAGACCACCGCCAGAGTCACAGGCCAGGAGGGCCCAAGTATCGTCACTGGTCCAGAGACCACTGCCAGAGTCACAGCCCAGGAGGGCCCAAGTATCGTCACTGGTCCAGAGACCACCGCCAGAGTCAGAGGCCAGGAGGGCCCAAGTATTGTCACTGGTCAGGAGACCACCGCCAGAGTCACAGCCCAGGAGGGCCCAAGTATCGTCACTGGTCAGGAGACCACCGCCAGAGTCACAGCCCAGGAGGGCCCAAGTATCGTCACTGGTCAGGAGACCACCGCCAGAGTCACAGGCCAGGAGGGCCCAAGTATCGTCACTGGTCCAGAGACCACCGCCAGAGTCACAGGCCAGGAGGGCCCAAGTATCGTCACTGGTCAGGAGACCACCGCCAGAGTCACAGGCCAGGAGGGCCCAAGTATCGTCACTGGTCAGGAGACCACCGCCAGAGTCACAGGCCAGGAGGGCCCAAGTATCGTCACTGGTCAGGAGACCACCGCCAGAGTCACAGCCCAGGAGGGCCCAAGTATCGTCACTGGTCAGGAGACCACCGCCAGAGTCACAGGCCAGGAGGGCCCAAGTATCGTCACTGGTCCAGAGACCACCGCCAGAGTCACAGGCCAGGAGGGCCCAAGTATCGTCACTGGTCCAGAGACCACCGCCAGAGTCACAGGCCAGGAGGGCCCAAGTATCGTCACTGGTCAGGAGACCACCGCCAGAGTCACAGGCCAGGAGGGCCCAAGTATCGTCACTGGTCAGGAGACCACCACCAGAGTCACAGCCCATGAGGGGCCAGGATGCCACAGCCCCGCTGGTCAATGATGGAACGTCATGCCACACACCAATGTCCGTATCAGAACCGCCATGGCAAAGCACCGCTGAACAGGGCAAAGACCGCCATGGCAAAGCACCGCTGAACAGGGCAAAGACCGCCATGGCAAAGCACCGCTGAACAGTCCTGAAACGCCATGTCAAAGCACCGCTGAACAGTCCTGAAACGCCATGCCAAAGCACCGCGGAACAGGGCAAAGACCGCCATGGCAAAGCACCGCTGAACAGGGCAAAGACCGCCATGGCAAAGCACCGCTGAACAGGGCAAAGACCGCCATGGCAAAGCACCGCTGAACAAGGCAAAGACCGCAATGGCAAAGCACCGCTGAACAGGGCATGCACCGTCTAGGAATGAATGGACCGCCACATCAGGCATCCTTATCCCATGTGCAGCTGGGACAGTGACAGGACAGGTACTTTCACGTGGAGACTCTTCCAGTCTGGGCACCAGTCCCCCTCCAGAACCAGTGGAGACCTGCATCTACTTGAGAGACTGTGGCTTTGCACTCCGCAGGATGGTACAGTGGGCAAACCACCCACTGTAGTGACTTGAGAGACTGTGGCTTTGCACTCCCCAGGATGGCACAGTGGGCAAACCACCCACTGTAGTGACTTGAGAGACTGTGGCTTTGCACTCCCCAGGATACATCAATGGGCATGGAGCCCCGTCGTGGATCTGGCTTCGCATTCATCTGGCTGAGGTGCCCCCCCTTAACTTCCCCCTGAGGTGCCTGTAGTGTTTCTATCTGATGCCCCAGCAGTGTTCTCTCCGATTTTGGTCAGGTATCTATTGTGGGCCTCGCCCATGCTTTTTTGGACTGTTGGTGCACGGACATTGTTGTGTACATATCTGCACTACTTCTCGGATTGTATGTGTAAATAAGAGTGATTTTGAGATAGGTATATCTGTATATTTTTGTATGACATGTATATTGGCACATTACAATGTTTGTCCGATTTTCGCATTGTCTTTGCATTCTTCCGGGGGGATTGTGGGTTGTTCTTGTGATTTTTGTGACTGCATTGGTGTGCATGTTGTGATATGCGAGGGTGGGGGTGTTTGGTGGGTGTCCCCCTAACTTTTGCCTCCCCCCTCCCCCGTGTCGTAGGTGCAGTACTCACCGGTATCTTCTGCGCCTACGTAGCTGTTGATCGTAAAGGAGCAGAAAAACAAGGGCAGGTAGGATTTGTAATTCGGGCTCCATGGTGTCCTCCTTCCTCGTGGGATGTGTTGAGGTGAGCGTTTTCCCATAGCAAAAGCTGTTTCCGCCGTGTTTTTATCCGTGGTGCATCCGCCAGGCTGGTGGTGCTTCCTGGGCGATTCTGACCGCGGCAGTAAAGCCGCGGTCAGAAAAGGGGAGCCGGCGGTTTCCCGCCGGTTTCCTGCTGGTCCAGGGAATCCGCCATGGCGGCGCTGCTTGCAGCACCGCCATGGGGATTCCGACTGTCTTCCCGCCAGCCTGTTTCTGGCGGTGTCCACCGCCGGAACCAGGATGGCGGGAACGGCTGCCGTGGGGCCCCTGGGGGCCCCTGCACTGCCCATGCCACTGGCAGGGCAGTGCAGGAAGAAACAAGTCTTCCTAATGGGGAGCTCCGTTCTGAAAACTTAAAGCGACAGAAATGGAGTTCTCATTTGGTGAAAGCACAAGCGGAGGGAGCAGTTGCAATCCTGGAAAACATGGCAAAATGAGGGGCATATTTATACTCCGTTTGCGCCGGAATTGCGTTTTTTTTTACGCAATTTCGACGCAAAACTAACTCCATATTTATACTTTGGCGTTAGACGCGTCTAGCGCCAAAGTCCGTGGAGTTAGCGTCATTTTTTTGCGTGGACACCTACTTTGCGTTAATTATATGCAAGGTAGGCGTTCCCGTCTAAAAAATCGACTCCGAGGCATGTGCGTCGGATTTATTCTCCCGGGCAAAAATCACGCCCGGGAGTGGGCGGGTCAAAAAAAAATGACGTACGGCCGCTTTTGCGCCGTTTTTTAGCGCCTGCAAAAGGCAGGCGTTAAGGGACCTGTGGGCTCTGAAGGAGCCCAGAGGTGCCCTCCCATGCCCCCAGGGACACCCCCTGTCACCCTTGCCCACCCCAGGAGGACACCCAAGGCTGGAGGGACCCATCCCAGGGACATTAAGGTAAGTTCAGGTAAGTATTTTTTTTTTTTTTTTTGTGGCATAGGGGGGCCTGATTTGTGCCCCCCTACATGCCACTATGCCCAATGACCATGCCCAGGGGACATAAGTCCCCTTGGCATGGCCATTGGGCAAGGGGGCATGACTCCTGTCTTTGCTAAGACAGGAGTCATTTCTATGGGGGTTGGGAGTCGTAAAAAATGGTGCAAATCGGGTTGAGGCGAAAAAATTGCCTCAACCTGACTTGCCCCATTTCTTGACGCTCAAGCCCCATATCCCCCTACGCCGGCGCTGCCTGGTGTATGTCGTTTTTTTTAACACACACCAGACGGCGCCGGCGGCTAACGCCGGCTAACGTCATTCAATAAATACGGCGCCCACATGGCGCTTCAGAATGGCGTTAGCCGGCGCTAATTTTTTTGACGCAAAACTGCGTTGGCGCAGTTTTGCGGCAAAAAGTATAAATATGGGCCTGAATCCATAAATCATTCTCAAAAAATCGTATTAATCAATTTTCTGTGAATGGTGGGGTTAGGGGTGCATACTTGGAGCACAGTAACTGCATACTTAACCCACGAGCAGTTCGGCTGAGGAAATCGGGGGTGAATAGGCTCTTGAGGCAACTGCTGAAACATCCAGAAGATGGAACAATCCTAAAAACTCTATGGAAGGAAAGATAATTTCTAAAAATCCAAGCAGGAAACGCTATGGGCAGAATTGCACTATGCATTCGGCATCTGCAAATTCAAGACGCTTTTGGAGATTGGTCAACAACATTGAAAAACGGCCCCAGGGCCAGCAACAATGCAAATCTAAACGAGGAGTCATGGGTGGGATACTTGAAATCCCACTTTAAGGAATCACCTTTGGCAGATGCTGGTCTAGCTCAATGGGAGAGGGGCACCAGTGGATCCAAGGTCCAGGATTCCATTATGTTTACCTCACTCGTAATAACCAAGATAATTGAAAAACCACGCGCAGACTGTGCACCTGGTCCTAATGGGTTACCCCAGGCCATGTTTAAACAACTTACAACAAGATGGTCTGCTTTTTTTACTGTAATGTTCAACTATATCTTGGCAACAGGTTCTGTTACGGACAGCTGGATGGGCTAAAAAATTCATCCTATCCACAAGGGAGGGAAGGCCTCCTTCCCATCTAACTACCGTCTAATCACCCTTTTGGATGTGGACCTCAAATACTTTTCCATAGGAATTCTGCAGCACTTAGAACGGCGGGCCACGGACAATGGCAGACTCGCCATTAACCAAACCAGCTTTACTAAGAAGCAGGGTACCTTAACCAATCTTATGACATTGAGTTTGATAATTAATAGAGCAAAGGCTACAGGGACACCTTTCTATATGTGTTTAGTAGACTTCAAAGCTGCATTTGACTGTGTTCCCTGAGAGAAATCGTGGGAAAAGTTACAGCAGTCGGGGCTGCCATTAAACTTACTGAATGCCATCATTATGCTTGTAGGAAAGTACCATCTTGCTTGGCATGTTACCCCCATTTTTCACATGTATGTAAGTTTGTTTTTGCCTGTCTCACAGGGATCCTGAAAGCCAGAACCCCAGTGCTCAAAGTTTGTGGCCTGTATGTGTATACCTGTGTAGTGCCTAACTGTGTCACTGAGGCTCTGCTAACCAGAACCTCAGTGCTTATGCTCTCTCTACCCTTAAAATTGTCACTATAGGCTAGTGACCATTTTTACCAATTCTAATTGGCACACTGGGACACCCTTATAAGTCCCTAGTATATGGTACCCAGGTACCCAGGGTATTGGGGTTCCATGAGATCCCTATGGGCTGCAGCATTTCTTTTGCCACCCATAGGGATCTCAGACAAATCTTACACAGGACTGCCACTGCAGCCTGAGTGAAATAACACACACGTTATTTCACAGCCATTTTACACTGCACGTAAGTAACTTATAAGTCACCTATATGTCTAACCTTCACTTAGTGAAGGTTAGGTGCAAAGTTACTAAGTGTGAGGGCACTGTTGCACTAGCAGAGGTGCCCCCACATAGTTCAGGACCATTTCCCCGGACTTTGTGAGTGCAGGGACACCATTACACGCGTGCTCTACATATAGGTCAATACCTATGTGTAGCTTCACAATTTTAACTCCGAATATGGCCATGTAACATGTCTAAGATCATGGAATTGTCCCCCCATGCCAAATCTGGTATTGGGGTGCCAATCCCATGGATTCCGGGGCTCCACTATGGACCCTGGGTACTGCCAAACCAGCTCTCTGGGGTTTTCTCTGCAGCTACTGCTGCTGCCAACCCACAGACAGGGTTCTGCCCTCCTTCGGGTCTTGGCAGCCCAGGCCCAGGAAGACAGAACAAAGAATTTCCTCTGAGAGAGCGTGTTACACCCTCTCCCTTTGGACATAGGTGTTAAGGGCTGGGGTGGAGTAGCCTCCCCCAGCCTCTGGAAATGCTTTGAAGGGCACAGATGGTTCCCTCCTTGCATAAGCCAGTCTACACCGGTTCATGGAATCCCCAGGCCCTGCTCTGGTGTGAAACTGGACAAAGGAAAGGGGAGTGACCACTCCTCTGTCCATCACCACCGCAGAGATGGTGCCCAGAGCTCCTCCAGTGTGTCTCAGACCTCTGCCATCTTGAATCCAGAGGTGTGAGGGCACACTAGAGGCTTCTGAGTGGCCAGTGCCAGCAGGTGACATCGGAGACCCCTCCTGATAGGTGCTTACCTGACTAGGTGGCCAATCCTCCTCCTCTGAGGGCTATTTAGGGTCTCTCCTGTGGGCTTTTCCTTAGATAACGACTTGCAAGAATTCACCAGAGTTCCTCTGCATCTCCCTCTTCGACTTCTGCCAAGGATCGACCGCTGATTTCTCCTGGACACCTGCAAAACTGCAACAAAGTAGCAAGAAGACTACCAGCGACATTGTAGCACCTAATCCTGACAGCTTTCTCAACTGTTTCCTGGTGTTGCATGCTCTGGGGGCTGTCTGCCTTCACCCTGCACTGGAAGCCAAGGAGAAATCTCCTGGGGGGCGACAGAATCTTCCCCCTGCCCCAGCAGGCACCAAACTTCAGCTTCACCGGTACTCTGGGACCCCTCTCATCCTGACGAGTGTGGCCCCTGGAACACAGGTGGTGGACCCAAGTGACCCAGACTGTCCAGTGGTCCAACTGTCCAAATTTGAAGGAGGTAAGTCCTTGCCTCCCCTCGGCAGACAGTAATCCTGTGTACTGCATGAACTGCAGCTGCTAGGGCTTCTGTTCACTTTTGCAAGGATTCCTTTGTGCACAGCATAGCCCAGGTCCCCAGCACTTCGTCCTGCATTGCTCATCTTGCTGAGTTGACTACCGGCTTCATGGGACCCTCTTTTGTATTGTTGAGACAACCGCCGTGCTCAGTTTTCTTGAACCCATGTTCAAGTACTTCTGCGGGTGCTGCCTTCTTGTGCGTGGGCTCTCTGTGTTGCTGATGGCCCCCTCTGTCTCCTCCTTCAAGTGGCGACCTCCTGGTCCTTCCTGGACCCGGGCAGCACCCTTTTTCTTCAACCGTGACCTTTGCAGCTAGCAAGGCTTGTTTGCGGTCTTTCTCCAAAGAAACAGCTCTGCATCCTCCAGCACTCCATGGGACATCTTCTGCATAAAGGAGAAATTCCTGGCACCTTTCGTTGTTGCAGAATCTTCAGCTTCTTCCATCCGGAGGCAGCCATTTTGCACCTTCATCTGGGATTTAGTGGGCTCCTGCCCCCCTGGACACTTTTGTGACTCTTGGGGGCATATTTGTACTCTGTTTGCGCCGAATTTGCATCAAAACTTTTGACGCAAATTCGGCGCAAACCTTACACCATATTTATACTATGACACCCGACCCCGCGAACGTCAAAATTCCTCTGTGTGGGTCATTTTCTGGATGCGGGAAACCGCCTTGAGTTAATGAGATGCAAGGTAGGCGTTCCCGTCCCAAAAATTACTTTAAGGCCTGTGCGCCTTATTTATACTCCTACGTCATTTTGACGCACAGGAGGTGGCGGCCTTAAAAAAATGGCGCACAGCCTGATGTGCGCCGTTTTTTAATGCCTGGGTGAGGGCAGACGTTAAGGGACCTGTGGGCTAATTTCCATGGTCTCTGACCATGGAAGCATTCTACAGGTGCCCTTCCCTGCCCCCAGGGACACACCCTGCCACCCCCACCCACCCCTGGAGGACGCCCATGGCACTTGGGCCCCCCTACATGCCACTGTGCCCAATGGCCATGCCCAGGGGACAGAAGTCTCCCTGGCATGACCTTTAGGCAGGGGGCATGACTCCTGTCTTTGGTAAGACAGGAGTCATTTCAATGGGGGTTGTGCGTTAAAAAAAAGGGGCAAGTCCGGTTAGAGCCATGATTTTGTACTCTAACCTGACTTGCACCATTTTTTGATGCACAACCCCCATTCTTCCCTACGCCGGCACTGCCCGGTTAGAGTCATTTTTTTTTACTCTAACCAGCCCGCAGCGCCGGCTAACGTCAATCCATAAATAGGGCGCCCGCCTGGCGCATTGGAATGGCGTTAGCCAGCAGTAAATTCTTTGAAGCAAACCAGCGCCGGCACTGGTTTGCGTCAAAAAGTATAAATATGGGCCTGGGACTTGGTCCCCTTCCTTTACAGGTCCTCAGGTCCAGGAATCCGTCTTCAGTGCTTTGCAGTCTGTTGTGGTCTTTGCAGAATCTCCTAACATGAGTTTAGTGTGTTTCTGGGAAAGTAGTATCACTATACTCCTACTTTTCAGAGTCTTGGGGTGGGGTATCTTGGACACCCTTAGTGTTTTACTACACTCCCAGCGACCCTCTACACACTACACTAGGCCAGGGGTCCCTAAGTGGTTTGCATTCCACTTTCTTAGTATATGGTTTGTGTTGCCCCTAGGCCTATTGCATCCTATTGTATTCTCCAGTGTTTGCACTACTTTTCTAACTGTTTACTTACCTGATTTTGGTTTGTGTGTATATTTTGGGTATTTTACTTACCTCCTAAGGGAGTAAATCCTCTGAGATATTTTTGGCACATTGTCACTAAAATAAAGTACCTTTATTTTTAGTGACTCTGGGTATTGTGTTTCTTGTGATATAGTGCTATATAAGTGGTATAGTAGGAGCTTTGCATGTCTCCTAGTTCAGCCTAAGCTTCTTCGCTATAGCTACCTCTATCAGCCTAAGCTGCTAGAACACTACTAATCTACTAATAAGGGATAACTGGACCTGGCACAAGGTGTACGTACCATCAGGTACCCACTACAAGCCAGGCCAGCCTCCTACAGTGCTCTACTCTAACACCTGTGTAAAAATCAAACTTGGAGACGGTTCCCATATATCCAGGTCTATCAAGACTACAGCTGGCCTGAAGCAGGGTTGTGTATTAGCTCCACTTCTTTTCAACCTGTATATAGCAGATTTATCTCCAGCCTTAGATAATCAGCCAGACCATCCCCATCTCTTGGTGGTCATCAAATATCCAACCTACTTTATGCAGATGATCTGTTGATGTTTAGCAACTCTAGAGTAGGCTTACAGAAACTCCTGAATAGCTTAGGAGGGTATTTGCAGGCCAATGACCTGGAAATTAATCAAGGTAAAGCTAAAATAATCCTCTTAACCGTAAACCCACCTCACATCGTAAATGGCACCTGAAAGGGCAGTGTATTGAGGAAGTGGTATCATACTCATACCTGGGGGTCAGGATTGACTCAAAAGGTACCTTTGCAGGCCATAGAGAAGTGATAAGGGAGAAGGCACAAGCTTTAAATCGGGCTTTTGGAAACCTTCCAAAGTCAATCCGTGGGAGCCCTCTTAAGCCAATGACCATGGTATTAAAAGCTAAATTACTCTCGACACTTTCTTATGGGACAGAAATAATGAGGGTGGCAGAGAAGGTCTTGATAGATAAGTTAATAGTTAAAGTTTATAAACAAGTTTTTCGGTTACCTAGATCGGCCTCCCCAGTCCAAGTTTGACTAAAACTTTCCATACTAAAGCAATCATTGGCCAGGCCAGCAGCATTTATCAAGGGTTGTTTTTTTACTTCTCACCACCGCAGGGACTCTAGCCAATTTAGGTGGCAGTAAATCAATCTTGAGAGGGGTAACAGTAGTTTCAAGGAGCACTTGGAAAAAAGCATAGCACAGCTGGAGCTGGGTGACCTATGGGGTAATACATTGCCTGTCCCAGTCTTTAGAAAAGCAGTAAATAAAGCGGTTACAATCCTAACCTGGTAGGAAGATATGGAGGAGCTATCCAAACGGTCACACGGATGGTTGGTTTTAAATTCATATAAATAAGGTAAGGAATCACCCATCCTGTCTGCTCCTCTATCCCTGAAAACCTCTACGGCTAAGATTGGGAGATATTACAACCCTTGACATTCTACCCAAATGGAAAAAGGAGGCGGTAACAGAATCCCATGAATGCAGGCTATGCCATCAGACTAGGGAGACGTTGACCCATGTGGTGTGTATATGTCCAGTCCTGCCCAGCCAGAGAAGGGAATTACTGTGAAGGGAATTTAATACCCTAGGAGTCCGATCGTGTAGGCTGGCTGACAGCACTTGACCCAAGCAATTTTAAACATTAGACTAGTTCAGTTCTCAAGAAATTTTACTTCCCTAGTTACCGCACCCCGCTCCTTTTAATAAAGGAGAAGGGGTGGTTTTGACAGATAATTTCACCTTAGCCTTTAAGGTCAATGGAAAAGGATATGTTTTCCTGCCCAAAAAACGTTTTTTATGTCAAGGGAAGCGAGAGTCATAGATTCTTTTAAGATAAAATTAGTTAAAGTGGGGAACCTTTCCCATTTAACATCCGTCCCCAGCCCTTCAGGCATCATGTAGTAATTAAGTGATGGCTAGGATGTATTTTCATTAGTGCTGTCCCGGGGCTTCGGGCTCTCCACTTTGATTGTGTTTTTATTGTAATGGTGAATTATTGTCTTAATACTGGGTACTTCTTGACATCTTTGTCATGCACTTTATTAATGTCAGCATAACAGCCTTGTTTGTGAACTGTGAGGATTGAATGATGTGTATGGGCGGGTTAATGGGCAAGAATACTTAGGGCACAGACAAACGTCTGCCCCTCCTCAGATAAAACTAGATAAAGTTTGGACGTATCCTATTTAACGTTCTTCCCTTGCCCATTAGGCACAGTGAAGTAATAATGTGGTGGACAGGACGACCTCTGCATGATTATAGTCGCCGGGTTTCATGCATTGTTACCATGAGGTGTTTTTATCATGATTGTGTTTTATCATTTTAGCATATGGGTGTTTTGTTTGACACCTTTGCACTGCCCTTTATCCAGTGCAATTTCTTTGTATGTCAATTGGGAGGACTTAAAGATGGCTGTGGGTGGGTGAATGGGTAAAAATACTTCTGGTACTGTCAATTTGGTCTGCTTTTTCTCGGAATGAGGTGCCATGATTAGATGTTTTTTATTGTTTTTATTAACTAACAAAGTATTTTGTAACCTAACCTGGTGGTGGTGCCTCCTCCTATCTCACTCTTAAAGTCTGAAACTACCTGCTTCTGCGCATCAGAGCCACTTCCTCAGTTCTTGAATTCTGCAACAAATCGAAGACTTGGCTCCTCACCTAACCCCGACCCTAACATAGTCCATACAGTTCATGCTTCATTGCCAGAGTACCCTCCTGGGTGAGTTGTACACTATACTAATACAGGAAACATAACATACACAACATAATATTTACATAACATAACGAAGGGGCTAGTCTGTTAACACATTGGCAACAAACTTTTTGTAATGGAAATTCCCTTATTCTAGGAAATACATGCATGCTACTCTGCCCCCCCCCCCCCCCCCCCCCCCCCCTCTATTTACACTGACAATTAGGATGCAAGCTTTCACTTGGGAAATATTTAAAAGCAAAGCAATGTAAGTCTGGGTAGAAACCGAACTCCAGTAGTCAGAGTTCCATTTTTCAATGGTTCAAACTGCTATCGCTATAAATATTAGCATCAAGTTACTTAATTTGTGAAGCAAGGAACTGTGAGCACTAAGAAGTACTCCTAAATGTGAGGCATGTACAAGGCCCTTTCAATTGTGTGTCGGATCCTTAGCGCTGTGGGATTTTGTCATATGTCGGGTATATGCATATATTTACATAGATAGATAGATCAGGCATTGATAATGGTCATGTTTTCATGGTCCTGAAACGTAATGGCAACAGAGGCTGGTTTGTAGGGGCGTTCGGCCCACCCTTGCACCCCCCGGCATGCTGCCTTTCATTAGGATCTGTCACTGAGCGGGGTCACTTTCCATGGTGAAGTAATACTGCGAGTAATTTGCAAGTGGCACTCCTCACTCTTCACGTGAGTTCACGAGCCTGAGAAAGCATCCCCAGGGACTTAGTGACAAATCCAGACTTCAGGAGTTTCTGTCATCGAGTAGCTGCAATAATATGCCCAGGGAGAGCGAGGGAAAAAAAGGATTGCGTTAGCAGATGGGTCACTGGCATTCCTGCGCTTGGTAACTGCTCTACCATAAGTTTCTGACAGGAAACCAACGTTCATTTCTTACTTTCTTAATGCTTATACAAATGTGTGCGTAGAATAATATATTCATCATTAATTCGCCTTTTCTCACAGAGAGGGCATTTAAATTGGTGTCATGAAATCACAGGTGCGTTAGTTTGAATACCCACGATAAAAAAATCTGACTCTGGTAGCAGAAAAATTCCAATAACTTTTTCTTATATTAAAAAAATACATCCAGTCAGAAGAAAATACCGTGCATGATTTTAGCAGAACAGCATGAAGAATAACAAAAAAGGTGACCTGAGAGCTTAGAAACTCATAGATAAAGGAAGCCTGCGAATATGATTGCACAATACAGAAAAGATTACATAGTGTGAGTTTAGCACAAAAGTGTCCCACGCGCCTCCGAAAGTGTGTGCTGGGTACACAAACCACAAGGTCGTGTTCCCCATTCAAAGGCCGCCTGCCTAATACCACCATCTTATAACCCATGACAAAATGAAGGCAACCAACAGCCCAAGCTCGCGGGCAGCACCCCCTGTCGCTCAGATGTATTCCTACCATGGACTACCCTTAATGAGGGGCTACTGGCTCTCTGATAGAGGGCCTGAGGATAGTACACATTGCGGACAGATCCTAAGAGAAGCCACTATATGTGCTGTTGTTTCCTCCATTTTGCAATGGGGCATGCAGTTGTTTGGTCTGCAGTGACCAATAGCCTTAAGCCCTATATCAGACAGCCATCACACTATCCTAGGGTGGTCGCTGACTTTTTTTATTACAGTTTTGCATAGATCGAACTCGACCTGAAGGTACTGGAGTGCTTTACATGAGCACAAGTTCCATTACATAAGAAGACATTCATTTGTTTTATCTTAGGCACGGGGAGAATAAGTGATTTGCAAAGAATACTAGGACCTTGACCGACGCTGAGACTCGAACCTGGTGTCCGAGTTCAAAGGTAGGCAGCTCTGGCCGTTAGACCACGTGCTCAGCTTATTACACGGTGGCATCTTTCATGCTGCGTGTTCCTCACAAAGGGGGATGAACATTCCAGTTTGCAGTCTGTATATCATTCTCAGCAACCCACCTCTTTCTTTCTTCTGTTCCCTACTGAGATCTTTAAGTCAGAAAGATGAGGAAGTCAACAAAGCTCTTAGCCAATGCAGATACCTGCAAAATCTGTGGGAAATCCTTGAACATTGATACATTCAAAGCAGAAAGGATGCTCTCCTCTGGGAAATCAGATAGGGAAAAGCAGACAATGCATATTTGAACCCACTAGAATGCATACCAGTTTGTGAGATGTAAAGCATTCTGGATGGCAAATGCTCATTGGACCAGTACTGAGCATCGAAGAAGCCCATATGTAAACCCAGCACAATCCTTAAGTAGCAATTCACAGCTGATGCACTATACCATCCGTCCAGCTCTGGCCAGTTTCGATCTACTCATGTGAACAATGTGGTGCTGTGAGGGTCTGCACATAAAGTGAGAAAAGTGCAACTCTTCTTAAAGGGCATTCATCTCATCTGCAGATAGAAAACAATATGCCTCCTCAAAATGAAATAAACCAACAAATGGAGGAAAGAAAAGGGATGGCACAATGAGAGTGGCATGACAAAATATCCTACCAAATATAGCCTATGAAGTCGGTGGACAGTAGTTGATCAGGCTTCTACTGGTAATTTTGGAATTTCTCATAGTTTACTTTTGCATAATTACATCAAATTTCAGCAAAATATCTAAAATTACAAGTAATATGTGTAATGCAAATCATTACAGTGCGCTTAGAGTCCCCACATTGCTTACCATTGGTTGACTTCATTGTTACTTTCATTTGCAAGTTTCCCATTTATTAGCGCATGCAGACTTTGCTTCTGCTTCGTGTGCTTGTCTTTCCTCTGGAGCATGTCTGTATTAGTTGTGTGCTTCAACTGCTATCTTTTCTGGCTCTACCTTTTTCTTTCTGCTTAAGCACTCGACGAGAGTGCATGTTTTTTCCAGATACCTTGCTTATGTTCTCTTTCAACGCCATACCACACCCTCACAATGCTTTTTGTGTAGTTCACCCCTGCCTCCCAAGTTCCATATTGTGTTGCTTGCCCTTTGTGTTTCTTGGTCCATCTGTATTGCTTGTGGCCCAATCTGTGCTGCTTTGCTCCTATCCTGCCTCTATATTGCTTCTGCTCCCCTCCGTATTGCTTCCTCCTTCCCAACCAAGTTTTTTTTTGTTTTTTTTATTTGCAGATCTAACTTGGACCAGCAAACAAAATGCAAAAAAAACGAAAGTGCTTGTGTCATTTTGTAGGCATGTGCATGCTTTATGTGTGCACCTGCAAAATTACAGATGCTCGCATCATAGACTTTTTGTAAGCCATGCTGCAAAGCCCAAATTATGCTGTGTAACCTTGCTAGAACCATTGGCAAAATACATAGGTCCCACAGTCAAGATCACTTGGCTTTGCCAGTGCTTGTTCTTAATGGTGTTAATGACAAATTGGTTCCATGATGAATGATCAGGGCTGATGCAAGAAAAAGCGGTTGAGGATCACAAAGTAAGACTGACCTGTGAGATGATCTTTCAAGCTTGTAATTAGTGGTTCCTCCTAATTGGATCTAAACATTTGGCTATAAATATATTTTTTTTCTAGACATGGTAGTGCAAAACACTAACTCACAAGAGCAAGATCATTGCAGTTCACAAAAATACACTTCTAAAATCACAACAGACTTAATATTATCAAGACAGGCTCAAAATATTTCAAGTAAGCCAAACAAAATTAGTCCAGCAATGGTACTGCAACACATGAAAATAAATTCAATTGCACACGTGACAATAATACAAAAAGAAACCTAGTTTCAATACAGTAATCAAATTATATTATGTACACAAATTATACAAGAGCAAATCAAATTAATACAATATAGACATCCATCAAATGCTACCCTATTACCTAGGTTTCTCAAAAATCACAACAGAATGTATATTTATTAGTCCTATCCACAGTCCCAAAATTAATGTCCATCAGTCCAAGTTGTGTATCCTTATTTGGTTTAGTTCCAAATTTGCCAATTTGTATCCTTGTATGATTAGTTTCAAAATTAACAGTTCCATCCAACAACTTCCTCTTCTCTCCCTTTGTCTTTAGTCCCTTTGTCTTGTGTGATTAATTTCGAAATTAACAGTTCCATCCAACAACTTCCTCCTTTCTCCCTTTGTCTTTAGTCCCTTTGTCAACACGTGTTTCATCCAGGGAGTACCCCCAGGACTTCATCAGGACTTCCTATAATGGCATTACGTATATAATTTTATATAGTAAAATATTATGTAATTAAAGTGCTTCACAAATTATTGTATTATAATAACATAACGTGCTTGGTGGTGAGAGTCTATTTGTGCACCATAACACTAATTGTGACAAATTAATAATTTCTATATCACTTCAAATTCCCAATTCCAATATGTGCAGGCAGTGATTGATTTCCCATAATGTAAATACACCCCCTAACATAATACGTCAGGGAAATGCACCCCGTGCGTATATCACCTTGTATTTGTGGAGTATTATTAAAAAAGATGTATCATAAACCAATTCCAAACTTCACCCATCTAATTCCAACTGTACATACCTTCCAAAGTTATCAAGTTGTTATAGACGTTCCCCCATATTCCTTATGGCTGTTTCAATTAGATATCTACATACCTATTGATGAGATAACATCACTATTTCAATATTTATAGCTATGTAAAAAATGTGTCATTAATGTAATATAAATATATATGGCACTCACCTAATGTAACTTTATATCCCATATACCTTCAATTAGTGTAACTTTGTGGCATGAATCCCTGTAAATTCGTATTGAAAATACAGTGTTCAAAGATTTTTATCCTAATATAAGCACCTCATCCAATTCAAATAGCAAGTATCTCCATATTATTTATAAGATATCCTTACCGATTAACTATATTCTTTATAACGCGAGTACGCTTGGACGCCGACCGCACGTATTTTACCGCTTCGGTATTCTAAACCGAGGCCGCCATGACTCCCAGTTATTTATACCTCTCTCTGGCATAATAAAAATAGAGGACGGACTCTGCACAATATAATACTCCGATTCCGGGGTAGTAAAAACTAACGATGGACTGTTTCTCTTCTATCTATAATGCTCCGATTCCGGAATAGTGAAAACTAACGATGGACTATTTTCTTTTTTTCATTGTTTTCATTAGTGCATTTTCCTATCGATAGTGAGTGGAGCTATCATGCTCTGATTTGTATGGACTTCTTTCAGTTTATTCTTCATTAAAATTCTATTAATTGTGCCCCCTCCCTCAACATTTATTTTAGTATTTCCAATACCATATAATATACTATTTGACCTCCCTTAGTACTATAAAAAGAGTGACTTATTCCATACACTAAACATTTTTAAATCCACTCCATGAACCAATTCTTATGATATGTTACGTAATGATATAATAAATACAATATATGCTTATATGAATATTTATTGTTAGTTTGTAACCAAAATTCACATAGTCCCATGAATATATACCGCTATTTTACGCCGAATTCTATTATTCTGAGACTGACTATTTCTATTTTAATACTCATGTTGTAATACATAAGGCTTATCTCATGAACTCCAAAGAATAATTTAAGGGATGGATTTTCCACCCAAGTCTCTGCTAGATTATTTGTCCCCTAAAAAATATTCCATCTCATGGTCCGTATTTAGACCATGTTCCACTGCTCCCATTCTCATGATCCATTTTGATTCTCTCCTACGTAATTCCAACTCTCTATTACTTCCCCGTGGATTTATTTCACAGTGATCGAAACCTATAAATTTAAACATTTTGTGAGTACCCTGTGCACTACAGATTTTAATATGGGATGCTATGGGATAGCGTTCATCCCCTTGATTGATTGCCCTCAGATGTTCTGAAATCCTAATTTTTAATGACCGAATCGTACTGCCTATATATACTTTTTTACACGCACATATAAGCATATAAATAACATATTTTGTATTGCAGTCTATATGTGATTTTATGAGTATTTTCTCACCTCTAAAATCCTCCACATCCTTTTTGGGTTGCCATGCCCACTTACATACTGTGCATGACCCACATTTAAAAAAAAACAAATTTCGTTTAGTGAGCCAATCTTTTGTAGTTATATCTGCCAAATAGCTTGGACAGAGAATATTATTGAGTGTATTCCCCCTTCTATACACCACTTCCGGTCTCTTTCCTATGTATTTCCGAAGTATCTCATCCTGACTTAATAAGGACCAATACTTGTTCATAATTTGTATTAATTTTAGAGAATTTTCAGTATAGTCTAAAATGATTATAATTTTATGATCCTTGTTGCATTTCGCATTCTTACGGCATATGCTTTGATCCAGTGTCTGCCTGCGGGGTATATTCCGCACCTTATGAAGCGATTTACGTATAAGTGTCTCTGAATAACCTCTAACTGTAAATCTTTGTCCCATATCTCTAATTTGTTCATTAAACTCAGCATTCTTGCTACAGTTCCTCCTCGCTCTTATCATCTCTCCGAATGGTATAGCCTCAATCTGATGTCGAGGGTGAGCACTAGTGGCGTGCAACAAAGTATTACAAGCGGTTGGTTTACGATATAATCTACTCTCAATTGTATCACCCTCTATAAACAATTCTACATCTAGAAATTCCAAGTGAGTCTCACTATATTTATATGTGAACTTAATGTTCACTTTATTTGCATTCAAATATTCACAAAACTCTCGTAATGTTGACTCATCCCCTGTCCATAACATAAAACAATCATCAATGTACCGTCCCCAGTATAAAATATGTGTGTGCCATCTTGCTGCGCCCGGACCCCATAGCCATGTTTCTTCTAGCCACCCCATAAACAAGTTAGCATACGAGGGGGAAAATTTGGATCCCATTGCTACTCCCTGTTTTTGTTTGAACCAATCATTCTTAAATAGAAAATAATTATTGTGCAATATAAATTCAATCAGATTAAGAATCATCTTAGTGTGTTCCAAATACTGCGCTGCTCTTTTGTTCAAAAATTTTTCTACCGCTCTTAATCCAAAATCGTGTTGTATAGAAGTGTATAACGCCACTACATCTAGAGTGACCATGATCATGCCTGGTTCCCACTGTATATCTGATAATATACTGAGTATATGTTTCGTATCTTTAATGAAAGACGGTAAATTACAAACCAAAGGTTGTAAAAATATATCGACAAATTCAGAGAGTCTCTCCGTAGGACCCCCTATTCCAGAAACAATAGGTCTCCCAGGAGGAAAAGGTGACTGTTTATGTATTTTAGGTAGGGTGTATATACATGGAAACTTCGGACGATACACACGTAAATACAGAAATTCATTTTCATCCAATAACTCTCTTTCCCTGTACCATTTCAACATATTATTAATTTCTCTAGTTAGAGTCATGATAGGGTTACATTCCACCTTCTCATAACAATTTGTGTCGTTTAGTTGTGTATATATTTCTTACTCATAATCCTTACGATTCATAATCACTATATTCCCACCTTTATCCGCTCTTTTTATGACTATGTCTTTATCTGTTCTAAGAGCTTTCAGTGCAATAAATTCCCGACCTATCAAATTTGGTTTTCTCAAGATCCTTTTCTTCTTCATCTCTTTATTAAGATCAGTCCAAACCATTTTGAAAAATATTTCTAAATTACCTTCCATTTGGGATCTAGGCATCCAGGTGGATCTTTGTTTAAGACCACTTGTAATATGTCTATTCGATGCTACATTTAAATCTTGTAAAATAGTAGCAACGGTAATCGGATATTCTTCATAGTCTGTAATGGACATTAATGTAGCTGTATCATAAATGTCTTGAATAGATAAACCTCCATGTAACAATTCCACGTGTTGGGTTACATCCTCATCTCTCATTCTTGAATGGAAATATCTCTTCAGTTTCAATTTCCTTATAAACTTATATAAATCTATTTTAGAATTACATATATCTCCCTTTGATGATGGACAGAAACCAAGACCTTTGTTTAAAAGAGATATCATATCTGAGGATAGCTCTTTATTAGACAAGTTAATTACATTATTTTCAACCTCCAAACATGGACCTATGTCTTTTTGTCCCGTGATCTTGTTCTCATCCCTGAGTATATTTCGCTTTTTTCCTCCTCTTTTCCCTCTTCTAGTCTTCCTACTCGATTCCTTTTTTGATTCAGTTCCCAATTTCCCTGTTTTATCCTCTTTAATTCTTGTAAAAAACCTGCTCCTTGTAAACTTGATTCTACCTGTATTTCACTCAATCCTGTATCACTCATATCCGTAGCTGAGCTACTCCTAGATGTACATGGAGATTCTGTTGAAGTACTAGATTCCCCTATTATCGTACCAGTTTGTATCAAATGATCATATTTTCGTGAGAAGGTAAAAACTCTCCCATTCTTGTAATCTAATTCGTCTCTTCTAAGTTTCCTGGCTTTCCTCTGTTTAATCTCGTCTTGAAATTTCATGATCACATCGTTCAAAATAGCGTAATTTTTATCTGTAGCTTCTTTTAATCCCATTCCTCTTATATCTTTCTCTAATATGTCTATCTCTAATTGTAATTTCCCAACTTTTCTTTCTGCATTCTCTATCAGAATATCCATCAACTTCATTGAATTTATCTTTAACTCTTCCTCCCATCTTTTCAATAAGTCAATTTCTAAATCATCATATGTAGGAAATATATGTGAACGTAAGCCCCTTGGTATCCTGTCCAATTTTCTATATTGTTTCAATGTTGTTGCGTCCCACCACCTCGACATTTCACTCCTTTTTAATTTCTCCAACCTAATGAATTTATCTCTAAGTCCTTCTTTCATCCTATGACTCCCACCACCCACGGCCTGTCGTACCGTATTTCCTTTATCTAAATTGCTAAACAATTCTTCTGCTTCCTTCAATCTCTCATCCATTTTGAACCTTAGACTATTACTGTTATAGAGTACGGATCAGCCCTCTCCAAACAATATACATAAAATAGGAGGGTGAATGATGAGTAATAAGCGCTCCCTACTCTACTTCATACTCATAGATCCCACTGTGTCTCACGGTGCAGCTGACTAGGGTCACACCCTCTAAAAACCCTGAAACGACAACCACCTATTGTCAACACATATGGTACTGCAACACATTCCAAAAGAAAACAAGGGGCGGAATTAAAATAACAAGCCATTTGAAATATTATTGATTATGTTTATATTTTGTTTAAATAGGTAATAAACAATTAAAAAAATATATGAAATGTTAAATAAAAAATACAAATGTTAGTGAGTTTATTTTTAAAAATATTACTTAAAATGTATTACTGATATATCCATTTAATATTTTTAAATTAGTCTATTATTTAATACACATTTATGGGTTAATTTTAATTGAAATATAAAACTATATTAAGTTCCCCAATACTTTCCCATGGGGAGATATTTGCCCTGGTGACAGAGTTCCAGAAATCCCCACTAACAAGTGAAAAGTTAATAAGCGTAACCTTACTCTCTTAAATTCAGAAAAAGGTGACTTCACCACTTTATTTGAAGCGGTAGAGAGAGACATGAAAGTCTACACCAAGGTGTTAATTTCCACTCAGTAATGGTGACTTTAAAAAAGTGGAGCATTAACCCTAGGTGTAGGAATAAATATAGACGCGAGCAAATATACACAACTAAATACACACTTGTATATTTACTTTTGAGAACCAGGCCCACAATGTCCAAATTTATAGGAAAGAATACCACCCACAGATGTCATTTCTGCCTACAGGGTAGCCCCGCACATAAATGTGCATTACTAGTAATCGAGATCCTCATTTTTAAAACGTGATGGTCTTACTAAAACAGAACAGTTTAGAACTTATTTTTAGTTGCTCCTTCAGCATGTAGAAATCTAAGCCGTGAAGCAACAGTTTGGTAACTGCACGTCACACGGACAGCAAGCCATGCACGCCAACAGCAGAGTCTCACACTACCTACCCTCGGGCAGGAAGTCATGCTATCTTTAACCCTTCCAAAAATAAACACATGCTGCCTCGATTTCTCAATAGTGTTGGCAGTGCTTTCTTCTTATACAATGGTTGCCATCTTCTAAAATCGAGCCATGACTGCTTTTCTCAATTTTAAGTTTCGTCATGTCTTTTATTTGACCCTCGAGCCTATGCACCACTGTGTTTAGTTTGATAAGAGAA
The DNA here is from genome assembly GCF_031143425.1 of Pleurodeles waltl. Taxonomy (NCBI): domain Eukaryota; kingdom Metazoa; phylum Chordata; class Amphibia; order Caudata; family Salamandridae; genus Pleurodeles; species Pleurodeles waltl. Next base: position 927,714,827 of record NC_090449.1, read on the forward strand.
AGGAAATGTTGGCGATTCAGGATGTAACTCAAAAAGTTCAACGAAAAACTTGGTACAGATTATGCGGTATTTTCTTGATGATGGGGAAATGTAACACTTGAACAGACAAATTATTTTCCCTACATTTACACGCAACAACTAGTGTATAAATAGCATTTACTCTGAATGCTCAGTGCAACAACAAAAAAACCTTGCAAATATTGGTGTAAATTTGCCTGGCACCAATAAAATCGCGTTATCTGCCCTTCTATAACTCGTTCAAATTACAAGCAACTGAGACGAGAAAGATGGTTAAGCTTACCCTGAAGTCAACAATAGCCAAAAAAGCAAACACCAGAAAGGAAAGGTTTGTTAAATGCTACTACAATGACGTTCCTCGTCGCCTTGGAATGCATAATGTGACCACATGTAAATCTACATCCAGATAATACTCAAAGGGCCTGTAAATATTTTTTCACACTCCCGCTCTCAGTACTAAATTTTACTCGGTACAGTAATTAATGCCTACAATCCCACACACTGTTGATATTCACAAACTCTTTTTCATGCAGTTTCCTACCTCGAAAACAGCCACAGAGCTACTCCCGTCAAAAGAGATAGAAATTTCCTTTTTAGGGTGGGAAGGAGAAACAAACAGCCCTAAAATTGGAGGGTGTGTAGATTAAATTAAAAAACAGCAACTGCCAATGTCCTGTGTAGTACATTCGTGCTTTCAGACAAGCTTACTTGCGGCATTTCCTAACTGATGAATGTTAACGCATGTCGGTACTTCTCGAAGATGCACAGTGAAAGTTTCCCACGAGTACTCCTGGAAAAATCTGTAAATTCTAAGAAAATCGGAAATTTGCTACAAGCTGGTGCTCCCTCTGGAGAAAATTCTAGCTTTCTTTGTGAATCAGGGCAAGATTACAACATTTTCAAGCTAAAGCTTAACATTTATTTTTCATTTATAAATGTTTTCCTTTTGAATGAAGAAACTAAAAAGCACAAAGAAAACACACACTCACCGTGAAAAAAAAGCTTATGTGTGCATTTTTAGAAATAAGTTCAGGTTGCATCCAGAGAGGGAAATGAGAAGGAACTACATTCCACTGCTTTCATTTTTGCTATAAATTGTTCTACGAAGTATCAGAACATTTTCTAGTCTAGTGCTTTGCTGTTCTATTGAATGCACATTCTTGTTAGGAATTTGTGTCACATTAAAAGCTATCATGGAGGATCCATGTTTCTACCCAAGACTTTCTAAAGGGTCCCTTGACATTCAACCACTACCTTTTTGTTATTTTTGCAAAGTGTACAGCGTGTGGGTACCACATTACTTATGATTTCAAGCACAATGTAACTGAAATATATCATTCCCAAGTAATTTTAAATAGGCGGGAACAGTACATGAACTTGCCACTAGATTGTAGGAAGTAAAGCATTAGCCAAAATAACATGCCCAAGCTTACAGAATGGCGAACTCACCAATATCTCTATATAATAAAACCATCAAAGGCCTCTGAGATGACCAACAATGTCAGTAGTAGCGTAGAGGGAAACCAGTTGGAGGGAATGAAGCAAGTAGTGGTTGTAGAAAACGTGATAACTCTTGGAACTAGAATGCACAATGTAAAATCCTTCGTTTGAGTGCGTGCACACTGCACAGTGGATCGTATATTATCGACATCAATACAACGGCACTACTTGCAATTGACTCACTAAACTGATCATATAAGTAGGCAATTCCAGGAGCACCTGTAATTTGAAAGTTTGTCTAAGTTACAGCATGTGGTCATCCTGGACATGTCACAGAGAACTAGAGGTGTCCAATACATTGACACACGATTTAACTAAATACTTAAAGGCCAACATTTCCATTGATAAAAACATCTTAACTCATTACCTTTCCCTGCAATCACATAAGATGAAGCCACAAAGAACACATTCTCAAGTGACAGCACATCAGACCATGACAGTAACGTGCATAAGGTGCTGTAGGAAAATGCTTCTTTTTACATGATCACTCCCATTTTGTTAGACTGATGCTCCTTGTTTTTTGACTCTGTGCACTAGGCCTAACCAGACCCTAGTGTGTGCGCCCCTAAAACATGTCAAAATTGGCTATAATACTACGTGGCATATTTACCTTACCTATACATTCCTAGTGTATGGTGCAAAGTGCACAAGGTCCTGTAAGTTAGAAGTCGCTAGTGGACTGCATCACCCATTGCACCACCCACTACAGTGACAGTGCAACCCTAACTGCAGGACTAGCATTATACCCTGTCTGTACAGTGTTAAAACTGCAAATTCATCCTGTCACAATAACCTCTTTTGACATGCCTAAATCCTCCTTTTAAAGATTAATAGGTCACCCCTATGTAGGTCTTAATGTCTATAAGACAGAGTTTGTGGCATTTAAAAGTAGGACATGTACAAGTTTAATGTTAAATATGTTCTTACAATCACAAGGGCTCAACAACTATTTTCACTGTAGCAGGTTTAACTATTCCACAGGAAAGCAATGGGATACAACATTAAAAGTAATAATGTTATTTCCACCAAGAAAGCAGCTACCAAGTTAATTGATGGATTTTTAAAAATACTTATTACAATCCCAATTCTCTGGTAAAGTCAGATTTTTAAAAAATAATTAGCAAGAAGTAATTTTAGAGAATCACCGGCCTTTTGACCACACAGGAGGGTTTGCTCATATCTCTGGCCACACCTCTGAGTTAGGCATAGGAGATATGTATTGGGGAATAAAGGTTCTGCCAGTTGGATTTATGTGGAGAAGGGATTGTGGGATTATTTGTAGGAGCTTCATAGTCTTGGTCACAAGAGGCCAACATGCAAGGTCTGCACTTCGCTCTACAACATCGACAACCCGCTGTGACCACCAAAGCAAAGCTCAAGCAACGTTCATCCATGATTCCAGACAGAGGTGGTCATTACGACCCTGGCGGATTACTTCCGCCAGGGCCGCGGGACGCGGTGGCACCACCGACAGGCCGGCGGTGCCCCGCGGGGCATTCTGACCGTGGTGGCTTAGCCGCGGTCAGAGAAGGGAAACCGGCGGTCTCCCGCCGGTTTCCCGCTGGTTTCCCGCTGCCCCCAAGGAATCCTCCAAGCCGGCGCAGCTTGCTGCGCCGGCTTGGGGATTCCGACTCCCCCTCCCGCCATCCAGTTCCTGGCGGTTCTCCCGCCGGGAACCGGATGGCGGGAGGGGGAGTCGCGGGGCCCCTGGGGGCCCCTGCAGTGCCCATGCCAACGGCATGGGCACTGCAGGGGCCCCCGTAAGAGGGCCCCAAAATGTATTTCACTGTCTGCCTTGCAGACAGTGAAATACGCGACGGGTGCAACAGCACCCGTCGCACCTTCCCACTCCGCCGGCTCTATTACGAGCCGGCATCCTCGTGGGAAGGGAGTTTTTCCCTGGGCTGGCGGGCGGTCTTTTGGAGACCGCCCGCCAGCCCAGGGAAAAACTCATAATACCCTCCGCGGTCTTCTGACCGCGGAGCGGTATTATGGAGGGCGGAATTCTGGCGGGCGGCCTCCGCCGCCCGCCGGAATCGTAATCAGGCCCAGAATCTTCACACTACAGTGACAACAGTCAATGGCTCCTGGGCTGCTCTTCACATTTCATAGATAACCAGTTGCAGTGCTCTTTCGGCCTCCTCCACCGCAAACAGAATTCTTCACGCTGAACTTTAGAAGGTAACTTTTTCAACAGGTTTAACCTGGTTCCTGTATCCAGCCCACACTCCATTGCGATCGGCCTGAACTTGTGACTTTCACCTAGTCTCGCACAAACAGATAACCGTGAGTGGCGCTTTGTGTTTTTAGGCGCTATACTTACTCTCCAGTTCTACTGACTGTATTTTTTTTATTTTGGCATCAAAAATTTATTACATTTTACTCTATTTTTCTAAAATGTTGTGTGATTTTTCTTGTGCTGTGTTTTCACTTTATTATTGTTTATGTACTGCCTACATTCCTTACACTTTGCCTCTAAGTTAAGTCTCACTGCTTTGTTACCAAGCTACCAAAGGGTTAAGCACAGGTTAATCTACTGACTTTTCTTGGTTCACTCCAACAAGAATTCTGGTCTTTGCTTGAGTAGGGTCCATCCCCCAACCAATAGTCCAATTTCTCTCAAAAGACAAGGGCGGATAACAAGCACATGCTCAGCCTTATTCCCCTCATTCATTCCTCATCATCCCCTAGTTTCTAAGTATGTCTTTTTTGCTAGGGAGATCACAGATGGCTTGTGAGAATCACATACAAAGCCTGTTTTCTATCTCTAGTCCACAGATGTAATTCACCTTTAATGCATACTTGAATGGATAAAGTAAATAGTATAAAACCTTTATACCAGTATAAACAAATGCAGTACTTCAAAAAACATTTATTTTAATTTTGCATTTTGCCCCAAATTGCATAAACCTCACTAAAAGCATCAGAACAGCCATGCTCAATATTGAGAAATCAATGTAGACTAAGTGACATTGTATGACTGATCGATTTGGAGGTCTGACAGATGTGTATGTTAGCATATATACATATGTGTAGGAAATGGCATATTTTCTGTGGTTTCCCCAGATTCTTTGACAGGATTTCTGATATCACTCAGAGAACTGGGAGATTGTTAAAATACCTTAAATACTTCCAAGTGCATGTGAGCTAATCAATAAAATATGGCCAACCTTAAAAGAAGAGCATAGCAAAAATATGTAAAATAGGACAAATATCATAAAGGTATATATCTCGTGTGCTTTAGCATGGCTTTGCACGACCGATATGGGATACCTGAAAACAAGGCATCATTGGTTTGCAAAATTGGACTGGTTGCACCCAAAAATGGGCTTTGGTATGTAAGAAACACAAATTATGATTCAGTAACACATTACCGAATTGCAATTTGGGTTTGGGAATACATACTGAATCAATATTTGGAAGGGGTATGTTTAAGGCACTTTCAAAGAGGATTCAGAATCGGGTTTATTAATGTTTTGCAACCAAAATGCAGTACCAAAACATGAATATTAAGACTACTACACAAAGGGACCATATTCCCTTTGTAAATGTTGACAAAGACATTTTTAAGCGTAGGCAGTAGTCTTAAAAATGTTTGAAAAATGTTTAATTTTTGGTAAACACATCCTGTTTTCCTTTAAGGAAAGGAGGCTGCTAATGCTAGCAGGTCACCATCCCTGTGATAGCAGCTGATCGTAGTTGGCTGCATTTTGCGACCTATCACATCATTATTCATAAAGGAAGTTGAATTGCAATCCACTATGAATCAATATTTTTCACAGTGACCAGTTAGTCCATAGATGCATTCACAAAATACCACACTGTTCACAAAATACAGCCACTGTTTAGTACTACTGGCCCTACATAACTTCTTGGTAACTCACTCCTTGTTTCCCCAGTTAATAATCCAGATAGTATGTCACAGAAAGGCAACCTGAGGAATATTTGGCTGTAGGGAAGGTTTACTTAAGACACAGTGTAATTGAAAAGAAACACTTGATAGTTCTTGCAGCTGACTGATAATCTTGGCTTCCAGTTTTCCATTTTGACAGCTTTTTACACAAGAAGACAAACAGAGCCATCTGGTTCCTTGTCTATATTTATATATAAGGGTGGAAAAATAATAAACGTGTTTTCATACATTTCTCATGTGTCAGGCTAGCCTTGTTGCACAATGGCTTTGCAGGTATCATGGGTTGTGAAATAAATTGTAACAGCCTTAAAAAATAGCTTGACTTTGCAGGCAATTGTCAATTTAACATAAATCTTGATTAATAAGCGCTCAGCTGCAATTCAGTATAGTTTTTATATTTTTAAATGAGGGTGAAACTAAACAAATTACATAGGGGGTCATTACGACCGTGGCGGTTGACGGAGAAGTGGCAGTTTTACCGCCAACATGCTGGCAGTACAAAATTTGTAATTATGACCATGGCGGTAACCGCCATGGTCATCTGCCACTTCTCCGATCAGACCGCCATGGCGGAGACGACCGCTAGGCTGGAGACTTGGGTCTCCAGCCCGGCGGCCGTCACAAGACCGCCGGCGGTATCATGACCCGGCTTACCGCCATGGATTTCATGGGGTTAGGAACCGCCATGAAATCCATGGCGGTAAGCACTATCAGTGCCAGGAAATTCCTTCCCTGGGACTGATAGGGGTCTCCACCACCCACACCCCCTCCCCCGAGTCTGTCCCCAACAACCCCCACCCCCCTGCCACCCCCCACAGGTGGCAGGACCCCCCTCCCCACCCCTACCCCGACATCACAACACAGACACACAACCGACACGCATGCAGACACCACCAACATACATTCCCGCACACACACGAACAAACATGCCAACAGACACACACACAGTCATACACGCACACCGTCATTCAGACATACACGCACACATCCATACAGACATACATACAGGCAGACACGCACACATTTCCATTCACACTACACCCCCACATGCATACACGCACTCACACTCCCCCTCTACATACTCACACGCACACCCCCACGCACCCACACATCACACAACACCCACCCACCCCCCTCCCCTAACGGACGAACAACTTACCTTGTCTGTTGATCTTCCAGGAGGGGACGGGATCGATGGGGGCTGCTCCGCCGCCAGCACACCGTCAACAGAACACCGCCACGCCGAATCACAGAACGTGATTCGGTGGGCGGTGTTCTGTTGACGTGGCGGTGGAGCAACCTCCACTTCCCCGCCGCCCGCCAGTATGGCTGCTGGCGGCTCTCTGTCCGGAAAAGGACGGAGGGCTGCCAGCAGTCATAATATGCCGAGCGGAAAACCGCCACCACTGGCGGTCTTCAGCACGCCGGTCCCTCAGCGGTCTTGTGAAAAGACCGCCGCCGAGGTCAAAATGACCCCCATAATCTTCCTGGTTGTTCAAAATAACTACTTTCCCTTGTTGTTCCAAAGTGTTCATGTTTGTGAGACTTTCAAGGACTTTATTGGTCAAGAGGTTTCTACAGGTGTAACTCAAACATATCTTTGATTCCTGTATTAATAAAATATGTGGAAGATTGGCTCATACTGAGACATCTCTAGATGAATTAGTGTTTACCCAGTTGTTGATATTTCATGCACCCAGGGTAGTTTTTTGTAATGATTTAAGTGTTTCTATGTTTGTGCCTAATGTGGATAGTATTTCCTCCATTTTACAACCCAATATGTCTAGTGCTAATTTTCTTTGGGGGATTATGAAAGCACCTCATTTTGTTAACTCCACTATTCTACATCACCCTGTCTCCAAATCTGCAGCTCAGACTCCACAGGGAAGACATCTCAGCCTACCCTTGTTGCTTTCACTGCTAGTACACATTATCCTACCCTTATCCCCACTCCCTTTATGAGATCAGACTATCGGGGTGCAGTGCTTTTCAAAGTTTTCATTGAGAGGGGTCTAGTTAACATAAATGAACCTCAGTTCTCGTGGGACGATTACCAGATCAACATTTATTGTCAAGAGGGAAATCACAAGTTTCACTTCTAGAGTGATCCTCCATAAGCTATCCTTCATTTACCACCTGAGGCCCATTTAAATGTCCTTCACTTTTTCATTTGTATCCTAACAATGTTACCCCCCACCATGAAATCAGATTATCAGGGCTCAGTGCTTTTCAACCTTTTACTTGAGAGAGGTCTTGTTAACATACATGAATTTCAGTTCTCCTGGGGCGATTACAGGACCAACATTTATTGGAAAGAGGGAAATCTGAATTTTATGTGCTAGAGTAATCCACAATGAGCTGTCTATCCTTCATTTGCCACTAGAGACCCATCCTTATATTTTAGTCTGAACCAATGTTCCTTCTCGAATCCAACTTAAGAATAAAGTAGTGCATTGGATGGCTAGTAGAGGCTGCAGAAATTTTGATATTGATTATAATGTTTTATATGTCAGACACATGTGCGTTGTAGGCCCTATGGCTAAGCCCTTGTGTTGTTGTCAATTACAACAATCCTGCCATGGTTGGTAATTTGATTTTTGAACTCAGTAATGTCACTTTTCATGAACACTCTATAAAATCTATTTCATGAGGATACGTTTATAAATCCTTGCACTTAGGTTTACTTTCAACATTCCAGTCCTCTTCTTACTGAAAATTTAATATTATTTTCCCATCCCACTGCTATTTCCAGGTACATTACACTTCTTTGCGGTTTTAGATAACCTTGAATATAATGATTGACTTATGGTCAAGCCTGAAACCTACAATCCCTCTGTGAAGAAGCTATAACCACACTTCACGCCATGAAACATGTTGTAAGAAGAGAGTGAATGTATTGAACACCTCAGCTGGCTCCAACATTGGACAATTGTCAGCTCTAACCATCACAGTAGTAATCGACATTCTGTTCCCAACATTCCTCAAATGACATTCTCTTTCTCGTCCTCATCTCGCATGACATGTCTCATCGCAAGATGCACACGAGAGGAGACTTTCACACATCTCTCCCTGTTTACAATATTCATTAAGTCTCTACAAAGATTTACATATGAAACCTCTTTGTATAACTCTCAGTGCACAGACATATCCAACCTCATATATAGCCCTATTATATACATGTTTTGGACAATACAAGAATACCTTTTGATGAAAGTACAAGAGTTCCTTATCCACAAAATCGTTAAGATATTCCGGATGTTTCTTTTTTCTCATACTTTTCCTTGGTACTGTATGTGCTCCTTTGTATGAATTATCATTTTTGGTCTATCTCCCCACTCAGACTTGGAGAATCTTTGTCTTCACTCATATTCTTGGACCCTTCTTCATTCTCCATAGGTTTCACTACCACAATGTTACTTAGATTCCACACCCTTCCTTAATTTATTTTTACAGCATTTCTAAACAACATAGTAACTTTGTGTGCTTTTGTGTATCTTGACCAATTGTTGCCTTTATTTTAACAAAATCACACACTCTGACTAACATGTGCTTTATTTTCTTCACTTTCTTTTGTTCATCATACCATTTGTTCCTCTTCTCTAGCTTTAATTTCTCTCTTTCTCTTCAATCCCCCACCATTGTGTTTTTTACTTCTATGTTCCACAGCATCCACCTGGGACACAACAAAGTGTTTGGTGACCTCCCTTTAAATATTGTGAATGGAATTTTCCCTGTCAATGAGTGAGGAGTCATTCTATATACCATAATCCTATCCAGCAAAGCATGCCTCCATTCTATCCCATTTGCTTTCACCAATTGTATACTCTCTTTGAGAGTTTTATTCAACCTTTCAATGGCTCCGTTGGTCGCAGGATGATATAGAGAGTAGGGGGTGGGTGGAATTTGCAGAGTTTTACTCTGTGGAATTCCAAGGATTTACATAAAAACATGTCAATGTATCCCTTTTCTTTAAAGATAAGCAGGCCTGCTCAGACACCCCTTGTCAGGGCAGTGAGCATTCACGCACACACTTAATCTGGGAGCCACGATGCACCCATGGCTGCCACCACAACTGCATAAACCTGTCAGCACTCGCCACGGGGTACCTATGTGGAAGGAAATTGATGACTAATGCCTTTATTGCACTCTTACATGAAGACAGCACTATTATAACATGAAATATAACAGATGGGATTGTTTGCCCAACTAAGGGGTATATGGAGTTTAGCAGTTTCTGCTCGAGTTAGACAGTCTTTTGAATGTCCCTGGCCAAGGTGCTGAGAAGCTTTGCAATGGTATCTTAGTGACACATAAAACAATATTTGTTGAATAGTAGGCCAGCATGTAGATTTACAAAAGGCATTAATCTGCAAAGAAGGGCACAAGAATTGAAGGTAATCCATATTTCCTCACTGTAGCTTATGGCCTGCCTTTTCTCTTAAGCAGAGGCCGCATGCATTGCGAATTGTGCGGTACAGTGCGTGTGTAGTTTCAGATGCTCTAAGCAGTCCGCCCTGATCCTCTACATACTACACCTTCCCTTTTCCAGTGCTTTTATATGTGCCCCCACCATTCCTGCCATTGCCCAATCTATTGTAAGCAAAGTCCCTTGTGCCAACCACAACATACACAGAAACACCAATGGCAACATAAGCACTCCCCAACCCGCTAATGAGCCCTCACCTTGCCCACATCCAACTCCTCTATCACTCCCACATTTTCTCCATGTTCCCATGCACTTGCCTCCCCATCCTGTGGCCTGAAGTCCTCTGCAGGGTCGGCCACAGAAAGGCAACTTACTAAAATAATATCAAAAGAAGTGGAAGTGCACAATGCTAAGAAATAATACACAAATTGTGTGTGTTTATCTGCACAAAACGTAAGTAGAGAACAGGGCATTCTTAACTTATAAGTTTAAAAACACTGACAAAATTTAATTAAGCATTGTGTGAACGCCTAGAAGGATTGTTCTTAGCTGCTGATATTAACATGCTACAGAAGCTGTAACAGGAGGCTAGCGGTGCTATGGGTAATACTGGGTGGATGTTAGTCTACGCAGAATTTATTCCTATTATCATAGTGTTAGCGCTTGCCCTCATATCCATTTAAGCAGAAGCAGGTGTTGTTTCTGATGCACAATCCCACATGCTGACACAGGGGGTTACAAATGGCCTTGAGGTCAAAGACGAAGGGGACAGTGATCCCTCAGGATGCCTTAGACCAGGGCCCAAAAACCCACTGCACAGCACCACGATCAGCAGCACCACTCTCGACTCTCCATTCAGACTGTCCCACGGATGACATGCTCTTCTCCGGTCCATCTGTTCCGTTGTCCTGTCACACCTTCACTTGAAGACTAGAAGTGCTGCTGTCTCTCAGTCTGCCTTGCTTCCTTCCCTACCTCTCACTGGCTCTCAGCCCAATCTTCCCTTCTCTCTCTCAAGAACCAATCGGCAGCAACAGGGATTGCCCATTGAACACTGTAGTTTGCATATTGGAAAATGCATTATACAAACTACTTTTGTTCTGGCCAGGCTTGATCATGCTCTAGACAGCAGGGCTTCCCGCCATTGCCAAGAAAACCAGGTGCCGGCTGGAGGACAGCCACTTACGCTCCCATATCAGGTCACTTCCAGTGCAGGAGCTGCTGCTGGAAACGGGAGAGTGAAGCAGACTGGAGAGATGAAAATGTGAGTGAAGAAGGGTTGTGGAGGGCAGTATTACAAAGTAGGTGTACTCTACACATTGCCTCTTAAGTCAAGACTGACCACTCTGTGACAAACTACCAGAGGATAAGCACAGGTTAACATAGTGGGTGTTTGAGACTTACCCTAACTAGGAATGTGGTTCCTGCATGGACAGGGTGCATACCTCTGCCAACCTGAAACCCAATTTCTAGCACCTTCCTTATTGCAAGTGAGGCTGTTGCAGAGAATCTAAGCATTAATGTCCTGGAGCCTACTTATAGTAACATAGGGATTAGATGGCTTTGTTGGAACATAGCCAGCCTTTCTAATAAGTTATGTGATGAGGTTTGGCTCACTTTATTCATACATTTTATATTGTTATGTTCAAAGAAACCTGGGCTACTAGTGAGTTCCTGTGTGATAGTTACTCATGCTTATTTATTCCAGCTAATCTGTCATCTTCTGGGAGAGCTAGTGTGGGTTTAATATTTTAGCTAAGGCTATCTTTACACCAAACCGAGCCAAGCATATTATGTCTGGTAAATCTAACATTCAAACGATGGTAGTAAAGTGGGACGGGGACTTTGAAACCTATTTTTTAAAGTTATATGTTGACAATTTTTCCTCTATCTATGTTTGTGCAAGACTTCAAAAGTAATGAAGTGAAGGCACCACACAAAATAGGATCCCACACCAAGGGCCTGATTTAGATTTTGTCTGACAAGTTACTCGTTGTGATGGAGTAATCCGTCTGCCGAAATCAAAATCAGGCCCCAAGTTATAAAAACAATACTTACTTTAATAAATAAAACAAGACAAAAATGGATGGCTGTGATGTGAGGGCCTGAGCTGTCTGGTGCTTGAATTTCTTGTTGGAGATGGCATTGACAATTGGTTTAAGGCTTATGAGGTTGCTTTGCAGATGCACAGAATCCCTGAGGAGGATTGGGGGACAATCTGTGGAAGCATATCCCTTGCGAAGCGAGGGTCACCCTACAGGCCCTAGAGAAGGTGACAGGGTGAGGTATGCCCCATGAAGGAAGCTCTTGTCAGAAAGTATGCCCTTTCTCCAGAGAAGTACAGACAGATGTTTGAGGACAGTCAGAAACTGGCCAACAGACCTGGATGGATTTTGTGGATTCCTTTTGCAAGGCACTGGATGGTTCGGTGAAGGGCAGCAAAGTAAAGGATTATCAGGAGCTGTATAATTTGATTGCAAGGGAGCACATGCTCAGTCTATGTTTTGCAGATCTGCACCAACACCTTATTGATAGTAAACTCACTCACCTCTGTGAGCTTGATGAAGATAGGACCTCTGGGTCAGCACAGGACCACAAGAAGGTATCTGTGGGGATCTCCACAAGGATGGACTGGGTTCCCGCCAGAAAAAGGATGAGGGCGGCAAAAATAAAACTAACGAGTTCTCTAAAGGCCCTCAAACTAACTAGTTCCATGGGTGAGGAATCCCACCCCCAACTAAGAAAAAGAAGAAATGGTTCCCTGAGAGTAGGTCATCAAGGAAGATATACCCTAAGTGCTATGAGTGTCAACAAGAAGGCCAAGTGTTTGAAGTGGGCACAGCCCCCAACTTTTGAGCAGTCACTGGGGTTTCATAGTGTAGCGCTTGGGGAGGAGATTGTCCCAGTTAGTGTGGTGGGACAGTGTGGAGGTTACCCTAGTGCCCCTGGGTGACAGAGAGATGATGTAGAAAACTCATGTTTTTAGTTATACTAGAATATACAGGCAGTGGGTCACCATCAATAGTCCGAGGGTGGAGGCTCTGAGAGACACTGGAGCCTACATGGCAACCATCAGATGTCATCTGGTGACCTCAGAGTAGTCCCTAATGTATTCCACCAAGTTGTTACAGCTGACAATCACGAGAGTCACTACCCAGTGACCCTGTGTCCCCTTGAGTGTAGGGTTCTCAGGTTCCTTAAGGGTAGCTGTGAGCCAATCCATGTCTGTGGATTTTCTGCTTATCTATGACCTGGAGCACACCATCTAGAAGGAGGTGGAGCTAAGATCACACTTGGAGATGTTAGGTTTGCCTGAGTGGGTGAGCCTGACCACATGGTCCATGGCTACCCGAGAGGGTAATCAGGAGATCCTGCAGCCTGGAAGAATGGACCAGGTACCTTCTAAAAAGATGGAGAGCAAGGAGTACGGGAAACCCACTACTGAATTTCCCAGGGTCCAGGAGGAGGCTAAACCTGAGGGAGGCAACACACCCAGAACCTACAAGGGAGGATGTTGCCGCTCTGGGTAACTTACCTGAGCTGGCCAAGGGGCCAGCAGGAAGGGGATCCCACTAGGGAGGACTTCTACAATGCACAGATGGAGTGCTTTACTCTTGTGAGCCTACATCGGCAGGCTGAGGCCCAGGAGGATGACAATACCTCTGGTGATCACTGGATTAACTGGGAGAATGGTCTCCTGCATAGCAAGCCTAAGGTTCCTGAGCCTGGGGAAACACATGTGCTGGTGGTCCCCTGTGCTAGAAGGCCTTCCTACTGGAGTTGGCTTATGCTGTACCCCTTGTAGGTCATTTTGGGCAGGACAAGACCTTTGACTGGCTTGCCATCTACTTCTATTGTCTCCCAATGAGGAGGGCCCCAGATGCTTTCTGTAGGTCGTGTCCTACCTGCCAGGCTATTGGCAAGTGAGGAGGGAAGCACAAGGCTCCCCTGCAACCATTTCCTGTCATTAGCACACTCTTTTAAAGGGTGGAAATCAATATAGTTGGGCCTCTGGACTCCAAGACAGCTATGGGCTACAGGTTCATCCTGGTCTTGTTGGACCATGCCTCCTGGTAGCCAGAGACTATCCCTCTGGCCAGGACACTGATGGGAGTATTTACCCATGTGAGATTTTCCAAGGTTGTTGTGTCAGACCGTGGTACATAAAGGCCATGTGGAAGCAGTGTTGGATGACCTACATGCTCTCCACTCCTTACCACCGTCAAGTAATGGGCTTGTAGACATGTTCAACAAGAACCTCAAATGCATGGTAATGGGCCTGTCAAAGCCCTTATGGTGGAAGTGGGGTGTACTCTTGCCAAGCCTGTTGTTTCTGTACCGGGAGGTGCCTCAGAAGGGGATTGGCTTCAGCTCCTTTGAGCTCCTATGGGCACCCGGTGCCAGGACCTCTCAGTCTGGTCAGGGAAGGGTGGAAGCAGGCTCCCAGGAAGGCTCCCCGGTATGTGCTCAGCTACATGCTGGCATTCAGGACCCAGATGAAGTATTTCTGGAAACAATCTAGGGCGACTATAGAAGCCTGCCAGGAGGTCATGAAACAGTAGTATGACCAGAAGGCCACTCAGGTCGAGTTTCAGCCTGGCCAAAATGTGTGGTTGATTGAGCCCAGAGCTATTCAAGACCGCTGGCCAGGGCCCTATGAAGTAAAAGAGCACAAAAGTGATGTCATCTACTTGATGGAACTGTAGACACCCAGGAACCCTTCAACAATTTTGCATGTCAACTTCCTCAAACCCCACTTTGAGAGGCCTGAGGTAACCATGCTCATGGTCATGTATGATAGGGTGTAAGAGGAGAGTAAACCTCGCCCAAGCCTCTTTTCTTTCACAGAGCAGGATGGGTCAGTGGAGGGTGTCAGCCTCTGCCCCACACTGACCCTAGAGCAACAGAGAGACTGCCATCAGTTTTTGGGGCAGTTTGCCTTCTTAGACTCCCTTACCTCAGGACTCACTACATGGTGTACCCACAGTATTGACACTGGGGACAACACAGCGGTGAAGAGTAAAATCTACTAGTTGTCTGGTAAGGTGAGAGCTGGCAGCAAGGAGGAGGTCTCCAAGATACTGTAGTTGTGGGGTTATTGCGAAATCTGGTCACAAAAAATTGGAATACTAAATTTTACTTACACATCAAAGGGATAGTAATGCTTTTGCAAATGGGAAAGGATTCCAAAGGACCCCTTCCTCTTTGTGACTGTAACAAAATGAGTTAGTTGAAGACCAGGTTGTGGTCCAAAGGACCACTGACAACTCTTAAACAAACTTTTTAAAACAAAAACTTTTTTTTTTTTTAGCAGAGGCGAATTTCATTTACAAAAAAACAGGCTGCATTAAAAAAAAAAAAGAAGTTTGTTCAATTAAAAAGCACTCACAGCCATGACTGGTCTGCTCATACTGAGTGGCAGTAGTCTACTTCACTAATAGTCATGAGGTAGGTTGGGTTGCAACCCGCTATATTTCACAATTTAAGAACTTACAATGGTTTTGTAAAATTCTTTACTGGTCGCAAATGATGACCAGCATTTTGTAGCCAGTAAATAGTACATCTGTCCCATGGGTTTTCTCCTGTAATAAATCCTATCTGAAAAACAAAACATTATTTCTAATGGTCCCTCTGTGGTTCGTACCTCAAAATATCTCATTCTCTCTACCTTAAACCTGCTGAAACTAAAATCCTCTTTGTTTCATGTCCTGCAACTTATCCTCTACTTTTATATATTCTATTGCACTCCTCCGTTGCTCACAGTGTGGTTAAGCAGCAGATTTTATAAAGTACAAACATATTGCATTTATCAGTTAAATTAATCTGGTAAATTTATTTGATTGTATAATTAACAAACTGGGTTTCTTGGTTTGGTAGTTTTCAAATCTGCCCAAGTTCTTTTAGCACCGTCAGTGCTGCTTATAGCAGCATGAGTGCTTCCCTTGCTGTTGCTGTCGGGGTTTGAAATTTCCTCTTGTATCAGCTCAGTGTTCTCAGCTATACCGGAGTAGAGTAGGGGTGTCTTTGTCAGGTCTCCCATATGTCATCTCCTTAGGTAGTCTAGGGGAGTGGTGTAGAGCAGTATTCAGGTCAGTAGTGAGGGGCATGGCCATGGGCAAAGTGAACGGTGCTGCCTGTTGGGTGTGTCTTCTGGGTAGGTGTAAGTCTGGCCATTAGGTACCTGCATTCAGCTATTTACAAGTGTCTCTCTTGTTTTGTCTCCCCATCCCTGTTCTCTTGTGTTGGTTTGGTACAGCATCAACATCAGGCAAGGGAGCTGAGGCACCGGAAAGTGGGGAGGCAGTGGCCCACGGATCCTCCGAGGCAGAGACAATGGACGCCCAGGGGACCAGTGGGTGGGAGGGCGAGGGGAGTTCCACGGGGGAGGCTACTTCCACAGGAGGTAGGGACTCCGATACCTCCTCTGATGGAGGCTCCCCAGCGGTGGCGGACCCTAGTGCACACACCACTAACGTGACATCTTCCGCCACCACCATTCAATCACCGCCCTCCCTTCTGCTCCCCACCGAGTTGCCCGTGTCCGCCCACCCAGAAAGGTAGGCGTCTCCTTTGCCCCAGGCACCTCCTCCCCTGCCCCAGTCAGCCCTGCTGCCCTCACAGAGGAGGCTATTGACCTCCTGAGAACCATCTCTGTAGGGCAGACAACCATTGTCAATACCATCCAGGGGCTAGCATCAGAGGTGCAGCAGACTAATGGCTATCTGGATGGCATTCACGGTGCCGTGTCAGCCCTACAGAGATCTTTTCAGGCTCTGGCCTCCTCTCAGACGGCAGCCAGTTTCCCTGGCTATTCCATTCCCCCCTCCAACCTCCTCTACCCCTTCCAGCACCCCACTCCCTTCACCCGTCCAAGGCACACATTCAGAGACCCAGTCAAGCACATCAACACACAAGAAGCACACCTCAAAACACAAGCACCACACCTCCCACCACAAATATTCACACAGCCAACAGACACCTGCACACACAACAACGTCCACTTCCCCCAGTGTGCCCACCTCTTCTGCCTCCCTGTCTGTCCCCTCTACATGCACACCCTTATGCACTGCACCTTCACTCACTGTTGCTGCTCGTCTTCCTGCACCCACCACAATAGCAGACAGCCATACATGCATCCTATACACCACACCTGCACTCACCACCACTACTGTAGTCGACACATGCAGCACACTCACCAGACTTGCACACACCCACACAGCATACATCCACACTAGCTGTCTGTCTTCTCCCACTGTGTACACCCCCTCCTCCAAAAACCCACAAACTCACCAAGACACCCACCCATCAGACATCTACCACACAACAGCATACTGAGCAGTCATCTGCACCCACTACATGCACCCCTACACCACATAAATCCACTCCCTCTGCCTCCACTCCCACACCCTCATACACAACCACCACAATCGCTCCAAAGAAACTATTCCTCTCCCATGCTGACCTCTTCCAACCCACTGGCCAACCCTGTCTTGTTCCCAAACGTGCCCACCTCCTTGCCCTTTCTGCTCCTTCCACATCACAGCCCACCCCTGTCTGCCCTTCACATTCCCATGCCCCTTTCCCAGAGAGGAAAAAGGCCCGGACTGAGCCTAGGCCATCTAGCTCCAACCGTTCCAAACAGCCCCCACCCCCTTCAAAGGACAAGCCCGCCCACCCTCCACCTTCCAAATGAAAGTCAAAGGCCCAATCAGTCGAAAATCCCCACTCCCCCCACCCCCCTTCCGTGAGGTGCCTGGATGCCCATATGGTGCTCCATGAGGTGGAGTACCATGCACCTGTGGGAGTCAGGTTAGGGCCGTTGTGGCCCATTGCAATTGTCGACACACAGACTGGCCATTGGCCCTGTTTAGACTGTTTGGCTCGTTGAGCTTCATATTAAAGTTTCTGTGTGGCCTGTGTTTGGGCTGCACGCCGATGAACCCTGGTCTTTTGTTTCATTTGTTATGGGTGTGGGGCATTTGTATGTACTATGGTCATGTTGGATTGGCCTTGTGTTGGGCAAGTACCTCTTGCTGTGGGGTGTATGACTTGTGCTGCTGTTAAGGGTTGGGAGGGCGTTGCAGGGTGGGTGGCGTGGGTGGGTATGTAACTGTGCCCTTTTCTCCCTTGTTTCGTAGGTTGCGATACTTACCGTCGTCGTCTTCGTCGGCGGTCTCGTTCATGGAGGTATATGGCAAGGGGCAGGGCTGGCATGATCTGCAGCTCTCTAGCCATGGCTGCCGCAGCACGTTCTGTGGGACACCGGTGTGTGGTTCCTTATATTTGGTTCATTTCCGCCTGGCTTTGTGTGGCGGTGGTTCCCGCCCCGGAACTGGCAGAGGAATGGTGGTTCATTATTTGATGGGCAGGTTGGGCCTTTCCGACGGCCTGTTAGCGGACTCTGCCGTCGTCCGCAGCACTCCTCTCCTGGCGGTGGGTGGTTCACGGGATGCCTGTGTTTCCTTTGGTTCATTATTTGGTGGTCCCGCTAGCTCCTCCGTTGGCGGTTTCTACCGCCACTGCCGACGGAGCAGAACGGACCGCCATGTTCATAATGAGGGCCTTAATTTGTAAATAAAAACGTGCCAGTGCCCAAAGTCCTCCTCTTCATCACGCGACCGCTGCATTTAAATGTTGGAACACGGAATACTGAGGCAGCGTAATCCTCAAGCCATCTCAGGCATCTTCAATTAATTTAAAGCCACTCCCTGCCCCTTCAGCTCACTCTAGCAGCTTTCTACTTTCTCCCTTTGTGATGCTTTTTCGTTTTTCCCTTCCTTCGTCTTTCCCATAAGTGTCTTTTGCTCGAAGCAAATGCATGAGGCAAAAGAATAAGCCCCGGCCCTCAAAAATGAGTGCTGGTGCTCAGCATGGGAAACAACAAGCACAAATTATGCACTGGTTACTTGTATGATGTGCCCTGCTGAAATTGCCTGGAGTTTCTGTTTACCAGTTCTCCACCCTCCTTGTCTTGTCTTCTTGCAAACGTTATCTGCAGGCACTGCAATCCAGTTGACATTTTCTTGTGCCAGATTCTGTTTATTACGGATGCAGTGATGTCAGAACCCCTTTTAGAGGGCCACAGGGCAAGCAGGAGGGATGCCTGATGGAACAACGCATGCCTTTATAATGCTGTAAGTACGATGCATGGTCATTACCATGCACACACTTATGACAAAATGTTTTTACCACACATATGCTTTTACCACAACAATTTCGTAGTAAAGGCATATTTGGTAAAGGCATACGCATGGTAAAAAGTAGAGGTAAGTATAAAATACATTATATTAATATATGTATTCCCCCAGGTGGAGTATTTGCCCACAGTAAAAGGTGACTTCTATGCCCTGGGACATATCCCCAACATCGTTGGTGCAATTGATGGTACACATGTGGCATTTGTCCCCCCCCACAGGAATGAACAGGTGTACAGAAACCTCAAAAGCTACCATTGTGCTGATGGTGTGTTTGGCAGACCAGTACATCTCCCATGTGAATGCCAAGTATCCTGGCTCAGTGCATGATGCTTACATTTTGAGGAATAGCAGCATCCATTATGTGATGGGGCAACTCCAGAGGCACAGTGTGTGGCTAATAGGTGAGCCCAAGGTCCCAAGACAGTTTACATAGGTAAGGGGTTGTCCCTAAGGGTTAGTGTATGTCTAACAGTTGTCCCTCGATATTTGCAGGTGACTCTGGTTACCCCAACCTGTCATGGCTACTGACCCCAGTGAGGAATCCCAGGACAAGGGCAGAGGAACGCTACAATGAGGCACATGGGTGAACTAGGAGGATAATTGAGCGTACTTTCGGCCACCTGAAGGCCAGGTTCTGGTGCCTCTATCTGACAGGTGGCTCCCTATACTACTCACCAAAGAAGGTGTGCCAGATCATCGTGGCATGCTGTATGTTGCACAACCTGGCTTTGCGAAGCCAGGTGCCTTTGCTGCAGGAGGATGGACATGATGTCGGTCTCGTAGCAGCTGTGGAGCCTGTGGACAGTGAAGAAGATGAAGCAGAAGAAGAAGATATAGACAACCGAAACAACATCATCATGCAATACTTACAGTGAGACACAGGTAAGAGCCTAGCACTGCTCCTCTCATATCAGACTACTGTAGGACATTGCATGATTTTCCATTTTTAGCTCTGTGTATGAACCCTGACAGTTCACTTTGGCTTTCCATTTCACAGATCTGGGTATCACTTTTCTGCCTTCTGCTATGTTTACTGCTGCCCAACAACTGTCAAACATTGGTATGTGGAAATTAACATTGACAATGCTATTTTTCTGAGAGCTATTACACATTTGTGAAAGTACAGACTGACTCCAGATTGATTTGTGATTTAAGGGTGTTTATTTCTGTGCTAATAAGTGGAGGGGGCTGTGCAATGGGCTGGGGTGATGGTGAAGGAATGTCCATGGTGGAGTCCAGTCTCTTGGTATCACAGGTGTATTGTCCAAGGGGGTATAGGAAGTGTAGTAATGACAGTTCAAGGTGGACAGGATAACATAGTGGGACAGTGCCCACTGCCACTGACCCCAGGTCCCTTATTGTCTTGGGTTAGTGGGTTTGCCTGGGGTCCCTGTAGTGGTGGACACACTGCTGATTGACGTGTCCTGGGGACAGTGGCCTGGGCCCGCTGGGTGAGTGCTGTGGTGGTGTTTCCTGAGGGGGGAGGTTCAGTGGTAGTTTGTGACTGTGGCAGGGGAACCGACTGTCCCGAGGTCCCAGATGGGCCGGGCTGGTCATCTTGATCCAGGCGTGCACAGCTGCTGTCGTCACTGTGGGCCTCTTCTGTGGGGGGACTGGATATATCTGGCACCACCTTACCGGTGACGTTGTGTAGGGGTCCTACTGGGCTGTAAATGCATAGTTATTGTATCTGTGTGTGTGCCATCATGTGCAATGGGTGAGTTACCCTCTTCTCCTGTGCTTGGCTTCTTGTCTTTGGCCTTGTGTGAATGGTGATTTTGGGGCCTGGGTGAGTATCTGTTCTGGACATGCTTTGGTGATGGGTGTCCATGCATTGGTGTAACATGCAGGCCTTGGTATTGGGATGTGTGGATTGTGATAGTGGGTTATCTGTGGGGTGTTGGGCTGATGGGTGTGAGGGCTGGGCTAGGTGTTTGTGATAGCATGCAGGTCGGGGGGGATATAATGGTAAAGGTTTGACTTACCAGAGTCCAGTCCTCCTGCGAGGCCCTCAGGATGCAGTATTGCCAAGACTTGCTCCTCCCCTATTGTTAGTTGTGGGGGAGGAGGTGGGGGTCCACTGCCAGTCCTCTGTACTGCTACCTGGTGCCTGGATACCACGGAACGCACCTTCCCCTGTAGGTCGTTCCACCTCCTCCTGATGTCATCCCGTGTTCTTGGATGCTGTCCCATGGCGTTGACCCTGTCCACGATCCTCTGCCATAGTTCCATCTTCCTTGCAATGGAGGTCTGCTGCACCTGTGATCTGAAAAGCTGTGGCTCTACCCGGAAGATTTCCTCCACCATGACCCTGAGCTCCTCCTCAGAAAATCTGGGGTGTCTTTGAGGTGCCATAATGTGGTATGGGTGATGTGTGAGGTGCTGTTTGTTGTGCTGTGTGATGTGTTGTGTTGGTGTGTGTTGTATGAGGTGCGTGGATGTTGAATAAGTGATGGTGTGGTGTGCCTGTGGATGCTGGTGTTGTGTTTGCTATTCTCTCTCTCTCTCTGTTTCTTCCAAGTAAATCGTTGTAAGGGTTTGTGGGTGGGTGTTTTACAGTGGTGTGAGTGTGTGGGTGTGGTGTGTGTATGTGTATCAAGTGTGTGTATTTTGAATTGTCCAATGTGGTTGTGTTTTGTAAATGTGTGTGTATTTTGAGCGCAGCGGTGTGTACCGCCGATGAATTACCGCGGTTGAATGACCGCCACTTTGATTTGTGGGTCCTGATAGTGTGGGCGTAGTTCTGTTGGCGTGACGGTGTAGGTTTTGCTATCGCCAATTTATCACTGACCTTTCGTGTGGTGGACTTGTGTGGGTGTCTGTATTGTGGCGGAGTCCGAGATGTGGGTCGTAATACCTGTAGCAGATTTCCGCCGCGGCCACAGTATCTCGACGGCCGTCAGCACGGCAGTAAGCGGGATTTACCACCAGGTTTGTAATGAGGGCTTATATATATATATATATATATATATATATATATATATATAGATATAGATATATATATATAGATATATAAATATATGTATCTATATATATATATTATATATATATATATATATATATATATATATATATATATATATACATAGATATATACATATATATGACTCAACCCATTTAACACTTACCTGTACTACTTATCTTTAAAACCTTTACTATGCATCACCTTTACCATTCATGCCTTTACAACGAATTTCGTTGTAAAGGCATGCGTGGTTAAGGCATTGTGGTAAATGCAACTCGTTGCATTTACTGTGTTGTAAGTGATGTTTCCCAGCAGAAGTTATTGGGCCAAACTGTGGGTGTAGATGCCATTTACACTTAATGCCCCAGGGCTGGACTTACTAAGGATTTCGATTAACTGGGCCAAGTACCCTTTCTGCACTTGACTCTCAGGATAGCGTGGTACGAACAATCAAAGGGTCCCTTGGGGGAGGTGTAGTTACAGGATACTGAACCTGGCCTCACAACTCAAAATGTGTGCAGCAGTGGCAATAATGCATTGTCCAGCCAAATACTCACTTCTTATGAAAAATAAGGAATATTTTTTTATCGACAGCTAATTATGGCATGTACAAACAATCACACCATTCCCCCTGAGGTTAAGCTCTAGTGTTCCTTTGGTGATTCCCTTTCCTACTCTCTCCTCAAGTAAGCAATAGTGGTTATTCCCTATTCACTATTGGTAACATCGAGGTGTACCCCATTAGCAGTCCAAGTCTCAAAAGTCCAATTTAACTCTAAGACAAAGTCAACAGTGTTCCGGCACTGCAGTGCTACTAGCAGCAAGATTCCAAGCCGGACAGCCCCAAAACTAGTGTTACCTGCACCATTGGGGTAAGTGTCTAGACCTTCTGTCCTGGTGGAGGGTTAGTTGTGAAGATTCTGTCTTGGGTGATGGTGTGCAGGTGCTCCCATGGCATCCTTACTTAAGCAGGCACTGGCTGATTAGGTCACAGTACTTGATGCTCCCGGTAACTTCCTCTGGCACACTTTGCACAGGGAGTCCACTTGACAGGGGTCTGCACTGGACCTTGCTCACTACAGTGGTCTTCTCTTCCTCACAGGACATACTGGTCATGGCAAGCAGGCAGGCGCTGGTTCTCCAGGGCAGGTGATCTTGGATTCCCTGGGCAATGTCCCCTCACCCGGAATAGATACTAGGAGTCCTTGCCCCCTCCTCCCCACAGTCCTAGTCAGAGGCAGAGGTCTTGGGGAGCTTTCCCTTCTCACACAGCCTGTCTGACTTCTTGGCGATGACAATTTTTGGACTCTCAAACACCCCTTCTTATTATAATTCATTACCAGACACTAAATGTAATTTAGGGTCTGATCCTTGAAGTTTTATGTTGGGATTCTGCTTCTTTTTAAGTGTCTATTCCTCTGCCCCCTCTTCCTCTTGAAAAGCATTCTGTGAAGGGAGTGGCTCCAAAGCAGATAGCCCCACAACACAGGCCATGGGAGTGACTATAGTTCACACTTGGTTGTCAGCCACAGTGATATGTGCATCGAAAATGTTTGCCCAGGGCCCCAGGCCTACTTCTTATGATGCTCTTATCAGCCCCATCTCCTTCCTGAGAAGTGCCCAGGCTTCTTGCTTGTGGCCTCTCACTGAATCAAATATCACCCTTTGAAGTGTACAGGGGGATGGTGGCTCTTCTCTCCACAGTGTTTATTCTACCCAGTTTTCAGGAATGCAACAATACACACATCTGATTGGTGGGGATCTCTCTACCTTCTCTCATGTTTCACTATGCAGGTCTCCCTAAATGGAACCCAGAGCCCTCGATCTATTGTACCATCCACTGGCGTAGATACACCAGATGCATGGACACAGCATACACATGCTGCACATTACTGTATCCTTCATGTGCTGTAAAACTCATAGGCATACATACATTCAGCATATGCATTTAACATGCACACACTGTCCTTCACTGTATCTTTTATGTACTGTACCACAACTAGGCACACATACATTCAGTGCATTTATCCTAAAATTGCTGGACCCTTCATGTATTGTACCACTCACAGGTACGCATACACCCAGCACTTGTATTCATCCTAAACTTGCTGGACCCTTCATGTATTGTACTACTCACAGGTGCACACACACCCAACACTTGTATTTATCCTGCAAGTACTACACAGCACTACATCCTTAAGGTACTGTAAAACTCATAGGCATATATACACCTAGCAACCTAGCACATGCATTCACTATCTACACACTTATCCCTGTATTATACTCTTCCCAGGCCCCCATACACCCAGCAAAGATACATCACTTCTACGCTGTGCATCATTTCACACCAAACCAATGTAGCCCACACGTGGGCTAAGGAAGCAGCAGTAGAACTTTAAAAAGGAGTGAGCCCATAGGCCCCACTCCAGTGACACAGGTTAAAAAGGATTTATTCATTACCCCCAGGTCCTACCGTCCTCGTCCCCTTCATTACGTTATGGAGAGAAATCTCTCCATGACAGAAAAAGAACACGAGGAATGCTGTGTCATACCCCGCCCCCACTGGGGAGTACATAATCATGTACTTACCCAGCATTCCTCCTGTTCTTTTTTCTGTCCGATGACAGGGATTACGAGGACAGTGCTGCTCCTCCAGATGTCGGTTGTCCATGCTTCCTCCGGCTGGGCGGTGGGGAAGCTTTGTGCTGCTGGGCTACTGCACGAGTGCTTGGCCTAGTTGCACTTCTGTGTTCCTCTCTCATGCCGATGGGCCACTGGGCGGGTCCTTTGTTCGGCTCTTTGCGGCTGGGGCACCTGAGTTTGCAGGAAGCGCGTCCTCTGCTTCCGATTCCTGCTTCCATCTGTTTGACTTTGCGGTAACGATTTGGAAGTCACCACACTTCTCCCGATGGATGTCAGGTACTCTGTTCTTTCATTTTACAGATAATGCTTTACTTTTTTCACTAGCCATTTTCTGTACTACCTTGATGGGTTTTTTTTTGGCGGTGCGCTTTCCTCTGGGTCTCAGGTTAGGGGTGGGGCTTCTGCTGGAGGTCTTTTTTTCCCCCTTTGTTTTGGGGGAAAGGGTTCTTGTTTCTGTAAGACTCCTTCATTCTGATTCCTGGTCAGTTGCTGGTTCCAGTTTTGGAGGTGCTAAGTGTTTTGATATGGGGAAACACACAGCTAAAAGGAAGCAGGTGGAGGTTTCTTCCTCCTCCTCCTCTTCTTCTTCATCCTCCTTCTCTTCCCATGGACATGCTCGGAGGAGCAGGAAGAGAGATGATGCCCACCTGCACAAACTTATTAGAGAGACATTATTGGAGTTACAAGTGGCTCCTCCTATGGTGGTTCCATCTTGGGTGGCTGAGTCTCCCTCCCCCAATTCTGAGTTAGAGGGTCCTTCTCCGGAGGAACAGAAGGGCAAATATGTTTTCAAATGGTTGTTGCCTCCTCTGATGAAGCATGTGAAATCGAACACGGACTTTCCTGAGGTTGATGTTCTTGAGACTTCGTCTGGCTCTCTTTTGCACCAATTACAGAGTACTGTACTGGTGGATGTCCCTATTCATCCTTGCATTCAGGAGTTGATTAAGAGGGAGTGGAAAGATCCTGACAAAATTATTCTTCCCCGGTTTATGGCCAAGTTGTACCTTTTACAGTATATGGCCCAGGTGTTACCAGGTTCTGTTTCTATTGACTCTTTTGTCGCCAATTTGGTTGGCCGTACGTCCTTGGCTGAGGATGCTGTGATTAGGGATTCGGTAGTCAAGAAGGTGGATGTGTCCCTGAAGAAATCTTATGCTGGTACACACCTGGCATTGCAGGCTGGCATTTATGGGACTTATGTTGCTCAATCTCTCTTGCCTGATCTTAAAACCCTGAATAATGTACTGGATGGGTCCTCGGACTGCTCTGAGCTCATGTCCCTTATTGAACGTCAGGTGGATATTTCCTTTGATGTGGTGCAGGCATCAGCCTTGGCAGAAGGGGCTTGTGTTTCTGCTTGCCGGAATCTTGTACTGCGGGATTGGAAGACGGATGCTGCGCAGCGTGCCTCTGCTTTGAGGCTTCCTTTCCAAGGCAATGTATTGTTTGGGGCTGAACTGGAGGAGAAATTGCATAAACTCTTTAAGGAGAAGAAGCATTTTTCTTTGTTCCTGTACTCCTTGGGTGATTGACATTTCTTTCATAGGAGGTCTCCAGTTCTGGCTCCCTCCAGGCATTTGTGAGGTCACAGGGACGCTTTCCTATGGGTAGGGACAAGAAGCACAAATCCCCCCTTCCTCCTCCTAACTAGTCGTTCCTGACTATATGACTGTTCCAGATCCCGAGGTCTGGGGCCGTTTGCGTCATTTTCTTCCAGCATGGGATCTCACCTCCTCAGATCTATGGGTTCTAGACACTGTTCGCCAGGGTTATCGGATTGAGGTTCTGACTGTTCCACTTCCGTCAGGGGTGGATCCTACTCCTTGGCCTTCCATCCAAGCAAGCGGGAGGCTCTTCGACTGGGCATTTGTTCCTTGTTACAGAAGAAAGCAGTGGTGCCAGTCCCCCAGGCAGAGCAGGGTCTCGGTTTTTACTCCATTATTTTCCTGGTTCCAAAACATACATGGGGCTTCAGGCTGGTTTTGGATTTGAAGGCTTTGAACCAGTTTGTCCGACATGTCACCTTCAAGATGGAGACTTTACAGAGGATCATTCCGTTGGTCCTTTGGGGTCATTTTATGTGCACACTGGATCTTCAGGATGCTTACTACCATGTTCCTATTCATCCCACATCTCAGCAATATCTCCCGTTCTGTCTTCAGGGGTGTCATTATCAGTTCATGGTCCTTCCATTTGGCCTCCGGTCTGCTCCCCGTGTATTCACGAAGATAGTGGCTCCCCTGGTGGCCTCCTTGCATCTCCAAGGTATCAATTTGTACCCGTATCTCGCAGATTGGTTGATTCACGCTCCATCTCCTGCCCAGCTGATACAGGACCATCATTTGGTGTGTTCCACTCTACAGAGTCATGGGTTTCTCCTCAACTGCGCCAAATGCCAACTGCTTCCCTCTCAAGATCTGACATCTATTGGGGCTCGCTTCTGCACAGATCTCAACCGAGTGTTTCTTTCTGTCTCTCGGATACATGTCTTGCAATCTCTTGCTCTGGTGTTCTTGTCACAAGAGGCTGCCCCAGTTCGGTTGTGGCTTCGGTTGTTGG
Source organism: Pleurodeles waltl (assembly GCF_031143425.1). Classification (NCBI taxonomy): domain Eukaryota; kingdom Metazoa; phylum Chordata; class Amphibia; order Caudata; family Salamandridae; genus Pleurodeles; species Pleurodeles waltl. Next base: position 927,742,051 of record NC_090449.1, read on the forward strand.
GTCTCATGGCTGCTGCAGTTTTTACTGTTCCTTGAGCTCGATTTCATCTCCGTCCTTTGTGGATTCATCTGCTTCCTGTTGGGATCCTCAAGTGCAACTGTACAGCCTGGAAGTGCCTATTTCCTTGGGGGTTCACCCGGACCTGCATTGGTGGACTGTGGGCTCCCATCTGGAGAAAGGTGTTCCGTTACAACCCTCTCCTCCGGTGGTGTTTTCTATGGATGCCTGCTCTTTGGGGTGGGGGGCAACCTTGGTCAACAGGTCCCTGTAGGCCCACTGGTCTCCTTGAGAGGGGAAACGTTCATCCAATTGGAGGGAACTCATGGCTGTCTTCAGGGCTTGTATGGGGTTTTGGCCTGCTCTTCTGGGTCATCACTTGGTGATTCGTTCCGACAACATGGTGACAGTAGCCTACATCAACAACCAGGGTGGAATTTGGTCCCAGTCTCTCAATCAGGTAGCGCAGCATTTGTTTCATTGGGGCGAACGCTCCCTTCAGTCCATGGTTGCTGTGCATGTGAGGGGGTAGACAACGGTGTGGCGGCCTCTCTCAGCAGATGTTTTCCCCTCTTAGCTGACATTTCTCTTTCCCTGGATGCATTTCTTAGGGTGTGCGAGAGGTTTGGTGTACCTTACCTCGACCTCTTTGCTTCCCGGCTCAATGCTCTGGTTCCTCTTTTTTGCTCCCGGATTCCTCAGTCAGGCGTATGGGGAGTGGATGCCTTGACGGTTCCTTGGCCGGACAGGCTGTTGTATGCGTTCCCACCTATTTCCCTCATTCCCCGGTTTCTGGCCTGTCTGTTGCGAGAGGACAGGTGTGTGATTTTGGTTGTTCGGTTTTGGCCTCAAAGATCCTGGTTTCCGGTGATCCGGTGGCTGGCTGTTCAGGGTCCTTGGTTTCTTCCTCTGTTACCCTTCTCTCTACGGTCTGTTCAGCCTCTTCCTCTCTGGAAGCTTTGGCTTTTGGTCTGGAAGTTGAGAGGCAAGGGTTGCAGCACAAGGGCATTCCTAGGCATTTAGCGGGTGCCATTCAATAGTCCCGTAGGCTCTTTACTGTGAAGTCCTGTGCTCGGCATTGGGGTAATTTTCAAAAATGGTGTTCTCTTCTTGGGTTGTCTCCATTGGAGTGTTCCTTCCCTACAGTTCTTCAGTTTTTGTGGGAAGGTTTTGAAAAGCGCCTTGCCGTCTCCACATTGCGGGCTCAGTGGGCTGCTATTAAGGCTTTTCGGGCTCCATGGGATAATCTGGCAGATTTGGATGATTTGGTTTCTCTGCTGTTAAAAAGTTATTCTCTTTCCCGTCCTTTGGTGAAACCTCTTTTTCTGGTGTCTGATTTGCCTATTGTGCTTCGCTCATTGGTGTCCTCCCCTTTTGAGCCTCTGGAAACCACTGATATAAAATGTTTAACTTTCAAAGTGGTGTTTTTGGTTGCTATCACCTCAGCTAGTAGTATTGGGGAGTTGGGCGCTTTGATGGCTTGGGAACCCTTTTTGTCCTTTTCCATGGATGGCGTGGTCTTGCGCCTGGATTCGACCTTTGTTCCCAAGGTGGCTTCTCAATTCCATAGTTCCCAGGAGATTGTTCTCCCTTCCTTGCCGGTAGGATCTCTGGGGGCGGGGGATCTGGATTGGTCTTTGCTGGATGTTCGTCAGGCTCTTTTGGTTTATCTTGACAGGACTCGCCCTTTTCGTAAGTCTGATACTGCAACCACCACACTTGTTATACTGAACTCCTGGCAAAGGCAGTAGCCTTCCACCACTAAGAGGAAGGCTTTTTGGGCACTCCTTCCAGTCTAACAAGACCGCAATCCATGAGACAGGGCTATGTTAATGTGCACATGCATGATCTGTGTTTGCCTACGACAACAAAAATCAGCATTAGAGAGCCAGACATCAGTACAGTTAGGCACTTAGGGCAGGGGTGCACATCTAGGGCCAGATGTAGAACGCGTTTTGCATGGCGCAAACTGCAAAAATTGCAGTTTGCGCCATGCAAAATGCGCATCGCGATGCAGATTCCCATTTTGCGAGTTGGTACCGACTCGCAAAATGGGAATGCGACTCGCAAATAGGAAGGGGTGTTCCCTCCCTATTTGCGACTCGCACTGCGATGCAGAATTGCTTTGGGACCGCGAACGCGGTCGCAAAGCAATTTGCATTTACCACCAGTGTCACACTGGTGGTAACCCATTCACAAAAGGGAAGAGGTCCCCATGGGACTTCTTCCCTTTGTGAATGTCGCTATTAATGTTTTTTCAGAGCAGGGAGTGGTCCAATGGACCACTGCCTACTCTGAAAAAACGAAACCAAATGGTTTCGTTATTTTTTTGTATTGCAATTCGTTTTCCTTTAAGGAAAACGGGCTGCAATACAAAAGAAAAACTGCTTTATTTAAAAAGCAGTCACAGACATGGAGGTCTGCTATCTCCAGCAGGCCACCATCCCTGTGAGTGCAGGGAATCTCAATGGGGTCGCAAAATGTGACCCACCTCATTAATATTAATGAGGTGGGTCTTTGCGACCCCATTGAGATTCGCAGAAGGTGTCTGAGACACCATTCTGCATACGATTTAGCGAATCGGAAATTGCGAGTCGCACCGACTCGCAATTTCCAATTCGCTAAATTAATTTTTGCTACATCTGGCCCTTACTACCTTGTAGAAGACATTTCTATGCCAAGAAGTAATGTTATACTGCAGCTTCTATTAAGTTTATGAATTCACAATGTTTCACACTTTCAAGGGCTTTTTGTCACAGTTTTATTGTTATTAATTGTTTACATAAATTTTTCATGCAGACCCCCAATTTGTATCCAGAGCCCAGTGTAGGATATTCCTGTGTCCACTCTGTAGTGTAGCATGTAACAACAGATTAAGATAACAGGTGCCAGCATATTGATGGGGATTGTGAGAAAGTCAGGAAGCAAGGTAGAGATATGCACGCATGTGGCTTTACTGTTTTAATTTTGATGTGCATTTTCCATTGCAATCTGTCAGATGTCATTCTCTCACAATCCTGAATCTTCTTCAAGCCTGCTACTTTACATGAACACTGTACACTTATAGTGTTAAATTCAAATCTGTACGACGAGATTTACATCCCGCAATTGTTGATTGCATATGATGCACTACAACTGTCAAGGGCAAAATTAAAAAGTAAAAAAAATAATGGTTACCAAAAAGACCACGGTGTCACAAGTATTGTGCATATTGAATAATAGGCTGAAGCAAGCAGTCACCATCTTCATACGAAGAAAATCGAAATGTGTGTGCAAAGTCCTAAAAAAGAAATGATGAAAGGAAATTACACAGGCTTATCATTTCCTGGAGAAAATGACTGCCTTTCATATTAACTGTTCTGCAAAACATTTTTGCAGTCATTTCACCCACAAGCAAAGTTGTGGGATTTGATGAAATTAACAAGTTTGATAAGATGCAAAATTGCTGGCCAGTTGCCTGGGAAATTGTAAAGACCCATCTCTATTTGCCCAGCCACCATTGGTCAGCAGACAAATTCACAATTCACTTGGCAGGTACAATACTGCTAATGAGCAAGTGGTGTTGGAAAAAGACATTAAAAAAATACTTTTGTTTGACTGCCAGACAAAAAGCTTACATATGGAGGACACAAATATCCACTTTACAGGTTTTCTATGTATGTATATCGAATTTAATATATTAAATGTTATATCAACTTTAACATTTATATTACATACACAAATATAGCTATATTATAGAAAATGTATGAAGACATTTCATAACTTAAAAATATTAAATTAAAATGTATAATATAAAATAAATGCAAGAAATTACTAACATGGAAATAACTAGAATTATGACATAAACATGAATAAAATAAAATGTATTAAAAATGAAAAATAATTACACAAATTCTATATATTGAAAATATAAAAAACTACACTTATACAATTTTACATTTTTTCAATTAAAAGACAATTTAATAAAATAGTGCACTCAAAAAAATAGAAATAAAAGAGGAAATTAAAACTAAAATAACTTTTAAAAACGAATCACAAGAATGTTAAAAGATAAAGAACATGAAAAAGTCAAATGAAAACATAATTAGACTTTGAGGACGGCCAATTCAATATTCCCACTACAAAGTAAGTGAAAGTAAGAAAAAATGTAGAACTTTGGTCAGATTTACAATTCCCACTCTAACGTGAGCAACAGTAGTGAAAATGTTGGAATTTGGCGGGGTCTAATTTAATATTATCACTCCTACCTAAACACCAGTATAGAAAGTGTTGGTCTTCGGAGGAGTTAGATATACTATTTCCACTCTAACCTGAGCAACCGTAGTGAAAGTGTTGGAGTTTTAAGAGATGAAATTTCCTATTCCCACTCCAAACTGAGCAACATCAGGGTATGTGCTTGACTTTTATAAGATCAGGCTTACTATTTCCACTGCATCATAAGCAACAGAAGGGAAAGTGTTGGACTGTTGAAGGGACAGATTTTTTCAATTTCCACAACTATATTTTGTTTTGTTTTTTAAATAGACATAGAGATAGGAAAACAGAAAATATATTTATACAACTACATAAAACAAAATATAATATTCAACATAATGTAGTTTAGATATATAATTTGAAATTAAGATACCAAATAAAATAAATATTAAAGAGCATTTACCAATTTAAAACAATTTAAAACAATTAAAGAATATGTATATTTAAAAAAACTACTCAAAATTACACCCACAAAAACAAATACAAATGACACTACAAACTTATTAATAGCAATCAAAATTTTAAATAGTCATATTAATTTTATATTAATATTTAACACACAATATGTTTACTATTTTTTCAAGTTTAATAACACCATTTTTTTACTTTTCATAATACCTTACCATAGGGTGATCTTGGCTACTGGTTGGTGATTTTCCAACGGTAAAGTATAGAGAAAGTTAAAAAAGTTTATAAAAACTGAACAAAGTGTAGTACATATATGTTTGTGGTAAATATTACTGTAAAATACATTTCTATTTTAATTTTAAAAATAGAATAAAATACAAAATGCCACAGCCCTTTATATTATTTTGATTTAAATATTTAACTGATTTAAATATATTAAATTTGATAAAAAATATATTTCTGAGGTTTAAATTAAATAAATCCCACCTAAAAATGTAAACGTTATTTAATATGTATTGATAATTATTAAAATCATATGATACCGCCATGAAAAGGCAGGTGGAAACAAAGGGCAGCGCTGACTTCAGCGCTGCCCTGGCTGATTGCAACCTGCACCACAGTCAGTCCGTCGTGATCTGAAATCCTGGCGGGGATGGCGAGCGGTTGGCGGGTCTGCCGGCAAACCTCGTAATGTGGCGGTAGGACCACCATAGCAACAGGGGTCCGACATCCACCACGAGGCTGGCAGTCTTCAGACCGCCAGCCTCCTAATATGATGGGGAGGTTGCAGTCTTACTGGTGACCTCCCTGCCAGCCCCATTATGACTTTCCCGCTGGGCATTGCCGCTGGTTCGTAATCGCAGGGGGCACCAGCACTCTTGTAATATGCACTGTCTGCACAGCAGACGGTGTGCATTATGTGGGGTGCTGGGGAGGGGGGACCCCTGCACTGCCCATGTTGTGGGCCTCAGCAGTGCAGGGCCCCCGTTGTGGACCCTTGCACCACTTCTCCACCGGCCTTCTCATGGCAGTAAAAAAGCCATGAAAAGACTGGCGGAGAACCAGGTTGTAATCAGCAGGGGGAGCTGAATTCAGCACTGCCCTGGCTGATTTCAACCTGCACTGCCGTCAGCCTGCACAAACATTGTTCCCGGCAGAGACAGTGGTCATTTGTCGGTCTGACTGCCAAACTCTTAATTTGGCGGTTGGACTGCCAAACTGGCGACGGTCATGACCGCCACCGTGAGTCTGGCGGACTGTTGACCGCCACAATGAGACTGGCGGTCTGTTGACCGCCAGACCTCATAATGAGGCCCTAAGTCTGTGAATCAGACCAATACTTACATACAGCATACAACAAACTGAACTGTGTATTCTTGTTTTTTTCGAAGTTCAAGTTTGGAAACTATTACTTTTAATAAATATGGCTCAATAAATTAATATCATTGAGTGCACTAAATTGAAATATTTACAATTTCTGATTAAGTTGCCTTTTTTGAATTTTAAAGTAATGTTGAAAAAGATTACTGTAGCTTAATGAACTAATATTGTTACATTTTCCTGATCATGAAAACCACGCGTAAACGAAGTGCCAGTCTATGATGTTTCAAGCTTCTCTATTACATCGTGGCCCACAAGAAAAGAAAGTGTTTTTATGTTAATCAGCTGAAAAAGTTGATATTCTTGTTACAACTGAAGGTCATTTTCTTAAATTTCTCCTGGACTCAGCCTGGTACCTCTGTTTGCCCTTTGTTTTAGGATGTCATATGATCTCATCGCAGTCTGTGTGTAAAATACTATAAACCTGTACTTTAGCATTGGACATTGAATTGACTTTAATATAGTTTAATGTGAGGATGAGCTCAGGTCAACCAAAGGAGGCGCACCTGATGTAGAATAAATTATGTTTTCTTTTGTTAACAAACTCTTTCCGACCTCGATTGACACGTATTCAGAAATTCTATAAGAGGACTTCACACCACTTATTTAAATATATAAATTACAACACATATTCAGTCAAAGAGATAATATTGTATCTCTACTCATCTCATTCATATTATTAATGGTAAGGAAATATGTCATTAGTGGGATCACTTATGTCAAGTGTAAGGTCATGAGCATTGTATTTGGTGTGTGAGTTAAGGTTTGCATGACAGATGATTTGCGGAGCTAATCATACATGGTAACTTTCAAGGGTAATTCACTGTTATTTCAAAATCACATAACTGCACTTTATATGTGGTTTTTCACGAGTGTTTTAGCATACACTAATGTGTTATGACATAGCTAATCACAATTTCACTTTATCAGAGAGAGTGTGAGTGTGTGTTGTGTGTTATCCACTGCTGATAAAAAAGGTTACAGAAATAATTCAAGTTGACCTCCACATTTTTTCCTTACAGGGTATCACCTTACACGTTATGTCGGTACCTAAGATGCACCTGCAATTGTTTTACCAGTCCTAACATGCGGTTAAACTCTCCTTTGTCCAAGCACCCATTCATCAATGTTTATACCTGAAATAAAACACTCAAATACTTAGGCTCTCATGCTGAGGTTGGTGGTAAAATCGCATTTCACAGGTATAGAGTGCACATGGAACCTGTTGCACCAGTCCTCCTGAAGTGCATTGTAACAGATGTGTCCCATCCACATGTGGAATGTTAAAGTGCTCTTTCTGAGCAGGAGGCAGTCATTTGTTTGTCTGAGATAGAGGGCCTTTATCTACACTTTGGGTTTTCATTGACTTATAAGCTGCACATGAGTGACTTAAGTCAGTGGCATAACGCAAACTGATGGGCCCACCCTGCAGAATGTGATGGGACCCTTTGTTTACCATGACATATGATCTCATAGGAGGTCTGTGTGTAAAATCCTATATAGATGTGCTTTGCCTTTGATAACTGAGTTGACTCTAATATAGTTTAACGGGGGATAACCTCAGGCCAACCAAACGAGGTGCATATAATGGATAATAAATTATGTTTTCTTTTGTTAAGAAACCCTTTGCGATTTCGATTGGCAGCTTTTCTTTGACAAAAGATGTGTCCCATTTGTATATAACATATAGTGCACGACTGGAATGATATGCACATTTCTTTGCCATGATCAGCTCGTGCATTAACTCTCAATGCCACACTAGACCCTAATCCCTCTCTTCCTATGAATTTACTTGCCTTCTCACCTTTTTCCATCTCATTGATGCAGTAAAACTAAAGTGGAGCACATACAAATCCTGCCACATTACCTCTAGCAAAAGGCTGGTGGAAAGCAAGCGGGGATCGCACTGCAAATGCATGTGGTATTTTGATACCGCTCTGCTGATCATTTTTGCCCAAACAACTCAAAATCCGAAGATAACAGTAATCTTGCTATAGGGTTTTACATCTCAGTTTTCCACTGTGCTCTAAATGACTAAGGGGGTTATTCCAACTTCGGAGGAGGTGGTAATCCGTCCCAAATGTGACGGATTTACCACCAGCCGTATTACGAGTTCCATAGGATATAATGGACTCGTAATACGGCTGGTGGTATATCCGTCACTTTACCGTCACTTTTGGGACGGATTACCACTTCCTCCAAAGTTGGAATAACCCCCTAAATGACGACATACCGCTTTTTTTGCATGTGATAAAGTTGGGAGAAGTAGTTTAATTGTTCATGTTTGTATTTATGTGTTATTGAGGCATGGAAGAAAATCTGCCCTTAAATCACAGCTACTGAAGTAAGCGATGTGACAACAGTTCAATACACATAACAATAATTAGCACCTTCCCTTACTTTGCTATCAGAAACCCATGGCGTTAAAAAAGATATTCCGAGCTCACATAAATTAACACTATCTGTGAAAATAGTTGTTTTTACTGGGTCATGGGTTTTACCTGCAGCAACCTCCAAGTCAGCTGTGCAGCATCCGAAGCACAAGGACGTTCTGAATGCCAGAGCAACAGGGACTGGGTTTGCCACAAGTATGTCATTACACAATGAAAGCAATATTTGACACAGAGATGGCAGGCCATTCCTCTGAAGGACGCACAGATCAGGAGTGTGAGACTGATATGGAGAAAAAGGATACAGTAACTTTGACTGATAATGCATAATTAACTTATTGTTGCACTTATAAAGGTATTTTCCTACAGTCAGGTTTCTGTGAAAACAAGTTTTCTTCTATTGCAAGCAAGTAAAGGTGGGCGAGTGAAGAAACCTTGATGGGGCTGAATGCATGGTTCTGGTTCGATCGTTTTCCCATGGGGACTGACCGGTCTACATAAAGCCAAGCATCCCATGTATCCTTTTCCCAAAATAATTTTATTTGGCTTGTGGCACATGAGTACCTATGCATAGCTGAATGCTACACAGTGTCAGCTTATGGATGCGGGTGCCAGTATCACTCAGGGGCTTTCTGCATGGTACGTACAACTCCAGGCTCCATCTCTGTGCATTCCAGGTCACCTCTCCATCTATCTTGACCCAGGCAGTACATCTCATGCCTTAGTGCAGCCTCACATGAGAAGGTATTCTTCTCAGTTCCTTCTCATCTTATCAGTTCCCAGTGCCCACATTCGCTGTGGTGGTATCCTTGGTTGACCACTAAGGCACATGCCCTCTCTTTTCACCATGCTGTTGCTGCCATGTCCTTTGTTTTGGGCTTAGACACAGACATCTCGACCATATGGGGCATGCAGCAGTGGCCAACATGGTTTTAGTGATTGTCCGGCAACCCACCACCCTTTATTTTCCGTTCTATGGATGACTCAGCTCCACAACACCACTATTCATGAATGGAGTGCAGTCAAAGGCTTCGGACTCGAGGATCCCCAGGTAGAAGCCAGGGTCTGATTGCTTACTGCTTCTTGTGCCCGACAAGAGGCACAGCATTCAAAATTAGTAGAGTTGAGGACAAGTAAAATTAGGATTATTTACGATAAATCTGCAAGTTCTGAGATCTGTTCAATGCTCCAAAAATGGTATGGTACCACTATTATCTGGCAGTGTATTATGTCTTAAATATTACTTGCAAATGGTTTGCCCAGTTACAGTTAATAATGGAAAATCTACAGTGATGTTTACATCAGAGATATTTTTGTTATTGAAGTGGAAGTTCAGTCCTTTTTGTTTCACTGATCTGTGTAATTGGAGTTATTAGATTGTTGCCCTTATGACCCTTCTTACTCTTTGCAAAGTGAGGAAAACCAGTGCTATGAACATTAAAACAGACTCCTGCCTTCCTGTATTAAAGCTAAGTACCCCAAAAAAAACATGTTTTATCTTTACAAGAATTATAATATTTAATAACAGGACGTCACACCACATATTTAAATATTTAAATTATAACACCTATCCAATCAAAGAAATAATATTGTATCCAAAGTCATTGCATTCATATTAATAGTAGTGAAATATGCTGGGTCTCTAGTGAGATCACTTATGTGTATTGTCAAGTCTTTCTTACAAAGAGGGTGAGATCACGAGCATTGCATTTGGTGTGCGAGTTATGGTTTTCGTGGCAGGTGATTTGCGGAGCTAATCATAAGTGGGGACTTTCAAGGGTATTTCAATTTTATTTCTTAATCCCATAACTGCACTTTATTTGTGGTTTTTAAGTGTTTTCCACAAGTGTTTTAGCACACATTAAGGTACGACAAGCTAATCATAATTTCACTTCAAATGTGTTTTTTTCAGTGAGAGAGAGTGCAAGTGTGTGTCTGCGTTGTGTGTAATCCACCACTAGTTAAAAAATGTAATGGAAATAGATCAAGTTGATCCAAACATTTCTTCCTTATAGCCTATCACCTTACACTGGTTAATTCCATACCTAAAAAAGGCACCTGCAATTGTTTTTACCAGTCCTAAACACGGTTAAACTCTCCTTTGTCCAAGCACTCTTTCATCAATATTTGTACCTAAAATAAAACACTCTTGAATACTTAAGCTCTTATTCTGAGGTTGGTGGTAAAATCGCATTTCACAGGTATCGAATACACTTGGAACCTGTTGCACCGGTTCTGCGGAAGTGCATAACAGATGTATTCCACACCAGTGAAATGCTAAAGGGCTCTTTCTGAGCAGGAGGGAGTCATCTGCTTGTCTGAGATAGAGGGTCTTCACCTACATGCTGAGTTTTCATTGATTTATAAGCTGCACATGAGTGACCTTAAATCAGTGGCATAACGCAAAATGATGGGCCCGCTACAGAATGTAATGAGGGACCCTGGCTTCTCCCAGATTGCACAGATAGTCATTGGTTTTGGGCTCAATGGAGGCCCCCAAACGGTTGGAACCCACCCCTCTAAGCTACAGGGGCTTGCTCAGGAAAGCAGATTGGCTTTTCCCAAGCATTAAACTAGTTCTTATTCCATGCCATTGGGCACATTTTGCAAGGCATGTTATGGCATGGCTTAGAGGGTATGGTGGTACTCTCCAAAACAAGTAACAATGGGGGCCCCCTCTCACACCGTAGGGGTTGTGGGGGCCTCTGTGACACCCCTGCCCCAGAAGAATACACTTCATGATGAGCTACACGAACCATGAAAGACTTGTCAGGATATTGCCATTACTATGAATTCTAGAAGGGCGGATGCAACCTATTCAGCATGTGTTCTACACCTGTGCAACGTTAAAGTTCCGCCTCTGACCGGGAGGGAGTTAATTGGTACATTTGCACAGGGCCACTGCAATATATTTGTTGTGCATTCTAAACCTTTCAAATGTTAAATGACGTAATCTGATCTTGCAAGAGCATCAGGAAACGTCAACATTGATTGCACCGTCTGTAGTCCTTTAAAATGGATGGCACAGTCACAGTTGACATTTCCACATTTCCACGACTTTGCCACAGGAACATTTATTATCTTATGGTAATTTCTTTTCACTTTGGGTGTGAAACTTGAGGGAAATACATTTGTGCATCAGTTTTGACATTTTGAGTAACCTTCTGAGCCTCTTTCGTATATTTCCCAAACAGATGGTTACACATTTAAAATGTCCACGTGAGCCATTGATCAACATCAAGTAGATTTTGAGTCCTTATAACCTATCAATTATTCATCAAAACACAGTTATAGTCTACATGGTACATTACCTCCACATCACTTGTTAACTATGTAGTGCTTTACTATTCTTTGTATTCCTATCACTCCTATCCTACAGAGCGCTGCATCAACCAGTCTGCACTTTTCCATGTAATTTGGAACGATAAAAAAAGAATACGCCGTCTTATCTGTCTGTCTATGTTTTTTTCTATTCTTTAGAGTTATTGTGTTTACACCAGTAAATAGTTTCCATGCATTTCATTTTCATTCTTTAAACGTGTCATTTTATTTCGGAAAAATGATCCACAAAATCATTACATACAGATAATCAAAAATATTACTAAACACATATTAATGTGTAAAATAAAGAACATAAGTTCAACAATAAAATACCCTGGAGCACAACGTAAAATCCCTACATTATTACATTTTACGCTCAGAGCAATTTATTATTTTCCTTGGCCCAAAATCATTCTCTGATGACTCATCCAGCTTCTCTATATGTAAATGGCTACATTATATTGAGTACAAACTAGAGATATGTGCTTACAAAGTTTTACGCTTGTGTATGTCAGAATGTCACCTTCTTTTACTGCCCGTACCAATCATGTGTGAATATATCGGACACAAAAATAAGAACGGTATTTCGTATTCAGTTGTATAGTTATCGTACAAACAGACTATAGTTGTTTATACTGGCCTAATAGCCATAACATTACTCAATGAATAAAAATACCTAAAGAAAACTTCATGAAAAATTGTTTTAAATATTTCTCCTTTCCATAATAAAGATAATGTTCCCAACATGGAAACATTTTTTACTGACAAATATATAACTCCCAACCTTAAATACAACATTTGGTTATAATCTTTTAGATCAGAGTAATGATTCCCAGGTAACTTTACTTCATTAAATCTGGATATCCTGTTACTCGTAGGCCCCGACCACTGCTTATTCTGCCCCGACCACTGCGTATTCTGACCATGATTTATCGAGGAATTTCATATACAAGCTAACCAAGGGTAACCACTCGGTTGAGATTTTTTTGCAATTTGCTATGACCACTTGGGAAGTTGTCAAGGAAATTATTTTTGAACATAATACCAAGATGAACTACTGGTATTAATTGTAATTGTTTCATCTGGAAGCAGAGTTTGCTATACAGTTCATTCATCCACTGTATATTATATGTAGATAGTTCCTTTTGCACATGTTAACACCACTAATGCCCTGGTCTAATCACAAAGTCACCAAACCGTTCCACTAAGTTACAAGTCAAAAGTAGGGGAGAAATCAAGAAGCAACTTCAGCCACGTACGATATGTAGAAAAGTTCCAGGATGTAGAAAATTGTTGAACCTTATGCATTGTCATTCATTGTAAAGAACTTGGAAATTACTCTCAAACTTTCCTTAACGAGTCCACATGTAATCACTGCTTCATTTTACTTATATCAATCTACATCTAACAAGTGAAAACTCCATATGATATATACCACTGCAAACGAACCCATCATCCTGCAAGCTTACAACTCTGCTAGACCACACTAGTATTAGTTGAACACTTTACAAGTGGCAAGAAATAACAACAATGTAATTGGCTCTGCCCCGCACTAACAACCTATCCTAAGACTGCCTTAGCCACAGTCTTGCCAACCTGACACTCTAGTAAATTTATACTACCCCATTAACCTTCCATGTAACTAACTCTCCCCAGTCTCACCATACTGACATCCAGCTGTCCCTAACCCAGCACTGTTGGCCTAGCTGTGGTTTTGGCACACACATTTACTAAAGGGTTTTATTTATTAATGTATTTAGGTATTGATTGTTTACTGTACTTTTGCTTTTAAAAGCAATACATTGCAAATGGATGGTCTTTATATATTATTGTATTTGTGCTAGGATGTGTCACAAATGGCATTCAGAAGCATAACAGATGAGAATATTGGCAACACTGCATATGGCATAACCAAGTAAGCCACTAATGACATAACCTATGGCACTGCCTATTGAAAAATAACTTGTAGTCCTGGCCACTGATGTAAAAGTTTTAGTTTACTCCTCAACACAGACAACCAAGTTGATGATTTAGAAGTACAGATGAACACAGTACAATATTGGGAGTACTACAGTTGGGTCAGGATACTTTGATCTAAGGCATGCTGTCTTTGTATGCAGAACATGTTCTTCTACTTTTAAAGAAGAAATCTTTGTAGATTACATTTTAACACAAATGTATTGCTCACTTATCCAATGCTTTGAGTTGCTTCTGTATTTCCATACTAAAGACACATGCAATGTCTACAGTGTCTTAGGTGATATAAAGGGGTTGGTGTTATATTATGTTAAATGCAATATCTAGATCATGGATGCTCACAAACATGTTCTCAGGGACCAAACTATATGTTCATTGTGTGACAGAAGTTCACATTGCTCTCTTTGTGAGTGGAATGAACATTGAGTGGAGGACAAAACATATATAGGGATCTATGGTTCACAGAGCACTTTTTGGGGTTCCATTCCACATACCATCCTTTCAAATTAGACAACTACTTTCTTTAAGAGGCATAGTTCAGACCAGACATTGAGGTTAATTTAGTTTATAGAGTGTGATTACTGTGCCTTACTGAAGCTGACTTGCAACCCCATTACTCTCTGCTGTCACTAATATTGGAGAAACAAGTGTTCCAAGAGATTAGCCAACTGGCATTTAATTATAAACACAAACGGTAGCAACAACATCCACTGCAAACACTCCATTAGCCACCTATTGTCCAGATATCAGAGGAAAGGTCTCACAATCGTTTTCTTCCTTTATCTCTTACCTACTAACATTAAAGGGTCTTAGACGCAGGATAAATCAAGGTAAAGAGTGTTACTAAAAATAAACTTGATGAACCTTCCAACAAGTTGGACAATTCCCTGATTCGGCAAGACACTGTCACCCAGCTTCCACCTCTTAAACGTGATCCATTGTGTAGGTTTTGACTATGACAGTGGAGGCCTTGCCATTTAATCCTATCTTTACAAATGTACCAAAATATATTGGTAGCAAACACTGCAAAAAAATCTAGACCCTGTTTTGGTTTTTGTTTAAAAACAGAAATCATCATCTTCGGCCCCAACAAGATGGCATGGAACAACTCCTGGTGGCCCACCACCCTCAGACCACCCCCAACACCCTCCTCCCACGCACGCAACCTTGGCATCGTTCTAGACTCATCTCTCTCCATGACCCAGCAAATCAACGCCAAATCATCCTCCTGCTTCAACACCCTTTGCATGCTACGCAAGACTTTCAAATGGATTCCTTTAGAAACAAGAAGAACAGTCACACCCACCCTCATCAGCAGCAGTCTGGACTACGGCAACTCCCTCTACGCAGGGACCACAGCCAAGCTTCCAAGAAAACTCCAGCGAATTCAGAATGCAGCCGCACGTCTCATCCTCAACCTCCCTCACCACAAACACATATCCACTCACCTCAGATCCCTACACTGGCTGCCCATCAACAAAAGCATCATCTTCAAAGTCCTCGTCCAGGCTCACTAAGCCCTCCACGACACTGGACCGGCTTACCTCAACAAACGAGTAAACTTCCACATATCAACTCGACAGCTCCGCTCCGCCAACCTCGTTACAGTCCCCCGCATCCAACGCACCACCTCCAGCGGCAGATCCTTCTCCCACCTCACCGCCAAGACCTGGTACTCCCTCCCCACCAACCTACACAGGACTCAGGACCTCCTAACCTTCAGAAAGCACCTTAAAACATGGCTTTTTGAGCAGTAACCGGCAACCCCCCAGCGCCTTGAGACCCTAATGGGTGAGTAGTGCGCTTAAGAAAGTATTTGATTGATTGATTGTAGTGAGGAAACTGGAAATTGTGAAACCACAGTTGTGGCCTCCCTACGTAAACAAATTATGAGCTTTTGGGCAGTCACTGTTTAAATATGTCCTGCTGCATTTCTTGTTTTGCTAAGATTGGAACTACCTAGGGCCTATTTAAACACTGGTAGAAATTGTTTGATAATGAAACTGAACTAGACTGCAATTTCACACACACAAGATGTAACTGCCATCAGAGATATCACCATGTGTTACAGACTACTCATTAAAAATGCTTTATAGTGAGATAGTTATGGAGCTGGAAATAAAGTCATGCATTGTGATCTTCATTTAATCACTTGACCAAACTGTTTGGTCAGATTGTATTCGCATGTTCCCCTTGTGTGCTATCGTGTGAGTATTTCAAAACAGGATCCATAGAGGAAATAATCACCAAAGACACTTTCTAGCATAGACCATACCTTGGTTTTCATTGATACATCATTAGGATTTAAACATAGCTCCATGGCAAATGGGGAACATTTGATAAATAATTACCACATTCGCCACTCTTTTGCCATCACTCTTTAAGACCTTACAGCCTCTTTCTGGGGAAACCTGTGATCATAGTTGTCTAAAGCTTAGTGAGTTTATTTAATTTCCAATTATCCACAGGATTCCCTTTATGCAACAGAGTCTCATTACATAGTGTTTGTTTGGTAAACAATCTTTTGCAACCTTTGTTTGCATTGGTATTTGATTACAAGAGCCACCGTTGTTACAGAAGGTGGCTACATAGCCCTTTCTGTAATCCCAAATGCAACAGCACTCTTAGTGTGCAGCTTCATTTCTGGAAATATTTTACTTCACTTGAATTGTACCATTAACTGTGCACATTAGGATGGCCCATTGTTAGTGGGAATACTAGCAGAAATTCACCTTCTTCAGGGAAATCCCATTTTGGACCATTATGAGGAGTCTTTGTAGTGAACCACATGGTGGCTGGGATTACTCTTGTGGTATCTCAGGGAAAATCAGAGAGAAGGTGCACCAGCAACGATACACCATAGTTATGTTGGTGCAACATCACAGTTGGTTGGTGCACCTTCAAAAATGTTGAAATACAACACAGTATAACTCAAGATAGTAAGAACAGGGCTAGAAACAGCACTGGAAACTTCACAATATAGCTACGACAAAAAAGCACTGTCAAGAGTGGGCAAATACGTTATGGTTATGGTTAGCCATAAAGCTGCTCAGGTAAAATTTACTTTAGAAATACATCATGTCACCATTACCATTTTTGCAGGTTTTAGGACTCTGCACACTTTACCATTGCTGACCAGTGCTAAAGTGCATATGCTTTCTCCCATAAACATGGTAACATTGGTTACTAACCAATTGGCATATTTGATTTACCTGTAAGTCCTTAATAAAGTGTACTACCTGTGCCCAGGACCTGTAAATTAAATTCTACTGGTGGGCCTGCAGCACTAATTGTGCCACCGACATGAGTAGCTCCTTAACCATGTCTCAAGCCTGCTACTGCAAGGCCTGTGTGTGCAGTTCCACTGCCACTTCGACTTGGCATTTAAAACTACTTGACAGGCCTTAAATTCCCCTTTTTCTACAAATAAGTCACCCCTAAGGTAGGCCCTAGAGAAACCATAGGACAGGGTGCTATGTAGGTAAAAGGTAGGACATGTACTTGTGTGTTTTTCATGTCCTGGTAGCGAAAAACTAATAAATTCATTTTTCACTACTGTGAGTCCTGCTCCTCTCAGAGACTAGCATTAGAACTGCCATCATATACTTTTAAGTGGTAGATCCTGATCTCGAAGTAGTAGCCCTGTCATTTCAGTATTGCTAACGTGTCCGTCTATGTTAATTTATACACATCAGGACTCGTTTTAGGCCAATGAATCTTTGGGCCCAGTGGTGAGACACCGTAGGACGAGATAACTAATCAAAATATCGATCAATAGGTCAATAACAATGTCAACGTTTAACATCAAAATATCTCTCACTTTAGACATTAACGAACATTCGGCGCAACCATGACCTTTCAGTCATGAATAACCACACCTTAATGGAGTTAATGAGTTTTATTCCCTATTGATTACAATCTAGTAGTAAAGGCATTAATCTCAAAGTCAATAAACACGTAAGCACGATTATAAGATGGCAACCACAATAAGCTTTCGATAATGCAAAGATTAGTAACATGAATAATCAAATAGATATAGGCGGATTATAACACATTGAATTTCTAAGATACTAGTTCAGCATAGCACCACGTCAGTCACGTCAGTTTGTCAGTCAGAGTGAATACCTCGTCTAACCTCTAATTAGCATTAGCATGTTGGGCGTCATGCAAAACAATTTTGAACACCAATTTGGAAAAACATCTAACTAAGCTCTCTATCAAAACATACAGCAGTTGGTACCTAGAAAGAAAGGCAAAATGAATTTCCATTAGCAACTATATAATTACCCTCCTCTGATTAAGTCAGCATTCAGGATCAGTCTTCGTCTTCAGGACATCAGTTAGATCGCCGTCAGTCTATCTAAGTTAGAGGCAAGAGACACTCTCCTCTTAAGGAGAAAAGTGTAAGGGGCAGTAATATGGGCAAGGATGGTTTGACTAAGTCTCAAATCACAAAATAGTGTGACAGAGTTTCGGGATGTAATCAATATCATTCCCTACCTAATGTCTGGTTATTTCCTGTGTCATGGGTTTTTATCCCTTTCTAGTAATTCATTCCCCCAAAATCCTATTGGTCAGTCAATACACCCCATCATTGTTAACCTATCAAATTATACATTAAGTAATGCATTTGTCATTTCTTGATAAAATATTGGCTTCTGATTGGTCTTCATAATCGGTCTTCCGTAGGTGGCATATCCGGGGTTACTTCATCAGCTTGGCACACGTCTCAGGTTAAAAGTTCTCGTTCCCTCGTCTCATTGTCCTTGGAAGTATCTACAAATGTTTCGAAGCACAATCATTTTATACTAAAAGATGTTAGCATGCGGATGGGAAAATATCCCGATGTGTCGAACTAATACAGAGAGAACAATAGCTGAGTTATGGTCGTTTGCAAGTTCTGCACACTGAAGAAACAGGAAAAATACGCCTTTAATATGAGAGCCACACAGCTTCTGCTTGACTCACGCTAAGTTAAGATATACGAGTTTAACGAATGCAGTTTTATACGTTTTAATGTGCTCAGTTAGACAAACTATAAATGATTATTCCTTACGGTTGACATTAGTTCATACATGTGAATGATTCTCCATTTTTATGAATACGCTTTTAATAAATGTTTTATTAATACAGCATTGTTAGACATAAGCATTTCACGTCTATAATATGTAATATCAAAATACGCTCTCTCAGTCCCTCCTCTGATGACGCTCGTCATCACAAATCTTTCAGGTTTTAACTTTTTGCCTTACGCATAATGCGCATTTCAACATCTTTTCCTTTATGTGAGCTTTCCCATATTTCATTAAACATTTTCTCTATTTCACTTTCTTCGTTTCGTTTGGTTCTGTTAGCCAAATTTCTTTTCACCTTTTCATTAATTTTGCATATTCCCCAAAATCCCAATAAACATATCAGAACAATTAATAATCCCATCATGATTTTTGCAAGTACCCCATTCCAAATGTTGGTAAACCAGCTGCCCACTCGGGCAATTCCCTTTCCAAATTTCTCCCAAACACCGAGTTCTTTTAGATCCTTCAAATCTGCACTATCTCTAGTTAGGTTAGTAAGCATGCTTCTAATTTTCTTACTATTGTCAGGGATATACGAGCAACAATGTCGCTCATTAAGCATTTTGCACACACTTCCACTCTTTGCTAAAAGAATGTCTAAAGCAAGCCGGTTTTGAAGAGTCATAGCTCTTTCTGCAGCAAGTTCTGTATCCATCAGGAGTATAGCTCCTGTGAAATTTGTCAGCATGTTATCCACAATAGTAGACAACTTTTGAATTTTCATAGAATTTAGGACAACCCCTATTGAAGGGATTATAGCTCCAAATATATCACCAATGACAGCCGCCACTGATTCTCATTTTTGTCTGGTATGTTGTAATTCAGACGTTTTAGGTAGTTGTTTTAAGTCATCAATCTGGTAAATCTTTGGGAATATTATTCCCAAATAACATGTCCCATACCATCCCTTAGGGAGATGGTAATACGCATTTAACCCACAGATGTAATAGATTCCAGGAATCGCTGGGTCTTGTCCATTTAACATAAAGGTCCATTTGCTCTGAAACAAAAACACATGCCTACATTCACTCGTTCCCACAAACAAATTGTCTTGATCAGACTTTGGTCTATATATACAGAGTCTACCTACGTGTAATGCATCTATAGCTAACTTGCCTTGTGTTTTAATTTCAGTATAAGCATAGTCATTGGCATAAGTGCATTTTTCTAAACCTTTTTCTAATCTTTCCTTTAGTGCTTTGCGTCTATCATCTGTGTGATCTAAAAAGCTTTTCTCTACAGGAGACAGTAAGCATGTCAAGTTATTGCGATGTGCATAAGCAGTTCCAAATGTTAGTGTTGGCTCAAAGAATCCTCTGACTAATTTTATATCATGCTCTTTAGCTAACTTATTTAAGAATTCAATAACAGGCACAAAGGAAAACACAACATCTAAATTTGAATAAAAATATTGCACATGCTCTTGATTATAAAATCTTGTTAGTAGCAAGCTGCAACTAATCCCATACGTAAGAGGGAGGCTATGATAAGTAACTCCCTCCTGCACAGATGAAGGAAGTTTAGTACACACATAACAGTCTTTCGCATTCATAGTTTCCACATACTCATTTAGTAGGCGATAGAAAACATTAGTAGAAAGCTCCCCGTTTGGATTAGTTCCCTCATGCAAATGTTTTGTGTCTTGCTCGAATTTCTCCCAAGGTGATAGTTTATTAGTTGTAGTAGTGGTCTCAGGTTTTGAAGTTGCATTAATAGTTTCACTCTCTCTCCATGGCATTCCTACAATCACTCCCACAATCATTATTGCACATACAGCACCTATCATAAGTCCTAACCAGCCACACACTTTACTTCCCTTGTTACTATAAGCCATGTTTGTATAGAATCAAACAGTAGATCAACAATCAACTCTAAGTAGCAAACTCTTTCTGCGTAATTTACAGCGTCTTCACTCAAACCAGGACCCTTTTCGTCAATTCAGGTTAGCAGCTTGTCGTAATCAGGTTTTTATAAGTCGAATCCAGGTTTAATGCCACTTTCCGGTAGTTTTATTTTTTCTAAGATTCTTGTTTTTAAGCTTTCACAATTTTCAATGTCTCTTTTTTTTTTTCAATCTCTTTTTTCTTGTTGTATTTTCTTCAGGTACCGTAGTACTGGCCTGGTATTTCTCGATCAAAACAGAACGCTAAGAATTCTTGTTGCCATTCAGCGGTTGTAGCGTATGCCCATTCAGGACCGGTATATCTTCTGTTTGCTATTCTTTTTCTTTTTATTCTTCGTTCACCTTGCTGTTCTCCTTCACTCACATCGTCTGCTCTTGAGGTATCGCTTTCCTCTATTATTGTTTCATTTGCTATTTCTCTTATTCTAAAGTGTGAATTTTCTGGCCAATTGTCTCCTCTGTTCGTCTTACTTCGGCGTTTTCCTTCAGTACCTTGAACAGCACCCTCCTCTGGTAATATGGTGTTTTCTCCTGATAGGCTTGGAGCTCGTTCGGCAGATCTTGATTCGTTCTGATTTAAATTTGACACTTCTTCGTCTCTCTCTCTTTGTTCGACACTGTATTCAGTTTCTGAATTGTATTCGTCTGCTTCTGGGAGAACCTCTCCTTGACTTTGTTCTCCTGCTGCCTCCACTGAGATTGGCACTTCGTCACCTCTCTCGAACTCTCTGATAGTTTGAGGGACACGGCTGTTCTCAGCGGGCTCTCCTGTAGTCTCAGATCCTTCTTGACTGATCTCTGACTCTGAGACTTCTCCTCTTGAGGTTGCTGCACCGGAATTTTCAAGTTCCTCTTCAACAGGACATGCTACCCTTTTTGTATGACTGGCATGTATCCAGTTGGGAACCCCGGCACACTTCACAGCAGTAGTGGTCGTCAATATCACTTGATATGGCCCTTTCCAACGCGGCTCAAGACACGATTTTCTTACGTGCTTCTTGACAACCACCCAATCTCCAGCTTGCAGAGAGTGTCCTGGTTCGCCGATTGGTGGTAACGTGTTAGCTTCCACCTGGTGAGAGAAAGAGCGAATCACGTCAGCCAAACTTTTGCAGTAATCCAACACCATATCATCTGTAATATTCACTAGTGCATTTGCAGGTACCGCCGGTAACCTCATTGCTCTGCCCATGAGGATTTCATGTGGGGACAATCCTGTTTTCTTATCTGGCGTGTTTCTCATAGACATCAGCACTAGAGGTAACGCATCTGGCCACTTCATGTTTGTTGCTGCACACATTTTTGCTATTCTTGATTTCAAAGTACCATTCATCTGTTCGACTAGTCCTGAAGCTTCAGGGCGATAGCTACAATGCAGCTTTTGTTCAATGTTGAGTGCGGCACACAGGAGTTTAATCACCTCATTTTCGAAGTGTCTTCCCCTATCTGATTCTATAGAAAACGGAAACCCGAACTTGGGTATTAATTCTCTGAGTAGTAGTTTTGCAACTGTGAGACTGTCATTCCTATGTGTGGGATATGCCTCAATCCAATGGCTAAAAACACATACAATCACCAGCACATATCTCAGACCTCCACAAACAGGCATTTCAATGAAATCCATTTGGATCTTATTGAATGGACCACCAGCTCTCCCAATGTGGCTCAAAGTTACCACAGTTCCTTTTCCAGCGTTCATTTGTTGACAAATGACGCATCTGTGACAAGTAATTTCTGCGGCATGTCTGAATCTTGGATTGAACCAATCAATCTTAAATGATCTGATCATGGCATCTCTTCCCAAATGAGCCTGCCCATGATACAATCGGGCAAATTGTGACAGAAGACTGTTTGGCAACACTAGTTTTCCCTCTCTTGATACCCAAATATCGTCTTCTCTCTGTACACACTGCATTTTCTGCCAAGAGCGTTTTTCTTCCTTACCAACGTGGCTTTGTAGTGTTTTTAATTCGTCTAAGGTATCAACCACTCGTAATGCTAGACTTAAGGTTGTGTCATGCTCAGGTTGTGGTAACAGTTCCCATTGTTCTTTAAAAGATATACAGTTTAATGCACAAAATCTGGCAACCTGGTCTGCATAACCATTCCCCATTGACACAAAATCTTGTGATCTGGTGTGTGCATTGCATTTCACCACAGCAATTTCAAGAGGCAACTGTATCGCATGTAACAAATCTCTTATCTGTTCTCCATTTTTCACTGGTGAACCAGAGGATGTCATAAACCCTCTTTGTGACCAGAGTTGACCAAAATCATGCACAATTCCAAATCCGTATCTGCTGTCTGTATAGATTGTAACCTTTAAATTTACAGCAGCATGGCAGGCTTTTGTGAGAGCTATCAATTCTGCTACTTGTGCAGAAAACACTTTCTCGAGCCAGGAGGCTTCGACTATACCGGACATGGTACATACTGCATAACCAGCTCTCAAAGTTCCTGATGAATCTCTTAGACAGGACCCATCAACGAACATAATGTAATCGTTTTCCTTTAACTGGGTATCTTTTATATCTGAGCGAGGTTTGGTACTGAGCTCAGTTACCTCCAGACAATCATGCTCAAATTCTTCCCCATCTTTTATTTCTGTATTCTCAATGGGAAGTAGAGTTGCCGGGTTCAGTACAGTGCACCTTTTCAATGTGACATTTGGTGACCCCAGAATAATTGTCTCATATTTGGTAAGTCGGGCATTTGTCATGTGTTGTGTCTTAGTTCGTGTCAGCAAAATTTCAACAGAATGTGGAACCAATACTGTTAGGGGATATCCCATAACTATGCCCTCGCATTGTGAAAGACTTTGACCAACTGCTGCGACTGCTCGCAAACAACCCGGTAAGGCTGCTGCGACAGGGTCCAAAGTAGCCGAAAAATATGCTACAGGGCGATTTGCATCTCCATGGACCTGTGTTAAAACAGACAAAGAACAAGCATCACGTTCATGACAGAACAACAAAAATGGCTTCTCATAATCAGGCATTCCTAATGCTGGAGCTCTGCACATGCATTCTTTCAGCTCTAGAAATGACTCAAGCTCTTCTTTTGTCAATGTGATTGTGTATGGTTCATCCTTAACTTCCTTTCCTGTCAGTTTTGTTAATGGTTCTGAAATGATCGAGAAGTTGGGTATCCACTGGCGACAGTAGCCCACCATTCCCAAGAACATTCTGACATCTCTCTTTGTTGTTGGGGGATTCATTTGTAAAACAACTGTTATCCTCTCTTTGGATATTCTTCGAGACCCTTTCTCAAACAGATGCCCCAAATATTTTACTTCTTTTTGACAGTACTGCAGCTTTTTAGGTGACACCTTATGTCCGTTTTTTCCTAAATGATTCAATAAGGCAATGGTATCATATTTGCAGCTGTCTTTGGTTTTAGATGCAATCAATAAATCATCAATGTACTGCACAAGAGTCGAATCGTAAGGTAACACAAGAGGTTCCAAATCCTTCTTCAATATCTGATTGAAGATGGATGGTGACTCAGAAAACCCCTGAGGAATTCTGCACCAACTGTATACCTTATCCAGGAATTTGAAACTGAACAAAAACTGTCTGTCTTCGTGAAGTGGAATCGAGAAAAATGCTTGTGATAGGTCTACTACGGTAAACCATTCAGCATCACAAGGAACCTGGTACATTATTACTGCTGGGTTGGGAACCACAGGGCAGCATTTTACCACGATTTTGTTTATTTTTCTCAAATCCTGCACAATTCGAACTTTCCCACAGGGCTTTCTCAAACCCATAATCGGAGAGTTACACGGACTACTCAGGACTTCTTTCAAAACTCCCTGTCTGAGAAAATCTGCAATTATCTGTGTCACTTCAATAAGGACATCCTGAGTCATGTGATATTGTGACAGTTGGGGGAATACTGCATTCGGCTTTATCTGCACCTTGATTGGTTTTACTCCCTTTATTAATCCAACCTCCTTTCCAGTCAAATCCCACACTTTCTCTATCACCGATCCTTGCAGATCAGCAGGTAGATCGATCAAGGTGAACACTGGAAAAAGGGTAATTAGAGGGTAATCCTCATTCATCTCTCCTCCTTCTTCCATGAGCTGACCCTCATCTGCCTCGTCATCACTGTTTGTCTGAACCTCTATCCCACCATCGGAACAGGTAATCGAACATTTGGTTTTGCACAATAAGTCTCTTCCTAACAAGGATACTGGACTTGAATCGCACACGACAAATCTATGCAGGCCCTGGAAGTTTCCAATTTCAACCTGCACTGGGTCAGTGATTGGATTAGTCAGGTACTGATTAGCCACACCAACCACTCGTATGGTGCGCCCTGAGAGAGGTAATCTTGGTACCTCTGCACTGCGAACAGTAGAGCGTGTAGCTCCTGTATCAACTAAAAATGAGACTTTGTAGCCCATTACTTTTCCTTCCACATATGGGCCTCTCTGGTCTACCTCTAAGGATGCGGCGAGTCTGCACTCTTCGCTGTCTGAGCTATCATCTGACCAGTCCCCATTCGTCTCATTTTCACCTCTTAGTGGGAATTGTTGTACAGTGTTGTTTTGATTTGTTACTTGACCTGTGACCTGTTGAGTAAGCATCACCTGCTGCTGTCCCATCGGAGCTAGGGGTAACTGTATTTGCTGTCTAGGCACCATAGGGATCTGCTGTTGCATCGGTTGTACTGACACTGTTTGGTAACGCGGCATTTGCATTTGCTGCATAGGTTGCGCCCCTGTCATTTGTACCAAATTATTTTGATAGTTCTGATTCGGGTGTCTCATTCTTGGACCTCGTGAATTTTGCAATGTACCGGCATTGATACTCTGCTGAACTGTACCATCCTGCATTATATTTCGACAATCCCGTTTCCAATGTCCCACGCCCCCGCACGCATGGCATGGTGACATCCTTTTCACTCCTTGACCATCACCTTGAACAGCAACATTATTCATGTCCGCACCACGGTTCACAAACCCTCGACCTCTACCTCTCGGCTGTGCCTGAAACACACCATTCAATTGCGGTTGTTGCTGTATCATTTGCTGAACACCATTTCCCTGTATTCCAGCCTGTGCAGCTCTTATCTGCATCACCATCACCTTCTCCTTCAACTTTTTCTGCTTTAACTCAATTTCGTCACTACAGTATTTCGCGTACTGCAACACTTCATCAATCGGTTTAGCTTGCCAACAAATCAAATGATTTTTAATCATTTGGCTGACCTGCGGTCTCAGCCCTTCGACAAATCTGAACACAAGATGATTCATGTCCTTCGGCTCAATTGTTTCAGTACCACTGTAATGTTTGAATGCCTTTAACAATCTTTCGTAATATGCATGTATTGACTCTTTAACCTCTTGAGAGGTCCGGTCAATTTTCTGCCAATCAGTCACCTTCGGCGACACCTTTTGTTTCAAAAACTCAATTACTTTATGATAATATTTCATCACCTCTTCAGAAGGCGCTCCAGTCACTCTATCCCTTGCTGGTTCCTTTGTGGGCCAATCTACCCCTCTCTTGCATTCAAGCCACAAGTCTGGCGGAACAATAATCTCAAACAAGGTATTTAAGTCTTCCCAGAGACACTTCGCAAGCTTCACGAATCTATCTGTCTGTTGATACCACTCGATCGGTTTTTCTCTTAACCTGGGATAATCATTCGTAAAGGACAAAATGTCTCCCCTGGACCAAGGCACATGCACCAAAACACCACCAGCTGTTTCTCTCATAGGTAGGATTTTTACTGTCTCTAAGTTCGGTGTGACGATTGTTTCATTAGATACTGGACTATCTCTTTTTCCCTTATCCTTTTTCTTCATCCATCTGCCTTCCCATTTCTCTAGTGCTCCCCAAATTTGTGCGCTTTGCAGCAGCTCTTTCAAATGTGTCTTCATGCCTGCAGATATCATGTGCTCAAAATCTTTTGAGTCAAAATCTAATCTGTAACTCCGTTTCAAATATTTTGTGTTCCCAATGTCGATATTGTATTTGTCTGCCAAATTCGTTAATTTCTGGTGTACTTTGCCTACTTCTTTGGTGATTTTTGGACATAGGTACCTTAATTCTGCCTCAGTGTAAGACTCCAATCTATTTACTCCCATGGTTCCCGCCACCAATTCAGCAGCTTCTGCTCCTAGTCGTACTAGATTTAGGTATTCATCGTGTTTCTCTTTCTCAGGTTCGATTGCAGCTGCTGTAGCCCTTTGTGATGTGCATGTTTTCTCTAGCCACTCATTTAGCTGTTGTACTGTAAAACCCTGCAGTGAAATGTTTCCTGCATGTATCATTGGAGTGTATGAGGTATTTGTACTCATAGTTTGGGGAGTCGATACTCCCAATCCTGCTTGTCGCATTGCCTCAAGAGTTGCCCCTATTGGACTAAGGTCCATTAAGGGTCTTGATTGATCACAAGCCTGTCCTCCTTGTGCCATTATTTGTGGAGTTATAATAGGCCCTCCTCTTATCGTTTCATGAGTTAGGACTCCCTGTTCACACATCCTTGTTTTCTCCTGTGCGTATAACGGCACCGGGGGACCAACAGTAATGGGTAGTGAATGGTGGCAGGTGTCTGGCCTGCTCCCAAGCTTCTTGGAGCTTCAACACCATAGGTCTGATTTAATAATCCTGGTGCAGGTTCTTTTAAAGGACCCGCTACTGGGTTATACCCAGGTATCAGTTTCGGCGGTTGAGACACTAACTGCGGAGTTGATTCAATCTGCACTAACCGTGGCTTTGTATATATCGGGTCTGGCTGAACCACCAAGTTCGTAGTAGTCTCAAGCACTGGAACATCGGGATAAATTCTTTTTATCTGTGGTGGAGGCTGTAACTGTATCGGCGGGTCTGGAGCAGTGGGTACACTGACACCATTCTGTATCAAAGCTGTATCGCTATTCTGCACTGTATCAGTAACACCCTTCTCTTTCGTCTGGTTCCCAGGATCCAAGCTAGTACTTGGAGCATTGTCGTTCACCGCGTAAGGTGGCGGACGATCATGTAACAGCCTATCCATAAACGCCTCATCATCTGAATCATCCTCTTCCTCCCAAGATCTTTTATTCTCTTTGTGTTTGAATGGCTCTTTATCAGTTTTGCAAGAAGCTTTCTTTCCCTGTGTTTCCTCTCCCTGGGTTATTGCCGGAAACAGCTTCAACACATCCATTATTCCTCGTCTCCACATTTTGTTCTCATTATCCCATCTAGCCTCTGCATAGGATTTTTCAGCTCTTGTCAGTCTCCTTTGAAATCTTTCTTGTCTATGTTTAAGAGCCATCAGGTCCCAAATTGCCAAAGCCTCATACTGTGCTGGTCGAGGAGGTGGTTGCTGCGTACTTAACATCCACCTCAAATTTTCTAAAACCTTTTGATTAAACGTTCCATGTTCAGGAAACGCTAGACACCCTTCTTTCTCGGTCAGTTTACGCCATTGTTTTATCCATAAACACGGTGCAACACCCTTTTCTTCCATAACCGTGTAAGCTGGCGTACCCTCAGGTGGTGTAGGTTCCCCATCAGTCGCAACGATATACACATCTCCTTTCAATGCGCTTTTAAATGCCTTAACAAAATTCATTTTATTTTATTTTTACTCAGAAACGGCTTTGTTCCCAGGACACTCTTCACCTACCCTTTGCTCAACGTATTGCCTTTCACGGACGGCAGCCAATCTGTGCGCGACCCTTCTCGACATCTGACCTATCCCAGCGCGGCACCACTGACATCACACTCACACACACTGCAGCTGACAAAGTCTTGCGGCTTGTCCACACCTCACTAACTCCTTACAACTCATACAACTAATGCAAATTATTGCTAGCACTTGAATGACAACACAAATCTGCCGGTTTACTACAGGAAGGGTAACACATTCGCTTCAGAACTTTACAGAGATTTCACTTGAAGCCTCGGCCGCTACTCTCTCCTTCTCAGTTCCCTCGTACGCAAGCAGAATTCGTCCTGCAAATCCTACTCTCGACTTGTCAATGACTCCTTCTAGTGCACTTTAGAACTTGTCAAATCTCCATCGAAGGTTACACACATGCATCATAACTCGAAACTCGATCTGTCAACCACGCCCGATTGACCTACTAAACCGCACAGATTACAACATAAACCATTTTTAACATCATACTCCGGAGTCTTAGACCTCAATAGGCCCGTAAACAACAACCAACCGCGGGGATAATTTTTGAGCAACAAGCGCTACATTCACATGAAGTACGCCGACTTCCCTACTCTCATGCTATGGAGTACGCTCACTCCTTCTAAACAACACTTAATTTGGCATAATCACACTCAAATATTCACAATCACCTGCAAAATGCATAAGATTTAATAAGCGCAAAACCCTAACCACACATACTATGGCGCCGAGAACATTCCCAACTCATTTAGGCAGGCTCCGAGATCCCGGGAAAGCCCATGGCAGATCTAGCAACTCATCATCTTTCCAATTTGCATTATCACAAGAAAACAATTGAACAGTGAAAACTCCGTCCTAGGGCCCCCAAGGGCCAAACCGTACTCTGCTACCAGAACTGCTAACGCGTCCGTCTATGTTAATTTATACACATCAGGACTCGTTTTAGGCCAATGAATCTTTGGGCCCAGTGGTGAGACACCGTAGGACGAGATAACTAATCAAAATATCGATCAATAGGTCAATAACATTGTCAACGTTTAACATCAAAATATCTCTCACTTTAGACATTAACGAACATTCGGCGCAACCATGACCTTTCAGTCATGAATAACCACACCTTAATGGAGTTAATGAGTTTTATTCCCTATTGATTACAATCTAGTAGTAAAGGCATTAATCTCAAAGTCAATAAACACGTAAGCACGATTATAAGATGGCAACCACAATAAGCTTTCGATAATGCAAAGATTAGTAACATGAATAATCAAATAGATATAGGCGGATTATAACACATTGAATTTCTAAGATACTAGTTAAGCATAGCACCACGTCAGTCACGTCAGTTTGTCAGTCAGAGTGAATACCTCATCTAACCTCTAATTAGCATTAGCATGTTGGGCGTCATGCAAAACAATTTTGAACACCAATTTGGAAAAACATCTAACTAAGGTCTCTATCAAAACATACAGCAGTTGGTACCTAGAAAGAAAGGCAAAATGAATTTCCATTAGCAACTATATAATTACCCTCCTCTGATTAAGTCAGCATTCAGGATCAGTCTTCGTCTTCAGGACATCAGTTAGATCGCCGTCAGTCTATCTAAGTTAGAGGCAAGAGACACTCTCCTCTTAAGGAGAAAAGTGTAAGGGGCAGTAATATGGGCAAGGATGGTTTGTCTAAGTCTCAAATCACAAAATAGTGTGACAGAGTTTCGGGATGTAATCAATATCATTCCCTACCTAATGTCTGGTTATTTCCTGTGTCATGGGTTTTTATCCCTTTCTAGTAATTCATTCCCCCAAAATCCTATTGGTCAGTCAATACACCCCATCATTGTTAACCTATCAAATTATACATTAAGTAATGCATTTGTCATTTCTTGATAAAATATTGGCTTCTGATTGGTCTTCATAATCGGTCTTCCGTAGGTGGCATATCCGGGGTTACTTCATCAGCTTGGCACACGTCTCAGGTTAAAAGTTCTCGTTCCCTCGTCTCATTGTCCTTGGAAGTATCTACAAATGTTTCGAAGCACAATCATTTTATACTAAAAGATGTTAGCATGCGGATGGGAAAATATCCCGATGTGTCGAACTAATACAGAGAGAACAATAGCTGAGTTATGGTCGTTTGCAAGTTCTGCACACTGAAGAAACAGGAAAAATACGCCTTTAATATGAGAGCCACACAGCTTCTGCTTGACTCACGCTAACTTAAGATATACGAGTTTAACGAATGCAGTTTTATACGTTTTAATGTGCTCAGTTAGACAAACTATAAATGATTATTCCTTACGGTTGACATTAGTTCATACATGTGAATGATTCTCCATTTTTATGAATACGCTTTTAATAAATGTTTTATTAATACAGCATTGTTAGACATAAGCATTTCACGTCTATAATATGTAATATCAAAATACGCTCTCTCACTAGAATGGTAATAGAAAATCCTTCTTACTCGTGTAGTTGCAAATACCACTTTTAGAATAAATCCACGTCTGGTATGTGCTGGTTTAGAGCTCCCCTCGTGCATTCCACCCAGACAACTATAAACACAAGACACTCAGTCACATCTGCATTCATCTGTAAACTGAATGGGTCTCCCTGGGCAGGAGGGTGGAGGAGCTCCCTCTTACATGTCAAAGGCCAGCGGCTTACCCCTCAAACAAAGGACTGATAACTCCCCATGGACAGGACTGGGCTCAAAGAGGAACTTGTGAACTTCAAAACCACTCTTTGACATTTCTCCCACTTCAAAGGCATTTGTGGGTACATAAACTGTGTCTCTGACCCCACCAAATCATATGCTTCTGTCTCTACACCTGTGAGAGGAACTTCCTGACTGCCTAAAGGACTCATCTGAACTGCTTTGCTGAGAAGAACTGCTGCCCTGCTTTTTGCCCTGTTGCCTGTTGGCTTCTGTCTTCGCTGGAAGGACTCTGCCTTCCCCAGAAGTGCTCTCCAAGTGCTTGGATTGAGCCTGCTTCCTGTTCTGAAGTCTTAGGACCAACAAATACTTCACCTACTAGGTTTTAGCTAGTTTTCCGACTTCAGCAACTCCAGGACTAACTTAATCAACTCCAGCACAGACACCGCTGCCCGACGCCACACCTCTTCCTGCTCCGGCTTTGTGGTCCTCGCTGCATTCAACGACCGCGGCCTGCAACACAAGCCTAATGTCGCCACAACGCTGCTGACATCACACAGTGTGATTATGACATTGCAAAGATGACTCATCACGTTTTGACCGACTGGATTCATGGACCCCGCCGTGTCACAAGGAACCAACACCTCAGCACCAATGCTGCACCAGCACCCCCTGCAACCAGACAATGCCTCGCCTCCCCTGCCTCGCAGTACAGAACTTACGCCTCACCAACCCGGATGTCATAAGGCACTGCTGCCATACCAGCTCCAGCGACGCTTCATCTCCATGACTCTGTGCAACGTCTTTGTTTCTTCGTTTTCAAACGTACTGTGCCTGGGGTCCGTGCGACTCTGTGATTGGCACCTGTCAACGATGCCGTGACAGCCCCAGATGGAGCTATTAAGTTTCTAGGCACTTTAATGGGATTTGATCTTTAAAAATTGATAACTTTGCTTGTGTACATTCGATTTTCATTGTTTTGACCTTATTTTATTCAGATACATATTACCTATTTTCCTAAACCTTTGGGGTGTATTTTTGTGGTGTTATCACTGTGGTACTGTATGAGTTATCGCACAAATACTTTATACATTGCCTTCTAAGTTAAGCCTGACTGCTCTGTGCCAAGCTACCAGAGGGTGAGCACATGATAATTTGGGCTGTTTTATGACTTACCTTGACTAGGATTGTGGCCCCTACTTGAAAAAGGGCTTATACCTCTGCCGTCTAGAGACACAATTTTTAACACCGTATTTTTAATGTTCAAAGTTTATTGACAGATCGTACATTGTATATTCTATCATAAAAACATATTAACAGGCATCACAAATACACAATAAAAGCCAGTCACAGTCGATCAAAATTAAGAGCTAAAACCCAGCAATTCCAGCATATACATAAGTAGACAAAGACCTGAAATTGCAGAATATACATAAATAAAACACTAAAGAATTTTAAAAGATTCCTAAAAAAAGACCTACATAAGTGATCGCAGTGCACATAAAGGCCCGTATTTATACTCCGTTTGCGCCGAATTAGCGTCGTTTTTTTCGACGCAAATTCGGCGCAAAACTAATGCCATATTTATACTTTGGCGTTAGACGCGTCTAGCGCCAAAGTATGAAGAAAGAGCGTCATTTTTTAGCGTGAACGCCTTCCTTGCGTTAATGAGATGCAAGGAAGGCGTTCCCGTCTAAAAAAATGACGGCGACGCAAATGCGTCGTATTTATACTCCCGGGCAAAAATCACGCCCGGGAGGTGGCGGGTCAAAAAAACCTGCATTTGCGCCTGAATTTAACGCCTGGGTCAGGGTAGGCGTTAAGGGACCTGTGGGCTCAGAATGAGCCCACAGGTGCCCTCCCCTGCCCCCAGGGACCCCCCCTGCCACCCCAGGAGGACACCCAAGGATGGAGGGACCCATCCCAGTGAAGTACAGGTAAGTTCAGGTAAGTATAATTTGTTTTTTTTTTTTTTTTTTTTGTGTGGCATAGGGGGGCCTTATTTGTGCCCCCCTACATGCCACTATGCCCAATGACCATGCCCAGGGGACACAAGTCCCCTGGGCATGGCCATTGGGCAAGGGGGCATGACTCCTGTCTTTACTAAGACAGGAGTCATGAAATGGCGTCTGGGTGTCGAAAAAATGGCGCAAATCGGGTTAAGACGATTTTTTAGCGTCAACCTGACTTGCGCCATTTTAAGACGCCCTAACGTCATTTTTTCCCAACGCCGGCGCTGCCTGGTCTACGTGTTTTTTTTCCACGCACACCAGGCAGCGCCGGTCTGATTGCGCCGTCTAACGCCATTCCATAAATACGGCGCCCGCATGGCGCTTCAGAATGGCGTTAGACGGCGCAAAATTTTTTGACGCTAAACTGCGTTAGCGCAGTTTAGCGTCAAAAAGTATAAATATGGGCCAAAATAATTTAAAGTCAACCTAACAATTTGTGCTCCAATAAGCCAAGCCTCATGAAGGAACTTGGATACAGCCACCACAATCGCAATTGAGGAATCACTTTTGCAGATCCTAAGGGAATGTATTTGATTTGTAAGGCTCAAGAGCTGACATAGGAGTACAATCTACTTAGCTGTGGGTTTAGCATATTTTGGATGGAAGAACAACAAATGTTCCTCAGTTTCGTCCAAAAGTATACATGATTGGCACTGAGTACCCCCAGACTTTACAGTGTCCCATGATGAAGTGTGGACAGCAATTGGGACGGTCCCATACCTGAACTGCAAAAACAATGAATGAGCAGGCACTGTTTGAATATAATATAGAAATTCCTCAGCCTTGGGCACAGATTTGTGCAATAAAAAGTGCCTTGTAAGATTACCTGTCTGGCTAATCAATTCGTTCTGGGCAGCAACTCTCTCCCAGAATCTTGTTTTAACCACAGCTTGCGCAATAGCTGGGATAGATGATGGGTCATTCCAAAAATTGGCTAATTCTAGCTCATTCCATTTTTGTTTATGTTGGCAAGCCACTTATTCTTCTTGGAGCATTGTAATTTATTAATGTCAATAAGACCCTCACTAAAGGGTCCTAGTTCTTCAGTGACCCAAATACCTACCCAATAGAATACTGCCTTAAAACAACCAACTCAGAGATGGGGTTAAGATCAAGATCCAGTCTTAATGGCACCAAAGTTACTCCCTAAAACAGTAAAGGCTCTGATTAAGTTATTTTCACCAGCACCCAAGGTATTTTCACTAGTGCACAAAGTACCTGTAGGGCAATATCCCTGTAATTCAGCACCATATAGCACCACACCCCTTACTTGGGTATTTTAGAGCCTCATTACAAGAAGAATTGGGAGCCATGAGGCCTTTTTTGCAAACCTGAGAATTTCCCCTGCTCCATGGTTTAACACGTGTGAACGATCTGAGGGGCCCAGAAGGCAGAATCAGCCAGACAAATTCTCAAGTAATCAAATTCCCTGATATTTTCTATTGTTTTCCTTCCCAGGTTTATGATGCCCTTCACCCGTTTCTTTCTACAGTAGGTCATTAGTTTTGTTTGAGAAGCATAAATTTCAAGACCATATTAAGAACAAAACATATTAAAATGATCCACAAGATTTTGGAGACCCACCTTAGTTTTAGTCAGTGAGAGAGTATTACTGGCAAAGAAAAGGGCTGGGTCTTACTGTCTTGTGAGACTAGTGAAATCATTGGCACAACTAGTCAAGTACACAATCATTGATATAAAGAAGGACAAGAGGAGAAGCCAAAACACAGCCCTGTCACACATCCTTGTCAGTGGAAATTGTCTGGGTTAACTCAGCCTTTTGTGTCACATTGGACCCTAGCAAAAGTCTCTTCATGGAGATGCATGATCATGGTTAGCAAGTTACAGGGAACCCCCAGCCCAAATAGTACCTCTCACAGTTTACTCCTATTCACCAGGTGGAAAGGCAGCAGGAAGATTGATAAATGCCACAGGCAGTTCTCCCTCTCCATCATCTACAGTTATCCACTTGTTCAAAAGGAAGCAGAAGACCTGGTCAGTAAAATTGGTCTTATATCTAAATCCTGCCCGCAGGTTAGACAGGATATGGTTTTCATCTATCCAATCTGAGTTTCCTGGGACTTGTTTACAAAATGTTTTGGAGATTGTCCAAAAGTCAAATTAGATCAATTGCTTGGGCTTCTCTTCTTCAAAACGGGGATGATCTCTCCCCCTTTCCAAATTGTGGGCATCACTGCCCCTGCTGCAGTTGCATTTGTAACATTATTCATATAAGGGACCCATGTGTTGGAGTCAGATTTGAAAAGGCCAGCAAAAATCTTATCTAATCCAGGAGACTTCCTTCACTTCAGCGATTCAACCACATAAGCAGTCTCCCCTAAGGTAGAAACTACAGCACTATATGGCAGTTTTGATGCAGGAGCTCCTACAATGCTGATGGAGGTCACATCAGTTTCAAGTGGACAAGAACAGAGATTCCCAACGTGAGTAACTGACTCATAGGACAGAATTGACTACTCAGATGTCTTTCCTGAATTCCCACAGCTTAGACTTGCTAATCAGCAAAATTTCTTCAGATCATTGTTAGAAGGGATGTCTAAATGGGCTGTCCATATATTGCACTCCAAGGAAGGCAGTCATTCATATAACTTTATTCGATTTTATAAAAAACAATCATACAAGTATGCAGCTCAAACACATATCTTCTTAGTCATCTATAAAAAAACATCTCCATATACATAAATCAAAAATATAGTATACGAAAGATGTATAAGAAGCATTAATTATACATCACCATGTACTAAAACCACTCCCTTGAATCTTTTGCTTCCCTACCTTCAAGCCAATATTGTGCTCTGCATACCCTTATCTCCTGGCTAGCTCCTTGTTTAAATGCTCTAGGGAAATTTCTCTTTGCCCCTCTACAAAGCTGTGTATAGCACCTATTCATGGAACCCTTTACAGGAGCTCTCATAAACACTTTAGGAAGGAAGTCTTTAAGCCCATCAAATAATCTAATGTGCTCAGCTACGATAATTTCATTATTCCCTCAGTTGTCAGACATAACTTTCATTCATGACGCAACAACTGAGTATATATCCTATGATTATTTGTGACCTCCAATTGCTGATCATGCATCTGAGAAGAGGAAAGTGAAACACTGGAGACCAACACCTTCATAGTTATTGCTAGTGGATTATGGTCATTCTTGTTCCTCTCTAGCACTTTCATATCTTCCATCATCCTCCATAATGTAACATCTAAGATGTAATGAATAAAGCTTACATACAGCCCTCTTCTAAATGAGGGAATAGGTACAACAACAGAGGACAAGCAAACCATTGCAGGCCCGCAGTCCATGGAGTTTCTTTTCACTGGAGGAGTTAATTCAGGGATTCTCCACACTACGTACTCCTCAAGGCACAAATTCTGAGTTATGCCATTGGGTTCTTTTGTGAGATTTAAGTCACCGGCCACAATAACATAATGGGGCACTGAATAGGGGGCCAAAACAAGTGGAGAGTAGGTGATTCTTGCCTATTTCCAGAACTCTTGTTACATATGTTGATTAACAAGAGAGAAGTGGCCTTAGAGAAGGAGAAGATTAGCCCTTGGATACCTAGGGATCCCCGTTTGTAGTTCCACTACAGAGCAGGGAAGTGTGCTGCTCACCCAAACAAGCAGCCCACATGAAGGGCACCCACCTGGAGACCTTATTACAGCTATAGAAAAACTCTTAAAACCGCTTCTGTGTACATGCTTGATCACCTATGTTTCCTGCAAGAGACAAATTGTGTGGTTATCAATAAATTGACTCCACGCAGGGTCATCAGGCTTTGACTTGATCCCAGCAATGTTCCAACTAACATCTGCTGAATTGGAAAGTATGCAAGCAGAAGAAATACAATTTCTGGGTAAAACTAGTGGCTGCTATACAGTAATCACAGATTGGTCCTTGTCCTTGACTAGCACCCGAGCGGCAACAACTGGTAGTCGCACAGTCACAGGTTTAGAAACACAATCAGGAAATATAGAGGGGTTGAGGTCTGGCAAGAAGTGTGAGTGGGTTTGGAGGATCTAACCTTGGGGATCCCAATACTGGAATGCCATCTCCGTGGACAGAAAAAATCCAGGTAGCTATAAAACTATGTTCTATGTGCAGTCAGTCAACCTCAGTGAGGGCCATTATATTACCAATATTTTCCCCATAGACATCTATATCATCATTGGCACTTCTCAGCAGAGCTGCTATGGTTTGGGACAGTATCAGCAGTTCTAAGCAAAGCATTTACTTTTTCAGCAGGACAGCACCAATACTTCTTGGCAGAGTGGACACAGCGATAATGGAGAGTGCCAGCTTTTCTCAAAGGTGCAGGTCTTTTATAGTTGCATTGAACTGTTAACAGCTATTTTCAGAATCGCTGTCGTAGGTTTAATGAACAGCACATTCATTTCTCAGCAGGACTGCTATGTTTGTAATGAAACCACCCCCCTTGCCAGATGATCTGCCATATATTTAGTGGAAAAGTACTGGCAGTTTTCAGCAGACCTTTTGTCACTGTTACTTCGGCATTAGAAACCATTGTCTGAAAGGCTATGTTACAATTCGTTGTCCGCCAGCCCCTCTATGCTGGAGTGCCACATTAAATAAGAGCCAATACTTTTTTGCAGGATTGTAATGGTTTTATTGGGCCGTGAAGGTACTTCTCACAGGTTTGGTGTACATCACATGAGAAAGTAGAAGCGCTTCTGTGCAGGAAAAACATAATTACACAACAGAAATGGCAAAGATCAGAAAAGTCCTGATGACAATTTAGACTAATCTGTGAAGCTGTTCTTGGCAAAGGATTAGTGACGGAACAGGGTTCCAGGACATTCTGGTCCACTCCTAGCACTGGTCGGGAGTATTAATTATGCACTGTACCCAGGATATTAACATCCAGGGGCATATTTATGGTTTTTGACGAATAACTGTGCTAACGCAGTTTTGCGTCAAAATCCTTAGCGCCTGCTAGAGCCATTCCATAGCAGCAGCTGGGCACCATATCTATGGAATGGTGCACGCAGGTGCTAAGGAATGGCTAGTGTCTAAGAAAAAATGCTAGCCATAGGGGGGGTATAGCGGTAGGGAAAAAGGCACTAGTGGGACAGAAATGATGCTAGGCTGGTTAGCGGCAATAAATATGCCGCTAAACCAGCCTAGCGTAATTTCCTGATGCACTAGCACCCAAATATGACTCCTGTCTTAGCAAAGGCAGGAGTCATGCCCATCACCCCAAGGGCCAGCACAA
The DNA here is from genome assembly GCF_031143425.1 of Pleurodeles waltl. Lineage (NCBI taxonomy): Eukaryota > Metazoa > Chordata > Amphibia > Caudata > Salamandridae > Pleurodeles > Pleurodeles waltl. Next base: position 927,780,307 of record NC_090449.1, read on the forward strand.
GTGACCAGTGTTCCCTGGGCAAGGCCATAAGACCCAGTGCCAGGCAGGGGGCCCCATGTCAGGGGTCCCCAATGGCACACCCAAAAATGAAAAATATACTTACCAATGCTTACCCAGGATGGGGTCCCCCATCCTGTGGTGTCCCTCTGGTGTGGGTGTTCCTGGGGCTTGGGGTGGGCATCTGTGGGCCCATTCCATGGTCTCTGGCCATGGAAATGGATCCACAGGTACCCTAACGTCTGGTCTGACTCAGGCGTTAAATATTGGTGCTAATCATACTTAGCACCATTATTTGGGTTTGCCTACTCCATGTGCGTCATTTCTGCACCAGAGTGTAAATAAGGCAGTAGGAGGTTAGCATCATATTGTGGACGGTAACACCTACCTTGCCTCCAATTAGCGCAAGGTAGTTTGCCGCATCCACAACATAGCCTTATTGGCGTCAAATTTTTTGATGCTAAAATGGTGCAAAGAAAGTCTAAATATGCCCCTCAATGATCCAAGTTATGCAGTATCCCCTCAACATCTGTAGCATCAAGTTTTCTTTGAGGCGACTCATCGCTCTGCAATAGAAAATCTGATGGCCCCTTCCTTGATACACCAGAAGATGCAACGTTTAGGGCGTTTACATTGACCAAGTGCTTGTCTTTTGTGAGCAGAAGGTTACATAGGTTTTCAGCAAAGGAACACTTTTCGTACCATGTCTTTCTAAATTGCTTGAGAACACAGCGTGAAAATGATAAAATAACAACCTTGCCCAAAATGCATCCATTTATCTTCGTTTGCCGTCCAGACCATTTTTCAGTCTTGCGGTAGTTTCTACTGAAAAGTGCTTTTCAGAAGCATTTCACTCAGTACCGAATCTAATAAACTCAAACTCGTCCTAAAATGTACAGAATATGTTTTTGCAGAACCGTATATAATTGATTCCACAGGCACGGCGAAAACATTAATAAAAATATATAATAAGTGCGAAAGTCACATTCGAAAGTTAATACCAATCCTACGTATGCAGGTAAATCAAGACCTTAATCTTATAGATTTAGCAACACCTACAAAAACCGTGTGAAAATAGATAAGTTTCCCTAGCCAATATGGCGATTTTGCAAAAATCCATCACGATCACATTTAAATCTTTCAATTTTGGATGAAAATGAAATAATGAACATATGTTCGTTTTCTTACTGTATGGAAACTAACTAGCGGTCAGCCCTGTTCACGGACAGAATTTTTTTAATTTGATTATATTTCTTATTAATTGGAACTTATTTGATTTGTTGATAAACGTATTTTGCTATGTAGGAGCTAGAGAATCACCAATTTAATTGATGAACTAATGTCCCAAAATGTCTTTCAGTGGCCTTTGTTAATCCAGAGGTAGAATTTGCTTGGGTCCACTTGACCTCAGAAAACATTTATTTTTGCAATTACAAATGTGCACAACGGGAGAGGAAGTGTCTTCATTAGGAAATAGTTAAAAACAGAAAAGTATTTTTTTCTGTTTAGACCAGTGAAATTTACAACCCAAGCCATGCTTGAAACTGATGATATGGGTAAATAGAAGCTCAATTTTGTTAATCACTCCTCTTTTTCATTGCTCACTATTAACCACTCTTTGAGAACACATAATTCACACAAAACTGTAAATTATAAACACACATTATAGGTTAAAAGTGTGTATCTTGCATAGTTAGGCATCACTTGACAGTGCAGTTGTCTGGAACACTATTGTTACTAGCTCTTTAAATGTACATTGAGGGGATTTCGGCTCTCTCCAGAGCTGTATTTCTCGCTTACATTATGCTATTGGTTATTTGATGTGTCATTCTGCCTCCAATGAAGTGCTTGCATTGCAATGCATCAAGGAATATTTTACATTTCAGAAGTACTCTGAAACATCACAAATTAAATGGTTTATCTCATAGATAAATGTATACAGAAATTAAGAGGTTTAGCCCGGGTTACACTGCAACTACTGCACTAATGATAGCCACATCCTCCTTGTTACCACAGCCCTGCCTACACACCAACATGTTCAAATGTCTCAGCACTCATTCTTGTCACACTGTCAAATTGCAAAGCCAATTTCAGGCCAGGAGATTAGATAACTATGAAAACTTTTTAGTGGCTGTCAAGATTGCAGCAATCTTTCTCGAGTACTTTGTAGTATTTCTGTGCTTTGAATACACCATCTTCAGGAAGCTGGCCTGGTGTGTGGTGGGTACCTATGGTACTTACACCTTATACCAGGTCCAGGGTTCCCCTATCAGTGAAATGTGGGCAGTGTCTAGGAGCCAGGCTCTCTAGAGGTAGCTGTGGATGAGCAGCCAAGGCATAACTAGGAGACATGCAAAGCCCATGCAATACCACTTTAGTCACACAGCACTTACACACATGAAAGAAAACATTCAATGTTATGAAAATAAAGGTTCTTTATTACAGTAACACAGTACCAAAACACTAGATAGGCAATACTCATATAGGAGGTAAGTAAACACACCAAATATGTACACTAGTAACCAGCAATAGGCATAAAAAGTGATAGAAAGCAGTGCAAATAGCAATAGACAATAGTGACCCTATGGGGACCCCCAACCATATACTTTAAAAAATGGAATGCGTATGCAGGACCCCCACCTAGGTAAGTGGAATGTGTAGAGGGGAGCTGAGGGAACTAGGAAACCCCAAAGGTAAGTACCACAGTGCCCCCCAGCAACCAGGAAGAAAGGAGTAATTTACTGGATTTTCCCCAAACCACCCAAAAGGACTAACAAGAAGATAATGCAACACCCAGATAAGACTGCAAAAAACAGTGGTGGATCCCTAAAGAGGAAGACCTGAAAAAGAAGGGGACCAAGTCCAGAAGTTTCAGCAGTGTCTGGTGGTGGCAGAAGTCACTACCCACCCGTCTGTACTTGTAGGAGTTAGTTGAATATGGTCAGCAATGCAGCTCTAGAGTAGGTGAAGAGTTTCTGGAGGATGCAGTCTGTCTGTGGCATGGAAAAGCCACCAACAAGCCTTGGCAATGGCAGAAGTCGTGGTGGATAAAAAGTGGAGCTGCCGGGGACCAGCAAGGCCCAGGAGGACTCAACCCATGGGGGTGGTCTTGGGGGGGAGAGGGTGGGTCCCTCAGCAAGGCAGAGAGTCCACAGAAGAAAAGGCAGTACCCACAGGAGACCCACTGGAATGGGACCCAGGAGTTGCAGAGGAACCCATGCAGTACAACTGAAGAAGGGTCCCACACCACAGGACAAACATGCAGAGGGCTGTGCATCACAGGGAAGAGTGCTGAGGGCTGGGGTTACATGGAGCCTGAAGATCCCTTGGAGTAGATGCCGACAAGCCTTGGTAGCTGCAAGAGACGCCGTGCACGGGGGTACTGTCCTGCCTGGTAAAGCAGGGGCTTACCTTCACCAGCTGGTAGAGAGGACCAAGGGGACCACTCCAGACCACCACCTGTGATGCAGGATCCATGCAGCTCAGGATGAGGGGACATCGACGCAGCTGGGCATTGTTGCAGTTGGTGCCTGCGGATGCAGGGGTGTGACTCCTTCACTCCAAGGGAGATTCCTTCTTCCTTCTCATGCAGGCTGAAGACTTGCCGCCCTCAGAGGATGCACAGCTGGGGAAAGTTTGCAGAAGCTGGAAGAAGCTGTTGAAACAATGTTGCAAACAGAGTCTTCATTGTGGATGCAGGTGGTTGGTTCCTCTATTTTGATTTCTGGTGGCCAGAAGTCAAAATAGAGGGGGCAGAGGAGTCCTGCTGGAATCATGCAAGCCAAATCTGAGTACTCACCCAGAGGAAGACCCTAAACAGCCCTGGAAGGGGGATTGGTCACCTAATCTGGTGACCACCTATCAGAAGGGGGCTCTGACGAAACCTGCTTGACCTGGCCACTCAGATGCTCCCAAAGGCCTCTGCCCACCTTGGATTCAAGATGGCAGGATTAAGGGACCCACAGGAGGAGCTCTGGGCACCACCCCTGAGGTGGTGATGGACTGGGGAGTGTTCACTCCCCTTTCCAATGTTCAGTTTCATGCCAGAGCAGAGACTGGTGGTCCCTGAACTGGTGCAGGCTGCTTATGCAAGGAGGGCACCAAATCTGCCCTTCAAAGCATACCATTGGCTTGGGAAGGCTACCCCTCCCAAGCAATATAACACCTAATTCCAAAGGGAGAGGAAATCCTTTGTTCCGTATTCCTGGGCCTGAGCTGTTCAAGCAGGAGGATGGCAGAAACCCATCTAAGGGGTAGCAGCAGCTTGGGCTGCCCATAAAATTCCAGAAAGCTGGTAGCAGCAATGCTGGGGGTCCTCTGATGAGCCCCAGGTGTGCATGGAATTATACTTCCAATACTGGCAACAGTATTGGGGTATAATTCCAACATGTTTGATACCAAACATGCCTAGGGTCAGAGTAACCATTATGTAGCTGAACATAGGTAGTGACCTATGTCCTGTACACACGTAAAATGTCATCCCCGCACTCATGAAGTCCATGAGAAATGGAGCTGGAGGTTTTGGGGGCACCTCTGCTCCTGCAGGGGTGGCCACACACACAGGTACCTGCACCCTGCCCTCTGGACTAGGAGGGCCTACCATAGGGGGACTTACAGTGACCTGGTGCAGTGACCTGCAGTGAAAAGGGTGCATGCACCCTTTCACGCAGGCTTCAAAGGCAGGCCTGCAGATACACTTTGCATGGGCTCCCCATGGGTGGCATAATACATGCTGCATCCCATGGGAGACCACTGGTATTCCAATGCCCTGGGTACCTGGGTACCATATACTAGGGACTTATATGGGGGCACCAGTATGCCAAATGTGGGGTGTGTGTGGTCCAAGCAACCAAGTTTAAAGGGAGACAGCATAGTCACTGTGGTTATAGTTAGCAGAATCCCAGTGAACACAATCAAAACATACTGACAACAGGCAAAACATGGGGGTAACCATGCTAAAAAGAGGCTACTTTCCTACACCATTAACTGTGACTGCACTGCTATCCTATCTGTGGACCAGGCTTATGTTTTGAAACGTAGGTAATTTAGTGTAGTTAAATTAGTTTAGAGATGCTTCTGATTTCATTTTTTATGTCTACGCTTTTTGGTGGTTGCCTTTTTCAAGGAAGACGACTGTTAGAAACTGTGTCTCTAGTTGGCAGTCAGTTTACACCCTGTCCAAATAGGGACCCTCACTCTAGTCATCGTAAGGGAGTCACACTCCCAAGATAACCATTGCTTAACCCCTTGGTAGCTTGGCACGAGCAGTCAGGCTTATCTCAGAGGCAATATGTTAAGTATTTGTACCCAAACACAGTAACACAATGAAAACACTACAAATGGACACCACACCAGTTTAGAAAATTAGGCAATATGTATCTAAGTAAAACAAGACCAAAATGACAAAAATCCAACATATACATGCAAAGATATGAATTATTAAAGTTTAAACCTCAATAAAGTGTTAAGAAACACAAAGCTCCAACTGGTGCTATCACAGTATCATGACAGAATCATTCCTACTGTCTGACACCATTCACGAGGGAGTGCGGCACCGGTCATGGAGTCACACAGATCCCATGTACAGTACCTTAGAAAACGAGGCAGAGTCAAAGACATGGCATAGAGTTGGCGAGGTGAGGCATCCCTGGAGCTGGTGCGGCATCAGTTCGGTACTGCTTCAAAGGAGGTGAGGTGTCAGTTCCTTACTGCTATGCAGGGGAGGTTTTTTTACAAAGGTAGAAGAGGTGAGGTGGCATCGGTGGCAAGCCAGCTGTTCCTTATGACCCAGCAGTGTCGATGAGTCCAGCGGGTCAAGACATGAGGGAGCGACTTCATGGGGTCGTGGTCACACCATGGGCCACAGGCGCCACAGCAGAGTCAGGTGGCATGGACGTTGGTAGCATGGCCCCTGGGACTCACACTGTTGCGAGGCTTCAGGGGCAATGTGGTGGCACCGGGCCTGGTCATCGCACTTCAGAAGAGACAACGGCTCCGGGTGCAGGCAGCGGCATGGAGTCAGGCAGCAGCACCAGTTCTGGAGTTGTCTGGGGTCGATGCGCCCATCTTTTCTTGTTTTAGGACAGATTTCACTACCAAGGGCCCAGGAACTACAGTGGGCACCTCTTAGCAATGCAGTGTCCTCAGCAACAGAACCCAGGGGCTGACAGGTGAAGTCTTTGATGTCCCTGAGACTTCTTAACAGTAGACAAGCTCAGTCCAAGCCATTGGAGAAACTTCACAAGCAGGATACAAAGCAAAGTCCAGTCTTTGGCCTCTCCAAAGCAGAAGCAGCAACTGCAGGCCAACTCAGCAAAGCACATACAGCAAGGAGGCAGTACTCCTCCTCACAGCTCTTCTCCTTGGCAGAGTCTCCTCTTGATCCAGAAGTGTGCTAAAAGTCTGGGGTTTGGGTCCAATACTTATATTCATTTCTGCCTTTGAAGTACGCAAACCTCAACAGGAAGCCTTTGTAGTGCACAAGACCCTCCCTATCCTTCCTTGGTCCCAGACACACTCTATGGGGTTGGAGACTGTATTGTGTAAGGACAGACACTGCCCCTATTTAGGTGCAAGTGTCAGCTCCTCCCACCGCTCTAGCCCAGGAAGACAGATGAGGACATGCAGAGCACACCTCAGCTCCCTGTGACTGTCTAGAGTGAATTCACAACCAGTCCAACTGTCATCCTGACTCAGATGTGTATTCCACAGCCCGGCAGAGGCACAAAATGGGTAAGCAAAAAAGGCAAAGAAATGCCCATTTTCTAAAAGAGGCATTTTTTAACACACAAGTTAAAAAAAACCTTCACTAAAAGATGTATTTTTAAATTGTGAGTTCATAGACCCTAAACTCTATACCTCTATCTGCTATCAATTGGAAATTACACATGAGAGATATTTCAACGGCAAGCCGCATCCTAACCCATGAAATGGATAGGCCTTGCAATAGTGAAAAACAACTTTGGCAGTGTTCCACTATCAGGACATGTGAAACACACCAGTACATGTCCTACCATGTATATTCAATGCACCCTGCCCAGGGGCTAGCATGGGCCTACCGCAGGGATGCCTTACATGTACAAAAGGGGAAGGTTTGGGCCTGGCAAGTGGGTGCACTTGCCAGTTCGACATGGCAGTTTAAAACTGTATGCACAGACACTGCAATGACAGGTCTGAAAAATGTTCACAGGGCTCCTCGTGGGTGGCACAATCAGTGCTGCAGGCTCACTATTAGCATTTGATTTCCAGGCCCTAGGCACACATGGTGTACTATACTAGGGACTTACTAGTAATCAACATGCCAATCATGGATAACCAATCGTAATCACAATTTACACAGGGAGCACTTGCACTTTAGCCCTAATCAGCAGTGGTAAAGTGCCCAGAGTACCAAAACCAGCAAAAACGAAATCCAGCAAAAATACAGGAGGCAGAGGCAAAAAGACTGGGGAAAGCACGCCAAGGATGCCAGGTCTAACAGCAACTCACATCCACGATCCTGCTAGCTTTTGTACTGATATGTCTGTTTTAATCCATTAATTGTTATGTCTGAAGTGAGTGATTTTTAGCTCTTCATAGCAGCATAATGAATCCACTGGTATATTTGCCCTAGCCGGAAGATAAATACGTTTAGTGTTCTTGCTGATGTCCTTGATTTGCAAATGGCATACCCAATGTAGCTAGAATGAACTTTGCACGATCAGAAAATGTGCACTTTTGCATTTTGGCATAGTGCAACGCAAACACTTCTAAAGCGATGTACTGGAGGATATGTAGTTATGGCCCCTGGTGCAGGAGTTAGCTGGATCAATCAGGACTCATTCCATCAGAAAAAGAATGCAAAGCATTGCCTATTATCATATGCAGGGAAGGGCCTATGGAGCCATTATTGAAATGTGAAAGAGACAAAAAAGCACACAAAGAAAAAGAAAAAGCACGTGCATTCACTTTGAGGGTTGAAAGAAAAAGTAAAAAATAGTCCCCTCATTGTAATCAGTGGAATGATACCAATTATCGAATCAAAAGCAGTGTACCGTAGCTATGCTCAAGAGAATTTACAAACAGAAGAGGATGGAAAACATCAATGAAGGAAACTCGTGAGATTGGCAAGAAAGCAAACCAATGCTAAGCAATTGGCTGACCCAAGACCCATTGTAAATATTGGTATGGTGCACAATAGGTCTCTCAAAAATTGTAAGTGATATTAAGAAGGAAGCCATCATTGTGGACATGTTTGGATTTGACAGCAAACCTGTGCGCGGTTGTGTACATTTGTATACGGATGTGTGTGAGCGAGCAGTCGGTGCTTTCCCATTGTCTGCCATTGTTCCCTCTAGTGGCCGCCCGCTTGACTCTAGCATCCAGAGGATCAGGTGTCCATCGCCCCTCTCCCCACATAACTTTACAATCTCTGGCATTAGGAGATCAGTACTGCATAATGGATAACTGTTTTGACATATTGTGGGCACCTTGGGCATGACGTTGCCTACCTTTGTCTTTTGCTACTCCTTGCCTAATAGTGACACTTTTTGTTGTGTTGTTCTACAAAGAATTTGTTGAATACTTTACCCATCTTAGCCTACCACTCTTCCAATGTCAGTAAATTGAATGATGTAAAATTGATTAATACAAAAATATGTTATTTAGAGGACCAAGAAATGCCAAAATGCAGTATGAAGTACAATACAAGAAGAAATTTGAGCAAAAAGAGAATATTCTTGCAGTGCCGTTTTCTGTCCTGTTGTTTCCGACTGAAGGCAGTTGCTTTTGCACTCTAGATCTTGTGTTTGCAGGAGCCCAAATGTGGAAGTTCTGAATGGCATATCAGGCACATTTTGCAAACACGTCATTAAGAACCTTTTCAGGTTCTTCACGAAAATTAACGGTGTTACCAAAAATTAAGGGTGTTACCAGACCGTCTACCAAAAATGTATGAGGCTCTAAGACTAAACGTCGTTATTTAGAGTTGTTATTCTATGTATAACGAATTATTAAACTGATCAAACGTATATTTAAATGAAATGTGACTTTAGGGCTCAAAAGGACACCTAATTTGTGGAGTGGAAAAGATTAATGGAAAAGTGCATCCTCTTTTTAAGGTTAGGATGACTCGAAATTATTTGTAAAACACGTCGTATACAGCTCTTCTGAATGAATTGTTGGTATTTATCCTCGTTGGAAGAGCTACGCTTTTTTGTCAACTCTAAGAGGGCAAAGGTGGCAAAGTGATGAAATCAATGGTGATGTGTAACTTGGACCACTAGCTTGTAACTTCTCGTTTAATGTCGGTCCCGGGAAAGCATTTTTTTGTGACCTTTGGTTATTTGATACCGTAGCTGTAAAACGAAATTAAGTCGCTGAAACCATAGCTGTGTTATTTTATACATGTATTTACTTTATAGTGCTGATATTTTGGTGTTGATGTATCAGCCCAATTAGTCTATGCCTGTTCTGTGTTGTTAAGATAAGCACACTGTGGAACCCATGTTGTGCATCTTCAGTTCCTGGGAGGGATGATTGCACTGCTAATGTCTGTGCTTGACCTGTTTTGTGTGTGAAGGACGCACTTGCCTTACTGATGCCCATGTGGCATTGGTTATGTTTGTATGAGAGTGAAGCATGCGCTCCTAAAGCCCCAGTGGTGTGTTAAAGGCACTTATGTAGTGGAGTTCCCTCTGGCGGTACCTGTTCTAAAAGTGCAACAGCAGCATAGACCACTCCACTTGCACACCCTCTACTCCCCCTTCCTATGCATCTTTTATTTCACTGTTGCACCATCCCCTTAACCTGCACCTCTTGCGCCCATCGCTCACAGCCCAGCAGTCAGAGCTTACACTCTGCACCCTGAGGTCCCACTCAGCACCCGATAGCAATACTAATTTCAGCTTTTCGGTAGTGAAACGTTGCTCATCAAGTGTCATTAAGATACAACACAGGGATACAGCAGGTTCAGCAGCAGCGCCCACTTCCCCTCAGACCACCTGTAGGACACGGGACAGCAAGAAACGCTTTCTAAACATCACAGAACATGTACAACATGTTTAGAAGCTGTGCAAGATTTGCTGTGTGTGGGGGAAGTAAGCTACTGCTACCAATTTGTTGCTATTTGTATCATTCAAGATTGTGAACAAAAGGCCAGATTTACAGGGCCCTTGCGCCACCGAGGGAAACACAGGGGTGCGCCGTATTTTAGTAAGTACGGCGCATCCCTGCATTTCTAAAGTGACGCAGCGCGGTGCTGCAAATTTTGGCGCAGCACTGTGCTGCGCCACTATGTAGAAAATCTGGCCCATAATATCAACATACACAGGACTAACCGATTGAGACTGTCACTGCTTGTTTGTAAACTACTGTTTACAGTAGTGTGTACACTAATTTAATAATCACTCTACCCATCCACATTACATTTTTTTCGTGGGATACTAACACATCACACATTTTTGCATCCTTGTACACTGTGCCATTACAGTACAGTCAAGGGAAATTAACTAACCAGTGTTATGGGTTTTCACCATTTCACTGTATTCTAAGAGACCCAAATCCCCACAATCTAACAAACCATAGGTACACTAACTTATAATATTGCACTACATAAGTAGGGATATTACTTTATTGTATTGCACATTATCATGAGGACTCTCACCCACTATCCACCTTCTGGATACTAATCCATACTGCAGTGTGGGACAAACTACCACCTTAAGCCTGCTTTCCAAGGATGTAAATCTCCACGTGTAATGCAACATAAAGGGCGCACAACCTTTCACTGATTATGGGAAATCCAGCCCATTGCACTACATCCTAAGAGCATTTAACCAACACTTGAAATTACATCCTTGGGGTTTCAACCCACCACACTATAATGCTTCCTAGTGTCCTTAACACATTAATCAGCACTATGCACAAGGGACACAAATGTACCATGCTGTACCTTTGAAATGTCAACCCACCACCCTGCACTCTAGGAATATTAACACGCTGCAATGGTTTCTAACAACATTATCACATCATGCTGCACAGGAGCCTGTGGCACTATCCAGCATCAGTAACTGGCATCAGCCTCAATGCACATTGAGGACCCAAATTTGATTGGACATGAGATACTATTTCCCTTCATCTTAGGCAGGATTCTTTGATTCTTGAATGGTCGATGAGCCAGGTAATCTAATTTGCTATCAGCACATGAAAACATTTGTGAGAGGTCCTCTAGGTACATATATGCCCCAATAGGTGAGGGGGCTAGGAATGGAAGACATTTGGCTTGGTTTGAGGTTTTCCTTTTTAGTTCTGAATAAAGTGAGTTTACAGTGCAGCTATGCATGGCCAAAGACTGTGCACAGAGCGGACTGTGAGGAGGGGCACTGACATAGGCTTTGTGCCCAGAAACAGCTGTGCAAAGCTAAGGCTATGCACTGTGGGCCTCGTGGCACAGTCCCTGTGCCTAGAAAATGCTGTTCAAAGCCACCCAGAGCTGCAACACGTTGGGGAAAAGGGCTGTGCCTCATTTCCTGGCTACACACAGGTGTCAATGCTCAGAGCTCTGTGTATATTGCTGAAGGTATTGTGCTGCAGCTTTGGTGGTACATAGACTGGTGCACAGCCTGGCATGGGCCAGGCCTTGCAATGAGAAACCCTTGTGCATGACCAAATGGCATACACAGATGTTTCCAGTTGCATGAGGGTTGAAGCAGGGCCTAGCCAAAGGCCCAACACTGTACTGCACATGACAATGTGCAGTGACTATTCAGCACCCTGGGTCCTATAGAGTGCTGAAGACCACTTGCAGTGAATAATGAGCACCCAGTGGGTCATTACTATGATAAGCAAGGCCAAAATCTTGCACAGAAGCTATTGCACACCCAGGTGTTGAGTACAATGCTAAAGCCCACGTGCAGACGTCATCAACCACCAGTGGGCTGAGTGCAATGCTGGAAGGCCATGCACCACTGCTATAAAAAAAAACTCAGGCTAGGTATAACACATAGTCAAGGACACAGGACAGGAAGGTCAAACATACAGGCCTTTGAAAAAATGGCAGGTGTATGGGGTCCTCACAGATGCAGGGGCCAAAGCAAGGACATTTCAGACATTTGAGTAGAGTGTCTTTGGGCTCCACTCAGAAGTGGTGAAGGTGAAAAGGCCATTGCTGAGGTATGCAAAATAGAAACTTAAGGAAAGCAACAAGTTTATATTAAGTATAGGGATGCTGAGCAAGAGGTAGAGAAAGCAGAATAGGATATGAAAGAGCAGAAATGACAGCTTATCTGGCCCAAGGCCATGGAAATGTGGTTAATCTTCTGCCATTTACCTGATAGAAGCCCCAGAGACTTCCAGGTCAAGTGTAGTTACATGAGATAAATTGCACCCAACAGCAAGCATCCCCTTCAGTAGGTTTGGTAAAGCAGAGGAAAGGAGGAAGAGAAGGGAAATATATACTTGTAGGAAACAGTGATTCTCACAAACATTACACACATGGTACTCCCTAGTCACAGTGGTTATGTTTAGATGATATTCATGTTTCCTCACATCAGTTTAAACACAGTGGTCATGTTATTGTGAAGCAATCTAAACCAGAACATGGTTGCTTTAGTGATCCAAAAACGCAGTACTTGTCACGACCCCCACTGGCATGACCCCCTCTTGTGCCCTCTGTGCTGTTGGTGTTTCACACCGGGCACATGCAATCCTTCCCTTGAGGCACCTTTCTGTCTTGTGCAATTCAGTGCCCCCTTCTCAGAGTACTTGAGCCATTGAACGTCCTGTATTATTGCTAGTTTGTTCTGTCTTGCACCTGCAGGTGAACCACATGTTTTCTGGGCAATTCGCTGTATCCGCCCTGACCTGTTGACTTTTACTATAATGCTCTTGGGTTCCATTAATATGTTTCCAACTGCCACTTGCAGCTGCTACCTGCAAAAAGTCATATACGTTTTGTATAACACATGCTCTTCTCCAGGTTCCTTAGAAAATTCCACTCTTTCATGTGAGACATGTGCCTTTCTGGAACAGTCTCTGAACCTGAATCAGTGCTTAGCCTCATTCCAGTCCTGCCCAAGCATCTTCCCTGCACTAACCTACTGAGTCGCCCAAAACCTCCAGAGCTCTAGTCCTCCAAGCATTCCTGCTGAACCTGTGATTCTGACTCCTGCAACGCTTCTTGTATCTACATTCTTGGCTACAATTCGGCCTCTTCTTGGGTTTCTTGCACCACAGCCTCCTGTGTTCATTCGGATTCCATTTAAAGGACTAAGGGCCTGATTACTACCTTGGTGGATGCGATATCCTGTTACAAATGTGACAGAAATCTCGTCCGTTGTATTACAAGTTCCATTGTATCCTATTGAACTTGTAAAAGGGGGATGGGATATCCCAAGGTCGTAATTAGGCCCAAAGACAAGGTTAAGCACTTGATCCTCTGGTTAGTGCACACTAATCCATAGTCCACCTGCATCAACACTAACAAGGTCCAAGGCGTTCGGATCTTATTAGACAGTGTCTCACGGCAGCAGAACAGAACCAGTGAAGCAAGTCCATCTTTCCATGTTTTAACCCATCCCCTCCTTCCCCTCGGGCAGTGAGGGAAATTAAGTTATTGTTATCTTTTTTCGCTTTTGCTGCCCCTAGCTGGGATTGGAGGTTCGGCATTTTCTTCATGGTTGGAACCAGGTGAGTGTGTGACAGTTCTCAGCAGAAGAGACAATGTGCTGCCCCCGAGTTGAGCTGTGCAGGAGCTCATGGGAGCATTCGGCATCCAAGAAACTGCATCCTGTTCTCTTTGTAGATCTGTTGCTGAGTGCCAAGATGGAGATGTTGTAGGGCATAGGGGTGAGGGTACACAGAGGAGAGGGATGTCTAATTGTGTTTCCAGTCACATGACTTACCTTGTTCCCAATCAAGAGTGCTTCATACATTTGGGTTAAGGAAGGGGAAGAAGAAAGGAGTGCCATTTGTGTATTTATGCTGAATTTGAGAAATAGGCTTCAATAGAGCACATCTGCCCACATCACCCTGAAATCTAATTATACAAACTGGGTTTCAAAATTGGATTGAGAGTGGGGCTCTTGGGTAAAAAATGGGTAAAGTGGATCTGCCATGGTCTCAGCGGTCCCGATTCTCCAGGCTTTTTCTAAGAGTAATTGGGTCTAGTTTACACCAATCTTAGGTGTGCTTAACCTGAACATCTGTGCCCGATTCAGAATGCCTTTTTCTATGAGTAGGTTTGTCTTACTCCAGGCTTAGGTGTAACCCACTCCTGAATTATCCGGTATAAGAAATGTTTATTCATGGCTTCCACCAATAAGAAACCCTTACTCCTGGAAACTATTCACAAAAACGCTATGTGAATCGGGCCTGAACATTTAGGTGTACACCACATCAAAGACAAAAGTAAGTGACAGTATTCATAGGTAAAACATCGTGAATCACGAAAGTTACTTCTAAATCGATATACAACTTTCTTCTTCACTCTCAGGAGGAAACAACAACAAATTGTGGAAAAAGCTTTGTGGATCGGATCAGGAATAGACTGAGAGAATGGGCACTGCATGCTAACGAAACATGTAGCCACAACTTTATTTTTTAGGGTTTCTTTAGTTTCTTCTGTCTTGATTCTTCCTACCACTTTGTTTTCTTCTTTCTCTGCCTCTTTCTCTCCTCCATTCACTATTTCTTATAATTGTTCCTTATTTACTTCTTTCCATCTATTCCCCGGTACTGCCTTTCCTTCACTTCCTCTTTTTCTGTGTCAGAACGGCATTGGCTGGCAAGAACAAACTTGTCTCATGCGAATACATATCTATTCCACTGCATGCATGCAGGTATGCTATGCTTTTTTGACTTACGGAGATAGAATAATATGAGGAAATGTAAAATTACCTGCTATTTCAGATTTTTTTATTTTGTAATTCCAAATAAATTCTTGTCTGTTGATTGACAAATAAGTGCACATCATATTTACAAAAACAACTGATCAAGTCGAATGTGAAACAGAATGAAAAGTTTACCGACCTATTTTAATGAATTACGAGTGTTAAAAATGTCTCTTCAGTGTGCGGACAAGTATTGATATTCAACCTCACACTGCGATAACTACAAAAACATACAGGCATTTTTTTCACTCGTAAAACATATTAGTATGATGTGGAAGAAGTCCACAGGCCTTGTCAGCAAACTGATGTCAGTAATCACATTGCTGTTGATTGTAACTTCTGTTTTAAGTAGGCCAATTTAGATAGAAAAAGTTTTGCAGGCAGTGTTACCAAAAAAGAACTGAGGATTTACAGCCAAGGTGCTAATCACTTTCTGGAAAAAGTCTTTTTTGCATAAACATTAAATCAAGTGTATCACTTAAGAATGCAGAGTCATTTGCCTTGGGGTTATTCTAACACTGTCATTTTAGCCTTTCCATAAGCATGGGAGATTGCCTCAGAATGTTAATTAGCTGTATGGTTATATTAATGAGCAATATTTAAATTCTTTCACAGATTGCCTACTTCTAACATAACAAAGTTTGGATCTGGAAAATAGGATACACCTAGCAAAAGGAGCAGTTCCTAACAGCGCTTCATTAATATTTGTGCCATTAACTACGGTGGCAGTGAAAACATGGCTGCAGGTCTACCCTGTGTAGCCTGACAGGAGCAGCTTGAATCCTGCCGCACAGACCTGCACATACCTGTTAAAATTAGCCGCTTGACCGGTAGGTAAAACTGTTTTAAAACTATTAGATAGGTCACCTCTAAGCACACCTTGCTGCCCTCCATGTTGTGGTGCATAGTATTATTATTATTTTTTTTATATTGGTTTTACCGAGATCCAACAATTGAAAATAGCCAATTTCAAATACATAACTTATCATACAGCAATTCCATATTGATAGCGCTATTTTAATCCCACTCACCTAAGTAGAGTCACTTATGTAGTTTTCCTAACCTAAATATAGTTACTACCTGCCATCTTGATAGAATTCACCCCAAGTTTCGGAAGATCTCTTGAGCCCCTTTACTCTCTTTCCCTAGCTGAGTTCCTGATTTCTTACCAAAACCATTTTATTCCACCATTCTGCAAAAGAAGGAATCTGCACGGGGCACCAGTCTTTAAGTAAGAGGGATCTAGCAATAGTGGTGGCAATAAAGACTAGTTGCTCGGCCCTAGGTGGAAGCCTTGCCACGAGGTCATAGCTCAAAACCAAGAACCAGATACTGAGAGTTATAGAGATCTGAAGAGTAGCTGTTAACAACTTCAGCACCCTATCCCAGTAATCTTGAAGAAGCTGACATGTGCCGATCACATGTGTCCAATTTGCTACACCTTCTGTTTGCGAGCGGAAACAGACATCGGGGCAGCTGGGAGTAATCTGGGACAGGGATTGTGGGGTACGATACAATACCCATTTGCTAAAGAATATCATACAATGCCAGTTCGCACCTCTGAGTATTCTAAAATGTAATTGATTGACTTTCTCCCAACAATCCCCGGTCAGCTCCAAGCCCTCTTGCCTGTCCCATTTTCTCGTCGCTTTTGACCATGTATTGTTTTTTTTCCCCTCTGTAATTAACCCTTTCCACCCGCCTGATCTCCTTGTCCCTGAGGTGTCTACCAGTTCTTTAACTAATGTCAGTGTGTCGTAAATTGGCCCACTGTCCAATTCGGTAAGACTACCAAGCAAGATATTATATGACCCCATCAACAAAACATCGTTTCAGACCGCAACCTGAATGTTTGAGAGTGTTTCCCAACTATCATTGACACGAAAATCACCAATTTGCCTGAATCCAGCATGCTCCTATTTTCTTACTATTACGAAATCAAGCTGGTGTCCAGACCGCAGTGTTAGCTTGGAGAGCGGGGTACAAAAATTCAGAATTGAATATCTTCGAAAAAGATCAGACTTTTTTCTGAAAAGCCATTTAAAAATCTTATATTGATTTTTTTTTGGGAGATTTCACCAATAGAGTATGATTCCTTATATCATGTTCGGTGCAAATTAATTCCCGGAAGTCATGAGCAAAGAGACTGTCTGTGGGATGTTTGGATTTAAAATTGTTTGTACAGTGTGAGAAGAAGGAGAAATAATAATCTCTCAAGTTCGGTAGCGCCAACCCACCCTTTTTTCTGTCGATAAATAGCGTGCTTAACGCAATATGTGCCTTTTTGTTATGCCAGATGAATGAGCTGAACATAGAATCTAATTTCTTTAAAAAAGCAGATGTTAGAACACAAGGGATAGCAGAAACAAAACATTAAATAATGGTAATATAGACATTTAGATCAATGCAATTCTATCAAGAATAGAAAGGGGAAATAATCCCCAGAGTGTGAGCATCTCCTGGGTTTTCGAAAGGAGGGGAGTGTAGTTAAGATCATAGAGATTTCCTATATCAGATGAAAAGTTGATCCTAAGGTACCTGGTATTCCAGCAAAGTGATAATTCAGGAATTAATCTATTGGTAGTCATGCTGCAGAGGATTACATCTGTTTTATTCCTATTAATCATGTATCCACCAATTTGCTCAAATTCAGCAAAGACCTAGAGAACCTCCTGCTGAGAGGACTGATCCTCCTCCAGGAACATAATAATATCATCTGCGTAAAGTTGAATCTTCTCCATTGACTTTAGAGGAGGGTGAATCCGGTTACTCTGTCTAATTGCAATAGCTAAAGGTTCATTAAAAAGAGCGAAAAGAATAGGGGGAAGGGGAAAGAGGGCAACCTTGACGGGTCCCCCGACGAACTTGAAGGTGACCCACACTCACCGAATTAATTATGATATCGGCTTCAGAATTTTGATATATCCTTTGAATTAGTGCCGAAACAGGGGGAGGGACCCTAAATCTAAATAATATTTCAAACAATGTATCCCAGACTACAAGATCAAAAGCTTTTTCTGCGTTGAATGAAAGAATAATAGCGGGAATTTTATTTGACATGAAAAAGTCTAGCACCTCATCCAAGAAATGTGTGTTGGTTGCCAGTTGTCAGCCAGCATAAACCTGTTTTGATCAGAATGGATCAAGTTAGGGAGAACTACATTAAATTGGTTAGGAAGGAATTTCATAATGATTTTGTAGTCTGTATTTAAGGGTGAAATTGGGCGATGAGCATTAGGGTCTTCTTTATTCTTGTTTTGTTGTTGGAAAGCTAACCAGCTTCCCCATATGCCAAGAGTTAGGAATCCTCCAACCCTTTAACAAGCTATTGATTAGAACAAAACATAATCTACAAACTCCTTAAAAAAGATTTTGTAGAATTCGGGAGACCGTCCGGGCCACAGGCTTTCCCATTAGGAAGATTTTTAACCACCTCCAGATGTTCTAGCTTAGTGAATGGTTCGGAAAGAACCTCTCCGTCTTCTTTCTTACAGAGTGGGAATATCCAGTTTCCCCAGAAAATCCCAAATAGTCTTATGGTCAATATCCTGGGGTTGACTATAGATTTGTCTGTAGTGTTCAAGCATTACTTTTCCGACTGCAGCAGGTTCGTTATATCTTTGCCCGAGATAGGGCATTTCATGGTGTATATCATAGTACTGGCGACTTGGTCGCAGGTTTGCCAGGTGAGAAACCTACCAGTAAAATTGCTTTCCTCAGATACCTTCTGTCTGTGGTGTATAGTATTTAATAGTGGAACACACATGACTTTAGAAACGGCATGTCCCCCAGTGACTAGGTTTAAAATGACATTGTAACTGGAGAGTCCGTTGCTGGCACACAAGAGAAATCAAATGATAGATTATGCACTTTCATCCATAACATTTGACTTGTAACAGAAACAAAGTCCTTTCATAGACATATTTTATATTTAGTAGAGCCAATCTAATGATGAAGGTGGGTTTTTACTAAATATAATGGAAATGTAACCCAATGTAAAGTTAACTTTACCTTGCTTGAAGCTGCTGGATGCTAGTTTGAATTAGCTCTCCAGCCACTGCCCAACTTGTACTGAATGAAGTGGGAAAGCGGTGTGAACACTGCTCCTAGAACAGAGGCAATGGCCAGGGAGTGGAAAGGTATTTTCTCTCCTGACAAGAAGATCAGTTGGAGTGGGCCCAGAAACGTAATTAACTTCAAAG
This sequence comes from Pleurodeles waltl, assembly GCF_031143425.1. Classification (NCBI taxonomy): domain Eukaryota; kingdom Metazoa; phylum Chordata; class Amphibia; order Caudata; family Salamandridae; genus Pleurodeles; species Pleurodeles waltl. The sequence goes on from NC_090449.1 coordinate 927,799,373, forward strand.
ATGTCTGCCCTGTCAAAAGTAAATTTCAGAAGACATCTCAAAAGACGCAAGCCTTTGTCCCTCTAGTCAGGCTGGTACCAAATCTACTGAGAGGAGAGCTACTCTTAGAACTGATTCTGAGTGATATAGAGGAGGGGGCTGCTCATTACCCTGGCCATTTTAGATTTTGAGAGAGGCACTGTGGGATTGTTTGCAGTAGAGCAAACAGGAACTGATGAAAAAGTGAGTAAGGCTGCCCCGGACCTTTTACCACAATGGCTAGGGAGTACCCAGGAGTTACCCCCACCCACAAGAAGGTGCCAGGCATTAGGGTCACTTGTCTGACCTCCGGCATGCCTGAAGGATTACAACAAGCTTCAAGAGGCCTTTTCCCTGAAGTGCCCACGTGACCTGTGGTACTGGACCTGGACTGAACTTTGGAGTTGGCCTCTAGCTGGCACCTTTAGAGTCTCTAAGTGCCTTTCCATAATGTCCTTGGGGCCTTAGAAGTTCATTCCTGTGAGTGTTTGGGCACCAGAAAAAGGTTTGGAAAGTTCTGAAAATGTTTCCTCCAGAGCTTCAGCGTTACCTGCCAGAAATAGTATCCAACCTCCAGTTCCACAGCATTAGATTGGATTTCAGATACATTCTGCTCAAAGGGCCATGCCCATCAGGGAAAACTGTGTTGGGACTTCATCGAGAAATCTCTTAAGCTGCAGTGGGCGCAACCTGCTTCAAGTACCTGGCTTTTGGTTCCATGCAGCTGCTCCAATTTCCACAGTGGCCCACTTGGGTAGATTTTTCTTTAAAAAAAGAAACAGTGGCAAAGTCCCTTTCTGAGGTAGGACTTAGAAACATTTTCAAACCTTGTACTTCTAGACTTTTTACCGGAACAATCCACCTGGTGTATCCAACTAGGGATCCATTGCAGTCAGCCTCAAATCTACCTCAAACTTTAAAAAAGCATATCTCTGATCCCCCTGTTTAGATTTTTGTCACTTTGGTGTCATTTTGTTTATTACATTTTACTCTATACTTCTAATGTGGTTTGTATTTTTTGGATTTTACTTTATTATTTTTTTGGTACTGGATAAAGCCTGTCTGCTCTATTGTAGCAACTAGGGGGTTGAGCTATAGTCAATTTAGTAATTTTGAGGGTGCAGTCTGATAAGAAGAAGCGTTAAATTCCATGAGGTGGGCAGTTACCCACTCCAATTATAAGTCCACTTTCTTATACATATCCGGAAAATACACCTCAGTTATAGCAATGTCCAAGAGTGTGACATGTCTGTCCAGTCCCTCTCTAGATAGCGCCTCTCAAACAGCATTGGTTTACGCTGGCTTAGAGAACTCATCTCCGATGTTCTCCATAGGAAGAGTCTGCTTGTAGGAGGTGAACTAGAGTACAAATTCCAGTTTGTACTGAAGAGGAATAGCAGCTCAGAAATCTGTTTTTCTCAAGAAAGATCAGGTTAAAACTTCTGGCATTGTCAACTTTGTCTTATGATTAGCCCAACCCTGCTTTTGCATCTTCACAGAGTTGGAACAAATAGACCATGAAACAATTAATATAGACACAGATGGGTTTAGTCTCATTCTGTGAAAGGTGCCATGAGATGTAAGTCTTCACAACAACATACCTGCTCTTTTGGACTCTGCAAATCTTAAACACTATTTTCTAAAATTCTACCTGTTTCTTCCAGACCTTACTTTCTTCTTCTACTCCACTATACTTCTGAAGGGCAAAACAATATAATTTTGGTCTACTCCTTCATTGTCAAAAAAGGTTATCCCAGTACTTATCTTCTCATTTGTCTTTTTTGCTTTCCTCCTTCACTTTTATTTCCAGCACTTTAACATAACATTCCATTAAACGTTTCCATTCTCCTTATCTGTGCCCTTTTTTACGTTACCACTTAACAATGGAGTGGCATAAGAAGCAATGCTAGCATCTTTATCATTACTAAAATTAATCTTTGCTTGTCATTACACTTTGAAAATTGCCATATTATGGCAATACAGGAAGCTAGCATTATGCTTGTACAAAGCAGGGCTTAGAACATGCTCCACAGGTTTCAAAAGGAGCTTCGCAACACATCCACTTGCAATCAGTCTGTAGATTAGGAATGTCATGCATTCTCCCTCCAGAACTGTAAACCATACTTGATACTGTGCTGCCTTTGATCCTTGCCATATCAACATCTGCTTCCTACATCAGAGCTCCCACCCATCTAGCAATAACAAAAGCTTTTAATGGCCTCACATACAAAACAAGCAATTGATCATCCTGTTCTCTAACTTGTGTTGTTCATATTCCTTCAAGCATCATACCACACATAGTTTTGGGCAGTCATCAAAGCTTGGATAAAAAATAGTTTCAGACATCAACTTCACCCTTCTCCACACCTAAAACACCATTGCATGGGGCTGGAAACAAATGTTGCTCATCTTCAGTGCCTTAACATCTGGCAGACATCTAAAGGAAGAAAATCACAACCATAGTGACAACTTCCAGCTCAGTTCTCATGTGGCCAACAGCTTTATCAGCCTAACCTCAAACAATCTAATATCCCATAAACAATCATACCTTGGCTTCAGAAACCTGTTTAGCCTTATACTCCTAAGTAACCAACCAATCAAAGTGTTCTTTCATACGAATAATCATTTATTTAAAGAATGTCAAGCAGTACTTGAAGACATAGGCCCTCATTATGACTTCGGCGGTCTTTTTGCAAGACCGCCAAAGCCACGGGCGCCAGAATACCACCAGTGCTGCTGGTCTTCCACCCACCATATTACGAGTACTGCTGGATTTCTGCCACATTTTGGGGGGAAATCCAGCAGTAGTTGTGCTGATGGGCAGAGGCACAGGGGCAGTTCCACCACCGGCCCACCCTGCCAGAAGGACTCCACCCGCCATATTATGAGCAGTAATATGGCGTGGCGGTGTCCTGATGGCGGGGCGCTGCCGAAGGTGGAAGCGCCCATTCCCTGCCGGACGACCTCCTCCATGGACCAGGTAAGTCGATCGTCCAACAGGGGAGGGACGGGAGGGTGGGGGTGTTGTGTGTGCATCTGTGAGTGGGTGTTGTCTGCTTCTGTGCATGTATGTGTGTATACATGGTTGAATGCGTATATGAATATAGAGGTGAGTGCGTGTATGAATGAAAGGGTGTATGCGTTAGTGTATGCATGTGTGAATGTTGTAGTGAATGCGAGTATGAGTGTTGAAGTGAATGCGAGTATGAGTGTTGAAGTGAATGCGTGTGTGGATGCATGTGAGTGAATGGTTGTATGTCAATGTTGGTGAATGAGTGTATGCGAGGTGCGTGTGGGTGTGTGTGCGTGTGCATGTATGCGGGGAGGGGGTTGGGGTGCTGTACCTGGATGGGAGGTGGAGGGCTCGGGCAGAGGGGTTAGGGTGTATTGTGCCTGCTGGGGGTGTGGAGGAGTTTTCTCGGGTGACAGGGAAACAATTCCCCATCACCGGTAACCTTTTTGCCAAGGTTTTCATGGTGGTGCTACTGCTGTGGAAACCCTGGAGGAAAGACAGCTCCTAATGCCGCCGGTGGCCTTCTGTGGACTGCTGGGTCAGAGATGCTCATCTCCGGCCCAGCGGGTCCGACCGCCCTGGCGGCCTGAAGTGATATGTGGTGGGTTGGCAGAGACCAACTCGCCACACTCATAATGTGGAGGTCTTCACCGCCAGCTTGTTGGCGGTGATACTGGCACCATGGCCGTGGCAGTCAGTAGACTGCCAGGGTCCTAATGAGGGCCATAGTGTTCATTCCATAGTATGGTATTTAGGCTTTATGGAGTTCCTTTCAAAAACCTGCACTCCCTCCACATTCTCAATCAGACTGACCTAGTATACTTTCTTGTGCAGGGAATACACACCTTAAGATTGGGCAGCATTGCTCTGTGAATATGACAGAGTTCTCAGAGAATACAGATTGAAATTCATGTCCTTTAAGATAATCAATGACTAGACACAACAGGAATTCAAATGAGCTGTTGCATGACTGGGAATGCAGTGAATATAAATGTGATATATTTTCTGGTCCTGCTTGGCCCTAACCCTAATTGCATGATGGTCGGGTCCCCCCTCAGAAGCTGTAGTACCCTCTCCACTCCCTCCTCCCCTCAACCAGTGGTCCTTCATGACACCTCCGAAATTACAGATGTGGATATCCGTATTCACTACTGGCTAGGCACTTTTTTAGCGTGGGCCAAAATGTGCATCGTCCGCCATTAGCAACACCCCCAACCCCCATGTGCAGCGAGCGTCTCACTGAATTGCACAAAGTGGCACACCACAAAAGAACAACCTACAAACTGTATGATAGGCTTCAGAAACATAAGAGGGTCTAGGGTACCTTCCTTGCCTTGGAACGGAGAATGTCTTGAATGGTATTCCTTATCATCCAGCAACTCTCTACCTGAGAAGTATGGTGTGCATGGCAGCCCTCAGCATGGCCCCTCTGTGTTATGGTCAAAAGCAATTCCCCGCCTACCACAAGATGATTGCCATGAGAGGCCACACTTACCCCCTTTTTGCCCCTCTGTTAGTGAGTGAGGCTCAAGTCATGTGAGGACTCCTATAGAATTAATCTCCATCCCCTTTCTGGACTTCCACTTTACCCACTCCCCTCAATTAGTCAATATGCAATATCCCTCTATATACCCTTGTTTGGGGTGTCCACTGGCTGCCCATGCTTGCATGGTCTGGTTGCCCTGCCCTGAAAGCCCTGAGGGGACACGGAAAAGAGGCAGCTGACAGCGCTGTTGGGGTCATAGAAATGTTGTCCCTTTAGTTGGCCATGAACTGTTGTCCCAGTATCCTGTTTGGCTGGCAGTGATGAAGAAGTGCTTTTCTTTCTTTCTTTTTTCTTCATTTATTTCTCAGTCCTGAATTTTTAGCTTCTCAGTTTAAATTTCAGCCAGAGTGATGTCCCGTCTTCGATTAACACTGATTAGGTTAAGAATGTAATGCTCATTCCATCATTATAGGGAATATTGTTGTTGACTGTGGTTAAATACATAGTTATCCTCTTTCCCTGACTCATCCCCATTTACCCTCCCCCACCTATGCATACAAAATATGGATTCCCATCTGTTCTGTTTCTTACTTTCTTATTGGCAATGGCCTGGGGATTGACTTAGTTGGGTGGATTGGTTCATTTTTTGTTGACCAGTGAATGTAATTTCTTTCAGAAATTGTTCTCATATGTGTCTGTAAACGTGATGTACTTTCTTATTCCAATTTCAAATAAATAAATGGTGCAAAAAATGGCCTACAGCTTTTGATGACCTATATCAATTAACTCTCCTATAACCCAAAACCTTCTTAAACAACTCTGCTAAAAATATGATGTCATAACCTCATTAGACAACACAGGTTTCCATTGCCATTTCTAAGCATAAATGTAACCAAACTCCCCAGGCACTTCTATATCTCTTGTTAGTCCCTGGAGCTCCTGGGCCCCCCGAATAGTTCATCAGACTCCCCTGACAACTCCTTGTCTCCAATGGATCCCCTGATATCCTCCATACTAGAAGGCAGAGCAGACCCATCAATACCAAATCATTTTTCTCTCCATTTGACTCTCTACCCAGTAATCCCTTTGAAGCTAGGATTAAAACATTATTCTTTCACTGCTAATTCTATCAACTCTGGAAACTAAATCTGTGATATTCAAAACAGAATGATTAGCACCAGGTGGCACATCTATCGCCTCTACATACAAACAAGTTGAGGGGTTGTCAATAGAGGTCACAACACAATGTTCCAAATTCATATGAATAAAATAATAACAAGCCTGGGTAGCTCTTTACTAAAGAAATACACGTCTTTACTCAAACTAGTTGCTTACACATACCTCTGATTAGCACACTAGATGTCATGCTTCATCATAGGGATAATCCTTCGCCGTCCAGCGGGTTCATCCAGAACTCTTATTGTGAGCAAGTGTTTTTTTAGATGTAAGAAGGGTGAGTGATGAATTTGAAATTGCATTACCCACAGGACAAATACTACAGTCAAACATTAAGCCTATCTTATACATTTAAAAACAATTAAAAAGAAAGGGGTGAAAGGTGATGTTAGGGGACATACTTCATCAATATATTTCTTCCATTCTCAATGTGTGACATGATCACAGGGCATTTCCTGGTTTATTGTGCTTTTCAAACTTTAAAGATAATACAATGAACCCAATTGTAGGGGCCATCTCATCAGCTGTGAGGGCTTGTGAATATAAATCATAGCTCCCATTTATCCTCCTCCACAACTTCTTTTAACATAGACCTGCATGGACCTCGATACTCTTGTTACAAAATGTTTAGATGACTTATGCCCATTGACTCTAGGTTAGAAACACACCTGAATTCTATTCAGAAGGTCTACTGATCCACTGATGCTGACCATGCCTGCATTTAAACCCACAGCCAGTTGAAATTTTCTCTAACCCTCAACAGAGATTGGGGGAAAACTATCTGAAACACATGCCAGTAAGCCAAGTGGTGACTCTGCCAAGCTCTCACACTTCCATCCAGAATCACCTTTTATTGTTTTTGTCCTTTGCCTCTGTCTTTGTTGCAGTGGGCCATCACTAAGTTGGATCGCGTACTAACCAAGTCACACAAAGTTTACATAATCACAGTATGTGCCTTTGTGATCCTTTGGACTCACACACTGGTAGTCTTCGAGTCATACCATAGTCCTGATTCCCCCCTTGGTTATTAAGGCCGGTCACACTTGAGTGCAGAGCCACTGACACTGAGTCACCAGGACCCTGTGGTTGTGAGATGGCCACATTTTGAGGTATCACCCAAATGCTAACTAGGAGATATATTAATCTCCCTGGACCCTTTGCCACAGTTTCTTATACTTCAAGGCAGCTGTCATTGCAACTGGAGATGTGTTGGCCCAGTTTTCCCTTTACGCCAAATAGTTGTTGGGGTTCACAGACTTAAATACCATGAATGGATTGGAGGTAGTATAACTGATCTTTTGACAGGATAGGGTAGCCTCATCAGTTACTATCAGCTACAAAAGGTACACTTTACTACAAGCAACACAAAAGAGTGCATCGTGAAGATGGTTGGGTGAATAAAGTGCATTATGACACATAAGGTGAGGCAAGCTAACGGCCGCAATTTGTATTAGAAGAATAGTGCTGAAAGGTTGACAACTAATTAGAGGGTGGCATCTCTGGGCAAAAACCATTTGCGATGCTTCAAAGTCAGATTCAAGATGCTCCCGTAATGGTATTCAAAGGTTTTGGCATACACTCTCAAAAACTGGGAAATGGCGCAGATGCATAATTTTTGATTTCGGGGGTATCTTCTCCCATTCTGAGAATATTTCCTTCCCTATTCCACTATGTGTCTATTGGTGAGGAGGGGCGAAGGGAGGAATAGTGTTTTATTATGTCTGACAATGGTAAAACTGCAATTGCATGGTATGCCCCATTCTCAAATGCAAAACCTGGACATGATAGGTAAAATCTCTACGTGCTCTAATGGTGTTTCCCCTGGTAAACTTTAACCAGCTGGTAAAACACTGCATTCAGAGCTAGGCTGGAAGACGCTCAACCCACATACCTCTGTTTAAACATAACAGTAAAAAGCAAGTCATTGTATTTTTATTAAACCATGAATTTCGACAACTGGTTGGGCAATCAAATGTACTGACGGATAAATGTGTTAACCCTTGAATATGTGTTTAGTAGAAACTGACAATAGATACAAAATATAAAACAGTGCAATTTTGACCACAAGAAGCTTTGTTCAATGTAGCCAGTTGGATGATTTTCCTAACCTACTTAGAAAAGCGCTGCTTTGGTTGATAAACATTTAACTTAAATATGAAAATCTCTCACGTTGTGACCTCAGGTGGACAGCTGCTATTTTAAAAGTATTCGAACTCTGTATAAATCAGGTAGTTTTTCTACTTGGTGCTATTTTGTTCTTGAGCTCATTTGCAGTACGCCTTTGAAACATACCCTGTCACCTCTTCTTCTTAAATGTTTCGTTATAATAACTAGCTAAATCTAAAAGTAAAAAAACTCACTTTCATCTTGCCACAGTATTTTGACAGGAAAGCAAAATGTAGGAAGAAATGGTAGACTTGCATATTTTGTCCCTTGCCTGCTGTTTTGCTCTGCAGATGAAGACAAAAATTAACAACGATAAACTCATGATGAATTTAATTGCAATAATTGAGCTGAAAAAACACGCCCGAATAATTACTGCACAGAACATAATGGCACCTCAGTTACAACAATAGTGGGAAAGTAAAACAAAATCATTTCAGAAGAAATAGTGGTGGTTTCAAGAACACTATTAGCCAATTGATTGCCAAGGATTCTCACTAAGGCCTTCGTAACATTGTTTCACCAAAAATATCCACGTCAATTTTTGCCCAAACCCTATGCTATGGATTCTAAAAGAAAAAATGGGAAGGTAATGCTGTGCAATAAAGTGTATGGTTATTTTTTCTAATGTTGACAAAAGGTTTGTTGCACAGGCATCATACAAATATCAGTTTTCAGGAACAGGCATAGTAGTAGTTGCTAGAAATTGGGTCTCTAGTTAGCAGAGGTATGCTATGGATTCTAAAAGAAAGAATGGGAAGGTAATGCTGTGCAATAAAGTGTATGGTTATTTTTTCTAATGTTAACAAAAGGTTTGTTGCACAGACATCATACAAATATCAGTTTTCAGGAACAGGCATGGTAGTAGTTGCTAGAAATTGGGTCTCTACTTAGCAGACGTATGCCCCCTGTTCAGGTAGGGACCACAATCCTAGTCAGGGTAAGTCATAACACAACCTAAATTATCCTGTGCTCACCCTCCAGCAGCTTGCACAGAGCAGGCAGGCTTAGCTTAGAAGGCAATGTGTAAAGTATTTGTGCAATAACTCATACAGTAGCACAGTGAAAACACCACAAAAAGTACTGCACACCAGTTTAGAAAAATACATAATATTTATCTGAATAAAACAAGACCAAAATGACAAACATCCAATATGCACAACTCAAGATATTACTTTTTAGAGGATTAAGTAGATTTTAATCTATAGGAATCAATGGATGTATCCCTTTAGCACAAAGTACCTGCGATGTGTCTAAAATCAAAGGCGATGCAGGTCGCAGAGGAGGTGAGGCACTGAAAAGCAAAGCGATGCATAGATTTTTCCAGCACAGTAGAGGTAATGCGTTGACTCTTTACTTGCAGGCAAGGCGATGTGTCACGCAGACTTGGTTCCTTACTGCGATGCAGGTTTGATGGTCAATTTACGCCCAGGGACGATGCATGAAAAATCCAAATGGCAGTGATGAAGGAACTGCAGTAAGACAGGTGCCCTGTTGATTCTGCAGGTTCTGCATCGATTTTTCAGCTGCAAGACAGTTGCTGTGTTTATTCTGCAGTCGTTGCTGCAATTTTTTCGGCACTCCGGCACAGTGGATTTTCTCTCTTTGATGGGTTTGAGACTTCTTAACAGGAAGCAAGGTGACATGCCCTTGGAGATCACCTGTGGTTGAACGGCAATGTCCTTCCAGCAGAGTCAGTGAGAAGCATGAAGCAGGGCAACAAGCAGGAGAGCAGTCCTTCCAAAAAAGAAGTCCAAATGAGTCATTTGGGAAGCTCTGTAGTCCTTCAGACAGAGTCCAGTTGTAGGTCCAGAATTGTCTGACTTGAGGGGGTCACAGACCCAGTACATATACCCAAATATTCTTTGAATTGGAGCAGACTTCCAACAGTGGTTTTGAAGTGCACCAGTTCCCCTTTCAACCCAGTCATGTCTGCCAGGAGATCTGTGGGGGTTAGCAGTCCTTTGTGTGGGGTCAGGCTACTAGCGTCTAAAGTGTGTGTAATAAAAGCTCCTCCACCATTCCTGCCCAGAATGACCCATCAGTATGCACATGAATGCAGATATATCTGAGTGTCCTGTGTTTATGGTTGTTTAGGTGGAATGCACAAGGGGAGCTATCAACCAGCACAGACCAGACATGGATTGGAGACAGGTTGAAAGGCACAGAGAGCAGTAAGTGCAAATAAATGCCTGATTTCTTAAACAGGCATTTCTAAAAGAGTAATGTTAAATCCAACTTCACCAGTAAGCAGGATTTCTCACTACCATGTCAACCATACCAAACATGGCAATGCCACTCCTTTCCGATCAGAAATTAACACTTAAAAGTATATAAGGGAATTTCGAATGCTGGCCTATGAGGGGTGCAGGCTTCATAAAGTTGAAAAATGACTCTGGGTGTTTTTCACTACAAAGACATGTAAAACTTACAAGTACATATCCTGCCTTTTATTTAAATAACACCCTGCCCTATGGGCTACTGAGGGCCTACCTTAGGAGTGACTTACAGTATATGTAACAAAAGCTTGGCAAGGTGTTGTAAATGCCACCTCGAGGTGGCAGTGAAACTGCACACACAGCTCTTTCAATGGTAGGCCCAAGACATGGGTAAGGGCTACCTATGTGGGTGGCACAATAAATGCTGCAGGCCCACTAGAGCACTTAAGTTATACCTTCTAATGCACACAGTAACATTGACCTATTTTCGATGAAGGTCTCTTCTGATTTATCCAAATTTCTCAGCACTTTTCAAACTAACTGGCAGCAAAAAGATAACTTTTCCTCTTTAGAACGTAAAGCCCTTATCGGCCTCAAAAAAGATCAATCCATTGTAATTCGGGAACGTAGTCGTAATGAACAAGTGTGACTATATGCAAGAAATAGATAGTCAGCTGGCCGATACTGCATGCTATAAATGTCTCACTGGCAATCCGATCCATGCACTGACAGAGTATATCAACAACAAACTGTGGGGATGGCACGAACTGGGTTTACTTTCTGATCACAAATACAAATATCTATCAGTAAAATACCCAAGATATCCCTGCATATATATCCTTCCGAAAATACATAAAGCAGGTACATTCCCTCCATGGAGACCCATAATATCAGGGATCGATTCCCCCACAGAGAAACTTTCGGAATTTGTGGATCTCTTTTTACAAAAATTTGTTTCCAATTTACCTTCATATATTCAGTACAGTAAAGACATCCTTAACAAATTTGAGGGCTTCCCATGGACTGATGATCTTCTGTTCGTCACCATGGACGTGAACAGCCTTTATACGTGTATTCAAAAATCGTTTGGCATATTGGCAGTTACTTCCTATCCACTCGCACTGCCGATCACTTTTCCCATAATCAGATGCTTTTAGAAATGATTGATATAATTTTATCAAGGAATTATTTCCTACACAATACCAAATGGTTCCAACAAATACAGGGGACGGCGATGGGTTCTAAATTTGACCCGTCCTATGCCTGTCTTTTTATGGGATGGTTTGAGAAAATTCATGCTTGGGGTAAACATGCCTCCCCCTGGACTGAATTCATTGTATTTTGGGGGAGGTACATTGATGATATCGTTTTGATATGGAATGGGTCTATTGAACACCTTACTCAGTATCATGCCTTCATCAATGACAACCCCTATAATGTCAAGCTTAGTCTTCAATATAGCAAGGTTTCTATTGACTTTCTGGATATAAGATTCTTCATACAACATAACTCTGTACAAAGTATTCTGTATAGAAAATCTACGTCTTGCAATAGCCTCCTACACGCGACTAGTGCACATCAATCCTCTGTAATTATTAATATCCCCTTTGGCGAGATGCTACGTGTACGACGTAACTGCAGTACTGATGATAAGTTTCGGGAACATATCGGACTTGTTAAACAAAGATTCACCAATAGAGGTTATGACCCCGTGACCCTCTCTAAATACAGAACAATGCATTAGGAACACACCAAGAAAAGATACGTTGACCTCCATATCTCATAGTAACAAGAAAAGTACTGAACACTTGTCCTTTGTCACTAGATATACAGTTCATAGTCAGGGTATTTACAAAATACTCAAACGACATTGGCACTTGTTAATTGGTTTACCTGGACTTAGAGGGCTCCTCCCTAAAACTCCCAAGATCACTTATCGGAGAGGAAAGACTCTTAGGGACCATCTGTGTCCCAGCTATGTCCCTGAACCTAACACAATTACATGGCTCCCCACAAAACCCTCCGGTTTTTATACCTGTCGTGAATGCAATATGTGTGCGTTTGGACTGGACCAAACCAAAACTTTTTGTTACAATAATACTGGGAGATATACTATCAAAAGTTTCATCAATTGTAACAGTAAATGTGTGATTTATGTCTTAGGGTGTTCGTGTAAGAAAATATATGTGGGCGGCACTATAAGATCTCTTAAATTAAGAATGCAGGAACATGTGCGTGCCATCAGTAGCAACGACAGTAGGTATCCACTATCATTATACATCACGTCGGTTCACCCTCACGATGGTTCGATTTGGTTTCTTGGAATTGATCACATCCCACAACATACCAGGGGAGGGAACAGGGAATTACAACTACGCAAAAAGGAGGCAGCTTGGATATGCCGATTACGAGAAGTAGAATTGGGGCACAATACAGATCATGAATTCCCTTACTTTTTATGAGGGCCATTTGTACTCAGTACTCATTTATATATGTTTTATGTATAACCAACTGCTCTATGTTTAAACTACATGTATGACATTTCTATGGGATCTCAGCGTCTGTTAATTTCTTTTTATGTACTTTTCAATGACTATTTTCACACGACATAATTTGTTTGTTGAACGTTGTTTCTTTGTGAATTCCTGTAGTTCCATGGATGGATACATATTCTAACATGTATTTGTTTATTTTCTTACAACAAATCAGTCTTTGTTTAAACTCTGTGCAAAATAAGTTTATGTGGTCTAAACATTGACCTCCGTAAAAAACTTTGTGTCCTCACTAACTACTTTCTGTGATATTTAGCGTTCGTATAATGGTATTTTTCTAGACGTTACGTAAGTTCTTTCAATGTACTTTACCTTTGTTATACCTTTGAATTTTTTCAATTTTTTGTACTACAAATTACTCTTTGTTCAAATTGTATATATGATATATGTATTAGGTCTTAGCATAAGCCTTTATAGAAAACTCCTATTTCCTTTTTATTATATGTTACCACTTGATGGTTGGTTGTATACATTTCCTCTATGGTCGTATCTCTAATTTATTTTTACATGTTTCTCTTATTTTATTTTATTTATTTGTTTTTCGTCCTATTTTTATATTTATCTTTATTTCATTTTCTTCCTCCCCCTTTTGTATTATTTTTTTATTTTATTTATTTTTTAATATATATATATATATATTTTTTATTTATTTATTTATTTATTTATTCATGTATTTCTTCTTATCACGTTCTCACAGAGGGAAAATAACTCTTCTTAACTCCTCCTTTCTTTCATATGCACATTCTTGGGCTTCTTTCCCTTTTTATATTTCTTGTTGTTTCACATCTTTTCAATCACCTGTTTGTTGCCTGGGGACATCAACTACTTTTTAACTATAATCGGCTTCATTTGCCATCTTGCATCGTTCAAGATGGCCGCCAAACCGCAGTCCTCTTTTCATTTTTACAATGCAGCCATTGCACACGAAAACGAGGACTGCTAATTGTAGTCTGTCGTCTTTTTCATAACTGACTACCAGGATATGGCGGAAGTTCTGGGTTATTGGCGTCCACATACGCCCTTCTTAAAAAAACGCATTTTACCTCGACCAGCGCGCACACGAGCAACGGTACGGGTGGCACATGGCCAGGCCTGATTACGCTTCACACACATCGGTCCTATTTACGCGACCTCTGGCCTCTTGACTACCCGTTTTAATTATCATTATTTTTCCATATCACACAGGTAAGGACAACACGTTGGCGGCTTAAATACTTTTGTTACTTTACTATTGGGAGTTATTTACCGTCCCATTATTCTTGCTTTTTTTAATTTACGAGTAGTTTTTGCCTTTCTGACTACATATTAAGTAAACTATTATTTCGATTTTTCCTTTCCACCAGGCTCACTATATGCCTTGTGTTAGTTATACAGTGTATAATCACCTCTGCTCCATCGGGAATACAACTTTGGTACATGTTTTTTGACCTACCGACATCATTATCATCATTTATTATCTTTTGTATCTATATGAATCTCTTCCCCTGACGGAGGAACCATCTGTTGTTAATATTCTTTATTATTTTGATTTCTTTCCCACCAGGCTCACTATATGCCTTGTGTTAGTTACACTTTGTACAATTACTTTTGCTTCATCGGGAAGACATTCTTGGTACGTGTGTTTTGACTTACTGACATTACTATCACCATTTATTATCTTTTGCATCTATATGAATCTTTTCCTTGGCGGAGGAACTCTCTGTTCTTAACATTCTCTGCGTACTCACTTTTCACAATTAATTCGTTCTATCACGTTTTATGCACGGAATTTCCACCAACCTATATAGAATTTATGATGCACTTTTTTGATCCCTTTTGCCGTTTCTTCTCACTATCGTATGACTTTACTATTTGATTTACACCAATCTCATATTTGACACTTTGCATCACAATACTGACCTAGTATCATATAATGTTGAGTTACCAATACGTAAAATAGCACTTTGTATACATTTATCACGTGCTTTTGTGACATATTGATATTGTTACATTTTCTTTTTATTTTTTATCTTTCTTATGATTGTATGTTAAATTTGCAGCCCTGAGGAAGCCCATTTGTATTGGGCGAAACGCGTTGGCTGCTTTTTCCTTTTGTATTCCATGTGACGTCAGAAATAAAACACCACCTGAAGATGACTGAGAGAAGCTTCGTATTAGTATCATTTCTACAGTTAATGGACTTACCTGGCCTACTGTGGCTGCTGTACGTTGTGGAGTGGTGCACCCCCCTACACCCCCTAGTACTTAAGTTACAGGCCTTGGGCACATATAATGCACTTTACCAGGGACTTATAGGTAAATTAAATTTGCCAATTGGGTAGGAACCCATGTTACCATGTTTAGGGAAAAGAGCATAAGCACTTTAGCACTGGTCAGTGGTGGTAAAGTGCGTAGAGTCCTAAAATCAGTGAAAATGAGATCAGAAAAATGGAGGGAGGCAGGCGAAAATTTGGGGGACGACCATCCTCATGCTGTCAGGTCTAACAGTAGTATTTTTTTACTTTATACCTATTTTTTGTAATAGCAAATGAGGTGTGAAACCCTTTGGGTGGCCCTGTGCAGTTCCGAAAAGTAGAAACAATTCTGAATTCAGTAAGGGGTCATTTTTCCAGATTGCTCTTGAGTTTCCAAAATAAACTAATCATTGAAATAAAAAATAAATGAAATTCCGTAGGGAAATATCATCATCATCATCACCAAAAATCTTTCTGGACTCAATGACCATAAAAAAGCATAATAAAAGACAATACTTAAAGATGAATAAGACAATAACATCATTTTGGGATAGTTTACCAATTCATATAAGCCTTCACACAACTAAGGCAAAATACATATTATAAGGATCCAATCAGTACAGTTAAAACATTAACACAATAAAGTTACAGTTTAAAATGATAAAATAACAACAGAAATAAAACCCGAGCCATCAGCTAAACGGCCTTTTCTGTCTAACCCTCCACATGTACATCAAGAACTGGGAAACAGCAAATACTATACATTGTCTACTGTCGCTTCTTGTTATTCTGTACACAAACCCAGGTTACTGCAGAGTGTTACAGTCCACTTTCTTCTAACACCTTGATATGTTGTACAAAAAAAGCACAACATGCTCAGCTGTTTCCACCACCTTGGGGCAAAAAGGTCAGAAGCTGTTGGAGTCAGGAACGTCATATGTCCATAAAGTAGTGAAGGAACGGGTGGGTAGAATCACCATGCAAAACGTGATGTATAAAGAATTTGCAAGAGTGAGTTCAGTCTCATCGAAGAACACCTCCAGATGATAATCAGCTTCAAACTCCAAAAAGGAGGCAGTGAGTAATGCGGCCCAAGAAGAATGTATAGTTAGATGGCCAGTATAGCTCCATTAGGCACTTTTTAATTCTGACTTTGAGACTGAGGTGACATCTTCTGGAGAAGACCAGAGATTCTCATGTCCAATCTGTCCCAATCGATCTCTAATAGCCCCAAGCCAGGTGATCTTACAGACCCCAGCCTGCCTCAGTACATTTTCTAAGGCCATGCGAAAAGACATGAGCTCGGGGACTACTCACAGTCTCTGCTAATGCAACAACGATTTTAGTCCTGCTATGTCACAAATACGTCTAAGGATGTAATCTAATCGTAGTGGGACAAATGGGGGGGTAGATGATTTATGCTCCTCATAAATTGATTTTCTATTAGCCCAAAGGCTGTAGTATCTAACAACTCTACAGTTCTCCACAAAACAAAGTTGCCCCTAGGGCTTGACATTTATAAATCTCAAGAGCTGGGGTGATTGGGTACAAGGAGCCATGTCGGGCCCACAAGATATCCCCACAATATTGCTCTAATTGTAGCCTACACTTCTGGGCATGGGATGACCAGTCAATGCGTTCTGTGACCATAACCCACAGATAATCAAACACTGTGACTCTCATCAAAGGTACACCATTAAGAATTGGCTTGGACAAGGGTTAAGAAACATATATTTGGCCTTTCGGAGGCTAATCTCCAGCTCCTGCTGCCTGGAAACAACAACTGAGACATGCTTATAATTATTTTTCATTGTGTACCAACCACATATCAATTTGTAAGGTAAAATTTAATGAATGAAACATGGATATGAAGGAAAGCAATTTATTTGTTTTAAATGTGCTCAATAAACCGAAGTGAAGCAATAGTGGTTATCTGTACATCTTTGAAATTGTGGGTACCCATAACATCATGTGATTCAGAAATGTGTTCTTTCTCTCACATTCACTTACGTTTGGAAGCCAAAAATGAATCTAAATCCAAAAGATAATAACAAATGTTCCACTATTCAGTCTTCCCACTATTTTCCAGATTAAACAGGTACCTCATTTTTGTGGGTGGACTAATCACCCACAGCAAGAACGCCCCAGTAGGAAATTGGGTTACTGGTTGAAGGGGCTACAAATCTACTCAAGCAGCAACTAAAATCTCTGTCAGGATAAAACACAAGAAAAATCAACACATACAATAACAATTAATACATTATTTGACACCAAAATGACAATAATCCAATTAGTAGAACTGGAAATATGCAATTTTAAAGATTTAAGTGAAAATAGTGCCTATATGCACAAAGTGGCAACAGTGGTTATCTGGTCCCACCTCACCAGGACATAGTCACAAGTTCAGACCAACCACAACATAGCACAGGCTAGATGCAGGGACCAAGTTAGGCCTGGTGAACAAAGTACCTTAGATCCTAGTTTCTGGAGCATTGCAAAATCCTGCGTCGAGGATGTGTCGCACATGAGCAGTTCCAATGAAGCTGCAGACCTTCAATGCGGAGCACTTTGTCATTGTCGAGGATGTCATTGAAGAAGGGCTTGTGATGCACAGTGCAGCATCGAAGGTGTGTTGCTCAGAAGCGGTTCAAACAAAGCTGTGGGGCTGTGATGCAAAGTCCTGCATTGCCTACAAGGGTCTTGTGAAGAGAAGGCCTCCATCAAGGATGCATCATGCAGCACCAGCTGCTATGCGAGGTCCTGCATCTGAAATGTGTCATACAACAGCAGTTGTAAAACAGCTGTGAGAAGATGCACAACACTGCATCATCTCTACTCACAGGACCCCATCTGGACTGACACAGAACCTTCAGGACCATTTCCAAGGCTCCAGGACTGGGTTGGCACCATTTTCATGTAGGACTCATGGCAGACAGATCCCAGGTGCTGGTTTCAAGGTGGTTGGAGCCTTTTTTGTCATGAAGGCTCAGATCAGGAGGTCAGCCAACTTGTCCTTGGAGTCAATCTGGTGGTCCTTGGTTCAAGATGCAGGTCCAGTCCACTTCACTCAGCAGCAGTGCAGCAAGGCAGAAGGGTGACAGAGAGGTAGTCCTTCTTGCAGAGCAGCACAGCAAATCTTCTGAATCTTCGACAGGTCCAGAGGTGAACTGAAGCATTGAGTCTGAGGATCCAATACTCATACTTAGTGCCAGCTTTATAGTAGGAGAAGCGTCTCGAGATTTCCACCCCCAGAGGTGTATGGAATGCTCTGCCTCACTGCCCTGGCACCAGCTTGTCTGGTTACAAAAAAGACTAGTGTGAAACCCTCTGTGGGTTTGCTCAGGCAGAGTCTTTGTGATGTGGAAGAGTGGTAAGTGACAGCTCCTCCCACTATCAAGTCAGAGATGGCCTATCCTGCCAACATCTATTCCCCCTTTGTATCACTGTCTGAGAGCAATACACAAATATCAACTGCCCGCTACACCCAGTCATGTGAACCAGGACACAGGCTGGAGGCAGCAGATGGTTAGGACGGGGAAATGCCAACTTTCTAAAAGTGTCATTTTTAGAAGTGTGACTTAAAATCTGACTTTACCATTAAAGAGGGGTTTAAATTACAATTTAATTACAACTGCACCAACCCCAACATTCCTACCTGCTCCCATTTAGAAGTTATACTTATAAAATGTAATAAGCTAACCCAATGTTATCCTATGGGAGAGGCAGACCTTGCAGTAGTGAAAAATGAATTTAAGTTTTTTTCACTACCAAGACATGTAAAAGTGAAAAGTAAATTTCCAACTTTTTAAATACACTGCACTCTACCATACAAGCCTACCCCTTGGGGTGACTTGTATGTATTAAAAAGGAAGGTTTAGCCTGGCAAAAGATTTTTTGTGCCAGGTTGGCATGGCAGTTTAAAATTGCACACAAGGCTACAATGGCAGGCCTGGGCATTTTTGACAAGGCTATATAAGTGGGTGGCACAATAATTGCTGCAGGCTCACTAGCAGCATTTATTTTACAGGGTCTGGGAACATGTGATACCAATTTACTAGGGACCTACAAGTAAATTAAATGTGGCAATTAGGTATAAGGTAGTCTAACCATACTTTAGCACTGGTTTGCAGTAGTAAAGTGTGCAGTCTTAAAAGTCAACAAAAAATGGGTTCAGCAAACAGTAGAGTGAAGGCAAAAGTTTTTGGGTGACCCTGCAGAAAGGGCTAAGTCCAACACACACACCCTCCAACCAAAATCCAAGGTAGACTAATCAGTACCTTGATGGGCTTCCCTGCTTGGGTGATGGAACCTGGATGATAGCCCTTGGATGGTGTGGCACTTGTTAGTTCTATGCCCTCAGTTGGATCTCTCTGCCTACACTCTCCAGAGCCACTGGACTGACTCATGGGGAACCCTTCTCATCCTTTTTGGAACTCATCTGTGGAGTGCCTAAACTTAAATTGCTCACAGATGCGTGTGGCCCATTCTGCACCTTGAATCAGAATTCTGTCCCCAACCCAAGGAAAATTCTGTCCATAAGGACAGTAACCAACCGAGGTCACTGACACCTGTCAGTTTTAATAGCCAGGCCCTGGGCCATCCACTACTGGGTGTAAGCTTCCAGTGAAAACATTGGATAGTGCTCTCTTCCAGTCTTGGGGCTTGCAAGGAGTTCCCTATGAGCTCCTGAGTAAATTAAGTATGCCAATTAGGTGTAAGCCAATTGTACAATGTTTTAGGGAGCAAGCATGTGCTCTTTTGCACTGGTTAGCGGTGGTAAAGCGAGCAAAGTCCTAGAAGCCAATAAAATGTGTTCAGTAAACAGGAGATTGACGGCAAAAGATTTGTCAGTGACCCTGCAGAGAGGGCCAAGACCAACAGTAGCGCTATAAAAAAATATGTAAATGTGAGAGAGGGGCTAAGGAGAGATGAGTGGCACTGCTGAAGGGAGATAGTACAGGAATCAGTGGAGATGGAGGTCAAGGGGCGTGCTAACATAGATTGTTGTACCACACACCACCAAACCTAAAGTTGACCCTCTCTATTCACATTTGAGTTTGGGCTAACTCCATGACATTGCAAATGATGGATATTCAGAAATTATTTTTCATTTTCTTCAACTCCATCACAAACCTGAGTAAACAGGCATTGGTGTATAGGTGATAGTTCCATCTTTCAAGTTCATATGGACTGATTTAAGAAAAGTGGAGCTGCATCCAATGCAGCGCCACTTTTCTTGCGCCCCTTAGTACCCCGTACCGCCACCATGTGTGCGCCATATATAATATATGGTGCACCATGGTGCAGGGTAGGGGCAATAGCGTCGAAACTATTGCCCAGTACTTAGGGGCCCATTGAAAGCAAAGGTGTGCTCCCTTTTAATGCCTGCCCTGTGCAGGTGTTAAAAATAGCCACATAAAATGATGCAGTGCAATCTCTTAGATTCCACTGTGCCATTTTTGCGGTCCCCCTAATGGGGAACGCCATCCTTGCATACATTGTGCCTCACGCAGGCATAATGTGGTGCAAGGGATTACAAAGTGGTGCAATGCATGCATTGCGCCACTTTGTACATATGGTGCGGTAAATTTGGCCTCGTTGGGCCACATTAGCATCAAAAAAATGACACTAATGTGGCGCAAGGAGGTGCTAGGCTCTCCTAAATCTGGGCCATAGTGTTTCTAGTTTAGAGGCAGCATGTGATCAGTTAAAATTTTTATTAACCTTGATTTGTTCCCTACACAATCTCCTAGAACATTTATATCGGTCAAGTCATAGGTCTTTTCTTTATTTCTTCTTAGAAATCTCCCTACCAGACTCTCACAAGAGCAGTTGGTCTGTATAGGTAAACTAGAGATGGACCAAATTGTACAAACGAGCATTCTAAATGCAGCCAACTGCCGCATATGTCTGACACGCGGAATGAGTAAAATTCACTCCGGAGGAGAACAGATCAAGAAAGAACAGAATTGTCACCTAGGTATCTCAGCAAAAATAGAAATGAAGATCAGGTCTGAAACAGAGTGAAGGCATTAAAAATGTGAAGTCTTTTGTCAACACTGCGCCTTTGTTTCACTATTTATTTATGTACTGTCATCAGCAATAACCTTTCAATGTAAACATCTTATTATAGCTAAAAATTGAAATGTGATTATTACGTAACATGTAGTTAAAACAGTAATAAAAACCATCCTATCACACAATCAAATTATCCATTTTCTTTCCCTGCTATACTATTACAGGCATAAAAGCAAAGGGCTAAACGAACCTTCTCCTATTGCATTTACATTACTAACAATACCATGTTAATTCCTTTTAGCCAAAATGCATTTTTAACACTGAGTCCTGAAGTACCTTTTATTTAGATATATATTTCAACCAATATAATGCCAGACCAAAATAAATCTAGCACTGCTCCTTTGTTGTAAATGTCACACCTAACACACCTTCCCTGCTGCGGAGTTGATTCCATTAAAAGTTTCAGAAAACGTCTGGCACCTACATTTGAATATTGAAACACTTAATTGAGACTGCAGTCCTTTATTTACTCCTCTCTGTATTTATTATAATTACCTCAAAGCGTTGTACTGTGATACAGAATTCCCTCCTCTTGTGTTGCTAATAGAGCTTCTTTAGTGACTATCAGCAGCCTGAGAACTATTAACATGGCCAGGTGTGTGGCTGGACAAGGGATGGTAGTAGCCAGGAATAATGTAGCAGGAAGCAGCAGCAACACTTTGCAAACAGATTTAGAGGGTGTTGGAGTGTAGTTTTATAATAAAAATTAACATGAGATATCTGCAAATTAATGTATAATGATGCCGCATAGAAATTGTACTAATATGCTTTTAACACATGTGTGTGAAATGTGCCCACGGGGAGTGTCCAACAATTTATACGATGATAAATTAAATTGACTAATGATGAATTATTAATGTACTAATGTATGATTTTGTACTAGCATTAAGAGTTATATGTTAAGATGTCGCAAAAAATTAATAACTAGGCCTTAGTTAGCATGAGTTGGGGCCTAGCTGCTGGTCTCATATTAAATGTGTTTTTCTAGTGTGCAATGTGCTGACTTGCTGAAGGACATGTAGCTGTATTTTTCCAGGAGCTAGAAGATGTGTGTAACCGTAGTAAATTCTTTCTCATGAGACTCGACTTGCTCAAGAAGAAATTCTTGCTGAATGCAACAGTGTAAACTTGCAACAGGTACGAGGTCGCCTGAACTGGTAAAGACAATGGACCTACTGACTGGGAGCGCAAGAATAAAAGTTTGTACCTGACATCCTACCCGTTGGAGACGTCAATTACAGGAGCCAATAAACTACATGAGAACTGTTCTAAAGTGACAATCCTAATGAGGTGACCACTTGATTATTGGTTGGAGATAATGATGCACCCAAATTTGCCCAATTGGAAACTAGAAGACTGTACAACAAGATTGATGTAACCCTGTGTCACAAGGAGAAATCAGCCATTCTGAGCCACTTTTTGCCATCACCCTTACGTGCCATTCTTGCTATCATCAAGCCACTTTGTCACTCTGTCCTAAAGACTTGCTGTTTGACTCTTTAAACCATCCTTACCCGTGTCTTGCCCGTTCTATACTTTTCCTCCTTATGAGGTAAGTGTTCCTTATTGCCCGGTCTTGCTGAACTTTGCTGCGTTTCCTGGCTGATGGCGAATCAACTGATGTCCTGAGGACGAAGACTGATTCTGTATGCTGACCCATTACGGATGGTAACTATATGATAAAGAAATTGTAATTGTCTGTTTGCCTTTCCTTTCTAGGTACCAACTGCTTCTTTTGATAGAGACCATAGATAGATGTTTTCTAAATTTGTGTTGCTAAATTGTTTTGCATGAAGCCCAACATGCCAATGCTAATTTGCGCTAGTTAAGGGGTTCACTAAACGGACGCAAATAGACAAATGACTGAATCGATGCTTTGTTGAATAATGCGCTAATGATACTCTGCTAAGGTTAATCCATGTTGACGTTGTGCTTTGTTCTAAAGTTTATGATCTTTGCTTTGATGAAATCTTATTCCAGTTGCCATATTGTGGCATTGCTGATGTGTTTTCTGGTTTTGAGACTAATAAAGTTGCTAGTAGAATGTAATCAATAGGGAATAAATATCATGAATCTTACCAAATTTTGTGTGGTAATATATGGCTGAAAGGTCATGGTGTGTTCTGATTCTTACTAATGTCATTAACTAATTTGATTGATTTGCTATTGTGAATATTGATGAGGTTATTGATCCATTGATTGACGTGCTGATTAGTTATCTCGTCTTAAGGTGTCTCCAATCAGGGTCACAAGGTTCAGTGGCCTAAAACAAAATTACCTAGGAAGGGACGCGTTATCAAGGGCAGCATCAGGATAATGAGGGTTAAGATGTATCCTCAAGCCTGCTTGGCCATCTCCACCAAGGATCAAATTAAGTAATGCACATTCTGGGCATCTCAGGGCATGTAGAAGCTTACTCACAAGGAGGTATCAAAATGGAGCCCCAGAAGGCTTTTGGAGTTAGTAATTACACAACAAGCCTTATCTTGTAGACTAACTAGAACACTAATTTGGAGAGAGGATGTGTGCACATGGCCATTGTAGGCACATTCGCGACACCCACTGTCATCCCTAAACGTTCTGTCCATCATAACCCTAAGTCCACACCGTCATTTACTCCAGCCACTTTTTTAACCATTTGCCCCTCACATCAGTCTTTTTAACGGTGTGTTTAACAACATATAGCTCTTTACAAAAATAGAAAAGAAATAGATTGGTGACTGCCTTCATTCAGCACAGGGATGAGATGCAGAGATTCCTCACTGCTATGCTTTAATGCCTTGCGTTCTTTACCAAAGTTGTATGGCTGCTAAAGTGTAAATTAGGAGTAACTGATATTATCATAACACACATTTGAAAGTGCTAGTTTTAAGTTTTGTGGCTCTTCTGAGAAGTACCTCTCTGAGAGATACTTGGATTATTTTTGTACCTACATTTAAGGAGCATGGCTTTCTTCAGGAAAATGTAAGTGATCGGTGAGAATGACACGCAAAAAGCAGCCCAGTTTAGGAAGAAAGATCTTACCATTTTGATGTTAGATAAAAAAGAAACATGTTAGTAAAATGAAACATAAATTAAGAAAATCAGATGAAAGCATCTGCAGTTAAAGCAAGACAAATTACAATAAAAACAATGCAGTAGTGAAAAAACTATTCTTAGTAGTGTGTCAAATACTTGCACCTCAGACCCTTTGCGGCCAACTCACAATAAACTAAAGCTAGGTAAAAATGTATTTAGATTTTTCATCTTAGTCAAATAATTTTACTTTTCTTTGGACTTAGACAATTTTCAATGTCACAAACCCCCAGTCAGGCACTGAGAATGCTTTATCCAAGGAGATCAGATAATTCTTTTGACTAGTCCTGTCTAGCCTTGAAGTTCACAGTGTAAAACCTACCATGGAAAGTGTACACAGACTTTACTTCAGTTGAATACTCTTTAACTTTGTTCCCTTGTCAAAATTATTCAAACCTTTGGGTAAGTTCCATTAAGTATGAGTCAATGGGTTCAATTTACAGGAATGCTTCTCACAGTTCCTGTTCAGGTTTCCAACAAAGACTTCCATTTTAATTAGCCCCATGGAAGTTTCTGCTGCACCACCAGCTATTTGCCTAATAAGACGTGCTTCACTCCCATGGCACAGAGGAACGTTTTTAAGGAGTAGGCAGTAGAAATGTCCACCTGAAAGTGATCAAATGATTTCCTCCCTGGTACCCAGAGATCTGCCTGGAATCTGCCACAGAAGAGTTTATCCATGCAGGTAAGCAGGCTCCATTGACAAGGCCTGAGCCCCTACGTACTTGGAAATCAGGAAGGTAAAAACATTTCAACCCATTGGAACAAATTTCAGTCCAATGGGTTAAAAAAGAATGAGGCACACATCTCTGCACAGGCCTCTTTCAGATATCCAAGAATTCTTCAACGCACACGCAGGAGAATGTACTATTTTCTTCAATTACAGTCAGTTCTCTACAGGATTTAAGTCTAGTTGTGGCAGATTATGAATTAGATGAGAGCTGACCCTCACATTATTCTTCTGCAGAACCATCTTAATGAGAATGCCATTGCTTGGTTCTAATATGGACAAGGTGGAGAGTGTACTAGATCCTTTTGGCGCAAAGGGGAGTAAGACAAGAATGTTCTTAGCCCCTTTTCTTGTTTGCATTATACATAAATGGCCTCAAACTAGTTCTTCTGCTTTTCACTAATGACTTACCAAAGATAGGCACTTGAAAGATACCCTCCTTTCCGTACACAAATGATGCTGTTCTTATGGAGCACACCACTAACGATTTACAATTACTGCTGAATTAATTTACAACCTATATGGAAGGGTTGCATTTAAATCTTAACTTTAAGAAACCTTTATGATGGTCTGCAGAAAAGGAGTCCCTAAAAATAGGCAGTTTGTTATAAGAAATCCCTAGATTATCTACATTTTGTGATCTGGGCATCTTGTTTGATAGCCATTGGAACTGCATACCCGTCTTAAGACCCAGTAGTTGAAGAAAACAGTTTTTGTCTTTTTTCTGCTTTGCCTCAAGATTAGGGTCGGGGCCTTTTAAAGAGATGCTATACATATATATATATATATATATATATATATATATATATATATACATGTATAAGCACCGAGGTTGCCACGTAAGTGCTCCAGTATTGGGGGTTATAGTGATTGTCGAGCCCTGAGAAGGGCTGAGAACACATTAATTAGAAGACCTCAAGCCACCCCAGGCAATTATCTGCCATAAGGATTTGGGCCTTTCTTATATTGAGAATATCATCAGATCAAGGCCAATATAGCTTTGACATTTGATCTGGTCAAAACCTGAAGCTCTTCTGAACAGGGCTTTGACTACACAATCGCTTGGTTAGGGTTCATTAGACGCAGTCATGAAATTCTAGGGTTAGGTTTAGGTGCCACAGAGGGCAATATTTTGACTATGTTAACACAATTGGAACTTAACCAACTGAAAGAGTTGAGGAGTGTGGCTGGGGCACAATATGAAATGGCTTCACAACAAGGTATTTGGTTTCACACATGTTTTAAATAGTCACCATTATTTTATTTTAACCCATTTTTGATTAGGTACATTATATTGTATGGTGGCCTATTTTATTTTAGGGCAGTGGGATAAAGTATTTAAGGTATGTCTGTGTTCGAGTTTCTGCATAAAGCACTCTATATTTTGTTTTGTTATAATCTACCTACAGTACGTTTTTTTCAAAACAACATATATTAAGGTTTAAAAAGTGTAGACCTCCCCTTTTATTTTTACATTCCTTACAATCTCTACAAACTCTTCCTATCTGCTTTGCTGTTTTAAGTTGTGTAAATAGTGCTAAAAGGATTAGGAAACTCCTGCCTGAGGTGATGGGAAGAGCTTTTGAATTAATGTTTTTATCTTTTTCCTCATCTGTACCTTTGTATTTATTGTTTTATGTTATCTTTTATAGTTGTGAAATACTAACTGAATAAAAAATATTTTGATTTGGCTTTACCTCAGAAATGCAAGATGGAAGTGCTATGTTTCACCTACGCTGACAACCCTCTCTCTCTATATCATTTCCAATGTTGGACCCATTACTCCCATCAAGGGTAAAAAAAATATCATCTAAGCTCCTATTTTTGATAACTCAGATGTTGCTTCTGCCTCTGATGGTGTGAAGTAGATTCCCTACTTCAATCAAAAGAGGTTCTTAAAAGGCTTTCCATAAGGAGAGGTGCCCATAAAGCCTTAGAGAATATTTTCCCTCTGCCTCATGGGTCAATTGTGTAGGACCCTTTGAGGACCCATTGCTGGTTCTGTCATCTAAAGGAAAGAGCTGGCATAACCAACAGATTTTCAGCTAGGAATTTGAATGTGCCTGTTTGTTGAACCCTGCAGCTGAGCTTTATTCAGGCTACATTTTACAATTTAGAACTGAACAAACACTTCTAGGTAATCAAGGGTGCACCTAGATGGTTAATCAGGGGCTCTGGTTGGGATGTCTTTGTAAATAATGAAGTTGGTTTTGCAGATGGCATGTGCCAGCAAGTGCAGTCAATGGAGTCCAGTCAGAATGGGGTGTGAGGAGATCATATTTTCTCATGCTCTGGATGAGGCATCCTGCTGCTTTTAAGAAGTCCTTTGGGGCTGCCAGTGTGGAGTCTGGGAGGCGATGGAGCAGAACATTAACATTATCCTGATGCAAGATTATTAAGGCTTAAAAAATAGCAGTTCTGAATTAGCTTTCTAATATAAATGTCATTTTACAAACAATACATAGTGAAATAAGTTTGAACTCAATTGCTACATTTTAAGCATATAATGTAGCCTGCTTCAGGAAACGTGCTGTCTAAAGCACACAAGGGGGCCTATTTATGAGTCTTGTTGTATCACTCTTGCACCACGCAACGTCATACAAGAGTGACACAAGCCCAAAATGAGATTTATGAATCAATGCACGGCCAACTTGATTGTCTGTGAATGGCTTTATAAACCTGGAGTAAAGCAATGCATTGCAAATTGCTGTGTTATATTACTTTGCCCTAGGGAAGCATTCCAAGGGTATTGCATGGGTGTTCCCACACAACATCCATGGATTTTGATGCATTCCCAGACTTACCAAAAGTGGTAGACCTGGGAATGCATCAGAATGATACACCTTCCCAGGTGAGGTGTAACGAGGAGAAATATCTTTATTTCTCCTCATTTGTTCCTCTATGTGTGCTGCATTCTGAAGCACACATAGAAAAAGTATAATGCCTCAAGGGATTGTTTTTGTGCAAGATGGTCCCCCTTCTTCACAAAAACAATCCTTCTTACAATGCAGGCCCCCTCGCACCATGATGCATGGGGTTCCTGCGTTGGCGCTAGGCTGCCAAAAGAGGGCCAGAGCAGGGACAAACGTAGGAATGTACCATATTCTTTTAAATATGCTGCATTCCTGTCCTATTCTTGTGATGCAGTGCAGCAGGGTGACAAGCTGCTCGTTGTCACTTGGCCATAAATATGGTCCTCTCTTTTTTAGGTGAAAATGAAAAAAAACTTTGCACTCATCCCTGCACCCAATTATTGAACTTTGTGCAGTTGCTCAAAACATACGACAAAAGCAGCCTCCTTTTTAAAGAGGAACATATCTAGCTAGGTTATTCTCCGTAGGCCTATGGTAAAAACACCAAATTTGCGAATGAAAAAAAGAATGTCTAGAACATACAAAATGATGAAGGTGATACAACTATTTAGATGGTGTGTTCTATGACCATTCAGGTCATGACACACAGTCACAGTGGTGGCAGTTGCACAGAAGTGAGTCATACTGTGTACTTGGATGGGGCAGGATTAAAGGAAATGTGGTACATTGCATTATTTGTAGCATTGCTTTGATGGATGGTAGATCAGAGCAGCTAGGGCGAGGAGTATCACAGGGGTCTGAGGAGTACTTTGAGGTTCTGTAACAGTTCTGCCTTTAGTGAGCAATTGAGTGGCATCTGTTTCTTCACAGAAGAAAGGGAAGTACTTCAAGAACTTTCTTAAGGTGATCAGTAGGTCTGCCTTTGACCTCTGGAGGTACCGGGTTCCAAAGTGTGAGTGATTGAACTAACAGGCAATAGTTTTTGACAAAGCAGACTTAAAATGTAAACAGCCCTTAGTCACACTGAGCCTTCCACCAATCTTGACAAATATCCATGTTCGAAATATTCTTAAATAAATCAAGGTGTAAAAGCTCAAACAAATTTGAATTAAAGATAACCTCAAAGTTACAGTTCACCAAGACAGATCACTGAGAAAATCCATGCATATTTATGGTTGCCTAGTTTGAATTATGGATTCGAACAAAATGAAATGTATGTTATTTTTCTCCACGTAATCCACATTCACCAGATAATCACAACAATGCAAATCTTCTACATCGTAACAGGATGAAGGGAGTTGGAAAGGGATAATTCATTTGTAAAAGTGATAATACAATTATCCCCGTGCACTACATGACACTATCTGATCAATGAGTTTGCTATCAATTGGTACGTAGTGATGAAACAATGACAATTTGTATTGCAAAGCAAAGATATTACACAGAAAGGCTTCAATGTGTGTATTACATCCTGGCACATTATAAACCCCATCCTAACACTATCAAAGCATATTATTTTTGTGTATACCATGGAAAGTATGGATCAAGCTCTTTTAGACAATTTCTATTGCTCACCAAATATGTACGTCCACGTAATACATAGTCGACAAATCACAGCGAATCTGTTTCCTGCAACATGCCGCAAGTGTCGGACAATAGCCCCATTAAGCTTATCTGTTTTACAGCCTCTATGGGTCGTAAAACCTGTGGTTTCAAATCTCAAATAATGTGTATTTTCTACATCAGAAGCCAGACACAGCCTTCTTTTAGCAGGAAACATAATTTTGTGAATTAAGCTGTGGAATATAAAATGTTACATGTATATATTTAAACACAAACACTTACCATTGGCCCCACTCTGCCTCATCTGCTTTAAATAGTAATCTAAGGTTAGATAACTGGTTAAAACATTCTGATGTATTTATGTCCCTTGCTGTATTGAGAACAGGACTAAAGGGAAGTGGTAGGTGTCAATTCCCTCCCATTACACAGAGTCCCTGATTTGGGAGAATAAATAACTTTAATTTCAACTTCCCTTTTTCAGTTCCATTTCGCAATGTCATTGCAAGATCGGGACTTATTAAGGAAAAACCTTTTGAGAAAATACACACTTTTGTATGTATCTCTGTTTTAGTTCATTGCAGACCAAATGCGCTGTGTGTTTGCAGAGGTAGTTGATGGCTTTAGCCAATTATTGTACAACAAATAGGCTTGTTGTTAATATTAATGAAACGTAGGTTGTGGTAATAGGCAGTAAGCATTGCTCATTACCATGGAATTTAAACGAGGTACAACTGCTCACTGTGACCTCTTAGAAAAAATGTGCATTTAAAAAAAATAAAATGTATTAATAAGCATACACAGCAGGCATTTATCAGGGGCATGGCCGCTGTGCCTACTTTAAGTGTCAGTATGGCTATAATCATACTAATCGTTACAAATACATTAATTTGCCTTGCTGTGGAGATATCTTCTGATTTCGATAAATGTGAGAGTCCTGCGCTCAGAATAGCACTATAGTTGCCAGAGTGATCTGAATTGAAGACTTGCATCTTGAGCTGGGTTTAACTTCGCTAGGGTTGTGCAATGAAGTCCCCAGTATAAATCTCATTGCCTCCCTAACTAGCGAGGATAACCCTTAATGGTTGTTGGCCGCGTGAAGGATCTCTACAGGAACAAATTGGGCCCTGGCCCTAAAGTAAGACCCGTAATTAGGATGAGACCGGGATACTATGGAATACAATCCAAACATGGCGCAGTCTCGCGGGATATTCCTCTTAATGTGAATAAGAAAGCCCTGTAGCTAAAGAGTGGCTGCTTGTGAAGGACAGTAATTATACTGCTCAGAAGAAGTGCAGTTTAATCAGATTAAGATGTCTGCAGGGACCCATACATGTCAGCTAAATGTGCCAATTCCACATCTGCGGTGACTGCTGCTGGTGTTTCATCTTGGGGCACATTATTATCCCTGTAGTTCATACAGATTAATCCTTTCAGTTAGTTGTAATTGTCATTCACACTTGCCACATTACTTTGCTCATTTTATGTTGCAATGTCAATCTGTGTTAACCAGAAGGAAATACTTCGTGAAAGAAATAATACTGATGGTATACAGACTATGACTGCTGCTCTGGTACTTTCCCAATGGGCTCCAGGTTTGGTGTCTGCTTCAGAGCAGGCTGGGATGCCATTATCCTTCCATGCCCCTGTTGCCCTATTATAGGAATTCTTCCTGTAGTGTGAGGCTGGTTCGAATATTTTTCCAAGGTTGATTTTAATTTCCCGTAAGTTATTCACCAATGCTAATACCATCCAAACTACAGTTGTGTGACTGAAACGCGTATAATAACTGATACATAAATCCTTATTTCAACTACGCTTATTAGGGTTGTCAGAACATCAATCTCATATCAGAAGATGAATGCAAATGCACAACTCATGAAGAGGACCCCAGGTACATTAAAACTACTGAGGACGTTTTCCCCTAGGAAGTGATGTATATTATGATGTGGGGGCACTCACTTGAAGTTGTTGTTTTCTAGCTTAACAATACTAATGTCGATACTACACTTTATAATAGCCCTCGTTCCCTATCCCTATCACCCACCCCATCTGATGTCAAGCTGCCTATCACTGTTCTTCACAGTAATATTTCAGAACTACTTATGAATGATTGCAGAATATGAACTTCAAGAAACACTTCCAACTATCTGATGAGTACACTGTATAAAACAGAACACACTTATACTGGTGCTACATTTGTGTCATACGGTTTTATATATACAGGGGGAACATAGGCATGCAGACATACCCCCTATGAGTCAGCCTTCCCAATTCTGAGATATACCCAGAAGCAATTTCAGGAGCAGCCTACAAACATGCTCTAATTATAGGCAACCAGGTCACTGAGTTCACAGATGGGTGAGGAAGCTCACTATATGATACTAGTCAACTTGTGAAAGAAGATAACAAACATATGTGGCAAGCCAGAAATCAAGCATGCCATGGCCTAATGTCCAGTACTTGCTAGAGTAAGTGCTTTGTAAAATCCAATTCCAAGTAACAGAGGAGCAACCAAATGGCATGCACGAAATTTAGGAAGCCTTAAATAAATGCTCAGTAAACCTGAGGAATCACAGAGGAGCAGCACACAGGCATTAACAGAATACTATCAGACATGCTAAATGCTCTGAAGAATGGACAAGAAGTTACAAATGAGCAACCCTTTAGTGCAATTATTTATATGCCATACATAGGCCACCCAGGAGCAAAATAATTGCCACCCAGAGGAAATGCACTGGATACAAGCTGCCATTAGAGATACTCTGTAGAGTCAACCAAGAACACCAGTCGACTAACCCAGAGGCTTGTACTGGATAAAGGATGCCTTGTAATGCTCCGGAGAGTCCACTCTGAAGCTGCAAATGATCAACCGAAAACCATGCACTTTATGAAGGCAGACATGGTAAATGATCTCTACAGTTCATCTAGGACCGACTGGTGCAGTTCACTGGTTACCCACAGGCACAGTCAATGCTGTGTAGAATCCACCAAGGAGAAACTCTCAAACAAGCACTCATTACAGGCAGCCAGGTTGGGTGCTGTTTGAAGTCAATCTGTGACAGACCTGGTGGCAACAACGTAGTTGGTTTTTGGTGCTCCCAGACAGTGGTATCTCCAAAGGGGGTAGGGGTCAGGTGGGGCCTGTGCCCCAGCACAAATTCTTGTGCCTCCCCTCCCGTCTTGCACCCCACCACCACAGCTGCAGGATGTAACAGAAGGCAACACAGAAAAAAACAGCCACTGAACCTTCTTAAATACATTGATTTGTTCAACCACATTTTACTACAAAGAACTGTAGTGTGCTTAAAATGTAGGGATGGGCAGAACTTGCAGAGTTTCTCTCTGCAGAATTCCCCTGAATTATAAAAAACCTTAGTGAGATTCTGTGGAATTGCACCAACGGGCGGAAAATATGCTGCTCAGACAGCAATTTAGTGCTGGTAACGACCATGCATTGCACAAGAGTTGGCAGCCATTCAAGTTGATTTTGATGCCACTCGAGTAGAAAATCTACTCGAGTGGCAGCAAATCTACTTGAATAGCAGACCTTTCTGCCCGCATTCACTTGTGTCCCCTGGCATTATAAATTGGAGCTGCAAGTCTCCTTGGCAACTGGAAATCGCACCAGGGGCTGGCAAATCTCCCTCACGCTCATAAGTGTGCATTGTGGAGCTTGACATTGTTGCTGAGAGGCGCGAATGGCAGAAAAAGTCTTCCACATGCCGGTAGGCAGAATTTGTCGGAAACTCCATGTTACAAGCAAGCATGATGCAGTTACTCAAATTCTGCCAATTCTGTGAGCAGAATAATAATTCCTTTCAGGCCTAATAGAATGTCTAAATCTTAATTTGTATGTTTGTGTGTACATATGTAAATATACATTGATAGATATAGATACATGCAGAACATTCTAAATCAAGAGCTCACATTTTACCTATATATATATATATATATATATATATATATATATATATATATATATATATATATATACACCCCGCCATGCACTGTTATCTTATCAATAATTTTACTGCATCTGTTACATTGATATTATTAATGATGTTAAAAAAGATGTCATGAGTGACATAATATCCAGGGTAATTAGGTGTGCATGGCAAGAGTGCGAGTTATAGTTACCATAGGGCACGAGTTATAGTTACTTAAGATAACTATAACTGCGGTATTTCTATGGTTTTGTGCAAGTACAATGGGAACCTAACTATAGCGTCACTGTAACCTTTGTTTTTTTGAGTGAATTTCTATGTTTTTTAAATTCTATTTCCGAATTATAACATCCCTTGTAACCTTTATTTCTGTAGTGAATTTCTATGTTTTTTGTAACGTGAAGTAATAATTAATTACTTTACGTTAATCCAACCACCGCCACTCATGGCCTTCCAACCCCCTATAAGCATCAAACCCTGAACCACGCATGGCCTTGGCCATGCAAGGTAGGGGTTGGCCCACCCTCCATTAGTACCCCATGCCATACACAGCCTTTGGCCATGTGCAGTGTGGGTTAGTGAAGAACCTGACCTGTGGCCAGGCCCTGCAGCTAACACTCCCCAAGGCTTCCCTTCCTACCCACTTTAGGTCTGAGCCCCATTCCCCAGGGCCAGGCCAATTATTGAAAGAGGGAGTGGGGCAACCTGGCCTCCTCCCCTAAGTGATTTTAGCCCCAGGGACCCAACCCTCCGGGGCCTGCCTAATTATTTTAAGGGAAAGGGGAGCCACATGACCCCACTCCCAGGCTGATTGTGGCCCCAGGGACACCAACCCCTGGGGCCCTTTTAATTATTAGAAGGGGAGGGAGCCATGTGGTCTTCCTCCCTGTGCCAATTTTGGTCTTGGAGACCCCACTCCTTAGGGCCTGGACAATCATTAAAAGAGGGAAGAGCCACTAGGCCACCCCTCCCCAGACCGATTTTGGCCCCGGTGACCCCATCCCCCGGATTCTGGCCAATTATTATTAGGAGAGTGGGCCATGGGGCCCTCCTCCCTTGGCTGATTTTGGTGTTGGGGAAACCATCCTCTAGGGCCCGGACACTCATTAAAAGAAGGAGGGGCCACGCAAACCCCTGGCCAATATTGGCCCCAGGGACCCCCTTCTCTAGGGTCCTTACAATGATTAAAAGGGGGAAGGGGACACACTGAGTTGATTATGGCCTTGGGGACCCATCCCATGGGGCCTGGCCTATTAACTAAAGTGGAGAGGGGGCCACACAGCCCCCTTCCCGGGTCGATTTTGGCACTGGGAGCCTCATTCCTGGGGCTGGCCATTATTAAAAGTGTGGGTGGGCCATGTGCCCTCACTTGGCTGATTCGGCCCCAGGACCCCACCCCCCACCAGGGCCCCACCCAGGGCACTCAGTGTACTTTAATGGGGACCGCAGGGAAGTCTGAATGCCCCTGCTGTCCCAAGCGGCTTCCTACCTGTTGCGGGAGCCACCACTGCTCCCTCACACAGGAAGCTGATAAATATGCCGCTTCCTGCATGCAGGAGCAATCCTTTTATCAGTTTCCCTGTTTGCATGTTAGTGGGCAATGGAAGAGATGAAAACTGTTCTCCCAACAAGCAGAAGCAGTTTTCCAGCTCCTGCTTGCTGGGAGTTAGTGTTTGCTCTTGCTTCTCAGTTATCATCCTAGGGTGGGCACCACAGGAGAAAGCAGGAGCTGGCAAAGGGGGATGAGGGGGTCACAGTTCCCAAGCCCAATAATGGTTCTATGAGGGGGACTGAACGCCCCCCCCTTTAATATCAGAGGGCCTGCCCCGGTGAGGTGATGGTCCTTGGGGCCATAAATGGCCTGGTGAGTCTGTGCGGCCCCTTTCTATGTTTTTAAGTTTGTAAAGGGGATGTGGTGGTGGCCAGGGCTTCTAATGGCCACAGGAGGGGGTCCTCACGGCCTCTCTCCATTCTAATAATCAAGTCCCAGAGTGGTGGTGGTCCCCGGGGCTCAAAAGAGCCCAAAAGGAGGGGGGGCATGAGCCTTTTTTTCAGCTGTGGCCGTGTCCCAAAATGTGTGCAAACACTTTCTGGCTGAAGTGTTGGCAGCCAATCAGATCTCAGCATGAGATCTCCAGGTTCCACAGATCCTCCACATCCCTAGATACACAAATGTGTTTTGCTTTAAATACCCTAAAACTACTGAACAGATTTACACCATATAACAAAAAGGGATCTTTCTGAACCAAGAGCCACCTTTCTGGAAAATTTGGTGTAATTCCGTCCAGCTGTTCAGATGAAGTCATGTTCAAAATCCCTATGGGAAATTGAATGTGGATGTGGAAAAAGCGTTTTGGGACACCTCTTTTTCTTGCCCTCCCCTTGACAAATCACCCTAAAACTTTAAAGGCAGCAGCTGAACTGACTGTTGTACTAATTTTGAAAATGTCATAAAGATTCGGCAAAGGTAATATAGATATATATAGAAAATGTACTTTCTATATTAGAAAAAAACTACTGTCTAAAAATTAAAAAAAACCTTGCCAGGCACATCTTATGACTTCACATATTACATCACTCTTCACCTGTTAAATAAATGACAGAATAAATTAACCCTTGGCGGCTGCATTTAAGAAATCATACTGCGAAAAAACAGGGTTAACATGGAATTTGCACCATTTTAGTACATGTGAAAAACTAGTTCTGTTTAACATATGCGCTGATGGTCTCATAAGTTAAACATCTTGCACATTTTATTGCATTAGCAGGCAGTCCTTCAGGCTTGAATCTCCCAGAGACACCACAACTGTAAACCATCACAGAGCGCTTTCTAAGAAATGCAATCCCCATGGAGGCCATCCCATGAAATCGATGGGTCCAAAGAACCCTGCAGGTATCCTTAAGTAACAGACAGAATCTGGAACTACCAACCCACTGCTTGGAAAGTCTCTGTTCTTTTCCATAGGCAGGTTGATGAAATACCTCGGGCAGTGGACATGACTATTGTTCACAAGGTCAACTGGACAGAAAATAGGCATGGACAGCAAAATAAAAG
The DNA here is from genome assembly GCF_031143425.1 of Pleurodeles waltl. Classification (NCBI taxonomy): domain Eukaryota; kingdom Metazoa; phylum Chordata; class Amphibia; order Caudata; family Salamandridae; genus Pleurodeles; species Pleurodeles waltl. The sequence goes on from NC_090449.1 coordinate 927,835,492, forward strand.
TGTCCCTCATTAGCAAATCAAATCATTGAACAAGTGGCCCGCATTGGCAAACTGGGGCAGTTTTGAATTTGTAAAGAAATGCTGAATCTGTGTTTTGAAAGGTAGTGGAGACGGCATACGTTTGTGCTTGCTGCAGCCAATCTTGTAGCAATATCAGGAAATCAACTGTAAGAACAGGGTCACCAACCCATAAAACAGGTGCACAAACAGCCCAAAAAATGGCCCACACACTGACCGCTTGGACCAGCCCATCAGACACTGCCTGGTTGCCCAAAAGGTCTGTCCGAAACTGACTGTTCCAAGACAGTATGGCGAGATGTCATCTTCCTAAAGTAAACAAAAAAAATGTGATGGATGGAATGCTTGAATTAATTTTATCTACTGGTAATTACTCGGGCCACATTCCAATCCATCGTTATTGTGCACATCATGCCAACTCAGTTTGGATCCAGCCATTTGTAAATAAGTCTTGATCCTGCTCCACTGGAAACAGTCCAGCCGAACTGCCAGGCCAGGTCCTCCCGGAATTGAAATAAAAGCAACCCAGGACCGGTTTCGCTCCTGTTAAAGGCTCATCAGCTCGCTATAGCTTGGTTCCAGTGACATAGTGTGCACAGGACCTACGTCTGGGCATACCCCTCCCACTCAGGAGTACACAAAACATGTGATGTATGGAATACTTAAATAAATCTCAGACACTAGTAATTACTCCTGGTTGCATACCAATGCACCATTTCCAGTGCCTGAGATTAATTGAAGCTTTCCATCCATTACCCTATTGTTGTTGCAGTTGAAGCCCTAAGCACGATGAGTATGCCCAGAAGTAGGTCCCGTGCTTACTGTGCCACTAGAGCTATACCTGGCTGATAAGATCTTATCAGGGTGACACCGGTCGTAGGCTGCTTGTATCCCAGTTCAGGAAGGACCTGACTTGGCAGTTGGACTGGATTGTTCCCATAAGGAGCAGGGTCAAAGTAGATTTGAATATGGTTGGGTCCAAACTGAGGTAGCATGGTGGCCAAAAAATGATGGATTGGGATGCTGCCTGAGCTATTGCCAGTGGCTATTGATTCAAGCATTCCATCCATCACCTTGTGCAGTTGATGCCCTGAGTGAAACGAGTATACCCAGTTGTGGGTCTCATGCTCACTGTGCCACTGGTATAAAGCAATATCTGACTGATGAGCCATTATCAGGGCAAAACAAGTTCTAGGTTGGCTGTATTCCAGTTTAAGGAGGACCAGACTTGGTAGTTTGGACTGTGCAGGGTCAAGGCTGACTTGCATTTGGTTGGGTCTAAACTGAGGTGGCATGGTGTGCGAAAAATGAGGGATTGTGATGCAGCGCTTAGCAATTGCCAGTGACTGAGATTAATTTAAGCATTTCATCCATCTCTTTGTTGTTGTTGAGATATCAACTTCCTGCTTTACTGGGCAGTATTTGTTCTCCATGGATTTACTGGTCAAGGGATTGTGGGTGAGGGCACTGTACAGAGAATGTTAATTCTGCTGCACAGCACTTGAGGCAGAGCCCAAACTTGCAACTCTGTGACAAGCAAGTAGCCCAAAATCGGACATGCACACACTAAAAGTGTATAATAATCTACTGTCGATCTTGTAGTGTACATTAGGGCTAGACTTGAAACTAAAATCAGCACAGGCGAACAATGATTAAACCATCCCTATACTGCAGGAGGTTAAATATTGAGGCTCTGGGGCTATGCTTGGTCATGGCAGTCCTTCCTGCTGTGTATTCAGCAGCTAAATGCAGTATTCCGTGTAAAAGGCAGAATGGCACACAATGAGTCTGTTCCTAGATTACATAAAATTACTCTCACTACATTGTTTCGAGTGTGCTGGACCATTTATGCAATTCCATCCACAAAACTGTAGGAATCACAATTTATTAAGCATTGCACATACTCATTAAAGGCTCACCTTTCCTCAAAATAGTAAACTGTTTCAGAATCTCACAAGTTGTCACTCTTCTTCTTTCGTCTTCTTGTTTAATTGTACTCACAAGCTATGTATTTTACCCAATGTATAATTATTAAACTCAAAACGGTTCACAAACAACAGGATGTAGCTCAATAATAAACTAAGCTGCCGCTCATTACTAGTTTTTCCTCGTTTAAAATGTAAATTCTTCAAAACTGTTCATCATCTCATGTTTAGGTCTCACTCTTCTTTTGCATAATCATGAATAAGATTATGGGCAACGAGGTACAGGAAAAGGTGTGATAGGAAATGGAAGATTTAACTTCGAACATTCGATGCTGATCACAGTAATGCTTCTTTGATCCATTTCCTTTTCAGAAAGCATTGTGCCCTTCAGGTGCAATGTAACAGAACAACACTTAGGTTGCACATTCTGGCTAAAAATATAGAGGTGACTGAGAGGTGGTGCAAGAAGGTGTTTTTAGGACACAGAGCTTTTAAAAGCCACTTTTATGTCAGATCTACAGCTACAAGAAATGGGTGAAGATGTCTTATTATGTTCAGGGTTATAATGCTTACTCTCAGTCTTTGCTAAAGTATACATGTACATGTCAACAAATATCTTCAAATAATTAACATATTTTTGATGTCAACAAGAAAATAATGTAATATCTACAAAAATGGAATCACGACCATGGCGGAAACTGACAACATAGACAGCCACTTTAACACTCCGACCGCCATGACGGTAGAAACAAACACCGCAGCGGTAACCGCCAAGAGACAGACGGAACACAATGTACCGCCCACTCTATTACAAGGCACCAATCCGCCAGATTTTCCGGGGCGGTACCAACGCCATCAAAAGCACGGCGGAAACAGTCTTTGGAACGGAAACCACTCACCTCGCGACACTCAACGAGGAACCAGGGCGCCATGGAGCCCTAGTTACAGGTCCTGCCCATGTTGGTTTACCTCCTGTTTTACCAGGAGCAGCAAAGACTTCCGGCGACGACCATGGTGAGTACTGCACCTAGCACACAGGGGAGGGGGGAGGAAAGAGAGAGTGAAACACACACACGCAACACGCAACACCCCCACCCTCACCCACAACAACATACACACAAACACGTGCAGCAACTTGACATTTACACCCTGTCACCCTCTGGAAGAACGCAAGGACAAAATGAAATGATTGTAACGAGTGTAATCATCGAAAAATCAGATAGTCCAAATTTTAAATCATCAGTATGTACAAATATGTACATCAACTACACATGTCCGGATAGTAATGAAATCATTGTACGTGGACCAGTGGTCCACTGGTCCCAAAATGCATGGGCGAAGCCCACACATGATACCTGACTCGAAACGGAGAGAACACTGCTGGGGCATCAGATCGAAAATAAACAGGCACCTCAGGGGGAAGGGGAGGGGGGCACCTAAGCCAGATGAATGGACGATGCCCCTGCTCCACGAGGGGCCTCCATGCCCACAGTTTGGTCCTGGCGAGTGCAAAGCCACAGTCTCTCAAGTCCCTCCAGTGGGTGGTTTGCCCACTGCTTTATCCTGGGGAGTGCAGAGCCAGTCTCTCAAGTCTCTCCAGTGGGTGGTTTGCCCACTGCTTTATCCTGGGGAGTGCAAAGCCACAGTCTCTCAAGTCTCTCCAGTGGGTGGTTTGCCCATTGCTTTATCCTGGGGAGTGCAAAGCCACAGTCTCTCGAGTGGATGTCATTCTCCACTGGTTCTGGAGGGGGCTTTGTGTCCAGAGTGCTTCATCCTGCCAAGGACTGTGTGAGTGGATGCTTTTCTCCACTGGTTCTGGAGGGGGCTTTGTGCCTAGTGTGCTTCATCCTGCCAAGGACTGTGTGAGTGGATGCTTTTCCCCAATGGTTCTGGAGGGGGCTTTGTGCCCAGAGTGCTTCACATGCAGTGTGGCAGGTCCCATTCCCTCACCTGGGTGTGTGTGCCACAAGAGTGCCTGGGAACAGGTAGCATGATACTCCATGGAGGCAGAGACACACTCCACCCTGCTGCGACTTCGCCTGCCACCTGCAGGTACAAACAGTGCTGGGTGTCGTGCCTCATGTACGCTTTGCAGGATCCATGATGTTTCCTGCAGCCTCGGACGGCTGGCCCTTGGGGATGATAGCCATGTCAGCTGTGGTGGCACTGTCTGAGCACGTCGCGGGGCTGGTGGCGCTGGTTGCGGCAGTGTCTGTGGCAGAGATGCTGGCGGTGGTGAATGTGTCAGCACCTGTGGAGGGAGACAGCAGGACGTCTCCTGCAGCCTCAGATGGCTGCCCACTGGGGATGACGCTGGGGACTGTTGCTGAGGCAGCAGACGTGCAGGTGGCGGTGCAGGTTGCCAGAAGGGGTGACTCTGGGCCCTTAGCCGGAGGCTCCGTGCCCTGTCCTGACTTCCCCTTCGCTTTGTGTCCCTTCCCACCTTTGATGTCGCTGCTGGTCCCTTGGCACTGTCCCATTTTGGCTTGGAGGAGCCCTTGCTGGGTGGTTGGTGCGGCTTTTCCCGACGGCATGTGGGCATCTTCTTCCCCTTGGCAGGTGGCGGAATGGGCTGATCCTTGGCCTCGCTAGGTGGCACACTGGCAGCCCTGATGGGTGCCGCCCGCGATGTGACAGGACTTGCCAAGACCACAGTGCTGGAGGATTTGGTGGCTGAGGTGCTGGGCTGGGACCTGGACAGCCTGGCCCTAGGGGAACGACGGGTGGGGGAGGTGTAGGGAAGAGGTTAATGTTAGCCAGGAAGAGTTTCTTAGCCACACTGGGATGGGAAGATGGAGGGTGTTTGGGAGTGGAGGAAGAGGTAGTGGTTGTAGGAGGTGTACGTCTCCTGAATTTGGGGGAAGGCGCATGGGCTGGAGGCTGTTGTGAGGTGGATGGCTGTTGGGTGGGTGTGTACCTGTGTTTGTGTATTTTGGGAGGTGGGCTCACAGACACACTGGGAGATGACACAGGGGATGTGGAAATGGTAGTGGGGGTGGTGATTGCACGTGAGCGGTGTGTGGTGATGGGCGTGCTGGTGATGGAGGTAGTGGATGAAGACGTAGTGCATGCAGGTGTGAGTGGAGACGAGACAGGGAGGGAGGAGGAGGAGGACGTGGAGGAGGGGGACACAGTGGAGGCAGTGGATGTTGGTGTGTCTGCATGGGGATGGTGCTTGTGTGAGTGCCTGTGGGATGTGTGGTGCTTATGTTTGCCATGTCCACTCTTGTGTGTTGATGAGTGTGCATGCTGGTCTGATGGTGTGCCTGGGATAGGCTGAGGTACAGGGGATTGGGCCTCAGTAGAGGAAGTTGGAGGGGGAGGCTGGACACAGGGACAATGGCTGCCATCAGTGCTGAGGCCAGAGCCTGAAATGCTCTCTGTAAGGCCGCCACGTCAGAATGAATGTCCTCCAGGTATGCATTTGTTTGCTGCAAATGCCTCTCGACACCCTGGATGGCATTCAAAATGGTTGATTGCCCAACAGTGAGGGATCTCAGGAGGTCAATAGCCTCCTCACTGAGGGCAGCTGGGCTGACTGGGGCGGGGCCTGAGGTGCCTGGGGCAAAGGAGATGCCCACCCTCCTGGGTGAACGGGCACGAGAAAATCGATGAGGGGCTGCTGGGAGAGCTCCCATCAGAGGAGGAGTTGCTGTCTCTGGTGTCTGCTCCTGTCCCCGTCGTGGAGCTCCCCTCACCCTCAGTCCCACTGGTGCCTTCTGACTCCATAAATTCACCCTCCAGGGCCATGTGGGTTGCAGCTCCCTCCTGCTCCGGTGCCTATGCTCCTCCGCCAGATGATGCTAATGCACGCAAGGATAGGGTGACAAAACAAAAAGGGGGGGAAGACAGAGGAGACACATGGTCAATGCCTGCAACACCACTACGCACTAAGCCATGCACTAACAGTGCAGGGGAAAAGCACATGCCCATGGGGGACTCTGTCTAGACCCATTTCATGCACAGCTGGAACCCATAGGAACCCATAGGAGCCTGACTAGGTGTCGAGAGGCACTACCACCTTTGGGGTTGGAGTGGGACTGAGCCTGCAAATCAATGGATCTACCTTTGCCCATCTTCCCTGGCCTAGGGGAACCCACAGCCTAACTCCCCCACCCAGACACCTCGTCAAGCGCGCAGAGTCAGCTGAATGAGACTGTACTCACCCCCTTGTGGGTGCTTTGATGCCCTCAAGCACCCATCCAACTCAGGATATGCCACCGCCAGGATCTGGTACATCAGGGGGGTCATGGTGCGACGGGCACCCCTTCCACGTTGGAAGGCCATCCCCAGCTGGGCCTCCGCCGTCTTCTTGCTCCAGCGGCGCAGGTCCTCCCATCTTTTACGGCAATGGGTGCTCCATCTATGGTAGACCCCCAGGGTCCGCACTTCCTTGGCGATGGCACGGCAAATACCCTTCTTCTGGTGGGCGCTGACCTAGAGGAATAGTGAAGTAAAAAAAGGATGTTACTCCCCCATACAGTTCTTCTCACACATTGCCCACAAACCTTCCACCCTGGCCCAGAAGAACACACACTCACCATCCTCACATGCTGGCCTGTCCCCCCATCTCTTCCATCCACGACACTCCATACAATCATGTCCCATCCACCATGCACACAGTTCACTCACGTGTTTATCTGGAGGACCGTAGAGTAGCATGTACTGGGGGAGGACCCCATCCACCAGTTTCTCCAACTCCTCCGCAGTGAAGTCAGGTGCCCTTTCCCCAGAAACTGTAGCCATTCTCGCTTCCAGACGCAGGTCACAGCAGCACTTGCAGTGTAGGTCCTCTCCTGTTGAAGGTCAGGTATCAAGTGAGGGAACTGATAGAAAATGGCGGTCACGTCCGCGGCGATGCGTACTGTCACCACTGGCGTACATCGTCATTGGCTCCTGGAACCCATAGGGGCCCAATGATAACCAATGCTGAATTGCACAGCGATCTTTGACCGCCTACTGCAACGCTGCACAATGCCAGCGCAGTTACCTCATTTTCCCTTGTCCCTCCTTAAAGGTCAGGCATCCGCCATTTCAGGGGGCCACATGGCAGGCCAACTAACTGCATCACAGCTATTTTGGCCTGGAATACGGACAGACAAAGGCACACAGAGATTATTTCATGATTGTGCTAAACAGCCTTGTGAAACCTATGTGGTGTATGACCCTCTGCTCACTCTTCTCCTCCATAGGGCACGTCCACTGGGGCAGGTGATGAGATGGCAGCATCCCCCGGTGTACAGACCCCTGGTGGACCTGTCAACAATGGAAGACAGGCACATCGTTATCACTTACAGACTTGATCATGCCACAATCCAGGAACTGTGTTCCCAATTGGAGCCAGACCGGATGTCAGCTATCTGCCATCCCACAGAAATCCCCCCTCTAGTGCAGGTCCTGTCAGTGCTCCTTTTCCTGGCAGGTGGGTCCTTTCAAACAACAGTGGATATGGCATCAGGATGTCACTGCCAATGTTCTCTAACGTGTTGTCCAGAGTGTTATCTGCGAGGTAAAATTACACTTGAAGACTATTTTGCAGAAAACTTGATAAATATTGTCAAGGTTTATTTGAGGAGTTTGATAGTAGACCGTTCCAGTGGAGGTTTGGCAAGGCTACAGAGTTTAATGAATGAATAAACCTTATGTTTACAAGGCTCCTGTTTAAGATACCAAAGTCAAAAGAAAAACGAACTTTAACAAGCAATTATTTACAAATACCAAGGTTATAAACGAAGGGCGAGTTTAATGGAGAAATGAATGTTAAAAAGTAAGCATTTACTAATGCAACGGTAATAAACCAAAGTAGAGTTTAAAAGAGAAACGAACTTTAATAAACAAGCATTTACAAATATAAGTTATCGACAGATGTCGAACTAAGAAAGGAGAAACTAACTTTAATAAACAAGCATTTACAAATACAAGCTATCAACACATGTCGAAGTAAGAAAGAAGAAGCGAACTTTAATAAACAAGCATTTACAAATACAAGTATTGACAGAAGTCAAAATAAGACAGGAGAAACAAACTTTCACAAGCAAGAATTACCAATGCAATAAACGTAATTGAGCTCTCTAATGTAAAGTAGAAACCAACTAACATCAGCTGATTTGGAGAACGCATTATCACCAACTATATATATATATATATATATAGAAACATAAAACCAATCTCTAACAAAGGTTGAGAAGTTCTTCCAGAATCAGTAATAAGCATTTTTAAGAAGAGCTTATCATTCATAGAGAGAAGCAAGGCTACAGAGAACTCAGGGTGAGTGAAGAAATAATAGAATTAAAGAGAATTAAGTGTTAAGAGTAGAAAGTGTAAAACTAATGTTGTATGTCCCTAGTAATTGCGACTGTGACTCTTGCAGGTGCTGCATCCAATCTTAGACGTGAAGAGGCAGACTGAGTACTGACGTTCATCATCTCAGTGGCAGTCTCTCTACAATCCCATTCCCCTTTACCCCTCCGGGGTACTAAGGACGAAGGATTAAAATTTGTTGTGAGTATCTCGGGTCGGGAGTGAGGAGTTATCTTCTGCTTCTGAGGAAATCGAATTGAAGAATCCTGACAGATTGAAGTGCCATCACCCTAATTTTAGGGAAAAAACAGATTTGCTCCTGAGCAGAATGGCAGAAGGAATTGATATAAAAGCATTAGCCACCATTTTGGAAGGGTTACAGAAACAATTCAATAACACCATAGAAGAAACAGTCCAAATAAAACAGCAAATAAATGAGTTAGGGAACACCGCTAAATCAAATAAATCTGTGTTTTCACAAATCCCTAGCCCTTCACAGTCTGCAGGTATATCCACTCAAGTAATTCATGCGGTTTCCCCTATTATTCCTTTGGCTCAACCTGAGCGCTTCGGTGGGGATCCAAATAAGGCGCAGATTTTTCTGGCCAAATGCTCATTGCATTTTTTATGTAGACCAGTCATTTTTTCCGAAGACCAGTCCAAAGTGGCATTTATATTGTCTTATCTGATAGGTGATGTGGCCGCATGGTGAATGCCAATAATTTCCAGAAATGATCCTGTTTTATATAATTTCCAAAATTTCAAGGAAGAGTTCTTAAGAATATTTGATTGGCGAACTGCAGCTCAAGCCACTGACAATGAACTATTGGAAATCAGGCAAGGTAATAAAGATCTAGTAGCCTATCTGGCTCATTTCAATAAACTCATTGTAGAGACTGCCTGGCCAGAGTCAAAAAGAGCCGCCATATTTTATCGTGTACTGAGAGATGAATTGAAAGATGCCTTAGCACAAGTTCCAAATAGACCCACCTAAATTTCGGAGTTAATTGATCTTGTGTTACAGATTGACCACCGGTTAACCAAACTAAGAGCAGAAAAGAGAAGAGAATATCGACCATTTCCCCTGAGAATTGATCGTGTAAGAAATGATCATACGAGAGCCGGAGAAGGGATAACGATAGAAGAACCAATGCAAATTGGTTCCATCCGAGGTCCTTTATCTAAGGAAGAAAAAGAGAAAAGAAGAGTGAATCAACTATGTTTATATTGTGGTGCATCTGGGCATTTTGTTAAAAACTGTCCCAAGAGACCCAAAGCTCTTCAGTCGGGAAAAGGCCAGCTTCATCAGTAGAGGGAGTTGCCCTGATGAAAGCAGAACCCAAGACAACTCCTTTAGATCAACGAGTGGCAAATACCTTACAAACCGCAGCACCGCATTTGGTACAAACAGTATCAGTTAAGACCCTTGAGAAGGAAATTCAAGGGATCTCAGTTATGATAGACTCTGGAGCTACGGGCAACTTCTGTGATATCAAATACGCTTGTAAAATGGGTATTCGATTTATCAAGAAATCTTTGGAAGTAGTAAAAGGTGTGGATGGAACCAATCTTTCTTCAGGGACCCATTTCCCATGAGACCGAACCAATTCTGATGCAAGGTTTTGGTGGGCATCACGAGCAGATATTCTTTAATTTGATAAATGCTCCACAATTTCAACTCATTTTGGGTCTGCCCTGGCTTACAGAACATAATCCACAAATTGATTGGAGCAAGAGAACGATCACGATGAATTCCTCTTACTGCAAAGAGAATTGCTTTCATGTTGAAGTGGAAGTGTCCACCAAGTCCCAAGCGGCCTGTTTATCATCACACTCTTCAATGATCTGTGCACTAAAAACAACAGAAATCCCAAAAGAATATGAGGATTTAGTAGTCGTTTTTGATTAAAAGGAGGCTGAGAAACTGCCGCCACATCGACCCTACGACTGCAAAATTGAACTGGAGCCAGGTGCGATATTGCCATGTAGCAGAATATACGCATTGACCGAAGCAGAGAACCAACATTTAAAGGAGAATTTGGATCAATATCTTGCTAATGGTTTTATTCGTCCTTCTGAATCCCCAGTGTCATCCCCACTATTTTTCATACCAAAGAAGGATGGGGGTCTTCAAGCTTGCATTGATTATCGAGCCCTCAATCAGGTTACCATCAAGAATCGATACCCACTGCCTTTAGTGTCAGTTTTATTAGATCAAGTAAAGAATGCTAGAATCTACACCAAATTGGACCTGCGAGGAGCATATCATTTGATACGAGTGGCTTCAGGGGATGAATAGAAAACCGCTTTTCGGACTCAATACGGATTATTTGAATATCAAGTGATGCCTTATGGGTTATGCAATGCTCCCGCTGCTTTCTAACATTTCGTTAATGATATATTACGAGAATTCCTCGACCGGATTGCCGTGGTTTATATAGATGACATTTTAATCTTTTCCGACAATCTACAGGAGCACATTTCCCATGTTTGATCCATCCTCACAAGGTTGCAAGAAAACCATCTCTATGTAAAATTGGAGAAGTGTGCATTTCATGTGGAACGAGTTGAGTTCTTAGGATTCAGGAGTTAGAATGGATCCTACCAAGATAAAGACAGTGCAACATTGGCCTTCTCCTTGCAATGTCAAAGAGATCCAGAGTTTCTTGGGGTTCGCTAATTTTTATAGAAGATTCATATCCAATTTTTCTCAAACAGTTACACCCATTACTCGATTGTTGAAGAAAGGAGTTAAGTTTGAGTGGACAAAAGAAGCTAAAAATGCTTTAAATTTTTTGAAGAATTCCTTCGTCTCAGCTCCAATCTTGCTCCACCCCAATCCGGATGAGCCATATTATGTGGAGGCAGATGCTTCAGATGTTGCCATAGGAGGTATCCTTTCCCAGCGTCATAAAGATACAGGTCAATTACATCCAGTGGCCTATTTCTCTCAAAAATTAACACCACCAGAGATAAATTATTCAATTGCGGATAAGGAGCTATTGGCAGTCAAAGAAACTTTTTGTGAGTGGAGGCATTACATTTTGGGAGCTAAGCATAAAGTGACCGTTTACACGGACCACCGAAATTTACAGTTTTTAAAATCAGCTCGAACTCTAACAGCTAGGCAACTGCGTTGGTCCCTATATTTTGCAGACTTTGATTTTGTTATCACTTTCAGACGAGGATAAGTAAATGGAAAGGCAGGTGCTCTATCTCTAATTTATACCGGTGCAGTTAAAGAGCCTCCAGAAAAAGAATTGATTATTCCACAAGAGAAGTTCATATCTGCCATATTGTGTGAAGATTTAACCAAAGAAATTCAAGAAAACTTAACATTTGAAGGAATGCTGAAGTGGTCCAAAGAAGGCCAAGCAAGAGAAATCAAAAATGGTTTGCCATACTTTAAAGGTGCACTGTATGTTCCGACTGGGGCTGCAAGAAAAGATTCTTCAGGCTTATCATGATGATCAATTGGCTGGACACAAAGGAATTCAAAAAACTCAAAATCTGATACAACGAGAATTTTGGTGGCCAAAAATGAAAACTCAGATAAGACAATATGTGTCAACTTGTGACAAATGTCAAAGAGGGAAATCAAATAGAACAGCTTCACAAGGTATGTTAAGACCTTTGCCCACTGCACCCCATGCTTGGCATACTGTTACTATGGTATAGTGGACCTCCCTAGTAGCCAAGGTTTTAACACTATCCTAGTTTTTGTAGACACTTTAACTAAAATGGCGCATCTCATTCCTTTGAAAGAAATCCATCGAGCCCCACAGGTTGCACAGTTGTTTACACAACACATAGTACGCGCCCATGGTATCCCAAAAATTCTAGTTTCAGACAGGGGGTCCCAATTGGTTTCTCGCTTTTGGAAGGCTTTTAGTAAAAGATTAGGAATTGATTCTCGTTACTCTACCAGTTACCGTCCTAAAACCGATCGGCAAACAGAGAGAGTGAATCAAGAGTTAGGACAGTATTTAAGACTCAATTTATTTGATCAAGAGAAGGAATGGCCCGAGTTGATGTGGGCAGCTGAATTTGCTTACGATAATGCTGTTCATTCCACCACTGGGTTCACCCCCTTTTATCTGAACCATGGTAAACATCCTAATGTAATGTTGGGAAAAAAGATGATTCAGTGCCTGCAGTAGAAGAGATGGTGAGGGATTTGCAGACCACGTTAGTTAGGGCTAGAAAAAACATAATTCAAGCAAAAGATTCATATAAGACTCAGGCTGATAGAAAAAGAAGAGAGAGACCCATTTATTCGAAAGGAGACAAAGTTTGGTTATCCACTCGTCATTTACGTCTCATAGGAAATCGCAAATTTCAGCCATGATTTATAGGCCCATTTAAAGTTGACAATATGATCAATCCAGTGGCAGTTAATTTGCAGTTGCCAGCTCATCTATGGACACATCCTGTTTTCCATGTCTCCTTGTTAAAGAACAGTCCTCCAAATTTACGTCAAAACTCCCCTCCAAGTCCTAGCCAGATTAGCTCTGCAGAAGAGTATGAGGTCAATCAAATCTTAGATTCCAAAATCTGTAATGGCAAGCTTTATTATCTAATTGATTGGAAAGGTTATGGTCCAGAGGAACGATCCTGGGAGCCACACGAGTATGTACATGCTTCAAGATTAGTGAGAAACTTTCATAGAACCTACCCAAGCAAACCTAAATTGGAGAACTGTTCCTTGAGGGGGAGTACTGTCATGACCACACAAACTTGCCAAATCAAATCAAAGAAATGCTTGAGAAAAGCAAAGAGATATCCTCAGTGGAGTCAGCAAAGCGCCCACTGGAAGAAGGTTTTCAGAGTAATCTTGCACTTATTTCAAAGAAAGAATCAAGAAGAGAAGATTCAAGATGGCCATCGTGAGTCCTGAAGGTTAGTTACAATTCTAGTCTTGCAATCGGTTGGTTGCTAGGTTACAAGCTCACCAGCTGGAAGCTTGGCACTTCAACTGAGGTCCGACAGGAATCAGCTGTGTGGAGAGAGAGTGCGCTTCAGAGCAGAAACTCCTGTGAGGTAAAATTACACTTGAAGACTATTTTACAGAAAACGTGATAAATATTGTCAAGGTTTATTTGAAGAGTTTGATAGTAGACCGTTCCAGTGGAGGTTTGGCAAGGCTACAGAGTTTAATGTATGAATAAACCTTATGTTTACAAGGTTCCTGTTTAAGATACCAAAGTCAAAAGAAAAACAAACTTTAACAAGCAAGTATTTACAAATACCAAGGTTATAAACGAAGGCCGAGTTTAACGGAGAAATGAATGTTAACAAGTAAGCATTTACAAATGCAACAGTAGTAAACCAAAGTAGAGTTTAAAAGAGAAACGAACTTTAATAAACAAGCATTTACAAATACAAGTTATCGACAGATGTCTAAGTAAGAAAGGAGAAACTAACTTTAATAAACAAGCATTTACAAATACAAGTTATCAACACATGTCGAAGTAAGAAAGAAGAAGCGAAGTTTAATAAACAAGCATTTACAAATACAAGTATTGACATAAGTCAAAATAAGACAGGAGAAACAAACTTTCACAAGCAAGAATTACCAATGCAATAAACGTAATTGAACTCTCTAATGTAAAGTAGAAACCAACTAACATCAGCTGATTTGGAGAATGCATTATCACCAACTATATATATATATATATATATATATATATACATATATATAGCAACATAAAACCAATCTCTAACAAAGGTTGAGAAGTTCTTCCAGAATCAGTAATATGCATTTTTAAGAAGAGCTTATCATTCATAGAGAGAAGCAAGGCTACAGAGAACTCAGGGTGAGTGAAGAAATAATAGAATTAAAGAGAATTAAGTGTTAAGAGTAGAAAGTGTAAAACTGATGTTGTATGTCCCTAGTAATTGCGACTGTGACTCTTGCAGGTGCTGCATCCAATCTTAGACGTGAAGAGGCAGACTGGGTACTGACGTTCATCATCTCTGTGGCAGTCTCTCTACAATCCCATTCCCCTTTCCCCCTCCGGGATACTCAGCACGAAGGATTAAAATTCTTTGTGAGTAGCTCGGATCGGGACTGAGGAGTTATCTTCTGCTTCTGAGGAAATCGAATTGAAGTATCCTGACAGCCAGATAATCGTGGCATGCTGTATGTTGCACAACCTGGCTTTGTGACACCTGGTGCCTTTTCTGCAGTAGGATGGGTCTGATGCTGGTCTTGTGGCAGCAGCGGAGCCTGTGGACAGTGAAGAAGAGAAGGCAGAAGAAGAAGATGTAGACAACCGAAACAACATCATCATGCAATACTTCCAGTGAGACACAAATAAGAGGATGGCACTGCTTCAGACATCTCATATTACTGTAGGACATAGCCTTAATCTGCCTTTTTACCTCTGTGTATGGACCCTGATATGTCACTTTGCCTTTCCATTTCACAGATCTGGGTCCCACCTTGTGCTCTCTGCTATGTTTACTGCTGCCCATCAACTGTGTAACCATGGTATGTGAACATGAACATTGACATTGCTAGATTTCCGAAACGTTGCAATTACACATTTGTGAAAGTACAGACTGACTCCAAATTGATTTGTGATTCAAGGGTGTTTATTTCTGTGCTAATAAGTGGAGTGGGGTGTGCAATGGGCTGGGGTGATAGTGGAGGAATGTCCATGGTAGAGTTCAGTTTCTTGGTCTAACAGGTGCAATGTCCATGGGGGCATAGGAAGTGGAGCAATGGCAGTTTAAGGTGGACAGAGTGACAAAGTGGGACAGAAGAGTGACAATCAGGAGGGTCTTATTTCCTGGCAGGGGTCTTGGCAATGTTCTCTGTCTTGTTCCTGGATCTCAGGGACCGTTTGCGGGGTGATTCTACTCCTGCAGGGGGTTGGGTGCTGGTGGCCTGTTGGTCCTGTGTCGGGCCCCCTGTCCACTTGCGCTGACGGAGGTGGAGGGCTGTTCATTGTCCAGGATAGTGTCAGGGGCCCGTTTGTGTGCCACTGTGTCCCTCATGGTGTTGGACAGGTCTGCCAGCACCCCTGCAATGGTGGCCAGGGTGGTGTTAAGGTACTTCAAGTCCCCCCTGATCCCATGGTAGTGTTCCTTCTGCAGCCGCTGAGTCTCCTGAAACTTGGGCAGTACCGTGCCCATGGTCTCCTGGGAATGGTGGTATGCTTCCATGATGTTGGAGAGTGCCTCGTGGAGAGTGGGTTCCATGGGGCTGTCCTCCCGCTGTCGCACAGCAGTCCTCCCACCTTCCCTGTTGTCCTGTGCCTCTGTCCCCTGAACCGTGTGCCCAATGCCACTGACCCCAGGTCCCTGATTGTCTTGGGTTGGTGGGTTTGCCTGGGGCACCTGTAGTGGTGGACACACTGCTGATTAACGTGTCCTGCGGACAGTGGCATGGGCCCGCTGGGTGGGTGCTGTGATGGTGTTTCCTGATGGGGGAGGGTCTATGGTGGCTTGTGACTGTGGCAAGGGAACCGACTGTCCAGAGGTCCCTGATGGGCCGGGCTGATCATCTTGATCCAGGCATGCAGAGCTGCTGTCATCACTGTCGGCCTCTTCTGTGGGGGGACTGGATATGTCTGGCACCTCCTGTTCGGTGACATTGGGTATGGGTCCTGTTGGGGTGTAAATGCATAGTTTTAGTATCTGTGTGTGCCATCTTCTGCACTGGGTGAGTTACCCTCTACTCCGGTGCTTGCCTTGTTGTGTTTGCCATTGTGTGATTTGTGTTTTGGGGTCTCTGTGGGTATCTGTACTGGACATGCTTTGGCAATGGGTGCCCATGCTTTGGTGTTGCATGCAGGGCTGGTATTGGGATGGGTAGGGTTGTGATAATGGGGCATATGTGAGGTGTTTGAGTGATGGGTGGTGAGGGGGTGGGTGGGGGTATGTGATGGCATGCAGGTAGGGTGTGGGGGATAAATTAGTAAAGATTTGAATTACCAGAGTCCAGTCTTCCTGCTACTCCTGCGAGGCCCTCAAGATGCAGTATTGCCAAGACTTGCTCATCCCATGTTGTCAGTTGTGGGGGAGGAGGTGGGGGTCCACTGCCAGTCCTCTGTACAGCAATCTGGTGTCTGGATACCACTGAACTCACCTTCCACCGTACGTCGTTCCACCTCTTCCTGATGTCATCCCGTGTTCTTGGATGCTGTCCCACTGCAGTGACCCTGTTGACGATTCTCCGCCATAGCTCCATCTTCCTAGCAATGGAGGTGTGCTGCACCTGTGATCAGAATAGCTGTGGCTCTACCCAGATCCTGAGCTCCTCCTCAGAAAACCTGGGGTGTCTTTGAGGTGCCGTGGTGTGGGTGATGTGTGAGGTGATGTTTCTTGTGATGTGTGAAATGTTGTGTTGGTGTGTGTTGTTTGAGGTGCCTGGATATTGTATGAGTGATGGTGTGGTGTGTGGATGCTGGTGTAGTGTTGGCTATTCTCTCTCTGTGCTTCTTCGCCAAAATGTTATTGTAAGGGTTTGTGGGTAATGTGGGTGTGTGTTATAGTCTTGTGGGTGTGTGGGTGTGGTGTATGCATGTGTATCAGGTGTGTGTATTTTGAATTGTCCAATGTAGTTGTGTTTTGTAAATGTGTGTGTATTTTGAGCGTGGCGGTGTGTACCGCCAGTGGATTACCGCGGTTGAAAGACAACCGCGTTGATTCATGGGTCGTGATAGTGTGGGCGTATTCTTGTTGGCATGTGGGTTTTGGTATCACCAGTTTATCACTGACCTTTGGTGTGGCGGACTTGTGTGGGTGTCTGTATTGTGGCGGATTACGAGATGTGGGTCGTAATACCTGTAGCGGATTTCCGCCGCGGCCATGGTATGTTGGTGGCCTTTAGCACGGCAGTAAGCGGGATTTACCGCCAGGGTTGTAATAAAGGCCAATGTCTCTTCTTTGGAGAAAGAGATCATACCAAACCATTGTGTTTCAGAAAGTAACCATTTTTAGGACACACAACAAAAAAAGAAAAATATCAACCTCACTGATCTCTGCAATTACCAACACTAAATAAGTTATACATTTTCCAAGTCATCATTCACCACACTGGAAATATCTGGTGTGGGCCCACGGGGGTTAGGTAGATGTTTCTTCGTTTTTGGACTTTTCTGTGTCCTGACTGGATACAGTCATAACACCTGACTTGGTAAGGCACTTGGGGCCTCTTCCCATTAACTCCTCCCATTAGTCAGAAGAGGAATTGGACAACCGCACCTTGAAATTCTTTTGGAGGGCTTCAGAGAACATCTTATCTTTGTTTATTATTTCTGTTGCTGTGTGTGTGTGTGGGAGGGGGGTATTTACTTTTCTTAGAATCCCCCCAGGTACTTTGTTTTGACACTCTGGTTCTGATCCACAACTCAGCGTCCTTCCCAAGCTCTCTGGTCACAATGAACTTAGTATCATTCCAGTGCTGGCACAACTCTCTGAAACACTTACTCAGACTGTGCTCCTTCATCATCAACTTATAAGTCCAGCATAATGATATACTGTGCTGTCCTTCACCCAACCATCCAGTTCCTGACTGGAAAAATTCACAAAATCCTACAACGACTGATGTGACTGCTTCTGGCTATCGCTAAACCTCAATTGATTCTTCTCAGAGATCAGACCAACCTTCTGAACAGGTCCAAGGAAGCCAAATATGGTATGTATCTTTCAACCAACATCCCCTCAAAGGAAGGTCTTAATCCAACACACTTTCAACAATGCACTTGGAAAAGGACACCCAGGAATCAATGGAAATCAGAATGCTTCATTAGGGATATTGAATGCTGTACAAATGACTTAATATTATACAATACATTACCTTGAGTATAATGCAAGGTCATGTTGAATGCCCATATATGTGTTAATAGCTATCGGTGTCCCAAGTAAGTTGCATTGTGTGATTCAAATGTATTCTAGTCTGTGAAAATATTGTTGGGAATGGCTGCATTCCACTACCACTTCAAAGTGTGGTCTATTAAGTCATGTCCCATACTATTCGTATGCATCAGAGTTTTAGATCCTTCTATTTAAAACTGCCATTCCTCCTTTGCTTTCCCCTAATCCACATCAAACATGCCTTAGTGAGGAAATATCCCTTCTGAACATTTCTAGCTCTGTGTATTCCCTCAATATCGTTCCTATTAGTGAATGTTACTCTACTTCCTTCGTCTTGTCTCCATTTTAAGCAGTCTATCAGCTCCACCACTTTCGGATTTCTGCAATGATTTTATCTAGTCATTTTTGTAGACTTCAAATCTCCATCAAGACTCATTCCTTTTCTCTATATTCTTAATTTCAACACACAAGCTGTTAGCCGGGCACCATACTCCTCAGTAGCCCACACATTCCTCTGTGGAGTGCCTCAAGGTTCATTGTTCAACACCACCCTCTTCAACATATATATAATCCCTCTGGCCAAAATCATCTGTGCGCACATCAACATCCTCTCCTATGCAGATGACACGCAACATATACTCTCCCTCTTGTACAAGAACCCAAACACAAGAAACAAGTTCCCTGCCTGATTAACCGAAGTTGCTTACTGGATAAAAGCCAACTGTCTCAAACTCAACACTGACAATATAGAAGTAGTGATCTTAAGCATGAACACCTCACTATGGGCGTCCAACTGGTGGCCTACTGAAGTCGGATCACAACCACACTGAGAAGCCATGCCAGGAATCTCAGAATAATCATCAATGGCCAACTGGACATTGTAGTGTCATGCAACTTATGAATGACAGAACACTTTTGACTTCTGATAGACTCCGTAGAACTGGTACATAAATGTTAGAGCATGGTGAAGTGAATGTAGGTTTAGAATGTTGAGTTTGCAGTTACACACAGAATAATGAAGATGTATAAGACATAGCTCCTTGTGTGGCATAGTCCTTGGTGCTGACCCAGGTTGTGAAAGACGCTACAGACATGATCACACAAGTCAATGCCATCACTGCCTTCTGCTTTCATACTCCGAAGATGCTGAGGAAGATCTTAAAATGGCTTCCAAGCAACGCTAGCAAAACTGTCTCTTATGTCCAAGTCATGAGCAAATTGGGCCACAGGAACAACCTCTACACCTTAATCGCCAAGTAACACACTAAGGGCCAGATGTAGCAAAGTTGGAAATTGCGACTTGCAATGTGCGAGTCGGAGCGACTCGCAAATTGCAAGTCGCAATTTCCAATGCAGGACGGTGTCTCAGACACCGTCTGCGAGTCGCTATGGGGTCGCAAAGACCCACCTCATTAATATTAATGAGGTGGGTCGCAAATTGCGGCCCCATAGCGACTATAGGCACTCGCTAACATGGAGGCCTGCTGTAGTCAGCAAACCTCCATGTTCGTGACTGCTTTTCAATAAAGCAGTTTTTTTTTTTTTAAGTGTTGCCCGTTTTCCTTAAAGGAAAAAGAGCTGCACTTAAAAAAAAAAACGAAACCTTTAGTTTCGGTATTTTTTCAGGGCAGGTAGTGGTCCCTTGGACCACTACCTGCCCTGAAAAAATAGTTTTGGGTCCATTCACAAAGTGGAAGGGGTCCCATGGGGACCCCTTCCAATTTGCGAGTGGGTTACCATCCACTTGAAGTGGATGGTAACTGCGACACCATTTGCGACCGCATATGCGGCCGCAAATGGTATTGAATACCACTCCGAATCGCAAATAGGAAGGGAACACCCCTTCCTATTTGCGATTCTGAAATGCATATTGCGAGTCGGTCCCGACTCGCAATATGCATTTCTGCATAGGAAAATGCGATTTGCGAGTCGCAAACTGCAATTTTTGCCGTTTGCGACTCACAAATCGTTTCTTGCATCTGGCCCTAGAAGACTACAAATCTTCCAGAACGCAGTAGCTAAATGCATCCTCAACCTTTCAAAGCAGAACTCACATCAGACCTTTACTCAGGGAAACAGACTAGTTCCTGATACACAAACACACTCTATTCAAACTCCTCACCCACGGCACTATACAAATAAGGTCCAACCTACCTGAACAGTAGCATCTCCTTTCACAAACCACCAAGACACCTTTGCTCTGTAGGACTCCTATTTGCACACATCCTACGCATACACAGAACTTGATCAGGAGTTTGGAGGTTCCCTTCCATCACTCCAGAAGTGTAGAACGACCTCCCACTCCACATTAGAACCTCCGCCTCTCTTTTTGATTTCTGAAAGAAGCTGAAGACCTGGCTTTTCAATTAACAAACCTTCAATAGGCACGGCTAGGCAGACACACCTGCTCAGCGTCCAGATACCCTCATGGGTCATAGTGCACTTTACAAAGTCACATAACATAACATGAAATAACATAACATCTTACACAACTGTCTTCTCATTCTTCAAATACCTCTGGATCTTATATCGACAGTCTATAACATTACTCCCTTTTTTCTCTCTCATGCCTTTTCACAGCTCATTTTCTTCTTTAGTTTTCTTCTCCCTTCCTATCCGATGGCTACCTGTGTTTGGCGTCATCTTTGTCCTGTGAGTCCTCCCACTCTAGTCCACTCCATTTCTGCTCTACTGCCTCAGTGTGAAGCCAGATAAACCAGGATTTATGTTATGTTGTCCACAGGTTTACATCAGTTACCTCAAATATCTGGATGGCTATTGTCATTTTCTCCTTTTACTCCCTATCCAAAACATCCTGCATCCTGAACCCTGGCCAATTCCTTTCTTCCACAAGTGGTCTTGTCTAAGTATGGCTGAATGGCTGTGGCTAAAGACCTGCACACTGGCAAATCATGCTAATCAGATACATTGGCTGCAATTCAGCTCTTACTTCTTCCAATAAATCCTTTTACCAACATCTTGTCAATTCATTTACTCAGGATCCTCTGTGCCTTTTCTCCACTATTTATCTCCTTCCTGCCATACCTCTTCCTGACCTCTTGTTCTGCTCTCTCTGATTTTCTAACGTTTTCACTTCTAAAATTAACCTTCCATGCTATGAAATTTCCTCTGCTAAACCATCTTCTCTAGTACTGTTGCCTACAATTGACTTTTTGCCATTTTGTTCAGTCCTGTATTGATTGTGACCCTTTCTCTTTCATCACCACTTGGTAAATGACCTCATTGAGTATTTGCAAAATGAGAGTTAACTGAAATGGACTATTTTTGTGGCAGTCAAAATTGGACATTAAGGAGGTTAAATAGAATGCCTGCACATCTAAACAAAACTTTTGAAGTGGAGAAAATCTAATTGTCATCCCTCATTTTACCTCAGTAGCCAACATGTAACGACAGCCAGTGCAATGAAGAGTGCTTCTTTAAAACCAAGACGTATATAACCCATAATCACATGTCAAATCACAAATAAGTTTTGGTTTATCCAAATAATAGAGAATTGTACATTTGAAGTGTAACAATTATTCACACACTATGTTCACTATGTTCACAAAAGTTTTGACGCTAGTCCAGCAAAGCACCACAACTGCATCAGAAATTCTGACGTAGCTGTGCTAACAAGTGCCATGGTGCACTGTATTATACATACAGTGCTACCATGGTGTCGTTAGAAGGCTTTAGGGCGGCACAAGCAAACTGATGCATCATGATTGATGAGCCAGGTTGTTGTAAATGGGGCCCTCAGTGTCCCCTCTTCTCTTTAAAGATGAGTGAGGCTATATTCCGCATTGAAGAAGGCATTTATGGAAGATGATATCTGACTCCTGATGGAAGAGGAAGAGTCTCAGAAGGCCTCAAGGACTCACAAAAGGAAGGACTCTTAA
Source organism: Pleurodeles waltl (assembly GCF_031143425.1). Taxonomy (NCBI): domain Eukaryota; kingdom Metazoa; phylum Chordata; class Amphibia; order Caudata; family Salamandridae; genus Pleurodeles; species Pleurodeles waltl. The sequence continues at coordinate 927,857,459 of NC_090449.1, forward strand.
TGGTATCTAGGGACTAGATCTGCTCCTCAAGGATCAGGTTGTTGGCCTGCTGTTTGCCTGCTTCGGGACACAAAGATCAGAAGGACTATTGATTTCAAGAAATCTGAGCTCATCATAGAGGACTGGACCCTGCAGAAGGCCTGGCTGAATTGAGACCTAGTGTTAGGATCTCCCAAAAAGTTTGGATATAGTCATTTTTCCACTTCCAAAGAACTGAGACAAGATTCAGAGGCTTGCCCAGGTACGTCGCACCCAAAGCGGCAGGAAAATAATGCTCTTCCTGATCAGAGCTTTCTGCTGCATGGAAAACTGATTCTGTGGAACCTCACAACGGAGATATCCGACCTCATGGAATCTTGACCAGCTATGGCTTTTAACTTCCAAAAAAGTGATAATTACTGGAGGTAAAACCTTGTACAGAGCAAGTCTGCAAATCTATCTAGCCCAAAAAAGCAGTCTCAGTAGCTAAAAAATCCAGGATTGTCCCACTTGGAGCTTTTGTTGCCAAAAATCAACAGCTTCTGTGGGAGCTCAAGGACTATGTATCCAACTTTGAAAGGCCCTAACCAGCCCCAGCCTTGGTCCTTGCCCCACTCTAAGATTTTTGCTTACATTTCAGAGTGGACTTCAAAGTAAAATCATTGGCTGAGTTGACCCACTTCATGTATCCAACCTTCACTCCAAGGCCAGAAATCATGCCTAGGTCCTACTCAACTGTGAACATTAACTTCTGATTGCTGCTTTACTTTTTATTGGTGATTTTTGCTTAAGGTTTTAAAAATTCATAACTCCGGTTACCCTTAACCCATTTTAATGATTTTGGTGCCTTTTCCTCATATACTTTTTTCTCGATGTTTCTAAATTAGTTTGGGTTTTTATTGTGTTGTGTTCTTTACTTCGAAATTGTTGTCTCTGCTTGAATTTAGCATGCATTTCTCTGGATATTGTCTGTTGATTGTGCCATAGCTACCAGGAGTTGAGCAGAAATTCTCCTCAGATTATGTTATGACCTAATCAGAGTAAGTTTGTTGTGTTGAAAAAATGACTGGCAGCCAGGTTTTATATAACTTGTAGTTTCCAAAGCTGATTCATAGAAAGAGTAAGGTAGGGTGAATTACAAGATACTACTCAGGACTCAAAGTAACCCAAATAAACATACATCCAGTATGAAAAGGTAAAAAGGGAAGTATTTTCATTGAAGTCCTATAATAAAAAAGCATGAAGAAGTGACTTTTGCAGTTTGAGCTGAGCAGTCCAGCTTATTTTCAAAGATAACTCCACATTGAAGAAGGCATTTATGGAAGATGATTTCTGACTCCTGATGGAAGAAGAAGAGTCTCACAAGGCCTCAAGGACTCACAAAAGGAAGGGTTCTTAATGGTATCTTGGGACTAGATCTGCTCCTCAAGGATCAAGTTGTTGGCCTCCTGTTTGCCTGCTTCAGGGACACAAAGATCAGAAAGACTATCGATTTAAAAAAATCTGAGCTCAACATTGTAGGAAGGTAGCCTCTTTATAGCCTTGTTACCCCCACTTTTGGCCTGTTTATGAGTATATCTCAGTGTGTTTTACTGTCTCACTGGGATCTTGCTAGCCAGGCCCCCGGTGCTCATAGTGGAAACCCTATTTGTCAGTGTGTTTTATATGTCTCACTGGACCCTGCTAGCCAGGACCCCAGTGCTCATAGTTTATGGCCTGAATGTGTTGCCTGTGTGGTGCCTAACTGTGTCACTGAGGCTCTGCTAATCAGAACCTTAGTGCTTATGCTCTCTCTGCTTTTAAAATTGTCACTGCAGGCTAGTGACCATTTTTACTAATTCTGATTGGCGCAATGGAACACCCTTATAATTCCCTAGTATATGGCACCTAGGTACCCAGGGTATTGGGGTTTCAGGAGATCCCTATGGGCTGCAGCATTTCTTTTGCCACCCATAGGGAGCTCAGACAATTCTTACACAGGACTGCCACTGCAGCCTGAGTGAAATAACGTCTACTTGAGGACTGATCTCTGGATTCTAATATGGTGAAGTCTGGTGATAAGTGTGTGGTGGGAGATGACGTCAAAATCCGCAGAGTAGTCAGGGTGGATAAATGCTGCTGTCTCACCTTAGTCGAGTATGGAGCAGATGTTGTTCGTGGCTGCAATGAGGTCTGTTTTGATGTGTGGTTGCTTTGAGATCCAGTTTGTGAGCTGTCCAGGAGTTGGTAGTGTTGAAGGTGTTTGTTGAGTTGCTGGTTGATTACTTTCTCTATAACTCTGGTCAGGAAGAGTAGTAGTGAGAATGTTTGGTAGTTTTTGAGTTTGCTGGGGTTGGCCATTAGTTTCTTTAGACGTTGACCTCTGAGCGTTTCCAGTTTTCTGGGAAGGTTGCAGTGGCTATTGAGGCATTGATGATGGTCATGAGCTTGAGGCTGATCTTGAGATCCACCTAAGTTGAAGATGTGGTGGGGCATGGGTCCCAGTGTACTGTCTTCATCATGGAGGTGGAGTCTTGGTGGGTGAGTTGGCTCCAATTGGTCAGTTGGTGGGATGGTTGATGAAGTTGGAGGGTCTGGGATGAGGGTTGAAGTTTCTGTAAATCGTGGCTATCTTTTCACAGAAGAAGTCTGCAAGGCTGCCACAGAGTTCTTGCAAAGGGGGAGATGTTGTTTGCCTTGCAGTTGATGGGTTGGAGAATTCCTTAACACTCGTGAAGAGTTTCCTATTCTTGTTGGAGCAGTTTTCAAGTCTTTTTGCAAGGTCTCCTGCAGTTGTTGGTGGTGGTTGAATGCAGTTTTGTACGTGGTCCTCTTGGTAGTGTCCTTGCTGGTTCTCCATTTTCTCCTTAGTTGTTTGCAGTGGAGTATATAGTTCCTGAGGTCTTCTGTCTATCAGCTAGCTTCTTTGTTGGTTCTTCTATGTTTGGTTTGTTTGACTGGTGCAAGGGTGCTGGCACAGTCTATGATCCAAGTCTGAGGTTTCAGGCTGGTGGCTGGTCAGTATAGCAAGTCCAAAAATTTGATTTCCTAATACTGGCTGCAATGTTTATCCATTCTGTCCCGGTGGGTTTTCTCTAGTTGTGGCTGGGTTCCTTGGGCCTTCTTGGGAGGGGAGGCCTCTGAGGTGATGATGCTGAAGTGCACCATGGAGTGGTCCGTCCAGGTGAGCTGGATGGTGTGTCGGTATTTGATTCTGTCCCTGGAGGCGAAGATGGGGTTGAATGTGTGTCCTGTGGTGTGTGTGGGGTCATGGACAAGTTGGGTGAGTCTGATGTTCAGGCAGTCGAGGAGGTCTATGGAGTTGGGGTCCGTGAGGTCATCCAGGTGGGAAATGAGGTTGCCTAGGAGCATGTAGTCTTTGGAGGCAATGACAAGGAGGGTGAATAAGTCTGCAATGAGATTTGTGAAGCTGGTTAATGGTTCCGGTGAGGGGTACACAAGCGTTCCCTTGATGGTTGTTCTTTCATCTGTCTTGAGTGCGAAGATCATATGTTCCATGGCTAAGGTGGTGTCATCCATAGGGGTGGTGCACTGCCCTCATCCAGAGATGTTTGAAATATTAAAAGACAAAATAATAATATAATTACAAATAAAGTTAGCAATATACAGCATATATAGATGTGTGTGTGTGTGTGTGTGTGTGTGTGTGTGTGTGTGTGTGTGTGTTTGTGTGTGTGTGTGTGTGTATAAACCAAAACAAGGGGCACTGGGACAATTCAAAACACATAATGGCACGCAAAAGTAACATTAAATACAAAAATGGCAGTTCTTCACAATAAATAATGTACACATTAAATTAAAAAAGAAAAATAATGAAAAAAAGAAAAACAACTGAAAATACAAAAAACTAGTGAAAGTGTTGGACTTCAGAGAAGTAAGATTTACTATTCTAACTCCAATTTAAGGAAAAGTAGGGAAAGTATTGGGCTTTGAAGGAGACAGATTTACTAAACTCACCGAAACATAAGCAACAGAGGGGAAATGTGTTGGACTTTGTACAGGGCTGGATTCACTATCAAAAGTAAGCGCAGGCAGAAAATGTATTGGGATTTGGAAGAGTTAGATATATCATTCCCAGCCCTAATCAGTTTTGAAAAATAATTTAAATACCAAAGAACATAAAAAGTATGCATTATATGTACTATAAATAAATTTAATTTGATTCAATCGACACAAGTAACAATACAAATATACTTTAGTAAATATAAAACAAAAAATAAATAAATACCCTTTCCTTCGTACCAACCAAAAAATGTAAAATAAGGTATACATCAAATACTAATATCCTTAAAATAGTATTGAAATAAAAAATAAAATGAAGAATAATAATATAGATATACATTAATTTGAAAACATCTAATATTAAAATTACTTACAAATTTAAAATAAACAGTTATGCAAAACACAACTAACTGACATAATTAATTATAAAGTCAATAATGTGCATAAGTAATTATCAAATAACCTACAAGCTGTCACGCCATACACAATGGAACAAAAGGTTTAATTTGTGCGTTTTCATAATTTCGGAATCAAGTTGATTTCGGGTGTAGCGTCAAGAAGTAATGATTATAATTTTTTTTTTTTTTTTTTTAAGAGCAAAGAGTGAAATAAAGCAAGCTAGAAAAGTCACCAGACGGATAGGGAGGAACGGAGTGAGAAATGCTGTAAACTTGTCATTTCATAACTACTTGCAAATTATTTGACTATGTGTTGAGGGGCCATCAACCATGCTTAAATATTATGTTTAACATATGGTATATGGAAAAGCACAGAAGGTGTATTCATTATAGAGTGAAAGATTTGACCTTTAGTTATCTATGATATAAAAGTTTCTTTAAACCTCTCGAAAGTTCTGAAAAATAGCACAGGAGGAAAGCAACTGTCAGAGGGTAATTGTATACTATTACCAAAGGGAATGCGAAATCAAAGTTGTAAGGAGAAAGACGTGCTGTTTCATAGATAAATATCTCCTACAAGCCAATATAAAGTGCACCACTGATCAGAACATGCTGAACATTATCTTGACGACATCTATAAAAACCACTCTCCAGACTTGACCTACTAATGCACAAGTGTAAAACAGTTCACCTGTGACCCACGCTGCATGTGCTCTCTACTCAATCTGTGGACGAGGAAATAAACTGGCTAGCATGCCTTCTTCAGTACTTTTCAAGGTATAGCAAAACGTATGTTTGTGAAGAAAGGCACAATCTATTTCATTTTCTGATTATTTACAATTATTTATTCGCAGATAGAAGCTTTTCTGATTTCCCGTGGAACAAGACTGGTTTGCATCCCTCCTGGCATGGAGAAGGAGTTGTGTGATGATGGAGGCCACCAGTAGGATTGCCTGGATGTGCAGCATGGCACCTGCTCAGCCAGTATTATTTAATATTTATTTCACCCTCTTCAAATACTGTTTCTAGAAGTACACATGCTTTGCCATGCCTAACCAGAACTGCAAGTGATTTCGCATATTGATCACTGTAGTTCTACCTGACTCAACTAAACTGGGGTCCCTGTAGCTGGATAAAATCAAGCTGGCTCACAAGAAACAGTGCTAACACAGAGGTACAGTTGTGTGATTCGAAACAAAAGAAAAAACACACAATGGAAGCTTCAAGGGTCAAATGTACCAAGCAGCTGGGAATCACAATCAGCTGCAAGTTGATTCGCAACCACAAAATAACCTTGTACGAAATTCTACGAAATGAGAATTAACAAAAGTAGCATAGCATGCTGAACCCTTCACGAAATTTAAAAAACGTGACTCAGTATTGCAAGTCCAAAAATGTGATTGCCAAATACTAGTTGCAATGTGTTAATTATGCACTATTTGCAGTTTGTGAATCTTTAAAAAATCAGCAAAATCATATACAAAAGGCCTTCAAGGGTAATCAGAGAGCATGTCAGGTCAAAGTATAAAAGGGAAGATACAAAATGCAATACATGACAGCACATGGCAACACACTATGTGATGGCAAAAGGCGTGATTATTCTCAAAACCAACAGAGGAGAAGGAAGAGAAGGGAAAGGATATTTATATGGAGAGTTACCCTCTTTGATCAAACAGAGGAGGTGTATACCACAAACAGGTTGAGTAGGCAAATGATCATAGATTTAAAAGCTGAGCTATTTTCCGTGGTAGAGAGGCACACCAAATGCAGCCAGGAACTCTAAATCCTAAGGTCCTGATCTTCCTACACCTTCTAGTACTGAGGAGCTACTAGAGCACCTGCAGTAGTAGGTGGTTCTTCCCAGGAAACCCTATTAAGGGTTTTTAAGACCTTCCTAGATACCATGCAGTCCATGATTCACACCCATATTATATTCTCTAGTACTTTTAGCTAATTGTAGGTTACAAAGGTTCAATTCTATGCAATATCAAAATGTCCACATCACAGATTGTGTGGGTGTCACTCATCTTGAAAGCCCCCTCAGATAGCAAGTAACTGTACAGAAACAGAAAGAGATAATGGTCCCTTAACGTACAAGTGGTGTGCCATGGTGTGTGCATCATCAAATACTTGTGGATACCCTTGGGGCATACCCAACTCCCATATTTTCCTTTAATTTATTGTTTATGACTGGCTCGCAAAGGGGGTCATCAGAGATGTTTGGTTATTAGTGAACTTAACTAAGCTGAAAAAACTGTCATAAACCCAGGTGATGCCACGCATATTTCCTACACCCGCATATTGATGTTGAAGGCGGCAGTGCAAGTTCCGTATGTCCATGGATTGTGACACTGTGTCTCAATACACAGACCCGACAAAGGCAGGTAGAATGCTGTGCATATGCAGTCCAGCTCCATAATAGAACGGACATTTGGAATAACCAATGGAAGATGTTCCTGTCTACATAAAAGTGTGGCTCACTGAGCTGCAACCTTAAGATATATTGCTAAACAATAGCAAAATGTGAGATGTTGCAAAATATGAGCAAAAATAATATATATTTTTCAATGTTTGTGATTGTTACCAACAACTCCCTATTTATATACACCTCTCAAAAAAGAGTGAAACATTCAGGAAGTTGAATGAGAACACTGTCTTTGTTTGATAACTGAACTATGAACTATAACCAATATGCCAATACAAATTTAGTCCTGTGTCAAAACCTCTTCATGTAGAATAATCATCTTACTCTGACCAAAATAGGCTTCTCGGTTACCTGCTGTGTGGCAGTTCCATGAGCTTCCACAACTATTGATCTTTGTACACTTTGCAGTGCACCACTCAGCCAATGAAGGAATACTGATGCTTGAGCCCTCCTCACTGTGCAGGTGGTAGTAGTGTCCTAACAGAAGCCTTGAATGTCTCCAGTGTACTGGCAAGCCACAACAGATAACATCCTGGTTAGTCTGTCCAACAGAATGCTTCAATCCAAGAGGCAGGGACCAACACATATTTTTACATTATCTCCATGCCTCAAAATCCTCTCCAAAGACAAACAAAGTGTGGTCACATCTTGGGGCATTTCCAGGCCACTTCACACCATGCTTTTAATGCCCCGTGCTGTTAACCCCTTCTGTGCCCAGGACGTAATGGTTACGTCCTGCGGCACAGTGCTCGTGTGCCCAGGACGTAACCATTACGTCCTGGGCAAAGAGCCCAGAGGGAGCATTAGCCCTCCCTCTGTGGGGTTCCCCCCACCCCTCCAAGGCAGGGATGGAAGGGGAAGCCCTTCCCCTTCCACCCCCGACAGCTCCCCCACCCCCGTGACATCAGCGCACAGAGGCATCCTCCCATTGCGCTGGAAGCTCAGCTTCCAGCGCGATCGGAAGAGAAATGAAAATGCAAAGCATTTCTCTTCCGATCACGTGGAGGAGGCCTGAGAGGCTTCAAAGGGAAGGAAAGGGATTTCCTTCCCTTTAAGGTCTCTCAGAGCATTTCAAAAGCCGGATTGTAAAGCAATCCGGCTTTTGAAATGCCCACTAGACACTAGGGCCCGTATTTATACTCCGTTTGCGCCGAATTAGCGTCGTTTTTTTCGACGCAAATTAGGCGCAAAACTAACGCCATATTTATACTTTGGCGTTAGACGCGTCTAGCGCCAAAGTATTGGCAAATAGCGTCATTTTTTTGCATGAACGCCTTCCTTGCGTTAATGAGATGCAAGGAAGGCGTTCCCGTCTAAAAAAATGACGGCGATGCAAATGCGTCGTATTTATACTCCCGGGCAAAAATCACGCCCGGGAGTTGGCGGGTCAAAAAACCCCGCATTTGCGCCACTATTTAACGCCTGGGTCAGGGTAGGCGTTAAGGGGCCTGTGGGCTCAAAATGAGCCCACAGGTGCCCTCCCCTGCCCCCAGGGACCCCCCCTGCCACCCCTGCCCACCCCAGGAGGACACCCAAGGATGGAGGGACCCACCCCAGGGACATTCAGGTAAGTTCAGGTAAGTATCATTTTTCATATTTTTTAATTTTTTTTTGGGTGGCATAGGGGGGCCTTATTTGTGCCCCCCTACATGCCACTATGCCCAATGACCATGCCCAGGGGACACAAGTCCCCTGGGCATGGCCATTGGGCAAGGGGGCATGACTCCTGTCTTTACTAAGACAGGAGTCATGAAATGGCGTCTGGGCGTCGTAAAAAAATGGCGCAAATCGGGTTGAGGCGATTTTTTTGCCTCAACCTGACTTGCCCCATTTTAAGACGCCCTAACGTCATTTTTTCCCAACGCCGGCGCTGCCTGGTCTACGTGGTTTTTTTCCACGCACACCAGGCAGGGCCGGTCTGCTTGCGCCGGCTAACGCCATTCCATAAATACGGCGCCCGCATTGCGCTTCAGAATGGCGTTAGACGGCGCTAAATTTTTTGACGCTAAACTGCGTTAGCGCAGTTTAGCGTCAAAAAGTATAAATATGGGCCTAGGGATTTATTCATTATAGGAAATTGGCATAAGGGGAGCGCCCCCTTGGGCAAGGGTCGCTCTCCAGGGGGGCATTTTTTTTAAGGCCTTTTCTGCCCCCCCCCCCCGGGGGCAGAAACCTCTAGGCACCAGGGATCTTTTTTTTTTGTTTTGTTTTTGTTTTTTTTGTTTTTTTTAGAGGTGGGGAGCGACCCCTTAGGCAAGGGTCGCTCCCCTAGGGGGCAAATTATATTTAGGCCATTTCAGCCCCTCATGGGGGCAGATTGGCCTATTTTTAAGAGGCCAATCTGCCCTGAAGGGGGACAGAAACCTCTAGGCACCAGGGATCATTTTTTTATGTTTTGTTTTTGGTTTTTTGGGGTTTTTTAGAGGTGGGGAGCGACCCCTTAGGCAAGGGTCGTTCCCCTGAGGGGCAAATTTATTTTAGGCCATTTCTGCCCCCCTGGGGGGCAGATCAGCCTATTTTAATTAGGCCGATCTGAAACCACTAGGCACGGGTTTTTTTTTTTTGGTTTTACAGATGGGGAGCGACCCCTTAGGCAAGATCGGCCGATTTTAGGTCAATCTGCCCCCAAGGGGGGCAGAAACCACTAGGCACCGGTGATCTTTTGTTTTTGCGCCAATGTCACACAAGGGGAGCGACCCCGTAGGCAAGGGTCGCTCCCCGGGGGTTGGGAGAGCAAATTTATTTTAGGCCATTTCTGCCCCCCCGGGGGCAGATCGGCCAATTGTTATTAGGCCGATCTGCCCCCGGGGGCAGAAACCTCTAGGCGCCAGGGCAAATTTTTTTTTTTTTTTTTTTTTTTAGAGATGGGTAGCGACCCAGTAGGCAAGGGTCACTCCCCTGGGGGGCAAATTGTATTTAGACCCTTTCTGCCCCCCTTGGGGGCAGATCGGCCCATTTTTGTTAGGCCAATCTGGCCCTATGGGGGCAGAAACCACTTAGGCACCAGGGATTGGTGTGTATGTATGTGTGTGTTTTCTTTAAGGGGGCAGCCCCTTGGGTAAGGGTCGCTCCCCATGGGGGCACATTACTGTTGGCCATATCTGCCCCCCATTGGGGGAAGATGGGCCTATTTTTGGAAGGCCCATCTGCCCCCAAGGGGGGGCAGAAAGCCCACCAGAGGCCAGGGAAGCTTTTTTTCAAAAATAAGAGGGTGGGGGTATGGCCATACCCCCACCCCAAATAAATGGGGCCAAAGTTGTTCTGCCCACCAGTGGGCAGATGGGGCAATTACCCCTGATCCACACCCCAGGGGGGCAGAAAGTCTATTAGATGCCAGAGAATTTAAAAAAAACAAAAAATATTGGGGTGGTGGCTACCAACCAGTATGGGCCTGGTTATGCCCCCACCTCAACTGAAGGGGGTAACAGTCTTTCAGCTCTCCCTGCACTCTAAAACATCTTATCCTACAGCAAGCAAGAAGACATTTGATTATTTTGGGTTTTAGTTTTACATTTGGGCCATGAGAGCTTGGCTTACTCTCAAAATCGTCCCACTTGAAATGGTGAGGGCTGAACTTTATGGACTTTGGGACGCTGACATGTAGAAAAATCCACAGGATCTAGACACATCTGAAAACTAAACATCTGGGTGATTCCAGGGTGGTGTGTTTCACATGCACCCTTCACCATTTTTGCACCCACAATCACCTGCAAACCTCCAACTTTGCTGGAAATCACACATTTTCCCCACGTTTATGTGATGGAACCTTCCAGAATCTGCATGAATAACCAAAATTCCTACCACCCAACATTGTCTCATCTATACCGATAAAAGTTCTGCTGCACTTGTCAGCCTAAAAATGTTTTTTTTGCAAACTGCCCTTTTGGACTTCCTTTGTTCCACCTCAATATCTACATGTTTTTGGCTCTTCCCTTTCACAAGCACTTGGCCCACCTACACAAATGAGGTATCATTTTTACCAGAAGACTGAGGGGAACATTGGGTGGTATGAAATGTGTCCCAGTGCGGTGATCCCACACAGAAATGTGGGAAAAATTTGATTTTTTTAGCTAACTTTTAGGTTTGCTGAGGATTCTGGGTAAGAATACATTGGGGGATCCACTGAAGTCACACCTCACTGGACTCCCTCGGGTGTCTAGTTTTCAGAAATGTCTGGGTTTGGTAAGTTTCCCTAGAAGGCTGCTGAGCCCAGGACCAAAAACGCAGGTGCCCCCCTGCAAAAACAGGTAGTTTTGTATTTGATAATTTTGATGTGTCCAGATAGTGTTTTGGGGCATTTCCTTTCGCAGGCAGTAGACCCACCCACAAAAGTGAGGTACCATTTTTATTGGGAGACTTGGGGGAATGCTGGGTGGAAGGAAATTTGTGGCTCCTCTCTGATTCCAGAACTTTCTTTCACCGAAATGAGAGGAAAAAGTGGTTTTTGGGCCAATTTTTGAGGTTTGCAAAGGATTCTGGGTAACAGAACCTGGTCAGAGCCCCACAATTCAACCCATTTTGGATTCCCCTAGGTGTCTAGTTTTCAAAAATGTGCTGGTTTGCTAGCTTTCCCCAGGTGCCGGCTGAGCTAAAGGCCACAATCCACAGGTAGGCACTTTGTAAAAAACACCTCTGTTTTCAGGGAAAAAATGTGATGTGTCCACGATGTGTTGTGGGCCATTTCCTTTCGTGGGCACTAGGCCTACCCACACAAGTGAGGTACCATTTTTATTCGGAGACTTGGGGGAATGCTGGGTGGAAGGAAATTTGTGGCTCCTCTCAGATTCCAGAACTTTCTGTCACCGAAATGAGAGGAAAAAGTGTTTTTTTGGCCAAATTTTGAGGTTTGCAAAGGATTCTGGGTAACAGAACCTAGTCAGAACCCTACAAGTCACCCCATTTTGGATTCCCCTAGTTGTCTATCTTTAAAAAATGCACTGGTTTGCTAGGTTTCCCCAGGTGCCGGCTGAGCTAGAGGCCAAAATCCACAGGTGAGCACTTTGTAACAAACACCTCTGTTTTCTGTCGAAAAATGTGATGTGTCCACGTTGTGTTTTGGGACATTTCCCGTCGCGGGTGCTAGGCCTATCCACGCAAGTGAGTTACCATTTTTATCAGGAGACGTGGGGGAACACAGAATAGCAAAACAAGTGTTATTGCCCCTTGTCTTTCTCTACATTTTTTCCTTCCAAATGTAAAACAGTGTGTAAAAAAGACATCTATTTGAGAAATGCCCTGTAATTCACATGCTAGTATGGGTTCCCCGAATTCAGAGATGTGCAAATAACCACTGTTTCTCAACACCTTATCTTGTGGCCATTTTGGAAATACAAAGGTTTTCTTGATACCTATGTTTCACTTTTTATATTTCAGCAATATCATAGGATCTTTGAGGAAGCTTAGCATGTGTGATGTCAGCAACAGGTTCTGGTCATTTGCAGGATATTCACATAATGTACTAATGTAACTTGACCTTCCCCTCAATACTGCTACAAATGTGATACAACTGCTGGTCACATATGTGTCAACACTACATGCTACATGTTTGGATGGTGGCTTTTGCTATATTCACATGGGTGCATGGATGCGGACAGCTACAACTGTGCTAACAGGGTACCACTACTTGAACTAATGGTTGAACATCAATTACATATTGTTTGTGCACTGTTTATGAGAAATGTTGGGTCTGTTTTCTATTCTTCATGTGTGTGTGTGTGAGAACTCTGTGCCCATGCCTATCTTCCCACATGTGGTTCACTTGCATACTATCAGGGTGTCTTAACCTGAGTTGGTGGGTACCAGAGCTGATGTATCAATGAAGACAACTCCAGACACTGTCTCCGGCTTGACTGATGTTGGTTCAGTACTGTGTTTGCCTTCAATTGCATCAGCCTCCTGGTTGGCAACATTCCATTAAAACGGGAACAGATTTTCCTGGTCTAATATGTGGTGCGATACCACAGAAGTATTGATTATTTGACTGATCTTGACCCAGATGTGTTTCTTTGTGGCCTCAGGTACAGACAGTGAGGTAGGTGTTTCCAAATAATTCTTGTTATCTGCAATGCAGACCTCCATTAGGATTACCAGTTACTGGTCACTAAATATTTGCTCCCTATTTTTTCCTCTGCATTGTTTGATGCTTGTCGTTCTAGTATGGTGGAGCTCTTCACAGTGGTGCTCAGCATCGGTGTACCTTTCCCACCACTCCCTAGCACTGGTGCTAGCTTACATTCTGGGTATATGATGTCAGAGACTGCAGTTGAGACAGGCAAGTTAGTGATTGGTTCCGATTTCCAATTTTTGAATCCTATTTTGTGACTGTGAACCTTAATTATTATTTTTTATTATTTTCCTTGCTACAGCTGTGTCTTTAGGTTTGGGATAGATAGTTTGAAAGTCGGTAAAAAGTGCAAATTCCAAATCAGAAATGTAGGTGCTTGAAAATCAGGGCCAAATGGTCTTGGATTAAATTTGTTGGCTGAAATATACTATCACTTTGTAGAATTAAAGTTATAGAGGTTCAAGTGGGTACATGCTGTCCATGAAAGTACAGATTAGCTCAGAACTTGTTTTGAAGGATTATGCTTTTTTATCTTAATGAAACAAATTTCGAGGGGGGTTTTGAGGTCAGGCAAGAGTATTGCATTGTGTCAGTGCTTGCATTTCTAAAGATGTATCACACAGGTTTCAATGAGTTCATAATTAGGTATCACAAATTATGACTCACACCCCATCGGTAGCCCATGTTCTTTGAATCTCAGCCTATTGCAATGGCTACCTGTCCAGCTGTGGATTTAATTTAAGATACTTTCCATTACTCAACAGGTTGTTTAAGGATCTGCTCTGCCTTCTTAAAGGTGACACATAAAGCCCAACTCAGAGTTTTACCAAGTCTAAATCTGAGTTTATTATAGATCATTTCTGCCCTTTTCTAATTTCAGACATGCCACATGAGACATGCTTCCCAGAAAGCTGACCATTTTGGAAAGCAAGGGGCATATTTATAAAACAAAGTCATGCAGCAAGTCACCTTGCTGTGCTGCATTACTGGGAAAGCACAGAAATGTGCCATATTTCCTGCCTTTGTTCATGTGCTGTCACCATATTGGCTGCCTAACCTAGCCTAGGATGACTTTTGTGCAGGATTGGGCACTGTCCTGCACAAAAACAATCCCCTGAGGTATTTTGCTCTTTCCATGTGTGCTGCAGAATGCACCACACATAGAAAGAGGAAGTAACAAGGAGAAATAAAGATAACTCTATTTGTTATGCCTCACCTGGGAAGGTGTACCATTTTGCCGCATTCCCAGGTCTGCCACTTTTGGTAAATCTGGGAATGCATCACAATCATTGGGTATAGCGTGGGAACAGCCATGCAGCATGCATGGAATGCCTCCTACGGGCAGAGTAATGCAACAGAGACATTGTTCTTGCTTTACTACAGATTTATCAAACAACTCAGGGCCACGCAAGGTGACCTTGCATGGTTTGGTAAATCACACTTTGGCCTTGTGTGGTGCAATAGCGACGCAGCCCGTCTCATAAATATGACCCTAAGTATTTATGCTCTCATGTGGTTGGTGAAACTTCAGCTGTATGTAAATATTACCTCTTTAACTTCTTCTCAAGCACTTATTCATTGCATTTGGTGTTATTTTCTTTTCATGCTTCTGCAGCAGGCTCTGCTCCTACCAGATCTCTCCCTTATTGCTTACCCGAATATCTCTCAATGATTACAAAGGGTACAGATTTTGTAGTTCGATTCTAGAATCAGTAGGGACTGAAAGACATGTTTCCTCCATACTAAGGCTCCACACCAGACCACTTTTCTTACTGGAGTCTAGCGAAGCCTGAAAATCAACAAATGAAGACAATGAAAGATGACAGGAGTCAGTCTTTGGAAGAAGAGGGCACATTGTTGACACAGGTTACCCAATGGGTTCTAGCCAGTATTGGAAACTGTTTACAATGTTTCTTTAAAGACTCTTGCATTTTAGAAACTGCTCATCATAATTTCCTATTTCAATTCTGAAAGATGTGTGAATAGCACCATTTAAACAATTTATACATCATGTGCCTATACATTTTAGAAGCAGCTAAAGCCTAGGCAGGTTTTATAGCTAAATTCAAGCATTTGTTTTCTATGGGTCAAGAAGAGAGGAAAGGGGATGGCGGAGGATAGAATTTATGAGTTCTTTATTCCCTTTTCTTACAGTATACCACTGTACTCATCTCCTCCACTTATGTAGCTATGCAGAATAAGAGGTTTCTTAAGAGAATAATGTCTGAGAATTTGCATATTGTCATTGTGGGAATGCAGGTCCCCACATCTGTACTCCAAGTGTTGATTCCAGAATGAGCCATGAGGTTCACCAGTTATAGAACAAATTGTTGGTATGAGGTGCACACTTCCTTTGCCCTACAACAATGTTGATAGCACTCTTGGCCCCTCACATTTCTTTTTGTGAGTTCAATTACAGTGGAGAAAGACCATCATTTAAATGTCACAATTCTTATTAAGATCTGGTAAGAGTAATTTAATCAGTTACTAAGGCTGATCTGATTTAAGGGTGCCTTGGATATTGAACTAAAGCCGATCAGAAGATTGTTTTATGGGAATTATGGAGTTACAATGCTAGACATGAAAACATGAACTGATTGATTTCTAAAGATGCTGATCCACTGGTCCGTAAGATAGATGTCCATGCATGCTAATAATGAAAGAAACAAATCAACTTGAATGTATCAAATTATTTTTCTTACTGACTTGGTGTTTCCTCTAATAGGGCTATAGTGGGGATGGACAATTCTGGTAACTCATTCAACAGCCCCCTTGGGGCTAATCATATGATTGTAGCTGTGACATATAAGCAATATTGCACCTGTTATTATGAATTGATAGTTGCATCTATAGAATACAATTTACAAGACAATTTCTTAAATTTAGATCAAAGATGGCCCCATTTCAATATTTACTGAGAAATATTAACATATACTTATGTCACCACATTGATTAATAATGTTCAAACAAATTTTATGTTAAAGATATAAATGCAGTTGATTATATGAAACTACCTATAGTTATGTAACCTACCCCTAAGCTTATGTAATGTATCTGTGCTGTACTTCTTAATATTGCAAGTCACTCACGAAAAACAAAACTATCATCGTTTAACGTGTACGTTACATCAAATGGTAAATTCTTCTCAATCTGCACCTTGCTTTCATATTTCTCAGATGTGCATTGGAAAAACAGTCCAATATTCAGAACATCTTTAAACCAAATCTAACCTCGAAGCTTACTGCAAAATTGCTGGTTAAAACGGGCAAGATACAATCTGGAATTGATGATAAACAAGATCTTTTGTGAAAATCCCATGCCCATGTTTGTGAGACTTTATATCAACATTGGGGGAAAGCATCATATCTAGCTAGTCCCATTAAACTGGTATTTAAAAATGATCTTTTGAGGCAGAACTGTGGCTTAATTCCCCCAGTAGGCTACAAGTTTGGCTGTTTCACTGGGTCAGTGGAACTGAACTGCCGTTTATGTAATTATAAGAAAGAAAGTTTGACTCACAGGATGTGCGTGTGTCAGCCCTAAAGAGATTAAGATGCTATTGGTTGAAACCGCTGCTCTGCAAGCTCGGCGTACACAATGCAACATAGCTATAGCCACGTGTCTGCGTGGTGCGGATGTGAACTATTAGTCAGATGTGTGAAATTTCTCAGAGAAGCACTAAAGGTACTGAATCCACCGTCTGAAAGCCGCTGAAAAGAGGAACTTCTTGACTACCATTTTTCCTCTGAAGTTTTCCTCTTACGGCAAGCAGATGAGAGCGCGACAATTCTGCATGTGGTAGTAACTCACTGCAGACCTATTCTAGCTGATCCCGCCCTCCATTTCTGGAACTTTACTTAAAATATCTGACTTCTGTGGAAAACTTAAAACGGACATCCCGGATGATATTGCATTAGAATGTGGCTTTTTTCAAATTTTGTATTTGTACCCCAGTCATTGGCTTTTGCTGCACAAATGCCCACTAGATCCCACTCCACTTGGTACTTTCAACGTTTAATCTGCTTGGGTCTGCTTTAAATAATTTCCCATTATTTTAAAGGAACTGGACTGATAGAGTACAGTTAAAGCGGACTTTCACTATAATGTAGCACTTTCATTTTATCTTGATCGAATTTTAAATTTGTTATAAGGTTCACTGCAGGAATGCCCTTTAGTATTTACTGCACTTAGCACTTTCTATATTTTTTGGGGGGTTTGTTTTAGTAATCTGTCTGTTATTCTAAAATGATTTAAACAATCAGAGTTCAGTCATAAGTATTGCTTGTTGCATCTCCATTTGACTTTGACCAAGCTTTAAAGCTGTATTCCTGTCATTGGTTTCACCACGAAGATCTCCGCCAGTTTACGTTGCACTATGCTCTTTTTTAACTTTAACACGGTTGGGTCTCTAATATGTCATTGGTACTTCACTGTTAAAAAAACAGACCATTATAGCGCAGCTAAAAGGGACACTTCGTTGCACGTGCACTTTATTTTAATTGAATTTTAATATTTGCAGCTCAGTTTCCATCTCTGCCACAAATATTGAACTTGTTATGGTAACCAAAGATGCACTAATTTATTGCTTGTATCTGCTTGGCCCCTTGTAGGCCGTTGTAGCTGCTTTATATTAGGCTCTGATATAGTTTTCGGCCTTTGTGAAAGACCAGCTGACCACAGCTTTAATGGGGCTGATGTACGCATGAAGCGAATAGGTAATATTATGTTTTTTTTGTGTTGTATATTGTGATGTTTTTAAATAACCATAAACAAAACGATCTATCTATCATTCTATCTATCTATCTATCTATCTATCTATCTATCTATCTATCTATCTATCTATCTATCTATCAATCTATCTATCTATCTATCTTTATATGTAGGTCCCTCTTTGGTGTATTATGATAATAGATCCCATTCCATAACATTGTGGAATACAAATACATTTTATCTCAAACTACTAGGAACTCTAAATTTGACAGTATGATGACATTATTCTCCACAAGGCAAATAATCAAAATCACCTAGTTTTATGTAAGTATAAGTAGTTTCATATAATCAATTGAATTATCAAATTGGTTTGAATATTATTAATCAATGGGGTGACACAATCATATATATATATATATATATATATATATATATATATATATAATTATTTACTTAGTATTCTGGGGCACAAAGGTGTTTGTTACTTTTTACAGGTTTGTTTTAATGGCTAATTTGTTATGCACAGCACCTACATACTCTTTCTATAATGACTAACTTGCTGCTCAGGCCAAGCTAGCTATGGTGAGACAATAGTGTTCCTCTATAAACTGTCCTCATTCCTCACAAAACTCATCAGGGACTTGTAATATTCTTATAACATACTGTAGTGAGTTTATTATGTTCATCATCCCACAGATTTTTTTTCTAAACTTTATTTTGTTATTTTTTAACTCTGTACATTCTAAACATTGCACCATAACCACATTTGCACACATCAGCCTGTCCCCCCCACACTACGTCATGATATTCCATCTCTGAGTTAGTCTGTATCCCAGAGTCAAAAGATACAATAGGTGTGCATCATAGATAATCATTGCATTCCCAGTAATGGTGCGAATATTGTTACTCTTAGCCTAGCCTGCCGCACCGCTATTCCTGAGTACCCAAGGAGCCATCCTGCCCCATTTCTTCAAGTTCATCAATTCTTAAAGCATCCCTTGCCATGTCTGTATATCCTCCCCCTTGTGTTCATCCCTTCTAACCTGCCGTAAGTGTATTTCTTCTGCCAATGCCCATTCCTTGATGTCTTTACGCCACTTCTGTATGCTAGGCCCCTGCAAACTCATCCAGGTAATCGCCACCCTCCGCCTTGCCAACACCAGTGGCAACTGCATAAATTTCCATTCCATTTTTTTACCTTTTTTTCTCTTAACATCCCCCAGAAGGCACTGCAGGGGGGTTCACTCAACTCTCAACCCCCCCCCCCAACACTTCTCTTAAATTTTGGACCACAACCTCCCAGAAGGTATGTACTGTGTGACAATCCCATGCTAACTGTAGGAAGGTTGCTGGTCGCGCATTGCAGCGTTGGCAACTGTCATCTCTGCTAAGATCAATTCTATGGAAGAAGGCAGGCGTGACATATGTGTGATGTATGTAATTAAAATGTATCAGTTTGAATCTAGCGTTACGGGTCCCCTGACGGAGCAAAGCTCTTATTGCCTTCCACTGTACGTTCAGTTCGCCGTCCCACGCCACTCGAGCCCGCAAAACAGGCTTTGGCGTATCCGCCACCATGGCCTTATATATGTGTGATATGAGATGTCTGCTCCCCCGTATTCCAGGAGTACCTGAAGCAGTACCGAAGAGGGCAGAGCCTCCGGGTGAGTGGGCCATATCTCTTTGGCTATATTAAGGATACTAGAATATGTTAAGAACTGTCTCTGGTCCATCTCAAAGGTATCCCGTGCCGCCTTGAAGGTTATACTGGGGTAGAGTCCACAAGAGTTAAGCACCCAGACTCCTGCCAGTGTCGAGCATTCACCATGGATGCCAAGTGTCAAAACGCCGGAAGATCTCAGAACTCAAAGACCCATGCAAAGGGTGCACAATGCAAGACTACTTTTACCACCCACATCCAGAGCATTGCTGTGTGTTGTATTAGGTATGGAAGTGATTGTTCTCGTCTGCCCCCCGTATGTAGCAGCTGTGTCAGCGTTTCACGCCGGGTGTCATCCCTGAGTAGGGTTTTTTTCCCAATTATCACCCTCCGTTAACCAGAATGTCACGCATTGTAACTGGGAGGCTAAATAATAGTACTCCAAATTGGGTAACTCCAGTCCTCCCTCGGTGAGAGGAGCTGAAGAGTCTCCCGTTTTACCCTGCGGTGGCCCCCGCCCATACCAGAGACATCAGAAATGAGTGCAGACGGATGAAGTCCGAGTGCGGGAGTGTGTCAAGAGAATTTTGCAAGGTATACAAGCATCGAGGCAAAAATACCATCTTTGCGACCGCGACACGCCCCTTTATTGATAATAGAAGGGTGTTCCAAAAGCGCACCAAACTTTCCAAGCCTGAGAGCACCTTCTCAATGTTTAGTTGATTACGGCGCTGCGCTGTGTGGGCTATCATAATCCCTAGATATTGGAAATGGTCAGTCTCTCAGCGCAGGGGCATGATCGGCAGTGTACCCGGTGGGAGCGCTTTAAGGTCCCCAGGGGGAATATCAGAGATTTGTTTTCATTAATTCATAGGCCAGACAAGTGCCTGAAGGTCACCAGCTCTGGCATTAAGATAGGGAGTGAGACTCCAGGGTCCTTCAGGTAAAAAAGCGCGTCATCAGCATAGTGTGATAGCAGGTGGCATGTCCAGCCCAGACAAATGCCCCACCTCTCCATGTCGCATCTAAGTTTGCATGGCAACGGCTCCAGGGCCATTGTAATTAGCAGTGGTGACAAAAGACACCCCTTCCGCGTCCCCCTCCGTATCTTCAGTTTGTCTGAGCACTGTCCCCCCATTCTGACCGTTGCTGACAGTTCGGTGTAAACTGAAACTGAAATCCTACCCTGATGGCGTCCAGGACCCGGAGGAGGTAAGCCCAGTTGACGGTATCAAACACTTTGGCTATATCTACCGATACCATGCTAAGTCATCGTCACTGTCCTCGACTCCATGAAGGACATGCATAAGCCTATGAGTGTTCATAGACGTATTTCATCCTGGTATGAACCAACAGTGGTCTGGATGGACCAAGTGGGTCACCTCGGTAGCAAGTCGCGCTGCAAGGATTTTAGACAGGACCTTAGCATCGAGGTTAATCATTGTGATTGGGCGGTAAGATGCCGGATCAGAGGCAGCAGTCCCCTACTTGGGGATCATTGCAATGAGGCCTTCCCACCTCGAGTCTGGCAAAATATTGGCATTGAACGGCACATTATATATGCCCAAAAGCCACGGAGTGTGTACCGACGCAAATGTCTCATAGAGTTTGTCTGTGAATCCGTCACTTCCTGGGTTCCTCCCTAATGGGAGAGATTTAATGGCTGACGTCACTTCCTCGAGAGTGAGGTCCGCCTCCAGCACCTGCACTCCAGTTTCATTCAACTGGGGGAGATTAGGTTTTCCCCTAATTTGTCTGGGTCCCCTGGGTTCTCAATTACTCCCTCAAGGTGATCCCTAATTACTGTGACTATATCATGTTGTGTGTTCACTCCTCCCCCGATGGTTCATGAGATGGAATACTAAGGAGTACAGCTGTTCCCATTGGAGGATCCATGCAAGGAGTTTCCCGGAGCTATCACCTTCACGTGTAGGAGTTGTCGATATGATTTTAAAGTATAGTGCTCCAGCCTATCTCTGGTTTCAGTCACCTGACATAGCAGTTAACTTCCTCCTGTTGAGTGTTGTGCCCTCGTGCTGTGCTTTGCTGGCATGTTGCCAGGACATCCTCCCTTTCAGTCAGTTCTGCTTGGAGTGTCTTCCGCACTACACATGTAAACCCCACACATCCTCCCCGGAGTAGGGTCTTACATGCTTCCCATTCTGTCGCCCCTGTATGTGGACATCCAATTATGTTCCATGTTAGTAATTGTGCCATAGTGTCTCTATCCACTGGATCTTGAAGAATCTCTGAAGGGAACCTCCAGCTATATAGAGTTTTGGAGGGACAGCCCCATTGAAAGACACACATCACAGGGGCGTGGTCCATCAAATATTGTGTAAGGTGTACCTTCTGTACTTTGGGGGTGATATGTTGTGTGAGAAATATATGATCGAGCCGGCTGAACGTGCTATGAGTATTCGAATAACACGTTTATTCCCTACAGCCTGGGTGGGTGACCCTCCAAATGTCTGCAAACCCAAGGTGTGACATTGTGGTCTTCAAATCTGTTGTAATTCTTGGCTTGGTCCCCTGTCTGGGGGGCTGTCTGTCCATGTCCCCGTCTGTAATGAAACTGAAGTCCCCCACCCAAAAGATATCAGACCCCATGTGTCTGGACAGTTCACTAGCTAAGGCAGGGTAGAATGTGGGGTCATCGGTATTTGGAGCATAGGAATTGAGTATTTCCAATTGCTGACCATCCAAGGTTCCTCTAAGCAGGATGTATCTACCTTCTATATCTGCCTCCATAGAGTGCAATGCAAAAGGGACCCTTGGGCCATCCAGATGGGTACCTGCCTAGCGAAGGATGAGAAAGTAGCATAATAGTTTTGCCCCCTCCATTTTTTAACCAGCTTCTGCGGGTGCCTTCAAACCCTCCCAGCCATAGTGTGCAACAAAAACCAACCTGTGTAACATCAATAACCAAAACCAGAACTTCCCCAATAACCTCCCCCCTCCCATGGACAACCGTAGCATGAACATGGGCCTATCGGAACCCACCCGCTGTTGTGTCTAGACGTTGACACACCCCTTACCAGTCCAACAGTGTCCACTCCCCCATACCGATTTCTTACAACATCAAGACATCATGATGTCTGCTTACTGTAGCGACCTGCTCATAAATGGAACTCGACTTATTATCTCAGCATTGCAGTGTGGTGGCTCACGACCCATCAAACCCAGGAAAAGTCATTCCATTATGTCCGCTTGGCATGCTCATGTTCATTACTGCGTGGCCGACTCCCCAGTGCTCCAAACCGGCAACCTTACTCCTCTAGTGCCGTGGCCCTCAGTTCTCCAGGAGGACACTCCCATGAGTGGCCACATCCGACGGCGTCATCGGACAGAGGCCCCGGCTGCATGAGGCAGACTCCCCCAGGGGGCCCCGGTCCGGCAACCAGCTTGTCTTCCCCTGTGAGCTCAAATGCGACATGTGCATAGCATCATCCTCCTCTATATGGATCCGGTGCGTGGTCGACGCTTCTCACCTGCGGGCTTCACCGCTTGGGTTGGTAGGAGCTCTAGCTGGACTCTCGTCCCATGTCCTTTTCCCTCTCTTTATTTCTCGGCCGCGGCCCGCGGTTTCCATCACCCCAGTTTCCAACCAGTCCAATACCTCTTGCAGAGTCTCAAAAAAGTGTGCCTTGCCATTGTGGAGGACTTTAAATGTGGCAGGATACAACAACATATATGTGAGTCCCCTGGCCTTTAGTTTCTGTTTTGCTGCCAGGAAAGATTTGACCTGTTCTTGCACCTGTTTGGTGTACTTGCGGAATATGGCAATAGTGCAATTTCCATATTGTGGGACTTGCTGCTTGCGGGCCGCTCTCAGGATACAGTCTCTATCTCTGTAGGTAAGGACTTTCGCAGTAATGGGTCTCCGAGGGGCCCCCAGAGGGGGCAGAGGGGCCAGGGCCCAATGCGCCCTCTCAATGACAAAAAACTCCAACAGACCACGGGGCCTCAGTGATGGTCTGATCCAATCCTCCAGGAAACGCTCCGCCGGGAACCCTAGCACCTGAATGTTGCTGCGGCGGGAACATCCTTCTGCATCATCTGCCCGCCTGCCAAGCTCGGCCACCTCACTGCTTACAGTGGTTTATCTGCTTCTTCAGTGAGGCTATTTCACCTTGGAGGGAGCCTATGTTAGTTTCCACTGTGTTGACTTTCTCTGAGACTTTGCGGAGGTCTGCTCTCAGTAAGTTAAGGTCAATGGATACAGTCTCTATCTGTTGTTCCAGTGCTGAGCGGAGACCCTGAATGGCATGCATCAAGTCCGCTCTTGTGGGCTCCACAGTGTATACCCATTATTTTCACCTGTGCGCAGTGCGAGCCGATGCGTAGATTATCTTGGGGTAGTATATTGTGTAATGGTGCGTGTTCCAGCCGTCTTTGCTGCTTTATCTTTGCTCATCTACTCACTTCGTGTGTACCCCAGTAGTCTCAGGGCGACCCCACTGAGGGGCAGGGAGAATCCGCCCCGCAAGGGCTCCCCTTTCTCCTCAGGATGCTTCTTCGGGTGACACCCAGCAGCCCCCCACAACCCGCGGGTCTATGGACCGGTGAACCCCACCAGTTCATAGACAACAGGGGCGCTCCGCCGCCCCAACTCCCAACTTTGATCAACAGTCAGCCCGTGGGCTACAGCCGATCCAAACGTGCTCTGCACAATGTGGGCCTGCTCCACCTCCGTAGGTATGCCCCTGAGCGGGGCCCGTTGATGTCCCTCGTGTAGATGCAGGGCACGCCCCAAGGTCTCGACCCCCCATCCTTTCACCAGTGTCCTCCACAGACCTCCTTCCGGACGCCCTGCTGCCAGCTCTCATCTCCGGTTCACCACTCCGCTCCAGGCCAATGCTCTGTCCATCCAAGGTAGGGGCACTCCCGGCAGTGCTGGCCTCTGCGCAGCTCCCCACAGGATCCGCTCGCCCCCGGGGAGACAAGTCGCTCAACCCCCGGCAGGCAACAGCAGCCGTCACAGGTACGCCGGCCCTGCGCCGCTCCCCACAGGGGAGTCTCCTCAATCCAGCAGGATGCCCAGACCGCAGCGGCCGCCACTGGCCAGCTGGCAGCATCAGCCCTCCCTCACGGCCCACGGTGCCCTGAAGTGGCCTCCTCCTCAATCCACCTCGGGCCCGGAAGAGGTACATTCATGTGCTGAGTGCCCCTTCGCTCCGAGATGCATCCGGGGGGGGGTGGAAGGACCCCCAGTGTCCACTACAGCCAGCCTCCCCTCCGCCCGACCGGCAGGACCACCAATACCTCCAGGCCTCAGAGCGCAGGATGCTGGATTCGCAGCTCGAGCGGGCCGCCGGGGCCCCCCACTGCTCTCCGAAGCTGGAAGGAGCTCCTCCCTGGAATTTCCAGGTCTCCCAGGGGCCACACTCTACCTGTCCTCAGAACATGCAGCAGGGTGCCAGGATTACTTAGGATTTATGGAGGAAACCTCTGTGGTAGGGGAGAGCGCTCCGGGATCACGTCCTGGTGGCCATCTTGTCATCATCATCATCCCATACATGATATTATAATATTACAAGACTTTAAATATCAACAAGTGATTCATGAAAGACAAACAAAACCTAAACGTTGATTTCCAGTCAGTGACTATTGATAGCTGTGCTTTAAAGAAAACCACTTTTTGAAGCTATCACAAAATCAACATGTAATATACAAAATTCACACCAGGTGGCGTATAGCATGATTATATATTGCCATCTCAGAGTGCAGATGGCATTTGCAATCACTCAACCTTCTCTCTCATGGTTTACATTCTTTTTTCTATGCACGTAGGTAAATTAAAAAACACAAAGGTAATAGTGAAGTTATGGTTAGCTTTGTTTATAACACACTAATATGTCAAAGAACGTCTTATAAATTCACTAAAAAAGTACAGTAAAAGTTGAGCCATAGTTCCAAATTAAAACTGAAACATATGTAGCCAGGCCCTGCTCTGAAATCTGCTGCATATGACCAATGTGCACTGAATACTTCTTTTAATTTTTTGGGGATTCACAAATCCTGTCCCAAATTAATGAATCCTAAAACCTGTCAGGACTGCTGCTGCGGGACCAAGAGAGGGCAGGGGAGTGCTAAATTTTGCATAGGGTTTACAAATCCTGTGATAAAATTATGTTTTTCAAATTCATTTTGTCAGAGGATCTCTTTGCACTCCAATCCCCCAGATGGGCCTCCGGGATTAGGGTAGGTTCACCCTCCCCTCTATGTCACTTTTATTCTTTATTTTTCCCACCGTGGTGCTTAGGGCACAGTGCGGGTTAATGGAAGCCATAACAAGAATATTTCAGTGATCGCCAGCAAATCGGTGGGTGGCAGATGTGCACATCCACACCTGTATTTTTGAAGCTTCATAGCACAATGGGAGAAACAGTTTTCTCATCCAATGGTATGCCTTTATTTTTTTAACTGAATTCACAAATCTTTTGCGGCTTTGAGATTCCCTGGGAGATCAATAAATTAATGGTCCAGATAACTTTAAAATGTAACTCTTTCACTACTTGATGCAACACATTTTACAGGATTTTGCAAAAATTACAGAACAGATTTACACCACACTTAATAGAAACACTTCCCTGAAGAAACTTCTTTTTACATGCCAAGTTTGGTCTAATTCTATTCAGTTGTTTTTTTCTGTATCAAACAGCATAGAATCCTATGGTAATTAAGATTAGAAAAGTCACCTTTTGAACTTTGCCTATTGCTAGGCCTCAGCTTGAGGGATCTGCATGAAACTTGCCTTGAAGAACCCAACATGGGGGTACTTTGTTTGGATTTGTCGAATAACACCAAAGTTATTTAAAAAAAAAGCCTTATCAATGGAGTTGATATCTAAGCATAACTACAGGTGTATGCTGCCTTTGTGGTATATAGGTATACATATACACATTTATACACATAAAGCACTACCCCTTGCCATACATTTATAAGGATATTGAAATTCACAGAGGAGTTCCACTACCATACAGGGGTACATGCCTGAAGGTCCAGTTCCTTTATAAGGACATGGAACTCCGAGGTGGCTTGTAAAATCCTTATAATGAAATCCTTTTAATGTATTGTAGAGGGTATTTTATTCCTTATACTACATGCTCATACCATCACCACTCACTCAAACTGCTCAGATCTTTTAGTGCACTGCTCTTTCAAATTCAATACAGAAATGAAGAATGCGTGCAGAACCAGTTCTGTGAAAATAAACACTTTCAAAAGAAGTTTAAAAAAAAAAGATATTTCAATCAGTTTAATATACCTTGCTAAAATAAGATGCATCTCAAGTTGTGAAGAAACATGCAGAGATTATACCTTTCCTGTAGTAACATATATTGTGGAAAAAATAAACACGTTGCAATACATATCTCATTTCTATTGATACCTTTTTCTTTTTTTAGAAAAGAATACCACAAGAAGGCAAGCCAATCCCCATTTTGATTGTTTAAACTTTATCTTCAGGTATGCTCCATGACATGTCTTTCCCCTTGGTTGCTGGCCACATGCACTGTGATTTTATAACAGAACTGTAATAACGTTTTCCACTTGAGCAGGTATTTCATTTCTTTATTACAGGTGACTAGAAACAACACAACTTGACTGCAATGGGGAAATTAGACTGGTTGCCTCTTAAGAATTTCCCTGGTGCCTGATTTGCCCATACATCCTCTTACGTCAGTCAATAGTTCAGCACTATGCCACTAGGGCATAGACCATGTTTATGACTTCATAGTCACAATCATATATATTACATAACAATCACACATACATGTTCAAAAGGGCTCCATCATCAGTCATTTTCTCAAAAGCACAAGGCAATCAAATGAAGGCCTTCCTGTTAGCGGGAACACTGCTCTCCCAAATGTTGCATAACAACAGTTTATTTCTGTGCCCTCTGACATCTACTTGAAAGAGAAATAAATGAAAGCCCATTGTTTAATTCACAGACATTCTGTGCTCTATCAGGAAAGTGCCATCTGCTTCCAGAAATATGTGACTTTGTTAAAGAGGTTTTATTTTTACCTTCTTTCAAATGAACTTTCTGTCCTTCCTTCCTTCCTTGTGTTTATGATCTGACCAACAGTTCTACAGAACTTTAAGATGAGCACATAGTCAGCTTTTATTGACATGACTGGGCCATTGACTAAAGGTGAAAATACATTTATTTAATTTGGTACTCTGCGTCATACTTGTTCATAATATGACATATTCCACTTCCCTTTCACTCACTTATCCATGATAAAAAATGCAGTATATTAGTCTTAATACCATATTGGTGTACAAAGTTTATGAAATTTTGGCTTGTCAAAGAGACATAGGGCCTAATTATAAGTTTGCCAGTCTTCAGACAGACAAACACGCGGTGGCGGTTGGACCGCCGCACTCCTGGTGGTCCGACTGCCAGATTATTATCCTGGCGGTTGGACCGTCAGAGGACTACCGCCCCTGCCAGGATCAGGGATCCCAATAGGTTGGCGGCAGTCGAAGTCGTGGTCAGCCACGGCGGTGCCAGATTCAGCACCGCCATGCTGATCATGACTCCCATTTCGCCCAGCCTTTCCATGGCTGGGTTCCCGCCATGAAAAGGCTGGCAGAAAGGCAGTGCTAAGGGTCTAGGGGGCCCCCTTGCACTGTCCACAACCATGCTGTGGGCGTTGCAGGGCCCCCCCTGTCAGCACCCTCAGAATGCACACTGTCTTCTATGCAGACAGTGCACAGTTCGAGGGTGCTGTGTGCGACGGGATTGGCCTAGGCTCCCTGAGGGAGCCAATGCTGCTGCACTGTTTTCACAGGGCTGACCGGGGGAAACATCGTAATACGACGTTTCCACTGGTCAGCCTGGTGGAAACCTCATAATACGACCGTGGTGAAATTGCCAGCCTGATGGCCTCTTCACCACCACCGTATTGGAGTTGTGGTGGTTCAACTACCCAACCCCTAATCTTGCCCTTAATTTTTTTGTTTTATGCTTGAAATATGGGCCACTTTTCAACTAATTTGTGTCTGACTATGGACCCCTCAGGAGGTCAAAAGCAATATACCATTATGTCTGCTAGACCCTTCTGGTTGCGGGATAGATAGGGTTTGTAGGTTCTTGAAGAATCTAAGGTACCCAGAGCCAACATCTGAGCTGCACCTTACAATGATTTTTCATTGAGTACCAAGCATAGACCAATTCTTATAGTGAAATAGGTAGAGTGAAAAATGGGCATCAAGAAAACTTATGTATTTCGGAAATGAGCACAAGATATAGAGTTTAGGACCAGTGGTTATTTCTACATCTCAGAATTTGTGGGTACACATTCTAGCGTATGGTTTGGAGGGTGTTTTTTAAAATGCCATCATACTTTTACACTGGCTTCCATTTGAAAGGCACAAATACAGCAAAATTCAATTGGTAATAACAAATGTTCTATTATTCTATGCTCCTACAATTCTCTCGATAAAAATGGTTCTCAGTTGTGTGAGAAGGCCTACTACCTGCAACAAGAAACAATCCAAAATGCAACGTGGATATTTTTCCACCGAAAACTGACCATCTTTTTTCAATGAGTTAGGACTCTAGCTCAGGAAGCAGCTATGGAAAAATACTCAACCTGTACATTTTTTAATAGTAGATACCTAAGGGTATCCAGGGTGTGCTGACTTGCGTGGCTCTTGCCACTTTTTTTTATGCCCAGAATCCCTTGCAAACCTCAAACTTTGACAGAAAAAAAACAAGTTTTCCTCACATTTCTGTGATGGTAAGTTCTGAAAACTGGGGGGAGCCACAAACGTCCTTCAACTTGGCATTCCCCCAAGTCTCCCAATAAAAATTGTACCTCATTTGTGTGGGTAGACCTAGTGCCTGTGACAGGAAGCGGGCCAAAACACAATATGTATGCAGCACATTTTTCCACCGAAAACTGACCCTCTTTTTCTGATTTGGGCAGCTCTAGGTTTTGGACCCTGGCTCAGCTAGCACCAACGGAATCCTAGCCTAACTGTACATTTTTTAAAACTAGACACCTACGGGTATACACGGTGAACTCACTTACGTGGCTCTCACCAAGTTTTTTTTACCCAGAATCTCTTGCAAACCATAATCTTTGACAAAAAAACACATTTTCCTCACATTCCTGTGATGGAGAGTTCTGGAACTGTAGGGAGTCACAAAGTTCCGTCCACCCAGCATTCCCCCAAACTGGGCTGCAGTGCACACTCACTCACCCACCATCGATGGAGGTGCTCGCCGGCAGCTCCAGAATGGATTCTGGGTGCAGGGGGTAAAGGGAGGAAGAGAGCAGAGCTGCGGCACTGGCAGCGAGTCCTCATTCTTTCTTATCTGCACACTGGTGCACAAGAGGCCGGAAACGGCAGCTTCCGCAGCCTACAGCCCTGGCCTGCATTCTGGACAGGGCGGTAGGCAGCAAAAGCTGCCATTTCAGGCTTCTTGTGCACTGGCCTGCCCAGGCCAATTTTACACCTGCCTACCCTGTGTGCAGTTCACACGGGGCAGGCCGGTGCACAAGAGGCCTGAAACTTCAGCTTTCACTGCCTATGGCTGTCTCCTGAATGTGCCCAATCTCGGAAGCGCTAAGCAGTGTCGGGCGTGGCTAACCAGGCCCGACCTTGCTTAGTGCTTCTGAGATCAAGTGCATACGGGAGATGGTGTCACTCCCCAGCACATGAAACTTCACCTCCGTCAACTCTGTCCAGGCCTAGTTTGCAGACATGTACAAGGGCAAATTGCAGTCACTGAAATGGAAGGCATCAAATATTTTTACATTAACTTACAGCCATGTTTTAATGGTGGTGTGTGAAAATAAAAACATGTCTCCCCACTCTAACTAGGCCCAGTGGACAAATGGCAAAATCTCTGATATTCCTTAATCCATTGAGCTGTCGGAGCTGTAGGACAGCAGCACAGACGAGAAGTCTGTGTCATTGGCATAGGTCCTTCTGTCTCTAAATGAGGTGGCCGAACCTTCAGTACACCGCAGAGGATACTCCTTCACCATGTACGGAGTATCCTGCTTTGGGATTTTCTTTTTAAACATAAAAAAATAGATATTGAAAGTGTGACATCTCTAAATACAGTGGCGGCTTTGTCTGTGGTATTCAACATGGCATTTGAATGCTATGTTGAGCTTTACTTTCACTGAGTGGTGGTATGTCAATCCGCTCCTACGTAGAATTTCTCCTTTCTCGCAGGTCTGTCTCAGTCAATCTCTCTCCCACCCTATCTATCTAACCTGAACTTATTTCCTGTGGAGACCCTCAGAACGCCTCCCTTAGGGCCACCCTTATCAATACTTATATTTCCCTACTGGTAGTTGTTAATCAGTCTTTTGGAATTTATCTTATGTCCTATACAGATGATATTCAGATCATTGTCTGCATTTTAGACAATGCCTTTGTCATCCAGGAGAGTTTGTAAGAATGCATGGGCAGAGTTTGATCCTGAATGGGGCAGCTTTACCTTAAAATAAATAGGGACAAGACTGAAGTCCTTTGGAAACATATCTAGAGTATGATCACCTTCATGGTGGCCTACTAAACTGTGACCTATGCCTACTATCACAGATTTGCTCATAATCTGGGGTTGCTCTTTGACACCAATGTTTCTTTCTCTGATCAAATTAACCAGGTGACGGGGACCTGTTTCCCTATTCTAAAGAAGTTAATAGAAATCTTTATTTATCTTCCTCTCTTGACTTAACAAACCATAGTCAATGCACCAATATTAGCGCAACTAGACTGTGACAATGCCTTGATTTCCCTCTGTCAACCAGACCACTGACTTTATTTAACTGGCAATCATGTCATTGTTCTGCAAATTCACCACCAACACATCAGGGCAATTCCTTCTTCATATTGGTGGCTAAACTTTGGAACTCCTTGCCAGCTGTTATCAGGAAAATCCCCAATCATCATGAATTCAGGAAAAGCTTAAGAAAGAAGATACTCTACAGCATCTGATCTCTCCTAGCACCAGAATAATTTATGGGCATTTGTTGCACTTGCCAATTCTTATAATATTCTATGAAATGCTCTGAAGAATACTATATTGACATTTTCATCTCTACTGCATGTTTCATATGGTGCAAATACAAATTTTAGATGCAAATTAAGGGCCAGATTACAAACACTTTGCATTGTGGCTGTGCCACTTTGTTTGGTGCAGCAACAATACAGTATTCAAAATGCAAAATGTGAAAATAAAGAATTTTATAAAACTCTCACCAAATTTTGTAAACCTAAATGCACGGAAGGAACTCACCTCATTTCTCAGGAATTCACAGACAAACTGGTAAATCATTACACAACCAAAGGAGACAGGTTGGACTCCTATTTAAAACAATGGAAAACCACCAGCACCAACCCATTTCCAAAACTCCCCTCAAAGAGTAAGCCAACCCAACCTCTGCATCCCTTCAAACAAATATAAGAAAGTCCGTTTATGAACCTGGTCAAGGCAAGCAGGTCTTCCGGTTGCCCTTTAGACCCTTGTCCACCATACATTATCAAGAACATTCTCTTATCTACCTATGCTGTCATGCCAGTAAGAAGAATCACCAATAATCCTTTAACCACGGGATTCTTTTCAGAAGGCCAAAAAAAGGCATACATATCCCATTATTAAAGAAAACAAGCCTGAACCTGCATGACCCAAAAAACTATAGACCAATTGCAAATGGAGCTTTCCTGAGTAAACTGAAAAAAACAGGCTTCACCCAGATGTCACAAATCACTGAAGAAACGTTCATCCTTTCACACTACCAAACTGGATTCCACCCAGGAAGAGTCATAGAATCTGCCCTCATCACCATCTGAGATGATCTTAAAAACACAGTACACCACAGTGGAGTTACTGCACTACTTCTCTTGGACCTGTCAGCTGCCTTTGACACAGTTGACTATGACAACATAATAAAAAGACTCTAGGAAGCCAGCATAGAGGGGACTGCTCTTGACTGCATCACATCCTACCTTCAAAACAGAACAAATGTACTCCCCCTTTCTCATCCAAACTGTATTTCATGAAAGCAGGAGTCCCTCAAGGCTTAATCATCTAGCCCATGCCTTTCAACATCTACATGAAGTAATTACCAGCAATGATCCAGTACTTTCAGCTCACATGCTACAACTATGCAGATGTCACACAAATACTCCTTAAACTGGAAACCCCCAAAAACATTGGAAACTCAAACATCTTCCGTTGTCTCAGAGCATTTGATCAGTGGATGACAAGAAGTCATCTCAAACTGAATGCTTCTAAAAAGGAAATACTCACATATGGAGATTGGACAAATTATGACCCACTCTGTGCCTGGCCTGATGATCTGGGACCACCTCCCATGGTATTAAAGGAAGCAAGAAACCTTGGAATTATCATGGACTCCAAGTTAGCAATGAATGTCCAAGTGGACAAATCAGCAAAATCAAGCATTGTCACCATGATAACTCTGAGACGCATCTTCCCCCACCTGGGATTTCCACACAAGATAAATTCTACTAACTCTCTCGTGCTGTCTAAAAACCGAATTACCCCAATGGCCTCTACCATGGATTATCTCTATCAAATATGAAAATACTAGAATGGATTCAGAACTCAGCTGCCGGACTACTCCTACATGTACAGCCACAAGTTCAGATCTCCCCTGACGTGAGTGCCCTACATCGGTTACTGGATACCAGAAGATCCACCTTAAAGCTTCTTTGTATCACCCACAAAGCAATACATGGAACAGGACCACTTTTCATCAGAAATAAAATCACAAAATACATTAAACAAATGAATCTCTGCTCAAAATTGACACCTTGCCTCAAAACCCTACCATACAAGAAAGATACATTAGGTAGTACATCTTTCTCTGTTCAGGCAGCCAAACTATGGAATTCATTACCCCCAATATAAGATCTACTCAAGAATTGGCTCTTTCCTGCATAATCACCATACTCAAACAGTAATGTACAGCATATTCCTGTGTATGCAAACATTTATAATTTTATTATATGTATGTATCTAGAAATGTGAATTGCTTTGTAAAAATATGTATAATAACTATGGTTTTTAAAATATAAAGATACTCTTCAGGCCTGCTTATCAAATGTATAGGTTACTTACGATTAAATATCTGCATTATTCTATGCTTCTCATGTTCATAGGTCATTGATTAGTTCTTATATAAGTTGTTTGATTAAATGCTTATGGGTCTCTGTTTTATTTATCCCTCACAAGAGAAAAATATTATCATAACTATTTACCTACAGGCACTTCACTATTGAAATATTGAGAAAAAGATAACATGGAAAAAAATGAGTTATAAAAATACACAAATAAATTAAGTTTAAATACTGCAACACTTGAAAGTCTGCATTTATACAACACAACTTTAAATCTCAACAAATTACCTTCTTTATGCATATATTTCCTTTCTATGTAATCATGTATCTATATATTTATTACTTTACACCTACTTTACAAGAGACAAAAATTCACTCTCTCCTATGCACTACTCTGTCTCACCCTAGACCTCACTCATTCCAACCTCTAGCTCCACTCTTTGACTCATCCCAAAGCTCATTCTACTACTATGCTCTCCCAACTAACACTTCCTATACTCTTCCCTTTTCTATCCCTTCTGGATTACCCCAAACCTCAGCTAAGTACTATGGTCTCCCAAATAACCCTAGTAAATTCTTCCCTCATGTAACTCTCCTTTGACTCATCCCAAACCTAATTTTACTACTATGATCTCCCTAAACCCTTTCTACAGACTCCTCCCTCCTCCATCTCTCTTTTTATTCATACCAAACCTCATCTTACTATTACGTTCTCCCAACTAACACTTTCTAGATTCTTCCCTCTTATATTCCTCCATTATTCTTTTCAACCCAACTAACAGACTCACATGTCCACTGCTCAAGGTAACTCATATTTCCCTTTACTAATCCACCACTAGTCCTTTTGGGTTCTGGAGTAGCGTACTACTAGCCAAAAGGTGCTTCAATGCCTCGTCAGGGGTTGTAAGACCTATATAAATACAATTACAATATATTTATTTCTGAGGCCTGTCAGGCACCAGGTCATTGTGCACAAAGCCTAGCAGAGTGGCTGAGTCCGAGGGTGAAATAGCATTTATGCTCCCTGAGTTTTCAAAAGTAACGTCCAATGGCATTGCTATGGTACCAGGAGTGGTAACATTATTAATTGGTGTACAGTTAATCAAATCCCTGTTAGACCTGACAGCCTTAGGGTGGTCTTCTCCCCGACAGTTTGCCTACCTCCTCCACTTTTCTGACCTCATTTGATGTCTTTAGGATTCTGTGCACTTTACCATTGCTAACTAGTGCTAAATGGCTTGTGCTCTTTCCCCTAAATCATGGTATCATTGGCTCAAGCACAATTGGCATATTTAATTTACTTATGAGTCCTTAGTAAATTGCACTACATGTGCCCAGGGCCTGTAAATTAAATGCTAATTGTGTGCCTGCAGCACTCTAACCATGCCTGAGACCTGTCATTGCAGAGCCTATGTGTGCAGTTTTTCACTGCCATGTTGACCTGGCAAAATAACCCTCTTGACATGTCCAAACCTTTCCTTTTTACACATATAAGTCACCCCTAAGGTAGGTCCCGAACAACCCAGAGGGCAGGGCAAAATGTATTTAAAAAGGAAGTACATGTACTTTTAAGTTTCACAGGTACTGGTAGTGAAAAACTCCAAAAGTTGTTTTTCACTACAGCAAGGCCTTTCTCTCCCATAAGATAACATTGGGATTACCTTATTACATCTTAAAGGTTCAATTCATAATCTGGAAAAGATAAGCTTGTCAAGTTTTGTATCTCTGACTCACAATTTAGAAGTCCTGAAAATCCCACTTTTAGAAAGTTGGTATGTTCTTACTGTAGCCATTTGGTGTCTACTGCCTGTCTCCAATGCATGTCTGGGTTGGGGACAATTGTCCTTGTGCATTCCCTCTAGACATCCACACACAAAGGGAGCTTAGGTGTGACTGATGGGCCAACCACAGCCTGATGGGCCATCATGGGCATGTTGGGAGAGGGGCTGACACTTACACCTGAATAGGCAGTGTCTCGTCCCCACACAAAGGGCTGCATAACCCTTCTGTAATGAGTCTGCAGCCAGGCAGGAATGGAGGACCTCTGTGCACTTCAAGGAACTTTCTTGGACGTCTCCCCCACTTCAAAGGCAGAACTGGGTATAAGTACTGGACCTCCGACACTGACACTTCAGTACACTTCTGGACCTGTGGACACTCTGCCAGGAAGAAGGACTGCTGTGCTGCTGAAAGAACTCTTACTCTGCTGGACACCTGCTCTGCTTTGCTGACCTACTGCCTACTGCCCTCCTTGCCTAGTAGTAAGAAGAACTGGGCCTGTGTCTCTCCAACCCAGAAACAAAGTGACTCCAAGGGCCTGCTGGCTTGCCTCCTGTTTTCTAAAGTTTCAGGGACAGATAAGACTTCCAACTCACCTGCTAGAGCACCTGGACTTTGCCATCTGAGACTCTTGCCCTGCTAAGTGGTGCCAATCCAGTCTTGGGCCCTTGGCAGTGGGTATAAAGTGCTGCTCCAGCTAGAACTGATGCATCATCACTGTTGCAAGGGACAGAACTGGTACATTGCCACCATTGCATAGATTGAAACCAGCGCATTGCTGCTGTGCGTCCAGTACCAGCACATCGCCTTTAGAACCGCCACACCTCGGAGCCATAGCATCACCGCTGCTGAATAGAGAAAATCAATGCATCACTTCTGCTGGGTGGATCGACTGGTGTATTGCCTTTGGAACCACCACACTCTTGTATTGTTGCTTCATCGCACCGCTGTTGCTGTGTGGGGAAAATCGATGCATCTCCTCAACTGCGTAGGGAGAATCAATGTATCTCTTCTGCTCTAGGATTGACACTAGAGCATTCCCTCCTCTACTTCCCGCATCTCCATTGACGCAATCAGGATTAAGGTGCTTTTCTTAAGCTGGCCTACTGGGTCCCTGTAGCTGGCCCATGCTCCATCACGGTCAGCCTGAACTTAGACTTTGCCCCGGTCCTGCACAACCAGATATCCCAAATAAGTGTTTATTGCTTCTAAACACTATTTAACTTTATTCTTTAAAAAAATCATATCTCAAGTTCTACTTCTTGAATTTTTGTTGTTTTGGTCTTGTTTTATTTTTTAAATTAAGCTCTAATTTACGAACCAGGTGTGGAATCCTTAGGTGTGGTGTTTTCACTGTTTTGCTGGTTCACATGATACACAAATACTTAACACATTGGCTCTTAAGTTAAGCCTGACTGCTCTGTGCCAAGCTACCAGAGGATGAACACAGGTTAACCTGGTGTGTGTTTATGACTTTCCCTGACTAGAACTGTGGTTCCTGCTTGGACAGAGTGCATACCTCTGCCAACCAGAAAACCAATGTCTAACAACCCCATAGACCGATCAGTATTTTTAACTTGTATCAGATGCAGAAACACAAGGGAAACGATGCACATATGAAGATGAAGGCGTAAGCCCCTAGCGGGGGTCAAACAGAGTGCAGAGAATAGAAAGCATTTGAGTCTCCACACCTAAACTCCCATTTTCTTGATGCTCTTTCCTTTCTCTTTAATGCTCCATGTTATCTTGTGGTAAGGTGCTTGTTTAGGCGTGTCAATCTGCATTACAGATAAAGATGCGCCATATCAGCAAAATTAAAAGTAACAGTGATTGTCATTAAAACAAAAACACATGAGTGTAACTGGATGGCACGTGGCACAAATATTTGCAGAAGCCAATAACAGAGTTGCAGAGAAGGCAACACACTTTGTGATTCAGTAGATTTATCTACAATATTTAGAAGTGTTTATAAAACAGACAATATAATCAAATCAAGACCATTAAAATAGAGGGTGGGAGGCATCGCCCCACATATTCCCTAATTATTATCATCAAGATTAGTACTATTGTCAGTCATTGTTATTATTTTATATGTAAGACACTGTAAAAAGAATGTTGCTGTATGCATGCAAAAATGAGTGTACTTCAAGAATGTAAAGAGAGGAGACTCCCTCATATTTCACGGAGGTGTAGCGGAAGGTCTTTCTCCACAAGGCAAAACAGTTTCCCTTTGGAAAAACAAAAATGTCAAAGGTGCAAATACACATAACATTGCACTATAATTGTAAATTTGGCTTGTACAAAGTATATGGCTATGTGTGTTCACATAAGCTTTCTATAGCTATGGATTTCTGTAGCTGTTTCTTACTTAAGTAATGTAAATTTAAGCCATATGAAATTAGATTCAGGCATGTGAGTAATCTTAAAGGAAAACATATTATATTTTTTTCTATTCGGTTTGCGATTGATACATGGCGTTCGTTGTGTCCTATTAGTATAGGATCTTTGAACCCATCCTTTTGGGAGACACACCTGAAGATCCAGAGTACTGCTTCAAAATTCTAAAGTCCTTCACTTGGGTTCCTGACATTTCACTTGTCCTCCTGCCATTTTTAGGACTTGCTCATTGAGCAACCTCTGAACATCATCTGGTGCACCTAGTCACTCGTGTAACAGCACCCTTCAATGAGTTATGTGATGTTATGCTGTGCGATGCTAAGTTATATTATTGTGGAAAGCACACGATCGCCGAGGAAGCGGGTGAGGGTTCCCTATTGCAACTCCGTTGAAATGAGGCAGAAAAGTTTACAAAATATATTTCTTGCACTTGGCTGCAGGATCTTTAGGACAAGAGACATTGACATGCTTCTGCCTGAACCCACTGGGCCAGCAATTACGGTAGATGTATTGTATCTACCTTTTCAATCATTCTCGTACAGATTTCAAGGCAGCTGTCATCCCTGAAAATTAAATATACAAAGTAAACACTTTCTGTGAATCCCACTTCCATCAATAAGCACTTAGAAGAGGATTTTCTGATAAGCATGTTTTTAAACGTGCATGAAACATAAATAAAACTTTATTTGCCGTTGTGAATGCATGAAACATCTCACTTTTACGGGGTTTTAGTAAGCTTTTAAAGAGTTGAGCCATTGGTTTCATAGAAATTTCACATGAATGTGTTGTGACAGTTGACATAGCATTTATAATACAACTGAAATTTAATGTAGATAGAGTTTTTCAGTTCACATTTTTTCTTTACTTGTGCTTATATGAGGGTGGATCAGGCAACTGGTGTTACCGTTTTTCACAGAACATAAAACATTGGGGCATATTTATCAAGGATTTGCATCACCCTTGCACCATGCAAGGGGGCACAAGGGCGATGCAAACCTAAGTGAGATTTATCAGTCCGCGCACGGCCACCATGCATTGTCTGATAAATCTAGTGTAACGGGAAGCAGCGCAAGTTGCTGCCTTCCACTACTCTGTGGCAGGGAGACGTTCCACAGGTGGAGCAAGGGTGTTCCCATGCATCCACAGATGGATTTTGATGCATTCCCAGATTTGACATTAGTGGTAGACCTGGGAATGTGTCAAAATGCTACGCCTCCCTAGATGATGCATAAGGAGGAGAAATATCTTTATTTCTCCTTGTTATTTCCTCCTTTTTTGTGTGTTGCATTCTGCAGCACACATAAAAAAAAAAAAATGCCTCTCAAGATTTCTTTTGAGCAAGAAGGTTTCCCTTCCTGCACAAAAACAATCCTGCCTACAAAGCAGACACCCTTGCAATATGAGGCAGGAGTGCCTGCATTGATGCTGGGAAGAGGGCCAGAACCCAGAAAGGGCAGGAATGCACTGTATAATGTTAAATATGGTGCCTTGCTGTGTTGCACTGCTTAAAAGATTGATAAATATGCCCCATTGCCACCGTTTCTCAGTCTACGGACGGAGTACCCAACAAAATATCATAACTAAAATATCATCTGGCAGAAATACTGGTGACCAAATATCATCCAGCTGGAGTTAGTAACAAAACATCTATATCCAATGGCACATTAGTTTTCTAAATAATATTTAGGATAAAATATTTTTTTTCTATGGTATTGTTGCTAATGGTATTCTGACATACAATCCTCAATCAAAGAGCAGAGTCTAGGGACTGCAGGAAGACCTGCCTTTCCTGGTGCAACGGTATGCTCAAGACAATGTATTCCATCAGAAATCCTCTTCCAGGTTCGCTGGGGAATGGTACAGCCCCAGTTTCACAGGGGTCAAGGAAAGCGGTATCTCCACGGAGAAATGGAGAAAAAAGTGTGTGCATTTCTACTTTCTGGGAATATCACTATCTAAGAGTGTCATGGAACATTTTTGGATGTTGGGATTTTCTCTTGTGCATTTCTAAAGCCGTGATTGTCACAGCTTTCCTGGTGCACTTCTGCTAATATTACTTGAGTTTCAAAGAGCTGTATGTCCTCACTCATTGGTAGGAGTAATTCTAAATTACAGATGTACTACCTTTTCTGAAGTGGGCCTTGAAATTCAGGTAATGTCATGAGATTTACTTCCTTGACATTCCTAGTCAGATGAGTTAAACATGAGCCGTTTGCTGATTCAGCAGGAATTCCAACTGAAAGATGTTACTTATATATTCAAACATGGCTATTTCTTTAATTGCTGATTGTCATATCTGTCAAACATGTACTTTGAGAAGCACTAAAAAGACCTCAAAAAGTAAGGTTCTTCTGGAGACCAAACCACCACACCACAAGTATCTTCTTAGAGGGTGAATTTCCCTCCATGCAACGGGAGAGGCACATTTTCTATTGGTATTTGTTTTTGGCTTAGGATTCTGTTGCTGGTGTTGGTGTGATCAGGTTACCAGTATAGAAATGTATAGTGTCCAATCCAAAGCTGCCAAAGCAAAGATAAAGAATAAGGTATTCCTCAATCAAATTCATGGTCTTTGGTCTGAGTACCCTATCCAGGATAAATTTGTTCCTAACCAGATTCTCTTCCCAAGAAGGGTAGGTGACACAATCATTCTTACACTTTATGACAGTCTGTCAGTGACAGAAATTACATTCTATTATGGCCGGTCTTGTATACATCTTGAAGCAGAAGCTCAGGCTATTGAGGGGCACATTCATGGGCAATGCAAACACTTAATCAACCATTAACATGTTCCCAATATAGCCTGAAGACTATAGACATATCTTATTTGGCAGAAAATGCTTTTTCTTACATCACTTGTATACTTACGGGATTCTCCACTCTTGTGCTTATTTATAAAATTTCTACAGATTATTAGGACAATTATTTCGCTATATTGAATAATGTTTTATTCTCAGTATGCCTGCTGCTCTGTCTTGTTTGATTTGTTTTGAGGGTTTACCAACTTGGTGATAATTTTCAGTGAAGCCTTAGCAGGAAACAAAGCTACTGGGTGAGTTGCACGCCTGGTTTTATTGTTTTATTTTAACACTTACACAATACATTGTTCTTTTCGTAACGCAAATCTTAGCATTTGTACAAGAAACACAGTTAGAGCTTACAAGTTTGGTGAAAGCATTACATGGTGTTTTTGCTTTGCCATTATGATTATCACTCCTCTGTTAGGATATAAGTATTGCTCAATTGTTCAAAAAAACTTAGTGACCTTGATCGAGGGGGAACGAAAATATAGGTAAACATGCTGTATAGAGCCATTATATACTTTCCCCATTGGTAAATACTCATGCCATCTAAGGGTTACCAATCAACTCTACTAGTTACAATATATAAAGAAAACTAGAAATTAAACCAACAGCATAGTAAAACTAAGAATCTGCTCGTGGTCCCTGTATATGTGCAAACAAGCTGTATAATGATAGTAAGGATGTATATCATATTTTATGTAATATCTTTAAGTCGGTGCACAAGGACAGTTCCTTGATTGAGTGGGTATGCAGGGAAGGCAGCAACTTGTTCATGTGTCAATCTTTTGGAGGTCCTGAAATTGTCCCAAGGGCGCCCGTCCTATACCTCTCTTCTATTAACTTGTTGTAGTGCTCCCTGTATCGCTTCCAAAGTATGTTTTTTACTCCCGCAGCAATGTTTTCCCAGCTATCAATGACCTCCATCCACAGTGGGGCCAGTGGCCTGCGCCTCATCCCCTTGCTTTCTTCCCTTCTAAGAGCTCTCTCCTCCGCCCTCCCCCATCTCATTACATCTAGTGTCCAGGTCTGCAGGCTAGGTCCCTTAGCATGTTTCCATGCCATCAACACTCTTCTGTTAGCCAGCACCAGGACTAGGTCAGCAAATCTGTTACCCATTTTTTTGGGGTGTGGCTTGGCAAATAGCCCCAGGGGGCACACCTCCATCATAATCTCTAGTCTTCTATGCAGAAATTGGTTAATTTTTTTATGACCCCTCTCCAAAATTCTTGTAGCTGTGGGCATCCCCATGTCATGTGACCGAATCCCACATCTGGTAAACGGCACCGTGGACAACCTATCCCATTTCCCCCATATATGAGCTTCAGCCGATGTGGGGTTAGGTAAGTCCTGTGTGTGTAGTTATAGTGTATATATTTTAGTCGGGTGTTTCGGGAGACCGAGGGTGCATATGCTAGAACTCCGCTCCACTCTGTGTCAGTGAGGGGTCTATCCAAGTCCATCTCCCATTTAGTCCGAAGAGTATCTAGCGGATTATGTACCATTGCCAATAGCGCCATATAGAGCCAGGAGACCAAATGTGAACCCTCCCCAATAGACAGCATAGTTTGTAAGACCTTGTGTGTGGGTGGTTCACCCTCCACCTCTCTCCAGAGGTCCCGGATAGTCCCCACTATCGCATCCTATCTCAGAAACTGCCCGTGTGGCAAGCCAGTCTGGTCCGCAAGATCCTCAAACGGGATCCGCATTCCCTGACTATACAGTGCGTCTTGCGTATGTAAGTCCGTGGCCGTCCAACAGTCGAGTTGTCTTTTGGTAAAGCAAGAGAGGGGGTCTCCATGGAGCATTACAACTAATGGTATATCTGGTGCATAGGGCACCTCTGTGTGTGTTCTTCTGAGAACCCTCTGCCAGTTGGCCAGGGCTGTTGCCAATAATATTCCCCTCTTAGTGCCTTATGTTTTAGGCATAAGCAGTCCAGGCACCAATCCGCTACCACTGAGTTCCCCCCATCCACTGTCAATTCCATTAACCCCACTCCACTGTGCCATCACGCGGGCCACTGCAGCTGGGCCGCTAGAAAATAATACTCAAAGTTGGGGACTCCAAGCCCTCCAACGTCCGGAGGTAGGCGTAGAGTGGCCAGGGTCACTCGCTGCCACCCACCATCCCATAGCAATTCCCTAAGTAGCGTGTCTAGCAGGCGAAACCAAGAGGGTGGCAGGGTAATAGGCAAGTTAGTAAAATAGTACAGCAGTCTGGGAAGCATAACCATCTTAATGAGAGATACGCACACCATAATAGGCAAGCAAAGGGAGCACCAGAAGGCGACACCGGACCGCAGTGCCCGAATTGCTGGTCCCAAGTTGCCCTCCCTAAGATCCTGTATCTTGTGATAAATCTGGATGCCCAGATAGCGGAAGGTATGTGGAGCCTAGGACACTTGCTCCGGGCATGAAGACCGACGACCCGTTCCATGAATTGCCGGGAAGACACAAGTCTTTCTTTTATTTAATCGGAGGCCAGAACATGCACCAAACTCATCTAGCAGTTGGAACACTTGGGTAGTGTTGCTGGACCATTGTTAAGATAGATAAGCAGGTCATCTGCATACAGGGAGACTATGTGAAACCGTCCACGTCGACATATTCCCTATTCTCGGGCCTGTAATCGGTAACTCTCCTGTTGGCATGCTTAGATTTGGGCAAGGGGATTACTAGGGCCTCCCTGGTCGTGACTCATATGCTTCGGTGTACATCTCCATCAACCTTGGAGCCAGGACATCACAGCCCAATTTATAGAACTCCGAGGGCAAGCCGTCAGTGCCCAGGGTCTTGCCCGTTGCCAGAGTTTTAATGGCTGCCTTAATCTCCCCCACCGTCATTCGCGTGCCCAACGCCTCTCTATCCTCATCAGCGAGGAAATTCCAAGGCAGTGCGGGCAAGAAG
This sequence comes from Pleurodeles waltl, assembly GCF_031143425.1. Lineage (NCBI taxonomy): Eukaryota > Metazoa > Chordata > Amphibia > Caudata > Salamandridae > Pleurodeles > Pleurodeles waltl. The sequence continues at coordinate 927,900,701 of NC_090449.1, forward strand.
CTTTCCCTCTTGTTAGATGAGTCCACTCGGAAGGGACCATACAAGGATTTATAATAGGTTGTGAACTCACCACTGATCTGAGGAGGTGCGTAGATAGTGTCACCCTTCCTGTTCATCAGGTGAGTGATCGGTGTCCCTCCAGCCTCTGGGCGGACCAACCATGCCAGTACTCTCCCCGCCTTTCCTTCTTCTTCATGCACTTTGGCCATATAAGTCTTGTAGTCGTGACACCTAAGGTGCTCTAGTGCTATCTGATATTTCACTCTGAGCTCCAGGAGTTTTGCCTGTGCTTCTGGTGTGCCATCCAGGTAATTATCATGTCTGTGTAATTCGTCCTCTAAGTGTGAAATTTCTCGTTCAAGGTCTCGTCTGATGCCCACAGTCTGTCCAAGGCAATGACCCCACACTACCACTTTTAAGGCCTCCCATTCAATGCCTCTACTGGACGTCGAACCGGGGTTCAGCGCCAAGTATTCCGTCAACCTATGTAATAGCGCTGTGCGATATACATCATCCTCCAATCCTGCCAGGTGCAAGCACCAAATCAGGATAGGTTGGCGAGTTTCCATCGTGGTCAGATGGATCAACAGCGGGCTATGATCAGATACAGTCCGGCCTAAGTATTCTGAATGTGTAACCGCTCCACTAAGGGAGGCCGAACAGATGATTCTGTCTATTCTGGTGTGCATGTGATAAAGGTGTGAATAATATGAGTAGTCTCTACCAAGAGGGTTCTGAAGGTGCCAGATATCTACTAGGTCCCAATGGGAGATCCAGGTCAACATGCCCCTTGCCACTCTAATAGCTGCTGCCCCCTGAAGCGGTGCAGTTGAACGGTCTAGGTCAGGATCCAACACTCCATTAAAGTCTCCCCCAAGTAAAACTGGAACGTTAATAAAGTGTGCTAGCCGGGCAGATAATGAGTGCAGAAACTGAAGTTGGTCCTGGTTCAGGGTATAGACACCACCCAGGACCAGCGGCCTGCCATAAAGTCACCCCTCTACTAAAACAGCTTGGCCCTCTTTGTCTGCATCAATGGTAGTGGCCTCAAAGGGTATGCCCGCTCTCACCCATATTGCTGCTCCCCTTGCATATGCTGAGTATGTAGTTGCAAACAATTGTCCCCGCCAACGTCGTCAAAGGCGGTCTGTTTCCACCTGGGTGAGGTGAGATTCCTGCAACATGGCAATCTGTATCCCCCTACGTTTCATATATAAAAATCATCTTGGGTCGCTTTGCAATCGATCCCATACCCCTGACATTCCAGGACATTATTTTAGGAAAGGGATGCGTTGCTGCCGTACCATCTAAAAGAATTATCAATGAACTTGTACCTCCCCCCTTCGCAGTTCCCCACAGAACACTATAATAGCACATCACGGATTCCTAAGTGGCCATGGATTAGAACAGGCATTACAAAGAACTCCCCACCCCAGGAGTAGACAAGCAACTGCTGACCGCCCAAACCATAGTAACCAGCATATGAACGTGTGGTATCATCATCCGATTGGATTATCCAGAGGTTGATCTGGGGGTTGGCCTCAGAAGTACAAGAGCGAACTGCCCGTGCTCCAGCCTGCCTGAATCGTAGACTTATGAGACCAACAGGGCTGACAGTGTAGAGGCCCCGTGGATTCAGACAATGTCATCTGACGTCTGAGGTGTCACGTGGGGAGCTCCTCCATCACTCTAGCCACTGATTCTACATCGGAGGAGTCTCCCCCATCCAAAGTCTCAGGCCCCGACCTCCGGCCATCATACGAACCTCTCGCCTCTGTCAGGGAGGCCGCCGCTTGGAGCGCCGCTCTCTTTCCCTGATCTGCCTGCTGGTTTGTGGGTTTTGGCACCAGGTGGCCACCCGCAGAATCTCTGGCGTGTGTTGTGTTCCACCTGTTTGGCGTCAATAGTGCCTGCATGGTATGACTTGAGCCACGCCCATGCTTCATCAGGTTCCTGAAAAAAGTGTGTAGTGCCATACAATATAATCCTCAGCTTTGATGGGAACAGCAAAGAGTATCAGAGTCCCTCCTCCGCAGGGCTCATTTCACTCCCAGGAAGGTGGTTCGCAGAGATTGGACCACCATTGTGAAGTCTGGAAATAAGGTGGCGGGCCACCTTCCACCTGGAATGGGCCTGCCTCACGGGCCACCTGCAACAGCAAGTCACAGTCTCGGTAGTGCAAAAGTTTTGCCACTATTGGTCAGGGTGGCCTCCCCGGCTTTGGCCTGGGAGTCGGGACCTGGTGTGCTCTCTCCAGCGCAAAGAACGGTGTGTGGGGTCCCTCGTCCAAAAGTGTGCTAAACCAGGGCTCTAGGTAGGCAACCGCATCAGGGCCCTTGACACCCTCTGGCATTCCAACGATTTGTATATTATTGCGCCGACTGCGGCCCTCCGAATCCTCAGCGCAGCGCTCCAGTACCTGAACCTGCTCAGAGAGGTGGGTGACCTGGACCCATAGGGCCCGGTGTGCGGGTTGTAACTCTTTCAGGGTTGTTTCAGTAGTTTTCACCCTATCAATCAGTGTAGGAAAATGGCTCCCTGTTGCAGTTACCCTCCACTTTTTGCCTGATATTGATGCTGATTTGACTGAGAAGTGTGCTGGGACCCTCCTAACCAGGCCCCAGCACCAGTGTTCTTTCACTTAAAATGTACCATTGTTTCCACAGTTGGCACACCCCTGGCACACAGATAAGTCCCTTGTAAAAGGTACCAGTTTTACCAAGGGCCCTGTGACCAGGGAAGGTCCCTAAGGGCTGCAGCATATGTTGTGCCACCCTAAGGGACCCCTCACCTAACACATGCACACTGCCATTGTAGATTGTGTATGTTGGTGGGGAGAAAAAGGCAAAGTTGACATGGCATCCCCCTCAGGATGCCATACCCACAAAATACTGCCTGTGGTATAGGTAAGTCACCCCTCTAGCAGGCATGAGATAATTGCCCCTATTCTTAGACATTGTAAGTACAGTGTGGCCATATTAAGTATATGGTCTGGGAGTTTGTCAAAACGAACTCCACAGATCCATAATGGCTACACTGAATACTGAGAAATTTGGTATCAAACCTCTCAGAAAAATAAATCCACACTGATGCAAGTGTTGGATTTATTAAAAAATGCACACAGAGGGCATCTTAGAGATGCCCCCTGTATTTTACCCAATCCTTCAGTGCAGGACTGACTGGTCTGTGCCAGCCTGCTGCTGAGAGACAAGTTTCTGCCCCCCTGGGGTGAGAGCCTTTGTGTTCTCTGAGGACAGAAACAAAGCCTGCACTGGGTGGAGGTGCTTAACACCTCCCCCCTGCAGGAATTGTAACACCTAGCAGTGAGCCTCAAAGGCTCAGGCTTCGTGTTACAATGCCCCAGGGCACTCCAGCTAGTGGAGATGCCCGCCCCCTGGACACGGCCCCCACTTTTGGCAGCAAGTCCAGGGGAGATAGTGAGAAAAACAAGGAGGAGTCACCGACCAGTCAGGACAGCCCCTAAGGTGCCCTGAGCTGAGGTGACCCCTGCCTTTAGAAATCCTCCATCTTGGTTTTGGAGGATTCCCCCAATAGGATTAGGGATGTGCCCCCCTCCCCACAGGGAGGAGGCACAAAGAGGGTGTAGCCACCCTCAAGGACAGTAGCCATTGGCTACTGCCCTCCCAGACCTAAACACACTCCTAAATTGAGTATTTAGGGGCACCCCAGAACCCAGGAAATCAGATTCCTGCAACCTGAAGAAAGAAGAAGGACTGCTGACCTACAAGCCTGCAGAGAAGAAGGAAGATGACAACTGCTTTAGCCCCAGCCCTGTCGGCCTGTCTCCAACTTCGAAAACCTGCAACGAGTGACACATCCGACAGAGACCAGCGACCTCTGAAGCCTCAGAGGACTGCCCTGGACTAAAGGACCAAGAAACTCCAGTGAGCAGCGGCCCTGCTCAAAACCAGCTACTTCTTTGCAACAAAGAAGCAACTTCCTTTCCCGCCGGAAGCATGAGACTTCTCACTCTGCACCCGACGCTCCCGGCTCAAGATTCAGAGAACAAACACCACAGGAAGGACTCCCCGGCGACTGCGATCCCGTGAGTAGCCAGAGACCACCCCCCTGAACCCCCACAGCGACGCCTGCAGAGAGGATCCAGAGGCTCCCCCTGACCTCAGCTGCCTGTAACAAGGGACCCGACGCCTGGAACCAGCACTGCACCCGCAGCCCCCAGGACCTAAAGGAACCAAACCTCAGGGCAGGAGTGACCCTCAGGCAACCCTCTGCCTAGCCCAGGTGGTGGCTGTCCCGAGAAGCCCCCCGTGCCTGCCTGTATCGCTAGAATGACCCCCAGGTCCTTCCATTGTTTCCTACCTAAAACCCAACGCCTGCTTTGCACACTGCACCCGGCTGCCCCTGTGTCGCTGGGGGTGTTTTGTGTGCCTACTTGTCCCCCCCCCCAGTGCTCTACAAAACCCCCCTCGTCTGCCCCCGTGGACCCAGGTACTTACCTGCTGGCAGACTGGAACCGGAGCACCCCTGTTCTCCATAGGTGCCTATGTGTTTTGGGCACCTCTGTGACCTCTGCACCTGACCGGCCCTGAGCTGCTGGTGTGGTAACTTTGGGGTTGCCTTGTACCCCCAACGGTGGGCTTCCTATGCCCCAGAACTGAGACCTGTAAGTGTTTTACTTACCTCCTAATCTAACCTTTACTCACCTCCTCCAGGAACTGTTGATTTTTGCTGTGTCCACTTTGAAAATAGATTATTGCCATTTTTACAAAGACTGTATATGATATTGCTTTTATTCAAACTTCCTAAAGTATCTAAGTGAAGTACCTTGCATCTAAAGTGTTTACTGCAAATCTTGAACCTGTGGTTCTTAAAATAAACTAAGAAAATATATTTTTCAATATAAAAACCTATTGGCCTGGAGTAAGTCTTTGAGTGTGTGTTCCTCATTTATTGCCTGTGTGTGTATACAACAAATGCTTAACACTACCCTCTGATAAGCCTACTGCTCGACCACATTACCACAAAATAGAGCATTAGAGTTATCTACTTTTGCCTCTATCTTACCTCTAAGTGGAACCCTTGGACTCTGTGCACACTATTTCTTACTTTGAAATAGTATATACAGAGCCAACTTCCTACAATCAGTTTGTGATGGTCTGTTCGTAAGTGGCTTAATTTAGCAGAGACCTTTCTGATTTCCTGGCTCAGTCAGTTTAGTATCTTCAATCGCCCCAAGGACCTTGTTCAGGGTATCCTGCATGGTGGTAGGAGTTGAGCTCTCTCCAGTCTCACCATTAGACAGCTGTTGGACGGGCACCAGCGTCGTCTGGGGTGCCCCCTGTGATTTGGGCCTGAGTTTCCCCACAACTAGCAGGGATCTGGAAGCAGCCGGGACCCACAGCCATCCAGTGACCAGTAAAATGGACTGGCCCCTCAGCGCATGGCACTAGTGGAGATCCATCTCGCGGATCTCTTCACGCGGCGAGAGAGTCTCCCAGTCCAGCCCAGCACAAGAGGGTCAGTCCCGTGTTTCCACAGTCTGTCATATACAAGGACCCCCTATCTCTGCTCACGTGGGTCAGCTCTCCAAGTGGGGGGGAGATATGGGGGCCACTGCAGCATCGGGCTCCACGTCAGGCACCCCTAGACCATCACTCCCATCGCATGCAGTGAAGGGCAGGGCAAAGAGCACATCCCATCATCTGTTCTTTCTTGGGGGCCTCTCTCCAGTGCCTCACCTCTCAGGGGACCAGGTTGGCCGGGGGCCCCCACGACTTCCCTGCTGCCTTCTCATCTCACTGCTGCGGGCCCTGGCCCCAGGTCTGCATGAATCTCGCGGGCAACCAGGGGGGAGGGGGCCCTCGCAGCCAGGATCTTCTGTGCCGCTCCCCGGGGATCTGGGCTGGGCTGCACTATCACCGCCTCACCAGCTGCACTCAGGGTGCCGCAGCGCGCCCCACGCCCCACCCCGGGACCCAGCAGGCAGCTCCTCTCTGCCGTAGGCCTCTCTTCAGGCCAACGGTCCGCGCAGCAGGCAGCGCTGGGCCAAGCCTCTCCGATCGGCCGGGACGCTCGCGCATCATGCACACCAGCGGCAGCACCCAGTGCCCCCGGGACCTCGTCCCTCATATCACTCCTGTTACGTGGGCCCCCGCCTTCTCACGATGTCATGGCCCCCCCCCCCAACAGCCAGGGAATATCAGGATTTTGAGTGGGCTGACTCAGAGCTCCGGCACTAGGCAGCCGCCATCTTACCTGGGCAACGCCTGGTTTTATTGGTTACTGTGATTAATCAGTAGTTGCCATACCTGGGCTCTCTTCTACCAGATCTTGGAGTATCAGATCTCTTTTACTTTCTATATGTGTATTAAAAAGGTTAAACCACATAAAAATCAAAGACTGGTGGGTCTGGTAAAACTTTGCCCTCGGATATAACTCCATGGGGAGAGACTTCTCCAAATACATATTGTTAGTTGCCTTTTACATAGCACAGAAGAAGCCATTGGTTATTGCAATGCAACAAATTGTTGAATTAACAAAAGGCTTCTGAAGCCCACTCCACCACTCATAGGTAGTATGCTCAATGTTTCATCTGTGATGTAGAAACGCCTGGGTTGAGTGTCAATTTAGATCCACTGATGTATGCAGCATTGACTTACAGGGTGACATGAAGCCATAATTACAGCTACAGACACTTTTTGAAACACCTTCAAGCTTTCGTGGCATGACGTATATGAGGTAATTTATTTCGGGTAGGTTACCCGATTATTGGAGGAGCTTCTTTCTAGTTGCTCTGGGAAATAATTTATGTATAGGTCACATCATAAAGATACTGAGTTACATTGCCAATGGTTTAGCCTGTGTTTAGCCCACTGAATGTAAAAGCCTATGGCAAGAGGCAGATGATGCTATTTCAGAGGTTCCCATTCACTAATGGAGAGTTAATGTCCCTTGATACGCGAGATGATCATGGAAATTGTTTCTTACAAGACAAAGGCACTTTAGCCCGTATTTATACTTTTTTAGCACCGCATTTGCGCTGCTTTTTGACGCAAAAACGGCGCAAACTTTCAAAATACAATTGTATTTTGAAAGTTTGGCCACTTTTGCGTCAAAAAATGACGCAAACGTGGCACTAAAAAAAAGTATAAATATGGGCCTTTATGTCTCTACTTTTAATCCAGACTGTTTGTGCACAAATGTGCACTTAACAACTGTTCAGAGTCACAACTCTGCTGTCTTGCAGAATCGATCATCGCAGATGTTCAGCTTTTGTAGGGGAAATATGCCTACAATCTTCTAATTTTTGAAAATGAGAAAGGAAATATGATTGCTTGATGTTTTTTTTTGTTTTACCAAGAAGCAGGATGGCCATTCCACTCCCCCCAGAACCTCTCCATCTGCAACCATTAAAGCAGGCCATTAGATGTGTCAGTGTCAGCATTGTCTACTATTTGTGTATCAGCATCTATGCTTAGTCTATCCTCGACTGTAGACTGCATCAAATTCTTTGGACTTCATAGTTTGGGAATTGGTAGAATATATGAGAGCAGAAAAGTCTGGATTACCACCTTAAACAGGGAATAGATTCACATCAGGTGTGATTCCTTTTTCTGGCTGTTTGAAAAGTTTTGACTATGCTGCTGATAGCTGGACATCCTTATTTCTCCTTCATGCTGTTGGGTCATCACTGATCAGTTTCAAGTTTTGGAGAGTTTACACGAGGCCCCAGTGGCACTAGGTTCTCCGAGCAGATTAGAATTCAGATTATTATAACAGTGCTTCGGGTCTGTGCCCAAAATGTTTGGCTACTTTTCTAGTGACTATACGTAAAGTGGGTCACTGGAAATCAAATTACCTCCAGTAACGTATTTTATCTGATTACACGTGTTCTTAGTGCAAATCTGTATTTTTGACAGGCACTCATTGTTAATTTGTAGTACCCAATCATTTAAAAGGGTTCAGGGGTGTGTGAATTCACAGGCATTCCTTTGTATTGCATGCTGTAAAAACCAAAGGAACTCCCAGGCATTCCTTTGTATTGCATGCTGTAAAAAAAAACAAAAGCACAGCTATGACGAATTCAGGCATGTCAGGGCAATATCCCGTAGGTATTCCTCCTACTGGCTCATTTGCTGGTGCGAACAAAGTACCATTTAACTAATGGTATAGCCCACTACGGTTGTGAGAATGATATGCCCCATTGTGGAAAATGTGTGGGAGATTCTTTATTTTAAAGGTATTTAACTTCTCAGCCTGCTGTGCATTTTTAAATTACTGTAATAATTTGATGTGAGATGATCTCACCTCATCGCAATGGAACAGTTTAACCAGATGCCAAGTATGATTAAAGTTGTAATATCAAACCTCACACGGCTGTATTCACTGTACAATATAACGCAGAGACCTGTGAACGTTTCATATGATGTTTCATCATGTGATGCTGTACAGCAACAGTCACAAGAGTCTGTAAGAACTTCATCAACATCATTGTAGGGTCTACTGGTTTTGGGGGAAGCGTGAGCAGGAGGCAGGACCCTCACTTAGTGGTGGGACTACCAGATAGGTTACTTACTGTTTGCTTTACTTTATGCCAACACAGCTCTTACATTAGTGTGTTTATTTGCCACTACATTGCTAAAAGATGACGTTCTATGCTCATTATATGAAACTAGCAGGTGGGCGGATCCTCTGTTGCTTGCACATTGTGGATATGAGAAACACCCATCCTAGTCCATTGGTGCAAAAAATGTATTTTTGCATGATAACTTTATTCTGTGAACTGGTGAATAAATGGGGCCTTATGTTGTCTAAACGATTTGTTTTTATGGCATTACACAATCAAGCGAGGGTCATCACAAATCTACACCTGGTGGTAGCACTGGCTCCATGCCTTCAATGTTGTACACTTAAACCTTTAAGGTCCAACAGTTTTACTAAGAAGTTTGGCAGGCACAAAAGGTATTAAATCACAACATGGTTCTTACCTTGGATCACTAGGTTAATGTAAACAGCATGGAAGATGGACAGATATGAAATAGAGCCATTAGAGACTACAGATGTGCCTATGACATCAGAAATATAAAGTGCTTCTGAGGTATACCATCCTGACTGAAGTTCCTGCCTCGGCAAGAGAAAGCCTGAAAAAGTGTTGAAAGTGGAAAATGAATGCGGAATACCTTCTTTGAGTTTTATATATAAGTGAGGATGGTGCTCTGCCTTCTTTAGTCTACCTCAGTTCTGGTCTCCTACCTGGCGTTTTTTCCCACCCACAGTTCTTATTAACTTGTATGCTTCATTTGCAGATTCTCTCTTAGTGTAATGAATGGGTGGGCTGTTTTCTCAGTCTGTGTTAGTTTACCCTGCCTGGCTGTAGTTTGCATCCTCATAGAAGTGGCACTTTGGTTCGGGAACCATATATACTTTTTTTCCTTTGCTTATTGTAATATATTACATTGCTAAGGAATTTCGTGATTGGTCATCTGGCAGACCAATTGATCTCCAACCCTTGCCTAAAAGGCTGGGTTTGGAGCTCTGGGTATTTATGTGGCACATGCTTATGGCTGAAGGAAGGTGCTGTTTTTCAACGCTGGGTAGTAGATTGCACAAAATAATTCACCACTATTAGAGTTTGCGTCTGAATTTGTCAACAAATACATTGTCTCGTTATTAATGTGAATTATAGTCCTATGAATAAAGGTAGTTTTACATTCTCCAAATGATGCCTGAATATACATTAGATGAGAAAACAATGTAAGCATGTGTACTCCCTTTGTATCTTCTCTCAAAATAAGAAACACCAGGTACGAATTCATAGCTAAAATCAACTGCAGGTTTAGGAATAGACACAATCAAGCCAAATGAGAACTAATCCAAAACGATTATTTCTATCTCAAGAAATGCAACCTCCACTCACATCATATTCAACTCTCTCCAAGAGGAAAGTAAAGCAGGAGAGAACAGCAACACCCTCAGTTCTATGTCCAGAGTGATAACGCGTCCAGCCCTTATAAATTACCTGTACCTGGACACGTTGGAGGTCGGTGAACCTTTTAGCCGAGTTTGGCTCTCCTCATCCTTGAATAGTCGGGTCACTTACATCAATAATCAATAACTGTTGTGCGCGATAGCCAATACTCAATTAGTAGATCAAAATAACACATTAGGAATCAATAACAGTTGATATTTCGACGCACCATGACCTTTCAGTCATGAATAACCACACCAGTTTATTAAAAGTTAGTGAATTTATTTCCCTATATTAACAAAGCTAGCACAATGTATATAAGTCTCAAAACTAAATGATATATGTATACGAACATTACTAGCTGTCCATAGCGGCGGGAGAAACAGAATCTACGAAATATCTGAATGATAGTACATTCAGTTATGGCAATACAAATCACTAATATAAGCAACTGAATTTGACTAATTTCATACATCGGTCAGCATGACAAGATTTCAATTCAACATGGTGCATCAAGTTCATACCTCGACTAACCTCTAATTAGCATTGGCATGTGGGGGCTTCATGCAAAACGAATTTAGTCAACACAAATTTGGAAAACTTCTAGCTTGGGCCCTATCAAAATAGCAGTTGGTACCTAAAAGGAAAAACACAATGCATAATACAATTGTCCTTTCATATTTACCAATTACAATCAGCATTCAAGAAAGTCTTCGTCCTTCAGGTACCGGTTCGATCAGCATTGGGCAGAATTTCAAAAGGCAAAGTTAAGGGCAAGTTTCCTTGCAGCAGCAAGGAGAATGGGCAAAGTTACTGCATGGGCAAGACGGGGCAAATTAAAGTTAAAGTCTCTAGGGTGAGAATTCTCAAAGTCTCTTTCTCAGTAATAGAGAAAAGGGCATCAGGATGTCGTCTAAGATGGCGTCTGGCGTTTGGCTTCAAAGACGGCATCAAGGAAAATGGCTGGCTTCTCTTTGTCCAGTGGGTTTAAGTAAGAAACATTCCAAATTCTGCAGGGTCTTCCATTGGAGGGTTCATAGGGTAGCTTCAAATTGACCAATGAAAAATTTCTTTCTACTAGTACTCTTTTATGCCTACATTGTCCTTGGAGCCTTGGAACACAAGTTGCAACAAGGTTTGCCAATTATTTTGATATCTGTACCCTCATTGTCCGCACCTGCAGACTGACCTTGGATCAGAGGGGATGAATCCGGCCTAGTACGAAACCTTGGAGATAAGTGTATTAGTCATCTCTACTGGAAAAATACAACTTTAAGCAAGAATATATGTTACATTAGTTCAAGGAAAAGCCACGCAGTTAGAATTTGAGACCAGGCAACTGGCCAAAGCCTCTACTAAATTTAAGCTAAGCACAAACAGTCTCAATAAGAAATCAGGACACACATTTGCAATTATGGCGGATTACTACAATTTTCAATTCTTCATGATATAAAAAGCACGTTTATAATATTGGCGAACTACCCTGAGGGCACAATTTCCCCCCGTACATTATTTTCTTTACTAAAATCACACTACATTATACGATTTTGGTTACATGATATATGAATATATGTCGGACCCTCTTTTTCTACGTCATCAATCCCTCCTCTGATGACTAATTATGTCATCACATCAAATCTTCCCACAAATTTTATTCCATTAAAATTCTGTTTAGTAATTTGGCACTTCAGTCAATTCCCTCTTTCTTTTGGTTCCCTTTGATTTTTCTCTGAATATTTCTACTATTTTGATCTCTATTTTCTCTTCTCTTTTCCTTTTGTTCCTTGCTTTTAACATTTTGATAGCTTTCCATATTCCCCAAATGCCTAATACACAAATTAATATTATTAATATTCCCTTTATTATTTTTAGTAACAATCCGTTCCAAACGTTGCTGAGCCAATTTCCCACCGAAGCAAATCCTTTTCCAACCTTCTCCCATACTCCTGGTTCTTTCAATTCCTTTAAATCTGTACTTTCGTTAGTTAAGTTTGTAAGCATCTTTCTAATTCGCCCACTGCTGTCCGGTATATATGTACAACAGTGGCGAGTACCAAGCATTTTGCAAACGCCACCATCCTTTGCTAAAAGAATGTCTAAGGCAAGCCGATTTTGAAGAGTCATAGCTCTTTCTGCAGCGAGTTCAGCATCCATCAGGATTATAGCTCCTGAGAATTTTGTCAGCTTGTTATCCACAATAGTAGACAACTTTCGTATTTTGATTGAATTCAATATGACTCCCACTGAAGGAATCAAAGCTCCAAATATATCTCCTACCACACCAGTGGCTGTCTCTCTCTTCTGAACATGATGTGATTCAGACAGCTTTGGAAATTTCTTTAAGTCTTCTAGTTGATAAATCTTTGGGAACACTATTCCCAAATAACATCTCCCATACCATCCTTTAGGAAGACGATAATAGGCGTTAAGTCCACAAATATAGTATATCCCTGGAATAACTGGGTCTTGTCCATTCAGCATGAACGTCCATTTAGGTTGAAACAAAAATGTGTGTTTACATTCACTCGTTCCCACAAAAACGGTGTCATAATATGATTTATGTCTATGTATACAGAATCTCCCTACGTGTAATGTATCTAAAGCTATTTTCCCTTGTGTCTTTATTGCAGCAAAAGCATAGTTATCCACAGATGTCCTTTTATGTAATTCCCTTTCCAATTCCTCCTTCATTTCTTTCCTCCTATCGTCAGTGCGGTCTAAAAAGTTTATCTCCAGCGGTGAAAGCAAGCATGTAAGGTTCTCTCTATGTGCATGAGCTGTGTGAAAAGGTGACAACGGCTCAAAGAAGCCTCTCATCAATTTTATATAATAATCTCTGGCTACTTTACTCAGGTACTCGATTATGGGGACATATGCAAATGTAACATCATAATTAGAGTAAAAATAATGAATGTACTGCTGACCATAAAATCTGGACATTATTATACTACATGTAATTCCATACGTAAGAGGCATGCTATGATACGTCACCCCTTCCACTACTGAGGTAGGTATTTGTGTGCACACATAACAATCTTTTGCATCCATGGTCTCAACATACTCACTCAGCAAGCGATAGAAAACATTAGACGAAAGTTCCTTTTTATCATGCAGATGCCTTTCATCTTGTTCGAGTCTCTTTGAAGCTGTTAGTTCAGTAGTAGTTTCAGGTCTAGAAGTAAAAGCATCATTCTTCCCTCTCTCATCCTTTCCATGCATTCCAAGAACTATTGCTACAATGATCAGTACGCATGCAGTCATTAGACCGATACACATGTATTTACAACACTTCATTTTATGCCCCTGTGTAGTGTAGCCTGTCATGATCTATATAGAATCAGAAAGTTGAAGACACTTTATCAAGTCGGATTTGCAGAGATATACAAAGCTGAACGAGTTCAATGTTCACACAGTTTTTCTTTAGCAGCTTCGTCTTTTATCGGTTTAGCAGCCTTGTCTCAAAATCGGTTAGCAGCTTTGTCTCAAAATCGGTTTCAAAGTCAATCAAGTTTAGCAATGTCTTAGCCGGTTTAAAAGTCAATCAGGTTTTCTATGTCTTATTCGGTAAAGTTCATGGAGTTTCACTTCTCAAGTGCCAAAGTGAAGTTCTGCCTCTTCGTTCTCGAGACTGATAGATAAGAACTCGTCTGACCAATCGTTAGCGGCTATGTATGCCCACTCCGGACTAGAATACCTTCTGCTCGGTATTCTTTTTCTTTTCAATTTTGCATCTCCCTTTGATTCTCTTTCACGGGTGCTTTCTTCCTTGGTCAGGTCTTTCTCTTCACTGGGTGTTGCTATTGCGACAGACACTTCTTTTCTTTTCTCTTTCAACTTTGGCTCTTCATTCTCATTTGGTATTTCTTTTATCTTTAGTTTCACTGGTGATATACTTTGCCTCCGTTTCGCACTGTTTTCACCTGAGGGACCTGCAACCGGTTCCGGAAGGGGTTGAGCAATTTCACTTTGTCCCTCTTCTTTTTCTTCCTCCAGGAGGTCGATCAGATTTTCTTTTTCCTTTCCTGTATCGTCTGCTTCTGGGAAAGCCCTCCTCTGATCAGGCTCTCCTGCTTCTTCACTTTTTGCAGGCTCTTTGTCACCCTCAGGGTCTCCGTCACTCTCTGATGACTCTCCTCCGTTCTCCTCAAATGGATCGGCTGTTTCTTCCTCAGAGAGTATCTCTCCCTCCTCTAATTCTGCTTGTTCACCTCCAGATTCTCGTTGCTTTGTCTCAGTGCCTGGTACTTTCTTGTCAGTCACTGGTGATTTCAGTGCTTCAACTTCCTCTTCTGTGGGGCACGTCACTCTTTTCGTGTGACTGGCGTGAATCCAGTTGGGAACTCCTGCACACTTTACAGCGGTAGTAGTCGTCAGAATCACTTGGAAAGGCCCTTTCCAAAGAGGTTCCAGACACGACTTCCTCACATGCTTCTTTATCACGACCCAGTCGCCTGCTTTCAGTGCGTGTCCCGGACCTTGAATCGGTGGCAAGGTGGTTGCCTCCACCTGGTGAGAAAAAGAGCACACCACATCAGCTAGACCTTTGCAGTAGTCCAACACCATATCATCTGTAATATTCAAAAGAGCATTTGCAGGAACTGCTGGAAGTCTCATGGCCCTGCCCATGAGGATCTCGTGCGGGGACAGTCTAGTTTTCCTATCAGGGGTGTTTCTCATCGACATTAATACCAAGGGCAATGCGTCAGGCCATTTCAAGTTTGTTGATGCACATATTTTCGCCATCCTTAACTTCAATGTGCCGTTCATTTGCTCCACTAGACCTGAGGCTTCAGGGCGGTAGCTACAATGCAACTTTTGCTCAATGTTCAGCGCTGCACACAGTAATTTTATTACCTCGTTATTGAAGTGACTTCTCCTATCTGATTCTAAAGAGATCGGGAATCTGAAACGTGGTATTAGTTCCCTCAAAAGTAATTTGGCAACTGTGAGACTGTCATTTCTACGTGTGGGGTATGCTTCAATCCAATGACTAAAAATACACACAATCACCAACACATACTTCAAGCCTCCATGCACAGGCATTTCGATAAAATCCATTTGCATCCTGCTGAATGGACCTCCAGCTCTCCCAATGTGGCTCAAATTTACTACTGTTCCTTTCCCTGCGTTCATTTGTTGACAAATGACGCAACGGTGGCAAACTGCTTCAGCAACTTGACGGAATTTGAGGTTAAACCAATCAGTTTTGAATAGCCTGACCATGGAGTCCCTTCCAAGATGAGCCTGTCCATGGTAGAACCTGGCCAATTGTGTCAACAGGCTGTTAGGCAGAACCAATTTCCCTTCACTTGAGACCCACAAATCCTCTGGTTTCTTTACACATTGCAATTTACTCCATGAGAGTTTCTCATCTTCACTAACATCGTTCTGTAAAGACTTCAATTCATCTATTGAATCTACAACCTTTAGAGCAAAGGCTTCGTTTGGTTCAAGTTCTGGCTCATTTGTCAAGTTCCATTCGTCCCTGAGCAATATACAGTTCAATGCTCAAAACCTTGCGACTTGATCTGCATACCCGTTTCCCAAAGAAACGTAGTCTTGTGATTTTGAGTGTGCGCTGCACTTTACCACTGCAACTTCTCCTGGCAACTGAATGGCATGTAACAAATCTCTTATTCTTTCACCATTTTTCACTGGTGATCCTGAAGAAGTCATGAAGCCTCTCTGTGACCACAACTGTCCAAAGTCATGCACTATTCCAAATCCGTACTGACTGTCAGTATAAATGGTGACTTTCATCAATGCGGAAAGTTGGCAAGCTCTAGTAAGTGCTACCAATTCCGCTACTTGTGCGGAGTAAACTCCTTGAAGCCAAGATGCTTCCAGGACACCTGTTATCGTACATACAGCATATCCTGCTTTCAATATTCCCAGTGCATCTCTTAAACATGAACCATCGATAAAAAGGACTTGATCATTTTCTTCCAACCGGTTGTCTTTGATATCAGGTCTTGGTTTTGTACAAAATTCAGTCACCTGAAGGCAGTCGTGCTCGACGTCTTCAGCGTTCTCAAATTCGACATTCTCACTGGGAAACAAGGTTGCTGGATTCAACGTAGTGCACCTTTTCAGCTGCACATTTGGTGAACCCAAAATTATCGTCTCGTACCTTGTAAGCCTAGCACCAGTCATGTGCTGTGTTCGGGAACGTGTCAAAAGTATCTCGACTGAGTGAGGGACCATGACTGTTAAAGGATGTCCCATCACTATTCCTTCACTCTGGGTTAGGCTGATACCAACTGCTGCTACGGCACGCAAGCACCCTGGCAGTGCTGCTGCGACCGGATCCAAAGTAGCTGAAAAATATGCTACTGGTCTGTTAACGCCACCATGGGCTTGAGTCAAGACAGACAAGGAACATGCATCACGTTCATGACGAAACAATGTGAAAGGCTTTGTGTAATCAGGCATACCTAACGCTGGAGCCCTGCACATGCATTCCTTTAATTCAATAAAAGCATCCATCTCATCTCCTTTCAACTCTATTTCATCCAGCGCATCTTTCTGGGTCAGTTTCAGTAAAGGTTTTGCTAGAGTCGAGAAATTGGGAATCCATTGGCGACAATAGCTCACCATTCCCAAAAACTTCCTCACCTCTCTTCTCGTCTTCGGTGGACTCATCTGAAGTACACTTGTTATTCTTTCTTTCATAATTCTTCGCGACCCTTTCTCTATTTGGAGACCCAAATATTTCACTTTCTTCTGGCAGAATTGTAATTTTGAAGGGGACACTTTGTGTCCGTTCCTTCCCAAATGGTTCAATAAGGCAATGGTATCTGCTGTACAGTCACTTTCTGTCTTAGATGCGATTAGCAAATCGTCAATGTACTGCACCAATGTTGATTCAAATGGTAACTCCAATGATTCCAAATCTTTCTTTAGAATTTGATTGAAAATTGATGGTGATTCCGAAAACCCTTGAGGAATTCGACACCAACTGGAGACCCTGTCCAGGAATTTGAAACAAAAGAGAAATTGGCTGTCCTCATGAAGAGGTACAGAAAAGAATACTTGTGACAAGTCGATGACTGAGAACCACTCAGCATCACAGGGAACTTGAAACATTATCACCGCTGGATTTGGTACTACGGGACAACATTTGACTATTATGTCATTTATCTTCCTCAAATCCTGAACAATCCGGACCTTTCCACTCGGCTTTATCAGTCCCATGATTGGTGAATTACACGGACTGCTTAACACTTCTTTTAGTACTCCCTGTTTTACGAACTCATCAATGAGTTGGGCAACTTTCATGAGGGTGTCTTGCGCCATATGGTATTGTGGGGTCTGGGGAAAAGTTACATTGGGTTTCACAGTCACTTTCACTGGTTATACTCCTTTGACCAATCCTACTTCTTTCCCTGTCATATCCCAGACTTCCTTTCCGACTGTTTCCTGTAACTCAGCAGGAATGTCTGCTTCAGTGAGCATTGGGTAAAGAGTAATCAGGGGATACTCCTCATCAACAGTTTCTGCTTCATCCCCTTCTACACTGTCCTCTTCTTCCCCATCATTGTTTGTCTGAATTTTTATTCCATCATTTGAACACATAATCGAACATCCCAATTTGCACAATAGGTCTCTCCCTAACAGTGATATCGGGCTTGAGTCACACACCACAAATTTATGTGACCCTTGATAGTTACCAATTCTGACTTGCACTGGATCAGTGATTGGGTTTGTCAGGTACCTATTTGCTACTCCCACTACTTGAACTGTTCTCCCTGAAAGTGGCAGATTTGGTACTTCAATGCTTCTAACAGTGGAGCGTGTACCTCCTGTGTCAACCAAGAATGAAACGCGATGACCCATAACTCTTCCTTCCACATACGGACCCTTTTGATCAACTTCCAAAGATGCTGCAAGCATACAATTTCCCTCCTCATCTGAACTTTCATTCTCCCATACATCGTTTATTCCATTCTCACTGTGTAATGGGAATTGGTGTACTGTGCCATTTTGGTTCATTCCTTGACCCGTGACCTGTGGAGGAAGCATTACTTGTTGCTGATTCATTGGTGCTAAGGGTATTTGCATTTGCTGATTAGGTACCATAGGAAACTGCTGTTGCATTGGCTGTAACTGTGCCATTTGTGCACAGGGCATTTGCACCTGCTGCGGTTGTATGGGTTGTAAACCCTGCATCTGACTCATATTATTCTGAAAATTTGGGTTTGGACCCCTCAATTTCGGTCCTCTCATATTCTGAAATGCATTGACATCATTGTTTTGCTGACCTACCCCTTCCTGCAACATCATTGGGCACTCCCGTTTCCAATGCCCGACGATTCCGCACGTGGGACATGGCATCACCTTCTTCATTGCCTGTATACCATTTGGAATCATAACAGTATTTATGTCAGGACCATTATTCACAAAACCTCCTCGACCTCTGCCTCTCATCTGCGGCTGAAACATAGCATTTCCCTGCTGTTGCTGCTGCGGCATCTGTTGTTGAAACCCTTGCAAACCTTGCAAACCTGTCTGAGCTGCTCTAAGCTGCATCACCATCACCTTTTCCTTCAACCTTTTCTGTTTTGTCTCAATCTCATCACTGCAGTATTTTGCATAGTTCAACACTTCATCGATCGATTTTGACTGCCAACAAATCAAATGCATTTTAACCATCTGACTGACCTCGGGTCTCAACCCTTCCACAAATCTAAACACGAAATGGAGCATGTCCTTTGCCTCAATCGTCTCCGTGCCACTGTAATTTTTAAACGCTTTCAACAATCTCTCATAAATATGCATGTATCGATTCTTTAGGCTCTTGTGCTGTTCTGTCAATCCTCTGCCAATCCACATTTTTCAACGCAACCTTGGTTTTCAAGTGCTCGATCACCTTATGGTATAAACTCATTACCGTAGGCGATGGTGCACCTGTGTCCCTATCTCTCTCTGGTTCACTCGTCTGCCAACCTACAGCTCTTTTACAGTATTCCCATAAATCTGCCGGAACCACTATTTCAAATAAAGTATTCAGGTCTTCCCAGAGACATTTTGCGAGTTTCACAAACCTATCTGTCTGTTGATACCATTCAATCGGTTTCTCCCTCAATTTGGGGAAATCATCCGTAAAGGATTGAATATCGCACCTGTGCCATGGTACATGTACAAGTTTTCCCCCTGCTGTCTCTCTCATTGGCAACATGATTATCAGATCGTCATTCTGTTGTGCCTTTTCATTCTGATCTGGGGTACTTTCCTTCTTTTTGTCCTTTTTCTTAACCCACCTGCTTTCCCACTTATCTAGGCATCTCCAGACCTGCGCGCTTTGCAGTATCACCTTGAGGTGTGTTTTCATCCCTGCCGATCTCATGTGTTCAAAATCTTTTGTCTCAAAGTCTAGCCTGTAACTTCTGCTCAAGTGTTTAGTTTTACCTATATCGATCTCGTTTCTGTCTGCAATTTCTTGCAACTTCTTATGTATGCTGCTCACTTCTCTTGTAATCCTAGGGCACATGTACCTCAGCTCTTCTTCTGTGTATGATTCTAACCTGTTCAGACCCATTGTTCCCTCCACTAGTTCATCTGCCTCCATGCCCAATCTTATTTTATTCAGGTATTCTTCTCCCTTCCCGCTGGATGTACTCTGTGGGGAGTTCAGACTGTTGAACCATTGTGTTAGCTGTTGTGCGTTCAGTCCCATAAATGTAGCACTTACATCAACTGCTACTGATGGTTGCGGTAACGTTTCAGTCTTTGAAGTTAACGGTATTAATAGTGGTGGACTTGACCTTACTACAGTCGACGGAGCACAAATTGGAATTGGACTAAATTCCGACAACGACCCAGATCCATTTGGCAGTGTTGCTATCGGAGTTGTATCTGGAGTAATTTCTATGCATCTTCTCCCTGTCTCACTTTGTGCCATTACCCCTTGGTCACATGCGTTTGAGTTTGCCTGTATATACAGTGATACTGGCGGACCCACAGTGATAGGCAGAGATATTGCGTCTGGATTCTGTCTGTTCCCTGAATTATGTGGCATGTTAATCCCCACATTATGGTTCATCATTGCTGGCATACCTATCTGACCCTCTGTTACTCGAGTGTGCCTCAGCACTTCTTGTACCTGCTTTTGAGGCATCAAGAATTGTGTTGATTCGGCTTGAATCAATGTTGGTCTTTGGTAACTCTGTCCTCCCTGAGCCCCTAAGCCAGAAGTTGTTCCCAAGTTATGCTCATCACAGCAGTGTCTTTGAACCTGCGGCTGATAAGTATCGACAGGTTTCAATCTAGGCACGTCAGGATATATTCTCTGGACTTGTGGTATTTGTGGTGAAAAAGGCATATCAGGATCGCTCTGCCTTTGCGATATTCTCAGATTCGGTGTCACATTACCCTGGGTTGGTTCTGGAGGGGCAGAACTAATGCTTGAGCCTTTTTCGCTTTCCACATATGGTGGCGGGCGATCACTCAGCAATTGTATAATAAACTCCTCATCGTCTGACTCGTCTGACCTTTTCAAGTTTCTGTTATTCTCTTTATCTCTGGACTGACTCCTGTTTGTCTTACAGGTGGCTTTCCTTCCTTCCGTCTCCGCTTCCTCGGCAATCGCTGGAAACAATTTAATTCCCTGCAATACGTCTGATCTCCAAACCTTTTGTGTGCTGTCCCATCTAGCATCCGCTAGTGTCTTTTCTACTTTTCTTATTCTTGTCTCAAATTTCTTTTGTTGTTGGTTTCTAGCTTTTAGCTCCCAAATTGCTAATGCCTCAAACTTTGCTGGCCTTGGAGGTACTTTCATGTCGTATAGCGCAAATCTCAGATTTTCTAAAACCCTTAGGTTAAACGACCCGTGGATAGGGAACGCTACACTTCCATGTTTCTCTGTTAATTTACACCATTGTTTTAACCATAGACATGGCGCTACACCCTTTTCTTCAATTACGATGTAAGCTGGTGTACCCTCAGGCGGTGTTTCTTCTCCTACATTGGCTTTAATATAAACATCTCCCCTCATGGCACTCTTGAATGCTTTGAAAAATTTCATCTTTCCGTCTTTTGTTTTTCTAAAATATGTAATCAATAAGTGACTTTAATTCCCGGAATACTCTTCGCTTGCCTTTCCCCTTCCAATTGCGCTTCACGGACTGCGTCCAATCCGTGAGCGACCCTACTCACCAACCGACCTATCCCAGCGCGGCTCCTAGTGACGTCACACTCACACACTGCGGCTGACAAAGTCCTGCGGCTTGTCCTCTTTTCATTCGGCTTCACTCATAAACTAATTTCTGCAATATAACGCGAGCACTTAACCAAAAGAATAAAACAGATCTGTCGGTTTACTACAGGAAAGGTACTACAATCGCTTCAGAAACCTTAGGGATTTTTCACTAGCCTCGGCAGTTATTCCATCTTTCTCGGTTTCCCACTTTCGCAAGCAAAATTTGACCCGCAAACTTTACTCTCAACTGATCAATGAACTATTCTAGTGCACTTTAGAATTCGTCAAATCTCAAAGTCGAAGTTTTCTTTCACTCTGCAACATTCATACCGACTTGTTGACCACGCCCGATCAACCTATTAAACCTGACCAGATCACAACATCAAACAAGTGTCACATACACTTTTCAACATACTCCGGAGTCTCTTGACCTCGCAGGGCCCGTCTCAACATCAACAACCACGTGGACAATTTTTCTGCTCAAAGCGCTACACACACGTGAAGTTCGACGACTTCCCTACTCTCACACCTTTGGAGTAACACTCCTCTAATATCTTTTAACCCCCCTTCAAATCCTCACAAACTTCTCAATTAATCTGCGGCGATAAGCTGTGCAAGCGCGAAACCCTAACTTCACTCATACCGTCACTAGAAACGCTGAGACCGTTCTCATACCTGCATGTTCCTCATTCGCAAGCTCCGAGATCCCGGGAAAGTCATCGGGGACTTAGGGCATCATCATCTCTCCAACTTGTTTTATCAAAGAAAATTCTAACCTGACTCTGTCTATTGTTCGGATGGGGTCCCAAAGGGCTAAACCATCAATCTCTGCTACCATCTACTGATAACGCGTCCAGCCCTTATAAATTACCTGTACCTGGACACGTAGGAGGTCGGTGAATCTTTTAACCGAGTCGGGCTCTCCTCATCCTCAATAGTCGAGTCACTCAGATCAATAATCAATAACTATTGTAATCGGTAATCAATACTCAATTAATAGATCAATATAGCACATCAGAAATCAATAACAGTTGGTATTTCGGCGCGCCATGACCTTTCAGTCAGGAATAACCACACCAGTTTATTAAAAGTTAGTGAATTTATTTCCCTATATTAACAAAGCTAGCACGATATATATATGTCTCAAGACCAATTGATATATGTATATGAACATTACTAGCTGTCCATAACGGCGGAAGAAACGCAATCTACGTAAAATCTGAATGATGATACACTCTGTTATAGCAATGCAAATCACCAATGTGACTAACTGTATTTGACTAATTGCATACATTCGGTCAGCATAACAAGATTTAAATTCTTCATGATACATTGAATGAATACCTCGACTAACCTCTAATTAGCATCGGCATGTGGGACTTCATGCAAAACAAATTTAGTCAACACAAATTTGGAAAACTTCTAGCTAGGATCCTATCAAAATAGCAGTTGGTACCTAAAAGGAAAAACACAATGCATAATACATTTATCCTTTCATATTTACCAAATACAATCAGCATTCAAGAAAAGTCTTCGTCCTTCAGGTACCGGTTGATCAGCATGGGGCAAGTTTCAAAGGGGCAAAGTTAAGGGCAAGTTTCCTTGCAGCGGCAAGGAGAATAGGGCAAAGTTACTGCATGGGCAAGATGGGGGCAAATTAAAGTTAAAGTCTCTAGGGTGAGAATTCTTAAAGTCTCTTTCTCTCAGATAGAGAAAAGGGCATCAGGGTGTCGTCCAAAATGGAGTCTGGCATCAGGCTTCAAGCTGGCATCGAGGAAAATGGCTGACTTCTCTTTGTCCGGTGGGTTTAAGTAAGAAACATTCCAAATTCTGCAGGGTCTTCCATTGGAGGGTTCATAGGTTGGCTTCAAATTGTCCAATCAAAAATTGTCTTTTACTAGCGCCCATTTATGCATACACTGTCCTTGGAGCCTTGGAACACAAATTGTATCATGGTTTGCCAATTATTTTACTATCTGTACCTTCATTGTCCGCACCTGCAGAGACTGACCTTGTATCAAAGGGGATGTAACCGGCCTAGCACGAAACCTTGGAGATAAGTGTACCAGCCAGTTTCTACTGGAAAAATACAACTTCAAGCAAGAATATATTTCATTAATTCAAGGAAAAAAAGAATCACGCAGTTAGAATTTGAAACCAAGCAACTAGGCCAAAGCTTGTACTAAATTTAAGCTAAGCAAAACAGTATTCAGACAAGAAATCATGGCATACATTTGCGATTATGACGGATTACTACAATTTTAATACTTCGTGATTAATAAAGCTCGTTTATAATGATGGCAAACTACCCCGAGGGCACAATTTCCCTCGTACATTATTTCTTTTACTAAAATCACACTTCATTATGTGTTTTCGATTACACGGTATACATGAATATATGTCGGACCTTCTTTTTCTGCGTCATCAGTTGCTTGGCCACCACTGGTGGTAGAGATACTGACTGTAAAATATCCGCATGTAAAATAGCATGCAAAGGCAGGACCTATTAAGCTGATACCTACAGCTATATTATAAAAAAATTAATATAAAGGTAATGTTCACATTAAACAAGAAACATCACCAAGGTAGTCTACTGTGCCTCAAACCATGATCATCACATAGGAACACACAATATAGTAAGAGCAAGGATGGGGAACTTAATACACAGTCAAGATAGACAGTAGCTAAGAGGAATAGGGCTTAACATGGCAAATTGGGAAACATGGGTAACACTTCACTAGAAAGCAAGCAAATATATCATAGTAGGAAACTGGTAACTAAGGCAGCAGTGTAGGGAAAGTAACACAATAAGAACTGTAAACAATGAAGGAGGGATAGATAGTCAAGAATGGGCAAAGAGTAACCACTGAAGAAGCAGAGGTTCAAGCAAGTAAGAAATCAAGGAACAGTACTATGTCAAGTAAAATGGAAACTTTAAAGGCAGAAATCAAAAGTCAAAAACACTTAGGGCCCGGTTACGAGTTTGCGGTCAGACTGCGAGACCACCATGTTGGGGGGTCCCTAAAAGACCGCTGCACTGGCAGTCCCTAGCACGCCGTATACAATGTATACAAGCATAAAAGACAGACTGCCAGTGTCGCGGCAGTCTAGAATCTAAGCAGTCCAACCTCCAGCACTGTCAACTCTGGGACCAACCACCAAGCCTAATGCGAACACACAGTCACTGCAGCAGTCCCCCTTCTGCAGTACTGCAACGCCAGGTGGCTCTTTGACAGAGATCTTTTCAAGAAAAAATTCCAGTAGTGAGTGGATGTTAGAGGGGCTGGGAAAACTGCTAAAATTGGCTAAAAGTGCCCAAGAAAACTATCTTTGATACAACCTGGCACTCCTGCCAAGGTTAAAAACAAAAAAAAGGGGGAAGTACAGAAAACAATGATCTGGTTCCCTACCAACAACTAAATGTATGTCTACCACTCTAATTAGGAATTTAGATATTATGGAACTGTGTGTGTGTGCACCCTACACTACAGAACTGCTAGTCATGGTCAACATGTTTCTCGCCTAATACAGTCACACGGATCAGGCGGCGATTCTTCAGGACCTGTTTGTGGAGTTTAACCCTCAATAAGAGAGTAAAAAAACTCTACTCCTATTGCCTATGTAAGAAATAACTGAAATCCTACATTGGAATCATAAGCGTCTGAATGTGGAGACCCTCTTAGGTCAGGTGTATGGGCCCCTTGGGGATCACATGGATGCTAGCCGCTCTTCTATCAACACAATTTAACAGAAGAGCACCATCTGGTCAATCTGACCTACCCTATCATCCAAGCTCTCCCGAATTCCTGACCGATGGAAGTACAACAGTTTGTGATCACAGGGTCATTACAATAGAGTGCTTTGGCATCTGGTGGCATGGAGTAAATGTTGGTGATGTGCCACAGACACTTTGGCCTACAATGATGAAACACATCAACAGCTACATACAGTTCATACAAATAGTGTTTAGCCAATGTGAAGGACATGTGAACTAACATGAATTTGGCATAGGGCTACATATTTTCTGGCCACATAATGGCACATATGATGCATCAGGGCCACCATACGACAAGGAACAAGTCCAAAGGAGTCTTCTAAACTTCCATCCTATCAATGTGCAAGCTGTCTTGACACAGGTCTTCTACACCTAAAGTCTGTAACCTATATTCCCTGGAACAATCCATGTCCACTTCGTATGTCTGAACAGCATCACATACCTGCCAATGTCACAACTCTGAAAGGGCCACATGAAGACGTCATGGTGAAGGTACCTGACCAAAGAACAAAACAAGGAGTATAGGTATGAAACCATACATATGACACGTCACATAGCAAGCATCTGGAGAAAAAAGTACATTACAATAAATCTAACACAAACAAGATGAAGATGTGGATGTGTCAAAAGCTACCTCATCAAATACCCTTTGGCTGATTTTGCCTGAGCATCAGCTCCCTAACTACTTCCAAGAATTTACTACACACATCATCACAACTGCAATTTATTGTACAGTCAAAGTCATGACATCACATGACATACTTACACTCATGAGAAGAAGCTGTCAATGAGATATTGTCGCAAGTCAGCTCCTTCTGCTTCACCGCTATCATCTTCATTTGGCATTTCAGGATTCTCACCCGTTGGCACTGCAGTATCCTCCTCCTCTGTGATGTAAGGGATATTCCTCCACAGGGTGCTGTTATGGAGCAAGCAGCATGCCACGATGATCTGACACACCTTCCTGGGTGAGTAAATGAGGGTTCCCCCAGTCTTGTCCAAACAGTGAAATCTGGCCTTCATGAGCCAAAAGCTGCGCCACTGCCCACCCTGTTCTTCCATGGGCCTCAGTGAAGTGGACTTCCTCTGCGGTAGTTGGATTTCTCAGCTGTGTTACAAAACAAGTATGGTTTGGGTATGCTGAGTCTCCTGTTTTGGAATGAGACATAGGTGCCACAATGAAGCACGCACGTCATGATTGTAGCACCTGACATTGCATACACGAAATCAGGACAGATGTGACTTACCAACCAGCCAGCTGGTCACAGTTGTAACATCAGCTGGGGTATGGTGCTGTTCTGCATTACAAAGGAATCATGGGCTGATCCAGGGAACGGGGCAGAAACATTTGAGATGTAGAGATCTGACAAGCAGACAACCTCCACATTGATAGAATAGAAGTTCTTCCTATTCCACTAGACTTGTTTATTGGCTTGCGGTGGCAACAAGTCAGCATATATCCCATCAGTCCCTCCTACCACATGTGGGACCGAAACCATAGAAATCAGCGTTCACATTGGCCAAATCCTCATGTCTGGGGAACCTGATATAGCTGTCAATGTGTTTCAGCGGTGCTGATAGCACGTCTCTTAACACACCACTGAATATAGGTTGGGACATGTCACCAGATATGACCACTGTAGGTTGGAAGGACCCTGTGGCCAGGAAGTGTAACACTGCCATGAGTCTCACAATGGGTGGTATGCATGTTGGATTACTGTTTTCGGGTATTAAATCGGGCTCCAAATGATGACATAAATCCACAATAGTTGGCCGATTGAGACAGAAGAGTTTTATTATGTGACATTCTTCTATGGTTTGAAGGTCTGGCAGTGTACGGTATACTGGAGCTTGGCACCTCCTCCCTCTCTGAGGGTACCTATTTGTGATATAAGATGAGTTGGAGCATTGGTAAATGTGTGCACACAAACATACATGACGTATACAACAAACATCCATGTGACAATGCAGGAATGACTGGAACATTACACCCATTACACATCCAAACTCTGTACTACTCAAGGCCCAAATGTGACCCCCAGTGCTATCTTTACATGGGTGTACAACACGGATTTGGACATCACCAAACTATCTGCTCCTCATGTGCCACTGTAAATTGTGACCACCAAAAATACTGTCATCAGCTGGTTTGGCAAAATCATACACTTGGCTCCTGACACTGCTGCCATCAACATCTCCACCACTTCAGCTGCTGTTTGCCCTCTCTGGGAACAATCATGCCAGGCCAAGCAAGGGGGCCCCAGTCTTCACTCCAGAGGAGCTGGAGAAGCTCGTGGAGGAGGTCCTTCCCCTATATGGTCAGCTCTATAGCTCATCAGAGGAGCAGGTAAGGACCTCATAGGCATATTTGCCTCTCTTCAACACCATCTTTTCCTTTCACATAGGCTACAATGTGCCTCTGCGTGCCAGTGAGCTGTATGGGATGCCTATTGCACATTTTGGGGTCCATACATAGGATGTGAAAGGTACTGGTAGTGGGGAGCTGCACTCTTTGGATATGATTTTTGAAAATGAAAGCCAACATGTATTTGCATTATAACATGAGCTGTGTATCTGTGTATGTATGCTGTTTGAGTCTTATGTGAACCTTGTCATCAATGTGTATAGTCCCACAGAACACCCAGGACACATCTGGCTTTGGCAAACTGCTGTCTGAGAAGCATGTTAAACTCACTGTGCTCTTTAGAGTGCCACACAACCCTGTACTCACAGAGGATGGGCACAGGATGTACTGTAATGTGTGGAATCGATGGAAATGTGAGTGTTCTGTAGGTTCTGTATGCTCAGCCTGCAGAGACCAAGGCTGTCAGACGTGCTCCCAGTATATGAGATAGATCAAGCTGGGGTAGAGTAACTGTTGCTGTGCAACTGTGGCACCGGGCCCACTCTCTGTAGACCTACCAATCCTTAGATGTGGCTAAATTAGTCTTCAGAGTCAAGTCTAAGCCAGAATGCCTTTGTACATTTTCCTCATTAGGAATGGGTACTGAGGTTTCCCCCGACCTACTACATACTTCCATTGACCCCCATTGTCAATGTGTGTCATTGACTTATGACAGGCCCCTTACTCCCACAGCTTTGTTGTCTCCTTTTCAGGAGTCATATTTGTACAGTACATGAGTATTTCACAACTGGCCAACCTACAGTGCATATTGTTTGGTAGTTTGAGGGCAAGCATTACATGTGACTCATTGCCTTTATCTATGCAACACAACAGACAAAACATACCTTAGTATGTTTGATGTCATCTCTGTAGGAGTAAAACATATGGTAAAATGTGTGTTCAGGGATACCAATCCATACTACACAAACCCACTCAGGAGTGGTATTGTTATTCCATTTGGTAGCCCACATGTCCAGACAAGCAAAAGGAAGAGGCTTTCTGTGACACTGATGCCAGCCCTTTCCTTGTCACTTAAGTGTTTTGGGGGTGGTGTGTACTATGGTATTTGCCTGTGGGAACTGTAAGCATTAAGTCAAAGTGGCAGGATGTAAAGGTGTCTGTCTAGTCATGGGGAAGGAGTTTACGTGCAGAAGGTTGCAACGATGTGTTGTGTCCTATTGTGGCTCACATCACAGTACATGTTGCTGGTACCTGGGATACCTGATGTCAGTGGGCCAGCTCAGTTAGTGTAGGCCAGGAGCAGGATTGTGGGTTAGTCTGTAGATGACTCCAAAAGGGTGTATTTATGTCACTGTGCCTGTGACCATGTAAGCCTTGCGCTTGTAGTCTGTTAGTAAATATAATATGGTTGTGGTTGGTGTTTGTAAAATGTACGTGTCACCGACATTTGTTCTGAAAAATTGATTTGTGACCTCTTCATTTATGTTTTGCACCCATACAGGCCAACACCTATCAGAAGCAAGGGATTTGGAGAGACATTGCCCCCAAGATGCAGACCCTGGAGGTCCACCACCAGTGGAGCACCCACTGTTGCAAGAGGTAGAGGGACCTCAGATGCTGGGCCTGGAAGATTGCAGAGGTCCAGCTGGGGGTGTCCACCTAACATGGGTGGGGTGCACACCAGAGCCTGAACCCCCTGATAGCCTGCATTTTGGCAGTGGCCTACCTGGAGCTTGTTGGGCATTTGACGAAACCACAGCAGCTACGAGGGGGTGAGTCCTGGACATATCCCAAGCTGTAACATGGTCAAGTTGATGGGTTAGAGTCTGCCCTCTCCACCTGGAGACTGGAGATGGGCAATGTGTGACACAAGCTGAGTTGTTGCTTGTGTAGGTATGGAAGATGCTGCATGCTGCTTTGCCTTGACTAGTGTCCCAGTGACCTAGGATACAACTGATTTCAGTCCACAACCATCATACTCTACTATGGAGGCACATGCCTGAGTACAGTGATCAATCAATTCATGTTGTTTTGTGTTGTGGCTGTCACTTGTCTTCAGTGTGTTAGTCACAACATCAAACAACATGAGTTCATAGATCACTGTACTCAGCCATGTGTCTGCTCATGAAAGTATTTTGGCATCTGTCCCCCACAGGCCACTTGTCTTCAGTGTGTCAAGGGTGCTGGTGCCCCAATAAGGTCTTAACTATGATGTTGGCCATCATACATGTGACATAGCATACATTGTCCTTTGGGTTCAGTTAGAGAGCAGTACTTTTCCTTGGTAAGTATGGAATGTCCAGTGACCTGATTTTGGTACAGACACTGTTGCCCTCATTCCTTGGGCCCACATGTTAGCAGATGTCCCTTTCATATCATGTCACTGCTGTTTCCTACATGGTCTACCTGTCCTCGTGACGATGTCTGATTCCATCGCATTTGTATGCATGCCAATAAGTGTTTGGAGTCAGACATATCTGATGAGTGTACAGTTCATGCGGTGCCCCAGACAGGAGTGTGTCATCATTGACTGGTGACTCACACATAACCTAACCCATCACACCATGGCACTTATCATGTACAATTCCAGAAGCAATGAGGACATGAAGGTAGGACTACAGTCATTATTCACATTGCGCATTTCCAGGCCATCGCAGTGGAATCATATTTGTAAGTGCTTTGCACATGTCATTTGGTGAAGGTTCATCACCTGACTGTTGACATGCATCAGGGAGTGAGTTGAAGGAATGTTGGAATCATATGTGAGAATGTACACTCATTCATCAAAGGGAATCTGTGTTTGCATGACAAAAAGGGACAGTGATGTACCTTACCATTAGGCAATATGTTCAGGCCTTCTACGGGTATTGGAGCTTCCCTGAGCCTCTACAACATTTATTGGACTTTTGGCTTTTACTCATGCAATGCTAGAAGAGTGTTCTCAGCAGCACCGTTCAGGACAGGTGATTTCCCTGGGGCTAGCAGATTCATTGTGCTATGGATATTTATGGACAAGTCTACCAGACATTTTGCAATACTGGTTTCCAGTGTACCTCTCTTTAAAGATGTGTTATCTTTCAGAGCAACTTTGGTATAACTTCCATGAGACTATTTAGACAATGGTCATGGTTAGTAGTTTCAATTGTAAAGGTCACCTTCTTCCAGCTACTGTACTTCTTTCTGCAACATGGCTGGGTTATTTGTCCATCAACTCATCATGATGTGGTTTTGGAATTATGATGTTTTGCGCAATGCATGACCTTGTTCGGAATGTGTGAGAATGAACTTGGCATTGCCATTCTATTTGATGACAACAGGTTACTGAGGGATGCAACAAGAGCCAAGCCAATCAGGGTGACAAGGTTTCTTACTTGATCCATGGATTTTGGGATTGGACAACTACACTCATGCAATATGAGATGTCTGTGTTTCTGATTCTGCTTGGTCAACTGTTTATAGTTCATTTAGCATGCATGCATTGGTGTTGAATTTTTTTTTGACACTTTGGTGGAACTTCTGGCTTAGGGGCTACTGTACATTATGGTATTGTTTGTTGAACACAACTAATGTTTATGTGTGATCAGACACATGGACTGACCATATTTGTCTTTGTAATTTCAGCATCATCACAGCCAAGCAGAGGAGACAGGGCAGAGACCAGTGGGAAAGCAGCTGGCCACTGTACCTCCGGTGAAGGTACATCAGACACAGAGGGATCCAGTGGCCTGGAGGGTGAGGGGAGTACCACAGAGGAGACAGTATCTACCTCTCCATCTTGGGATCCTCCAGTGGCTACTCCCTAGTGGTGGTGGAAGAGTCAGGACTTGCATCTGTATCATCCTTCTACACACCCCCAACTCCATTTCCACCCTTCCTGTTTCTCCCCACACGGTTGTTCACACTCACCCTAGAGGGTGGGTGTCTCCTTTGCACCAGGCACCTTACCCCCCACCCACATTACCCCTGCTGCCCTCAGTTAGGAGACTATTGCTCTCCTGAGACGTATCTCAGTGGGTCAGACTGCCATGCTGATTGCCATTCAGGTGCAATACAACCAGCTTCAACAGGTGGTTGCATACCTGGAAGGCATTCATAATGCCATGTCTGTTCAGGCTCTGGTCTCTACACTGACAGCAGCGTTCCACCCTCAGCTTCCTACCCCCCACCACCTGTCTCTTCCCTATCCAATTTACCTGTTCCCATACCTCTCACAAGCACACATACACATCTGCACGCACCCACCTCAACAGCCACTAGAAGCACCTATAAACACAAATACTACAGAACACACTAGTATGCAAGCAGTCAACAACCACACACGCACACCACACCCACTATTCCCCCAAGCACCACCCCACTGACGTAGTCCCATCCAGCACACGACCCATAACCCCAGACTCACCTCAACAGACACAACCACCACAGACACCATCCCCATCTCCTCCACCTCACTACCCCCCTAGAAACACAAATGTACACATTCACACACCCAACAGACACCCCAAACCCCAAACATACATCATACACCAGTGCCAACAACACACACATCAGACACAACCACTCCCTCAACCTCAAACCCCTACCCCCTTCTGATGTCCCTAACCATTTTCCAAAAGAGAGTTCCCTGTTTTCCCTTGTCCTTACCCCCTGCCAAACCCCCCTTAAGACCAAGAAGATCCCACCCAAATCCCAAGCCATCCCTATCCCTTCCAAGTCCTTTCTTGTCCCACCTGCCTCCACCACCCCTGGGCCCAGCCAGGCCCCCTCCCACATCCAAGAAGAAGCCCACTCCTCATAAAGTGAAGACAACCTTCCCCATTCTAAATCCCCCACTCTCAAACCCGACCCCACCACACCCAAGGGTGATAATTGAGGTGCCCGGCAAGGCCACTCGATGCCCCATCCTGTGGAGGTTCCTGTGGCAGTTTTCGGCCAGTTGAGGTGTGGTGCACAGCAGTGTGCAATCCATTTATAGACATTTGGACTGGCCGTTGGTCTTTAAACCTCTCTGGAGTTATGCTTAATAAAGTAAAGTTGTTTGGTTTGTTACACATTTGTCCTGCCATTCCTTATAAACCTTTTTGCTGTTCCAGAGTAATTATTGACGTATGCCTACAGTTGTGTTTGTTTCACCCTGATCCATTTGCTGTGTTTGTCAACATCTGACTTTGGGGGCAGTGCTGGAGACAATCAAGACAAGTGGAAATGTTCAATGGATGGATGTGTGAGAGGTAATCCAATTGAGGTGTCACTGCATTGTGCGGTGTTTGCTCTGGTAAGTATTTAATGTTGGCTTGCCCACTGTCAACATCTCTTGTGTTACATTTATCCCCATGATGTATGTTGCACATTGGTATAATGTGTGTGAACTAGAGATTTGTTTGTATAAACATGGAGGGTGTTCAATTGAGCTGCCTTCCCATACCTTTGAACGGCCATGTGTCCATTTTCATGTGTGTATCTTCCAGCTAGTTCATTTGCATGTGTGTCCCTTGCTGTTGCTGTTATATTTACTTTCTTGACTTGCATTTCCACATTTAGCACATGGACCTGGCACTTGGCAGTACTATTGGTTATCCCTGAGATACACAAGGCCCTAGCACCATGTAAATAGTGTTTATGAGTCATATGCATAGTGGCATGTATCCCAGGCAGCATCCTTTCTGGGGTCCCCCTGATGTCACCATCCCTATTCTGCATGTATTCATCACATTGTGTGTTTTGGATATTGGTTGCACTAAAGATTGTGCATCCCATTTAGCTTAGATACTCTTGCAATGTATGTGATATGTGTGAGTTTTTAGAGGTATGTTTCAGAGAAGAGGTGCTTGGGTTCAATGACACATCCATACATATGTGTCTTCAATATCATGACAGGCCATGGCATGTGATGAAAGTGTGGGTGTCACTTGTATTTGTAGGTATGTTTGTGATGTGAATTTGCTGTTGTGTGAGACAATGTTATGTTCCCATCACTGTCCCTGCAACTGGGATGTGCAGACATGTCTGTTTTTGACAAATGTGGGGGTGCAATGTGAGTGATGTGACCAATGGGGGCGGTATGGGGCTGGGATGTGTCATACGTTGTGTGTGCATCTGAGTCAGGACACACATGATATACTTGGTCCACTGAGCACAGCCCCATAGCTGGTGAATGGTGGACCGTCGATTTTTTTTAGAGTTTGTGGTGACAGGTAGGGATGTTGTCTTACTATCAGTTGTCTCCACGGCGGTGTGGACTTTGGGCGCCATCGATCATCATGAGCAGCAGCAGAACGTGTATGATCGGCTCCATGGTGGCACAGGACGTGTGAAGCTGCCTACAGGTGGATTCCACCCTCATATCCCTCCCTTTCCACCAGCTGAGACCTGGTGGTTGGACCGCCACAGACACGTCAGCAGAAAGCATCATTGTAATCTGCCTGGCAGGAAACAGTGGCGGTCTGTCCTCCGACATGTGCATTGTGCTATCAGCCCACTGCAGCAGTCTGCACTGCCTGGCAGTGCTGGCAGGACT
This sequence comes from Pleurodeles waltl, assembly GCF_031143425.1. NCBI lineage: Eukaryota > Metazoa > Chordata > Amphibia > Caudata > Salamandridae > Pleurodeles > Pleurodeles waltl. Next base: position 927,934,504 of record NC_090449.1, read on the forward strand.
GCAGCGGTCTTTGGTCTATGGAACTGCATGCATCGTAATACGGAGGTCCGAACGCCAACCCGACTGCGGTTGGACCGCTGCATTGGCGGTCCATGGACCACCAAAGTCGTAATCAGGCCCTTAGTCTGTGTTAACAAAAGACATTTATGAATTCATTGAAAATCCACATTACATTTTCAAAGATTCTAAACATGTTTTAAAAAATAAAAATAAAAATTCACAAACGTGCCCATGAAAAACTATGGGCCTTATTACGACCTTGACGGAGGAGTTTCCTCTATCACGAATGTGACGGATATCCCGTCTGTCGTATTACGATCCTGATTGAATATAATAGGATCATAATTCGGAGGACAGGATATCCGCCACATTTGTGATGGAGGAAACCCCTCCGTCAAGGTCGTAATAAGGCCCTACATGTTCCAAAGTTATAAAAATGTTCCAGATAAGGTCATATCACATAATGTGAGTGCTGTAAGTGATAAGTGATAATTTAAGACACATTCTCAACCACATATTTGGGTTGACCAGCCAGCATTATATAAAGTGAGCAGTGGGATACTTTAGTTAAGACAATCTCAGTCACTGTTTTGGACTGACGGGTGTCTTAAGTAGTTGAACAGCAGAAGCAGCCCTATTTCACCACTATTGGCAGTAGCAAATAATTGCTGATTACAGAGTCTTTCAAGACCTGCCGCTTTTGGCTGGAAGCGTAGCAGCATTCTTTGACATATCAAAAGTAAACAACAGAACACAACACAGTAGCCTAAACAAATCAATGTAACACAATTAAAATAAAACAACAAAATAACAGGTCACATGTTGGACTTGGCCCTTTTTGCAGGGTCATCCTCAAACTTTTTGTTTCCTTCCTCCTAATTTTTCTGACCAGTTCTTGTTGGCTTTAGCACTCTGGGCACTTTACCACTGCTAACCAGTACTAAAGTGCATATGCTCTCCGTGTACATTGTATTGTTGACTGGTTTATCCATTATTGGCATATTTGAGTTACTAGTACGTCCCTATTACAGTGCAACAGAGGTGCCCAGGGCCTGCCAATCAAATGCTACCAGTGGGCCTGCAGCACTGGTTGTGCCACCCACATGAGTAGTCCAATAAACATGTCTCAGACCTGCCACTGCAGTGTCTATGTGTGCAGTCTGGCAGTGTTCCCACTTGCCAGGCCCAAACCTTCCCTTTTTGTACATGTAATGCAACCCTAAGGTAGGCCCTAGGTAGCCCCCTGGGCAGGGTGCAGTGTATGTTAAAGGTGGGACATATACTGATATGTTTTACATGTCCTAACAGTGAAATACTGCCAAATTCGGTTTCACTGTTGCAAGGCCTATCTCTCTCATAGGTTAACATGAGTGCTGCCTTTGAATACATTTTAAGTGCAGTTTCCCTTTGGGGGCAGATAGAGAAGTAGAATTTGGGGTCTCTGAAATCACAATTTAAAAATACATCTTCTGCTAAAGTTGGTGTTAAATTGTCTGTTTGAAAATGCCACTTTTAGAAAGTGGGCATTTTCTTGCTTAAACCATTCTGTGACTCTGTCTGTTGTGTATTACCTGTCTGGGTCAGACTGACAGTTGGGCTGTGTGTGAATCTCCACTAGACAGTGAAACAAAGGGAGCTGGGGTGAAGCCTACCTCACACAATACAGTCTCCAAACCCCTGGTGTTTCTGGGGCCGGACATGGACAAGGCAGGATCTTGTGAACAACAAAGACTTTCCTTTGCCTACTTAAAAGGCAGAAAGGGGTATAAGTAGTGAACCCAAAAACACCAGATTTTCAGATTACTTCTGGACACAAGAGGAACCGCTGCCAAGGAGAAGAGCTGAGGAAAAGTGCTGCCCCTGACTGTGCTTTGTTGGGCTATCCTGCAGTTGCTGCTTCTGCTTGTGAAAAGGGACAAAAACTGAATGTTGTTGTATATTCCTGCTTGTGAAGAATCTCCAAGGGTTTGGACGGAGCTTGCCTCCTGCAGGCCATCAAAGACTTCCTCTGCCAGCACCTGGACTCTCTGCTGAGACTCCTGCCCTGCCAAGTGATGCCCTATCCAGCCCCTGGGCCCTTGAAAGGTGAAGCTTGTAGAACAAGGACTAAAATCTACGCTCAGGGAGCCGTGCGGGGAAAGTTTTGACGCACCACCTGCAATGTGGCTGTAAAAATGACCGGCTTCACGGCTGAAATCGACTCACCACCTGCATCACGGCTGGGAAATGTAATGCATCATCTGCATCGTGGCTGGAGAAACGACACAATACCCACTTGCCGCTGCTGAAAACGACACAAACCCCAAGCAGAGCGGTTGTCCATCACTGTGCATCCGGATTTCTCACACATCATCGCTGGGCATCAAAATCATGGTGAACCTGCGTGGATCCGAGGTGCCCTGTCTGGAAATCGACGCATCACTCTCTTGCGGGAGAGAAAAACAACACATCGCCTACCTGACTGAAGAAGAAATTACGCATGGGCTCACTTGCGAGTAAGGAATCGATGCATCGCTGGCGTTTTCGATGCACGCTTGTCCGTGCAGCTTTATTTTTTATGCAAACCAGGTACTTTGCGTAACAACAATGTTTTAATAGCTTTCTATGGCGTAAGATTCTTTTTGCTTTAAAAATTCATATCTTGACTTGTGAATATTGGATTTTTGTCGTTCTGGTCTTGTTTGATTTAGATAAATATTGCCTATTTTTCTAAACTGGTATGGTGTCCATTTTGTAGTGTTTTCACTGTATTGCCTGACTGCTTGTGCCAAGCTGCCAAGAAGGTGAGTAGGGGTTGTCTTTGGAGTGTAACTCCCTTACCTGGACTAGAGTGAGGGTCACAGCTTGGACAGAGTGCAAACTGACTGCCAACCAGAGACACATTTCTAAGAGCACTACATAACCAAATACTAAAGAAAACAGAACGCAAAAAAACTACAGCAGAACAACAACACTGAATTACAATAATGCAGGATAAAAAAATAGCAGCATAAAAAAAGAGATCACCTGTGCATCAAAATGCTACACAACTAAAATACACAATCTTGTCACACAGTAGCATGCCCAGAATCCTGTTTTCACACAACAGTAGTTGAGGGTATTTGAAGCAAGCACTACCTTAACTTACCACCAAGGACATAATTTACTGCCAGTCAGAAAAGGTTTGTGACCTGCTCACTTTGTCTTAAATAGTTGAAAACCTGGGGCAGTGCTATTCTACCAACTTAGGCAGGCGGAAATGATTGTTTGTTACATACGATTTAAAGATTTAAAACATTCAAAACAGAATGCAGCATAAAAATCAGAGTGCAGTAGAACAGCATCACATTGCAATAATGCAGCACAAAAGCAGAGTAGCACAAAAAACAACGCACATCACCACAACAAAATGCCACATCATAAAATGCACATTCTTATGACACCTTCCCAACTCCAGCAAAATGCTCTCATATTACTGTGGTAAAATGTGTCTGCACCACTAAGTACAAGAAAAAGCGGCAGTCAAAAATGGTTTGTGATTCGGGCCACAGGGTGTACCTAAAAATTAACCACTTGGCGATCAGGTGCTCAAAAGTGATCTTTGAGCATTAAGAAAAAACAGTCATCTGCAACATAATTATTAATGCAGGCCTACATTGTACCACCGTTAGAAGTTTGTACAATTCTTTACTAAGTAACACAAGTATTTCTTAGATTGAAAGTTTGCTTCAATGTAGCACCTCCTACTAAAATCTCACTTAACTCCTACAGAGTTTGTCTTCTAGCACACCTGCTTCATCAAACACCCTCCTCTGTATCATCTACAGAGCTACTGTGCAGTTAGTTTGCAAAAAATATGTGTAAATATGTATAAATGTGGTGGCACGTTTGTGTCGACTGTCTAATTCCCCAAGGAGGTTTGATCAGAAGTGCTGATGATGTGGGAATGTGTGCCTTGTTAATCCCAGCTCAAAGGGATGGAAGCGGGAGGAATGCACCTGTGAAAGGAATACATTATCAGTGCATAATGATGATGAAAAGGTATAAAATGCACGAGCTGGCAAAGCTTGTCTTTAAAATAGCAAATCTCAAAATGGACATCCTCACAGTATGAAAGAGCCTCCTGACTACTGTAACGAGACTTAATTTTATCGTTTATACATGATAAACATATGTTTATCAAAATACTTTCCACTGTGCAAGAATTAAACTATTTTTTATTGATTCTCTTTTTCGGTAATCCAGAGTTTCCACTGGAATTGCTTTTTAAAATGGTCTGGAAAATCCCAGTAACCACTGACTAACACATCTCAACGTCTGAATCCGTGACCTGCTAAGAGTGAGCTGTCATCTATAACTTTCATTCCCTTAGGCTTCTATCATCTGTGCAGATGCAAAGGTGCAGGGTCAGACTGGTCAAAAGGGAAATCAGGCAGTGCCAGAAGGGCTGCTCTGACAGGTCAGTGTTTGGGCCGGTTTTTCGGCTGTTTGTGGGCCTGTTCTATAGCCTGGTGAGGCTGTTTGTACTGTTGAGTTCTCTGACATTACCTAAAGTAAGCACAAATGCATGCAGTCTGCCATACCTTGCAAAACGCCTACATAGCTTATCTTCACAAGTTTAAAACTGTTCTGATTTGCAAATGAGGGCCACTTTTTAGCTATTCTCATACACTAATGGGTGCCTTTTTAGGTCAAGCATAGCAGCGCTAAAGCGCTGCTTTTCCGACGTGTTGGTATGAATCTGGGCTTTTAACAATGCCCACCTCTCGCCCATCACTACCACTCATTTGTGGGCTTGCCCTTCAAAAATCCTTTGATGACATTGGTAAATGGTTTACGTTTGTCCCTCCTTTGCGAGGTTTTGTTACCGCCTTGGCCATCACCCCTGTTACATGGCTAATTGCACTTTTGTCAATAAGTTTGATTGCGGGCAAACTTCTTTTTCCTTTTGTGTGTTTCTTCACGCTGATGCTCATGGCGGCCGTCGCACTGTGAATCGGCTCACATATGTGAAACTGTTTTACTTTTCATTTTCAAGTTATGTGGCAAGAAAAGTCCTATTAGGAGTTTACAATGCTAATAGCTCTAACTCCAGCAAATGCGAGACCCATTGCATTGCAAATGCTTGTTTATTTTTGTGCCAGGGCCTATTTTCTGTCCCAGTTCGACCCTGCATAGGTGCTACGAGCCCTGATGCAATACTTCAGTCCCCTTGCTGGACATGAAAAGACAGTTAAATGAGGAGCACTCACACACCCCTGGGCCCCTGAGTCACAGAAGCTGCTGCAGTCCTCACAGCGTAGTCCCTGTCTATTGCCTACGAATAACAGCCGTACATCATAGACTTGGAAGTATCGAAGGATTAAAGGGGGAATTCAGTCAGGAACAGAGTTTGGACATGGGACTCTAGACGGGCATAAACTTGTCCTCGAGAAAGAGGGTTAATGAGTACTTATTGAGCGCAACATTCACCCGCAGGTCTTTTGGCTCTAACAATCTGCCCATAACACAGTTAAAATGCATCAAACTAAAGCTATGTGTGGAATCCCATTGGCTATTTTCCTACGTTATGTTAAAATTGCTTATATAGCGCCTAAACTGCCCAGGGGCCTCGTAGCGCTTATACTACAACGCAGAATCGTCACTGTTCATAACCGCATTGGAAATCACGTTCTAAACAACCAGGTTTTGAGGGCCTTCCTACCGGGGATCTCTTGAGAACTTAATCTAAAATTAAGAGGAAGACATGTATGCAAAATCCATATGGTGACGCCCTCTGACGTAATGCAGACTTTGCTACATTGTGGATGAAATTGCTAAATTCTTTTCGTTGTGAATATTATGCGTGTTTAGCAAAGTCCACTTCACAAAATCATACGACAGAAAATTTTGTGCGGGGACATAGCTCTCTATAAAAGCCTCAACAGATACTGAAGGGAAACTAGTTAGAGCCGAGTTATCTTGCTGCCGTGCTTCACGAAACCTTTACTTTTCCCACAAGACGTTTAGTTGAACAAGTTTCCAACAGCGAAAATTACATGAAAATGTATAATCGGGAAGGTAGAACAATTACTCAACATATGCGTAAATTTCGAATTAAGCGAATTAAATGACATTTCGCTTGGGTAATAACAATGTTGCCCAGACCCATAGATGAATCAACAAATAAATGTATAACTAAACAGAAATATTAGCGCAGCTTCTTTTTCTTCAACATAACAACAAAGGTGTTTGAACAACTGCAGAATACTTCTGTTAATCATCCAGTGCATACATGTTCCTCTTTCAGGGTGAAGTTAAGCGCATGTTAACTCTTAAAGGGCTCGTGCAAAAACCGAGCAAAACGAAAGCTGCAATTGTGGAGCAGGTGATGAGTAATCGGCAAACGTGGCAAATCTATATTTCAGCGAAAAATGCAGAGGCTGCAAAATCACTTAATTCCAGTGGATTTGGGAATGCATACTAAAGTTTCATCTTTATTTTAAAGTTTCAAGAGGTGAAAATGTATATAAAGTGCCAGTAAATTACCTTATCCCCTTTAATCAAAGAAAACTACTTGGATTTGTACTTATATGCTCAGCTTTTGGTGGAGAAATGTTGCAGGATGTTAAAGGTGTTGAGATCCTATGTTATATTCTGTCACAATGTGTCTTTTCTTTTCATCCTTGCTTGTAACTTTTGTTTGTCGTTAATAGTCTGCACTCTTCTTGTTAGATTTCCTTAATTAGTTCCATGTGCTTATTTTTGTATCCCCTTTCTACAAATTTGTTTTGCTTCCAATGTCAAGTTATGTTAAGTTATATGTTATGTTATGCTATGCTATGCTATATTATGTTATTTTATGTTGTGCTATGCGTCGTATGCTATGGTATGTTATGTTACGCTACGTTATGTTATGTAGATTTGTATAGCACACTCATCCTCCAAGAGGGTATCCAGGTGCTAGAGCAGATGTGTAGGCAAATCGCAGCTTCTAGTTGAACAGCCAGATCCTCAGTTTTTTGTGGCACTCAAGTAGAGATGGGGAGGTCCTGATTTGAACAGGAACGTTGTTCCAGGTTTTGGCAGCGATGTTGGAAAAAGAGCATCCTCCTGTTTTGCATCGCGGGTGCCTGCTGTCTGTGTGAGGCAGTGTGTCTGAGCACATTACCTAGTTCATTGGTGACATGAAGGCTGTGGTTGAGGCAGGCAGGTCCGGCATATGGAGAGCTCTGTAGGCCTGGATTAGCAGTTTGAATTGGCAGAGCTTCTGGATGGGTAGCCAGTGTAGCTGTCTAAAATGGAGCATGGTGTGTGCACTTGCTTAGTATGTTGAGGATGAGTCTGGCAGCTGTGTTCTGGGTAGTCTGGAGTCTTTGTATGTGTTAGTTAGATACCAGTGTATAGTGTGTTGCTGTAGTCCATTCTGCTGTTGATGAAGGCCTGGATGACTGTGCATCTGATGTTTGTGGGGAGCTATTCGAATATCTTGCAGAGCATATGTAGGATGAGAAAGCAGGAAGACATAACAGCATTCACCTGTTTGGTCATTGTGAGCTTTTCGATAAAGATGATTTCTGACCAAGAGCCAGACTATGTGTGTGTGCAGCACACATAGAAGTAGCAAATTGTCATTAGTGATTGTTTATGTGCAGGAAGAGACACCTTCCTGCACATGGACAATCATTCGACAATCATTAATGGCTTTTTGCTCTTTCTATCTGTGCTGCAGAATGCAGCACACATAGGTTAAGCAAAAACGAGGAGAAATAAAATAATTTCTCCTCGTTGTGCCATGCTAATGCCACCCCTGGGGTGGTGTTAGTTTTAGTTTTTGGCACTGCCTCAGATTTATGTTTCCTTGTAAATCTGGGGCAATGTCAAGAAGCAATGGGTGTTGCATGGATACGGCCACAGCAACACCCATTGCACAACCCTCTGCCACACAAAACTGCGTCGGAGGGGGCATATTTACAAGGCAGCATTAAGCCACAAAAAGTGGCTTACCACCGTTTTGTAATCATGACGCTCCAGTGGCACTAAGGGCTTGTAAATGTGCCCCAAATGGTTTTATAGTTATATTTCTCATTTTTATTTTGTGTCATTTTTAAGAATGTTAGACCACCCAGTACAGTTCAATACATTCATTGTTGATTAACTAAAATTATACAATATTGTTACAAAACATCACTATTAAATTACATCTTATTACGTATGTATCAATTATTTTAAAAATCAATTTAAATGTCAAAATCCTACTATGATTAACAAAACCTCTGTTTTAACTTCAACTTAAAACAGAGGACATTTTAAAAGCATCAGTTTTGATGTCAATTCCATATGCAAAAAGAAGATGTCAATGTTTTATTGCCGTCTTCTCTACTCAAACGAACAGAGAGAGCTATATCCCTTAAATTGACTACATGCGCTTCCATTTGTAGATCTTCTGTACACAATACACATGTTAAGTCTACCACCACTAGGCGGCAACACTTCATAATAATAAAAAGTGGCCTAAGCCTTTTCATTGCTCCGCCAATTGCGACGGACATACACATAAAATATGAAGCGACGATTCAAACTTCGAGCCACATAAACGGCAGCATTTAGAGTAAGAGCTATATTCTGTCCATGCACATCTAAATCCCAACAGAAGTGTGTATAGAAGATGAATAATCATTAAAAGGTGCCTTATCACTTTTGCCAAGGAGGCAGATAAACAATTAGACAATTTATTTGAAAAAAAAAACACAATGTATTATCATTTTTATTTATGTATTTATTGCCCTGGTGTCTCTTAAAAATGAAAGGGCTTTAACCTGTTTCTTAGCAACCAGTTTGAAATGTGCTTGTGATGTTGAAGAATCCCATAATGTCTGTAAATGTAAAGTGACCGCCCCATTTAAGTATGACGTCCAAGGGTTAAAATGAGGAATAACGTCCTGAACGTGCATGCCAGATAACCGTTCTGAGGGTCATGCAACTTTAATCCTGCTCTTCTGCTACTCTTTAAAAGTTGCTGCATTTTTCCAGTCTCCAGGCAACGGTGGTAAAACACGTGACCAAGCACTAGGGTGGCCCGAAAGTCTATAGAAGGTAATTTCATTGTTACTTGTGGTCATGGCCACACTCTTGTGTTACTTTTATATGCTACTTATATTGTGGGTTTATGTAAAACGGATCGCCTTCCATCAGCCTAGACTGGTGTTACCAGTAGGATGTGCTAGAGATGGAAGAAACGCCTTTCTCAAAGAAGGGCATCTGGAATCTGAGGCCTGTAAGCAGTTCTCGGGCACTGGCCGAGGTCAAAAGCAAAATATATGAGATTACAGCCAGGACAGATGTGACTTCCAACACTTTCCATATCATATCACGTTTAAACGTGGGCTTTTGGATGAACTGAGCACTCAATGGGAAGTTCACACTTTCTGAAGTTGTGTTACTTACTTCTGAAGAGAGACACGCATGCCACCCTGTATCTGTCTGACTGCCTACATATGGCTTACCAAAGCCACTTCTCAAATTAGGGCAAAGTTTATCTCTCAATTTGATGGGTGGTCCTCTACAATAGGACTGCTTTGGAGGGTGAATGTTGTGATGAATTTCTTCACATTACAATCACTGCTCCTTTCCGGGTTATTCACTTGCATTTCTTCCCGGTGTCCACTGACCTAGTCTTTTTGAAGCACAATAAATTGTCCTTGTGGCCATCATATAAGGCCTCTTATGAGAGCACATTGTTGCAGTCCTTGACACTTTCTCCATGTACTGTTTTTATCCGATTTTCTAAAATAAACATGGGCACATGATTACTCTTGAGTTCGTGGTCACTGACAGTAGAAGCTGCTTTGGTACAATTTTACTCTGTGGTAACAAACTGGAGACGGAAACACAAGTTTATCCTCCATACCTTGCTCTCTCTCCCTTCCGAATATTTTTTTTCTTTGTTGACGCTTGTGTAAAACTCTTGGTATTGCTATGATGTAGTACAAGAACAGAGTGCTGGGACAACTAACAAATACACTCAGGAACCACAAGGGAGGAATACAAATGATCTTTAAATTTTTGGAAGCTTAGCATTGCCCTTCCAAGATGGCGCTGAAGATCAGAGATTGAGTAATGAAGGCTGTCGGTGTGTGATCAAGCGCCACCTATCGCATGGCTGAACTAAAGGAAAGAGTGACGTGCAGCTGGAAGGTTAGATCTCAAGAGGTGGCCTCATAGAAAGGGGTGTCCTAAACATTATGACAGAAATTGTGATACCTTCTCTGCCAGGAAATCACAAAGGATTTCAAATGTTGTAAGGATAACTCAATTTCTGGCATCTTTCTTTACCTTTTCTTTTGACATTATTAAAAGAGGGGAAGGAAAAACGCTCCCTGATGTCAACGTGCCTTTCCTTGATGGACTTAGGAAGTGCAGGTAGACTCTGATACCAGTAATGAATCACTTGAGACAGCTTTCAGGACACTGCTGGGTCCTCTCAATACATAGCTATCAAGAAGGCCGGTGGAAGCCTTCATGTGACTTGCCTCATCACTAATTCAATGTGATTTACCACACCAATGTGCCCAATGACACTACCCAAGGTTGGCAGCCATCATACTACAATCAGTCCAATATAAGTAATGTAATGAAGTATAGAAATTGGAAATGGTGGTTGAGGAAGATTACATTTTTTACTTCAATACTATTTTAGAGAAGCCAATGGTACAAGTATGCTGCAAGTTCTTGCTTAAAAACCACAATCTACATTGCGGCACCCGACTTAGAAAAAGGTCCAAATAGAGGAAGTGCCCTGTATTATTGCATAAGTAAGGAAGCACGATTCTAAATATTAGCAATTATTTCTGAAATATTAAGGTGCCATATCTGTGGAAAAATATTTGGGTAATGCTTTCTCTCTATTTAAGAGTATAGAACCAACTTAAAAAAGACGTCATTTTAGTTGAGTTTATATTTTCTGAAATTCTTATGCAATTCTAGTCTTTAATTTTGGTCCCTTTTTTTGGTCGAGCGCAAGCGCCCCAGCCTGCTGTAATCTGTCTGTGGGCTTTTAACCACACCCACTACACGCCCATCAGTTTCGTTAGTTCGTGGCTTGCCTTTTAAAATTCGCTTGCTTTCATTTATGAAAGGCATGCAAAGGTTATGCCTTTTCCAATGTTTAGCCCTCCTCAAGCGCACCAACCAACTACTGAAAACATACGGCGCTCCATGTTTTCCATATGGCTTCTGGACTAAGTTTTTAAAAATTTCTTATGCATGTGATCTCGCTGGGCAATAGTCAAGTGCTTTCAATGACATCGACCCTGTTACATCTATAATTGCACATTTGCTGATATGTTTGAGGCGAGCAAACGTCTGTTTCCTTTTGTGGATTCCTTCATGCTCATGGCGTGGCACTTTAAATCGGCTCGCTTATGTAAAACTATACTACTTTTCATTTTCAATTTATGTGGCAATAAAATTCCGGTTATGACTTTACAACGCTGATAGCTCTAAGTCGAGCAAATACGAGACCCATTGCATTGAAAATGCTTGTTAAGATTTGGAAGCAGGGTGCAGAACGTATTAGTGAACCACCTACTCTTAACTGAGTGATTGAGGCCTGTGGGAAGTCAGCGGGAGTGCCAACCTCTGGCAAAGCTCTTCAAAGGGGAGGAGGGGTGCAGGTACACCGCAGCTTTGGCTAGGACTCGCAGTGAGTCTTTTTATAGGAAGCATGTGACACCCTTCACGTGCCAGCGTGAGATTCCAATTGCAGTAATTATGTTATCCCCTGTAGGCAAAGCCCTTGTACAGTGCTCTATTTAAAGTCATAGTAAAGCAGTAAAAACATTATTCTGCAAATAGCTGTTGGCCAACTTAAAAAAATATCACAAAATTAGTACACACTTTGGCACCATATTTGTACCGTTGCCTGGGGTGCACAGCACTTGCTTCTATCTTAATGAGCCAACATTATAACATAAGAAAAATTAATAAAACCAACTGGTTTGCACTTTGTGAACAGCATCAATTTGCATTTGTATACAGTTGGCTCCTCTTTACTGATGCCAACCGAGATCAGGCAAACAAATATGAAATCCCACTGCTCCCCATTCTTGAAAGACTTCACCCCACAATTACTGAAGGTACAGCTGTGGTCAGTGTCTTTTCCCCTCAATCAAAGTTGTTTCCTTTTAAATCCACTGTACAAGGGCCACAGCGATCATTATAAAACCGCTTCCCATCTATAGGCAGCGTTTCATTTATTAATGTAAACAGCATGCGCGTCCAATGTGTGATGTCCAAAATAAGCCAGCGCGGATAAAAATAGGTCTCTTTAATCCAAACCAGCTGCAACATGTCTAGAAAATGGAAGATACACAAGCCAGATGTCTCCTGCTCTTTTTGCATTAGGCAGCATATAATTTGGATAACAACTGCAGCTGCTGTACCGCGCTCAGTCATACTGTTTGATAAACATACTGGGTTAGAACAGACACTGCCAATTAGGCACAGTAAAAAAAATGTCAATTTCGCTTTATATATAGAAACATGGATGCTATTGATTTACCCCCTGCAAGAAGTTGAACCTAGCAGCACGCCTGCTGAAATTAATTCACTTCTCAAGCATATGATCGCTTCTCCTTGTATTTGCCATGCCAGTATGTGGCTATTAGGTGCCAATGTAAGAAAAAGTCGATGGAAAGAAGTTGGCCTTAAATTACGTCTCCCCGCATGGACAATGCGACCAGCATCATACAATTGTGCAGCATCCATGCCATGGTAGCTCTAGTCCCCAGGGCTGCACCCAAGGATTGCTCAGCAAAGCTGCCGAGTTAATTATGTTTTCTCAAGGCTGTGTTTACTTGTTTATCGTACTAGAACTAGGAGCGATTGAATTTTGGATTCAAATTGTTTTGGAAAGCATTTTATATGGTTGTTTTAGTTCTTGGAAAGGCAGTAGTTGCTCGTACAAAGGCCAGTCTGTTTTTATCAGTGATGTGATTGTCACACGCGCTACTAGATTTGGCATTGCTTTCACGTGCATTGTTCTTATTATGCGGCTTTCTATTCCTGATTAGTGACACATTGCCTAACATTATCACAACTTTAATAAAGTATTGGAACAAATACGTTTTGTTCAGGTGATGTCTCACAGCAACTCGTGGTGGCTACCTGTGATTGGCTGGCTGCTCAACAAATAAATATGTGTATTTAGGACACACTCACTGCACCTTCACTATTTATTTGTGTTTGGGAGCGGATCCGCTGAACATCCAAAGATGCCTGTTGTTTCCTTACCCTTGGGTACCCCTTATGACTCCACCAGCCCCAATCTCTCAGTATTTTCTCTAACCCTTTGTCGTGTTCTGCCATTTATTGAGCATCAGGCAGCCTCTATTGTGCTGGGCACTAAAGTATTGTAGATGTCTTACATACGTAAAGAATTGCCACAATTATTCCAGTGCGAACATTTTGCTAAGGATGGGCCCTGTAAAGTCACAGGTGCCAACAATAAGTCAAATATTACAGCAAGTATGCTAGGAAGGGCCGGATTCCTGTAATCATATTACGGATGCTTATAATATGCCACAAATTACCACCTTTATACCAAAACGATCATAATGTCAGGTGTGGAAACCATCATGTTATGGATCCCCAATATTGCCAAATATTACCACCATTATTACTTTCTCAGCATAACAACAGCAGTGGAATCCGTGTCCTGGATGGCCACAACAGATCAATAGGTAGCCTTGCTATGCCAGGGTAAACATTATTCAAGGATTGACACTGTCAGACATTGGATGAGTTGACAGTCAACAGTATCAACCTACAAAAGTATTGCACTGTTTTACACTACAGCACAAAATACGTCTAGAATTACTCTTCCAAACTCCACATATATTTACCCAAGGAGATGAGTATGAGTGGAATTAACAATAAGTAATTAGGAGTGGTAGTTATATTTTTCGTGAGATATATTCCATGTGATATGCTGCATGTGCTAAATATTGCATGCAATACTGTGACCCACCTCTCTTGAATAGCTCTTACAGAAGAAGAATTACCACAACTATGCAAGTGTCAGCATTCAACCAGGAGTGAAACAAATCATGCCATATGCCCATAATATGGCAAGAATTACAACAATTTTGACATGGACATCTTTATGCCGGAGGTGAACACTATTGTGGTACATGCAATGGATGGCCATACTACACCGAGAGCTATGATGGCCTGCATGAAATTCAAAGTGGGGAATTAGAGGTGAAGTTTAGGTGGTAGGACAAAGGCTAATTGTTCAATGCACCCTGTGGCCTACTACTTCCACTGGGGCCCTGGATTGGAGTGAAATTCCATACGACCCATGCAGAAATCACTTATGGAGAGGTGAAATCCTTAAGTTTTGACAGAGGGCACCTCTATTCGAATTGGTGTGAGAGTTGCCTTTAATTAGTGCAGGAATTGCCTAATGTCCCAGATTGACTCACCTCCTGCAGTAGTGTCTGAGATGTGACGTGCACAGGGCTGAGCAGCAGTGATGGAGGACCCATAACAAGGCTGCGAGAGGAGAGGTAAGTAAAGCCTCTGCAACATAATGTGCCATTTTTGGTGGACCAGAAGAGTATGCAACGGGTCATCCATTTGTGTGCAAAGAGGTGTCCTTCCTTCTGAAATGTTTGAACTCTGTTCTCTGTATATTGCACAAACTGTAGTGGGTGACTGTGGGCTTCTGCAGTGGGTATTCATCTGACAGATCCTCCTTAACTTCCAGCACTAGAGGTGACATAGCTAGTGCTCTGGTAATCCCTGTAGAGCATGGGTACTCACAAACATTTTCCCAGGGGCCAAAAGGTTTGGTCTGTGATGTGACCGAGGGCTGCATCAATGCCAGTGGAATGGCGGTCAGGCGAGGGGGCTGGGAGGTCTGGCGGTTAAGTATTGGTAAGTGAAGCGAAGGGTGTACATCTAGTGGCTGAACTGAGCAATACGAAACTAGAAAACCTGGGATTGATCTTAGCTTCCCCACTTTTCCAAATTGTGTGATCCTAGGCAATTGCTTAATTTTAGGTTCAGGGTCTGCACCGTACAAACCTGCTTCTGTGTTTGAATTAATAAACTATAATGTTGTTCATCTATAATAGGAACCCAGAGGACTCAAAAAGTGCACATAACATCTGACTTGCTTGTTTAATTCAGTTATGGCGTATTTGTCAGGGTAGGAGTGAAAATTAATGTTTCTAATTTTTTTTTTTAAACTACCACATTTAAATTAGTACTCCTCATTGCACTAATACAATCAATTATACTTAGGTGAAATGGACTGCTTGCTAACTTAATATACTTTTTGAATTCTGTACACTTTTGCTGCAAGATGTCTTTAAAAATGAACTTGCTTCTAAAGTGAAGCTCAGGACACCCTGGTTACTTTCTTTCCTTAACACCAGTTAACCTTGAAATAAACAATTGCCTTGTTATGTACGATCGACCCTGTACTCCTGTTGCCCAGGGAGCCTCATGCAAAGGTCAAGTGGGCCGCATGCGGCCCCTGGGCCGTGCTTTGAGTATCCATGCTGTAGAGGATAGGTCCTTGAGGTCATTCCACCATCATGAAGGCCACTGATGTGGCACTAATTCACTTGCTGGTTGTCTCCTGGCACTGTTTCCATATTCTCATGGGGGCCTGCATGACAGTGGCTGTTCTCAGAGGCTCTAGAAGGACCAAAACATAGGCCAGATATATAAAACACTGACAATATCTGAAACAACACGATTCTATGCTGAACACCACAGGCATACAGGAGATAGACTCTAGAATGTGAGATATGTCTCAGGAGATGAAGTCTCTTTTTTAGAGCATGAATGAGTTAGAAGGAGTGGCACCTTCTGCACAAAGTTGTGGATTGGAGGATCATTCTACGCAATATAATTTTCAGTTCTATGGCTCCCCTGAGAATGTGGAGAAAAACAATTTACTGAACTTTATGACAGAGTCTATTTCATAGATAATGGAGTGTTGCTTCGTAGAACACTTGGAATTTAGTAGAGTACAGTAGATACGTTAATTTCAAAGTGTCCCCAATAGTCAACCACATCTCAATATAGCCTTATTCCTGCTGCACCAACATGCTCACCTTGTCCACCAAATAGCCAGAAAGAAGAGTTCCTATACGCAGGCTATCCGATCCACACTACTGTTGATTATCCCTCCACCACCATCAAAGTAAGACATTTCTAGCACAGCACATCACAATGAAGAAATGGAATTTGAAGTATGGCCTCCCAGACCTAGTAACTATGATTGTCAAGGTAGACAGCATGATTACGATAAGCTGGAGCACCTGCGTGGAAGAAAGAAGCTTTGACCCTCCACTTAACCCAATAGATGACCTAACCAGTGCTAAGACAAATAGCCACCATTGCCCCGCCTTTAGCAACAACTAGCATAAGCTCTGCTGCTGACACGCTAACAGGGAGGGGTTGCACAGCTTGTTGACGTGCTGACCAAGGACAGGAATAAATCCAGGTCACCCATGAAAGATCAGCATAGCTGAATGCTTAATAGGTGGTTTGCTGTCACTCCATTTACTGCACCAGGAACTTCTCCATTCTCAGCAACCGAACTCCGAATGGATGTGAATTGATATCCTTCTTTTTTTATGTTACACACATGGTTATAGACTCTGCAACACTTACTGTTGATCTCTTGATTTCTGCCACAAAGAAATTAGAAAAGGTTTGAGTTCCCCTCTCTGCCACCTGAATAATGTTGTATATTTACTGTTTGTAATGGATGAGTCCTGTTGTGTGTTACCAGCTACTGCTTACTTCTGTTTTGTGATATTGACAACTGATTCATGTTTTGCCTGGGTCCTTTGCTCACTGACCCAGACTCAGGGATGGATGTTTCAGCTCACATGCAGGGGCCCGAGGACTGAGTGACTGATGGCTGTCATAGACCACCATACTGTTTCTCTCATATCACCACAGTGGGGTGCTCGGTTGGGATCGGCTGACCTTCCCCATTTATCCATTCCCATCCCTACTGACACTGTGTTGTTAATGTCTCTGGCTGGTGCTGGCCCGGTCCGCCACTGTTTAGCTCCATCACCATAGCAATAGTCATACTAGCTATTCACTGTATCTTGTGCTTGCCCTCACCCCTTCCTTTGCCCACTCTTCCTCTCCTTTCTCTTGTCCGAAAATTCCTTCTCCTACTAGCTCCCTAGTCACTTGGACTGCATAACAATACACCTCCTTCAGCTGCTCCCTTCTGCACCTGGTAGAGTCAGCTCCATTGGGAGTGTTTATTGTTAGGCCTCCTTACTATGAGACCACACACCCTAACCAACACCTCCTCTTGGGCCTGCATTCCTGCTAAAACCATTCCACCACATTCCCCTACTAGGACACTGTTAATCACATTGCTCAGTGGAATAGTATGTTATGATAAAGAAGGTCCTACATTCCCTGCACAATGAAAAATCTGATATAGCATGTGTTCAAGGGGCCCATCTGTCTGAGAAGGAATCAAAGAAATTGAAGAGGGACTTGGTGTGGCTATGGTAAGCAGAAGTAAGCCCTTGCCCTAGCAAGGAACACTGTTCGAAATTGGTAGGAGTGCAATAAAATGTAATGTGGCTATACCTATCAGGAGAGCAGTACGCCACAAGGTTCACAAGAATTAGATGGATTAAGTGGAACACTATGCTTTTGTGAAACTGAAGGTATCTGAAGGGATGCTGACAGTAGAAATTGTGTATGCCTCAAATGCCAACAGACTTTCCTTCCTTGTTCCGTTCTCTGACTGTTCACTGAATTTAATTCAGTGAAATTGGTTGTGGGAGGGGACTGGAAACTTGCCCCAACAATACTCTTGATCAAGCTGGACCATTGGACGGAACTGTTAATGTTGCAGGAGACAAGCTTAAGTGATCAAAGTATGCTACTACAGATTACCTCGATGTCTAGGCCTATGAGGAGTTCAGTGTTTGGATGAAATGGAAAATTCTTTAGTATATTGAGGAGGTCTTTAATATATTTCAGATAAGGAGTTTTTGTTTCGACAATTAGTGTTAAAAAAATGGTTCAGGAATATAGATGATGGTTCTAAAACACAGCCTCTCCCTGGCGCTACTCGGTGGCCTGGTGGGGGATACCTAGTCCTTGTTTCTGTAGCTCTTAGAAATTCAGCTTTATGACTCGTTATCCACTGTCACACTTCTGTTCCCTCAATAATGTGTCTAATTTCTAGTGCAACTGTATATGTGGGGGCATTTTCCAACCAGCAGTAACTTGTACTGCTGTAAAGCAATCTGAGACATCACTAGTGTAATCTTCATGGTTTTGCAAGACTATTGCCTAACGCTTGTCTGTTAGTTTTATGACCAGGTTATTGTCACTGTGTAGGTCTTCTAGCACAGTCTTCTCTTCTCCAGATAGCTTGTGGAAAATATTGATGTTAGTGGTATCAATATTTTGGATCTCGCTTATATAACTGCCTGTTCAAAAGTAATCGATGGTGAAAAAAAGATTGTTCCCAGAGCCCTCAGTTAGTATTGGTTTTGTCTTGGGGGTCTCACTCATCAAAATAGGTGTGGAGCCTGATCCTCTGCAAGAACTGAACCAATTCAGACTTCAGTTTGAAAATATCAAGGTTGGAAGTTGACATAAAACTCAACCCTTTGTTTAAAACTGTGACCTGAGTTTCAGTTAGAATTCTATTAGCTAGATTGCTCACTAAGTCAGTGTGTTGCTTGTCGTCGGTCCCAGGTTTGATGTGTAGCTTTTTCCTGGTATGTGCTCTTTTATCACATTCCAGGTATGCATTTGTGGGGGATTGTTGTCTCACTGGACCTCAATGCCTTTTTTTTCACTTTGCCCTGTTCTGTCCTTGGCCCTGTTCTAAAGTAGGTAATTTGCTGTTATGGGGTTGCCATTGCTGAGTGGGAAACTGACCATATTGGTTACGCGGGTAGGGGTAGAAGGGTGGCATTGGCAATTGAAAAAATTGTACTGTGTGATTATATGGTCCCTGGCAAGTCCTTCGTTCAGTAGAATTTACCTTTCCCCTTTGTTAGTAGTCATCTCCACTACTCCACCCCTTCAAATCTGATGATCGGTCAACCCTTGACCATTTGTCGAGTTTTCCACTACCAATTTTATTTGTGGCGTAGAAGCCTGTTGATATATACGTGTTGGACCTGGCTTTTTGACAGGGACATCCCCAAACTTTTTTGCCTCCTTCCTCCTATTTTTTCTGACCTGTTGTTGTTGGCTTTTGACCTCTGGGCACTTTACCACTGCTAACCAGTGCTAAAGTGCATATGCTCTCTGTGTAAATTGTACTACTGATTGGTTTATTCATGATTGACTATTTAATTTACTTGTAAGTCCCTGGTAGAGTGCACTACATGTGCCTAGGGCAGGTAGATTAAATGCTACTAGTGGGCCTGCAGCACTGGTTGTGCCACCCACCTCAGTAGCCCCTTAACCCTGTCTCAGGCCTGCCATTGCAAGGCCTGTGAGTGCAGTTTCACTGCCACTCCGACTTGGCATTTAAAAGTACTTGCCAAGCCTAGAACTCCCCTTTTACTACATATAAGTCATCCCTAATGTGTGCCCTAGGTAACCCCTAGAGCAGGGTGCTGTGTAGGTAAAAGGCAGGACATGTACCTGTGTAGTTATATGTCCTGGTAGTGTAAAACTCCTAAATTCGTTTTTACACTACTGTGAGGCCTGCTCCTTTCATAGGCTAACATTGGGGCTGCCCTCATACACTGTTGAAGTGGCAGCTGCTGATCTGAAAGGAGCCGGAAGGTCATATTTAGTATGGCCAGAATGGTAATACAAAATCCTGCTGACTGGTGAAGTCGGATTTAATATTACTATTCTAGAAATGCCACTTTTAGAAAGTGAGCATTTCCTTGCACTAAAATCTTGTTGTGCCCTTCAATCCATGTCTGGCTAGGTTTAGTTGACAGCTCCTTGTGCATTCACTCAGACACACCCCAAACACAGGGTACTCAGCCTCACTTGCATACATCTGCATTTTGAATGGGTCTTCCTGGGCTGGGAGGGTGGAGGGCCGGCCCTCACACAAAGGACTGCCACACCCCCTACTGGGACTCTGGCAGACAGGATTGAACTGAAAGGGGGCTTGGTGCATTTCTTAGACACTCTTTGAAGTCACCCCCACTTCAAAGGCACAACTTAGTATAAAACAGGGCCTCTGCCCTACCTCATCAGACACTTGCTGGAGAAGAAACCTGAACCAGAAACTACATCCTGCCAAGAGGAACTGCCTGGCTGCTCAAAGGACTCACCTGTCTGCTTTTCTACAAAGGACTGCTGCCTTGCTGTTGGCCTGCTGCCTTGCTGAACTCTTGCCTGGCTGTAAAAGTGCTCTCCAAGGGCTTGGATAGAGCTTGCCTCCTGTTCCCTGAAGTCTCAGGACCAAAAAGACTTCTCTCTTCCTCTTGGACGCTCGGTGCGCCGAACTTTTCGACGCACAGCTTGTTCCGCGGCAGGAAAAACACCGCACACTGACGCTGATCAACGCAACGTCTTCGGGACGACCGAAACTTTGACGCACGGCCTCGCAAGGACAACGCCGCCCGACTTTCCGGGAGAAATCGACGCAACGCCTGCCGTGAGATCAAAACTTTGACGCACGGCCTCGCAAGGACAACGCCGCCCGACTCCGCAGGAGAAATCGACGCGACGCCTGCCGTGAGATCGAAATTTTGACGCACGGCCTCGCAAGGACAACGTGCCCGACTTTCCAGGAGAAATCGACGCGACGCCTGCCGTGAGATCAAAACTTTGACGCCCGGCCTCGCAAGGACAACGCCGCCCGACTCCGCCGGAGAAATCGACGCGACGCCTGCCGTGAGATCGAAACTTCGACGCGCAGCCCCGCAGAACGACGCGCAGCCGGAAAACAAGCAGGAAAATCCACGCACAGACCCGGGACATCTGGTACTCCCCGCAAACCACAGTAAGAGACTGCCCGCGCGCCGGAAGACGACGCCCGACTCTCCGCGTGGAAAATAACGACGCAAGTCCGTGTGTGCTGAGGAGAAATCGACGCACACACCAGTTTTCCACGCACCTCTTCTCCTGTGGCCCTCTGAGGAGATTTTTCACCAGAAACCAGGTACTTTGTGTTTGAAAGAGACTTTGTTTACTTTCTAAAGACTTAAGACACTTTCTATCACTTTTCAGTGATACCTTTACAAATTCGTATTGCAACTTTGATAGTTTTGACCTGAAGATACCCAGATAAATATTATATATTTTTCTAAACACTGTGTGGTGTATTTTTGTGGTGTTATGCTATGGTGTTGTATGATTTATTGCACAAATGCTTTACACATTGCCTTCTAAGTTAAGCCTGACTGCTCGTGCCAAGCTACCAGAGGGTGAGCACAGGCTGATTTTGGATTGTGTGTGACTTACCCTGACTAGAGTGAGGGTTCTTGCTTGGACAGAGGGCAACCTGACTGCCAACCAAAAACCCAATTTCTAACATTGGTGATCAGCGGTGAGGATAGGACTTGTGTTTGTGCAGTGACATACAGTAGCTAAGTATTTCACTACCTACCCACAGTTGAAGGTCAACTTGATTTTTCATCTTTTTTGCTTTTGGTTCTCTGATGTCCTCCTGGATATACTACAGATATTTTGGACTTTGGATTTTGGTTCTTGCCAGTAAGACTTTGTCAGCAATGAGATTGCTTACCTACTCATTCTTTGTGCCTACTGACCACCTCACTAAGGCTGACCTAAGGAAGCTTTGCAGAAAATGGGTCCTTCCTGTAGCAAGGAGATCTACTAAGGCGGAGATGCTACATGCCTACATAGTCTGGGGGGAAGAAAGATGGGCAGAGAGAGAGGCAGCAAGAAACCAAATGACTAAGTACCCCTCAGATGAGGAGGAGGACTACTCACATGAGGAGGAAGACTGCTCACATGAGGAGGAAGACTACTCAGATGAGGAAAGAGAACTAGTGGGAGATGAATGGCTCCTAGCTCTAGAGCGGTGTATGGAAGAGCTAGATGAGCAGCTTGAAAGGGCTGAGGCAGCAAGTCTCTTAGCCCTGGAAGAAGAAAAGATTGCAGCTCAAGAGCTGAGCTGTAAAGAGCTGAAACTGGAGGCCGGAAGGGCTGAGTCCAGTTCAGATGGTGGCAGCAAAAATCTTGCATCCAGTACTGCTGAAGAAGGGCACAAGCCCAGAGATGTGGTGCCCAACTTGAAGAAGGGAGTTGACACACCCCAGGTGGTTCAAGGGTATGAGATAGTTCCCGTTATGCACAGGGTCCCTGAGAAGGATTGGGGAACTGGCACAGGGAGTCATATTCCTACTGGGGGGAGGGACACTTTACTGACTCTAACAGAGAGTGACAGAGAAAAGGGTTCCCCCCTGGTGGACGTCCTGGATATAGAGTGTAGAGACATCCCAGAAGAGTATGGGTTGAGTGTCAGGGACAGACAGATACTGTCTCACCAGTCTCAGGAGGGTGAAGTAGAGTGCTTTTCCAAGGTTGAGTTACTGGGTGGTTGGGTGAAGGGTACTGTGGTTAATACATGTGAAGGGCAGAGTGATGTCATTGCTGGAGAGCATATGTCTGGTCCTTATTTTCCAGAGCTACGCCAACACCAGGTGGAGTGTGAGTTCTCTGACCCCAGGGAACTTACAATGGAGGCAGACTTCTGGGTGAGTACCAGAGAGTCTGAAAAGGCATTTGGGGGTGCTCCTGAAGGGAGTGGTCTAGGTGGTTGCCAACCGAGTGTGGTGGGAAAGGATTGTAGTGTCCCAGGTAGGTCCCAGGTCCTAGAGGGTTCCATGAGGGAACACCAGGAGGGGAGCCTAGCCTGTACCGTAGGGCCACCTTTTGAGGGAAGCCCCGCAGTGTCAGAAGAACTTGGGGGGGTGACTGTAGCCAGCATCCCAACAGTTCCGGTGTATGGCAGTGCCCCTCCCAGTGAGGGGGTGCAGAAGTCCAGACATAGGGTTGAGAGGGGGTTGCAGACCCCAGTGGAGGACCTTGAGAGTCAGGGGACAGCTCTGAGAGCAGAGCCCCCCAGGAATGACCCAGGTGAAACCGTTTCTGGTTTGGGGGAAACCCAGCCTCTGCCGGATGGGCAGAGGTCGGGAGACCTGCGCCAACCAGACTCTTGTGTGGCCCTTGGGGACGGGGTGTCCCTTGTGGGGGGTGAGAGTGCCCCCCAGGAAGTCCTGGCATGCCAGGACAAAAGATTCAACCTCAGGGTGGTGACTCTGGGTTGGCTAACAAGGTTCAGGGGATAAGCTCTGACCTGTTGGGAGGTAGGCGTGCCCCCCAGAAAGTCCTGGTGTACCAGGCAGTAGTCCAACCTCAGGGTGCTGACTCTGGGTTGGATAACCGGGTTCAGAGATTAAACTCTGACCTGGTGGGTGGTAGGTGTGCCCCCCAGAAAGTCCTGGCGTGCCAGGCAATTGTTCAACCTCAGGGTGGTGACTCTGGGTTGGATGACCAGGTTCAGAGGTTAAACTCTGACCTGGTGGGAGGTAGGTGTGCTCCCCAGAAAGTCCTGGCGTGCCAAGCAATTGCCCAACCTCAGGGTGGTGACCCTGGGTTGGGGCACCAGGCTCAGAGGTTAAACTCTGACCTGGTGGGAGGTAGGTGTGCCTCCCTGGAAGTCCTGGTGTACCAGGCAGTTGTCCAACCTCAGGGTGCTGACGACTCTGGGTTGGATAACCGGGTTCAGAGGTTAAACTCTGACCTGGTGGGGGGTAGGTGTGCCCCCCAGAAAGCCCTGGGGTACCAGGCAATTGTTCAACTTCAGGGTGGTGACTATGAGTTGAAGGGCCAAGTTCAGAGGTTAAACTCTGACCTGGTGGAGGGTCAGTGTGCCCTCCAGGAAGTCCTGGCATGCCAGGCAATTGTTCAACTTCAGGGTGGTGACACTGAGTTGAATGGTCAGGTGCAGAGGTTAAACTCTGACCTGGTGGGGGGTAGGTGTGCCTCCCAGGAAGTCCTGGTTTGCCAGGCAGTGATCCAGTCTGAGGGTACAGACCCTGGGCTGGAAGACCAGGTTCAGGGTGTCCCCCCGGACCTGGAGGGAGGGGCTACTGATAACAGTGCCCCTATCGTGTTGTCTTCTGAGGAGGCCACTCCTAGTTGGAGGGTGCTGGACCCCAGAAGGGAGGGCAGGGGGAGGGAAGCCTCACCCCGGGCCCTAGTCCAACCTGAAGGTACAGGCCCCAGGTTGGAGGGCCAGTTGCAGGTTAACAGCCTTGCACTGGTGGAGGAATGGTACAGGGCGACTTCTGTAAGCACCCTGACCATGTTGGACTCTGGGGGTACCGCTCCAGGAGGGAGGGTACAGAGCCCCAGAGGGGAGGACCAGGTTCAGGCTGTCATCCCTGACCTGGTGGAAGGGAGAGTGGTTAAAGGATGCCCAGCACCAGGGGCTACCGCCCCCCACTCTCCACAGCCACAGTGGTTGGAGAGCTTTGAGAGGCCTGGGGCCTGGCTCTCATCCCTGGAAGCTGTCAGTAATCACTGTGGCTTGCTGTCCGGGTGGACAGAGTTATCCCTGGGGAGGGGACAAGTGTCACACCCCGGGGGTAGAGTGGGCAACACCACTGTGTTGGTCATGGTGGTACTATCCTGCTCCTGGGATACATCTGTGAGCAAAGTAAGGTTAGGTGCTGCACAGATGGGATCCGCAGGTAAGGAGAAAGGTTCCCCATGGGTTGGCTTAGTGGGCCCTGAGAGTATGGACAGAGGGATCCAATTGGAGTCAGGAAGGCGAAGAACTGGAGCATGCCCCTGCTGTTGTGGGCCTGGGTCCTTGTTCTGTCGCCTCAAACAGGGAAGTACATCAGGGTAGTGATTGTTCTCCCCTGGCTTTAGGCTGGTAGGGGGTCATGTTGGACCTGGCTTTTTGACAGGGACATCCCCAAACTTTTTTGCCTCCTTCCTCCTATTTTTTCTGACCTGTTGTTGTTGGCTTTTGACCTCTGGGCACTTTACCACTGCTAACCAGTGCTAAAGTGCATATGCTCTCTGTGTAAATTGTACTACTGATTGGTTTATCCATGATTGACTATTTAATTTACTTGTAAGTCCCTGGTAGAGTGCACTACATGTGCCTAGGGCAGGTAGATTAAATGCTACTAGTGGGCCTGCAGCACTGGTTGTGCCACCCACCTCAGTAGCCCCTTAACCCTGTCTCAGGCCTGCCATTGCAAGGCCTGTGTGTGCAGTTTCACTGCCACTCCGACTTGGCATTTAAAAGTACTTGCCAAGCCTAGAACTCCCCTTTTACTACATATAAGTCATCCCTAATGTGTGCCCTAGGTAACCCCTAGAGCATGGTGCTGTGTAGGTAAAATGCAGGACATGTACCTGTGTAGTTATATGTCCTGGTAGTGTAAAACTCCTAAATTCGTTTTTACACTACTGTGAGGCCTGCTCCTTTCATAGGCTAACATTGGGGCTGCCCTCATACACTGTTGAAGTGGCAGCTGCTGATCTGAAAGGAGCCGAAAGGTCATATTTAGTATGGCCAGAATGGTAATACAAAATCCTGCTGACTGGTGAAGTCGGATTTAATATTACTATTCTAGAAATGCCACTTTTAGAAAGTGAGCATTTCTTTGCACTAAAATCTTGTTGTGCCCTTCAATCCACGTCTGGCTAGGTTTAGTTGACAGCTCCTTGTGCATTCACTCAGACACACCCCAAACACAGGGTACTCAGCCTCACTTGCATACATCTGCATTTTGAATGGGTCTTCCTGGGCTGGGAGGGTGGAGGGCTGGCCCTCACACAAAGGACTGCCACACCCCCTACTGGGACTCTGGCAGACAGGATTGAACTGAAAGGGGGCTTGGTGCATTTCTTAGACACTCTTTGAAGTCACCCCCACTTCAAAGGCACAACTTAGTATAAAACAGGGCCTCTGCCCTACCTCATCAGACACTTGCTGGAGAAGAAACCTGAACCAGAAACTACATCCTGCCAAGAGGAACTGCCTGGCTGCTCAAAGGACTCACCTGTCTGCTTTTCTACAAAGGACTGCTGCCTTGCTGTTGGCCTGCTGCCTTGCTGAACTCTTGTCTGGCTGTAAAAGTGCTCTCCAAGGGCTTGGATAGAGCTTGCCTCCTGTTCCCTGAAGTCTCAGGACCAAAAAGACTTCTCTCTTCCTCTTGGACGCTCCGTGCGCCGAACTTTTCGATGCACAGCTTGTTCCGCGGCAAGAAAAACGCCGCACACCGACGCTGATCAACGCAACGTCTTCGGGACGACCGAAACTTTGACGCACGGCCTCGCAAGGACAACGCCGCCCGACTTTCTGGGAGAAATCGACGCGACGCCTGCCGTGAGATCAAAACTTTGATGCACGGCCTCGCAAGGACAACGCCGCCCGACTCCGCAGGAGAATTCGACGGGACGCCTGCCGTGAGATCGAAATTTTGACGCACGGCCTCGCAAGGACAACGCCGCCCGACTTTCCAGGAGAAATCGACACGACGCCTGCCGTGAGATCAAAACTTTGACACCCGGCCTCGCAAGGACAACGCCGCCCGACTCCGCCAGAGAAATCGACGCGACGCCTGCCGTGAGATCGAAACTTCGACGCGCAGCCCCGCAGAACGACGCGCAGCCGGAAAACAAGCAGGAAAATCCACGCACAGACCTGGGACATCTGGTACTCCCCGCAAACCACAGTAAGAGACTGTCCGCGCGCCGGAAGACAACGCCCGACTCCCCGCGTGGAAAATAATGACGCAAGTCCGTGTGTGCTGAGGAGAAATCGACGCACACACCAGTTTTCCACGCACCTCTTCTCCTGTGGCCCTCTGAGGAGATTTTCCACCAGAAACCAGGTACTTTGTGTTTGAAAGAGACTTTGTTTACTTTCTAAAGACTTAAGACACTTTCTATCACTTTTCAGTGATACCTTTACAAATTCGTATTGCAACTTTGATCGTTTTGACCTGAAGATACCCAGATAAATATTATATATTTTTCTAAACACTGTGTGGTGTATTTTTGTGGTGTTATGCTATGGTGTTGTATGATTTATTGCACAAATGCTTTACACATTGCCTTCTAAGTTAAGCCTGACTGCTCGTGCCAAGCTACCGGAGGGTGAGCACAGGCTGATTTTGGATTGTGTGTGACTTACCCTGACTAGAGTGAGGGTTCTTGCTTGGACAGAGGGCAACCTGACTGCCAACCAAAAACCCCATTTCTAACAATACGTATATACATCTGTGTGGAAAAATTCTTTATGTTTCTTAGGAGTTTAGAACTCTTGGTTTTTGTGAGGAGCTCCTTAAATCCACCAAGTTTCTTGGTTAACTCCTCTAGTCTCTTTTTGTAAGTGGTTATGCATATAGTAGTTTTTAAGCGATTTGCACTCACCTGCTTTTTTATGAATATTTCCTCTGATAATTTCTTGGCTGTTTTTATAACTGAGTCCACCTATCACTAGTGCAATGGCACCGATCAGTAACCTTTCGCCAACTGATCAGGGACCATTGCTCCCTGAAGGTGGTGTCATCTAGTAATATGTAGGATTCGTTAGTGACAATCATCCCTTCAGGTACTGCATTTGCCTCAGGTACTCAGTATTTATCACACTACGTAGCTGGGTCTGCGTAGGGTCATCACCACAGTGTCCTCTTGAATTAGGGGACCTTATTCTAACTGCATGCATCTGTGAGGATACCACAGTTATGAGTTTGACAGCAGACAGAAACCGAATCTTCCATCATCCATGGATCATTACATAACTATTAATAACATTTGATATTTTACAGAGCCTAGAAGCGGGAGAAGGCAAATGTGAAGCACTAACTAAAACACGTTATTATTAATATTATTCTTTTGCAAGCCGTTTTAAAACACTCATGAACTTGGCAAAAGTAGCAGTAAAAGGGGATAGTTATGGACAGAGCAGTGGAATCTGTATGCTCTAAGCAATATTTTAGCATGGGGGTTTTATTGATTCTCTTATGTGGATTAAAATCATCATAAAGTTGTATCTTTAAATAATGCCCTAGGCATAAACACTTATACTTTAGGTCTTATGTTATAAACAACACGTGTATTTGCACAACACTCCTTTAATCCTTAGAGCTGAATGTTTTATGTAATTCAGCCCAGGGATACTCATTTTGGCCCGTTTGGAAGGAGGAAAGCCAGAGGGTGTCTGCAGGGCAGACCTTAATTTGTGCTTTTTGTTTCCGGTGCTGAGCACCTGCACTTATTTTTTGAGGGCCGGGGCTACCTCTTCTGCCTCAAGCATTTGCTGCGAGCAAAAGACACAATTGGGAAAGACGGAGGAAGGGGGAAACGAAAAAGAGTCACAAAGGGAGAAAAAGCAAAGCTTTAAGAGTGAGCTGAAGGTGCAGTGAGTAGCTTTATATGGGTTGAAGAGGCCCGAGATGGCTTCAGGATTACGCTTCCTCAGTATTCCGTGTTCACACGTTTAATTGCAGCAGCCGCTTTTTTAGGAGGAGGGCTTTGGGCACCGGCACCTTTTTATTTACAAATTAAGCACTGCTGCAGGGATACAAACCTATGACCATGAGGCCAAACACAGATTTGTGGAATAAATACATAGAGTCCACTTAGCCATCCGATCGGTTGAGTATCACAGTATCTGTATTTATTAACAGGCAAATTGAGCGAAACATCCCGAATGAAACGTGAAGGTTGACACTCACCCCGTAAACAAGCCACATATTTAATTGAAGGTATGTCAGAATGGTATTCTAAAAGGTTTAATATGTAGGATCTAATGTATGAACTGATTTACGAAGCAAAAGTTAAGAGCACATCGTACTGCCAGATAAGTCTCCAAGCCACAGGGGGAACTAACATTTTGTAGGTGTCATAATAACTACATTTTACTTACTTCATAAATGTGCAAAAACAAACGTGGGTTTCAAAACCTCTGAATCTGAACAAGCCTACTTAACGTTCAAGCATACCTAATGCTTAAATTCACCCGGACATGTGCATTTAAAAATGTGATTGCAATTGAATGGAAATTTTCTCTTAATGATCTCCCAGTACATAACTAGCAAACAAACAACCGGGCTCCTACTGTGGATCCTGTCCCCTGATGGCTTTTACCTTTTGGCAAGCTGAATTAGCTGTTCATTCAGGGATGGTGGTTCCTAGGGGGTGGCGCCGGTGTGTTCAATGTCATGTTATGCTGTTGTTGCAGCTCAGTGTTGCTACCCTGGAGGCCTGCTGGCTGCGTCATGCACCACGAGGAAGTGTTTGTTAAGGATGCTGCTGCCATCGCATTCACTTAACCACATTACCTTCGAGAGATCACATTCACAAAACACACGCACATTCTCTCCAGGATTTGCATGGCAAACATGCATTATGAACACAATGATGTTAACAAATCATATTAATTGTAACAGACCTTAGGTAAAGTTAGTTAAGGTGGTGTAGGAAGCTATCTAATGACGTCAAGAAACAGTTGACTTGATGTAGTGTCAGTGGCCCATATGAGAGATGGAGAGGTGCACCAACGAAATTTCCCAAAAATGTGAGCACATCCAAGTATGTTGCTCCAATATATAGCTTTTATTAGTTTCAATGTGTCAAATGGAAAGCAGCCAACGCGTTTCATTCACCATCCGTGAACTTCATCAGGGCAATGTAATAAGATCCTGAATCACGCAGCCATGATAAGCCGTTCTTAAACCCGCTCCCTAAACACTCACTGTGACGCCATAGGGACCCATTTGGTTGCACCTTTGGAGCACCAGGGGCTGAGGTTGGGAGGACAACTTAAAGATACACAGTGGACAAGGGAGAGGTGCGGTTGTCTTTGGCTCGCTGTTCCAGTTCAATTACGTTTGCAGTGTCAGTGGCACTCTTAACCTTTCAAATTCCCCAATTATGCAAGCTATGCAAATTTCACTCCAACAGTCACCATGCACCATCAATGAACACATAACTGACATCACAGAAAATATCACTAATGACATGAACAATGGCAGCATTGCTCATACATCATATTTCACTACTCACAGTGGTCACTTACTGCAATTCAGGACCTCTGGCCCAGTTCTCTTACCCCAAGCACAATATAAACACCCTTTAAACCAGGCATACTCCCTCAAAGCCTGTGTTCGCTTGTCTCTGTACCCCACTCAAAAAATCATTTGTCCGACTTCAAAATGCTCTCCATCTTTCATCCAATGTTCATCCACCTTCGCAGTGGTACGTAATGAAATAGATGCCTTGTCTGAAAAAAGCATATTCAAGCCCTGCTCAAACATGGTTTTCTTCTGTGCAACCATCAGTCAGGACTTATGCCCAGGGTTAGCATAAAGTTTGCCCTCATCGCGTTAAAAACGGTCCCCAGACAAAACTCAACAGGAAGAGCTCAACAAAAAATAGCTGATTGCTCTATTTGTCCCAGAATAATATGCCTATAATCAGTGGAACCACATATTACTCTGTCAAATGAGGCACTGAATGTATATTTCAGGACCAAAATTCAGGTCTCTTCGTAAACACGAAATATGCATTAATAAATGCATACTCACTAGCAGAAAAATCCATTTCAAACCTCTGCAGAGTCTTACATGGCTTTGACTCACTGATTATTCCATTTCATAAGTCTCATGAAAAATGCCCTCCTTCTCTGTTAGCTCCTGAAAGAGAAGGCTAGGAGGTGACACAAACTAGGCATTGATCTAGTGGCCTCTCTTCCATCTCTGTGGCAGAATAGAGTAATATCCGACTGGACTTGGCATAATTGGCATGGTCTCCCCTTACTTTTTGCATCTACTTTCTAGGATGTTTTCTGTGTGCTAGACTCTGTTTTTGCTGTTTTGTTTGCTCTGGATACTTTACCACTGCTGGCCAGTGCTAAAGTGTAAGTGTTCCCTGTATAAATGATATGTGTACATTGGCTTATCCATGATTGGCATATTTGATTTACTAGTAAGTCCCTAGTAAAGTGCACTAGTGGTGCCCAGGGCCTGTAAATCAAATGCTACTAGTGGGCCTGCAGCACTGGTTGTGCCACCCAGATTAGTAGCTCTGTAAACATGGTTCAGACCTGCCACTGCAGTGTCTGTGAGTGCAGTTTTAACTGCCAATTTGACTCAGCAAGTGTACACACTTGCCAGGCCTAAACCTTCCCTTTTCTTACATGTAAAACACCACTAAGGTAAGCCCTGGGTAGCCCCATGGGCAGGGTGCAGTGTATGTTTAAGGTAGGACATATACTAATGTGTTTTATATGTCCGCACAGTGACATACTGCCAAATTCAGTTTGCACTGTTGCAAGGCCTCTTTCATAGTTTAACATGGGAGCTGCCTTTAAATATGATTGCAGTGTAGATTCCCTTTAGGAGCAGATAGATATGTGGAGTTTGGGGTCTCTGAACTCGCAATTTAAAAAATACATCTTTTAGTGAAGTTGGTTTTTGGATTGTGTGTTTGAAAATGCCACTTTTAGAAAGTAGGTATTTTCTTGCTTAAACTATTTTGTGACTCTGCTTGTTTGTGGATTCCCTGTCTTGGTCAGTTTGACAGTTGGGTTGTTTGCACCTCTCCTCTAGACAGTGACACAAAGGGAGATGGGGTGTAGCCTGCATATCCTGATGAGCCATCTGGGCTGAGGGGAGGGCAGGAGTGGTCACTTACACCTTAAAGGGCTGTGCCTGCCCTCACGCAATGCAGTCTCCAACCCCCTGGTGTGTGTCTGGGGCCTGGCCTGGGCAAGGCAGGATCTTGAAAACAACAGAAAATTATCTTTGAATAGGCCTACTTCAAAGGCAGAAATGGGTATAAGAAGAGCATCCAAACCCCTGGAAATTAGATTACTTCTGAAACCAAAAGGAACCTCTGCCAAGGAGAAGATTTGGAGAAGCTGGTGGAGGAGTACTGCCCCTTTGCCTGTGACTGTACTTTGCTGGGTTGGCCTGCAGTAGCTGCTTCTACCTGAGAGAGGACAAAGACTGACTTTTGTGTGACTTCCCACTGGTGAAGAATCTCCAAGGGCTTGAAACTGAGCTTGCATCCTGTTGTTGAAGTCTCAGGGACAGCAAAGACCTCTCTCTGCCAGCACTTGGGCTATCTGCTGAGAGTCCTGCCAGCCAAGTGGTGCCCTAATCTGTCTCTGGGCCCATGAAAGGTGCAGCTGGTGGCAAAGGACAGAAATCCACACTTAGACCGCCGTGTGGGGAAACTTTTGATGCATCACCCGCTTTGCGGCTAAAAAAAGACGTGCAGCCGGCCTTGCGGCAAAATGCAATGCTCCACCTGTATCAGGGCTGGGGGATCGACACAACTTGGCTGGGGAAACAACACGCAACACCCACAGTGTTTGCTTTTAACTATGAAAGCCCCTCGCAGCTCGGTTTCTTGACATCGTGCGACCGGATTTTGACGCAACATCGCTGGGCATGGAAAATCAATGCAAAGCCTGCCCGGACCCGAGGTGCCTGTCCGGATCGACGCATCGCTCTCTTACGGAGAGGAAAAACAATGCACGCCGACCCAACCGGAGGAGGAACGACGTACTGTCTCGCTTGCGAGTGAGAAATCAACGCATCGTTGGCCTTTTTGACGCACACTCGCCCGTACTGTGTTATTTTGACGCAACCCAGGTATTTTTTCATGCTAACAGGGTTCTCACTGTTTTCTAAAAGATTTACGACTCTTATTCTTGAAAAATTCATAACTTGACTTGTGTAAGTTGGATTTTTGTTGTTTTGGTCTGGTTTTGTTTAGATAAATATTACTTATTTATCTAAACCTGTGTTATGTCATTTTGTAGTGTTTTTTCTGAGTGACTGTGTGTGTGCTGATACAAATACTTCACACATTGCTTCTGAAGTCAAGCCTGCCTGCTCGTGCCAAGCTACCAAGGGGGTGAGGAAGGGTTAACTGAAGGTGATTCTCCTTACCCTGACTAGAGTGAGGGTCCTTGCTTGAACAGAGGGTAACCTGACTGCCAACCAACTCTAACACCGATTGTATAACGAAAGACAGACAATCCGCCCGTTTATCGGTGTCTTCTCAAGCTTAACAATAATGGCGCTTAGCTGCAGACTTTCTTTTCCCTCAAGCCCCCATTCGTTCCTTGGTCTCTTTCCCCTGTGTTCCCTCACAAAGCTGCTTTTCCATTGACAAGGACGTGCCACATATGTCCAAAAAATAATTGAATATGAATTAAGATGCCCAACAAACAAATTAACATAAGTGGATGTTGTACACCACCACAGAATCTCTCAAGGGCAGTGGTGTTCAGAATCTTGTTGATGAGCAGTTGTTGAGCAGTTCTCTATTCATATGTACTGAGGCATCAATCTGGTCAACCCCATCACAACTGCAAAAAAGTGTTTCAAAACCCACTAGTTGTGCTGTTTTAAGAATTTGTTATTTCGGAACGGGTGTTACAAATGAGGTGCATGTCTTCTTATGCATAGGGAAACAAACAATATGAATCATGTTTTTACAGATTTGTGCCCATCACAGAACATGCACCCAGAGGCTTCCTCCTCAGGGGAAGGATGCATAATATAAAATCCAAAGTAATATAGCCTGGTTCTGCCTTTCATATCTCTTATTTAAAGAATAAAAATGGTTCTGGTAAAAATGCATCAGTAGGAACAAGAGCTTAATGTGATGAAAGTAGGATGCAAGCGAGCTGCAGAGAAGCTCATTTGTCCTGCCTGGCCCAGCTCCAGCTGTAACTAGAGCAGGTATTGCTATTTTTAGAAAATAGTATGTGAGGGATGGTGCTTGAAATGTAAGTAGTCAGACACCAAGAAAAGGACTGGAATTGCAGAAATCCAATTAAACAAAGAAATGTTTCAGGAACAGTTCCTCCTGCAATGTTAAAATGCCCATTAACAAGGCATAAATTCTGTACTTTGTAAAAGGTTTGTTTAATGAAATCACTGCTATGTGACGTTTTTTCGTCTGAATAAGTGAAGTTAGAGGAATAAGCTAAGGTGACGAAGGATAAATATAGCCATACCAAAAAATCACCACAGATAGGAAAACCGGTTTGGCAGTAAAAGCACCAAGTGAGTAGTATACAATCTGATAATATTAAAGAAATATAAGTTTACGAGAGTCTCAGCCACGTTTTTTAAATCTTTAGTGGGCAGTTAATTTGGCACTGACTAATTTTCACTCAGTTCTGTGTGCATCACCATGAACCAA
This sequence comes from Pleurodeles waltl, assembly GCF_031143425.1. Classification (NCBI taxonomy): domain Eukaryota; kingdom Metazoa; phylum Chordata; class Amphibia; order Caudata; family Salamandridae; genus Pleurodeles; species Pleurodeles waltl. Next base: position 927,968,677 of record NC_090449.1, read on the forward strand.
GGCATTACTATGTAATAGAATTTACCTTCCAGGCAGTCATGTTGATGTTAGCTTGACTGAGGGTGATCTTTGATTTCTACTTTTTTCTATTTTCAGACTGTGAAACTGAGGTCAAGGTGATCATGTCTTCCACTAATAGGCGGGAATCTGCCAACTGAAGTAATTCCCATGTGTTTGGGTTTGGGCACATGAGCATTAGCAGATGACCTTAATTTGACCGGACAGACTGCCTCCTTAGATTTTATGGTGAGCAATGTGATCTGTTAATGTGCCTGAATGATATGATGGAAGATCTCAGGGACTGTCCCTGCTCCCCGAATGGGGGTCGCTCAACGTGACTGGTTCACAAACCAGTTGACAGACGATGACAGTCCATGAGTGAGTAATGGAGAGGCGAGTGTGGGAAGCCTTTTAGGGTTTTGGGGTCTGTTGGGTTTGGTTTTTAAATTAATTAAATATTTACGTTTCCCAAATTTCCTTTCTTTTAGAATCACCTGGAGCTAGATGGACAAAGAGTTTTTGAAGTTTCAAACTGCCTGATTCTGTGAACTGGGACATTTGTTTATGCAAAAGACTTTTTCTAATGCATCATACCAAACTGATAACACATTACCAAATCACAATTTGGGTTTGCCACCTAAGAACAATTTGGTATTTCAACGGGGTATGTTTATGGTGTCCCTTCCAAATATCAAATCTTAGTGGTATGTTTTAATGATTTATAATTAAAATGAGGATGCCAAACATTCGTACTTTGCCACCAATTTAAAGTTTGTGCTACCCATTCGCAGATGGAAAGGGGTCCCGTTGGAACCCTTTCCTGTTTGAGAATGTTTGGAAAAATATGTTTCAAGAGCAGGCAGTGGTCCCACAAACCTCTGACTACTGTTAAAAAATATATTTTTGTTTTTAAACATATCATGTTTTTCTTTAAGTAAAAACTGGCTGCATTAAAAAAAGATTGCTTTATTTGAAAGCAGTCAAATACATGCGGGTCTGCAGATTCCAGCAGGCCACAATCCCGTGATGGCAGTTGTTGGACCTGGCTTTTTTGACAGGGTCATCCCCAAACTTTTTGCCTCCTTCCTCCTATTTGTTTCTGACCTGTTGTGGTTGGCCTTTGAACTCTGGGCACTTTACAACTGCTAACCAGTGCTAAAGTGCATATGCTCTCTGTGTAAATTGTACCGTTGATTGGTTTATCCATGATTGGCTATTTAATTTACTTGTAAGACCCAAGTAGAGTGCACTGTATGTGCCTAGGGCCTGTAGATTAAATGCTACTAGTGGGCCTGCAGCACTGGTTGTGCCACCCACTCAAGTAGCCCCTTTACCTTGTCCCAGGCCTGCCATGGCAAGGCCTGTGTGTGCAGTTTCACTGCCACTTCGACTTGGCATTTAAAAGTACTTGCCAAGCCTAAAGCTCCCCTTTTTCTACACATAAGTCACCTCTAATGTGTGCCCTAGGTAACCCCTAGATCAGGGTGCTGTGTGGGTAAAAGGCAGGACATGTACTTGTGTAGTTTACATGTCCTGGTAGTGTAAAACTCCTAAATTAGTTTTTACACTAATGTGAGGCCTGCTCCCTTCATAAGCTAACATTGGGGCTGCCCTCATACATTGTCGAAGTGGCAGCTGCTGATCTGAAGGGAGTAGGAAGGTCATATTTAGTATGGCCAGAATGGTAATACAAAATCCTGCTGACTGGTGAAGTTGGATTTAATATTACTATTTTAGAAATGCCACTTTTAGAAAGTGAGAATTTCTCTGCACTTAAATCTTTCTGTGCCTTACACTCCACGTCTGGCTAGGTTTAGTTGACAGCTCCTTGTGCATTCACTCAGACACACCCCAAACATAGGGTACTCAGCCTCACTTGCATACATCTGCATTTTGAATGGGTCTTCCTGGGCTGGAAAGGTGGAGGGCCTGCTCTGACACAAAGGACTGCCACACCCCCTACTGGGACCCTGGCAGACAGGATTGAACTGAAAGGGGACCTGGTGCACTTCTAAGCCACTCTTTGAAGTCTCCCCCACTTCAAAGGCACATTTGGGTATAAAACAGGGCCTATGCCCTACCACTTCAGACACTTACTGGAGAAGAAACCTGAAGCAGAACCTGCATCCTGCCAAGAAGAACTGCCTGGCTGCTCAAAGGACTCACCTGTCTGCTTTCTCCAAAGGACTGCTGCCTTGCTGTTGGCCTGCTGCCTTGCTGAACTCTTGTCTGGCTGCAAAAGTGCTCTCCAAGGGCTTGGATAGAGCTTGCCTCCTGTTCCCTGAAGTCTCAGGACCAAAAAGACTTCTCTTTTTCAGTTGGACTCTTCGTGCGCTGTAATTTTCGACGCACAGCTTGTTCCGCAGTGAAAAATTCACTGCACGCCGATCCAGAAAGATGCCGCTTGACGTGACGCCTGCGGTGCGACCAGAACTTCGACGCACGGCCTTGCATGGACAACACCGCCCGACTTCCAGAGGGGAAGTCGACGCAACGCCTGCCCGTGAGAAAGAACATACCACGCTCAGCCTCCCGTAACGACGCGCAGCCAGATAACAAGCCGAAGAATCCACACACAGACCCTGGGACATCTGGTAATCCCGCGATCCATAGAAGGAGACGGTCCGCGTGCCGGAAAACGACGCACGTCTTCCCAGAATGAAAAATAACGACACAAGTCCGTGTGTGAAGGGGCGCAACCGACGCACACACCATTTTCGCTCCGTAGAACAATGCACGTCTCCCCGCGTGAAAAATAACGACGCAAGTCAGTGTGTGAAGGGGCGTAACCGACGCGCACACCATTTTTCCACGCATCTCCTCTTCTGCGGCCCTCTGCGGAGATTTTCCACTCCAAACCAGGTACTTTGTGCTTGAAAGAGACTTTGGTGGTCATTCTAACCCTGGCGGTAAAAACCGCCAGGGCGAATGACCGCGGTAGCACCGCCAACAGGCTGGCGGTGCACCGCTGGGCATTCTGACCGCGGCGGTTCAGCCGCGGCCAGAAACGGATAGTCGGCGGTGTACCGCCGACTTTCCGCTGCCCTTGAGAATCCTCCATGGCGGCGGAGCGCGCTCCGCCGCCATGGGGATTCTGACACCCCCTACCACCATCCTGTTCCTGGCGGGTCTCCCGCCAGGAACAGGATGGCGGTAGGGGGTGCCGCGGGGCCCCTGGGGGCCCCTGCAGTGCCCATGCCAATGGCAAGGGCACTGCAGGGGCCCCTGTAAGAGGGCCCCAAAAAGAATTTCAGTGTCTGCCTAGCAGACACTGAAATTCGCGACGGGTGCTACTGCACCCGTCGCACTCCAGCAACTCCGCCGGCTCCATTCGGAGCCGGCTTCATCGTTGCTGGGTCTTTCCCGCTGTGCTGGCGGGCGGCCTTTTGGCGGTCGCCCGCCAGCACAGCGGGAAAGCCAGAATGGCCGCCGCGGTCTTGTGACCGCGGTGCGGTCATTTGGCGGTAACCGCATGGCGGGCGGCGACCGCCGCCCGCCGCGGTTAGAATCACCGCCTTTGTTTGCTTTTTAAAGAGTTAAGACACTTTATATCACTTTTCAGTGACATTTCTAAAATTCTTATTGCATCTTTTATTGTGTTAATCTATAAATATCCAGATAAATATTCTATATTTTTCTAAACACTGTGTGGTGTATTTTTGTGGTGCTATATGGTGTTATTGTATGATTTATTGCACAAATACTTTACACATTGCCTTCTAAGTTAAGCCCGACTGCTCAGTGCCAAGGTACCAGAGGGGGGGGGGCACAGGATAATTTGGATTGTGTGTGACTTACCCTGACTAGAGTGAGGGCTCTTGCTTGGACAGAGTGTAACCTGACTGCCAACCAAAAACCCCATTTCTAACAGCAGTGAATCCTAGAGGGTCACAAATTGCAACCTACCTCATTAATATTCATGGGATACATATACAAGAGGGTGGAAATGCCAAAATGCTCGCACATCAACAGCAGTTATTGAGTAATGTCCATGAAGAGCAGTCCTTTAGCGCATCAAACAGTGAGAACGTAATGGGTGCCACACCGGCCAGGCACCTGCCACCCAAGGTGTCCAAGAAACCACAGACTAGAGGATAGTCAGTAGTTACATAGAATAAATGAACAAAAGGCTAAGGCACACCGAGGAGAGTTTGTGGCTGCATAACAGACACGCCGCTTTTTAGAACTCGTTTTCCAACACCTACATTTGTACGTAGTTATAGACTTCAAGCCTTGACAAAGTCTAGGACACGAAACACGTGTTGGCTGCTGGTTGCTTCTTGGATGTATTGTCACACATGTGGTTTTTGACGTACACATTGACTTTTTTGTCTCATCGGTCAATAAATATCTGATTGTGCTTTGGACTTCGACTCCAATTTAATGACCACTTGGATCAACCACGCGTACTCTCCTCGGTGTGCCTTGGCCTTTTGTTCAAATATTCATGAGGTAGGTGGAATTGTGACTCACTACGAATTGGTAATTTGCGAAACAACCTATTAGTACATAGGTTTTCTTAGGGGCAGCAGTCCTTTACAAGCAGTGGCACAACATAAAAAAATAAAAGGACGCAAGCAAATAATTTAAAAATCCCTGACACACAGATCCCTATTTGGGCTTGAGGGAAACATTACTACTGGGTAGCTCTTGCGGCTTATCACGCTCTCAAAGGAGCTAGATGGGGGGCCTCTTTCCTCAGTGGAAACTTAGGGATTGAGGTGGAAAACCTCAACCTCCTGTCCTACCTTTACACTGAGGAAACAGATCACCCACCTGACTGAGCCACACACTTCCTGCCCTACGTTTCCACTGATGAAAGAGGTCACTCACCTGACTGAGCCATGCTCCTTTGGGAGAGTGGCAGGAGCCGGTTGCTTCTCCAGTCCTGAATGTGGGTGAAAAACACTGCTGGCCTCCCTTCTTCTGTTGGCCTGACTTCTGGTCTTGGGTACACCCCTTCTGTGAAACTATGGATCAGGTCTAAACGTTGTCGGGCTCCAACATTCCCCTTCCAGCCAAGGGTTGTGTTGGGGTCCTCTTCTTCCTGGTATCAGCATTGTTAGACTCCCCAAAGCTTTATGGATTAGTTGGGGAACTAAATTTGAGTGGATCATATAAGAAGCACATTTCACAAGTAGGTGTAAATCCTAAACCCAACATAAAGGTAATTTCTGTTCAAGGGAAGTTTGTATCCCATCTCCTGGACCACATACAGCACTGTATCTGTTAAGAGGGACATGCCATCGAAATAGCTGACTTTGCTAATTTCCTGTGCTACAGAAATTACTTGCTTCATTACATAGCCTTGCTGCTGTTTTGTAATGCTATCATTACTAGATGTTACAATTATTCCAACTATCCAGTATAATAGCTAGTTATCATTCTCAGCAGCATGACATTCTACATGCCTTCCTTTAAGTTAAATACTCTCTCAATGTAATTGTGGCTTAATTTACAACTACTGTTGCAATAGGTATATATTTAGGGCAAGAGTTCGGTGAGGCACTGTAGGAAAGTACCATCTTGCCTGGCATGTTACCCCCATATTTCTCTGTATATATGTTGTTTTAGTTGTATGTGTCACTGGGACCCTGCCAGCCAGGGCCCCAGTGCTCATAAGTGTGCCCTGTATGTGTTACCTGTGTTATGACTAACTGTCTCACTGAGGCTCTGCTAATCGGAACCTAAGTGGTTATGCTCTCTCATTTCTTTCCAAATTGTCACTAACAGGCTAGTGACCAATTTTACCAATTTACATTGGCATACTGGAACACCCTTATAATTCCCTAGTATATGGTACTGAGGTACCCAGGGTATTGGGGTTCCAGGAGATCTCTATGGGCTGCAGCATTTCTTTTGCCACCCATAGGGAGCTCTGACAATTCTTACATAGGCCTGCCACTGCAGCCTAAGTGAAATAACGTCCACGTTATTTCACAGCCATTTTACACTGCACTTAAGTAACTTATAAGTCACCTATATGTCTAACCTTTACCTGGTAAAGGTTGGGTGCTAAGTTACTTAGTGTGTGGGCACCCTGGCACTAGCCAGGGTGCCCCCACATTGTTCAGGGCCAATTCCCCGGACTTTGTGAGTGCGGGGACACCATTACACGCGTGCACTATACATAGGTCACTACCTATGTATAGCTTCACAATGGTAACTCCGAATATAGCCATTTAACATGTCTAAGATCATGGAATTGCTCCCCCAATGCCATCCTGGTATTGGGGAGACAATCCCATGATTCCCCGGGTCTCTAGCACAGACCCGGGTACTGCCAAACTGCCTTTCCCGGGGTTTCACTGCAGCTGCTGCTGCTGCCAACCCCTCAGACAGGTTTCTGCCCTCCTGGGGTCCAGCCAGGCTTGGCCCAGGAAGGCAGAACAAAGGACTTCCTCAGAGAGAGGGAGTTACACCTTCTCCCTTTGGAATAAGGTGTCAGGGATGGGGAGGAGTAGCCTCCCCCAGCCTCTGGAAATGCTTTGATGGGCACAGATGGTGCCCATCTCTACATAAGCCAGTCTACACCGGTTCAAGGATCCCTCAGCCCTGCTCTGGCGCGAAACTGGACAAAGGAAAGGGGAGTGACCACTCCCCTGACCTGCACCTCCCCTGGGAGGTGCCCAGAGCTCCTCCAGTATGCTCCAGACCTCTGCCATCTTGGAAACAGAGGTGCTGCTGGCACACTGGACTGCTCTGAGTGGCCAGGGCTAGCAGGTGACGTCAGAGACTCCTTCTGATAGGCTCCTTCAGGTGTTGCTAGCCTATCCTCTCTCCTAGGTAGCCAAACCTCCTTTTCTGGCTATTTAGGGTCTCTGCTTTGGGGAATTCCTTAGATAACGAATGCAAGAGCTCATCAGAGTTCCTCTGCATCTCTCTCTTCACCTTCTGCCAAGGAATCGACTGCTGACCGCGGTGGAAGCCTGCAAAACTGCAACAAAGTAGCAAAGACGACTACTGCGACCTTGTAACGCTGATCCTGCCGCCTTCTCGACTGTTTTCCTGGTGGTGCATGCTGTGGGGGTAGTCTGCCTCCTCTCTGCACTAGAAGCTCCGAAGAAATCTCCTGTGGGTCGACAGAATCTTCCCCCTGCAAACCGCAGGCACCAAAGAACTGCATCACCGGTCCTCTGGGTCTCCTCTCAGCATGACGAGCGAGGTCCCTTGAACTCAGCAACTCTGTTCAAGTGACTCCCACAGTCCAGTGACTCTTCAGTCCAAGTTTGGTGGAGGTAAGTCCTTGCCTCCCCACGCTAGACTGCATTGCTGGGAACCCGTGTGTTTTGCAGCTACTCCGGCTCCTGTGCACTCTTCGAGGATTTCTAACCTGCATTGCACGACCTTCTGAGTTGTCCTCCGGCTTCGTGGGACCCTCCTGTGCAACTTCGGGTGAGCTCCGGTTCACTCCACTTCGTAGTGCCTGTTCTGGCACTTCTGCGGGTGCTGCTTGCTTCTGGGTGGGCTCTTTCTCTTGCTGGGCGCCCCCTCTGTCTCCTCACGCAATTGGCGACATCCTGGTCCCTCCTGGGCCACAGCAGCATCCAAAAACCCTAACCGCGACCTTTGCAGCTAGCAAGGCTTGTTTGCGGTCTTTCTGCACGAAAATACTTCTGCACGACTCTTCACAACGTGGGATATCCATCCTCCAAAGGGGAAGTTTCTAGCCCTTGTCGTCCCTGCAGAATCTTCAGCTTCTACCATCCGGTGGCAGCTTCTTTGCACCCACAGCTGGCATTTCCTGGGCATCTGCCCACTCCCGACTTGATCTTGACTCTTGAACTTGGTCCCCTTGTTCCACAGGTACTCTCGTCAGGAAATCCATCGTTGTTGCATTGCTGGTGTTGTTGTTTCTGGCAGAATTCCCCTATCACGACTTCTGTGCTCTTTGGGGAACTTAGGTGCACTTTGCACCCACTTTTCAGGGTCTTGGGGTGGGCTATTTTTCTAACCCTCACTGTTTTCTTACAGTCCCAGCAACCCTCTACAAGGTCACATAGGTTTGGGGTCCATTTGTGTTTCGCATTCCACTTCTAGAGTATATGGTTTGTGTTGCCCCTATCCCTATGTGCCCCCATTGCATTCTATTGTGACTATACACTGTTTGCACTGTTTTCCATTGCTATTACTGCATATTTTGGTATTGTGTACATATATCTTGTGTATATTTGCTATCCTCATACTGAGGGTACTCACTGAGATACTTTTGGCATATTGTCATAAAAATAAAGTACCTTTATTTTTAGTACATCTGTGTATTGTGTTTTCTTATGATATTGTGCATATGACACTAGTGGTACTGTAGGAGCTTCATTCGTCTCCTAGTTCAGCCTAAGCTGCTCTGCTAAGCGACCTTTTCTATCAGCCTAAGCTGCTAGACACACCTCTACACTAATAAGGGATACCTGGGCCTGGTGCAAGGTGTAAGTACCCCTTGGTACTCACTACAAGCCAGTCCAGCCTCCTACATTGGTTGTGCAGTGGTGGGATAAGTACTTTGCAACTACTTACCACTTTTGTCATTGTACTTTTCATAAGAGAAAAATATACAAAACAAGTTCAGTGTATGTACACCTAACCAAAAAGTTTTGCTTTTCTCCTCTCACTTCTTTGCTAAAGTGCCAGAAAGTACATCTAAACTTTCAAAAAGTTCTTAAAAAGTTTTAAAAGTTTTTTTTCTGTTCTTTAAAAAATTCTGAAACTTTTTCTTTCTTTTTCTGTCCCTTAAACTCTTGTCTATCATGTCTGGTACAGGCCAAACTCTTAATCTGTCCAGCATAGCTTATGACAACCTTAGCTGGAAGGAAGGAAGGAGTCTCTGCATAGATAGAAGTTTAGGGGTAGGGAAGAATCCCTCAAGACAGCTGTTGGTTAATATGCTCATTGAACATGATAAGACCTTAGTTGGCACTTCTGGTGAGAAATTGGCTGATGGTTCCCAATCTGATCCTGGGGCACCCCTAGCAAAAGATTTGGGAGGGAATCTTTCCAACCTGCCCCTTAGCAGGCCACCTAGTATATCTGGTACTGATGTGAATTCACATCACAGTAAGAGTGTTGCTTCACATCACAGTAATAGTGTTGCTTCTCATCACAGTAGAAGTGTCACTTCTGTAGGCCAGAATGTTAGTGTGCCATCTGTTAGGGCCAGGTCTCCCTCTGTTCATTCACACCATTCTTCTGTTTCAAGGCATGCCCAACCCACCCACCCTGATGACAGAGTGTTAGAAAGGGAGCTCAATAGATTGAGAGTGGAACAATCCAGGCTGAAGCTCAAGAAGCAACAGCTGGATTTAGATAGGCAGTCCTTTGATTTAGAAAACAAAAGGCAGAGGTTGGGGTTAGGACCCCATGGTGGCAGCAGCAGTATTCCAAATAGTCATCCTGCAAAAGAGCATGATTCTAGGAATCTGCACAAGATAGTTCCCCCTTACAAGGAGGGGGATGACATTAACAAGTGATTTGCTGCACTTGAGAGGGCCTGTATTGTACAGGAGGTCCCTCAAAGGCAGTGGGCTGCTATCCTATGGCTATCTTTCAGTGGAAAGGGTAGGGATAGGCTCCTTACTATAAAGGAAAGTGATGCCAATAATTTTACAGTTCTTAAGAATGCACTCCTAGATGGTTATGGCTTAACCACTGAACAGTACAGGATGAAGTTCAGAGAAACCAAAAAGGAGTCTTCACAAGACTGGGTAGACTTTGCTGACCATTCAGTGAAGGTCTTGGAGGGGTGGTTATATGGCAGTAAAGTTTCTGACTATGAAAGCCTGTATAACTTAATCCTGAGAGAGCATATACTTAATAATTGTGTGTCTGATTTGTTACACCAGTACCTGGTAGACTCTGATCTGACCTCTCCCCAAGAATTGGGAAAGAAGGCAGACAAATGGGTCAGAACAAGGGTGAACAGAAAAGTTCATACAGGGGGTGACAAGGATGGCAAGAAGAAGGATGGTAAGTCTTCTGACAAGGGTGGGGACAAATCTAAAAATGAGTCTTCATCAGGCCCACAAAAACACTCTGGTGAGGGTGGTGGGCCCAAATCCTCTTCAAATCAAAACAAAGAAAAGAAACCATGGTGCTATTTATGTAAAATAAAAGGCCATTGGACAACAGATCCCAGTTGTCCAAAGAAAAGCACCAAGCCTCCTACCACTACAACCCCTGCTGCTACACCTACTGCCCCTAGTAATAGCAGTGGTGGTGGGAGCAAACCTACTAATAGCCAATCCAAGGGAGTAGCTGGGCTCACTTTTGGTAATTTAGTTGGGGTTGGTCTTGTTAGGGAGACCACAGAGGCTGTGTTAGTCTCTGAGGGGGCTATTGATTTAGCCACCTTGGTTGCTTGTCCCCTTAATATGGATAACTACAAGCAACTACCCCTAATAAATGGTGTTGAGGTTCAGGCCTACAGGGACACAGGTGCCAGTGTTACCATGGAAATAGAGAAACTGGTCCACCCTGAACAACACCTACTTGGTCACCAGTACCAAGTAACCGATGCTCATAACAATACACTTAGCCACCCCATGGCTGTTGTAAATCTCAACTGGGGGGGGGTTACTGGTCCAAAGAAAGTTGTGGTTGCCTCAGATTTACCTGTAGACTGTCTACTAGGGAATGATTTAGAGACATCAGCTTGGTCAGATGTGGAGTTGGAGGCTCATGCAGCAGTGCTGGGCATTCCAGGGCATATTTTTGCTTTAACCAGGGCTCAGGCCAAAAAGCAAAAAGGACAGGGTGACTTGGATCCTGGAAGAATGGACCAAGTGCTCCCTAAAGCTAGGGTTAGTAAAGGTAAATCACTACCTACTATCCCTCCCTCTACAGTGAATTCAACTTCTCAGGAAGAAGAATTTCCACCCTGTGCAGAACATACACCAGAGGAGCTGGAAGCAGACACTGCTGAGCTTTTGGGTGAAGGGGGGCCTGCCAGGGAGGAGCTGAGTGTGGCACAGCATACCTGTCCCACACTAGAGGGTCTAAGGCAGCAAGCTGTCAAACAAGCAAATGGGGATGTCAGTGACTCTCACAGAGTTTACTGGGAGGATAATCTTTTGTACACTGAAGCAAGGGATCCAAAACCTGGAGCTGCCAGGAGATTGGTGATTCCTCAGGAGTACAGAAAGTTCCTCCTAACTCTAGCCCACGACATTCCCTTAGCTGGACATTTGGGGGAAATGAAAACTTGGGACAGGCTTGTCCCCTTGTTTCATTGGCCTAGAATGTCAGAGGACACAAAGGAATTTTGTAAGTCCTGTGAAACCTGTCAAGCCAGTGGCAAGACAGGTGGCACTCCAAAGGCACCCCTTATTCCACTGCCTGTGATTGGGGTTCCCTTTGAAAGGGTAGGGGTTGACATAGTTGGCCCCCTTGACCCTCCTACTGCTTCAGGCAATAGGTTTATCTTGGTGGTAGTGGACCAAGCCACCAGATATCCTGAAGCAATTCCTCTAAGGACCACTACAGCTCCTGCAGTGGCAAAGGCCCTCCTGGGAATCTTTTCCAAGGTGGGCTTCCCAAAAGAGGTGGTATCAGACAGGGGAAGCAATTTCATGTCTGCTTACTTAAAGGCCATGTGGAAGGAATGTGGTGTGACATACAAGTTCACCACACCCTATCATACACAAACAAATGGACTGGTGGAGAGATTTAAGAAAACTCTCAAAGGTATGATAATGGGACTCCCTGAAAAACTCCGCAGGAGATGGGATATCCTGTTACCTTGCCTCCTTTTTGCTTACAGGGGGGTACCCCAAAAAGGAGTGGGCTTCAGCCCCTTTGAACTCCTATTTGGACACCCTGTAAGAGGTCCTCTAACACTTGTTAAGGAGGGTTGGGAACAACCGTTAAAAGCTCCAAAGCAAGACATAGTGGACTATGTACTTGGCCTAAGATCTAGGATGGCTGAGTGCATGAAAAAGGCCAGAAAAAACCTTCAGGCCAGCCAAGAGCTCCAAAAGCAATGGCATGACCAGAAGGCTGTTTTGGTTCAGTACCAACCAGGGCAGAAAGTGTGGGTCCTGGAGCCTGTGGCCACAAGAGCACTCCAAGACAAATGGAGTGGACCCCACATAATTGTTGAAAAGAAGGGAGAAGTCACCTACTTAGTAGACTTAGGCACTGCCAGGAGTCCCCTTAGGGTGCTCCATGTCAATCGCCTGAAACCCTACTATGACAGGGCTGATCTCACCCTGCTCATGGCAACAGATGAAGGACAGGAAGAAGAGAGTGACCCTCTCCCTGATCTCTTCTCTTCCACAGAACAAGATGCTCTAGTGGAAGGTGTAGTTTTGGCAGATTGTCTTACTGCTGAGCAGAAAGACCACTGCATAAATCTCCTGGGTCAGTTTTCTGAACTCTTCTCTACTGTGCCAGGCACCACTTCTTGGTGTGAGCACACTATAGATACTGGAGACAGCTTGCCTGTCAAAAGTAAGATCTATAGGCAGCCTGACCATGTCAGAGACTGCATAAAGCAAGAAGTGCAGAAAATGCTTGAACTGGGAGTGGTTGAGCACTCTGAAAGTCCATGGGCCTCTCCTGTGGTACTTGTACCAAAACCTCATTCCAAGGATGGAAAGAAGGAAATGCAGTTTTGTGTAGACTATAGAGGTCTCAACCAGGTAACCAAAACTGATGCTCACCCTATACCCAGGGCAGATGAGCTAATAGATACACTGGCATCTGCCAAGTATCTAAGCACCTTTGATTTGATTGCAGGGTATTGGCAGATCAAGTTATCAGAGGATGCAAAAGCAAAAACAGCATTTTCAACCATTGGAGGCCATTACCAATTCACAGTAATGCCTTTTGGATTGAAAAATGCACCTGCCACTTTTCAAAGGTTGGTGAACACAGTCCTGCAAGGGCTGGAAGCTTTTAGTGAAGCATATCTAGAAGATATAGCTGTCTTTAGCTCCAGCTAGGATGATCACCTGGTCCACCTATGGAAAGTTTTGGAGGCCCTGCAAAAGGCAGGCCTCACTATCAAGGCTTCAAAGTGCCAGATATGGCAGGGGAAAGTGGTTTATCTGGGACACCTGGTAGATGGAGAACAGACTGCACCACTATAGGGGAAAATCCAAACTATTATAGATTGGGTTCCCCCTACAACTCAGACCCAGGTGAGAGCCTTCTTAGGCCTAACTGGGTATTACAGGAGGTTCATAAAGAACTATGGCTCCATTGCAGCCCCTCTTAATTACCTCACATCTAAGAAAATGCCTAAAAAGGTATTGTGGACAGCTAGCTGTCAGAAAGCTTTTGAGGAGCTGAAGCAGGCCATGTGCTCTGCACCTGTCCTGAAAAGCCCCTGTTACTCCAAAAAATTCATTGTCCAAACTGATGCATCTGAATTAGGGGTAGGGGCAGTCTTATCACAACTTAATTCTGAGGGCCAGGATCAACCTGTTGCTTTTACCAGCAGGAAGTTGACCCCTAGAGAAAAGCGTTGGGCTGCCATAGAGAGGGAGGCCTTTGCTGTGGTCTGGGCACTGAAGAAGTTGAGGCCATACTTGTTTGGCACTCACTTCATTGTTCAGACAGACCACAAACCTCTACTTTGGCTAAAACAACTGAAAGGTGAAAACCCTAAATTGTTGAGGTGGTCCATATCCCTACAGGGAATGGATTATACAGTGGAACATAGGCCTGGGAGTACCCACTCCAATGCAGATGGACTCTCCAGATATGTCCACTTAGACAATGAAGACTCATCAGGTCATGGCTAGTCTTATTGTCCTTCGTTTTGGGGGGGGGGGGGGTTGTGTAGGAAAGTACCATCTTGCCTGGCATGTTACCCCCATATTTCACTGTATATATGTTGTTTTAGTTGTATGTGTCACTGGGACCCTGCCAGCCAGGGCCCCAGTGCTCATAAGTGTGCCCTGTATGTGTTACCTGTGTTATGACTAACTGTCTCACTGAGGCTCTGCTAATCAGAACCTCAGTGGTTATGCTCTCTCATTTCTTTCCAAATTGTCACTAACAGGCTAGTGACCAATTTTACCAATTTACATTGGCATACTGGAACACCCTTATAATTCCCTAGTATATGGTACTGAGGTACCCAGGGTTTTGGGGTTCCAGGAGATCCCTATGGGCTGCAGCATTTCTTTTGCCACCCATAGGGAGCTCTGACAATTCTTACACAGGCCTGCCACTGCAGCCTGAGTGAAATAAGGTCCACGTTATTTCACAGCCATTTTACACTGCACTTAAGTAACTTATAAGTCACCTATATGTCTAACCTTTACCTGGTAAAGGTTGGGTGCTAAGTTACTTAGTGTGTGGGCACCCTGGCACTAGCCAGGGTGCCCCCACATTGTTCAGGGCCAATTCCCCAGACTTTGTGAGTGTGGGGACACCATTACACGTGTGCACTATACATAGGTCACTACCTATGTATAGCTTCACAATGGTAACTCCGAATATGGCCATGTAACATGTCTAAGATCATGGAATTGCCCCCCCAATGCCATCCTGGTATTGTGGAGACAATCCCATGATTCCCCGGGTCTCTAGCACAGACCCGGATACTGCCAAACTGCCTTTCCCGGGGTTTCACTGCAGCTGCTGCCAACCCCTCAGACATGTTTCTGTCCTCCTGGGGTCCAGCCAGGCTTGGCCCAGGAAGGCAGAACAAAGGACTTCCTCAGAGAGAGGGTGTTACACCCTCTCGCTTTGGAATAAGGTTTCAGCGCTGGGGAGGGGTAGCCTCCCCCAGCCTCTGGAAATGCTTTGATGGGCACAGATGGTGCCCATCTCTGCATAAGCCAGTCTACACCGGTTCAGGGATCCCCCGGCCCTGCTCTGGCGCGAAACTGGACAAAGGAAAGGGGAGTGACCACTCCCCTGACCTGCACCTCCCGTGGGAGGTGCCCAGAGCTCCTCCAGTATGCTCCAGACCTCTGCCATCTTGGAAACAGAGGTGCTGCTGGCACACTGGACTGCTCTGAGTGGTCAGGGCCAGCAGGTGATGTCAGAGACTCCTTCTGATAGGCTCCTTCAGGTGTTGCTAGCCTATCCTCTCTCCTAGGTAGCCAAACCTCCTTTTCTGGCTATTTAGGGTCTCTGCTTTGGGGAATTCCTTAGATAACGAATGCAAGAGCTCATCAGAGTTCAGGGGTATGCCCAGACGTCGGTCCCTTGCTCGCTGCGCCACTGGATTCAAGCTAGCCTGGCTGATGAAGGGTGATACCCTGAAACCGGTCCCAGGATGCTTGTTTCCTGTCCAGGGAGAACCTGGCCTAGCAGTTCGGGCTGGACTGTTCCCATTGGGAACAGGGTCAAGT
Source organism: Pleurodeles waltl (assembly GCF_031143425.1). Lineage (NCBI taxonomy): Eukaryota > Metazoa > Chordata > Amphibia > Caudata > Salamandridae > Pleurodeles > Pleurodeles waltl. Next base: position 927,983,979 of record NC_090449.1, read on the forward strand.
CTGATTTGCATATGGCTGGGTCCAAACTGGGGTGACGTGGCAAGCAAAATAATGATGGATTAAACCCAGATCTGTGACTGGGGGTGAATGTTTGAAAAGTTTCAACACTCCGTCCATCATTTTGTTTTGTTTTGTGATGTTGCTTTGTGCGCCCTAAGTGGCAGGGGTATGCCCAGACGTGGGTCCCTTGCTCGCTGCGCCACTGGATTCAAGCTAGCCTGGCTGATGAAGGGTGATACCCTGAAACCGGTCCCAGGATGCTTGTTTCTTGTCCAGGGAGAACCTGGCCTAGCAGTTCGGGCTGGACTGTTCCCATTGGGAACAGGGTCAAGTCTGATTTGCATATGGCTGGGTCCAAACTGGGGTGACGTGGCGAGCAAAATAACGATGGATTAAACCCAGATCTGTGACTGGGGATGAATGTTTGAAAAGTTTCAACACTCCATCCATCATTTTGTTTTGTTTTGTGATGTTGCTTTGTGCGCCCTAAGTGGCAGGGGTATGCCCAGACGTGGGTCCCTTGCTCGCTGCGCCACTGGATTCAAGCTAGCCTGGCTGGTGAAGGGTGATACCCTGAAACCGTTCCCAGGATGCTTGTTTCCTGTCCAGGGAGAACCGGGCCTAGCAGTTCGGGCTGGACTGTTCCCATTGGGAACAGGGTCAAGTCTGATTTGCATATGGCTGGGTCCAAACAGGGGTGACGTGGCAAGCAAAATAACATTGGATTAAACCCAGATCTGTGACTGGGGATGAATGTTTGAAAAGTTTCAACACTCCGTCCATCATTTTGTTTTGTTTTGTGATGTTGATTTGCTTACTGACAGCCTGATGCAATTGTCCTGAATTCAAAAATGTGTCATGTGCATTAACTCAGGAACGAAATTGCTGCCTGGTCTTTCCTAAAAGTACATATCATATATAAACACCACACTCACATCCCCTTAATTCCTTCCCACTTTGTTGGTAGATCTCACAGGTTACTGGCATCAATAGCTTCACATACACTGGAATACAATCCTTATTACAGCCCTGTCCTATACAATGTATGTTATTATGTTTAACTTCCAGTAAAGGCATAGAATCGACCCATGATAAATTCATTTTCATGTTGTGAATTATCAGTGATGTTCGGCGCACTTGTAAGGCAGGTAGAGTCAGATGTTTAAGGGCAAGACATAAGAAAAGCCATGGTCTATGGACCGTCCATTCCTAGACAAAGTCTGTCGTATACAAATTTGATGAGTTGAAGGTGCGACAAGTATCTGCCCAGTGAGAGTCTTTAGTGGTCACAAAATTTGAATTGTCCCTCTCTGAGTTTTTCCTGACAAAACCAACGGCTTCAACGGGTGCCAGTTCATTAGCTTGGCAACTTTAAGATGACCTTGACAGATAGAGCCTGCTGCCTTTCCCCGCTGAAGGGTTTCAACTTAATTTTCAGAGACTAATTCATGAGGTAAATGAGACAATGTAGTTAAGATATCCAGCGTTTGTTTCATCATGGTTGACCTGAAATCATGTCTAGGTTTTCTCAACCATAAACAGTGAATTTTGATTGGCGCTTTACATTTTCTTGGTTCTTTTTACTATTAATCTTTAACAATATCATATGGATTTTGTTTGTTTTGGTGAAACATTATTCTCTAGTTTTAGAAATTGGCTTTGGGGGGGTTTAATGTGTTGTATTTTAACTTTGAACTGTTTTGGTAATGCTAAGTACACCTTTTTCCTTCAGTTAAGGAGGTCTATTCTGTGCCAAACGTAGGGGGAGCTGAGCCTACATTCAATTATTTAATTTGAGAGTTCGGCCTAACCTGATTTTTGACATTACTTAGGAAGGACTTGCATCTTCCACAAGTAGTAACCCATTTTCTTGCATCAACCAGCAAGAGGAGTAATCCAAAATTATAAATTGCTCCCCACATAACTTGGCGAGGATACTCTACACTTTAACATAGGTTGGCTGATTCCAAAATGTAAAAAGATTATGGCGCATGCAGGAGTTTAATAAGGCCTCGGGATGCATCCAGCAATGCAGAGATCTATTTTCTGCTGCTGTTATGAAAAATACTTCCACCCAAACAAGAGTTATTTGTAGCTGGAAGTTGTTTTATCAAAGTGCCAATTTGATTAATGATGCTCGTCTTGAAAGTTAGCTGCTAAGGCCGTACTAGGGCTTTTATTCCAAGTTATCTCTTGATTTTGATAGGGCTGGTAACAATAGTTATCAGTCCCCTCAGAATTATGAGATCCATGGAAATACCTTAGATCTTGTTAATTTCACATATAAAGATTTCAGCTACTGAAAACACCAGAATCTCTGTGTGAAAGGCCAGTGGCAAATCAGGTCCTTACTGAAGAACTGGGCACGGAATTACAGATTCCCCGAGTTCTGCATGGTAGTCTTGGAGTTAAACTAAAAAGTGGCCCTTTATTGGTTCCTAGAGTCCAAAGCATTACCTTGTACTTTCTGGAATGACCTTGCGATTGAACACACTCTTCCTATGAGATCTGAGAACACTAGCATGTCAACAGAGTTGTGACAAAGAAGTCAGGCCTTGCAAAATGTATCGAACCAAAATGTGGAAATACTATTTGGGTTTACAATATGTAATACTATTTTTTATGTTTTATGGATATGGTTGGCATGATTTTTTCATCTGCAGAATGAAACACGGTATTATAAACTATTTTTACTTGTAGGGAAGTGATAATACATAGAAAGGCCGCCACATGGTTTAAAGAGTGGTACCTAGCTTGAAATATACATACTAAATACATTTTCCTTTTTAAGCAAGTGACCCTAACTTTATTAGTTTATTTAGTACTGGGGTCTGCATTGTTTCGTTGACAGTAAATATGCAAAATATGATTGAGGCGCACTTGGATCACCCCATCTTCAACAGCACTTAGGCCCTGAATTTCAAGAGCTGATCGCAACACAGATTCTCAGATTTTTATAAACTGATGTGTTTCTTCAAACTATAAAATAGGCGTCACTTGTTGAAAAGTAGAAAAAAGTGGAAGCATACTTTTAGCAGTGGTTTAAAATACATTTCAGAAAGGGAACCATGACACTTTCATTTTCTTAATAGTGTCACTGGTTGCACATAGTGGTGTAGTGAAAACTGAGGAAGGTTAACTTGAACTTTCACTCAACTTCCTAAAAAATACATACGCTGGTTGGGCATTGGGGCTAGTACACAAACTGGCAAAAAGCATCCACAATTAAACACCCTAGGAAAGGTGGATTATACAAATCTCTCTGCAAACCAATGCCTTTGTCTCCTTCAGAAGTGCCAATTCAGAGGTTTTCCACGAAACCCAAGACAGAATGTACACAGTATTAATAACAAAAAGGGTGACCAGACAGGTTTCACATCAAACGCAGGCAATGATTTCAATCTCGATCCACACACAAACAAGATTGTGAAATTCTGAACTGCGGTCAAAGGAAACTTGGGCCCATCACCCTCAGGGTTTGCAGAATACATTTCAGAGTGGGGCTGCTGCCATCAGTGTTACATCACCCAAGTCACAGGGACTGTGAAAAATCCAAGCATCACACAAAGAACAAGTGTAGCAAATGAGCCACACCCATTCAGTGGGAGAGTAGCAGGAGCGTGGTTGTAGCCGGGGCATATATTTGAAGCATACTGTCACAAATATACTTCCAAAGCATGTCTAGTAGCGCACTGTTATTAAAAGGCAGTGCCTTTTCATTGAAATGGTCACTAAATATATATAGACATGCATTTTACTCCTAATTCTGTATACACTGTGTGGAAATCTGATTTCAGTAAATAATTATAATTTGCCTATCACTAGTTTTAGAGTCCTCATTTGTTTTGATCTTAGTCAAAAGCTGGTTTCCTTAACACTTCAGATTTACAAAAAAGCGATTAATTTATGCTTTCTTAATTGCTGATATATTTTGAAATATTTGTACAGTCCATGTACTTGTATTTAAATTCTGTAATGTTAAAAAAAAAAAAAATCCTACACCCTCAAGCAAGACATAGTTCACTTTACATACTCATCTCGACTTACAATTTTCAGAACACTGTCTGAACACACTGCATACGCGATAAGCTGAAGACAAAATTTAAGGACATCTCTATTGCTTAGTCACCTTCTGAAGTCCAGCACGGTTAGTTATGGGGGTGCTGCAGCATTCCTGCACAGCTACACTCAAATCCTATGATCACCCTTTGATTTCATATCATCTTCAGGCTGCCATTTCCTCCTTCTCAATTATGAATCTCGAGCAAGAACTCAAACCCATAAGAAATAGCAATGTCTCAAACCTCATTACCAAACCATCCTGCATCCACTCAAGTACCTATTATTATCTTTAAGATTAGCTGTAACGATAAACAAGTATTTGGGCAAAAATCTAAAAAGAAAGTACAAAAAGCTTGGAAACATGAGCCAAGAAACATTAAAAGAGAAAAAGAGGTAACTCAAAGCAAATCATAAAGCAATATCACACGGGAAGAAATGCAAAACAAAGAGAAACTTATTTGAAATGAAGATTAAAAATACATAAACAAATGACATAAAGTGCAAGAAAGGAAAACAAGAGAAAGGATAAGAAAAGGTAAAAGTAATAAAAAAATCAAGAATACATCAGAAACATTGAATGAAGAGCTTAATTAAGATGACTACATACATATCAGGGAAAAATAAAATAATCACGTTTGACCTCCTGTACAATATGGGTGACGCAGAATGTTAATATGGGGTCCCTCATGAGTTAAGAAATAATCGGGTACAGTCCCTAGTTCTAGTTAAAGAATTTACCCATGGGTTCCAAGATCTCCTTTGGTCCACGGCCTTTTAACGGGAAATTGAAACAGCCAGAAGAAATTGAAGATATCCTTATTTGATTTTCAGCATAAGTGTTAACTCAAAAATCCAGACTTCGCATGTCAAATAGATACGCTTGTTATATAACTCAAATAGAATTGCTCTTTATATTTAATGTGCTGCCCTATATCATAATGCGAGAAAAACAGCAAAAAACAGGAATGCCCTTTTCAATACATTATAATGTCTAATATTAATTAGTAATGCGTACCTAAACATCCAACATCCTAGCGTCCAAAATATCATCTCTTCTTTCTTAATAGCACACGCTTGATTAAATGTTTATGCAATTTTCACCGAAAAGCCTATGAGTAAATGTAACCACGAATTCTTCTTCATTTTGAGTTATCTGGTTGTACACCAGTTCTTTCAAAATCCAAAATACATGCTTTCTTTTCAAACCTGCTGTTTTCTCTCCCTTAAAACTCACTTTTGCTGTTCTTCTGAAAATAAGCCACTATGTTTGCATGGGCTCCATTGACTTTGGAAACCAGGTAGTTAACAATGATTGCTCTTGCAGTCTCAATGATTGCTCTTGCAGTCTCAAACAATTCCAGTCCATGAAGTGTCACATGGTGCAACATGGAAATAAAGCTACTGCGGCATTCTCTTTCACATTTCTTTTTATTTGCCAGAAAAATATCCCTCCACTCCACTATATAATTTAGCATCTGTCAACACATTTAAAGAAAATCATTTTCTGCAACACATACCACACTCATAACATCAGGAAATTTTAATTCAAAATACCTAACATGTTCTTTCTTTAGCCACATCAAACATTGTTTGGAAGTATGTGTGTTTCAAAGCATCTTTTCTGTATATTTTTGTGTTGGGCATACTCTAATGGTAATGATGACAATTATCTGTGTTATTTTCTTGGCTGGTTTCTCAGGTGATAATACAAAACCTCCTTGCCAACCCGTGCTTATTACCCTAACACTTGCGCTCTCCTATTCAGAGCGCTTATGAGCAAGCAGCCTTGCAGTTCCAGATTTAATTTACTGACAGCTGAAACAGCCCCGGCACACAATGCCTTCTGTTGCTAATTAGGGGAACTCTACTATAAAAATAGGCATTCTTTGACACCCTACTAATAGCACATTCACAAACTCATATCTCTTCACCTTGCATACTTTGGCGAAGCTTTTAAATTATAAGCTTACAGAAAGCCATTTGCAACACCATGGTTCTATTTTAGGTCGAATTTGAATCATTCTCCAAACCTCAAAACTTGCAAAGTAAACAAGTGATATTCTTATATTTAGCTTTGTACACCAAGATCTCTCAAGGAAAATCCCTTTGTACATCCCTAAAAACGTTTTTTTATTACCAAGCTAACCTTATTTTAATTTGAAATGAGACCCCCCCTTTCCTATAAGAATTAAAAAAATATATATAACTTCACTCAGTCCACAAAGACTGGTGGGACCACTCTGACCCCATAAGATTTGGAGCTTTTTTGGATTCTCTCAGCTCTTCCTGTATCTTAAAAGACCACTTCTAGGATCTCAGGCAACTGCCCCTGTTCCCAGACTAGACTCCCAAATAGAAGTCATTCAGATCAGAAGCAGCACCAGCACAACACTAAATACTGCCAACGCTCAAACAAAGCCCTAAAATCCAAATCAAAGTACGGCAGGTGGCCCACCAGCTGGGTAAGTCAGTGAAGGCTATGGCCTCCACCCCTGATGGATAAATCCTCACCTTATTTAGAGATTCCCTGGGCAGGCGAAGATCTCTGTGCCTTCATCAGTGCCACCATGAAGACACTATGGCCCTCCTTTCAACTTTGGGGGCCGCAAGCGCCGCCCACCAAGTTGAAATCGCCGTGCGGCCGCCAATGCGGTCGCACTCCCACAGTGCCTATTTGGAGATCCCCGTTGGGCCGGCGGGCGGAAAACTGGTTTCTGCCCACCGGCCCAGTGGGGATCTCGGCCGCAACACAGGAGCCAGCTCCAAATGGAGCCGGTGGTGTTGCGGCAGTGCAACAGGTGCAGATGCACCCGTCGCGCTTTTCACTGTCTGCTATGCAGACAGAGAAAAGCTCCATGGGGCCGTGGCAGGGCACCCCTGCACTACCCATGCCAGTGGCATGGGCAGTGCAGGGGCCCCCAGGGGCCCGGCGACTCCCCTTTCCGCCAGCCTTTTCATGGCAGTTCATACCGCCATGAAAAGGCTAGCGGGAGGGGGACTCGTAATCCTGGAGGATTAAATCCGCCGGGACAAAAGTGGTGGGAAACCGCCGGTCCCAGCAGTGCGACCGCGGCGCTTCTGCCGCGGTCGTAATGCCTGAGTTTGTACCGCCAGCCTGTTGGCGGCACAAACTCCAGAACAGCCCTGGCGGTCTTTGACCGCCAGGGTTGTAATGAGGGCCTGAATCTTTACAAATTGGGCACCAGGTATGATATGACTGCTGAGCAAAGTTTTTTTCCGTTAAAAAAACTCCCAAAGTGGATGGGGTAGTTTTTTTTGTATCCTATTTGGGGTTTCAGACCTTCTGTGATGGTTTCAGACAGGAAAAACATACAAAAGAACAACCGTCCTAAACAGGACAGGAATTTGTATCTAAATTGGCCATTGGGCCTGAGGCAATTGTGCTGTTTGTCAAAGATTTTAATTGAGAGAGGAAGCTCAGGCCTTACTGGCAAAAGCATACCACTTCATTTACTTCAGCACTAAAGAGGGTGAGACAACTGTGAGCTTGGCAGATGAGACTTTTTGCAAATTCTAAATGACTTTTTAAGATCCTTAGAATATCAGGGTCTAAACCACGTAGAAGATTCCTGTTAAGCATTGGGGTAGTTTATGTCATATTGAAAATAGATGCAGCAACCAATAGCTCTTTTCAGAGCCTCCTCTGCTCTATTCAATTCAGCTGCTAAGGGGCAAATCAGATACTTTTCTTCTAATATCCCTAAGCTTTTCCTAAAATTAAATCAAATTATCTACAAGGCCCAAATGATTTGTTTGGGACAGGCGAGTGTAAAATGTACCAATCCTCTGCATATAATCAGCCACTCAATATTGATCCTGTATCTTTCAGCTTGTTGTTTGCAAATGACAGTCAATCCAGCACAAGAAAAATTAGTGCATTTTTTAAATAACATTTAGAGACACTTGATGGATTTCTTCAATAGGCTCTGTTTGTTTCCATAGACAAACTGTGACATTGAGTTTTTTTTCTCCATCATTGTTCCTTCCTGGAGTTTGGCAAAATATCCACTTTGTAGATTGTAGACAGTCTTTCCAGTATGGGTATTCTTAACTGAAATTAAAATGTCCAGTTTCTGCATACTTTTCCAATATTATAAAGAAGTTGATATGAATATGCATGTAGGTATATACATATAGGAAAAAGAAGTAGAGAACTCTGAGTAGTTCTCAAGTTTGGAGAGGACCTCCTTTTTATGAAGCAATCTAACATACCACTCCAGCTCTCTAAATCTGCTCAGCTCAAATGTCTGCTAAGCCCAATGGCACCTACATTGAGTAGTAAGAAAAGTGACAATGCTTTTTGCCATTTCTTGGCACTGTCTTTAAGTATAGGACTAGCAAGTGCAATAAACGCTGAGCCAAAAAATGACAAACACATTTTACCATTCCAGGCACCGCATTACAGCTTTGGTTTGATAGAATACATCCAAGCCAACCGGGAATACTAACCTCAGCTTTTGGCATATGTCTCATCCTCTTTGAGCTCCTCAGAGAAGCATAGATATTTGTCCAGACACAACAGAGCATTCAGTGTAAACTCCAAACAGTGTCCATACAGACCTAGAGTGCTGCATAAATTATGCAAAGAAAGAAGGTGAGAACTCTTGGTAGTTCCCAAGTTTAAGGTGCAGAGCAGCTCTTTTATATGGAGAGTTCTACCACTGACACTCTAAATCTGGTCAACTTAAATGTCTGTGTTTCTAGCAGAATATGTTGGAATAGTATACGCCCAATGCCAACCCTGTAAACCTAGAAAAGTGACAAGGCCTTTTGTCATGTTTTGACAATGTCCTTAGGCATATGAGTAGCAAGTGCTATCCACACTGAGCCAAAATCACAACAAACATATTTCACCATCCGAGGTAGACCACTATATCTTTGGCATGTGTGCACCATCAATACAGCACCTTACAATCTAAAGACATGACTCCTCAGAGAGTGCATCATGCATGCAACACTTTACAAGATGCAGTCCTAGACCTCACTGCAGAATAGATTTTGTATTAAGAGCATCACAAACTGCATAGCAAGACCTCCCTGCAGAATGTTTCTATACTGAAAATATTACAAGCAAAATGTGAAGAATGCATCATGAATGGAAAACTCACTTCATTCTTATTTTAAGTACATTTGCCTTTGCCATTACTAGTGCTGCTTACAATAAAATATTAGAACAGCAGGCAAGCAACACAGGTAATGTCAGAACCATCACACTTTCAATGTCACTATCTAACATAGTGAATACTAGAATATCGTGGCTGACAGGACATACTGAACAGGAGCTCCTGATGCAGCCCCCTAAAATCTTTAACAACCTAGTTCCCTCCTACAGGAAATGAACTGCAGTGGGACCCCCCAGTCTATAGAGAGGTGCTAGGGGCTCCAGTAATCCAGCTTGAAGACATGGTTCTGGTCTCTGTTTGGAAGAAACACCTCGAGCATTGTTGCTTGTGGTTGTTGGGTTGAGATGCTTCTGGCCTGGGTTTTACCTGTGCTCAACCAGAATTACTGAGTGCTGGGGCCTTCTGCTCCTCACTGATGAGGACCACTCAGGGAACCACACTGAGACCTGTAGACGTTGCTTAGAGTAGAGCCATGCTTACGTTGATATGGCCTTGAAATTAATATGAAACCTAAAAACAACATTTCCTGCCGTGTTAGGGCAAGCCAACTTGTAGGCCCTGCCTAAATGACAGCAGGGACCTGTCAGGGCACCGAATGTTGGTAAAGTCAATGGCCCGGTGCTGGGCAGCAGCCCCAACTGACTTTGTCATAACTGCTCTAGCCTACCCTAGATTGTGCACTGGCCATCGTGCCCCTGCATTCTGAGGACTGAAATGCAAGAGAGAGGATGTATGTCTGAATGTGGTTAGGGTTAGACCTGCTACCAACTTCAAACTCACTGAGACCTAGCACTGGAGACTGAGTGAACCCTGTTCTGGTTGGGACCCGGAGTCTGGGCACATTGCTTGTCTGATTGTGTGTGCCTGGAGCGACTGCCCTTTTGTGCCAATCTGTGGACTCCCTTTGATGGAACCCTCCTCAGAGGGAGAAACCTATAGTGTTGAATGAACAGGAGCTCTCGACGTGATGGGGGGGTCCATATGCCACTCCAGATTGAAGCTGTAAATGTAAAGGGGCTAGCCCCTGGCTGCATGCCTATGCCGTGCAGAGACCATTATCAGAGGCCCTTGCCTTAGCCTATTGATGAGCTCTGTGGAACCTGGCTTGGAGCTCCCTCTGGTGCCTAGGTGTTTCTTCTGGTTCTAGAGGGTGGCTGGATGAGTGGATCCCTGCAGTGATTCCTATGCTTGCCCAAAAGATAAGAACGCATGGACCCTTCTTCCTCCCATTGAAACGTCAGCTTCTGCCTTTTAGTCACATCCGTTTATTTGACTCTCAGTTGGTGGTGACAGCCCCTTGAGCCAGGACAGACGTGACATGTGAGGATCTTTGTCCCCGGGTGCTGAGTGTTCTGCCTGCCTGCTTGCCAAGGGTAAAATTTGATGGGAACGGGATGTGCAAGCACCGATTATGGACGCTGAGTGAGTAAAATTGTGTTGCCAAGTAGGGAAAATTGAGAGCAAGGGAAGATTTAAATTAATACATTTTAATATTCTTCACCGTACATATGTTGATCATCGATCAAAGCTCTGTAGAATATACCCAGAGAAGTCATTCTTATGCCTGAGCTGTGGGGAACATTTTCACATGACATAATTCTGCAGGGAGCTGTCAGTTTACTGGGAATGTATTGTGTGAAACGTATCTAAAATTACATCCATCCCCCTGAAACATGCACCTAAAAATGCTCACTAACTGTAATCACCGAAAAGAACAAACAACGGCTTTCAACATACATTTGTATGGCTGGGGTTATTATGAGCCAAACCTGCATTGCTATTCATTGACTGCATAGGGAGGCTTCTCAGGAGGGCAAATGGGAATGGGGTATGGGGCAGAAGAGGAGAAAATGTGTCTGAAAACTGTCAGAGGAGACCCAAAAGAGCAGCACATATACTCAGCTGGGGGTTTATGCTGAATAGCTGTATAGCTTGTCATCCATATGTCGTAGATTATGTTGAACTCAACATAAGCTTTGGTGATAGCAGGATATTCCTGAATTATAAACATCTCCTTTGAGTGATCTGCCTCTCTTCTACAATCCCTGTTGTGCTATGCAATTGAAATCATGATGTATAAATCATCAGTACGTATGTGTCTTTCCTATGACATGATGAAATAGTGAATTGCTTGTTTCATTCATGGCTCAGGCCTAGCAAGGACAAATTCAAAAATCAGAAATAAAATGTATAAAAAAAGAAACACAGTGCATGGTTACCATTTCATGCAGGAACCAGCTCCAACCATTGGGTAGACTTAAAACCAAATGCAACCCTGGAATGATTTCCCACAACATTTCCATTTTGCACCGAATGAGTAAGTTAATCACCTCAAGAGAATTATGAGGATTGTCCCTCCAAATTTGTTTTTAAAGAATTGATCAAAACAGTGGCTTATGACATATGTTTTAAACCACAATCCATGATAACACAGACCAGTGTTTTTTATCCTTTTGATTTCTTTGTACACACACTTGATCATTACTGGAACCCAACGACCCCCACTGAATCATTACTGGAATCCACAAACCCCCACAAGATCATAAACGGAAGCTGTGGACCCCAACTTAAGCAATTCTGATAATTTGAACCACACAAAATACAGAACAAATACAGAAAAAAGTATTTATCAAACAAATACACAACTATTTTGTTTAAATCACAAACAGATATGAAAAAGCGATGATGATGATAGAATTTATAAAGTGCAAATTGGTATTCCGGTGCTAAACGTCTGAAAATACATCAAAACTAGAACTCAGTTGTAGAAATAGCCATGTTTTTAATTCCTTACAAACTTTCAGAAGGTTAGTTTACCTGCTCAGTTGCAGCAGGGGGATGTTCCCTAATCTAGGAGTCCCCTTTCTGCATCTGCTTAATTGGGGCAACCATAAATGAGGAGGTATTTGCAGATCAAAGTGAACAGTTGGGAGAATAGATCCTAATTTTTTCCATTATCACTTCTGGGTCCAACTGATAGTATGCTTTAAAACCTATGCAGATGACCTTGAAGTGAATTATTTTGTCAACTGATAACCACTGTAAAACCAACTGTTTCCGTTTTATCCCTGTAAGCAGTCTCTCAGCCCAATTCCGAATTCTCTGTAGCTGGGTTATAGCAGTTTTTAACAACCCTAAGTACAGAGCATTACAAAAATCAAGCCTAGATAAAATAGTTGCTTGAATTATCTTTTTTGGTTTTGTTTGGCCACCAGGGGAAGAATTTTAATTAGCCTTTTCAGATAATGGAAATGTGATCCTGATATTTTATTAATCTGTGCCTCCAAGTTCAGGCTATTATCTATTATGCCACCCAGATTTATTTTTGGTGTGTCCTGCTGTTCTGGGGGTGTCACCCAAGTCAGCAGGCCACCACTGGGGTAAGGCCATCCTTAAATTTGGGCCTTTGTCCCGTGCTGCATCAGATAACCAGCGTTTCAGCCCAAGGGAAGTTCATATAGGTGTTTTGTTTACCAGCTCGTTATATTTCAGAATAAGTAAAAAGTAACTTCTTTAAAAAAAACATTAGTGTTCCAACACCTGTGTGCTCTGGCATACCACCTGTTACTTGTCGGGGCAACAGTTTTTAGTATAAAATCCCAATTGCATATCCCTCCGGCATGTATACTCACAATTAAGATGTTAGCACACAGTGACATATGCCTGTAACTTTAATACATCACTTTCTCCTGTACGCTATGTAATCGCAGCATTACGAGGTACATATATAATCCTTTTCAGGACTGGGGAAGGACTGAACACTGCCAGTCTTTACTGCTCAATTTAGCATGAAATGTGATATACCGAGAAGCCATAAAAAACACTCAAAGCTTTGTAAATGTGTTAAAATAATGAATAACGAAGCATGCAATGCCTTGAAAATCTTCACCAATAATTGCTGTAGCCCAACCCCGGTGGTCAGATGCTGAAGATAATCATGACAATGCTATCGTCAACAGCTGGGCAAAGAATGCTGTTCCAAATACAACACATGTGGTAGTCTCAGTGCCTGCTGTGTGCTTAATTTTGTTCTTCACATCTCTAGCTCAAATTAAAACAGCGGTAAAAACATCTTTCACGCGTGTTTTAGCATATGCATTGCATTCTTCACTTTGTTTCCTTTGCTAGCAAGCCTCAGGTTGCATTGAATTGTATTGCATTGGAGCATCTGTATAGTGCTTCCTTCACACATCACCGTTGGGTGCACATTTTCAGATAGACAGTATAGATCCACCATGGCGGACTGCATTTTTGGCAGAATGTTGTATTTGCTCTGATCCTATGTGGGAAGCCTTTTAATGTCTGCACGAGTGCCCGAATAGTTGCGTGTACAAACCCGCCTATTTATTTGAGCAAAAGATGCAAACCACCTCCTTATAGGGTGCAGGAAATAATAGGTATATAGGCCCTGATTTAAACTTCTTTGGCGCCACATTAGCGTCATTTTTGAAGCAATAGCGGCGTAAACTTACAAACTATTACGCCGCTTTTGTGTAAACAAATGACGCTAATACGGCGCAAAAACATATAAATCACGGCCATAGTGTCTTAGGTGGGTTGACAGAAGTCAGTTTACCTTTAGCATCGGTACTTGCTTTCATCTAGGCCAACTTTAGTATGAAACACGTTTCATTGTTTGCAGATGTTTCCATCGACTTACCGGGAAAGCATACACAGAGGTCTCCTTCCTACTGGGCTGACTGTATGTACTATGCGAGATGGGTGTGCTTTTCTTTTGAGTACACAGCCACTCTTGCAGGTAACTTCTTATTTACATTTTTGTTATGAAGACTTTTGGGTACTCACCTTATTTTTGCCTCAGTCTCAGTATGAGGCGTTAACTCGGGTAATTTAGCTAAAAGTGAGGGCTGTGCAAACCTTGTATGATTTGCGCTGTACGGTTGAAGATTCAGCGCTGCAAATGTGAAAGAATGGCATTAACCAAAGTGAACTCTACAAACTGCAAGAGGACTGGGCTGTGAGAGGTGTGGTACTATACACAGTGTACAAAAAATGAGAAACCCACATCCACAAAAACATCAATAGTGTTTCAAATCCAATAACATCGGAAATCATTTTAGTAGCAACACAGTCATACCAAATCACAGCAGTAAAAAAAAATTCAGAAATTCATCCCATAGCTCAATTCACATGTGACTCTAGCCATTTTAGAACTTTTGGAAAGCATTTACTGTCACAAGAACTTTCTGACGTCCAAGGCGATTGTGCAACAAAATTTCATGAAAAAAATAATAAACAAAATCTTCCAATCAGGATATGAAATCAGGTGGTATGAAGCTTTGTACAGTAGAATGTGGTCTTTAAAATACAATGTATGTAGAACATAAGCGTGTGCACTAGGTGTTTCATTATAATCAATATTTATATTCCAGAATGAAGTCGAGTTCCTCATCCTGGGACCCTCCACATCAGCCTGAGACGACTCCTGGTGGCCTGCTATTCTCGGCACCCCCCCACCTCAACAAACCACGTACGCAACCTTGGCTTCATCCTGGATTCATCACTCACCATGACCCACCAAGTCAACGCATCACACCCTCCTGTTTTCACACTCTACGACTTCTCTAGACGATTTTGAAATGGATCCCTAATGACTGCTGCAAAACCATAACCCATGCCTTGGTCACCAGAAGACTTGACTATGGCAATGCCCTGTATAACCCAGAAGAGCATGAAGAAACTACAGCACATCCAAAATGCATCCGCCAGACACAACCTGGATTTCCCCGCCACGAGCACATCACCAAACACCTAAGAGACCTCCACTGGCTTCCTGTTGAGAAAAGGATCAACTTTAAACTCCTCGTCCATACATACAAGGCTCTCCACGACCAAGGGCCCACCTGCCTCAACCACCGCATCACCTTCTACACCCCCACCAGACTTCTCCGCTCAACAGGCATTAACCACCATACCTCACATACGGAAGACCTCGACCGGAGGAAGATCGTTCGCCTACTTCGCGGCAAAGAGCTGGAACCCCTTGCCTCTTCACCTCAGGTAGTCACCATCATTGCCTCAATTAAGGAAGGACCTTAAGACCTGACTCTTTGACTGAATCGCAGACAACCGCCCCCTTAGCACCATAAGAACCGTATGGGTGAGTAGTTGTGCTCTATAAATCCGATTGTTGTTGTTGTTGTTGTATTTAAGCAACATGCCCTTGCTTTTTGACAGCAAAAATTACTGATTCACAATTTTGTGATTACTCTGCCACAAAAGTAACACATATCACACCTTATTACAAGTACCATAGGAAATAATGCAGTTGTATTAGGTGGATCGGATATCTGTCACATTTTTAAGGAGTAACCCATCCATCAAACGCTAAATCAGGCCCTTAATTTTTCAAAGCAAACATGTTGAAACCAATATTGAGCACTAGATGTTTCTATTAAAATGTGGAAGAAATTGAAAACCTACATATTTGGTTTGTCTTTTCTTCAGTGCAACCACAGGCGTACACATTGCATGCCCTGCGATCAACAATACTTGCATTGGCCATAGCAAGATCGAAGATATAGAGTTTACAGAAACAAAATAAGAAATGATCTCGGGGTAACAAGAGATGCATGCACTTAAGGCTCACCTGACTCTTCTGTGGAGCTCATAGATGATGAAGACATGGTGAGAAGTTCAAACTTCGGCCACTTTAATCCTTGGAATCTTTTTCAGAATGGACTATTCAAGCCAAGTTCAGCAACATTCAGGAAACAGTGCCTAAAGAAGAGACACAGACATTTGGAATATGTAATAGATCAGATGATAAAAAATGGTATTTGGAAACAATACATTTTGTTTATACATAGATCCCCTTTGAATGAATAACCACTGGCCCCTGCAGATAAGTGATTCATTTATACTGCTGGCATAATAGGAGGAAGCAGAGTTGTCAGTGCACTCTGCATTAGCAAAATGAAGAGGTTGCAGATTACTGCCACTGAAGGCTTTCAAAGCTTGGGCACAGTAGTGGTAGCAAAGGGATTTCATACAGCACCATAACCTCATGAAGCTCCTTAAATGCCCACCAGCCACACTGCCAATTAAAGAACCAGCAAAAGGCTGGTCCTAAATTTGTCTGTAACCCACAAGCTTTTCCATGACGGCAAGGCAACAATGGTGGTGGAAGTAGTGAAGGTGCTGAGTATGACAAAAGTTCACATAGTCACTTCACAGGAAAATGACCAGTGCTGAATATGAGCCAGTGGTTGCCACAGGCACTCATTTTTGGGGACCAGCACTTATCTTCCCTCATCGGATATGGACAAGAGAAAGAGAGAGAAAACCCAAAAAACAGGAAAGAAGGAAGAAGAAGTTAGATAGAAAAACAATGATAAAGGGAGAAAGCAGGAACTGGCAAGCGTGAGATAAAGGGTCAGCCAGTGTCTGGTAGTGGATTAAAGAGACCCATTTATTAACACCGGATACGGGCTTCTGAGCAGAGCTCTGGACACATTCAATCATTCTTTTACAAATTAAGCACTGCTGATGGTGCTGGTACACCCACACTGTTGATAGCACAGAAGTACAAAGATGGCATTACAAGCATCCCTTCTACTAGGTTGATTGGCACATACCATACACACTAACTCTACTATGTCATCATCAAAAGGGCCACAGAGTGGTCCCAAAAGGTGGGTCATGCAATCCACACACAACAATTCAAATAACCTTTTGCATGCATTTGTTATAATTTTTTTAATTCAATATTATTGACTAGTTCACTAACTGACTTTTTAGCCATTTTGAGTTACATTGGAGTTACCTCATTACATTTAATAAGCTGTAATTTCCAAATGGGAGCAGGTGACCAGTTCATGTTTGGTGTCTTTGGAGTTATAATGAAAAATACCAACTCATGGTGAAGTTGGATTTTTAATTGCAATTGTGAAAATGTCAATTTTAGAAAGTTGGCATGTGCCTGCCTTAGCCATTTGGTGTCTGCAGTCTGTCTTTGGGTCACATGACTGGGTGTAGTTGACAGTTGGGCTTCATGTCTTCCTCCTGGACAGCCACACGCAATATAGAGCATAGGTGTTCATGGATGTGCCATCACTGGCAGGACGAGAGGTAGAAGCTGGGCACAGCCCCACTTACCCTTGAATAAGCTGTCCCCTGCCTCCCTATAAAGGGCTGCACACCCCCTGTAGTCAGTCTAGAGCTAGGGCCAGGAGGGCAAGGCACATGTGAACTTCAAACAAAAGCCTCTAGAAGCTTCTCCTCACTCCAAAGGCACAATTGCATATGAATATTGGACCTCAGACACCAACTCTTCAGTACACTTCTGGACCCGTGGATACTCTTCCAGGAAGAAGGACTGCTGTGCTTCTGAAAGGACTGGCACTCTACTGGACTGCTACTCTGAAGGGCTGATGTCCTGCTCTGCTGGCCTGCTGCCTTCTACCCTCTTGCTTGGGTGAGAAGGATTGGACTTACATGTGTTAAACCCAGGACCCCAGAGTGACTCCAAGGATAGTTGGCTGGCCTCCTGACTTGAACTTCAGGAACAGAAGGCTCCAACAACCTAAAGTCCGAGCACCTAGAATCTGCCATCACTGAGTCTACCCTTCTGCCACCCAGCCCTGGACCCTTGGAGGTGGACCTAAGGTGCTCTGCCAGCCAATGTGAACCCAGTGGTACTGATGCATCTCCTCTGCTGCACGACACAACCCCAAGCAATACAGACACAATGCTGAGTGGAATGGACCCATTGGAAAGACCAGCATCATCTTTGAAGCCTGCAGCCTCTTCAGAACTGCTGCTGCATGATGCACCATCTGTTCAGGCCTTCACATCCCTCTCTGACTGCAGCCTCAACAACAACGCTGGACTCCGTATTGCAGTCTCACAGCTCTTTGAAACTAACACATTGCTCCAACAGTGCACCACATTGCCGATGCCAGACTTCGCGTCGCAAGCTGTCATCGACAGAATTGACACATGACCTCACATTGCAGCCTTGTCACACCTTCAACCCAATGCATCGCCTTAGCCGCATGACACATCTTCAACACAGATCCTCGCAACACTCTGCAAACCAGTATTTAAATCACTTTGTTCAGCTGGTATTAACTGGGTCCCTTGTAGCTGTCCCATGCTCCATCATGGTTGGCCTAAACTTGTGACTTTGTCCCATCCCGTGTGACCAGATATCATTTTCGTTTGGGGCTATTGTCACTGAAATCTTTAAAATTGCATATTTCTGGTCTTATCAATTGGATTTTTGTAATTGTGGTCCTGTTTTATTTATACAAAATCACTCTATTTTTCTAACTTGGTGTGGGATCCTTTTTCTGTGGCAAGATCTCTGGTTACAGACTTGGTATATTTTGTGATTATGATAACCAGTGCTACTTTACATAATGAAAAACGCTTTCATGAATAACCCTAATATGTGTTGTAATTAACACATCCTCCTTAAAACTCCTCACATATGAAAATTATGTGCTAAGATAAATTTAGCAATTTCATGTATTTAAAGAAACTGAACTACCTTATCAAAAGAAAGCCAAACTATTTTTCTGGTGCTTTCCGAATATCACAGATTCCTGCATTTTGACCTTTCAGAATCATTATACCACATGTCTAGCTTTGCAAATGTCATGCTGTATTGGAAGACCATCACTGCAGACATGACATAATGTATCTCATTTTGTATGGTAACTGCTTGCAGGTTTTTAAGTAAGGGAACCTTCTTACTAGGCAAATGTAATACCCTTATGCCTTTCTGTATATAAATATCAAAGCACATCCATGGAACAATAATTCATGCTGGTCTCGAAAGGCTTCTGAACCCGTAAGAGACTTGGAGAAGGAAGACGCTCATTGTTGTTCAATCATGTCAAATGTCTTGCACGCTCCTCACAAAACAAACGTCAACTATATCTTAAACACCTACTCTAAGAAATTGGGTTATTATTGGGGGGAGGTGAAAACCCTACTCAAGCAGCAACTGCAAACCTTGTCAGGGTGACAAAAGCCACTAAACTAACCTCTGTTTCACACAAAAAGCAGTCACACTTAATTTAGAGGCACTGCGTGTGTATTTATGCAGCAGCCAAAGAGTAATAAGATGAAAACACAACACCAAAAATCGCACACCAATTTAAAAAAGAGGAAATTGTAATAAATGAAATGACACCAAAGCAAATTAAATGGAATCAGTAGAACCAGAGTTATGAATATTAAAAGTTTTTAGTGGCAACTAGTGCGTAACAGATTATAGCACTGTTTGCAGACATCTGGTTGCACAAGACCAGGGGAAGTCAAAAGCTGAGGCCAACCATGATTGAGTGTGGGTCGAATATACGAGGTAGATAGGGCCCGTTCTTGGGCTTACCTTCAAACTTGAAAGACATTTTCAAGAAAAGTCCAGAAGGAACAGTTCAGCGGAATAAGGCAGCAGACTGTGTCTGCCGAGGCGTCATTGTCATTGGGGAGCCACTGGACATGGTTTCAGTGAAGCCAGCGATGCTGGGGGAAAAAGCTCTGAGCAGGAAAAGGTGGATTTCCTGGCCGAGGAGGTCATCGTCATTGATGGGGAGTCTGTCATCGTCGAGCCCGGATGTCTGACCTGTTGATGGCTGTATCATTCTGGAGAAACTATGCAGCCAGACCTAATGTGGCTCCTTTAAGCTGACCCTGCCTGCTCAAAACCTGTAATTAGTTTTCTAAAGAAAGGGTAGAAACATCGGTATAATTACGGTTTAAGAAACAAAACTGAGGGACTTAGAATAGGTAAAAACATTTTACTTGAAGGAGGCACTCATTTTAGCCTAGATAATTTCTAACTGGCAGATCTTGATCGTGTGAGCCCTTCGGTTATATGGACGAGTAATATGTACTATTTTCCCCACAACAACGTCTTATGTGACTTTTTGCATAACACATGCAGGTAGATGATTTTACTCTGCATGTGTACCCAAAGAGAGAGATTATTTTATCATTAGGTTTAGTGGATTTCCAGCACTTTAAATTGCATTACTTCTTCCTGGAGGCAGTGCCTTTTCAAGAGAAATGTTTAATTAGAGCTTGTAAAGAGAAGGAAATTGAAATCATTGCAGTGTACATCTTCTGTTACCTTAATTGCTTTGCTCTGTGCACATTCCATGCATAGAATCAGTATTCATTCTCAAGCCTATATCGGTAAGGTCAGCTAACAGTGAAAAGTTTATCATAACCGTATCATTCTGCTTACACTTTATTCTTTCAAAGTTCTTCACAAATGTTGTGCGTTATTGAAGTGTGTTTTTTTATTTGAGAGACGCTGGAAAGAGCAAATATTCAACTGGCTTTGTGGTATGAGCTGTCAAGATGCCCTTACTCTCACTGTACTGTTTAGTACAGGAATGCATCTTCTGAGACCTTGTGGTGAAAACACATTCAAGAGGCATTCACAGGTCCACTGGAGTTGTTTATTTAAATAAAGAGGTGAAAAGAAACTGTATATATCCCACTTGCAGCTTATTTTATAACTGAGGTTGTCATGGTTTCACTGACTTCCTCTTTGCGGTTAGGAGGCTGCCTGAATAAACATTTTGTATGTGAGCCTGTGCACAGGCAGAGCTGGAAGGGTTATATGGGGCACAGGGGAAATACCAGGTAGTTTGTGAACCATTCAGAGAGTTCTAGGACCGTCTGAGTCTGTGGAACTTTGGCTCATGCAGTCCTAAAAGCTGCCCTGGGAAAGTAACGTTTACATGTCTCAGGCACATGACGAGCTATATTGTTGAGAAGTAGTGCGCCGGATTCTTCTGGAAGGGGAAAACCCTGCAACTGAATCTGACTGTGTTTGCTCTGTTCAATATCTGTCTGCGATCTCCCGGTCTAGCCCTGAAAAGGGCCTGATTTAGCGCTTGGCGGATGGGGTTACACCTGTCCACCGTACGATCCCATTAGATCCTATGGGAATCCTAATACGGCAAATGGGATATCTGTCACATTTGAGATGGAGTGACCTGTCCGCTAAACTCTAAATCAGGCCTTAGGTTTTTAATTATGTCTCTAAAATACTCGTTGTCATTGACATTTCCACAAATCAAAACATTCCTGCAAGTGCTTTCTGTGAAGATCTGTCTCCACATAGTCACGGTGCAAGAGACAATCTACTCATACGTCTCTGTGTCTACCTGCCTGTAGGTAGGAGTAGTCCCGAACCCCAGAGTAACATCCCACCATTGCTTTGTAATAGCTGGAAATTTTGATGGGTCCACACACATTACATAACACGTGATACCTGGCACCACCTACATTGCAAAACATGAATAGTGTGTTATTGGTCAGGTTTCCAACAATAATCTTAATTTCAATGGGCTTGTTGCAGTCTTCAAAACGTTTGGGTGAACCTGCTTCCTGAGCAAAAGTACATGTGCTGTCATATCAATTTAAACCTGCCCCCTGACCAAATGTACCTCTGCTGTCTCATTGAAATTTAATACAATTTATATTTTTAATACCTCTCAACCATCATGGAAGCCAGCACATACAACAGCAGAGCAACAAGCAGAGTGCTTGACCAGTCGCAACTGTAGTTTTATTATCTGGCCTGTCAGTGGCATAGTGAACCCCTGACAAGCAGCTTAAGCGGGGGCATTCACTGGGCCCTATTGGCTGTTGAACAGAGTTACACTAAAGTGTTATAAGATGTTTAATTCGACTTTGCTGTTTGCAGGCCTGCAGACATAATGATCATAAATAATACTGTTAGGGACTACCAAGAATGGAAGGTATGGGATGTGGCCACACATACACAGCAAAGCAAGCAGACTTTATAAAAATAAAGGAAAACAGAGCCACAGTCAATCAGAAACCGTCTACCTGAGAGCGAAAGATAAGAATGAAAAAGTATACGAGGCAAAATAAGGCTAAATAGCAAGAGGAAAGTAAGAATTGGAGGAACTCAAAATGTGTGGATCCAATTTACAGAGGTTTATTGGGATTCTATTTAGGCCAGGGTCCAGTGCTTTCTGGTCAGGAGCAACAACGTCCTCAAATTGTACACAGTAATTACAGTATCTAAATGTATAACATCACTCACAAAGAAAGGCAACTCCTCTGAATTTAATGCATGCTTATCACCATTACATTCTAATTTAGTCATTAATACCCAGAGTATGACTCAATCATGCACCTGCACCTATCTGGTTATGCCACCCATCGCTCTAGCTGGAACTTTTCTATTGCATCTCAAATCCACTTTTGGTAAACTTTCCCCTATTTCTTTAGGGGGCAAACATGCTTGTTTTCTGAGAAACATAGATAATTCCTAATTTCCTGGCTCTGAAATTCATCATGAACCAGTAGGTGCAGATTCTACTTTGTGTGCTGACCCTGTTGCATATTTTGAGCCCTGGAGCTTAACATTTCTGGTTTCCTAGTAGGTGACATGCATATATCTCCTTGGCATCCCAAAATGTAAGGTAGAGAACAAATGGTTCATCCTGCATTTCTTACAGACATCCATCCTTGTAGATTCAACCATTTGTTTCTCTGGTGTTTTCCATCTATTAAAGGGGCAAGTTCATGGGCCACACCCTGCTTCTTAGTTTATTGATGTTTATGGAAACAGGAAAAATAGCCACAACTGTCTCCCTTCTTTTTTTAGCTGTTTTGTTTGCCTCACAGAATAGGACAGCAGGGGAGGATCCACATGGGGGTGGGCAGGGTCTTCTAGTAATATTTGGTGCACCACTGTCAGTGTTTAGTCCAGTTCTTTTGCTGTACTGAGAGGCTGAAGTCTAAAGAAAATGGTCAGCCTGTTACAAATTGCATTGATTGTCCCCAAAGTACCCAGAGACTCTGGGGGTTATTCTAACTTTGGAAGAGGTGTTAATCCGTCCCAAAAGTGACGGTAAAGTGACGGATATACCACCAGCCGTATTACGAGTCCATTATTTCCTATGGAACTCGAAATACGGCTGGTGGTATATCTGTCACTTTACCGTCACTTTTGGGACGGATTAACACTCCTCCAAAGTTAGAATAACCCCCTCTTTTTGGTATGATAGACATAGCTAAGCACACATAGAACCGTTGATACAATATTAACAATATGACCAGCCATCCTGTGGGATACACCTATACTACCTGGATAGGCACAGATTCTGTGGACACACAGACATTGTGGTACAAAGCTGTACTCAGACAAACACACAAATACATTTGAGCATACTTTCAGAGAGGGTCACTGTTGGACTTGGGCTTCTCTGCAGGGTCATCCTCAAATGTTTTTGATTTCATTTTTGTTGCCATTAGGACTCTGTGCCCTTACACCTGATTGACATACTTAATTTACTTATAGCTCCATAGTAAATGGTACTACATGTACTCAGGGCCCGTATAATAAAATGCTACTAGTGGGCCTGCAAGCACCCATTGTGCGACCCACCTAAGCAGCACATTAAAACTTGTCCCAGGTGTGCCATAGCAGCTTCTAGTGCAGTTATAGAACTGCCAATTCGACCTGGTAAAAAACCTTTCGCCAGGCTTAAACTTTCTTTTTTTAAACATGTAAGTCACCTCTAAGCCTAAGGTAGACCCTAAACAGTCCATAGGGCAGGGTGTATTATATTTGAGAAATAGGGCATGTGTTTTTAAGTTTTACTTCTACTCGTAGTAAAAGACTCCTAAACAATTTTTTCAGTTCTGCTGGGTGTTAGAAATGGGGTCTTTGATTGACAGTCAGGTTACCCCCTGTTCAAGCAAGGACCCTCACTCTAGTCAGGGTAAAAGAGAATTACCCTCAGCTAACCCCTGCTTACCCCCTTGGTAGCTTGGCAGAGCATAAAGGCTTAACTTCAGAGTGCTAGGTGTAAAGTATTTGTACCAAAACACACAGTAACTTAATGAAAACACTACAAAATGACACAACACCAGATTAGAAAAATAGGAAATATTTATCTAAACAAAACAAGACCAAAACGACCTAAATCCGACATACACAAGACAAGTTATGAATTTTTAAAGATTAAACTCAAAAATAGCGCTTAGAAACACAAAATGTTTCAATGAGGTGTTAACACAGCATTGTAACGGAGTTGTTCCCAACAATCCGACACCAGCAGCGCTGGACACGGAGTCTTGTAGACCCTCAGGTACAGTACCTTGGTGAAGAATTGAAAACGAGCAAATGCGCGAAGTCGGGGATCGCGGCATCTGTGCGAAATGTTGAATCCGCGCACTTCGAGCAGTGTCAGTCACGATGTGGTGCAGCGACTTCCACGGAGTCGCGGACTTCGGTGGGGCTGCAGCGATGTCGGGCCTGCGAAGGTCATTGCGTTCTAGCGAAGATCACGGACTCGGGTGCAGGCAGCGTCACCGGATCCAGCAGCGGCGTCGGCCAGAATCGTCCGAAGTCGATTTCCTTGATTTCCACCAGGTTTCCTTTCAAGGGCCCAGGGGCTGGATAGGGCACCACTTGTCAGAGCAGGAGTCTCTCCAGAGACTCCAGGTGCTGGCAGAAAGAAGTCTTTGCTGTCCCTGAGACTTCAAACAACAGGAGGCAAGCTCTAAATCAAGCCCTTGGAGAGTTCTTCAAAAGATGGAAGGCACACAAAGTCGTCTTTGCTCTTTTACTCTGGCAGAAGCAGCAACTGTAGGATAGCTCCACAAAGCACAGTCACAGGTAGGGCAGCACTTCTCCTCAGCTCTTCTCCAGGCAGAGGTTCGTCTTGATTTCCAGAAGTAATCTAAAGTCTGTGGTTTTGGGTGCCCTTCTTATATCCAATTTCTCCTTTGAAGTAGGCCTACTTCAAAGTAAAGTCTCTTTTGAAATCCTGCATTGCCCAGGCCAGGCCCCAGACACTCACCAGGGGGACGGAGACTTCATTGTGTGAGGACAGGCCCCACCCTTTCAGGTGTAAGTGACCACTCCTCCCCTCCCTCCTAGCACAGATGGCTCTTCAGGAAATGCAGACTACACCCCAGCTCCCTTTGAGTCACTGTCTAGTGTGAGGTGCAACCAGCCAAACTGGGAACCCACAATCAGGCAGAGTCACAGAAATGGTATAAGCAAGAAGATGCTCACTTTCTAAAAGTGGCATTTTCAAACACACAATCTTAAAATCAACTTTACTAAAAGATGTATTTTTAAATTGTGAGCTCAGAGACCCCAAACTCCACATGTCCATCCGCTCCCAAAGGGAATCTACACTTTAATCAGATTTAAAGGTAGCCCCCATATTAACCTATAAGAGGGACAGGCCTTGTAACAGTGAAAAACGAAGTTAGCAATATTTCACTGTCAGGACATATAAAACACATCACTATATGTCCTACCTTAACCATACACTGCACCCTGCCCTTGGGGCTACCGAGGGCCTACCTTAGGGGTGTCTGACATGTAAGGAAAGGGAAGGTTTAAGCCTGGCAAGTGGGTACACTTGCCAAGTCGAATTTACAGTTAAAACTGCACACACAGACACTGCAGTGGCAGGTCTGAGAAATGATTACAGAGCTACTTATATGGGTGGCACAACCAGTGCTGCAGGCCCACAAGTAGCATTTGATTTACAGGCCCTGGCACCTCTAGTGCACTTTACTAGGGACTTACTAGTAAATCAAATATGTCAATCATGGATAAACCAATTACATACAATTTTACACAGAGAGCCTATGCACTTTAGCACTGGTTAGCAAATGGTAAAGTGCTCAGAGTTCAAAAGCCAACAGCAAAGGTCAGAAAAAACAGGAAGCAGGAGGCAAAAATATTGAGGATGACCCTGCATAAGCAAAAAAGTCCAACACTAGGGTCGTCTCTGAGTTACCTTATTACATTTAATAAGTGCTAAACTTTGATTGCGAACAGATAAGGATTTAAAGTTTGGACTCGAATATTAAATACTTTTTAATGGTAATGTCAAATGTTAAGCCAAAGTTCTAAAAATGCCACTTTTAGAAAGTTCTGCCACCTTAAAGGGTTTGCCTAAATAATCAAGCATGCCCTGGGCTTCAAACACATGTAATTATACAGTGGGAAGCTGCAGAAAAGAATTACAATGATTATACCATCAATAACACAGTTATTATGTATATTTATATTTACAATATAAGACATTTTCTTTTATATTTTCCTGTGTAGATTCTTTTTAGTGGTGTACTCACTGTGTCGCTGGTGTGCATGTGTTATGCAAAAGCTTTATACATTGCCTCTGATGAGAAGCCTGCCTGCCCTGGGCAGGCTACCAGAAGGTGAGCACAGGTTATCTTTGTTGTGTAACTTACTTGCCCTGTCTAGAGTGCTGGTTCTGCCTGGCTGAGGTGCCTAACCTAGCCAACCAGAAACCCAGTTTCTAACACTATGCTTAAATAAACTCCATTTCTTTTAGTTTACTTACATAGCACACACCTGAAGCTAGCTATTTTTTTAAAAATAAACTGTAGTTAAAATATATCACTATTTACATGGGAAGTCACCCAGCCAGAAGTGGGCTTACTTAAACTAAACAATTGCTCTGTAAATGCCTTGAGGCTAATATTGCATGTGTATTTACATGGTTTCTGACTGACAAATGTCACCGGCACCTTATATAGATTACTCTTGTATAGCTGAACACAAATGTGTACTTGTTTATGTGTTCTGCCATACACTTCCCAATTGAATTCTAACTACAGCCTTCAATGAATTAATTGGTTTAATTTGTCATAGCGAACCACATGTTGACTGAAATACTTACTACTTCAACTTCAATTAATCTTTACTCGATTTTAGAAACAAATCCATAAAAGATAATAACATACAATCACTTTGAAAGCATCCTAAAACAATATCATTAACATTACTCACACTGCATAGGCATTGCCCACTAATTTGCAAGAAGGGAGCCCCTTTCTTACCTGGACCACATGGCATAATATGGGACTTCCCAAAATGAGTAATTAAATCAAGGCTACTCATAAAAGTCACTAATGGCTCCACCAGAATACACAAAGCTCTTTGAGTCCGGACCAAAATAACTGTATTGTCTACGAAGTGTAAGGCAGGAATGATCAGATTCACAATTCAGTGGTTACACTAGTCAAATGTGAACTCAAATTGTTTATATACATAATAGACAACAAAGGAGCCAAAATGCAGCCTTGTCTCACACCTCTGGCAGGGAGGAAAGTATCTGACATTTCCCCTGCTGGACCACATCTCACTTTTTTAGAACCTAATTCTTGTAATATACAGGAAGTTCACCAATGTGAGCTCAAATCCAACAGCATCAGCCATAGCTTGGTTCTGTTTGCAGTCAAATGCTGTGGATAGGTCCATCAAGGCTAGGTACACTGGGCAGTGCCTAGCGATGGTATACTTGTCAACAATCTGGGGCAAATTCAGGCACTGTTCCGCTGTAGCCAGCCCTAATCGAAAACCATATTGGTGGCGACACAGAATATTATTTTCATTTGCCCAGGTTGTTACATGGTTAAAAATCACCCTTCCCACAAACTTAACAGTGCTATCTAAAAGAGAGATCAGGTGATAACATTTGAGCGAATTACAACTCCCTTTTTTGAAAATAGGAACTATGACGGAAACCGCAGAGGAACACGGGATCTCATTACACAAGGAATTATTACATTAAAAACATTGGTGATCAAGTTGCCCCATAGATCAAGTTGGCATTTAATCAGGTCCAAGTATACCCCATGTGGCCTTGGAGATTTACAGCCAGGACTTTGTATATAGCATCAGCCACTTCCCGTAAAGTAATAGACAGAATTTATCCCGAAGGAAATCCTCCAAGCTCTTATCTTCTTTGATATAATATACGCCACTAAAATGCTTAACCCATTCAAGACCGGACCTATTCATCATATCCCAAAACACTTTGCTATTGTTCCTCATAGCTGCTTATTCCAAATGGTCACAATCTCTTTTATACAAGATATCCTTCCTATGTTTTAAGGTACTTTTATAAGGTTCCTAGCTGCCCGTATCTCTTGAGGATGTTTTGGGGTGGTGGACAGTGCATTCCTCAACCGGCGGGTAGCCGTGGAACAATGGCTGTGAAACCATCGGGGACAATTGTGAGTATACCGGTTTAATACAAGGTGCCATCATCTGCCATGCAATATCTGCCCCTTTCAGACGGTCACAAGGTGATGAGCTGATACCAACCGGTGACAGACAATGTAGTTGGAAACCCCTGCAGAGAGTGTTTCGAACTCACAATATGTGGAGGCTGAGCACAGCCAATGTCCATCTGAGTTCTGCAACCTCCCCAGAATATCAGGACTAGCCTTTTACGCCTATGTTTGTTTATTTATGGGGTTAGAGTAGCTCGCCGGCTATCACATGCACAAAACCCGCCCATTCTTAGTTTTCACCCCCCTTACAAGCGCTTATGTGGGTGGGGAGGTAATGAGCTCAAGGCCCTGCGCCTTCACTGTCCCCTTCTCTCACATGTTGAGTTTTTTAAGAGGTTGGTTGTTATGGATGGTAATACAAACCAACCATTAGGCTGCTTTTAGATACTGGAAGAGAGATGAGGAATTGACTGCAGGAAGCAATATTAACGTAAGGTATCCCACAATTTTCATAGCTGACTTTAATAGGTGAAAATGTCTGTCAGTAAATGCAATAAAGAATTCAGGCATTTATACCATATTTACTCTTTATGTTCTAAATATTGAACACATTTTCACAGTGACTAATCAACAACAGGTTCGAAATGCCTTCCATTGTTATGTCACTCAGAGACAGATAAGAACTCTCAAAGGGGAGACGTAGTGCAAAGCAAAACGCCCAAATAAAGAAATAACTAACTAAATAAATTAACTATTTGAAACTAGTTCTCACAAATGAAAACTGAAATTTGATCCTGCGGTCTTGCATCTATGTCTGAAGAAAATATAATAAATGCCAGAGAATTTATCACTACTATTGGAAAGCTGCAACTGTTATAACTCATAAATGTAGCAGGTGAATGCTCATGGATGCATTAAAATAATGCAAAAAATAATGTTCACTGTAAAAAAAACTTTTATTTCACCACTTATACAACATCTTTCACCATGGAAAAGCAAACATTTTTTAATTAAAATACTTGTTGCCAAAAATATACCTTGCAGGAATACACACACAATACACAGGCATAAAAATGCATAGCAGACGTCAGACTATGGCGGTCATTCTGACTCTGGAGGGCGGCGGTTGCCGCCCGCCAGGCGGGAACCGCCATTTGGCCGCTACGCGGTCAAAAGACCGCTGCCGGCATTTCAACCTTCCCGCTGGGCCGGCGGGCGCTAACCAAGTTAGCGCCCGCCAGCCCAGCGGGAAGGAGGCCTGCAACACAGAAGCCGGCTCCGAATGGAGCCGGCGGTGTTGCGGGCGTGCGACGGGTGCAGTTGCACCCGTTGCGCTTTTCACTGTCTGCTAAGCAGACAGTGAAAAGCTTCATGGGGCCCTGTTAGGGGGCCCCTGCACTGCCCATGCCAGTGGCATGGGCAGTGCAGGGGCCCCCAGGGGCCCCAGGACACCCGTTCCCGCCAGCCTCTTCCTGGCGGTGAAAACCGCCAGAAAAAGGCTGGCGAGAAGGGGGTCAGAATCCCCAGGGCAGCGCTGCTTGCAGCGCTGCCCTGGCGGATTCGCCCAGCCGGGGGGAAAACGGCGGGAAACCGCCGGCCCCGGTTTTCTGACCGCCGCTTTACCGCCGCGGTCAGAATGGGCTTGGAAGCACCGCCAGCCTGTTGGCGGTGCTTCCGTCATTCGCGACCCTGGCGGTCAAAGACCGCCAGGGTCAGAATGACCCCCTATATCTGCTACATTGTATCAATAGAATTCTTCATCATATAAATTTAAAAACAGAAATTAATCATATCCTGTCAACATTCACAATTTATAGATAACAGATATCAATCTATAGCAGCTAATTAGGTTATATAAACAGAATACATAAAATTCTTCATCATACAAATTTAAAAGTAGCAATTGATCACATTGAACGCTTGTCAACATTCACAGGTGAGCCCCCAGTACAATATTGCACAAATTGCCCAATTCGTAGATATTTTGTGAACAACCGTAGTATAATTTACAGGGTACCTTTCAAAATAATCCCTATACTTTGCAATCACAATTATAATGTCTAAAGATGTAATTGTGCATAAAGTGACACGTGCTCCCTGCTAGTTCTAATGCCATAGTTCCATAACAAGGGTAGAAGAATCTTTTTCCTCTCACTCCTAGAGCCGGAGCCGTCTGGGAGAAAGTGTATTAAAGTTTATTTCATTTTTAGATCACAAATGCAATATCCATTATTTTATATACTACAACCCGGAAGCCCACAATTCTCCAACTTTGATCTATTCCAGTTGGATATTGGAGAATTGTACTCTATATTTCTCTTTTAGGAACATAATATAAATAGGAGAAATCTCAATATCTCCCAAACTTCTAAATCAGTGATTTAGAGATGTCTATTCATCCCTAGCGTATCTTCCCTTACCCCTTTGCGTACAAAGTTACTCACTATTTTTAATGTCATGGAATCTTCACAATTAAGTAAATCAATCCTTAGTTCAGAATTTCTTACAAAATGTTCTATACGTTGTGAGAATTCATCAACCTGAGACAAAATATCATATTAAAAAAGAAAGGTTTTAATTACAAGAGAGGCATTTTAATACTATAAAGAAAACGTCATGCTCAAGAATGAGCTGGGCTTCCAAGAATCTCATCCCAGCTGCTTGAATCATCAAGCTTGTTCGGAGATCAAAGAGAGACTTTGCACCAATGATCCCTAAAGGTTCCTATTTAACTTGAGGGTCAATGGCAAGTAGATCAGCTCCATACTATGGTTGAGGTATAAATTTACCCAATTGCTCTTTTTAAGGACGCCGCGGACAAGCCTCCAAAACCCAAATCAAACTTCTTCAGGGCATTGACAGTTGCAATAAATAAAACATGCAAATTAGTTAAATGTTCAGCACATTTTAAATTACTTGCAAATGTAGGTTCCAGGCATCTGTAGTCATTAAACTGCTCTAAAAGAACAGTATGTAAATACCAAATAAACTTCTTGGGCACTTAGAAAAAAACATATTCTCAGTTTTGTCAACATTAACAATACATCTATTAGATTCACAATAAGAATTAAAAGCATGGAGTTTTCACTCCAGACATATCGGGGTGTAGTCGTTTATAGCAAGATCGTCGGTGTAAATGAGACAAAAGGCATGTATATCCCCTATTTGGGAAGAAAAGGCATTTGTATCCCCTAATGCTGCCAGAAGGTCAGTGAAAAAGAGGGTAAATAGGAAGGATGGTGGAACACACCCCTGCCTAACAACATTTTCCACCCGATTTTCTTCTGAGATAACTCAGAATCCATTTAAGTTAACTTGGACCCAACTGGTACAATGAAGTTCTTGCAACATAAACTGCAAATCTTGCAGGATTTTCGATCTATTTTTCCCAAAAGATGCCGCATTCTAAAAATTAACAACAAAGTTTGCCCACGGTTGCTAATGACATCTTTGTTGTTGCCCAGAGAACAATGCAAATCCACCCTGCTCATTTGGAATTATCCAGGAGCCAAATGCCAGGCTCCTGGCAGCAGCAAATTAATTATACAGAGGCGTTTACAATGGACTTCTGCATGTTCTTGAACTCAAATAAGTCACAAGGTAGTGAGTCCTTATCTCACAAGTCACACCACATTTTCTAGGCCAACTTGATCAGGGCCCAAAGAACAGCTCACGAGCACCTTGGTTAAAAAGATGAGGCAGCAAAAAGTTAAAGATGTGGCTCCCGGCAAAGAGTACTCAAAGCACACACCAGTCAGCAATCAACAAGGTCATCAGCGCTGTCACATAAGACTTCGTACAGCAACAGCAGATGTTTCCATGAAATTGCACTGATGCACAAAAGAACTAGAAATATTCTTGCTGATGTGATCCTACAAGATTGCCACCATTTCCAGACCACCAGCTTCCCCACCTGCAGCCAGACTCCTCAGGCTGTATGGGAAAGCCACAGGAAAGGACCAGGTTAGTTGTGGCATTCTTCGGCAAGCAACGCTGTCGGATGGGAGGCCTGGGCATGAGCAGGCCAGCTGTTGGATGCTTCCATAATTCCCCAGTGATCCATGCTACATCAGTTGCAGGCTTTGTGTTTCTGCATTAAGCAACATACCTCCAGCACCCTGGTTCCCTGGAGACCTGTGTCAAGTGGACTGTCCAGTGGCCTGTTACAGGGGTCCTGGGCACTTCACCGCTGACTGCGGCTTCCTCCTGATCCCTTCTCAATGGTAGCTCTGCTGCTCAGCCTCCCTCAGTTCTCATCCCGTACATCCATCAAATTTGAGGGTATTACATATTAATCTCCGCCCTGTACAATGATACATTTCCTGCCAGTGTACATGGTGGGACTTTACGTTATCACAAACATGTTGGTGTGTATATTTTTACCTTCTTAGACATACACATATCCTGGAATGCCCACAACCAGCACCTGTGAGCAAATTTGCTTACATGTAAAATTAACCTGTATATTAGACCAGTCAATCCTAGGGCAGTCTTCCTCTCAACTTTTTGTCTTCCACCTACATTTTTGCTGATCTCGTTTTTGCTGCCCTTAGGACTCTGCACAATTTACAACTGCTAACCAGTTCTAAAGTGCATGTGCTCACTCTTCAAAACATGGTGACACTGGTTGATCTAGAATTGGTATAATTAGTTTACTTGTAAGTCCCTAGTAAAGTGGCACTACATGTGCCCTGGGCCTGTAAAATAAATGGTACTACTGCGCCTGCAGCAATAATTGTGCCACCCACTTAAGAAGCACTTTAAAATGTCTCATGCACGCCATTGCAGAGCATGTGTGTGCAGTTTTAAACTAACATTTCGACCTGGCCAGAAAAACCTTTTTGCCAGGCACAATCATTCCATTTTAATGCACATGAGTCTTCCCAAAGGTAGGCCCTGGACATCCCAGAGGGCAGGGTGCAATGTATTTCTAAATGGGAAGAGATAACCTGTCCACGTTTGGTGCCTCTGGAATCACAATTAACCTACCTTACAGTGAAGCAGGATTTTAAATTGCAATTCTGAAAATGCTAATTTTAGAATGTTGGCAGTTTCCTGCCTCATCTATTTAGTGCCTTTAGTCTGACTCTGATCACATGACCAGGTGTAGCTGACAATCGGACTTTCTGTATTCGTCCTAGACAGACACACACAATAGGAATAGTAGGTGTACCTGGATGGGCATCACTGGCACTATGGAGGAAGGAGTTGGGCACAGCCCCACGTACACCTGCAAAGGCTATGTCCTGCCTCCACACAAAGGGCTGCATACCCCCTGTAGTTAGTCTGGAGCCAGGGCATGGAAGGCGAATGCCTGGGTATTTCAAAGGGACACATGTAGAAGCTTCTCTCCCACTTCAAAGGCACACCTTGGTATAAATACGAGACCTTAGACACCAGCTACTGAAGGACTTTCACTCTGCTGGACTGCACTCTGCTGGACTCCTGCTTAGCTGTGCTGACCTGCTGCCTGCTGCCTCTTGCCTAGGTGAGAAGTACTGGACCTGCATCTCTTGAACTCAGAACCCATAGTGACTCCAAGGCCTGGTTGGCTGTCCTCTTGAACTGAATTCTCAGGGAAATAACAGGTTTCCAACAATCTTGTTTCTGCACTTGGACTCTGCTGTCTATGAGTAAACCCTCCCAAGTGGTGCCACCTTGTCCTGGACCATTGGAAGTTGACTTAAGTTGCTCTGCCAGGCTCTGTGGATCCAGCGGAACCAACATATCCCCACTGCTGCGAGGCACAAACCTGAGCAAAACGGACACATCACCGCTGCTGCGTGGATTGGACCTTTCAAAAACACCAGCATTGCATTGCACCTCTTTGGAACAACTGCACGACCGACTGTGAGTTGTAGTCTTAGCACAGGCCCTCACATCCCTCATCAACTGCAGCCTCGATGACAACACCAGACTCTGTATTACAGCCTCGCAGCTCTTCGGAACTACACATTGTCCCAAGTGCGTGTCGCATCCTTGACGCTAGACTTCACAACACAAGCCCTATAGCTGGGATTCTCAAAGATTATGTAAACCCTCACATGAAAGCCTCTCCTCATTTTGGAACCAAAGGATTGCTTCAGCTGTGTGACACCTTCGAAGATGATATACACAACACTTTCCCAACCAAGATTTAAGGTACTTTATTCAGCGGGTCTAACTGGGTCCCTGTAGCCAGCACGCACCCTATTGCAGTGGGCCTAAACTTGTGACTTTGTCCCAATCCGATGCAACCTGATATCCACAGTTGGTGCTTTGTGCTTTTTGGCACTATTTTTACTTAAATCTTTACATTTGAATACCTCTGGTTCTACTGACTGTATCTTTGTTGTTGTGGTCTTGTTTTATTTATTAAAAACTACTCTATTTTTCTAACACTGTTGTGGGCTCCTTTTGTAGTGTGTTGTGAGTGTGTTACTGTTGGAAGTGTTGTACTAATAATTTATACATTGCCTCTGAGTTAAGCCTGACTGATCGGTACTAAACTACCTGAGGGTTGAACAAAGGTTAATTTAGGGTTTACTGGTGACTTCAACCAGAGAAGAATTGTAGTTGCTGCTTGAGTAGGGTCTCACCCCCTAATCCAGTACCCAATATCTTACACCATATTAGTGTAAGAGTACAACTGAACAAAGCCCTTTACATATGAAAATTTGCAAACATGAGTTTACATTTGTAAATGAGCACACATACCCCTGTGAATATGGCCTTCTCCTCTTTGAGACCGTGTTTATTTTCCTGCCCAGGACCAAAGTAAGGAGAATCAACAATGGTCTCCCTAACTTAAAGAGGTAAGGGCTACCACCACTATGATTTGGTAGTCCAGTTGTGAACGGACAACCAGGTGAAAGGGTTTCCATTACTATAACCACATAAGGCTTGGCCTTCCAGAAATCATGCAGTTCTCCTCACCAATAATGGTAACTGACCTTGGCAGGACAGGAATACCACCGATTTATGTCATGCATATCTTGTGCAACATTCAGAGCTTCAATGGAATGCCTGGTCACACTTTGAAACAGGAGTCTGCAGAACCCCTGGAATTACCTCAACCCCCTCCCTCCAACCCTACGCCTCTGAAACCCTGATTTCATGGCAGAACATAAAAATTGAAGTGATTTTTTTTAATTCTCGCCAGTGACCCTTAATTAGCTCCATGGCCCCTGTACCGGTGTTTGAGAACAGGATTCTTTCCCAGAAAGCATACATTCAGAAATGCTTCTGAACACTGTTTGACTATTCCTACTAACTAGCTCTTAGATAAACCTCTCTGCTATGTGTTAACTGTCATCCCCAGTTCACAGTGTACCATTTGAGAAATATTTTGTTCCATGTGACTCATGAGGCAAGAAGTGTGACTCACCATTTGGTGACATTTGTCACGTCGAAAAATGTAAAATTGCTAAATGGTCTCTGTTAGTCCTGACAGCCTTAGGGTGGTCTCCCTCAACTTTTTGCCTGCCTCCCTCCACTTTTTGACACTGTTTTTGCTGGTTTTAGGACTCCGAGCACTTTACCACTGCTAACCAGTGCCAAAGTGCAGATACTCTCTCTCTCTTAAAACATGGTGACATAGGCTCATACCCAATTGGCTTATTTAAATTACTTAAGTCCCTAGTAAAGTGCACCACATGTGCCCAGGGCCTGTAGATTAAATGCTACAAGTGGGCCTGCAGCACTGATTGTGCCGCCCACATAAGTAGCCCCTTAACCATGTCTCAGGCTTGCCATTGCAAGGTCTGTGTGTGCAGTTTCACTGCCAATTCGACTTGGCATTTAAAGGAACTTACCAAGCCTTAAACTTCCCTTTTTCTCCATATATGTCACCCCTAAGGTAGGCCTTAGGTAACCCATAGGGCAGGGTGCTATGTATATAAAAGGCAGGACATATACCTGTGTAATGTATATGTCCTGGTAGTGTAAAACTCCTAAATTCTTTTTTCACTGCTGTGAGGCCTGCTCCTTTTATAGGGCTAACATTAGGGCTACCCTCATTTACAGTTTGAGTGCTAGATTATATTCTGAGAGGAGTAACAGGGTCATATTTTGTGCTGTGAGGCCTGCTCCTTTTATAGGGCTTACATGTCAAAGGGCAGTGGCCTGCCCTCACACAATGGACTGCCAAACCCCCTACTAGGACCCTGGCAGACAGGATAGAACTGAAAGGGGACCTTGTGCACTTTTAATCCACTCTTTGAAGTCTCCCCCACTTCAAAGGAACATTTGGGTATTTAAACAGGGCCTCTGACCCTACCAACTCAGACACTTCTGGACAAGATACCTACTGGGGAAGAAACTCTGAACCAGAATCTGCAACCTGCCAAGAGAAGCTGCCTGGCTGCCCAAAGGACTCACCTGACTGCTTTGCTGAAAAGGACTGCTGCCTTGCTGTTGTCCTGCTGGATTACTGCCCTCTGGCTCTGCTGATAAGTGCTCTCCAAGGGCTTGGACTGAGCTAGCCTCCTGTTTTCTTAAGACTTCATCTCTGCAAAGGACTTCTTGTGCGTCAAAATTTAGTCGCACAGCCTGCCGGAATCTACGCACAGCCTGCACTGCAGTAAGAAAATCACCGCACACCAAACCGGAATGACGCAGCCCAGCTCCCCGAGTGGAGATCGACGCAGCACCACCGTTGCAACCTGAACTTTGATGCACGGCCCACTGGACTGACACATAGCCAAGCTGGAACGACGCAGCCTGACTTCGTGTGAGAAGATTCGATGCAGAGCCTGTGGTGCGACTGAAATTTCCCCGCATCGCCCACCAGATTGACGCAACTCCTGTGACTTCGTCCTGCACGCCCAGGATTTCTCCACATCGTCCCCGGGGCATCCAAATAGCCCGCAACCCACAGAGGATCCAAGTCCGTGCACTGGAAATCGTTGCAAGGCCCTTGCTGCATGGAAAATATCAATGCATCGTCCGTGAGCACCCGGAGAAACCGACACAAACCTCCCAGTTTTCTATGCATCTCCTCCTCTGCGGTCCCTTGCGGATAATTTAGACGCAAACCAGGTACTTTGTGCTTGCAAGAGATACTTTTAAGAACTTAAGACTCTTTTTATCATTACCAAAGTGATATTTCAACTTGTACGTATCAAATCCTGATTATTTTGACCTACATTTAATTAGATAAATATTCTATATTTTTCAGAACCTGTGTGGTGTATTTTTGGGGTGTTTATACTATGTTATTGCATGATTTATTGCACAAATACTTTACACATTGCTTCTAAGTTAAGCCTGACTGCTCAGTGCCAAGCTACCAGAGGGTGAGCACAGGATAATTTGGATTGTGTGTGATTTACCCTGACTAGAGTGAGGGTCCTTGCTTGGACAGGGGGTAACCTGACTGCCAACCGAAAACCCCATTTCTAACAGTCTCAGAATCCCACATCGCTAAAATCACTGCCTCTTCAAGTGTTTGTGGCTTTAACTAAGATTTGACGCAATCATTTTTTTAAAGTTTCATAATTAGTTCTTATTCTCCACCGAGCATGAAACCTCCTCCCAATGAGATACTTTTTTGTGATCATTCTCCTTCCTTCCTTAACGTTATAATTAAACATTTAATTACAAGACAATATAAAACCAAAGAGATTGTTATATCTGCATCATCTCTTGTGGCACTGGACACAGAGGGACCTATCATATGGTTTCAGAATATTTATATGAAATGTGAGAATTTTTCCAATCTGTTACTTAAAGCATTATTTGAAACCACTGTATGTGCTGCTGCGACCACTGCTAACTGCACCACTGAAAGGAAGACGATGGAGGAACAATGTCGTGTCAAAATCAGCTTGTGGTCTCTTCAATAAGTCATTATTCATTGGAGGTTAATAAATTTGAAATTACAGCTTCCTACAATATACATGATTCCTGTATGCAGAGTCTTGGGGGGGTGGATGGACAGAATGCTCTTTCTAAAGTCATCTTTCCAATACGTTGAACATTGGTTCAGCAATTTTCCAACACTCATAGGCATATTTAAAATGTCACGTGATGACACCAAGTCAACGCTCCACAAATATTTCAGCTCTGTGCAACAGGCAATCGCTTTCAATTTTGTATAAGTGTCCTCTTGACCAGCCAGTCTCTGGGAGTCAGGAAATGCTCAGTACATGTGGCATATTACATTACAAACAGTTAGCCTTGTGAGCAGAGTTTAAGAGGTGCCGCAGTCAGCGGTGTTAGAGGGTAGGGAGGGTACGTCTTTACATAAGGTGATCCTAGGTGAGGTCAGCCAAACTTTGCCATTACATGCAACTGGCTTCTCCTGTAGAAACTACACATTATCAGAAGGTCAGTGGTTCCACAGGTGTGCTGCTGCTACACCCCAGCTACCTGAGATCTGAAGAGGGTTAAGTTAAGTAAGTTCATGAAGGGTTTCAGTCTATACAGTCCTTCAAACAAAGGCCAGTGCAGGCACAGGGCTTGGGAGACAAAGACAGAGCTTTGCGACTCTGCCGTGGGCAATCCAGTCTTATTTGTCATTCCTGCAAACTGTAGGTCACACCTACAGTATCCTCCAATCCATGACCCAGAAGGGAGAAGTGACTCTACTGACAGGGACCACATTTACAAATTAAGGGAATTTCAGTAGGGATGAAATTTTGCAGGTAGTGTTTTGCATCTTTGTGTCTAGCTAGAAACAGCTTAAGCTGTGTTCCAAAGCTGATGCCACAAAGTGGGTTCGAGTTAGAACCTTTTGGCAAATGGTTACTTGGGGTCAGCCTCCTCCAGCTGTTACTTTTTTAAATGTCAGCCACAGTTAGGATTGCCCAGTATGCTGTAGTCACCACCATTCTGCAATTTGTCTATGAAGTGCTTCTCATTGTAATGTAGTGCAATGGAGGCACAGAAGAAAGTGGTGCATCCTGCTGGCCAAGGATATGGCAAGAGCTGGAGGCACACTGTCACATCTCCTGATTTCAATTGTGCAAAGTGCAGCTCATGGGTCACTGCTCTTTTACTCCCTACTTCAGCTACTTTCAGGTGGTATATGAGTGCCACTGCAGCATTAGATGGTGAACCATGGGTCAGAGATTGCTGCTTGGAGGCGGCCAGCCATGGGGAACCCCATACATTCTTCATCACCTGGAGGTATGTTGTTTAAATTGGATCCCCTTGAAATACCAGAGGAATGTCCTGGAAATGAGGTAAGGAACCTGCATGCTTTGGGACCTGGACTGTGCAAAAATGAAACTGTGGTGCAGAGCTCCATGCCTTGGGAGTTTGATATGCTAGGTGAATGTGGTGTGTATGCTCAGCACTAGTGTGGAAGAAGGGCACTGAGGACACATTTTGGAGAGAGGCTGTGTATGATGGGTGGCCTGTGCACAGTAGTGTAGTTGGAATGGATTTCCTAGGGCGTGGAATCCACATATTCTAGTGGTAATCACAGGAATTAAATCCTCTTAATTACTATCCCAGAGTGCCAAGGCCATGACAAAAGTGAAAATCTGAAGATTCCCTTTTTGGTATGGGGTACTAGTGGTCCCCGAGGAAAGTAATCCTAGAGATTTCCATAGATTAGGATTCAGGGTGACAGCAGTCATTTCCCAGGTATAACCTGGACCAAAGTGCAGGAAACAAAAGGAAACCACAAGCTAGTGGACCACCACCACTACTACACTGCTTAACTTCAGCAGTGGCAGGTCTTGTTTAAATCCAGCTGCAAATACTGTCATGTGATCTTTATACACTAAGAGGCCTAAAGCATTAGTCGATGCAGGTGTTTCACAATCAGGCTGGTACTACTTTGCACCTCTACCATGCTGTAATTATTTGTTCATTGTTGGGTAGCAGTATTTTGGGAGAGACAGGCTATGGCTTCCATCTTTCAAAGTCTAAATCATAGCCATAGTGTGCAACAGTTAGCAAATATTTAAAGTTTTTCCAGCAACTGATGGATTGCATGTCTTTCAAAAATAAGAAGAACCCTCTTGCAGTTAACACCTCTATAAAAGCTTCAGGCCTTTACAAACTAGAAAGAAATATAAGATATTTTCTAGCCTGTAATCCGGGACCAGTCCCCTAAACATTAATTTTTCTTTATGAACCAACACATTCCCAGATCTTCTTCGCCATCGGACTGCAGTCAACATAAAAAAAACAGGAACCACTCTGAAACTTCAAAAATTGCCAGTTTCACAACTTGTCATTTAATATTAAATATTGTATCCATAATGTATCCTGAACTACCAGGCAGCGGGAAAAGATGACTTTAAGCAATATTCTACTGAACACCTACCAATGACTCCAAAGAGTTATCTAAATATAGGCAGTTTCAGGCAAAGGAGAAACATAGCTCAGTCCATGACCAATACACAGAGTTAGGTACTCACAGGTATTGCCTTGAAACATACTGGACGACGTGGTTGTTGACATCACCCATGTGGAAGTAAAGTTCTCTGACCTTCTGACAGTGAATACCACAACACACAATGACATATCAATGATGACTACGCTGTGAACCGCTGGATGCACACTAGATTGTATTTATTAATTCCTCTATAGCTATAACTAAAAAAGAAAGGTGGCCTCTATACTTGTCCTATTAAGAGGCCAATGCAGAAACCTGTCAATCAATACCCTTAAATTAAAATCCTTCTCTCTAAATTTAACAAAGGTTGAGCTATTTAATGCATCCAATAAATATCAAATACATTAAATACCTTCAAACTTGAAATTCAGACCCATGCATAAATAAGGGTTAATGCATGGGTTGGAATACTAAGAGCAAATTGTAATCAGCCCAATAAATGTTGAAACTACATATTGACACTCGGTCAAATTCTATAACTTGCCCAAGGCTCCTTCTTTGAATCCTATTGATGATCCACTTAATGTGGCAATGACAACTGACAATGGTTATGTGGGGGTCAAAAGAAGATAAGAATCTGGAGCCAAGATCAAGAACTCCTCTGGGTCCTTGACCTCAATATCTGGATGCTTTCCGAAAATACTCCCAAATTATATTATGTAAAATCAATATAGACTCTGTGCTCTATCTGCCCATCAATAAGTCTTCTATGGAGAGGTCCGGTGATTACTCAAGAAGAAGGAGTATGTCTTTAGGGAGGTAAAAGTGCAAGATAGAGCAGCAACTCCCCCCACCCTCCCAAATCAGAAAGCCATCCACACAAGGCTAGCATGTAGTCAGGGACTCTGATGTTAGTGTTGAACCTTCAACTGGATACAATCAAAAATACCACAAAAGACAAACAAAATTTGCAAAACTGGCTCAGTAATATTGGGATATCAGTGAGTCACAGTCAGCATAATAAGATTATGAAGCTGATGAAAAATGAAATCTCATTTGATAATTACAAGAAAGGGCAGAATACAAGGTTCTCAATTTAAACATTTGTCAAAAAGGCAAGGAAATACACTATACCCCTGGAGTGATTAGAATATCATGTGAGATGTAACAATAGCCTGCTAACTGTGGTTATACATGCAATTAAAACCAGCACTATGTAGAAAGAGTATGTAAAGGGTTCATCTAATAGACACTACAGCTGACCATACTAGAGGTATGCAAAGGAATTATACAGAACTAAGACTTTTTTGCATTACTGAATCATGAAAGCAATATGCTCATTATCAGAACCTATTTTTAGTTTAAAAAATGTCAATGATAAGTACACTCTGATCTTTTCTGATGAACTGACCAGCCTCACTTGGAACTAGAACCTCACACAGGTAAGTTTAAAGCACTCAGGTTCTTTCAGGTTATAGTTCAGATTTTATATTCTCAAGATAGGAGGGTGAGAAATAGCTAGTATGCATTTGTAAAACTTCAACACAAATGTTATTTTGTGTTGGACTGTTACTATGGGAGAGGGATAACCATACTCAGGTTAGATCATAGCACTGTCCTAAGTGGTTCTCTGCTCAATCCCTGTTTGCATTAGCACATGGAGAGAATGTGTGTAATAAGCTAAAGTAGTGGCAAAGAAAATTAAACTTAAAACAACAACACAATAAAATTCCCAAACTCTAGCAAATGTGTGTTTTCTGCATGGGCAACCCAGATTAAATGTATTATTGGGACCTTATGTCTTGCTTTATTTTAGTTTGCACACTTTAACCCTGCTAAATACTAGTAATGTACCTGCACTCCCCCTTTAAACATAGTTGACTTGGCTTACCCCTGATTGACATAATTAGTTTATTTAGAAGTCCCTAGTATGTGATGTTGTGAATAAACTCTGGGACTTGAAGATAAATGCCACCTGTGGACTGCAGCACCTATGGTGCCAGCCATAGGGTTGGCCTGTAAAACATGGTTTCAGACCTACTGTGAAAAACTGGGGTATTAGTGAGGCGTCGAGAATCCACCTAAAAAAATAATCACAATCTTTGTCAGTGTAAACCATTAAAGCTTCTAAATAAACCTGTCCTTAACCCTCAGGGAGCTTGGCACAATGCAGTCAGGCTTAACTTGAAGGCAATGTGTAAAGTGTTTATGCAGCACTAGACCATAATAGTTAAGCCCAGGTAGGAACATTCACTCTGTTCACAGAGTTTGCGATCTTAAGGCACTCAGCGCTACTGTGAGTTCCCTAAATTCTGCCATCCAGCACGTGGCAGTATTTTTTTTTCTGCTAGCACTTGTGAGACTTACTTTTGGTGTGTGCTGGTGAGTGCCACAAAACTCTCGGGCCGCTTGAAAACGTGTGAGATTTAGTGCCCACTAGTGCGGCTTCCGGCCATGACAGAGAGTTTACAGTGCTGCCAGGGAGCACGAGCAACTGCGGCTGCACCTCAAGCAGATTCTCTACTCGAGAGGCAGCCAAATCTACTCAAAAATACATTTTAGAGTGGATTTTCTACTCCTATGGACCATTCAAGTTGTTTTTTAGTGTAAGAAGCCTTTTTATTATTTTTTTCCCAACAGGAAGGAAGTGCCCCAGACACTCAAAATTCCTGTTTCTGTCCAGCAGGCTCCTTCCAGTGGTTTGTCTATCTCCTGGTCAGTTTCCACTTGGATTTCAAGGTAGAAGGGACACTCTCTCTGTCTGCTCTATATAAACCATTGGATTTAAGGACCTTGTTTGTGTGATATCATACAAGTAAGTAAAAAAAATATCATATAAGGGTGTGGTTTGTTTGACAGGGCATGCACTAGTATTTCTTTGTACTTTTATTTGATTTTTATTTTCATTGTAGTGGGTGCCCTAGAGTTTCAGTAAGGGTCTAGTTATTTTTTTACACTTCATGTTTCACTGTTTGTAAAGGAAATATGTTGCACAGTTCAGGACCTTTTCCCCATGTTTGTTACATTTGCAATATTTATTTATTTTACTATATGGCCTGTTCTGCCAATGGGCCATCTGGTTTGTAGGGCTAGTGCAAGTCATCAGTGCATGAAAAACTGTTTCTGTGGTGTATGTTGTTTTATTTAAAACATTATTTAGGGTGGGAATGGCATTACATTAAATTACAAATGTGGGTTATTGTTTGTATTTTACATTTTTGCTTCAAAATGTGTATAGGTGGGGTCATATTTGATGCCATCGAAGGATTTTTGTTGTTATAAAATGTTTATAGCTCGGCTAGTTTTCATGTTTAGCATTGCTTAATTAATGGTAGTTTTTTCTTCAGTGTTACCATACCTCCTTTGCCTGGCAAGTGTGTGTGTGTGAGTGTGTTTTCCATAGGCCACCATTAGTCTTTGTTCTCCATTCCATGTGGTCAGGGGCCATTTGGTGTAGTCTTTGTCCATAGGCCTGAATGTGTTCTTTGTTTTCCATGCCTATTTGATTTTTATTTCACCATGTGGCTAGCAACCATTTTGTGTATCTAGTCAGTGTTCTTTTGTTGCATTTTTCACCTGCACCTCCTTGCCTCCCAATGGGTGTTCTCATGCTCCTGTAGTAAAACATCAGCAATTAATTTTAGTTTTAGTTTTTCAATTTTTTTTTTTTTATTACCTTTTTAATTTGTTTGCATTTTTTCCTCCATCCACCCACCCTCTGACTGCCATAGGTGCACAGCCTCATAACAACATGCATTCATTTTTGTAGGTATTATTCCATATTCCTCTGGACCCCCTGTCTGCCATAGGTGCACACCAACTTTCATCTTTTAAGGATAATTATTCAATTTTTCCATGCACCTCTGTGACTGCCTCATGTGTCTCACTTAGAAAAGATGCACATAAAGCAAAGAGTTACATCTGTTTGTTGTTATCCTGGTTAGAAATTAAATGTTATGCTATGGTGGTGTGGTTTTACTTTAAAATGATTAGATATACTGCTGTTAATTGTTTAG
Source organism: Pleurodeles waltl (assembly GCF_031143425.1). NCBI lineage: Eukaryota > Metazoa > Chordata > Amphibia > Caudata > Salamandridae > Pleurodeles > Pleurodeles waltl. Next base: position 928,028,504 of record NC_090449.1, read on the forward strand.
GATAGTAACTTAAGTAACCAACCACACTAAAGTATATTGTCTTTGTCTGCAACAATGCCACATTTTACTAAATGTTTCTCTTGTTTGTTTGCTTAAGTGCACAAGAGAAGAGACATCACCCGCGGTATTGCAAGGCAAAAGGCCTGTACAAAAACATGTGATGTCAATCCTCCAAACTTTTCTGCTTGTGCAGCTCAGTGCCACTGCCAACTGACAGCTTTACGATGGCCCCAAGGAAAGGTGCTGACAAGAAAGTGGCCAGTAAGAATAAGCAGCTTTCCACCACTGGAATGCTGGCACAACCTTTTTCCAGAGACTTGTACTTGATGCTCTGGCCTCCGGGGAGGAAGCTGGGAGCAGCACTCCTGCACCAATGGCACCACCTCAACTTAAGCCTGAGCCCGTGTCTGTCAGCAAGGCAGCACCTGCAGTCATGGTGACACAGATGAGCAGTGGTGTTAAATTGGATCCTCTTTTAGAATCATTGGCTCCCAGATCTCCAGCAAGGAAAAGGAAGGGTACTCAACCATTTTCTCCAAGCACCTCTTCTGATGGTGATCTGGACATGGATTAGAGTCAGCAACGTCCAAGAGACACCAGGAGAGGCAAGGGAAAAGAAATGTTTGCAAAAGCCTTAGAACTATAGAAGGGGGAGAGGAGGAGAATGATGAGCCAGTCATTGTTATTGAAGCTGGTACAGAGGAAGCTGACATTACCCCTCCTATTCAACCTGCTCCGAGGGATGCAGCACAGGTACCACCACCATGGCCAGCTTCCATACTTGTAAGGCCCCTGCTGAAACCTGCACCAATCCGTACCTCAGTAGAAGTATTCACTGCAGAGGCACAAACAATAGCACACCCACCTACCTCCAGTTCTTCTTCAGGCATTGGCACTGGCACACTAAGAAAGTTTTCCTCCCCAGTTTGGGGCTTTTTTCACGATTAGCAAGCAAGAAGATAAGACTGCAATATGCTCTATTTGCCACACAAGTGTGTGTCGAGGTAAGCCTGGTTCACACTATGGTACTGGAGGCCAAACGACCCATATGAAAAAACATAAAGCAATACTGGTGGTAAGAGCACCTTAAAATAATTGCTGCACATGAGGTGATAAAGGTAAGCAGAGTGTGGAATCATCAGCTCCAATCACAGTGGGAGATGATGAGGACAAAGTAGGTGGCATCTTTACGCAAAGCAGCCTTGTCCCAGCAGTGCCTCAGCAACCTCAAAATGGCACACGAATCAGGTGGAGACACCACAGCATAAAGTGACTGCCCCAAGACGCTCATTGAGTCCACCAAATCCTGCTTCTTGGAAGCCACCTGCATAAGTGGACCCAAAAAAGAAGAAAATCCAAGCTACTATTATGGGATTGTTTAGGCAGGAGGGGCCCTATGAACGCAACCTCCCAACAGCACGTTTGTACAATGGGAAGCTGGCTAAAACCTTAGCACTGGACCTCCTTCCTTTTTCTTTTGTGGAAGGAGTGGGATTTTTAGACGTTGTGGCACCCTCTGCCTGAAATGGAAGGTTCCAAGTTGGACCTATTTTGGCAGAGTTGCTTTTCCAGTGCTCCACCTTGATGTCCTGCAATTGTTTGGAAAAGCTTTGCAGCAAAGTGCTGTTCACACTATCGAACTGAGGACAGGTATGTAGACTAGTTGTCAAGCAACTGATTGCACATGCATCACTGCACATTGGATCTCTTTTGTGGGGGTTAGGCAGCAGCCATCTAAAGAGCTCAGCACTGAAAATACTTTTAAGGGCATTCAGTGACAGTAGCCATGTTCGTCACTGAGAAATCCCATACAGCTGCGAACATCTTTTAAGAGTTTAACAGCAAGGTGGGTAATTGGCTGCAACCCAGAGGTCTCAGAATTGGATTTGTTGCCACGGACAAAGGCAGTAATATAGTCAAGGCCAGTTCAGATGTTAGGTATTTCAGGGTCCTATCATTGGCACATTGCATCAACCTGGTTGTGCAGGTCTTTCTAAAAAATTAAGACATAGGGCCTGATTACAACTTTGGAGGAGGTGTTAATCCGTCCCAAATGTGACGGATATACCACCAGCCGTATTACAAGTTCCATAGGATATAATGGACTCGTAATACGGCTGGTGGTATATCCATCACTTTTGGGACGGATTAACACCTTCCTCCAAAGTTGTAATCAGGCCCATAGTCAGCAACATATTGACCACCTGCAGAAGAATCTGCACTCATTTCAGTGATTCTTTTAAAGCCCCAAAGCAGTTACGGATTATTCAGCATGCTAATTAAGTACCAGTTAAAACCCTCATACAATGGGTGCCAACACATTGGAACTTGACCTTTTACATGTTGCAACATTTGTTTGAGCAGTGCAGACAGATCAATGACTATGGGGGTCATTACAACCCTGGCGGACAGTGTTAAAGCAGCGGTAAGACCACCAACAGGCTGGCGGTCTTATTTTTTGTATTATGACCATGGCGGTTACCGCAATGGTCATCCGCCGCTTCCCCGTTCTGCCCGCCAGGGCGGAGACGACCGCAGGGCTGGAGACCTGGGTCTCCAGCCCGGTGGCCGTGACAATACCGCCACCGGTATTGTGACCTGGCTTACAGCCGTGGATTTCCAGCGGTAGGAACCGCCATGAAATCCATGGCGGTAAGCACTATCAGTGCCAGGGAATTCTTTCCCTAGCACTGATGGGGGTCGCCCCCACCCCCCATCCCCACCCGACTCCCTCACCTACACCCCCCACCACCCCTGCCACCCCCCAAAGGTGGCAGGGCCCCCCTCCCCACCCCGACCCCGACATTACCTTACACATACACACCTGACACGCACGCAGGTACCACCAACACACATACACGCACACACACCAACATACATGCCAACATCCACACACACAGTCAGACACCCACATTCACGCACACATTTCCGAAACACGCAACACCCCCTCAAGCATACACGCACTCACACACCCCCATACATACACAGATGCACACCCCCATGCACCCACACAACACACAACACCCACAAACCCCCCTCCCCTAACGGATGATCGACTTACCTGTTCCGTCGATCCTCCGGGAGGGGACGGGAGCCATGGGGGCGGCTCCGCCAACACCACACCGCCAACAGAACACCGCTGTGCAGAATCACAGGACGTGATTAGCTCGGCGGTGTTCTGTTGGCGTGGCGGTGGAAGTGGAGCAACCTCCACTTCCCCGCCGCCCGCAAGTATGGCTGTTGGCGGCTCTCCGTCAGAAAAACGACAGAGAGCAGCCAACGGTCATAATACGCCGAGCGGTAAACCGCCACTACGGTTGTAATGACCACCTATGTCACTTAAAGACAATGGGGGGGGGCATGTGAGAAAGTCACCCTTTTGGCCCTGATCACCTCCAAACATTTTGACTGGTATTGGTGTTTACTGACTCTCACTGTGCCCTGGGCACTGCTAACCAGTCCCAGGGACAGTGCTTTGTTTAAAATGATATATGCAAGTGAGGCATAGTTAGAATTGCTTCTGCCAGCCTACCTATAAGTCCCTAGTATCTGGTAGGGCATGTAGATTTAGGGGCCCCAGTGTAGTTAGGGCACCCCTGGGGGCACTGCTGTGGTCTCTGGTGTCATTGTAAAAGCAGGCCTGCAGTGCAGGCAGCTTTTAAATTAAAGTTAGCCACAGATTTGACTTTGGAATTACAAGTACTTCCAAAGTCATAAACTACCTGATGTGTATATATAGGTCACCTCTAAGGCATGCCACAGGTGTCTCAATGGATTGAGTGCAGTATAAATATAAGCAGGGACTTTATAAAATATATTTTTTAAGCTCTGATGAGGTAAAAACAGCCAGATTAATTTTCCCCATTGCAGTTTATTAGCTTCATGGGCTAAAATTGGCTTTATTTAAAATTAACAAAGTCTCATTTCCAATCGAAAAGAGCTAAATCTGTCAAGTTTGGTATCAACTTAAAAGTTAGAATAAATCCAACAACTTGCCAAGGTTGATTCATTATAACTAGTACAGAAAAGGAGTTTTAGAACTCTTTCTGAAAGTTACCAAAATCAGCCATGTAATGCTCTTTCCTGATTGGTCGGTTTCTGGCAGCCTGAGCCAGGTTGCCTTAATGAGGTGTGAAGTGGCCTGAGCTGAAACATAGAAAACATCTGGAGGGAGGAGAACTGCTGCAAGGGGTAGAGTGGCCACATTAGTTTTCAAAGGATGGAAAGCTACCTGGAAAATAAACTGGATCTCCCCCATTTCCGGTTCCTCCAGCCAGATGGGAGCCCCAGTAATTTGATTAAGAGAGGGAGTTGAAGGGGTATGTTAGGGAAACTTAGCCACAAACATTCATATCTTCGGTTCCCTACACAGTATTTTTGTCATTTTGGTGTCATTTTAATGATAAAAACAATTCCTATTTGTATAAATTGGTGTCGCACTTTTATTGTGTGTTGTATTTTACTTATTTACTGTTTTGTTAATATTAAATGCTTTAAGCACCTGTCTCCTTAGGTAAGCCTAACTTAGACTCATGGGCCAATCTATCTAGGGTAGCGCAAGGATTAATTTATTGTGACCTTGACTTTACTTAGTGGGGGATTGTGGCCTATTGCTAAGTGTAGGTACCTACCTTCCCTTACCAATAACCCACTTTACAACACTGTAAGTATGAAACGTATGATCATGAATGCAGACTAAAGGGGCCTAGTCAAATGCCTGACACAGATGCTACAAATGTTTGCACATGGGAAGGTGACAAGGAGGACAGTACAATGGGTCAAACTATCCCATTGTTACTTCTGCTGCAGGACCAGTTAAAGAAGGTGTTTAAAAGGTTCGCATTTGCAGGTGTGGTCAAAAACGCAGAAACTCATGCCTTGGTTGAGAACGTAATCCTTCGCTTGGCTGTTAATGAAAGGCTGCACAAAGACATCAGAGTACATCTGTGCCACACTACTTGGTCCCTGGTATAAAAAAACTTTCTGAAGGGATTGTTTCAAAACACAAGAGGTGGATTGTTGAGCAAGTGAAGACCTGGAAGAAGAATGAATGGAAATTACTAGAGCTCCACTCCTGGGCAGAAGTTCTAGGGTGCCGCCTTCAACTTCCAACACCAGCAACAAGAACATCGGTAACAAGTAAAACTACAGGAACTGAAAAATTGGTACCATCTTCTGCATTGGCTTGGTTTCAAGTGACAGGTCTTAAGTCCAGCACAGGCTCAAAGGCAAAAGAGATCAAGCCAGTGGCAGCACCAATGACCATTGAGAGGAAGTTCCAGGTGTATCTGGATGACCCAAAAGAGGTCAATGTGGATCAAAACCCATTGGTGTATTGGTATGCGAAGATGTGCCAATGGCCAGTGCACTGCAGGCTGGCAATAAAGTATCTGGCTTGTCTGGTAGCCAGTGTGTCTGCTGGGTGCGTGGTCAGTGCAGCTGGCACAGTTGGTAGAGTGAGAAGGACTACTCTCTTACCTCAAAATGTGGAGAGATTGACCATGATCAAAATAAACCAACATTTCATACCACACAATTACGCTGTTCCTAAAACAGCACAGGTGGAGGAAGAGGATGATGGGTCAGACTCAAGTTTGTTAGCTGACCAACGTCTACGTGAACCACCTGAGTTTGAAGATGGACTCTACTTCCCTGACTGAGTATGCCACCATAGTACTTTTTAATTATTTAGCATCGAACTGCATTTTTTGCCAAAGCTAGTGAAACATTATATTTTTGTCTGATTTCTGTTGCCCCACCATTTTTAGTCACATGTATTGCCGGATTGGAGTTGGATCAGTCTGCAGTGAAGAAGCTTCCTCATTCCCTTCAGGATATTGGAGACAATGCCTACCTCCGTTCTATGCCTCTCCTTTGTTTTTTATCAGCTAGCAGTGCTTCGCCAGAAGATCACTGATTTACAAGACTGCTAAATTCCAATTTGTTGCTTGCATCAAAAGGGAGATACAATTGTATACTTACCACAGTGCTTGGATTGGAAAAGGTAACTATTGCCTCAATAAGTGAAGATATATGTTATGATTGATGATTTACATACTGGCAGTTAGAGAAGGAGGGTTTTAAACTAATTGGTAAACTTGATTTTGATGGTTTGCAATGTTTGAGACCTGATGGGTGATAATTTTTCCTAAAGGTGATTTGCCCTTTCAGACTTAGTGAAATTTAGCTGCATGGTCCACTCCTTTTTTCTGGTTCTTCAGAGACCAGACCAGTCACTTAAGTTAACAAACACAAATCTACATAAAATACTCCAGTTCTGTTTCTCTACTTGTTCTTCAGCAGCAGTGCACTGCAGGTCTATCTCGCTCAGGTCAGGAGTGGGACGAGGTTACTCGGAGTCGGAAGGAGGATGGGGGGTCTCAGGGTGGGACTAATTCAACAGACAGAAGGAAGTTATCAACTTCAAATGGAAACCATGATGATGATGACTCTGAGGCCTAGTAGTCAGCTCTATGTACTGGAGAGAGGTGTGTTGATTTGGGATATTCTACTGAGTGTGTGTGCTGCACTGCTGGCTCAAATGTAAAACTCCTATGTTTTTGCTCTGCCTCTGAGTCTTCAAGGTACACGCCTCATGAAGATTACCTTCCTTCTGTCCTTCTCCTTGACTCTACAATATAGTTTCTGATTTACAATCCAAAGGCCTTCTCCTCTCCTGGACGAACGAAAGGTGAAAGCTCAGCACTTCTGCTTAAGTCCCAGACCGGTTCAGCCAAGCACCAGAGAGTGACAGACATTCTGAGAAGAATGCAGATGCACCACCCAATTTGGCAATACAGTATAATTTTTCTTTTAACAATCATTTTTTTAAATTGTGTGGGTTCAGTTCGATCCTCCATAATTTGTATTTTTCAAACCTAGATCACAGAACATTTAATATAATAGCTGGGGCTAAAGGATTGTTTCATTTACAGTCCTTCGTTACCTTCCACAACAGACTGATGATGTGGTGCTGCTCATCACCCTGATGAATATTTTCAGGGTGTAGTGTTTGTCTTTGTCACACCTTTCCCAGATCCACTTTCTCATCCACTCATTGAACCCCTAAGCCTTTTCCCCCAGCTTGTGTGATCTATTGAGGTGTGACTTAATTTCAAACCCTAAATGGATCACACACTTGGTAGGGTGGATGTGGTGAAAGCAACACCAACTCACTCTGTGATCTTCTATTACTTGAGCAATAGCCCACACTGGCCCCATTTACCCACCCACACACCATTTGTCAACATCATCATTCAGGCCTTATGTTGTGTTGCGTAAACGCGTAACCTTGTCCACTCCTGACTCTGAGTCCACTTCTCCTGATGCGAGGATTTTGTAAGTTGAGTTGTAAATTTAATTAAATACTAACTCCCCATTGCTCAGAAGAAGTGATTATTACTAGTTTCTGTTATCATATCAGGTCATCTTTGTTGTGTCATTGTGGTATTCTGGTCTCATTCTTTCTAAAGTTATGATATAAATATAATAACCCACTAACATTTTGTTTTCTTTCAATTTGGTTGCCCGTGATAGATAATCCTTTGATTAATCCTGTGGTTGGAGTTCACCTAGGTGGGAGTGGGACCTCAATTGAGATTCATTTCCTTCCTTGTCATTGCGTTAACCTGCGACTACTACCACCACCATAAGATGGTACCTTGGGAAAGCCTGCAGTAAGAAGACTGAAAGAGGTAGTAGTCCTTGCTTCATCTATTCAGATAAGAGAACTATGGAATGAAGTTAACTAATTTAGTTAGTAACTAACTCCTACTGAAGATGTAGTTTGTGTTTATCTAGGTTGTTGTAGGCAATGAAGGCATGTCAATACCCCCAGCAGTCAATATAGTTACAGAGGTTAGTAGGAGAAGGGTATAACTAACTGGTAATGTTGCCATATTGCTTGACAAATCTTCTGTGATATCCTGTGAGGCACAGGAGGACCCTCACCTCAGCTTGAGTTTTTGGAAGCTCCCAGGCCACATTAGTTTCTATTTTGGAATGGAGGGGCTGCATCTTGCCCCTGCCCACAAGGTATCCCAAGTACACCACTGACCCCTGTCTTATCTGGCACCTAATGATCTTGATAGTCAGGCCTGTGTGTTGCGGGACCACAAGCACTTCCTGCAGGTGAAATAAGTTGTCCTCCCAGCTGCTACTAAAGACAGCTATGTCATCCAAGTAAGCAACACTGAAGGCCTCCGTCTCAGAAGATACCTGGTTCACCAGCCTTGGGAAGTTGGTAGGGGCATTTTTAAGCCCAAAAGGAAACACTTTAAGCTGAAAGTGGCCATGTGGTGTAAAAAAAGGCTGACCTCTCTTTAGCCCTTTCCGTTAGGTCCATCTATCAGTACCCTGAATTTAAGTCAAAAGTACTCAGGAACCTGGCAGCCCCTAATCTGTCAATGAGCTCATTGCTCTTGGTATGGGGTAAGCATCAGGCTTAGTGACTAAGATGAGCCCCCTGCAGTCCACACAGCACTAAAGTTCTGAGGCAGCACCCGGTAGGGCAACTTTGGTACCAGCGCAACTGGGTGGACCAGGGGCTACTGGAGTGCTCCATTACCCCTATTTTCTTAAAGACTTCCTCAGTGATGCTGGTCTACACTTTGTCGGACATTCTGTATATTTTGGTTTTTAGAGGGGGGTTGTCTCCAGTGTCAATACCATGGGTACACAGATGTGTAAGGCCAGGAATGAGGGAAAACCGAGAGGGATACTCTAGGAAGGTAGCCTCTTTCTAGACTTGTTACCCCCACTTTTGGCCTGTTTGTGAGTATATGTCAGGGTGTTTTTACTGTCTCACTGGGATCCTGCTAGCCAGGACCCCAGTGCTCATAGTGGAAACCCTATTTGTCAGTGTGTTTGATATGTGTCACTGGGATCCTTCTAGCCAGGGCCCCAGTGCTCATAGTTTGTGGCCTATATGTGTTCCCTGTGTGGTGCCTAACTGTATCATTGAGGCTCTGCTAACCAGAACCTCAGTGTTTATGCTCTCTCTGCTTTTAAAATTGTCACTGCAGGCTAGTGACCATTTTCACCAATTCTGATTGGCACACTGGAACACCCTTATAATTCGCTGGTATATAGTACCTAGGTACCCACGGTATTGGGGTTCCACTTGATCCCTATGGGCTGCAGCATTTCTTTTGCCACCCATAGGGAGCTCAGACAATTCTTAGACAGGACTGACACTGCAGCCTGAGCGAAATAACGCCCATGTTATTTCACAGCCATTTTACAGTGCACTTAAGTAACTTATAAGTCACCTATATGTCTAACCCTCACTTAGTGAAGGTTAGGTGCAAAGTTACTAAGTGTGAGGGCACCCTGGTACTAGCCAAGGTGCCCCCACATTGTTTAGGGCAATTTTCCCAGACTTTGTGAGTGTGGGGACACCATTTCACGCATGCACTACATATAGGTCAAAATCCTATATGTAGCTTCACCATGGTAACTCCGAATATGGCCATGTAGCATGTCTAAGATCGTGGAATTGTCTCCCCATGCCAAATCTGGTATTGGAGTGCCAATCTCATGCATCCCCGGGGCTCCAGCATGGACCCCGGGTACTGCCAAACTAGCTCTCTGGGGTTTTCTCTGCAGTTATAGCTGCTGCCAACCCTCAGACAGGTTTCTGCCCTCCTGGGGTCTGGGCAGCCCAGATCCAGGAAGGCAGAACAAATTATTTCCTCTGAGAGAGGGTGTTACACCCTGTCCCTTTGGAAATAGGTGTTAAGGGCTGGGGAGAAGTAGCCTCCCCCAGCCTCTGGAAATGCTTTGAAGGACACAGATGGTGCCCTCCTTGCATAAGCCAGTCTACACCGGTTCAGGGATCCCCCAGCCCCTGTTCTGGCGTGAAACTGGACAAGGGAAAGGGGAGTGGCCACTCCCCTGAGCATCACCACCCCAGGGGTGGTGCCCAGAACTCCTCCAGTGTGTGTCCCAGACCTCTGCCATCTTGAATGCAGAGGTGTGAGGGCACAGTAGAGACCTCTGAGTGGCCAGAGCCAGCAGGTGACATCAGAGACCCATTCTGATAGGTGCTTTCCTGGTTAGGTAGCCAATCCTCTTCTGGGGGCTATTTAGGGTCTCTCCTGTGGGTTTCTCTTCAGACAACGAATGCAAGATGTTAGACTTTTCATCCTTGGCGTGGGCTCCCTTAACTTTTTGCCTCTGTTCCCCAGGTTGTGTGCTGGACTCTGATTTAGCTGTTTTTGTTACTCTGGGCACTTTACCACTGTTAACCAGTGCTAAAGTGCAAGTGCAAGTGCTCCTTTACAAAAATGTGTATGTAATTGGTTTATCCATGACTGGCATATTTGGTGTACTAGTAAGTCCCTAGTAAAGTGCACTAGAGGTGCCAGGGCCTGTAAATCAAATGCTGCTAGTTGGCCTGCAGCACTGGTTGTGCCACCCACATGAGTAGATCTGTAATCATGTCTCAGACCTGCCACTGCAGTGTCTGTGTTTGCAGTTTTAACTATAAATTCGACTTGGCAAGTGTACCCACTTGCCAGGCCCAAGCCTTCCCTTTTCTTACATGTAAGGCACCCCTAAGGTAGGCTCTAGGTAGCCCCAAGGGCAGGGTGCAGTGTATGGTTAAGGTAGGACATATAGGGGGTCATTCCTAGATTGCCAAGCGGGAACCGCCAGAAGACCGTACCGCGGTCAAAAGACCGCGGCGGTCATTCTGAGTTTCCCGCTGGGCTGGCGGGCGACCGCCAGAAGGCCACCCGCCCAGCGGGAAACCCCCTTCCACGAGGATGCCGGCTCCGAATGGAGCCGGCGGAGTGGAAGGGGTGCAACGGGTGCAGTTGCACCCGTCGCGATTTTCAGTGTCTGCCACGCAGACACTGAAAATCTATGTGGGGCCCTGTTAGGGGGCCCCTGCAGTGCCCATGCCAGTGGCATGGGCACTGCAGTGGCCCCCAGGGGCCCCACAACACCCGTTCCCGCCAGCCAGGTTCTGGCGGTGAAAACCGCCAGAACCAGGCTGGCGGGAAGGGGGTCGGAATCCCCATGGCGGCGCTGCTTGCAGCGCCGCCATGGAGGATTCCCTGGGGCAGCGGGAAGCCGGCGGGAAACCGCCGGCTTCCCTTTTCTGACCACGGCTTTACCGCCGCGGTCAGAATGCCCCCGGAAGCACCGCCAGCCTGTTGGCGGTGCTTCCTCCGTCACCTATCCTGGCGGTCATAGACCGCCAGGGTAGGAATGAACCCCATAGTAATGTGTTTTATATGTCCTGAAAGTGAAATATTGCTAAATTTGTTTTTCACTGTTGCAAGGCCTGTCCCTCTCATAGGTTAACATGGGGCTACCTTTAAATCTGATTAAAGTGTAGATTCCTTTTGGGAGCGGATGGACATGTGGAGTTTGGGGTCTCTGAGCTCACAATTTAAAAATATTTTTTTTAGTAAAGTTGATTTAAAGATTGTGCGTTTGAAAATGCCACTTTTAGAAAGTGAGCGTTTTCTTGCTTATACTATTTCTGTGACTCTGCCTGTTTGTGGATTGCCTGTCTGGGTCAGTTTGACAGTTGAGCTGGTTGCACCTCACACTAGACAGTGACACAAAAGGAGCTGGGTTGTGGTCTGCATTTCCTGATAAGCCATCTGTGCTAGGAGGGAGGGGAGGAGTGGTCACTTACACCGGAAAGGGCTGTGCCTGTCCTCACAGAATGCAGTCTCCGACCCCCTGGTGAGGTTCTGGGCCCTGGCCTGGGCAAGGCAGGATTTCACATTCAAAAGAGACTTTACTTTGAAGTAGGCCTACTTCAAAGGAGAAATTGGATATAAGAAGGGCACCCAAAACCACAGACTTTAGATTACTTCTGGAAATCAAGACGAACCTCTGCCTGGAGAAGAGCTGAAGAGCTGAGGAGAAGTGCTGCCCTGCCTGTGACTGTGCTTTGTGGAGCTATCCTGCAGTTGCTGCTTCTACCAGAGTAAGAGGGCAAAGACTGAACTTTGTGTGCCTTCCATCTTGTGAAGAAATCTCCAAGGGCTTGATTTAGAGTTTGCCTCCTGTTCTTTGAAGTCTCTGGGACAGCAAAGACTTCTCTCTGCCAGCCCCTGGAGCCCCTCTGCAGAGACTCCTACTCTGACAAGTGGTGGCCTATCTAGTCCCTGGGCCCTTGAAAGGAAAGCTGGTGGAAATCCAAGGAAATGACTTCGGACGACTTCGGATCGACGCCCCTGCTGAATCCGGTGACGCCCCCTGCAACTGACTCCGTGATCTTCGCTGGAACACGACGACCTTTGCAGGCCCAACGCCGCTGCAGCCCCGCTGAAATCCGCGACTCCGTGGAAGTCGCCGCACCACATCGTGACTGACGCTGCTCGAAGTTCACGGATTCAACGTTTCCCACAGACGCCGCTATCCCCAACTTCGCGCATCGACTTGTTTTCACTCTTCACCAAAGGTACTGTACTTGGGGGTCTACGCGACTCCGTGTCCGGTGCCACTGGTGTCGGCTTGTTGGGAACGACTCCGTCACGACGCCGTGTTAACTCCTTATTGAACCATTTTGTGTTTCTAAGAGCTATTTTTGAGTTTAATCTTTAAAAATCCATAACTTGACTTGTGTATGTCGGATATTTGTCATTTTGGTCTTGTTTTGTTTAGATAAATATTTCCTATTTTTATAAACTGGTGTTGTGTCATTTTGTAGTGTTTTCATTAAGTTACTGTGTGTGTTGGTACAAATACTTTACACCTAGCACTCTGAAGTTAAGCCTACTGCTCTGCCAAGCTACCAAGGGGCTAACCATGGGTTAGCTGAGGGTGATTCTCTTTTACCCTGACTAGAGTGAGGGTCCTTGCTTGAACAGGGGGTAACCTGACTGTCAACCAAAGACCCCATTTCTAACACAAGAGCTCACCAGAGTTCCTCTGCATCTCCCTCTTCGACTTCTGCCAAGGATCGACCGCTGACTGCTCCAGAACGCCTGCAAAACCGCAACAAAGTGGAAAGACGACTACCAGCAACATTGTAGCGCCTAATCCTGCGGGCTTTCTCAACTGTTTCCTGGTGGTGCATGCTCTGAGAGCTGTCTTCCTTCACCCTGGACTGGAAGCCAAGAAGAAATCTCCCATGGGTCAACGGAATCTTCCCCCTGCTAACGCAGGCACCAGACTTCTGCATCACCGGTCCCCTGGGTCCCCTCTCATCTTGACGAGCGTGGTCCCTGGAACACAGGAGTTAGAGCCAAGTGACCCCGACAGTCTAGTGATCCTTCTGTCCAAATTTGGTGGAGGTAAGTCCTTGCCTCCCCACGCCAGACAGTAATCCTGTGTACTGCATGTTCTGCAGCTGCTAGGGCTTCTGTGCACTTTTGCAAGGATTTCTTCATGCACAGCACAGGCCAGGTCCCCAGCACTCCTTCCTGCATTGCTCAACTCACTGCGTTGACCACCGGCTTCGTGGGACCCTCTTTTGTTGTGTTGAGATGACTGCCGTGCTCAGATTTCTTGAATGCCTGTTCAAGTATTTCTGCGGGTGCTGCCTGCTTCTGCATGGGCTCTCTCCATTGCTGAGCACCCCCTCTTTCTTCTCCTCCAAGGGGCAATCTCCTGGTCCTTCCAGGGCCCAGGCAGCACCAATTATCTTCAACCGCGACTCTTGCAGCTAGCAAGGCTGGTTTGCAGTCTTTCTGCGTGGAAACAACTCTGCATCCTCCAGCATGCCGTGGGACATCTTCTGACCAAAGGAGAAGTTCCTGGTACCTTCCGTTGTTGCAGAATCTTTGGCTTCTTCCACCATGAGTCTGCCCTTTTGTACCTTCATCTGCGGTTTAGTGGGCTCCTGCCCCACCCTGGACACTTGTGTGACTCTTGGACTTGGTCCCCTTCCTTTGCAGGTCCTCAGGTTCAGGAATCCATCTTCAGTGCTTTGCAGTCAGTTGTTGCCTTGGCAGAATCCCCTATCTCGACTCTACTGTCTTTCTGGGGTAGTATGGTAACTTTACTTCTACTTTTCAGGGTCTTGGGGTGGGGTATCTTGGACACCCTTATTGTTTTCTTACATTCCCAGCGATCCTCTACACACTACACTAGGCCTGGGGACCATTCGTGGTTTGCATTCCACTTTTGGAGTATATGGTTTGTGTTGCCCCTAGGCCTATTGTGTCCTATTCCATCCTATTGTATTCTACAGTGTTTGCACTACTTTTCTAACTGTTTACTTACCTGATTTTGGTTTGTGTGTATATTTTGTGTATTTTACTTACCTCCTAAGGGAGTATATCCTCTGAGATACTTTTGGCATATTGGGGGTCATTCTGACCCCGGCGGGCGGCAGGAGCCGCCCGCCTGGAGGGAACCGCCGAATGACCGCACCGCGGTTAAAAGACCGCGGCGGCCATTCTGGCTTTCCCGCTGGGCCGGCGGGCGACCGCCAGAAGGCCGCCCGCCGGCCCAGCGGGAATCCCCCTCAACAATGAAGCCGGCTCCGAATGGAGCCGGCGGAGTTGTAGGGGTGCGACGGGTGCAGTGGCACCCGTCGCGATTTTCAGTGTCTGCAAAGCAGACACTGAAAATCTTTATGGGGCCCTGTTAGGGGGCCCCTGCACTGCCCATGCCAGTGGCATGGGCAGTGCAGGGGCCCCCAGGGGCCCCACGACACCCGTTCCCGCCATCCTGGATGGCGGGAAGGGGGTCGGAATCCCCATGGCGGCGGTGCAAGCAGCGCCGCCATTGAGGATTCCCTGGGCCAGGGGTAAACCGTCGGGAAAACGCTGGTTGCCCTTTTCTGACCGCGGGTTTACCGCCGCGGTCGGAATGGCCCAGGAAGCACCCCCAGCCTGTTGGCGGTGCTTCCGCGGTCCCCGGCCCTGGTGGTCATGTCTCCTAGTTCAGCCTAAGCTGCTCTGCTATAACTACCTCTATCAGCCTAAGCTGCTAGAACACTACTAATCTACTAATAAGGGATAACTGGACTTGGCACAAGGTGTAAGTACCATCAGGTACCCACTATAAGCCAGGCCAGCCTCCTACAGATACTGCCCCAATAAGAGATGACAGTCCCTCCACTCTTCTAGGGTCAGGGTATGGGAGAGGTTGACACCCTTCACTGACCCATCTTTCTCCTTGATGACAGGAGGTCAGAGAGAAGGTTCACTCTCCTCCTCACCATCAACTGTCACCAGTAGCATGGTGACCTCAAACTTCTCATAGTGTGGTTTGAGGTGGTTGATATGAAGTACCCTTACAGGGTGTCTTGGGGTCTTGAGATCCACCAGGTAGGAGGTCTCCCCTTTCCTCTCAACCATCTCATGAGGCCCTTTTCAATGGTCTTGGATGGATTTGGGCTCCACAAGCTCCATTACCCACGCTTTCTACCCCAGTTGAAATTCCACAGGGGTAGTCGTCTGGTCATGCCACTGCTTTATAACTGCCTGGATAGCCTCCAAGTTCTCAGAAGCTTTTTTTTCCAGAATTTGGCCATATGACTCCTAAGGAATAGCATACAGCTAACTAAACCCTTAGGGGTTTCTTGGGAGCTTGCTCCCACTCCTTCCTGACCAGACTGAGAGGTCCCATAAGAGGATGACCATACAGAAGATCAAAGGGGCTGAATCCAGTCCCCTTCTGTGGCACCTCCTTGTAGGCAAAGAGCAGTCATGGTAAGAGAACGTCCCACTTACACCTCATGGGCTCAGGCAGGCCCATGATCATGCCTTTTAGGATCTTGTTAAATCTTTCAACAAGCCAATTTGTTTCTGGATGGTAGGGTGTGGAGAACTTGAAAATAACTCCACACTCCTTCCACATTAATTTCATGTCCCGCTGGAGAGTTGTAACTTCCATTTTGCCGACTACGTTTGAGCATAGAAATCTTCACCATGGCCTCACCCCAAGGCCATCCAATGATAATGCTCTCTCCTTGGACACCTCTTGCAGTCTTGCCCCACTGAACTTTAACTTAGAATTTCTACTAAATCCAAAGGTAAGCACTGACTGAGCCCAATCCACTTTTTTTTTTTTTAAACTTTTCTTTTATTGTTAATAACACAATATGATACAGAGTCAGTGGGGTCAGGGTCCCGTCAATCGAGAGTAATTGCACATCAGTGATATTAGGAAACCAAAGAAAAAGAAGAGAAAATGCATAAGGCACGAACAAGGTAGCAATCGTAATATAAAAACCTGAGGTAGAGTTCACTTCCAACATGTTTTAGGCTATGTGGGGGGGTTTAAAGAGGATAAAGATATAAGGGTAAAGGGTAGGTTGTACCTGTTCAGACGAGAGGACCGGGGAGTGCTACCTTGGGAAGCGAGGGATGTCGCTGCGCGGATGAGTGTTGCAGCTCATGTCAACTCTGTGGTCAGTTTCGGTTGGGATCAGGTGACTATCAGACGACATAGGGAGAGGATCTACCATGGAGATCTGTTTGGAGCATTGCTGGAAGGCGACGTTCGGACTCTAGTGGGTATTTAGAAAGAGACATGGGGATAAGGGGTGAGGGGGAGAGAGAAAGAGAAAGAGAGAGAGGAAAGAAAGAAAGAAAGAAAGAGGGGAAAAAGGAAGGAAGAAGAAGAAACAGTAGGAAAAGGGAGGGAGAGAAGGGGAAGGAGAAAAAAGAAGGGGAAGAGGGGAAGAGGAGAAAAGAAGAGAAAAGAGAAGAAAGAGAAGGGGAGATAAGGAGGCGGAGAGGGGGGAGAATACAGAGGGAGGGGGAGGTACGGGAGCGAGGGGGAGAAGGGGGAAAAGACGCATGTGGGGGAGGGGAGGGAAAGGGAAGGGAGAAGGGAACAATGGTGGTTCCGGGTAGGGCACTATTGCCCCCTTGTTAGGAAGGGAGCCCATACCTGTAGGAATATTTGAGCTTGGTCTTGTAAGTTATAGATGATCCGTTCATGCATAGCAGTGCGGATCATGGCTGTAATCCATTCCTCCGGGCTTGGGGGGGTCTCTGACCGCCAATGTCTGAGTATGCAAATTTTTGCAGTAGCTAACGCTGTGTGCAACAGTCTCTTGTGTGGCCTAGGGAGGTCTGGTAGGGAGGTCGTATCTTGCAGAATTATGAGGGCAGGAGGAAGTGGTGACAGAAGTGACATTACTTCAGCCAGAGTGGAGCTCACAGCATCCCAGAGTGGTCGTACTGTTGTACAGTTTACTAAGATATGTATCAGGTCACAGGATTTTTCTGGACATCGCCAGCAGTTCGCATGCGGGAGGAGTCCGGTCCTATGCAGTTTCGCTGGGGACCAGTGCCATTCATGTAAGATTTTGAAGAGGCAGAATTTCAAGCGTGCTTCCCGGGTGCCTCTGTCTAGTGTCTCTAGGGTAGCTTCCCAATCATCTGGGTCTAGATCCTGCTGCAGCCTGGTTTGCCACCGTAGACGTAGTTTGTCCATTAGCGGTTGGGAGTAAAGCCGTCGAATAATTAGATCATAGAGACCCGACATTACTCCCTTGTGTTGTCCCCATTGCTGCAGGTAAGCCACTATCGGTGAGGGCAGGGATCCCCGCAGTGGAGGTGTATTCCTTTGGGAGAGACAATGCTTGAGTTGTATGTATCTCCATTCCTGGTTCGGGTGTAGGCCGAACTCCTCCCGTAACTTGGGGAAGGGTTTGAGCACATCGTTCTCCAGGACCTGTGAGAGGGTGAGGATGCCTGCCTGTTTCCATTGCGGGCAATGGAGTACCTCGCCACCTATGCGTAGGCCACTGTTGGGCCACAGGGGCGCTTGGGCATGTATGAGGGGGTGGACCCCAAACAGTCGGTGGGCCCTTTGCCAGGATGCCCTGGTCGCCGCCAGGATAGGATTCACTGAGTTAGTGGCTGGGAGGTCTGCACGGTAGGGTCCACCGAGTCCTTCGTTCGCAGCCAGGAGTCGTTTTTCCATTGCTATCCACAAGGGGGGATCTGGTATATTCGATAGTGTATTGGATAGCTGAGACATTTGGAGGGCTAAAGAGTAGTGTTCCACCGATGGGAGTCCCATTCCCCCGTTTATGCGGCGGGCCAAAAGCTTGGCTGGTGATAGCCGTGGTCGCATTGTGCCCCACACGAATGATCTAATTAGTGCATCAATGCCTCTTAGTGTGGAGAGGGGCACTTGTAAGGGCAGGAGACCTAGGATATAGGTGAAGCGGGGTACCGTCACCATTCTAACCGCCTGTACTCTGCCCCACATGGAGAGGCCTAACTGGGTCCATTTCGCAAAGTCCAGTTTCGCCCGCGTGATGAGAGGGTCAATGTTGTCCGCCACCATGTGTGCCAGTCCAGGGTTAACAAGCACTCCTAGGTATTTAAGATGTTTTGGCATCCACCGGAATGGGTAGCCTAGGGGTGCCGCTTTTGTGGTTACTCGCGATAGCTGAAGTGCCTCGCTTTTGTCCCAGTTAATACCGTATCCCGATAGGGCTGCGAAGTCCTCGATTACCTCTAATAGGGCCGGTATGGATCTTTCCAAGTCCGTGAGTGTTAAGAGGATATCGTCAGCGTAGAGGTATATCTTGGAGGTGCCTTCGGGTAGTGGTAGTCCGGTTATGGAGGGGGAGGACCGGATAGCTGCCGCCAAGGGCTCCATTGCCAAAAGGAACAGGAGAGGTGAAAGGGGGCACCCCTGCCGTGTACCCCTTCGGATAGGGAAAGGGTCTGAGAGGAAGCCTCCGCAGTTGACTCTGGCCGCAGGTTGATCATAGAGCAGTCGTACCATGGAGATAAATTTGTTGCCTAGACCAAATCTCTCTAAGGCTGCAAATACGTAGGGCCATTCTATGCGGTCGAACGCTTTTTCAGCGTCTAAGAACAGGGCCAGCACCGACTACAGGGAGTCTCTGGCCGCCCATAAGGTATAGCACAGGGTTCGTAGGTGGTTCCTAGACGTGCGGCCCGGTACAAACCCCACCTGTGTATAGTGTATTAAGGACGGGATTACTTTACGTAATCTGTTTGCCAGGACGCTTGCTAGAATTTTGATGTCCCTGTTTAGTAGAGAGATGGGTCGGTAGCTGCTGCATAATAAAGGATCTCTCCCAGGCTTCGGTATGACAGCTATTGTGGCATTATTGGATATGGCCCCTAATGTCTGTGTTTCGCAGGCTTCATTGAGGGCTTCGCATAAGATATCAATCGCCCCTGCCCCTACCCATTTATAAAATTCTGCAGGGTATCCGTCCTCTCCGGGTGATTTGTGGTACGGGAGGTCAAAGATGACTTTATCTATCTCCTGTCTGCTTATTTCCCCTTCTAATAGGCTACGGCCCTCGTCTGTTATGGAGGGGAGGTCTAGCTTCTTTAAGAATCTGGTAGCTTGCGCTAGGTTGGTCGTGGTTTCCGGCATGTAAAGGTGCCTATAGAATTGGGCAAATTCGTTTGCAATGGCCTGCGGGTGGGTCAGTATGTCCCCGGAGGGAGAGCGAATGGCTGGGATGGCTAGAGCGGCTGCTCTTTGACGGAGTTGGGCTGCAAGCAGTCGTCCCGCCTTCTCACCCTGTTCGTAGTGTCTCCCTTGGAGTCTCTGTAATGCAAATTCGGCCTGGGTGGTGTATAGCTCATTAAGGGCCATTTGGGTTTGCTCTAGACTTCGGCGGCCTGGAAGGGAGGGGTGTGCTGTATATTGTCTGGTTAGTCGGCGTATGTCGAGTTCCAGAGCCGCTTGTTGCTCTTTTCTGTCTTTGTTCGCTATCGCCGCATCCCGCATGAGCTGTCCCCGTATTGAGGCTTTGGCTGCGGCCCACATAGTTTGACTTGAATCAACCGTACCGAGGTTGTCTTGGGGAAAAGTGGTTGCATGATCCTGTAGCTGCAACTTACCTTGGGGGGATCGATATCGATGGATCGCTAATCTCCAGGGTTTTCGGCCCGGGGATACCAGGCCTAAGCGGATGGCTATAAGGACTGGGGAGTGGTCTGAAAGGCCTCTCTCCAGTATGTCGTCCCCCAAGGTGTGGGCCACAAGGTTATGGGATAGGAGAAAGTAATCGATCCGTGATTGGGTACCGTGCACCGGCGAGAGAAAGGTAAATTCTCTGTCCGTTGGGTGAGTCAGCCTCCAGTGGTCAACCAAACCATTATCCGTGGGTATATCAGACTGGATGGCCCTGTCTGCGTTGTTACTCGTGTCTAGAGGCCCCGTCCTGTCCAATGCTGCGTCCCTTGCTAGGTTCCAGTCTCCTCCTATAACGTAACGGGATGCCCCTATCTCGGTTAGAAGTCGATTGAGCTGGAGGAAGAAGAGGCGTTTGGGACCTGTTGGTGCATAGACTGATCCCACACACAGTGTTGAGTCCCCGATTTTCAGTTTGGTAAATATGTATCGGCCCTCGGGGTCAGTCCACGATTTGACGACCGTGAAAGGGAGGGTTTTGCGTAAGAGGATCGCCACCCCGCTTTTTCTTGGGACATTCTCCGTATCGGGTGAGGGTGGGGTGCAGCTAAACAGGACGGTTCCCACCCAGTCACGTCGTAGTCTATCAGATTCAAGACTGTCTAGGTGTGTCTCTTGTAATAAGGCGATGTCTGCCTGCTTAGAGTTAAGGTAGGATAGGACTTTCTTCCGTTTGATAAAGTGGGTAAGGCCGTTTACGTTCCATGATATCACCCTGAGGGGAACTACCGGTGCTCCCATCCGGTTGGGCATCCTCGTTTCCTGTGTCCGCCCACCCGGGGGTATGAGCTTGGGGGAGTGGGGTGGACTCTATGAACTGAAGAGGATGTCAGGGAGGGGGAAGAGGGGGGAAGGGTGGCGGGCGCGTTGGATACGAAGAGGAGTTGAAAAGAGAATAAAAAGGAGACAGTGAAGGAAGGAAGAAATAAAAAAAGAAGGTAAAGAAGGGAGACCGGGATACAAGTCCCGAAGTACACGAACTTTAACCGGCGGGTCTAAAACCTAGGCCGATTGAGCTTCGACGCCCGGCCAGCGGGCCCCACGCCGGAGGGGCGAGGGGGGCGGCGCCCACGAGGCACCCCAGACCTCCTCATGGATGCCTCCAATTATGTCCGGGGGCTGTAGTATGTGTTTGTGATCAGAGGATGGGGGGAGGAGGGGAGGTCGCATGTTGGCCGCGTCCCTGTGGGGGGGGGATAGGAGAAGCGCGAGGAAAGGACAGGGGCAGATGTTGTTGTTACTGAGGTCGCTTCCCCTTGGTTATTCTGAGGGGTTGCAGCATGTATATGCTCTGGGACTTGGCATCTGTGGTCTGTTCTGCTTTGCACCAGCGCCCATCATTATGTCACTATTGCGTTTGTTAGTAGACCGGGGTCTAGAGCTCAAAACCCAGTTCAGAATCATTTTCCCCCAACCCTGCCAGGGCAAGCCAGTAGTGTGCAAGGGTATTGCGTCAGTTCCCATATTTTCCAGAGGACATTATAGATCCTGATTCTAGATGGGAGAAGTGATGTGGGATATGGTAAGTGTTACCCGGCATGAAGGGGAGGGACGTTGAGAAACAAAAGTAATCGGGAGCCAACAAAAACTATCACACAATCCGAACAGTCTAAGCAGTCCGAGGCGGTTAAAGCCTTCTGGGGGGGGGGGTGGGGGGGGTGGTTCTCCGTGGTACAATGTCTGAAGAGTATACATTAAAATAGAGTACTCATCATTTCTCTGTGTCAGGACTCTTTCATCAAAGTTCCTATGTTTCCTGCAAAGTTTCTATGACAGTCTGTGGTTGTAGATATCGAGGGCTTATAGGAAAACTGTGTCCATGTTGGTTTCAGATAGTAGGCACCTAGGGTTTCAAAGGGTATCGGGACTTGTCTCTGTCCGGCAGCTGTGTGTGCATCGCCACCGCCTGTAGAACTTGGCCCCTGTCATCAAAACTTTTTGTTAATCTCTCCAGGTCTCTGCCCCTGGTTTTGGGGTCTGTAGTAGGTCTTCCGTCGGTGTCCAGAGCAATTTCCGATTGTCCCATTCCCCTAGTTTGGTTCTGTGTGTCTTGGGGGGATAGGGTTGTTGATTCCATGGGTTGTGTCCGATCATGCAACCCCTCTAGGAACGACTTCAGGTCCTCTGGGTCATAGAAGGTTCGTGACTCTCTGTTCTTAGTTATCCACATCCTGGCTGGCTCGAAGAGGCCGAATTTAACGATGGCGAAGGCGAGGGCGGAGGGAGAGAAAGGCTCTTCTACGATCTGCTGTTTCTTTGGAGAAGTCTGCTGAAAGGCGGATTTCGAGGGGACCGAGCCGGAGTGGACCTTGCCTTCGGGATAGCTGTAACAGTTGGCAGACCTGCCCGTGCCGGAGGAAGCAGGCTATGATTGGACGAGGACGATCTTTTCCGTTTTGTCTCTTGAGACCAAGTCTATGCGCTCTTTGAAATTCCAGAGAGGGGTCAAATGTTATGTCGGCTAGTTTGGGAAGCGTGTCTCGCAGGTAAGAGAGGATATCTGTACCCTCAATGCCTTCCGGAAATCCAAGGAAGCGGACGTTGTTTCTGTGGCTTCGGTCCTCAAGGTCGGTTAACTTGCTGCGAAGGTACAAGAGTTCCTGATCTCTGTCAGTCTGTAAGACCACTTGACTTTCCACAGCCGCTACTCGATGGTCCAGTCCGGAGATTTGTGACTGGAAGCCTGCTATTTCCAAGCGCATGGATCTCGTTTCCGCTGTTAATGCTGACATGGCAGTGTCCATACCTTCCAGTTTGCGGCCTACTGCCGATATCTCCTGCAGTATACGATCCATTGATGCTCCTTGAGTGTTGTCTGACATGGTGTCGTGTGAGTGGGGTGGAGAGTCTGCGGTAGCAGGATGTTTCTGTTGGCGCAGGGCTTCAGAGAAGAGCAGTTGGCGAGCGGGTTTACACCGTACTTTACCCGCCGTCTTGCCTCTGGGCATTGCAGGTTTCTCCCTGCAGGTGGGGATCCAAGGGGGTGCCTGTTCGTGTCTCAATGAGGGCGATCAGCGTGGGCAGCAGAGGAGAGAGGGTGGCGGAGGGGGGGGGCAAGGGGGGTTCAGGGTAGTTGATGAGTTCAGGCGAGTACCTCTCTAAGTGGCCTCCTGGGAGGGCTGTCGTTGGCGTACATATACGAGGGGAAGGATCTCGGTGTTGGCTCTATAGCATTCAGTGTCCCGCAGTGCTGTTCTGTGGAGAGAGGAGTTGTTTTTTTTTTTAGCCGAGGTCCGATGTTATTCCTGGCCCTCTTTGCTCTCCATGCCTCGTTAGTTCTAGCTTTGTTGGAGGCTACAGTGGCTTTTCCCTTTTCCTGCTAGTGTGATATTGCTTCTTTTGTTGTTATGTTTGTGCTGTTCGTTTTCCTTTCTCTTTTTTTTTCTCCTCTTTTTTTTTTTTTTTTTTGTTCCTTACTCTTTGCCCCCTCTTGTGCTTGCCCCTCTTTTTATTAGGAAGTGTTTGCTCCTTTGCTCTTTGCCTTCTCCTCTTCCCGTCCTTTTCCTCCTCTCTCCGCTCGTTGTTATATTTCTCTCTCTCTCTCCTCACTCGCGGCCCCTCTCTCACTCATCTACCACCCTCATCTCCATATATCTCTCATACTCTCTGACTCACTGGCCCGGGCCCTCACCTCTCCATCCTCTCCGGGACCTCTGTCGTTCCTCAGGGGGCCTTCTCTGGAGCAGGTAAGGCTGGGGGGGTGGGGATAGCCGTCCTTTGCGCTCCGCTGGTGGTGAGGTCTCTTGTCGCCGGTCCCGTCACCCCCGGCAGAAGGGGGAAGGGTGGAGAGGCAAGTGGGAGGCGCGTCGTCAGCCTCGGGCCACCTCCTGTTGTTGTTCCGGGTCGTGATGTTGGTCGGCTCTGTTCTCCCCCTTCGGCAGCGATCGATCGGGAGGGAGGGAGGGGGCAGGCGGCGTCCTGGCCGGTTGCCGGCTCCGGGAGCCGCAGATGAGCCGCTGTCAAGGCGCAGGTAGGGACGGAGGGTGCGCTCCCCCACTTCGGGCTTCAGCGAGGGACGCGTCTCTCCGTGTCAGGGTGATTCCTCACTCGAGGCCATGGTTTAGAGGCCTCAAGCCTGCTCCCCTCGTTCCGCCCGGCGTCTCCGGGGAGGGCGCTCCCCCCGCGTCACAGATGTCAGCCGTTCATTGTCTCCAGCTCCTATGTCGGCCCCCGCTGTGCTCGGGGGTCCCTCGGAGCGCCCCCAGCGCCGCCGCCACCGCCGCGTGGCCTGCCGCCGTGCGGAGCTCGGCTCTCAGGCGGCCATCATGGATCGCGGCCAGACCACGCCCCGTCCCAATCCACTTCTTGTATATGAACCACGCTTCATTGCAGTCAGCCATAACTTTGAACTTTGACCCAGTCTTTCGCGACTAAGTGTCCACAGGTGGCATTTTGATCATTATGTGCTAGTTGTTAAAAACAAATTAAAATTCATACCTCAGATTCTACTGATTGGATATTTGTCGTTTGGGTGTCAAATAATTTATTAAAATGTACTGTATTTTTTTTTCTAAATTGGTTTGGGATTTTTCTTGTGATAAGTTTTCATTTAAGTAAAATACTTCATGCATTGTCTCTAAGTTATGTGTGACGGTTTTTTGTTCCAAGCTACCCAGGGTCAAGCAAAGTTAATTTAGTGCCTTTTTGCAGGTCATGCTGCAAGGGATTAAGACTGCTACTTGAAAAGGGCTCACACCCGCCTTAACCAATAACCCAATTTCTAACAGCAATTTTATGGTATCATCAATTCACACTGTTTTCCATCAATTTTTGCACCATGACCTCTTGCTTTCATATTGTGGACTATAAAAAATTGATTGATTTGGCTAAAACGCTGGGTCAGAAGTCACTATTTGTTGCAGTGTTGGTAAAAAGAATCCCATAGTATCTTTGATGAAAGATATTTTCATTCACTTGTTGTCACAGAGGCAAGAAGTATATTTTGTTGCTGATTCTGTTCTCCCTAAGTGGAGATGTATTTCGATGTAGCTACCAAGCAAAGCTCGCTCACTTCACTTCACTGGCCTGTACATCATAGGCAAGCTGCAGCATAGATTTTCTTTTCAGTCTTCTTCCTTCATCTTACAGTTCCCATCTTCCATAATAAGCAGCCACAACTTTGCTAGTGCAAAATGTATTTGGTAATGTTGTTGTCAGCCAGACGAGACAGTATGTGACTGAAATGTAATATAAAATTAAACTATTATGTACAACCACAACTTTTCGATATTCTAATATGTTGTAATAGACAGGTACATTTC
Organism: Pleurodeles waltl; assembly: GCF_031143425.1. Classification (NCBI taxonomy): domain Eukaryota; kingdom Metazoa; phylum Chordata; class Amphibia; order Caudata; family Salamandridae; genus Pleurodeles; species Pleurodeles waltl. The sequence continues at coordinate 928,053,607 of NC_090449.1, forward strand.
CGTACTCACACATTTAGACATTGTGCTCACTTTTCAGGTCCCTGGCTCAACAGGACATTACCCACTTGTCTTGGTGATAAGCCTTTAAAAGAGAAACCTCACAGAGCGTTTTTAACATTAGGAAAAATATCACTGCACAAAGGGTTGCACAATATTAATTCCAGACACTGACAGATCTCTGTTAAATGTGGTCTGGTTCATTATGTAAAATTCAGGAGTACACTCAACGATTTCGCTAAGTTCCCTAAAATGGGAGTTTCAATTCAAATCCAAAAACTACAAATATCCCAACAGTCAGAGCATGTACTCAAGGATTGAGTGGAATAAAACATTTTTAAACAAGCATTTGCAATGCAATGGGTCTCCCGTTTGCTCGAAGTAGAGCTATAAACGTTGTAAATTACTAACTTGACTTTTCTTGCCACTCAAACTGCAAATAAAAAGTAAAATAATTGACATAAGCGAGCCGATTCAAAGCATCGTCATGAGTGCAAAGAGAGAGTCAAAAGGAAAAACAAGTTTGCTCGCAGTCAAAGTTATCAGCAAAAGTGCAATTATCCATGTAACAGGGTCGATGGCCAAGGCAGTAACAAAACCTCCCTAAGGAGGGACAAACGTAAAGCAGTTACAAACAAAAACAGAATGATAGTGATGGGCGTGCAGTGGGCGTGGTTAAAAGCCATATACATACAAACATGTCGGAAAAGCTGCACTTGTGCGCTGCTATGCTTAACCTAAAAATGAGTCAAAAAGTATATAAAGTAAAAAAAATGATTTAAATTCGGTGTTACTGCAAAAATAACCTTTTATTACAAGAAAAACAGTCACAGGAGAGGAACGTAGGTGAGAAGGACAAAGTAATGGGAAGGTGCAGAGGATACAGTAGCAGGATACGCAGGAAAGAGGTGGCTTTAGAAAGGATACAGGGAGGATGCTGATGGTTGGATATAGTCGGTAGAAAGGGAGGGAGTTAACAAAAAATTAACTTTAGAAGAATCAGAATCAAAATAAGGCGGTACAGGAATAGCTCAAAAAGCAGCCAGTGAGCAGGAAATGTCACTTCCTTTGAATACGTAATATTTAGTAGGAATTTTTACGTTAGGATTCACGTTAAGAACATACTTGTCAAGACGAAGATTAGGAAAATGAAATTGTACCATGAATAAATTGTAACAGGTCTTAAACAATCTAGGTACTGGCCTATTTACAACATTCCCCGCCCCCAACGAATGAGAGTGAATTTCAGGAAGTTTTAGAAGATGAAGGGAGATAGTAGATTCCCAGATTAATACTTATTTCTACTTTCGGGCAAGTTGACATTAAAAGAGAAACTGGGACGTTTAGGCATGTGATCGTTGGCAGCCAGTTTTGTCAAGCTCTATGCATGAAATAGATTAAAACAAGTGCCCCATGTGTACTATGAAAAGATGTAAACTAGCGAGACTGTCAAGACACAATTTGGTAAACAAGCGCTTTATAAAACTTTAGTAACATTTAATAGCAAATTGGGCCTGGAGGTGGCGTGAGATACTTAGCAGACTGCTCAACCGACAAAAAAAAAATAATCCCTTCAGTGATCTTTGTCCATTGCAACCTTGGGTGATGCTCTGAGGAAACCAACCAGTGACTGTCGGCCAAGGTACGTATCGTTCAGTGTTGGAAACATGCATTTCAGAATACTAGCCCAGTATGTCAAAACTCACGCTTGAGACAATGCCCCTTCATTGCAATCAAGAAAATTGTGTGGAACAATGAATCAGTGGAAAAACGCCACAATCAAAGCAGTATTCAAGTTTCTAATATCTATATCCTGTGTCTCAGGTGGTCATCTGTGTTCACAATATAGTTAGAAAATGTCATATAAACATATAACCAAAGGTAAATCTAAGAGTTATCTTCCAAGAACGAGGATGCCTTTGGCAGGGCTGATTGTGAAACCCAACATCAGTCCTGGCAAAAATGAATAAAACACCCACACACTGCAGGAGGCTCCCACTAGAACTGGCACACATGGGCATGCTTTGGTCATGGCAGGCCATCTTGCTCGGAAACGAATCCTGGTCATGCAGCCCACCGGGAAAATGTGAATGTGGCACAATGGCCAATCCAACTTTGGCCTTTGTTTGTATTATGGGAAACTATTCACAGCTTGATATGCGCTATTTCCATTGTTAGGCTCTATGATTATCGTGTGATTTGCTTTGTTTGTGACAGAGGCCAAATAAACTTTGATGAAATCACTTTCCTCAGCAATGTCTCTTTTGTCTTTGCAATTTGCTGACAATAAATTGTTGATCGGAAAACATGTTATTGTTTTTTTTTTTCCTTTTTGTCTGTGCGGTTTCCACTTTTTACTGCAAAGGAAGGAGCTAATCAATGAACTCTGCAGAGTTATGCCTTGTGCTGAAATAGTAAATTGTCAACAGAGCATTTGTTACATAATAGACCTTGCCTAAAGCAGAATGCATTTCTGCATTTACAATAAATGTATTTTTTATTAATTTAATTTAACCCCTTATCGACAAATAATTAGGATGACTCCTTAATCTAAAACAGTAATAAAAATCGACGGAGGGAAAATAAATCCTTGCTTAAATGTTCTTCAATCTGATGTTCAGTTATCGCTGTTCAGCTTCTCACTCCCGCAACTGTTGGATTCTACTAAGAAACCCCATCAAATAAAGCCCAGCTAAATGTCGACGGCACTCCTAGTATAATGCAATGCAACATATTATTGTATTTAAGTTTTAATCGGTGGTGTTCTGTCCAAGAAATACCAGGTTCATTTTGTAAAAACTAAGGGACATGCGGTATTTACTTATATTCACGTATCCCACTCTAATGCCGGTGTTAGCGCGCTTTACTTCTACATCTGCTAGTGAAGAATTGAACAGGTCTGGAAGTTGCAAGGTCAATTGTATGCTTTTATATAAGTCTAGAAAAAAATACTGTAGAATTTGCATTGTGGGCGAGGGCTGGTATACGTTTCAAATAGGGGCAATTTAGAACTTTGAAATACACGCGGCACACATATTTTGAACGATATGGAAGACTGCCTTGATTTGAGCTTCCTGTAGGCAGTTTGTTTTAATTACAGGGACATCTGCAGTAAAAGCTGTCCCAGGAGGCAATAAAACAGCTCTACAGGCAGCCAGAAAACGGCCCACACGCTGCCTTGCCTGTCGGACTCTGCCTGATTGTCCTACAGGCCAGTCCGACCCAAGGCCCTAAATAACTAAAGCATCCGCCTCCTCTGAAGGTCCTTTGTATCTTAGTCTAGCTACAAAAGGAAGAGTTGGGCTTTTAGTAATTTCCTAAGGGATAGGCAGTGGGTTGGGTTTGTCCGATGCATTTTCCAAAGTCACCATTATGTTCAGAAAACAAGTGCCTGTCACTTAGCATTGCTTTCCTGAAAACGATTGCTTTTTGTGCCTGCTAGTCTCTCAAACCCACTAATGTGTGTTCGCTCATTTATGCTGATACACTAATGAATTACTACATAGATTACTGGGTGGCTTTATTCCCACCCATGGTCAAATATACTCGTTTCAGGCGCTTGCCATTTCTGAATGAAGCATTAATCTTATATTGTTCCAACGTACATCTAGTAGCAGCAGTGTACGTCGAGAGTAATGTGGGTCACTTATGCTAGCATCTGAAATCTAATTGGTCATTCCCATTCCAATGTTGGGAAAGAGCGCTGGTTTTCTTTAGAGAGTTTTTCCTTCACTTTTTCATCCACACTCTACCTATGTATGCCCTGGCCATTCAAGGACGAATTGTTTGGCTCCGTTCAACATGAAAAACTTATTTTTAACCCTATTTATTTTAATTGTCTAATTATGTATGTAGTATCTTTTTCAAGGCAGTACATCTGGTGGGACTACCACAATACCCATGGCACTATCTATTTTTTTTACATTTTCGTCCCTTGAGGGGGATCCATCTGTGTCCTCCCCACAAGTCAGGTTGTCCATACCATGTTCCCTTATATGTTTTTTAATACAATTTCAGGACACAGTAACCAAGTCTCTGATTCCTGTAATGTCAACTGCAACATTTTTCTCTGGGTTGTGGCAAGCCATTGAGATCTTTTGATACTACTGGATCGATCCTGGTGCAGCAGAACTGAAAAGGTCAATGGATGTAAAAGCTCATTTGACTAATGAGAGGCTCCTGCTTTTTAAAAAACAACTGCACTACCAATGGACTCTCCTGGGGCCAAGCGTCTATAACATAATAAGCCCTTCATTAATACTCTAAACCCCTCTTTAAAACTCAATGTTCTCGAAAACAGGTGAACTAATTAACACCAAATTAAAAAAGCACTCTTTCTGAGAAAAGTTCTAACATTTTTCCAAATTTGGTGCAATTTTGTTCAGCTGTTTTTTCTGTTTAGGAGAGCAAAATGTCTCACATGAATTAAAATGGGCCTTTGGTGTTTTGGAACCCCCTCTTTTTCAAGTTGCTGCTTGACAGATCAGCTCAAAACTTCCTATGAAGGAGCCGAGGTGGATGTACTTTTTTCCTATGGAAACTCTGACCTAACTCCACACACACACACACACACACACACACACACACACACAAAGTATGTAAACATGAGGTTTCCACCAGAATGTACGGCACCCGTGCTAGGAATGTGTGGGATTAGTTTATTGAAAAGTATTCACTTAAAAAGCCTAAGAAATTCACACAGTAAACCACAGTTAAAATTGTTAAGGGTATGAATTACAACAAAATAATTCCCTGAAATTCACAAGTCATGGTTAGGAGCACAATCCATAACTCACACAGCAGAAACCAAAGTATAATTTGTACACTAAGGGGGTGATTCTGACCCCGGCGGTTCACTACCGCCGGGGCCAGGGTCGGCGGGAGCACCGCCAACAGGCTGGCGGTGCCCCGCAGGGCATTCTGACCGCAGCGGTTTGGCCGCGGTCAGAAAGGGAAAACCGGCGGTCTCCCGCCGGTTTTCCGCTGCCCTGGGAATCCCCTGCGCCGCCATGGGGGATTCTGACAGCCCATACCGCCATCCTGTTCCTGGCGGTTCTCCCGCCAGGAACAGGATGGCGGTATGGGTTGTCGTGGGGCCCCTGGGGGCCCCTGCAGTGCCCATGCCAATGGCATGGGCACTGCAGGGGCCCCCGTAAGAGGGCCCCACATTGTATTTCAGTGTCTGCATTGCAGACACTGAAATACGCGACGGGTGTCACTGCACCCGTCGCACCTTCCCACTCCGCCGGCTCAATTCTGAGCCGGCGTCCTCGTGGGAAGGCTCTTTTGCACTGGGCTGGCGGGCGGCCTTTTGGCGGTCGCCCGCCAGCCCAGGGCAAAAGCCAGAATCACCGCAGCGGTCTTATGACCGCGGAGCGGTGTTCTGGAGGGGGGAACTCTGAATGACCCCCTAAATGCCTTTGACCTTCCCCTCTGCCCAACCCTCTGTGGGTGGCATATTCAGTAAGGGTTGGCTGAGCGTCCTGTCCTCTGTCCAGGTCCAGAGCTCAGCATTCTGTGGGCAGCCGCTACAGCAGATGGCCATGTGTACTGGAGCTGCCTATGGGACCTGACCTATAGGCTTTAGGCTGCATGGAGAGGGGTTGGGCACAGGGCCTGGCATTTTGCTAGTACTCACTATAGTTGATCAACGCCCATGGTGCACACCCTTTAGCCATGGAAAATGGGGGCTTACCACATGGCCTGGCTTACAGACAGGCTCTGCACACACTGGAACCCCCATTGTTCATGTCCCTTGGCCATGTTCAGTAGGGGATGGTCTTAGGCTTTGGTGAAGCTATGAAGCCAACTCTCTGCAAGTGGCCTTCAGCCATGTGCAGCAGGGGGTTGCACCCAACACACTACAGGCTTCCAACCCCTGTGCTCACAGCCTTCAGCCGTGTGCAGCAATGCTGGCTGCAGGGTGTTGTCTTTGGCCACTAAACTCTATACAGTCCAGACCCGCAGTGTGCGGCCTTCATCTATGCACAATGCATGTTACTATGGGGCCTACAGTCAACACTTTACAGGCAGCCAACACATGCTGCACACAGCCTTTGGCGTCTGTAGCAGGGCTGACTGCACGCCCTTGCCCCTGAGCAGTCCCTGCATCCAACTCTTCTGGGCAGCCAGCTTCCACTTTCCACAGCCTTTGGTGTCTGTAGCAGGGCTGACTGCAGGATCTTCCTACCAAACAATGCCTGTACTGAACACTTCCCGGCAGTCAACTTCCGCTATGCACAGCTCTTGGCGTGGGCAGCAGGGGTTGACTGCATACTCTGGCCTCTGGCCAGGTCTGCCCCATCTCTCTGTGGGTGGCCAGCTCTACCTGCTGTGCACAGCAGGATTGGTCGCAGGGCCTGACCTCTGGCCTTATCCAATGAGGCTCTGCTTATTTAATTTTTGTATGAATATGAATGAGAAATGTAAGCTTAGACCAAGGAATTAACTATGAATTGGACAAAGACAGGCAAGTGATATATCATACACCAATATAATACACCTACAGTACACTGTCCACATAAGTGTACTACATAAATTCACTTAGATACTAAATGCCCGCTGCGGCATTTTCTGCAGTTCCTGTAAAGAGATGTGGACAATATATTCAATTAACCATTTCAACTAGAACCCTTAATAAATTGGAATTTTATAGAAAGGAGTACAAGGCAGGCAGATAAAGGGAAAGACAGCGGCAAAGAAAAAAATTATGAGGGGTGGAGCCAAATGTTCTGCACAGTGGAGGTTGGGTTTGGGACTAGCCACATGCAAGGTCCTGCAGCCAAACCCAGCTGTGCATTGCCAAAGGCTGTTTGCAGCTAAGCTTGACTGCCTTTAGTGGGTTGTGCATAGGGCCCTGCCACAGGCCAGGTCAGGTGGCCAATACCAGGTTCACAAAGCCAAAAGAGAAGCACAACTGGGGCTGGCCACTTTCAGTCAATTGGACACAGGGTAAATCTCTTGAATGGGAAATAGCACTACTTAATTTCCTTGTCACATCACCAATTGGCAGGTCTCACAAATTGATCTAGTGTGAGGAGGATACATCCTCTGAAGACAAAACTCTCAGTCCCCCACACTTTTATTGGCACCGCATTATAGAAAAATTCAAATTAATTGAAAAATCATAGTCAAAAACTGAGTTATGTTCCTGTTCACACATGCAAAACTCCTGAGGTTCGCCAGATATGCTGTGCAATACACATAACCCACACAATGGCTCATGTCACCCACCATGCACAAATCAGCCATATGCAAATGGCATTGGAAAAAGTATCAAAGAGTTAAACATGGTGAGCGATGCACGATGTCGCAATCAATCAATCAATCAAATATTTATATAGTGTGGCAAGTCACCTTTGACGGTCTTGAGGCACTGGAGCTGTATGCTGCTGCATGGAGGTATAACCTTTCAAACATCCAGCTCTTTGGTTCAATTCTGAATTGCTAGAGTGACGGTGCAGTCCTGAGGTGCAGGGGGAGGATGTTTCAAGCCTTGGCTGGCAGATACGAGAAGGAGCGTCCTCCCCTGTTGGCTCAACAGAACCATGTGGTGTCTGAGAGGGAGAACGAAGCTGATCAGAGGTGTCTGGTCAGTTGATGCAAGGTCAGGCATTTGCTGATGTATGCTGGTCCTTCGCTGTGCAGGGCCCTGTAGGTGTGGGTCAGCATCTTGAACTGGCATCTCTTCTGAATTGAAGCCAGTGTAGTTTATTGAGATGGGGGTGATATGGGCCCTTCTGAGGAGGTCCAGTATGAGTCTTGCTGCTGAGTTCTGTATTGGCTGGAGTCGCTTCAAGAGGCATGTAGTGATTCCTACATAGAGCATGTTTCCGTAGTCCAGTCTGCTAGTGTAGAGGGCGTGCATGACAATCCTTCTGGTGTTTGCTGGGAGCCACCTGAAGAACTTCCGGATTCATGCAAAGGGTGTGAATGCAGGTGGATCAGACTCTGTGAACTTGTTGCTTCATGGAACGCTTGTTATCAAGGATGATGCTGAGGTTGCGGACGTGGTCTGTTTTGAGCTGTGCGGGTCACCGTGTGCCAGTCGATGGCGAGGTGTTGTTCCTAAAGATGAGGACTTCCATTTTTTCGGCATTGAATTTGAGACAGTTGTCCTTCATCCTGTCCACTACATTCATCATGCATCTGTGGAAGTTAGCTTTTGTGGTGGTGGGATCTTCCAACAGTGAGAGGATGAGCTATGTGTCATCCAAGTAGGAGATGATGTTGAGTTTGTGTGATCTGGCAGTGATGCCAAGGGGATCATGGAGAGGGTTTGGCAGAGGGACGATCCTTGAGGTACTCAACAGATAATCATCTTTGGCTCTAAGGTGAATGTTGGGAGACAGATTCTTTCGGTTCTGCCAGTGCGGTATGAGGCAATCCATTGGAGGGTTTTTCCTTGAATTCCAATGTGGTGGAGCCTGTTGATCAGGATGCGGTGGGAGACAGTGTCAGACGGGTTTGACGGGTTCATAACGATGAGGGCTGCTGTTTCCCCACATCTAGGAGGGCTCTGATGTCATCTGTGGCTGAAATTCGGGCTGTCTCTGTGTTGTGGTTAGCTCAAAATCCCGATTGGGACGGGTCCAGGAGGTTCTGGACTTCTAAATGTTGGGTGAATTGCTGCTTGACTGGCTTCTCTGGGACCTTTGCTGGATAGGAGAGCTGAGAGATAGGCCTGTAATTCTTCAATTCGGCTGGGTTGGTGGATGCTTTTTTCAGGAAGGGCCTCATTAGAAGTGTGTTTCCAGACCTCCGGGGAGGAGGCCGTGGTAATGGAGATTTTCAGGACCTCCCTGAGCTCACAGCCAATTGTGTTGCTTCCCAGGTTGAAGACGTGGTGGGGGTAAGGGTCCGTGGGTGCTCCCAAGTGCACTGAGTTTATGATGGAGGTAGTGTCTTACGTGGTGAGGAGTTCCCAGTGGGTGAGAAGGTGTTTGGGTCGGTGCACAAGAGGTCTCAAACAGCAGCCTTCACTGCCTAGGGCCCTCCTGAATGTGTCCATCTTGGAAGGGCTAAGCAGGGTCGGGCCTGCTTAGCGCTTCCGAGAAAGGTGCATTCAGGAGAACTCTGCAGGGCACGGGACTCCGGCTTCAATTAATTCCATGGGTTTTTTTTCAACTCTGCGGAATTCCACAATGCTGGACTCCCTTCACTCCGCCCAGGGGTATCAATGAGATGGAAGTTGAGGTCCCCTAGGAATATGGAGTGATCAGAGTCGATTGCTTGTGGGGCAATGTTTTTCTGGGATGGTGTTGCAGAAGCTGAGGCATGGTCCATGTGGTCTGTAGGCAAGGGTGCCTTTGGTGGTGCTTTTTCCATCTGTGTGGAGTTGGAAATTGATGTATTTGATTACCAGTGTCGGGTTGTGAGAGGATGTTGTGCACCTGATGGTGTCCCTGTAGATGATGATGATTCCACCTATGGGCTTGTTGGTATGGTCCCAGTGTGTTATCTGGTAACCTTCGGGGATGGCGGTGGCGATGTCTGGGGCGAAGGTGGGGTTTAGTCAGGTTTCTCTGTGGAAGATGATGTCCGGGGTGAGGGAGGAGATTGTGTCCCAGACATCAGTGGCATGTTTAACTAGTGAATGTGCGTTGAGTAGGATGCACTGGAGATGTGTCATTGTGGTCTTGGTTGATGTGTAGGATGCAGCCACATTTGCAGAGTTGCTGGTGTTGCTGGTTTTTTCGGTGCTGAAGGTGAGGCGGCAATGTGTGTGGCAGAGGTAGTTGTTGGTGCCTACGGGGCCAGGGCTCAGAGGTCAGCAGCAGTGTATCTTTATTGGGAGGAAGAGCCAAGGGTCCTGGCACTTGGCGCAGGGCACCAGCGGCACACAACCTGTGTACGTCTGCTGCGCCACCGCACTGTGGCCTCCATTAAGTAGGTCCTGAAACATGGGATGGATGCTGGGAGGAGGTGGGCGGGGCTAGGTGGGAGTGGCAATGAGAAAAAAACAATGAACAGTAAAAGAAAAACGGAGAAAGCAGTGAGTAAAACGGGGGGAAAGGAAGAAGAAAGCAGTGAAAACAGGGCCGAAAGCAAGAGAAAGCATTCAGAAAAACAGGGGGAGAGGAGGAGAAAGCAGTAAAAGTGAGGCAAAAAGAAGGAGGAATCACTCAGAAAAATTGGAGGAATGGGAGGAGAAAGCAGTGAAAGCGAGGCAGAAAGCAGGAAAGAGTGATGCAGCAGCAGGGGAGAGAGTTAGCCTTTGACCTGGCAAACATGGTCTCCACTGCATTCCATAAATTGTGAATGTCAGTGGATCTGCATGCTTGACTAAGAACCATAACGCAGTTTATAATTGTTATTTCAGTGAACTTAGCAAGGAAAGTGAGCAAGAGGTTGTGACCCCCTTCATTTACTTCGACCTTCCTAGAAATTTTAACCTCAGAGATCCCCTTATTTGCACACAGTGTTCTTCACTTTGAACTCGTGTTCTCTTCCTCATGCCACAGACGAACTGCTCCCTTAGGCCGTGCCACCAACTTTTCCCTTGCTGATTGTCATAGTGGAATGAAAGTAACTGGTGCAACGCTTCAAGAAGATGTCTGTAGGATAACAGTCCAGCAAAACGTGTCTGCAGTAAAGATGAGCTCACAATAACATCTTTTAACAGAGACTGTGCGTTCTTCCTTGCAGAGTCAAGAGTTAGGAATAAACAATAACTGATCCTACATTCTGGCACAGTTAAAAAACAAGGAGTCTGCAGAATGGGGTAGGTTGTAAAACCTCAAATAAAACGTCATCACACTATTCTAGGAGGGGAATTCATTCGTATTTTCCAAAACATACGCACTATGCTCAGAAGATGTTTTGTACACACTTGATGTCACTGGTTTTCGTATGACAGGTGTGAGTCCAGTGGGAACAAAGGTACAGTTCGTTTCCTGGCAGCTAGATTGATGTTCTTTTTTAGCTGGTGCTACGGGTGGTGATCCAGGACAGCACCTGTCTTTTGTTGAAGGTCACTTTCCTAATATCCTGAAATCTGATTTTCTCCCTTTTTAGCATACATGCAAAATAGTCACGAACTGCTGATTCTGAACAGAGTTAAAGAATGAAGTGTAACTGGGCTTGGGAAGGTTTTTAATTCTGTTTTATCAAATTAAAGCTTTTCATTGTATTTGTAGCTGCTGTCAGCATGTTCCTCAAGGAACAATGCGGTAAGGCATCTGTAAAATCACTCGTTTTGCAAAGAAAGAGAACTAGAATACATATCATCTAAACCTTCAGCATATGTCAAGTACCATATGCTCCAAAAGCAAACAATATGTGAGAAGCAAACATGCTTGGCTTGCAAGACGCTTCAGTAATGTCTCCCGAATCCTTCCTTTTTTTTGTATCTTACTTTGTGAGATATGTTGAAAAGGCATTGATTCGACCTAAAGTATCCGAGTACTTAGGTCTAAAGAGAGTATTTAAAGAGTACTAATGTATCCAAAGTTTCTGAGAACCTTCACAGCAAACAAATGTACCTATTACACTATGGGCCAGATTTAAGAAAAGTGGTGCTACATTACCTATCTTGCGCCCCCTACTGTCACCATGTGTGCACATTACTTAATATACGGCACACCATGGCGCCGGGTAGGGACAATAGCATCAAATGTTTGACACTATTCATGCAGAGTACATAGGGGCCCACTGAAAACAATGGTATGCCCCCTTTTAAAGCCTGCTCTCTGCAGGCGTTAAAAATAGCAGCTAAAATGGCGCAGTGGGGTCTTTTCGATTCCACTATGCCATTTTTTGCTGTCTCCCTAACAGGGGAAAGCCCCCCTTGCATACATTATGCTTGGCGCAGGCAGAAGGTAGCTCAAGGGGTTACAAAGTGGCACAATGGAAGCATTGCGTGACTTTGTAAATCTGGTGCAGTGATTTTCACCTGGTTGGGCAAAATTAGCGTCATAAAAAATTACGCTAATATGGCGCAAGGAGGTACTAGGCCCTCCTAAATCTGGGCCTATAATTTTAAAATTTATGTAGTTTATTCAGTTTAAAATACAATTAAACATCACCCATAGGATACAATAACATCCATTTAAAACACAAAAGTAAAGCTGAGTGCTTATTACAACATGTACAACAGCACACATATGTATCCACAGCACCATTACAAATTTAGAAGTTAAAAACTTAGGGCCTGAGTTAGAGTTTGGTGGGCAGGTTACCCCGTCACAAATGTGATGGATATTCCATTTGCCATAATACGATTCCCATAGGATAAAATGGGATTGTAATACGGCAGGCAAGATATCCATCACTTTTGTGACAGAGTAATCCTATCCGCCAAACTCTAAATCAGGCCCTTAATTGCAAAGGAAAAATTAGATGTACCAGGTGATTAATGCATTGCGTTAGCCTCCCTTACAGCGCTAACAGTAAAGAGCCTGAGCAGTGTGGAAAAGCCATTTGTTGACATATGGGGCAAAATTAGACAAACGGTGAAGGCTTTTTTGGGAATGCATTCTGCTTTCACAGAAAAAACTCCTCAATGAGATATAACACTGCTTCATTTCCTTTTCACATCAACGATTGGCACTTCTCCTTATCTAAAACTAACATGAAGTGATCGAGTACAAATAAGATACATACTGTCAAAAAAAGTCTCACAGGGCCTAACCCATTTAGTGGTCCTCCTCCTCTCTCCGCAGCAACATGCTTATGCCTGCCTACAGGGTTCAACAGGCATCATTGACTGCCAGTATTAGCTGCATCAGTACCGCCTTCTATGGCGGTCTCACCAGAGAACTACTGATCATGAAGGATAGCGTTGGGCACTTCAGCCCTGTGACTCTCGCCTTCTGGCAACTCTGACTACCCATTCCCCGGCTAACTCAGAAAAGTGCATATTAAGCAATTGAAGGCAGGCACAGGAGGAGGAGGAGGTCTTAATAACTGATTGATCAAATTTAATGGAATGAACTGACATGATGGTCACAAAGAAATCAAACAATGTCTTGTAGGCTAAAGGGACCAATAATAGGGATACTACAAGCATTTCTGCACAGGATTCACAGGAACATATATACAATGAAAGAAACGGTTCAATAAAAATATCAGATGGCATTGCAAAGAGTGTGCATAGGTTACGGCACCCTCATATAGATGCTCTGAATAAGGCTAGTCACAACTTCTCAGGAAAACACTTGCTGCGTTATAACTATGACATTGAGACTGATATCATCACAAATGCTACAAACAGCACAGAAACACCACAGATTCAACTACTGGTAAAAAGAGAGAATCGCTAATACCTAGCATTTAGGTGTGCCTTCAATGTTCTGATAAACTTAATTCTATACTAAAAAATTCAGACAAGGTTGTGTCAACAGATATGTTTCAAATAGATCTTCTTCCAGCATACAAGTTTGAAACAATGTTTGACATCTTAAAACAGATAAATAGACTTAGGATCTTACACCATTTTAATGACCTTTGATGACGCAGAAAAAGAAAGACTAACAAATATTCATATATCATGTAACAAAATCGTATAAGGTAGTGTGATTTTAGCAAAGAAAAATAATGTACGTGGGAAATTGTGCCCACGAGGTAGTTCGCCATTATTATAAACGAGCCTAATTAATCATGAAGAATTGACAAATGTAGTAATCCGTCATAATTGCAAATGTATTCTATGAATCTTTTGTTGAAACTGTTTCATGCTTAGCTTAAATTTAGCAGAGGCTTTGGCCTAGTTGCCTGGTCTCAAATTTAACTGCGTGGTGTTCACTTGTATTAACAAAGACAAATTGTTTTACTTTAAGGTTGTATTTTTCCAGTACAGATGACTAATACACTTATCTCAAGGTTTCGTGCTAGGCTAGCTTCATCCCCTTTGAAGCAAGGTCAGCTTCTGCAGGTGCAGACAATAAAAGCACTGATATAGAATTAATTGGCAAACTTTGTTGCAACTTGTGTTCCAAGGCCCCAAGGACACCTTATGCATAGATGAGTACTAGGAGAAAGACACTATTCATTGGTCAAAAGGAAGCCACCCTATGAACCCTCCAATGAAAGACCCTGAAGAATTTGGAACATTTCTTACTTAAACCCACCAGACAAAGAGAAGTCAGCCATTTTCTTTGATGCCATTTTGAAGCCTGATTCAAGAAGCCATTTTTAAATGACATTTTGATGCCCTTTCTCTGTCGCAGAGAAAGAGACTTTAAGAATTCTCACCCTAGAGACTTTAACTTTAATTTTGCCCCGTCTTGTCCATGCAGTAACTTTTGCCCCATTCTTCTTGCTGCTGCAAGGAAACTTGCTTTAACTTTGCCCCTTTGAAATCCGCCCTATGCTGATAGAACCGGTACCTGAAGGACGAAGAATTTTCCTTGAATGCTGATTGTATTTGGTAAATATGAAAGGATAATTGTATTATGCATTGTGTTTTCCTTGTTAGGTACCAACTGCTCATTTTGACAGGGCCCAAGCTAGAAGTTTTCTAAATTTGTGTTGACTAAATTTGTTTTGCATGAAGCCCCACATGCCAATGCTAATTAGAGGTTAGTTGAGGTATTCACTTGATGCACCATGCTAAATTGAAATCTTGCTATGCTGACCGATGTAGGAAATTAGTCAAATTCAGCTGCTTGTATTAGTGATTTGCATTGCTATAACTGAATGCATTATAATCAAGATTTTGCGTAGATTGCGTTTCTTCCGTCGCTATGGACAGCTAGTAATGTTCGTATACGTATATCATTTGATTTTGAGACTTATATATATTGTGTTAGCTTTGTTAATATAGGGAAATAAACTCATTAACTTTTAATAAACTGGTGTGGTTATTCATGACTGAAAGGTCATGGTGTGTCAAAATACTGATTGTTATTGGTTTCTGATGTGTTGTTTGATCTATTAATTGAGTATTGGATATTGATTATAATGGTTATTGATTATTGATTCAAGTGATCTGACTATTCTTGGATGAGGAGAACCCAACTCGGTTAAAAGGTTCACCGACCTCCAGCGTGTCCAAGTACAAGTAATTTATAAAGACTGGACGCGCTATCACCTTCCACTTATAAAGACAGGGGACCTACTAAGCACTTGCTTCCAGTTGATAATCAATCACAGAAGGAGTTCTCTTGAACGAGAGTGACCACACAAAGTCATTACAGAAAATATGAATCAAATATACAATATTATTAGCATGGGGAATTATCATAAAACTGGTTCTCAATATGAAATATCCTCACTTTAAAAAAATGAGTTTAATAATTGCTATGGGGAAATGGGGAAGCCCCCTTGACTTGCATGTCAGAATTTAAGTGCACTCAAACCACAATGAGGCAGAGTTGTATGAAGATCCCCCCTACCCCCCATATCTCATATGGGAGACAGAAAAGTGGTACGACTAAGCTACTTCTTCATTGCTGAAAAGAAAGCTTATTTAGCATTTTAATTACCCCTGTGCTACACGCCTGAATGGCCTCCCAGTGGCAGTCATGAAGGAGAATCCATCCAAATGGTGCCCCTGATTAACTGTGATAATTAATTCAGTGATCAGTTCAGGCTGTGCTTTCCCATTTTGGATGTGTTCCATTATCCAGCCTATTTACAATAAAGGCCCAAGAGACTCTCCACATAGTTATTGACTGAAAGAATTGTTGGATGTAGAAGAGCAAATCTTTGCAAAACACGTGTTGTATCTTCTACAAAAATGGCAGAAAAATCAAATAGAGCATTGTAATAATTGGGTTGTTAGTTCAGAGGGATGGTAACCCCACTCAGGCAACAACCACAATTCCTGTCAAGGAGAGCCACTAAGGTTGCTAAATTAACCTACACCTTACACTCTGGTAGCTTGGCACACAACACTCAAGCTTAACTTAGAAGCAATGTGTAAACTATTTATGCAGCACAAAAACAACAATAAAGTGAAAGCACAATACAAGAAAAGTCCCTAGCCAAGTTAAGGAAATAAAGTAATCTTTAATAAATAAAATTATACCAGTATGACACAAGTCCAATTAGTAGAACCAGAATGATTGATTTTTAAAGTTGTAAGTAAAAATAGCACCAAGAAGAAGAAAGAGGCAACTGTAGTTATCTGGTTGTGCTGGATTGGGACAAAGTCACTAGTTCAGGCCAACTACAATGGTGTGTGGGATTGGTAGATGACCTAGTTTGGCCTCTGAGAATTCTAAATTTTTGTCCCTGGTGCTGTGAAGTGTTGTGTCCTTCTGCACGTGTTCCAATGAAGCCGCAGATTAGTAGCTTCAAGGTGCTGCATCACACTGAGCTGGTAACAGTGAATCTGCTGATCGGAAGCTGTGAGATGCTGCGGTGTAAGGTCCTGAGTTCAATCAATCAATCAGCAGACTTGTAGAGCGCGACTAGTCACCCGCTACGTCTCAAGGCATGCGGGGGCAGCAAGTGAACAGTGGGGATCAGTCAAAGAGCCAGGTTATGAGGTCTTTTATGAATTGCAATAGAGTGGGCGATCTTCATGAGGTGGGTGGGAAGGGTTTCAGGTCTTGGTGGCATTGTGTGAAAAGGATCTCCCTCCAGCTGTGGTCATCCGGACGCGTGGGATGGCGGCGAGGACGAGGTCGGCATGTAGAAGTGGAGTCTGCGGTTGAGGTATTCTGGTCTGGCATTGTGAAGGGCTTTGTAGGCATGTGTGAGAAGATTGAATGTTATTCTCTTGTCTATTGGGAGCCAGTGCAGGTCTCTTGGAGATGAGATGATTATCTGTGTGTCGCCGCATATGAGACGATGTTGAGAGCCTGGTGTCTGGCAATGGTTGCTAGTGGGGCCATGTAGAGCTTGAAGAGAGTGGGGCTGAGAGAGGAGCCTTGCGGGACGCCGCAGTTGATCTTGGTGGCCTCTGAGGAGAAGGGGGGTGTCAGACCTTTTGGGTCCTGTCAGTGAGGAAGGAGGTGATCCATTCTAGTGCCCTGTCATGGATGCCGGTGTCATGGAGACAAGTCCGTAGAGTGTGGTGGGAGATGGTGTCGAAGGCGGTGGACAGGTCAAGGAGGATGAGAGCCGCGGTCTCACTCATGCCTAGGAGGATGCGAATGTCATCTTTGGTGGCAAGGAGGGCGGTCTCGGTGCTGTGGTTGCTCCGGAAGCCTGACTGTGAAGGGTCCATGATGTTGTTGTCTTCGATGTGTTTGGTGAGTTGTCTGTTGACAATTTTTTTGATGACTTGCTCTGGAAAGGGGAGCAGAGAGATGGGCTGGAAGTTCGTGAGGTCATCTTGGTCTGCAGTGGGTTTCTTCAGTGAGGGCTTGATTTCAGCATGTTTCCAGATTTCTGGGAAGGTGGCGGTTTCGAAGGAGCTTGGGTGCGATGGTGTTGCCTGCTTTATTGAAGATATGGTGTGGGCAGGGTTCGGAGGATGAGCCGGAGTGAATGGAGTTCATGATGTTGAGGGTTTCTTCCTCAGAGATGTTAGTCTAACAGAGAAGGTGGTGGGGGTTTGGAGGTTTGGTGGTGGGTATGGTGGTGGTGGGCGTGGGGTGGTTGTGAGCCGGGAAGCTGTCGTAGATGTCTGATATCTTGCGGTGGAAGTAGGTGGAGAGGTTGTTACAGAGTTCTTGGGAGGGAGAATGTCAGTGGAGTTCACTCTGGGGTTGGTCAGTTTGCTGATGATCGCGAAGAGCTCTTTGCTGTTGTGTGAGTTGTTGTTGATGCATTCCTGGAAGGCATTCCTCTTGGTGATCCTGATGAGTTGGTGGTGTGTGTTTATGGCTTTTTTGAAGGCTTTGTGGTTTTTGGGGGTCTTGTCGGTGCACCATTTTCTTTTGAGGTGTCTGCAGTTTTGTTTGGATTTCTTGAGGGTGGGGTGAATCAATTGGCTTTTGTTGCTGTGCGTCTGTTGGAGG
The DNA here is from genome assembly GCF_031143425.1 of Pleurodeles waltl. Taxonomy (NCBI): domain Eukaryota; kingdom Metazoa; phylum Chordata; class Amphibia; order Caudata; family Salamandridae; genus Pleurodeles; species Pleurodeles waltl. The sequence goes on from NC_090449.1 coordinate 928,071,456, forward strand.
GTTTGTTGATGGGGCTAAGGTGTTGGTGCAGTCTGAGATCCAGTTGTTGAGGCCTAGGGCAGCTGTGTTTGTGTCGAGGTCATCTCAGGGGAGTGAGTTATTGAGGCTGGTGAATAGTTGGTCTTTGGTGATCTTGTTCCAGCCCCTGCGGGGGCGATGAAAGAGGAGTCGGTCCGGTGGTATGCTGAAGGTAAAGTGGATACAGCGGTGGTCGGTTCATTGGAGTTCGGTGGTGTGGCTGATGGAAATGTGGTTGCTGGCAGTGAAGATGGGGTCGAGTGTGTGTCCGGCGGAGTGGGTGAGCGAAGTGATGAGTTGCTTGAGTCCAAGGTTGGCGAGGTTTTCGAGCAGCGTCGTGGAGTTGTTGTCGTTGGGGTTCTCCAGGTGGAAATTGAGGTCCCCGAGGAGGATGTAGTCCTTGGAAGCGAGCGCATCGGTGGTGGCGAGGCCAGCGATGGTGTCGCAGAACGGGGGTGGGGGGCAGACGGGTTGGGTTGTGTTGTGCTGCACTAGTTCCGAAGAAGCTGTCGATCAGGAGTTAGGGTGCTTTAGTGTGAGGTCCTGCATCAGGCTGCATTGGACTGTATTCCACTGACCCAGGAGGAGAACACACTGACTCCAGCCAAAAGTCCAAGACCTTGTGGTCACCTCTTGGGGGCCAGCTGCAGAGTTCTAGCAGGTCCAGTTGGTGACAGTCAGTTAGGTATTTTCAGGGCAGGTATCTGGATTTGTTTTGTTTCACTGTGGCTCAAACAGGAGGCCAGCCACCTGACACTTGGAGTCACCCTGGTTAGCCTGGAATCAAGTGAATAAGGTCTAATCTTCCTTTTTCAGACAGCAAGGCCTTCAAGCAGTCATGAAGTGTTCTAAAAGAGGTTCTAAAGTTCTTATTTTTATACTGGGTGCCAGCCTACATATGAGGGAATTCCATAACCTACCCTGTTCAGGTAAGCCCTCCCCCTGGGTTGGGCTCCAAACTGTCTAGAGCGTGGAAGGAAAGGGTAGGCCTGGTGTTAGGTTCCTTTGTGTGTGCTGTGGACAAGGCCCTCTAAAATGTCATCAGGGCAAAGGAGCCACCCCAGCCATCATGTCAGGAAGACCCTCCCGCCTCATGCCTAGGCATCTTTTGTCTCACTGTCTGGAAGCGATACACAAACCCCAACAGCAAGTTCATTAAGAGTCATGTGAGTCAGGACACTGGCACAGTTGGTTGGGATAAGAAAATGAGAACTTTATAAAAGCAGCACTTTTGAAATTGACATCTAAATACGACTTCACAATTAAAGAGGATTTTAAACTACAATTCATTTGAGTGTAAACAGCATATCTCTATCTGCTCCCACCCTCAGGTTAGCACTCATTAAATGAAATAAGTCAACTCAGTGTTAGCCTATAGGAATTGTAACCTTACAACAGTGAAAAAAGACTTTAAGCTATTTCCACTATCAGGACATGTGGAACCTAAACATACATGTACTACTTTTTAAATGCACCCTGCCCTGTGAGGATTGGGGCCTACATTAGGGATGACTTATGAGTATTCAAAAAGAAGGTTTAGGCCTAGCAAAAGGTTTATTTTGCCACACTGTAATGGAGGTTTAAAAATGCCCTGCAGGCTGCTGTGACAGGCCTGACATATTTTACAAGGCTACTTTAGTTAATGACACAATGAGTGCTGCAACCCACTATAAGCATGTAACTTACATGCCCTGGGTATATGTACTATAATTTATTTGGGACTTCCAAATAAATTCAGTACGCCTATTAGGAGTAGGTAAATGTTATTATGTTTTAGGGAGAGAGCACAGCACGTTACCACTGGTTAGCAAGGAAAAAGTGCACAGATGCCTAAAAGACAATATAAATGAGCTCAGCAGAGGAAGGCAAAAATCTAGAGTGACCCTGCCTGCAGAGAGGACCCGGTCCAACAAGTCTCATTCCATCAAAATTTGTAACCACAGACAATGTTATAGCACTAACTATATAGACACAGAAATGTCACCTGTCCAAGCCAAGCAAACCTTTTGCATGCTTTATTGTTTTTACCACAGCATTTGATAAAGTTAACTGAGTCAAACTATGGGGCAAACTGGATTCATGGGGCATAGCCCAAGGTCTCCACAATATTCCAAATGACTTACATAGCGACACTTTAGTAGAAGTGAAGTTTTCGGATGGCAGAGGTCTGACATCAAATAAAAAACACAATTATTTGTTTTAAACCAAAGCTGCATCTTGGCTCCATCATTATTCAATCTATATGCTTCAGATCTTTCAGGTTTAGTGCAAAAAAGCATTTGTGAAGCACTGAAATTAGCAGATACCAAAGAGGTATACCTGACATATGCTGATGACCTTGCCATTCTATCTACCGCTCAAATTGGCCTTCGGCATCTACTGGTGTGGTTGCTTGTTTCCAATACCGAAATTAATCTATAAATTACCATAAACAAAACCAAGTGCATGTTTTCATTACTGAAAAGAAATGTCATGGCACTATTCGTCCTACGCCAACGGTAGACTAAACAAAATGAGTCCCCTCCATTATGTACGGTTCACTATGTTGGGCTGCAAACGCAATAAGAAAAGCTGAAGCAATATTCCTGAACTGTGCTAGGGAACTCCTACACTTAATTTAAAGAACACAACATTGTAAAGTTGTTTAAGACTGGAGATAGGATTTGCGCCTTTCAATGGCTTGGCCACCATTAATCAAATTAACTATTTTATGGAATGTCACTTGGCGGATGAAAAATTACTAAATCCTTATATCAGGATAGAATTAACCAATCATCATTTAACTACACTTCCAAGAGAACACCATATAAAGGATTTGTTAGTCAAGTGTAAATTTGCGGCTATGAATAAACTACTTATAATGACCACAGGTTTTCATAAATTATTTAAAAAAGGAAATAAAACAAAAACAACCTGGTGATTATCCAACATCGATCTGTCAACAAAATATAATAATATCAAATACTCTACAGACTTTGCAACGAAAGCCATACTTAACACGAACACTACAATGTTTTCAACACTTTAGATGGTTATACTTATCTTTTAGACAATTTGATGGCACATGGAAATTCACCAGGCATGCACCAGCTTATGTCAGATTTGTAACTTTAGACAGGAATCTCAGGAACATATCCTTTCTCTATGTCTAGAGCTGTTTGAGTATCGCAGGAAAAGTCTAAAACAAATGTTCAAGACTGAAGGACTAAGAACAATGTCCGAGGTAACTTTATTTTGTTTTAGGGGTACTCCTCCAAAACATATTTGTCATATCACAAAATATTTGATTCTTGCAGTTATGTTGAGGAAAAGTAAATCAACGGTGGATCCACAATGGTAGAATCAGTAATCACATTTTAGAACATTGTTTTTATCATGTCGCATCCATCAAACAATGTTTTCATTTATTTATTTAATGTATGGTATAGTTTTTAGAAAAGTACACAATAAAGATGTGTATTCACTCATTCATTTTTGGTAAAATAGGTATCATCTCTAGAGATAAATGGAACGAGTTACAAGTTACAGTTCTCAAAACATTTATAATATTTGGGCTTAATTCTGAGTCCATTCTTCTTCTGTGATTTGTCAAACATCATTGCAAATATTCATATAAATAAAATATATTATTTTGTTTTATCATTCCAAATATTTATAATATTGCTTGCTTAATACAATTACTCAATAACAGTAGTTGATAGCATTCATGTTAGCTCCTGTGCCATTGTGGTACAGTTTGATCACCATTTTGTCAATGATGTTTGGTTCTAAATGTAAGTTTGGTTTATATCACAAACGACCTCGGATTTCACTCATGTAATCATGTATTTTTAGATTAAACATCAGTAATCTATTACTGGGATGAAGTATGCATAGCCAGTAACATTTTCAACAAACTGGCAATACGTGCAGGTCTAGTTTTCTATTAAGTGAGGGTGCTTAATTCTCTAACAGCCCTGTATACTGACACGTTGCTAATAAAAAAAGCTTGCTGTTTTTCATTGCTAAGCAAATAACTGCCTTTGTATTGTGAGAAACAGTTGAAAGACAATCACAGTATTTCTATTTGTACATATTTATATCACACTAGCAGGCCAGCATATGGAGTCTACATAAGAGTGTGGTTACAACAAAGAGAGATAATATCAAGAAATGTGAATTTCAAATTTAATTTGTGGCTAACCTTGTATTAGGACAGTGTGCTCTCGTAGCATGGGTGCTTTATTCGGGAGATGGTTAGGGAGACTTTATCTGTAAGTAGGAGGCAGTTGAAGGGCACAAATCCAAAGGTTTTGGAGGTAATCTGCTGATTTTAAAAAAGTGCAACTTCCAAACCAAACTGTGTTCAAGTTCAGGATGGAAGTTTTTGATATAACTTTGTTGATCTCGGAACTGTAGATGATAAGTACACTTCTGATGCAACTGCCAGGAGATTAATTAATGGATGAGATAAAATGAGCAGAAATGGATGAACTTTGAGAGAAAAGCATGATAGCAACCATAGGATAGGTACTATGGATGGGCACCCAAGGATGGGTGATGCATGTACCCATAGGAACAATCCCATAATAAAATTGACTTCAACACTGTAGGCTGCGTACAGACTTTACTGCTGTAGAAGTAGGGAGAACCCAACCAGTCAACCTTATTTTTGAAGTCTCTGGAGGACAGGAGCTGTTGTTTAAACTAAAATTTATTTGCAAAACACTTGCTCCCCCTAAAGGGTTTCTTGGTGCCATAGAGCACATTGTTAACCAATCAAAAGGATGGGGATCTTCCAGGCTACAGACATGCGGTATGTGGCAAAACACAGATCCGTAAAGTGAATTGATTAGTCAACAGAGCAATCAGACCTAGTCTGATCAGGATTGTGAACAGTATGAAAAGTTAGATAATGCAGAATATCAGCACAGGCTAAACCCGTATGTCACATTTGTAATGCATTCACAGTCTACATAATGCCACCCTCATAACATTAAAATTACGTAGCTATTGAACACCCAGTGATAATCCTGTATCCATTTATGGAGATTGTATCCCACATGACTCTAGTCTATTAATGCTATTTTGCTCTTATTGACTTTTAATATGAAATTGACTTTTTGTTTTGTGATTAAACTTACATCAATACAACATAATCATTAAACCCTCTAAGAGTCATTCCAATACAAGCTGCTGAAGCGATCGATATAATAATTTATGTATTTTATTCTCTGGCAGTACTTGTCTCACTATTATTAAGGGCAACAAAATTAAAGTCTTTCAGATCATCATTTGGAGAACAAGGTTCACAATGAACTTCAACACAAAATAAACTAAACAGAGATATTGATGTTCAAATAAAGTGTATTGAAAAAGTATAACATTTGCCAATGATTCATAAAATGTCAGTGATAAATGTTGAAAATGTAACACTCTATGACTACTCCCAGTACCGTAACGAAACTGGAGGGGGCCCCTCTGCAAAGAACATGGATGGAGCCCCCTTCCGGACTCACTCAGCCCAGGTGCTGTGATGAGGGGCACCCTGGCGCTCGGGGGCTTCACCCACACTTCAGGGGCTATGGGGGCATTTGTTACACCAAGGACAACTCCAAAGTTAGAAAAACAATTCTGAATTTGTAGGGATTCCCAAACATAGTACTTTTGGAAGACTATTACAGTTGTACTTTTCTAGAAGTACTCACATGCATAAAAATTTACATGTGCAGATGTTTCACCAGGTGAAAATTCAGCTGACCTTATTTTCATTTCTTCATCTAGAATATAGTTTTCCTTATTGGGAAAACCCATTCACCTAAACCTAGTTTGAAAATGGAGTAGACTTTTTCAATTACCATCCTGAAAATGCCAATGCTTCTGCCCTTTAGTATACATTTGTGTGAACTTCCAGGGTAGGAAGCTCTACAAGGTGAAAATATATAGGGTAACATGTCTTTTGTTATTCACTTATTTTTTAGAGATCGGCTGACCCAGGTAAGCCTACATGCCCAAACCTAACTCGAACTCTGCAGTTAAAGGAATTGCACCATGCTGGCAGAATTTCTGAATTCATAAATGTCGTTTTGGAGGGTAACATTTCTCCTATGCTGAGTCCTTGAAACTGATTTGGGGATTTTTCGTCACAAATTGATTGTTTAAGCATCCGTCTTGGGTTAATGCATTCAAAATGATTGTGAATCAGACCATGTCAGTTTGGTGGGCAAGGCTGTCAAAATGGCTCCTGGTAGGAGGCCGTATATCTTCTTATCCTCTATGTAGCACACCATAAATGGCGGAAAAATGTGTGTACCTTTTTTAACTGATTCACTAAACTTTGCAAAACATTTTACACACTTGTGGTTCCTTATTTTCTTCACTGAAAATAATAGACTTTATTGAATACTAATTTAAGTTACATTTGAATCCAGAAGCTTGACTTCCACGTATTTGAGGAGCTGTGAGGTGTTCTTCTGATGAACCCCTTATCTGTAGGAGTACAGTAACAGCTGCATTCTACAGTCCCCTGGAAGCCAACATCCTTTCACAGAGCGGTGATGATACTATTGAACTGAAATATCAATTCCGTCTTGACTGCCGGAACTACAGATCTTTGGGGCCAACTCATACATTGTCAGACAGAGGATAAGTCTGTCAGGGTGATGGAGTAAATCACTCTGTTGCCCCGACGTAGTCTCGATCGCCAAATTTAGAAATGACAGCCAACGCTTATTTCTTAAGCACTGGCAGAGGCCACCGTCACAATGGTTCCTGTTAAGTTTGACTCACAGCCTCATCAATATAACAGAGCCATCCGTCAAATTTATCTTATTATTTTCAGAAAGAAAATCCCCAAGTGGGAGAGTTTTCCTGGCAGTGACAGACAGTAAAAAACAACTAAATGTCCACCCATCTAAATTGGCCGGGCAGGCACATAGCCATTTCTCTGATGGCCCTTACTCCTTCAGGCTGTTGGAAAGGTTTGGCCACGGAAGAGACCGAGTAGTTTCCGCCATTGCCAAACTATGGTTCGCCCCCGTGTACATTCGGTGGGCATCCCATTGTATTGGCGGGAAGGATACAGGGAGGGTGTATGCTTACTACCAATACATACATTAGCCTGTTAGTGCTGCACCACTATTTACCGGCAAGCCACAACCTGCCTTTGTGTGGTTGATCCCTTCCAGTTAAATGGCACAGCTTCCTGGTGCGCGTGCAGAGTCTGATAGTGCTAGTTTACAGTGACAGCCAGGGTATGGAGTGAATAACACTGCTTGAAACTGCAGACCATAATGTGTATTGATTTAGAGTCCCAGGGCTGGTATCTCATGACTTTTGCCACTGGCTAGAAAGGGAGAGATGAAAGCTGCTGCGCTGCAGTGAATGGCGGCGCGATTAACCCCCAGCTCAGAAATATGTTTGCAGGTGAAATACTGCTGTAACGCCATAATCGGGAAAAAGAAATGCCTCTGGCTATTCATGCATCCGTGCTCCCTCCACTGTCCTTGGCAGGAAGAAACAAGGTGTTATATTTAAGTACATTTTAATTCTGTCCACGTGCTTACAATAATGACACAAAAGAGCTACTCACAGAAGTATCAAGAGGGTTGTGTAGGAAAGACAACCAGACAATCGTTTCGCTAAAAATCAGAGAGCAGCAAAACCATAATACTTAGAAATCCTCCCTGCATCGGTGGAACTATGGCCCATATTTATACTTTTTGACGTAAAACTGCGCTAACGCAGTTTTGCGTCAAAAAAATTAGCGCCGGCTAACGTCATTCTGAAGCGCCATGCGGGCGCCGTATTTAATCAATGACGTTAGCCGGCGTTAGCCGCCGGCGCTGCCTGGTGTGCGTGGAAAAAAACGACGTACACCAGGCAGCGCCGGCGTAGGGGGATATGGGGCTTGGGCGTCAAGAAATGGGGCAAGTCAGGTTGAGGCAATTTTTTCGCCTCAACCCGATTTGCGCCATTTTTTTTCACTCCCAACCCCCATAGAAATGACTCCTGTCTTAGCAAAGACAGGAGTCATGCCCCCTTGCCCAATGGCCATGCCCAGGGAACTTCTGTCCCCTGGGCATGGTCATTGGGCATAGTGGCATGTAGTTGGGCACAAATCAGGCCCCCCTATGCCACAATGTTTTTTTTTTTTAAAACACTTACCTGAACTTACCTTAATGTCCCTGGGATGGGTCCCTCCAGCCTTGGGTATCCTCCTGGGGTGGGCAAGGGTGACAGGGGGGGTCCCTGGGGGCATGGGAGGGCACCTCTGGGCTCCTTCAGAGCCCACAGGTCCTTTAACGCCTGCCTTTTACAGGCGCTAAAAAACGTCGCAAAAGCGGCCATACGTCATTTTTTTTTACCCGCCCACTCCCGGGCGTGAATTTTGCCTGGGAGTATAAATCCGACGCACATGCCTCGGAGTCGATTTTTTAGACGTGAACGCCTACCTTGCATCTCATTAACGCAAAGTAGGTGTCCACGCTAAAAAATGACGCAAACTCCATGGACTTTGCCGCTAGACGCGTCTAACGCCAAAGTATAAATATGGAGTTAGTTTTGCGTCGAAATTGCGTCAAAAAAAATGACGCAATTCCGGCGCAAACAGAGTATAAATATGCCCCTATGTGTCAATGGAGAACCAAATTAGGAGGCTGTATTTGCTTACTCATGGGGTAAGTAAAAGGCAATTTATGCTACACTGAGCGGTACATATCGTTGTTGTATTTTCCAATTGTGTAATTTTAACACGCATTGATACAAAATGATCCCCAGAGCTATAGAAAGAACAAAGGTAGCATTAGAGATCCTTTGGAAAATATTATGATACTTAAACCAGTTTATGTCAAAATCTTTTCCTGCTCCTTTTGTTGCTCACTGTTCACCGCTCTCTGTATTCTTGTTTCTCTCTGTCTCTCTCTGTACTCTTGTCTCACTGTTATCTGTACTCTTGTTTTCGCGCTTGTCACTCCACTTTTGCTCCTCACTGTACTCATGCTTTGCTCTTGTCATTTGTTTCTCTCTTGTCACTCCATTTATTGCTGCTTACTGTACTCTTGTTTCGCTCTTGCCTGTGTACGCTCTGCCCTTCTCCTCTGCCCACCCACACTCCAAGCCCTGCTGCCCTTTCCTGACCTTTCACCCTGTTCCCATGCCCCTCCCACTGCGCCCCCCCAGGACCTACTTAATGGCAGTGCCTGCGCAACAGTGCAGCAGGCATGCTGCCGGCATGCAAAAGGCAAGTCTGTCTGCAACCGTCGGTGCCTGGACTGCGCCCAGCTCCAGGACACCTGGACCTCCAGCCCGCCACCGGTACACCCCTGACGAAATTGGACAGCTCAAACCAAAGACTCCAACCACTGCCTGCAGCATCACCTTCTCTCAGACCACCAAAGGCCCCTTCTCCTGCCACAACTGCTGGTTCTCCTTTAACGTAGGGCCCACTGCAACTTCCACACAACAGACCCCCATCCACAACACTGAACTCCTCTGCACTCTCCTCAACATTAGATTGCTCTGCAAACATGCCATCGACATTTTGGTACACCGTCATCTCCCTCTCTACCGACTTGATGTTCATCACAGAAACCTGGCTTACTCCACTGTCTAACCCGAACATCTCCAACGCCACCACCCCAAGCTACAAGATGATCCACTGCAACTGCCCAAACAGACACGGCGGAGACATCGCCAGCATCCACAAGGAGTCTTTCCTCTGCACCGCCACTGATGACAACAACACACTGATCATGGAACAACTCAAATTCCAGATCAAACCAGACACCAACACAAACATAAGAGGAACCCTCACCTACAGGCCACCTTCTGCAACACTATACCAGATATCATCGCCCCCTTTGCAGTCAAAACCAACCATTACATCTTCCTGGGAGACCTCAATTTCCACCTAGAAGACCTGAACGATGCCAACTCCAGAGCACTCATCGATAACTTGAGCACCATCGGCCTCACTAAACTAGTCTCCACCCCCACTCACAGCTCAGGACACACCCTGGACCCCATCTTCTCCACCAGCGACATAGCCAAGTTCACCCACACCCCCAAAGTAACATGGACAAATCACAGCATCATGTACTTTACCATCGACATACCACATGACTCTTCAGCAAGACCTCCCACCCTCCATCACCACAACTGGGGAAAAGTCACAGAAGCCATCTAAATCACCAATCTCAAAAACAGCAGACTACCCCAGCGAACACCCTTGATTGAACACCACCTACTAAACCTCTCCAATTGGTTCACCAATGCCGCCGACACCGTAGCCCCCCTGAAAAAAACCTCCAGCAACCAGTCCACCAAGCAAGCCACTTGGTTCAACCTGGAACTCCTCGCTCTCAAACAATGATGCAGGACACTAGAGAGATACTGGCACGCCAACAAGACACCCACCAATCTTGACTCCTTCAGGATCACCCTCAAAACATACCACTCTCAACTCAGAAACACCAAGAAACAAGCTTTCAACCCTGCCTCGAAGCCAGCTCCAACCGAACCAGAGAACTATTCAGTATCATCAGTGTTGTCCTACTTCTCCGCTACGGCGAACACCATACACCCCTCCCACTCCCTCTGTGGCAAGCTGTCAAACTACCTCCACCCGAAAATCATTGAACATCTACAGCAACTTCGAGACTCCTCCCTCAAACCCCCGATCCCTCTTGCACCCAAACCCACACCTCCATCCCCCTGGTCTCCAAATGGAAGCTGCTATCCATGAGAGACACTATCACAACCAGGCCTCTATCCATTCTGGATCTTCATCGGACCCCTGCTGACACACCTCTACAACCTGGGCAAAGAAGAAATATAATCCACCCTCATGGATATCCTTCATGCCTCCATCACCGCAGCCACCTTTCCCAACATATGGAAACATGCAGAGGACAAACCACTACTAAAGAACCTCTCTGTCCCACCCAGTGAACTCAAGAATAACCACTGCATCTTGCTCCTTCCATTTCCCACCAAAGTCCTGTAAAAAGTTGTCAACAGCCAGCTCATGGACGACTTAGAACTCAACAGATCTGATCGCAGCTATGGACAACATCAGGAGCCTCCTTGACCTTGGTAGCGGCTCTCATCCTCCTAGAACTTTCAGCAGCATTCAACACCATCTCCCATCACACCCTGATCACCAGACTTCATGACATCGGCACCCAACTGGATCTCCTCCTTCCTGACCAGCCAAATACAAAGGATCCTCCTCCTGCCCTTTGTCTCCACTCCCAAAGGTATCATATAAGGTGTCCCCCAGGGCTTCTCCCTCAGCTACACCTTCTTCAATGTCTACATCATTCTGGACACTCACCTCACCAAGAAGAAACAAATTAACGCTGTCTCCTTAGCCTGCTTCAACACCCTTTGCGTGCTCCACAAGTTCTTCCGATGGATACCCCTCTCCACCAGAAAGACGGTCACCAAAGCCCTCATCACCAGCTGCCTCAACTACGGCAACGCTCTCTACTTCAGGACCCACAAACAATTCCCAGCCACCTCAGCCAGACTCCTTCTCAACCTCTCCAGAAGGGCTAGCATCATGTCCCCTCTTAGTGCCCACCACTAGCTCCACATACAACAAAGAAGCCTCTTCAAACTTCTCACTCACGCTTACAGGGCCCTCCATGGCTCTGGACATTTTTACATCAACCACGACTCAAGTTCCCCCGACCCACCAGAGAACTCCGAACGACCTCCCTCGTCCTGGCTCACATCTCCCGCACCCACCACAAACACCTTGGAGGATGCTCCTTCTCCCACTCCACCATCAAAGCCTGGAACAACCTCCCCCCCCATCTCCATGCAGCCCCCCTCCCTGAAGGACTTCAGGAAGCAACTCAAGAACTGGCTCTTCGACCATCACCACTGCCAGACGGGCCTGCCCCACAGCACCAAACCAGCACCTGGACACCCCCCAGGGTGACATGCTCGTGCTCTAGAAGAACCTCCTGATTGATTGTTTGATTGATTGATACTACATGCCTATAAAAACGTGTGCAATGAAAGCAATTGTTTGCCCTACGATTATACTGAGAAAGTTAATCCTCATAATAAAATTCATATCATCTTTTTGTTTAGTGTGTTATACCACATTTAACACATTTAAAACAGTGTTACTGATGCACACCCGACTGATAGGCCCTTTGGCTACCTCAGTAGGATGAAGGGCAGGGTTGCCAATGCTGAGACTCAGACCTGTGACTCTCAACTATTCCTGAACCACAGATTTCGACTGTCTGCCTATTAGACTTTTCATCCTTGGGATGGTCTCCCTTAACATTTTGCCTCTGTTCCCCAGGTTGTTGATGTGTGCTGGACTCTGATTTTCCTGTTTTTGTTACTCTGGGAACTTTACCACTGCTAACCAGTGCTAAAGTGCAAGTGTTCCTTTACAAAATGTGTATGTAATTGGCTTATCCATGATTGGCATATTTGGTTTACTAGTAAGTCCCTAGTAAAGTGCACTGGAAGTGCTAGGGCCTGTAAATCAAATGCTACTAGTGGGCCTGCAGCACTGGTTGTGTCATCCACATAAGTAGCTCTGTAATCATGACTCAGACATGCCACTGCAGTGTCTGTGTGTGCAGTTTTAACTGTAAATTCGACTTGGCAAGTGTACCCACTTGCCAGGCCCAAATCTTCCCTTTTCTTACATGTAAGGCACCCCTAAGGTAGGCCTAAACCTTCCCTTTTCTTACATTTCACACACCCCTAAGGTAGGCCCTAGGTAGCCCCAAGGGCAGGGTGCAGTGTATGGTTAAGGTAGGACATATAGTAATGTGTTTTATATGTCCTGACAGTGAAATATTGCTAAATTCGTTTTTCACTGTTGCAAGGCTTGTCCCTCTCATAGGTTAACATGGGGGCTACCTTTAAATCTGATTGAAGTGTAGATTCCCTTTGGGAGCGGATGGACATGTGGAGTTTGGGGTCTCTGAGCTCACAATTTAAAAATACATCTTTTAGTAAAGTTGATTTTAAGATTGTGTGTTTGAAAATGCCACTTTTAGAAAGTGAGCATTTTCTTGCTTATACCATTTTTGTGACTCTGCCTGTTTGTTGATTCCCTGTCTGGGTCAGTTTGACAGTTGGGCTGGTTGCACCTCACACTAGACAGTGACACAAAGGGAGCTGGGGGTGTAGCCTGCATATCCTGATGAGCCATCTGTGCTAGGAGGGAGGAGTGGTCACTCACACCTGAAAGGGCTGTGCTTGCCCTCACACAATGCAGTCTCCAACCCCCTGGTGAGTGTCTGGGGCCTGGCCTGGGCAAGGCAGGATTTCACATTCAAAAGAGACTTTACTTTGAAGTAGGCCTACTTCAAAGGAGAAATTGGGTATAAGAAGGGCACCCAAAACCACAGACTTTAGAAACACTTCTGGAAACAAGAGGAACCTCTGCCTGGAGAAGAGCTGAAGAGCTGAAGAAGAAGAGCTGCCCTGCCTGTGACTGTGTTTTGTGGAGCTATCCTGCTGTTGCTGCTTCTGCCAGTGTAAGAGGGCAAAGACTGGACTTTGTGTGCCTTCCATCTTTAGAAGAAATCTCCAAGGGCTTGATTTAGAGCTTGCCTCCTTTTGTTTGAAGTCTCAGGGACAGCAAAGACTTCTCTCTGCCAGCACCTGGAGTCTCTGGAGAGATTCCTACTATGCCCTGTGGTGCCCATCCAGTTCCTGGGACCCTGAAAGGAGAAGCTGTCAGCCTAAGAGGAAGAAATCCACGCACAGAGCACCGTGCTGGGAAAAGATCGACGTGACTCTGATCTGCGGCTGAAGAAACGATGCGCAGCTGGCTCTGCGCCGGAAACATGACCGAAGAATCGATGCACGGAGCAGGAGAATTGACGCGCAGCATTGCTGATGGAGGCTGGGAGATCGCAACCCGCGCTGCATGGTTTTGGATCATCGTGCGGCTGGATTTCTGACACGAACCATCATTGTGCGTGCAAAAACAACGCAAGGCCTGCCAGGACCCGTGTGCGGACCGAATCGATGCATCGCTCTCCTGCGGAAAGAAGAACTGACGCATGCCAACTTGAAAGAAGGGGGAAACGATGCAAGGTCTCACTCGTGAGTGATATCGCTGTATCGCAAGCCCTTTTTGACACACACCCACCCCTGCGGGGTTATTTTGGTGTGCGCCAGGTACATTTTCACACTAGCAGCGATAGCGTGTGTTTCAAACTACTTAAAGACTCTTTTTGATTTTTAATTCAGAACTTGACTTTTGTATTGTGGATTTTTGTCGTTTCGGTCTTGTTTTGTTAAGATAAATATTTCCTATTTTTCTAAACCTGTGTTGTGTAATTTTGTAGTGTTTTCATTGAGTTACTGTGTGTGTTGGTACAAATACTTTACACCTAGCACTCTGAAGTTAAGCCTACTGCTCTGCCAAGCTACCAAGGGTGTAAGCAGGGGTTAGCTGAGGGTGATTTTCCTTTACCCTGACTAGAGTGAGGGTCCTTGCTTGAATACGGGGTAACCTGACTGTCAACCGAAGACCCCATTTCTGACAGTGCCCAACTAAGAAAGCTATCCTGTATATTAAGATGAAAATGCAACAGTGAATCTCTGAATCTTTTTTGTGATACGTTTTCTTTGTTTTAGATGTATCTTCTTTGTATCAACAGATAATGAATTAATCAAAGAGAGTACAAGAAATGGTGTTCTAAATCAGCATAGAACTCATTACAATTGCAAGTGATGTTGTCTCTGTTCCAGAACAAATCACATTATAAACATCATGAATAAAGATATACTATCTTTTAAAACATTGACATTATGAATGTTATCATAACTAGGCAGGCATGAGAAGAGGCTCGAGTGAATTATATTTTATTATAATCACTAGTGGTTGTAACAAAACGCGTGCTTAATTTGTGTGCCAGGGCACTGTTCAGGAGGCCTCTGCAGCTTGGGCCACATATTGACCCTGCCAGCACTACCACTGTCATACCAACACAACTGACCATCACGTTCCTATAAATGTGACGATTTAGACTATTTGAGGCCCCCAAACCCTTAAGAATGGCTTGTGTGGCCGGTATTAGCCATTTGTAACGTATACTGAAGTAGTAAAACACAGTTGTTGTGCTCTTCTCTAAATGAAACAGACAGTCCAACCATGTGGCAGATTGTCATAAGTGCTGGTATTGACAAATAAGTGCCAAGCATCGGCTCAAATTAAGCACTACAATAAAATGATTCATTGAAACAAAACATTGTGAAACAACGCACATATTTCTTTATTTGGTTTGCTTTGGTTGCTTGGGCCTTTACTGAAAGGAAAAACAAAGATACAATACAGCTAAAAATAAAGAAATGTGTCTTCCACATTACAAATAAAAACAAAGCACTACATAATCAGTTGCAATTAAAGACAGGCACACTTGTTCTCGAGAATAAAAAGAACGGACAGGAGGAAATAGGAAAACTGAAACGTACAGGTGAAAATTAACAAGTAAAATAATACAGATGTTCTAACATTAGTCCAAAGAAGAAAGATTGTTTCGATCCTGCTGTAGGTTTGTACAGCTGGTTTGAAAAGAAGGAGAAAAGATATGCAGGACCACTTTCGAATGTTATTTCTTTCTATCAAGTACTCACTGCAGAATAAATTTCCTAAGCAGAAAATTGCGGGCATCCATTCATGAATATGGATGGTTTTAATATTTTTAAACATGGCTGGAATGGCCGTACGGGCACCAGGCATTTCCCCCTGAGGATGGAAGGGTGGGGGCCGCTTTTGTTACTGGGGGCTGGTTTTGCAGCAGTGCAGCAGTTTTAAAAGCACTGCAGAGTTCTTTGTATATCCAACAGTTTCCAGGCAAAAATAAAAATGCCAAGATAATTCTGTTGATTAATGTACCTGCTGGAGAGAGCTCGGAGTTTTGCCTAGTGGCAGTTTCGACTCATCAAATGTAGCACAGAGGGTTAATGTGCCTGCTGGAAAGAACGTGTAACCTGCAGGTCACAGAACAGTATTTATTGTGTCGTGCTCAGTGAGATACTGCTTGATTAATGTTATGTTAATGATTTCTAGAGTGCACGGATTACCCCGAGGGGGCTACCCGGTGCTAGTCACAAGTAAGACAACCATAAAATAGGAGAAAGCAGGCTGGGATTAGCAGGAAAAAAGCCAACTCTTCAATTGCTTCTGGAAGCTTAAATGGTATTGAGCCTTTCTTAATAAAGACGGCAAAGTGTTCCATAGGGTGGGGGCAAAGACACAAAAAGAGCGTCCTCCCATTCTTGTTCTTCTGTAACAGGGTATTGAGGTTTTTGTCGCTGAGCTCCTTTTACTATTGCGCAGTTCATATGTTACAATCATAATCTAGCAAAGTGAGCTATGAACTGCCATCAAAGAGATACATGCAAACTGCAATGTACATGTTAGAAAGTTATGTTTTTTCCCAGTCTTTAATTATCATAATTTTGCTAAAAATTGTTAGGGTAGAAATAAATTGCTTTTAGTAAAGTCAACCCTAACCACTGTGTTACGTTCTAAATCCTGAGTTTATGCTTCCCTAGACCAAGCACTCTTAAAAAATGCCTACCAGTATGGATGACGTGAATCCTACACCTTGTAATCCTCTTTTTCTTATGTAACATTTTCTATACACTGATTTACACACATAGTGGTCAGGCTTGCTCACTATGCACCGTTTGGGGGCTGGTCTGACAAAATTTCCCAGGGCTGCTTTGGGTTCCTATTCCGGAACTGTTTTTAAATCTGGAGGCACATTTTTGACTTGTGCTATTTGATGCTCTTAGTGGTAAGTAAGACAGGGCTTGCTCAAAATAGCCCTTATGACCTTATGATGAAAACATGACTTTGGAGGAGGTATCGTGTAACAAGAACAATTGTGGATATTTGCTTGTGGCATTTTATTGTGCTGGTGCTGCCTTGCCATGGTGCAGTGTTTTGTGCTGCATCATTACAACGTAATTGTGCTGTGCTGTGCTACAGTTGTGGTGTTGCATTCTGGTTTGACTGTTTTACCGTGATATTCAAAGTTATGTTTTAATTCTGTTTTCACCTTATTTTGTGAAGGTTATTGTAAATTCATTTGGTTGCTTCAGCTATGTCAACAAAAACTGCTCTATTTGCAGCCAAAGGGAACACATGCCTTTGACAAGCTACTATTTACCACCGTCTAAGATGCTCCAGGTCGTCCTACTTAAAACATCAGTCAGCTCAATACTGTGGCAGAGACAGTATCTTAGCTTAGCAACCCCAGTGCTCAGTTTATGTGAAATGGCCCGTGATCCCTGCAGTGTTCCCAGGTTAGCCTCACCTATCAGACAGGATACAATTTCGCCCTGGTGTCCTTCCCGTGATTTATAATTTGAAGCTTGAAGGTCAGAAAATGTACATAAACGTAATCATACACTATAGCTGCTAGACATCTGTTTATCTTTACTATGTTGCCATGTGCTCGACAAACCTCCTGAACTTTGATGATTGATCTTGTGTTCACAGCCTTGGGCTGCAATCTGCTTATCGCTGTAATTTACTTGTTCTAACCTTAGTTCCGAGAATGTTTGTGCTTAATCAGTAACTGCCAGAACAGGTTCGTACAGGTCGTTGCCACCTCCTGCCAGCTGCATCTGTACCTTCTCCCACCACACGTGTATCCCTGAAATATTCTGAAGGCCGCAGAGGACCTTGAATACGCTAGGGGTGGAGTTGTCCTCTGACTAAGCAGTTTTGTGCGTATATAAGGTTGGGTGCCCCAGAGTGAAGGGGCAGCCTCCGTAGGATAGTCACTTGACTGTCCTGGGACTCTGTATTAGCTTGAGCTCTAATCCATGTAATAAACTTCTCTTTATTCCTCCAGTTGGTGACTCCGCTTGATTTGTGTACTCTCTGCTAAACGGACCCTGAGGACTAGGGTGTCCCTCCACCGCTAGGAATGAGACCCCGGGTGGGGATTCTATCTTTCCTGGTTCCTCAGTTGGCGCCCGAACAGGGACCAGAGTCAGGCATCCAGGGGACCGACCAGGTGATGGAGGACTCACAATTGGATTTCCAAGGGAGGTGCCCCACACCGGATTCTGAGCTTCGTTCTCTGTCGTGGACCTGCGGATCTCCACTGTGTGTCTTCCAGCCGGCTCGACTTCTCCTGGCACTGTCTGAATTCGGGTCTCTGTTTTCCGTGAACTACTGGAGTCCCCAACTGTCGGACTATAACAGAAGTGTCAGGTAAGGATGGGAGTTGAAAGATTCCTGTCTAAAAATAGGTCTGTGAGTATTGTACCGTTTATATCGCTCTTTGCAAAGATCGACGTCAGTGGTAAGACTGACCTCAGTTGTCATTTAAGTATAAAGGAAGCAAAGGGCATATTTGCCACTCATTTGGTGTATTCAAACCACTGGTGTAAGATTTTTTTTTTTTTTTAAATACTGGAAGAATGCCAGCGTTCAGTTGTTTTGGGAAATTGTGTTGTTGTCTTTGTAGTACGGGCTCCAGCTTGGAGGAAACATGCCCGCTCCTCCGGCCGGGACTCCGAATCATGATATATATGTTAAATATGGCATAGGTCCGATTATCTGGTCTGATATATGGAGAAAAAGAAACAAAGGTAGTTCTGATTTACAATGGCCTATTCACGGGACATTTGATAAAGATAAATTAGACTATTTACAGGAACGTTTGTTTGTGACAAAAAGTAGACCAGGGATGTTTGATTCACTACGGACTTGGCAGAAAGAAGCAGACCAAAGACGTAGAAAGGCAGAGAAAGAATTACAGAGACATAAGACCAGGACGGTGACTGAAAAGGTATATGACTCTGACGTAGCTGAACATCAACAGAAAATTTAGAACATGACCGAAGGCTTCACTTACAAACTGATAAGTGTTACCCTTCCAGGACAGTAGTGGATAAGCCACAAGAGGAAGACCCCCTTTTAAACGATATGTTAGATAAACCCCCATTATATACTCGACCAATATATCCTACACTACATCCTCAACCTGCACCAGGTGACCCTATTGTGCCACCCCCGGTTGGATCTCAGGCGAGTGCTCCGCCACCCACCACCACGTCTCCTGTCACCAGACCTATAGAGGATACACCCCGCCCGACTGTACACACCCCTCGACTGGCCCCCGTTTGGCCCACCCCTGACTTCTGTTTAGACACCACACATACCCCCTGTCCCATGACCCTGCGAAAGCGCACCCTCCGTGGACACTTGTTCTCTAATTCACAAGAGGAAGATGTCATTGAAGAAATGACACGGAGGTGGATGACTAATTGGAATGACTATGGGGTCAGGGACATTGTCCACACTATGAAACAATGGGATAGTTTAGTTCAGTTACATGCAGCTACCCTTATGTGCAACATTATAATACAAGAATATGAGGATGATGGTTCCTCAGCTCCCGCTGGACTGGTGGACCTCCGAAAACGCGCCTCTACTGGACTGCCGTTTGGTTCTGGTCTACATGATTATGTTGTTACTCTTTTCGTATATAGGGACCGCCTGTGGACATGTAGCCCTTCTATAAGGGCATCCATGTTTCCCATGAGAGACGTTCCGCCAGTTTGGCGAGAGCCGGTGATGGATAACGCTGGCCAAGTTATTACCGCAGGGCATTTTCAACAAATGTGGGTACACACCCCATGGAAAAGATCTGAAACATATACCCTAAAAGCTGCCTTACCTGACCCCCGTAAGAATCCTGCAGGATATTATAAAGAACTGCAACAAATTCTTGAATCCTGTACTATGACATTGTCCGATATTGACATGTTAATGGCAGCAGTAGTCCCGCAGGAAGTATGGTCAAAAGTACGGAGGCACAACCATGCTGAACTAGGGGGCACGTGGGACCAATTGCAAGCAGCAGAAAGGGACAGGGTTGGGGGAGCGAAACCAGACCCACTTATATTGGCTCTCCCACTGCGTATTTTGGATTTAATGAAGACCATACTTGCACCACACAGGATAAATTGGGATAAATTGGCCGCCTGTAAACAGAAAAAGGGCAAGGGTGTTTCAGACTTTTATACAAGGTTTGAGGGTGTCTTTTCTAATTACAGCGGCCAAGACATGGCTACTGGAGGGGGGATAAGACTCTTTGTTGACAAATTCATGGACAATTTATTACCAGACATAAAGGGAAAATTGAAATTGTGTGAAAGTACGTGGCCAGTCTCTACTGCCACTGGAATACTGACAATGGCCCAATATTATGAGAACAGGGAGATAGAAGAACAAGAAAAGAACGAGAAAAAAATGAAGGAGTTGAAAATGAAGGTGTTATTTCAGCAGGCCTACCCTCAGCCCCGTCAACAGCAGTCCAGATCAAGGTCACAAGGACCTCCCAATGACAGAAGGCAGTCCCAACGCCCTCCCCGTTCTTCCCTCTCCTACAATCAGTGCGCCTATTGCAAGCAGGAGGGCCACTGGAAGAATGACTGCCCCAATAAGGACAACTCCACAGGCCGCCCCATGCCTCCACCGCAACAGGACAACAGACCACGCGGTAGGTCTGGTCCTGCAGACAGACCCCGCCAGCAGGCCCCTTCACGGTCGCACAGTACCCCCCACCCGAATTATTTTGATGCTTCATCCCAGCGTCAATATTTTAATGACGACTATGATGCCTATGAAGGTCAGGGGTCCTCCTTTGACTAGGACAGCCTTCGACAGAGGGGGGTGGGACCAGTTTCTATTCCTGTTAGGCAGAATGGCCCTCACGTTGAGGTACAATTAGACAGTACTTCACATGATTTTTTGGTAGATACTGGGGCCACCAAAAGTTCTGTTAAACAGGAAGAGGTCCAAGGGGTCCCTCTGTCTGGCAATATTAACGTCTCTATGGGTTTTTCTGGTGTTCCGGTGGCTAACCCTGTCTCCCAGCCACTGCATGTTGCTATAGGTCCTTACACCATTAGCTCCCCTCTCATTCTTACTTCAGCCTGTAGTGAGAATTTATTGGGTTTGGACCTAATAAAGAAATTGTACGCCATCATTTATTGCTCTCCGGATGGAGTTCATGTCACTTTAGGTCCAAATATTTCCCTATCACAATTTTTGTCAAAACCACTTCCACCCGAACTTCGAGATTTGCCAGACATTTTATGGGCCACACATAAGGACGATGTTGGATGTCTGGACATACCACCGTATGTCATACGCTTGAAAGCCAATGCCAAATTGCCTCGTCTTGCCCAATACAAATTATCCCAACACATTGAACAGCAACTCAAAAATATTGTGACCCAGTTGATTGATTTGGGTGTCATTGAAGAAACACGTGGTAATGATTGTAACAGTCCTGTCCTTCCTGTTCATAAAACATTATCTGATGGTACCGCGTCTCCAGGACTCCGATTTGTTATTGATTTACGGGCGGTCAATAAGATTGTAATACCCCAGTTCCCTGTTGTTCCTGACATTACGACATTATTAACAATGATACCTGCCTCTGCTACTTGGTTCTCTGTTATCGATCTTAAGAATGCATTCTTTAGCATTCCCATTCATCCAGATAGCAGACACATCTTTGGGTTTTCACTGGGTGGTCGCAGTTTCCGGTTCTGTCGCGCTCCACAAGGCTATACTGAATCACCTAGCATTTTTAGCCAGGCCCTCAAGGGTCAATTAGATACCCTTGTTTTTCCTTGCTCCTCGACGCTGGTTCAATATGTGGATGACCTTTTAATAGCATCCACTTCAGGACAAAATTGTAAAACAGATACTGTAGCCTTATTGAAACATCTTGCACACCATCACCATAAGGTCTCCCTCTCCAAATTGGAATATTGTAGACAGGAGGTTATATACCTAGGACACCTCCTGTCTAAGGAGGGACGTACGTTGACGGCTGAGAGAATACAAGCTATACGAGACATACCGGTTCCAAGGACACAGAGAGAGGTTAGAGCCTTTATAGGTATTACCTCCTTCTGTCGTCAATGGATTCCTAATTATTCTCTTTTGATAAAACCGTTTTTGCATCTCACCCACAAAGATTGTCCTGAAACAATTGAATGGAATGACGATTTTCAGTTTGATTTTGATGAATTGAAAAATACACTCTGCACAGCACCTGTACTGGGTACGCCTGATTATTGTAAATTACTTGTTCTAACCGTAGTTCTGAGAATGTTTGTGCTCAATCAGTAACTGCCAGAACAGGTTCGTACAGGTCGTTGCCACCTCCTGTCAGCTGCATCTGTACCTTCTCCCACCACACGTGTAGCCCTGAAATATTCTGAAGGCCGCAGAGGACCTTGAATACGCTAGGGGTGGAGTTGTCCTCTGACTAAGCAGTTTTGTGTGTATATAAGGTTGGGTGCCCCAGAGTGAAGGGGCAGCCTCCGTAGGATAGTCACTTGACTGTCCTGGGACTCTGTATTAGCTCGAGCTATAATCCATGTAATAAACTTCTCTTTATTCCTCCAGTTGGTGACTCCGCTTGATTTGTGTACTCTCTGCTAAACGGACTCTGAGGACTAGGGTGTCCCTCCACAGCTGGGAAGAAGACCCCAGGTGGGGATTCTATCTTTCCTGGTTCCTCAAAGGACATCTGTAACTACTGCATTCTGTTTGTTAATATTTTGAGCCCCTATTTTCTTGTCTTTAATTAGTGGGCATTACAGTTTTAGGTTTCTTAATGTTTCAAAGGCAAGCTCAGAAGTTGGTGGCACACAGTTCACACA
The DNA here is from genome assembly GCF_031143425.1 of Pleurodeles waltl. NCBI lineage: Eukaryota > Metazoa > Chordata > Amphibia > Caudata > Salamandridae > Pleurodeles > Pleurodeles waltl. The sequence goes on from NC_090449.1 coordinate 928,094,157, forward strand.
ATTCAGCAAACAAAGTGAACATTCAGGGAAAGGCAGGCAACCATTATTGTGCACTGAACTGAACACGGCCAACATTGACCTTATGTCTCTGCTTGGCATAAGTGACTCAGCTGTGCCCTGGTCCATATCTTTGCTTACCAATCACTCACAAGCAATTCAACTCCCTTCATACTGTTTCACCTACTTTTTTCGAACTCTATGACCTCCACCTGTCCTTACTAATTATTTTTGTTGGGTTCCCTTTTATGGCTATGCTCATAATACCATGGGAAGCTATCACTTTCAAGGGCCATCTCATTGAGACCAAAAGCACATTTAGGGCCTGCATAAGCGCAGTGTCCACCAGAAAGAATGCTAATTCACTGAAGTTCAATAGAGAGAAGCCAGAGGTGCTTGCTCTTAACAATCTTAACATCTGGACTTCTGCTTCGTGGTCAACAGGACAGGGCCCTCCACCAACTCCCATCTCTTTAGTCCTTATGTTAGATAATCAGATTGACTTTAAGGCTGTATTTTAAGGATCACTTCAATAAGGTTACCTCAATTTTTATGATTTTGTTATCAGAGTTCCCAGGAAAGGTCTTCCTTTTCTTCTGGACAATTAGGATCAATACATTTTTCAGTCACTCATGCTTTTGAGGTTAGATGATTGTAATTCCCTTCTTCTAGGTGCCTCCAATGATAGGCTCTTAAATTGATTCCAAATTCGGCAGCTCATCTTATATTTAATCTCCCTGTGTGATCCTCTATTTTAAATTACCTGGACATTCTTCCTCGGCATCCTATTTCTAAACACATTGTCTTCAGTGCACTTTCCATATGCCAATGTGCTCTCAAGCTTAGGACATTCTCATATACAGGAAAAATTGATAGCTTTAATAAATAAATTAATAGCTTATGTTCAAAACAAAATGTTACAGAATGTTAAACTCCAGCAATTTATATTTTTTTACTTCAGTGTTTCCTAATTTCTCATGCTCATATGGGAGGGCGATCTTTCGTTTAATCTGCCACATTACTGATTATCTCACATACTGTCATTAACTGAAATCTTTCCATTAATTAATTCTCTGCTATCTCTGCCTCACCTGATTTCGCAGTGTCAGGACAGCCTGTGGGGTGACAGTGCACTCCAGAAATACTTAATAAATAAATAGTGTAACATCCTGGCCCTGATTACTGTACCATGCTGTATTGGTACTAGGAGGTAGGTGTATAAACTACTTGGTTGTTGTATGATTCCTCTTCTTCCCCTGGTAGGAATACCCACAGGATTTCTCAGCATTACATGGCTCACTTGCATGGGGGCATAAGCCACTCATATTTGGTCTGCCCAAATCAGAGGTGGAAAAACACACAACATTCCAATGTATTTTAGACCAGGGCTCTAATAAGCTAAGTAGAAAAATGGTTCGAATTGTAATAGAACAGTTGGCGTCACCAATAGCAAGTACAATATGAGCGACAAATCTAAGCCCAGAAGCACAACCAAGAGAACATAATCATTGCTGACTTTATGTGAATTTTGAGTAAAATAGTATGAACCTTTTTGGTAAAGGGACAGGCTGTAACTCAAATGATGGGGGAATTAAAAGAAGTAGATGTAAAGAACTGAGATTAAAAAAAATTATAACATTACAAGGGATCGTAAAACAAGAGGTGTAAAACAGCGATAGGCAGCGGCACTAAAACAGTTCCTAAAAGTGGGCATCCTTCAACAAGGTACAAGAAACATGCCTATTCCACCCAGTGGAAGAATTGAATAAAACATAGAATTGGCTGACAGAGTTATCATGCAATATGATATCAATAGATCGTCAACATGAACAAACCAAAAATATGTAGTCCAAGAAGATGTAGAAAAGGGAGAAGGGCGCTTAAGCTCGAAGAAGTATCACAAATAAATGCATGTGTCTAGACGAAATGGCGTATTTATTCAAAGCACAGTCAAACAATAAAAAGGTAGCCACAGTTAACAGAGATGAAAAAGATTTTAAGATTGTGTTGACATTCTATATATGCCTACAAATGTGGCAAATGTAAAAAACGTGCAATGATAACTCAAATTCTCACAAGGAAATAGTGTGAAGTGTTTTTATACGCTTAGGTCATATAGAGAGAGTGAGTTCTGTGAAATCTTCAGGAACAACATCTTTTAATCGTTCTTTTGATTTTGTTTGCTTGAAATATTTGCACCTTCAGCTTTCTGATGAACGTTTACAAGTACATTTTAAAATTACAATATCAATATGATTTGTATGGACAACTGACACACCCTTGTACACTACTTTGATTTTCTCAGTTTTAGGATAAATATTTATATGATATTTGGTGGTCATTAATGGTTCGATTTCTGGCATTTCACCTTTGATCTTATCTATTCTCACTTAGAGCATTCCACCCCCCCCCCCCCCCGGTTCTTCATTCCACCCCCTTTTCACATTTCCTGTCAGTCCACCACGTCATAGCTACAGTTCTTGGAGTCTGTATCTCCTTAATTTCTTTATTACCTGACATAAACCCCATCAGATGAGAGATAACAGCACAGTATGAGCTAGAATACATTTTTAAGACATTAACAAAAAAGTTGCATTCAAATTAAGTAGTGATTTTACCTGATGAGCTCATTGATGCATTATATGAACTAGTAATTGATTTTGATAAAAATACTACAAAGCACAAACAGACACATTTGGTAATGTTGCTGTGACAACTGTTGGGCAATGACATGTTTGAAAAGCAATCTAATGAGGTTGTTGAAAACTCACTGGAATTAAATCCTACGTACATGAATTCAAAGGTTAGTTAGCGAGGACGAAACCCAGTACATAAACTTGCAGCACCCAGTGCCATTTATTTGCTGCCTACAATTTACAAAGGTGTACCAATCTCTCATGCGGTCCTTCCAGAGCAAACATGGAGTAACTGATCGGAAGAAGAGAGGAATAAGTTGACATGTGTTTGGTGGCCTTCGGAAATACATTTCCTGCAATAAGTCATGAGAGTGACTTTAGGCGATGGAAATATTTTGCATGCCAGCTTTGCAGGGTTACACATGCATTCCAGGATCCTACCGTGAAGAATACGATTATACAGAAGAATAACGTTTTCTCGTATGCTGATTGCCTATATAAACAACTGCCAGAGGACTATAGTAGGCTCAGAGTTAGCCTCTTTCAATGGCAACTTAGTAGTGGCTTAACATGCCAGCAGGCATGCGTAGAAAACCTCCATATACCATTAACAAGTATTAGGGGATGGTATGTTAATGACATTACACTGAAATGGGATGGGTCAATCAAACCTGATAGAATATCAAAAGTATATCAACATTATTATATAAAGATAAGATTTTATTTAGAACACAACATGACCAACAAACAGTTCTGGGAGATATATGAACAGTATTTCAGTTTAGAGCACATTACAAAACAACATTTAACAATCAAGTCCTACATGCTGTTTCAGTACACTTGAAAATGCAAACTGAAATCAGTCTATATCAAGGGTCTGTAAAAGGTAGCTCAGGGGCTACTGGTAGCTCACCAGTAGCTGGAGGTGGCTCCTTGAAATATATCCGAGAACAGTACATAAATCAGGGGGTCTAGTCATTTTGATGTTGGCAGCATAACACAACTCTGTATGCTTGGAGTGGCCTCCAACCAAACTAAAGCAGGCCACACACTTACAAACAAACACACACCAAGACAGCGTGCAGTACCTGCAACGTGACCACCTGTCTCCACTCTCAATTTACCAGTCACATGGGGATTGGTCGCTTTGCAAACCCCACTCCATCAATCATATCCTACCTATGAAAACTGGGCTAGAGAAAAATGTGGAGTAACTAGAGTGTGGGAGGCTGTTGGTGACAGAGTTGAACTGTGTGTCAACTGTGCTTTAGCTGCCCTGTAGCCAAGGGTAGCAGAGGCTGTTTTGAAGATAGAGTCAGGTAATAGCTGTGGCATGGGAATGGTGTGTACATGTATGTATGTGCATTTGTTTAAATGTTTCTCTGTGCATATGTATGCATATGTGCACTATTATGTACGCACTGTGCATATGACTGCTGTTGTGTCTCTTCTTAAATGACACTGTCACAGCCTGGGAACAGCAAATGTGTATGGCACCCCCATTCCTCAGAGACTGATCAATGGCATAGTTATGAATATTTCTGATATAATTCTGGCACTGGCATTGGTATAACAATGGTAAATCCTGACATTTGTTGGACACCCTTGGGCTAGCCATGGAGTAATGGTAGCTATATTTGCCACAGTGTGAGTATGCTTGTCCTACCTGTGGCCATCCTATTAATATCCATAATTGATATTAGCTGACAGATCCTAACATTGTGGAAGACAGCCATGGCAAAATTGTGGCTCTGGGATAATGGCGGGCATCCTTAACACAGCAGAGGCATCTTTGGTATTACAGTGAGCATCTCTGCCATGTGATAGTAATACCTTGGAAGGTGGACCAGAATCTATCAGTGTGATGCTTTTATAGTATGGAAATCACATGCTGATATATAGCAACCATGTATGACACTGACTGAGGCACAAAAAATGTTTTTCGGAAAAAGTCCAGATTCACCTGGAGTGAATTAACCCAATATAGAAAGTGCATATTTGACAGCAAAAAATGTGTATTTTGAGAGAGTGATATGCTGATGTTGATTAGTCCTGAGGAAGACTCGTTGTGGAGCCGGGAGTTGGCCCAAAGCAAGAGGGGGTCCTAAACGTCGACGATTATGCTTTAGCCTGGATTTGGTTTATCTTTGGGAAGGACTCAATTGGGGATTTAATCTTGTTCAAAACAATATTGTGATTCAATGTGGTAAAAGGAACAACCAACAGGCTGCTATATATTTTTTAAGTTTATTTCTTTGATTGATTTAGTGGGAAATTGACCATCCTTTTTCTTTTCCGAATCACGAGTACTTGATCTATTTGCACTTTGTTCTGTCCTTTTTTTGATGATACGATGGGGGACTGTATATTTTTTTGTATATATATGAGGAAAGAATATATTTTGTATATGTAATAAAGGATGTTCTCCTGAATTAGTACAGGTCTATGCTGCATGTGTTGAGATGAGGGATGGGATGATCTTGGTTATAATTGATTCCTATGGGGTCCATTTTGTTTTGTAATATGGATGTTACAGTTGCCAGAATGACCAACATGGAAATGCGACTTGATGGACTGGCGGACTGGTCTTCATAGACATGGGTCCTAAAGCGCAAGGTGATGGATCTGGGGGATAGAAGCAGTAGAGGCAATATATGCATCACAGATGTCCATGAAAAACTTGAGGGTGCCAACATGACAGCGTTTCTTGCCACTTTCCTCCCACATATCCTGTGTTTGCCATTTGCCCCACCACTGTAGATACAGAGGGCCCACAGAGTTAAGTCCTGTGCTCCATTAACATCAGTGGCCCCACAACCCATCTTGGCCTGTATCCTTCAACATCAGCAGATGCAGCAGATTGTCTTCGCAATGCAGAAACATGGGCCCTACCAGTTTGAGAATCAATCCATTTATATATGTATCGGCAGACTTCTGCCATGACACTAGCTGTAAAAGGAAGCACTTCTTGGCACTACAGCCCAGCCTTGGGAAACATGAAATACGTTAGAATCTCCAAGAACCAGCTGTGATAATAATCACAATGGACGGAAAAACACAGGAATATGATGGACTGGAAGACTTGGAGAAATTACTGGATGCGTTAGACACATCAGATATGGTCACTCACGATCTGAGCACCTCCCCTGTACTGCAAATCATGCCAAAAGACAGCACTACCGGTGACAGGAACAAACACCAAGGACTGGACAGTCACCCAGAGGTGGTCGTCGTAGGGGGAGGAACATTCATTAGAATGGCACGGGATACCTAGAGACAAATGCTGCTCTCCACTGAAGCCTTAATGCGGCTAGTATTTCTAATCATCTGCTTGAACGATTGGGACCCATATGCTCCATGGAATGCAGGATGATGCAGCGCTTCAGTGACAGTATTGTAAACCCTTCTTTGTTTCTGATTTATATGTGCTACTTCTTGCTTGTCATTTGTTACTTATAAGATACACTCAACTTTCGAGATTGGGGTGCCTTTTGGGTGGGTCTCCACCATTTGTGGAATTCAATTATCACTTGAACATGGCGAGAGGTAGGCGATTGTCGCTTCACCTCAGTACCACAGGTGGACTGCTCCCCTTCTTCCATATCGGGAGGGGAATTACTGACCTAGTACCCACTGACCTCCCACTTTAGGGTTAGCTTGTTTCCCTTAAATTTGTTGTATTAACCTCACAGTAGGCACATAATTGAGTTTCAAGCCACATACATACCTGGTTCAGTCTCTCCTCGATTACTTGTGTACCAATAGGCATGCTCCCCTATCTAGCGCCACTTCCCCTGCAAATAGTGCCCCTCAAAGTCAACAGTATGACACACTTCATTAAACTAAAGAACATCTTGTCATACCTCAAACTCCAACACCCAATGTAGCATTGATCCAGGAAACCCACCTGAGATGCACCAAACATGACAAACTAAGAAGGGAATGGGTGGGCACAGTGATACATGCTAGCAGATCGCAGCGCAACTCCTCATCCTCCACCTCCCCCTTAGTACACAAGAAGGGGAGAGTTGCTATTCTCCGCCACAAAACTCTTGCCTTCCACACACTGCAAACATGGAGGAACCCACAGTGACGGTATGCCTTTGCAGATACTCCATGAAGCATTGATTAATGGCCCAATTTATGCCTTTGTGGGTGACAAATCAGATTGTTTTACCACCTTATCCAGACTCCTCCATTCATTTGGCAAATTCAAAATTGTCATGGGGGGATTGGAACCTGCCCCTTGATCTGCATCTTGACAGAATTGATAATCCTGATGTCAGATCACCAGAGATCGATTTATATTGACAGACATTCTCAGTGTGCATGACCTAGTGGAACCCTGGCGCCTGACACACACATGGGACTGAAATTACACTTTCACATCATATGTACACGGTACCCGTTCCCATATATATTACTTCCTGATGGTGGCAACATTTTCCCATAATTGGTGGAGACATCTATAGCACCAAATAGCATATCTGACCATGACTTGATTGCCCTAGATATAGACCTTGGTATCCTGAAACCTCGATGGTGCATGAATACATCCCAAAAAAGAACTCCAATTTGTGCCAATACATGGAGGAAATGAGGGTTCTGTTTCTTAAACCTAGGTGGTCTAGGCATCTGGAAAGCCTGCCTCAGAGACCACATGATGCAAGACTCGGAGGCCTTTAAGAGGCACCATGAGAAGGATAGACACCGAATGACTGAATTCACATGCTGTTTGACCACAGCTTACATGACTCCTACGGCTGCACTCCTTGGGTGCTGCTTCAGGGCAAGTATGACTTGAATTCCCTCTAAACCTCACAGGTTGAATCAGCACTTTTTTGGTTCAAACATTATGAAAGGAAAAAAGGCAGAGAAAATGCTTGCTGCCCAATTGAAGCAGGCTCGCTCACACTTTATCATACCAGTTATTTGGAACACTCATATCAAGCTCCTTAAAGACCCCCATGACATCTTACAGGAGTTTAGAGGCTCTGCAAACAAATACATCAGGGCCCTTCTCAAGATATGGCAAACCTTTTAGAGCAGTTAAACCTACCCACCCTTACACATGACCAAGCCAGTGTCCTGGGGAGTGACATTAATGATGATGACGTTTACCAGTATAATAATGCTATGCTGACCACAAAGGCACCGGGAGGTGATAGCTTTTCAACTGAAGTGTATAAAATCACCAAGCCAATAGTACTGCCTTTGTTGCATAAGCTATTTCAAGAAATATCTGTTACCACAGTGCCTTTACCTGAATTCAACAGGGCTAGAATCTCTCTGATACTCAGGCCAGGTAGGGATCTATTGCACTGTCTAACTACCAGTCTATATCCTTCATAAATGTGGATATGAAAATTTTGGCAAAGATCCTAGCCACTCAGTTAGCTACCTGTATCCGTCTCTTAATTTTGTACCTGGCCAATCATATGCAAATCATCTGTGGATGCTCTATAATATCTTGTGGCAAGTTAGACAGGGCAGGGATGAGAACACAGTTATCTCCTTCAATGCCGAAAAGGCTTTTCACCATGATGACAGGTCGTAACTGTTCACAGTCATAACACATATGGTTCTAGGACCCTCATTCATTATGAAAATGAGATGGTACAAGGCTGTCCTCTCTCTCTCCTACTATTTTTGATTTAAGTCCAACCCCTAGCTGTGAACATATGTAAAACACATAGCATCAGAGGGAAGCATACAGCTATAGGTGAACAGAAGGCGTTTTATTGTGAAGATGATATACTGGTCACATTTTCCAATCCTAAAGACTCTAAACTGGCACTCATAGTTGTTACTGATTCCTTTTTAATGTTCTCAGTCTACAATGTAAACTGGTCGAAATGTGAAGCTATGCCCTTGACACCAACTACCACCAAATCTTCCCTGGGAACTTCACCATTCACCTGACAGCCCAATCTCCTTATGTACATAGACATTTACCTCAATCCAGATCTTGCTAACATAGTCAAAGGTAGCATCACCCCTATCATGGAAAAAAGTTCTACTGAATTCATCACCTGGCCGAAGCTCCAGCTTTTCTTGTGGGGCAAAGTGCAGATTGTAAAAATGAAAGTGCTAACACTTGATACCATGGTTCAATTCCATTTTCGGTATGCTACCATTGCGGGTATCACAACTTATTCTATGGGAAATCGACCACCTCATTAGAGGTTTCATATGTGCCCATAGCAAGCCATGTCTCAAGGCATCCAGGTTCTGTGCTAAAACCACAGACGGGGGCCTCCATATTCAACATGAGGAATCTTATTGGTTGGCATCCCACCTGGCTCACATGATATAAGTGTTGAAAACACATAGGGAGACACCCGCATGGGTGCATCTGGAAAAACTTATTACACATGACATGGGATCTTGCAGGCTACTACACATCACATGCTCCAACAAGACCAACAGGTAATCCCATAGTCCACACCTTTCACTGTGCATGGAACTGGTGCACAAGTTACTCCAAACCCCCTGCACTGTATACCTGCATGAACCCAATCTGGAGGAATAGTGCCATCACAATAGGCGGGGTAGAGCTGGAATGGTCCCTGTGGCATACTCTACATAGGACACCTGCTAAACCAGAGAGACTTCCTTCTTTGCATCCCTTGTGAAGGAGTATGGGCTTCCATCCTCACATCAATGAAAGTACTTGCAACTCATCCACTGTTTACGTACTGTGATGGGTTGGGTTCCTTACACACTGGAGGTTGACCTGATATTAAAATACATTGTAACAGGGAAAAAATTTCAAAGGAACAATGGCCCTCATTACAACCCTGGCGTCCAGTGTTAAAGTGGTGGTAATACTGCCAACAGGCTGGTGGTAAAACAAATGGAATCAAGACCATGGCGGAAACCGCCAACACAGATAGCCACTTTAACACTCCGACCGCCACGGCAGTAGCGACAAATACCGCGGCGGTCACTGCCAACAGACAGACGGAAAACAATGTACCGCCCACAATATTACAAGGCACCAATCCACCAGCTTTTCCGGGGCGGTACCAACGCCATCAAAAGCACAGTGGAAACAGGAATTGGAAGGGAAACCACTCACCTCTCGACACACAAGGAAGAACTAGGACACCATGGAGCCTGAACTGCAAATCCTACCCATGTTGCTGTATCTATTAATACACCACAAAGTGGAAAGAAGGCGGCGGCAGCGACGATAACGGTGAGTACTGCACCTAGCACACAGGGGAGGGGAGGAGGGAAAAGAGAATGACACACACATGCGACACGCAACACCCCCACTCCCCGCCCACAACAACACACACATATCCAATAACATCACAGATATACCCTGTCACCCCCTGGAAGAGCGCAAGGACCGAACGAAATGAGTTTAACTAGTGTAATATTCAAACAATCAGATAGACCAAGAGAACAGCAAATAATCAGTATAGACAAATATTTACAGCAAGTACACAAGTCCGTACACTGTCCCATAAAGTGTCCGTGGATCAGTGGTCCCAAAAAGCATGGGCGAAGCCAACACATGACACCTGCCTCAAAATAGAGAGAACACTGCAGGGCATCAGGTCGGAAAAAAAGCAGGCACCTCAGGGGGAAAGGGAGGGGGGCACCTCAGCCACATGATGGTACGACGCCACTGCTCCTCGAGGGTCTCCATGTCGAACTGCTTGGTCCTGGGGAGTACAAAGCCACAGTCTCTCAAGTCTCTCAAGTGGGTGGGTTGCCCACTGCTTGTTCCTGGGTAGTGCAAAGCCACAGTCTCTCAAGTGGGTGGGTTGCCCAGTGCTTGCTCTTGGGGAGTGCAAAACCACAATCTCTCAAGTCTCTCAAGTGGGTGGGTTGCCCACTGCTTGCTCCTGGGGAATGCAAAGCCACAGTCTCTCAAGTCTCTCAAGTGGGAGGGTTGCCCGCTGCCTGCTCCTGGGGAGTGCAAAGCCACAGTCTCTCAAGTCTCTCAAGTGGGTGGGTTGCGCACTGCTTGCTCCTGGGGTGTGCAAAGCCACAGTCTCTCAAGTCTCTCAAGTGGGTGCACTGCCCACTGCTTGCTCCTGGGGAGTGCAAAGCCATGGTCTCTCTAGTGGGTGGTTTGCCCACTGCTTGGTCCTGGGGAGTGCAAGGCCACAATCTCCAAGTGGATGGCTTCTCCACTGGTTTTGGAGGGGGCTTTGTGCCCAGTGTGCTTCATCCTGCATAGGATAGGGTGAGTGGATGCCTTTCTCCACTGGTTCTGGAGGGGGCTTTGTGCCCAGAGTGCTTCATCATGCCAAAGACTGGGTTAGTGGATGTATCTCTCTACTGGTTCTGGAGGGGGCTTTTTGCCCAGAGTGTTTCAGTCTGCCAAGGACTGGGTTAGTGGATGTATCTTTCCACTGGTTCTGGAGGGGGCTTTGTGCCCAGAGTGCTTCATCCTGCCAAGGATACGGTGAGTGGATGCCTTTCTCCACTGGTTCTGGAGGGGGCTTTGTGCCCAGTGATGCTGCACCTGGGGTGTGGCAGTTGACTCTGTCTCACCTGGGTGTCTCAGCCACGTTATGTACCTGGAGCAGGTAGCATGATGCTCCATGGAGGCAGACCCACACTCCATCCTGCGGCGACTTAGGCTGCCAATTGCTGGATTGTGTCAGTGCTGGAGGTGGTGTCTCAAGTGGCGTGTCCAGGGTCCAGGACGTTGCCTGCAGACTCCGACGGCTGCACACTGGGGATGGGGCTGACGTCCGACAGAGTGACATTGCCTGTGCACATGGCGGTGCTGATGGTGGTGCAGGTGGCAGTGGCTGAGGCAGAGATGCTGCCAGTGCTGGCCGTGGTGCAAGTGACTGTTGCGGTGGATGGAGACACCATACCGTCTCCGCCAGCCTCGGATGGCTGATCCTTGGTGAGGATGCTGCAGACTGATGTTATGGCAGCGGCGGTGCAGGTGGGGGTGCAGGTGGCGGTGGCGGTCGGTGCGGAGGTGGTGGCTGTGGTGCATGTGTACTGCCATCCCTGATGATATGGAGGTCACCAGCCCCTCACCAGGAGACATCGTGCCCTGAGGTGATGTTCCCTTTGGCTTGTGGCCCTTCCCCATCTTGACAGTTGCTGCAGGGACCTTGGCACTGTTCACTCGGTGTTTGGGCGAGGCCTTGCTGGGTGGGTGGTGTGACTGTCCCATGCTGGAAGCCGGACCCTTTTTGACCTTTGCAGGTGGTGGAATAGGGTGGTCCTTCTTTTTTGTCGGTGGCACACAGGCAGCTCTGACAGGTGGCCCCTTAGACCGTACTGGAGTAGCAGGGACCACTGCGGATGCAGATTTTGTGGCTGAGGTGCTGGGCTGGAATCTAGACATCCTGGCCCTAGGGGAAGGACAGGGGGAGATGTAGGGAAGAGGTCAAAGTTAGCTAGGAAAAGTTTTTTGACACACTGGGACGGGAAGATGGAGGGGGTGTGGGAGTGGAGGAAGAGGTAGTGGTTGTAGGAGGTGTACGTCTGCTGAGTTTGGGTGAAGGTGCATGGGTTGGAGGCTGTTGTGAGATGGATGGCTGTTGAGTGGGTGTGTGCCTGTGTATGTGTACTTTGGGAGGAGGGCTTACAGACATACTGGGAGAGGAAACAGGGGACGTGTGAATGGTAGTGGGGGTGGTAATTGCACGTGAGCTGTGTGTAGTGGTGGGCATGCTGGTGATGGAGGCAGTGGCTGATGATGTAGTGCATGCAGGTGTGAGTGGAGACGAGACTGGGAGGGAGGTGGAGGACGTGGAGGAGGGGGACACAGTGGAGGAAGTGGATGTTGGTATGTGTGCATGGGTATGGTGCTTGTGTGAGTGCCTGTGGTATGTGTGGTGCTTATGTTTTCCTGAGCCACTTTTGTGTGTTGGAGTGTGTGTATGCTGGTCTGATGGTGTGCTTGGGATAGGCTGAGGTAGAGGGGATTGGGTCTGGGTAGTGGAAGTTGGAGGGGGGAGGCTGGACACTGGGACAATGGCTGCCATCAGTGCTGAGGCCAGAGCCTGAAATGCTCTCTGTTGGGCTGCCACGCCAGAATGAATGCCCTCCAGGTGTGCATTTGTTTGCTGCAAATGCCTCTCGACATCCTGGATGGCATTCAGAATGGTTGACTGCCCAACAGTGAGGGATCTCAGGAGGTCAATAGCCCCCTCACTGAGGGCAGCAGGGCTGACTGGGGCAGGGCCTGAGGTGCCTGGGGCGAAGGAGATGCCCACCCTCCTGGGTGAGCGGGCACGGGAAACATGCTGAGGGGCTGCTGGGAGGGCGGTGCTGGTAGAGGGGGTGGCGGCTGTACCTGTTGTTGGGGTGGGCACAGAGATGTCCGCCACCATCAGGGAGCTTCCATCAGAGGAGGAGTCACTGGTATCCCCGCCTGTCTCTGTCGTGGAGCTCCCCTCGCCCTCCGTCCCACTGGTGCCTTCAGACTTCGTAGATTCACCCTCCAGAGCCATGTGCGATGCAGCTCCCTCCGTCGCTGGTGCCTCTGCTCCTCCGCCAGATGATGCTAATGCACACAAGAACAGGGTGACAAAACAAGAAGGGGGGGAAAGACAGAGGACACACATGGTCAATGCCAGCAACACCACTACTGTTGGCGGACACAACACACAGGGAGCAGCCCTATTGAGTAGGCCATGCACTAGCAGTTAGTAGGAAATTCACCAGGCCATGGGGTACTATGCCTAACACCATTTGCTGTACACCTGGAACCCACAGGAGCCTGCCTAGTTGTAGATGCCCACTAACACTATTGGGGTTGGAGTGCCTCAGAGCCTGCCTAATAAAGGACCTACCCTACCAAGTTCGCCCTGGCCTAGGGGAACCCACAGCCCACATTTCCCACCCAGACACTTCGTGAAGGGCGCAGAGTCAGCTTAATGACACTGTACTCCCCCCCTTGTGGCTGCTGTTTGGCCTCAAGCGCTTCCACATTGGGAGGCCAGCCCCAGCTGGGCCTCCGCCATCTTCTTGCTCCAGCAGCGCAGGTCATCCCATCTCTTGGGGCAGTGGGTGCTCCGTCTATGATAGACCCCCAGGGTCCGCACTTCCTTGGCGATGGCACACCAAAAACCCTTATTCTGGTGGGCGCTGACCTAGAGGAAAGGTACAGGAGGAAAGGGAATTACTCACCAGTCCAGACCGTCATACTCATTGCTCCAGTTCCCACCCATGCCCTGTCGCACATACACTCACCAGCCTCACATGCAGGCCTCAGCCCCCCCCCACATGTATCTTACATCCACATCACTCACCTGTTTGTCTGGAGGACCATAGATTAGCGTGTACTGAGGGAGGACCCAATCCACCAGTTTGTCCAACTTCTCAGCGATGAAGGCAGGGGCCCTTTCCCCAGACACTCAAGCCATTGTCGCTTCCAGACTCAGGTCACAGCAGCACTTGCAGTATAGGTCCTCTCCTGTTGAAGGTCAGGTATCAAGTGAGTGAACAGATAGAAAATGGCGGTCACATCCACGGCAGTGCATACCGTCACCGCCGGCGTACATCGTCATTGGCTCCTGGAACCCATAGGGCCCAATGATAACCAATGCTAAATTGCGCGGCGGACTTCGACCGCCTACCGCGACGTTGCACAACGCCAGCGCAGTTACCTCATTTCCCCTTGTCCCTCCTTACAGGTCAGGCAGCCGCCATTTCAGGGGGGCACATGGCATGGCACCTAACTGCGTCACAACACTATTTGGCAGATATACGGACAAGCTACGCAACACACGGATTTACTCACATTACTGAAAACACACTTGTGCAACCTATGTTGTACATGACCTTCTGCTCACCATTCTCCTCCATAGGGCACATGCGCTGGGGCAGATAATGAGATGGCATCATCCTCCGGTGTAGAGACCCCTGGTGGACCTGTCAACAATGGAAGACAGACATATCATTATCACCTACAGACTTGATCGTGCCACAATCCAAGACCTGTGTGCCCAATTGGAGACAGACCTGATGTCAGCTATCCGTCATCCCACAGGAATACCCCCTCTAGTGCAGGTCCTGTCAGTGTTCTATTTCCTGGCAAATGGCTCCTTTCAAACTACAGTGGCCATGGCATCTGGGATGTCTCAGCCAATGTTTTCTAACGTGTTGACCAGAGTGTTGTCTGCCCTGCTGAAACACATGCGCAGCTACATCGCGTTTCCACAGGTGGAGGATTTTCCCACAGTGAAAGCTGACATTTATGCCCTGGGACATATCCCCAACATCATTGGTGCCATTGATGGTACACATGTGGCATTAGTCCCCCTCCTCAGAAATGAACAAGTGTACAGAAATCGAAAAAGCTACCATTCTATGATTGTGCAGATGGTATGTTTGGCAGACCAGTACATCTCTCATGTGAATGCCAAGTATCCTGGCTCTGTGCATGATGCCTACATTTTGAGGAATAGCGGTATACCTTCTGTGATGGGCCAACTCCAGAGGCACCGGGTGTGGCTAATAGGTGAGGTCAAGGTCCCCACACAGTATGAGTAGGTGTCTGGGTATGGGGTCGTCCCTAAGGGTTAGTGTGTGTCTAACAGATATCCCTCGACATTTGCAGGTGACTCTGGTTACCCCAACCTCTCATGGTTACTGGCCCCAGTGAGGAATGCCAGGACAAGGGCAGAGGAACGCTACAATGAGGTACATGGGCGAACTAGGCGGATTATTAAGAGGACGTTCGGCCTCCTGTAGGCCAGATTCCGGTGCCTCCAACTAACAGGTGGCTCCCTATACTACAAACCGAAGAAGGTGTGCCAGATCATCGTGGCATACTGCATGTTGCTCAACCTGGCATTGCGACGCCAGGTGCCTTTTCTGCAGGAGGATGGGCCTGATGATGGTCTTGTGGCAGCGGTGTAGCCTGTGGACAGTGAGGAAGAGGAGGCAGAGGAAGAACATTTTGACAACTGAACAAACATCATCATGCAGTACATTCCAGTGACACACAGGTAAGAGACTGTCACTGCTCCTCACATATATGACTACTGTAGGACATTGTACAAGTCAGCTTCTTCACCTCTGTCTATGGACACTGACAGTTCACTCTGGGTTTCCATTTTACAGATCTGGGTACCTCATTTTGCCTTCTGCTATATGTACTGCTGCCCAACAACTGTCATACATTGGTATGAGCATATGAACATTTACATTGATATTTGTTGGTGATGTTGTAATTATACATTTGTGAAAGAACAGACTGACTCCAAATTGGTTTGTGATCCAAGGGTGTTTATTTAGGGGCTAATGTGTATAGGGGTATGTGGAAGGGGCTGGGGTGATGGTGGAGGAAAGTCCAGGATAGAGTCCAGTCTCTTGGTATCACAGGTGCATTGTCCAATTGGGCATAGGAAGGGGAGTAATGGCAGTTCAAGGTGGACAGGATGACATAGTGGGACAGAAGGGTAACAATCAGGAGGGTCCTATTTCCTGGCGGGGGTCTTGGCAATGTTCTCTGTCTTCTGCCTGGATCACAGGGAGCGTTTGCGTGGTGGTTCCCCTTCTGCATGGGGTGGGGTGCTGGTGGGCTGTTGTTCCTGTGGCGGGGCCTCCTGTTCACTAGCACCGGCGGAGGTGGAAGGCTGCTCATCGGTTTGGCTAGTGTCAGGGGCCCGTTGTTGTGCCAATGCCTCCCTCATGGTCTTGCCTATGTCAGCCAGCACCCCTGCAATGGTGACCAGGATGGTGTATATGTTGGTGAGGTCCTCCCTGATCCCCATGTATTGTCCCTCCTGTAGCCACTGGGTCTCTTGAGACTTGGCCAGTACTGTGCCCATGGTCTCCTGGGAATGGTGGCATGCTCCCATGATGTTTGAGAGTGCCTCGTGGAGAGTAGGTTCCCTTGGCCTGTCCTCCCTCTGTCGCACAGCAGTCCTCCCAGCTTCCCTGTTGTTGTGTGCCTCCGTCCCCTGAACCGTGTGCCCACTGCCACTGACCCCAGGTCCCTGATAGTCCTGGGTTTGTGGGGTTGCCTGGGGTCCCTGTAGTGGTGAACACATTGCTGATTGACGTGTCCTGGGGACAGTGGCATGGGCCCGCTGGATGGGTGCTGTGGTGGTGTTTCCTGAGGGGAGGTTCTGTGGTGGCTTGGGACTGTGGCAGGGGAACCGACTGTCCAGAGGTCCCTGATGGGCCAGGCTGGTCATCTTGATCCAGGCGTGCAGAGCTGCTGTCATCACTGTGGACCTCATCTGTGGGATGACTGGATATGGCTGGCACCTCCTGTCCGGTGACGTTAAGTAGGGGTCCTGTTGGGAGGTAAATGCATTGATATTTTATCTGTGTGTGCCATCTTGTGCAATGGGTGTGTTTCCCTCTATTACTGTGCTTGCACTATCGCCTTGGCCCTTGTGTGAGTGGTGATTGTGTGCCCTGGGTGAGTCTCTCTATTGGACATGCTTTGGTGATGGGGGTTCATGCATGTCTGTGATGGGTGTCCGTGCATTGTTGTTGCATGCAGGGCTTGGTTGTGGGAGTATTGGGGCATGACGGTGGGGTGTTTGGGAGATGGTGGAGTTATGGGAGTGAGGGTGGGAGTATGTGGTGGCAGGCAGGTAGGGTGGGGGAGATATAATAGTAAAGATATGACTTACCAGAGACCAGTCCTCCTGCTACTCCTGCGAGGCCCTCAGCATGCATTATTGCCAAGACTTGCTCCTCCCATGTCGTTAGTTGTGGGGGAGGAGGTGAGGGTCCACCGCCAGTCCTCTGCACGCCTACCTGGTGTCTGGATACCACGGAACGCACCTTCCCCCGTAGGTCATTCCACCTCTTCCTGAAGTCATCCCTTGTTCTTGGATGCTGTCCCACTGCGTTGACCCTGTCGACAATTCTCCGCCATAGCTCCATCTTCCTAGCAATGGACTTCTGCAGCACCTGTGTTCCGAATAGCTGTGGCTCTACCCGGATGATTTCCTCCACCATGACCCTGAGCGACTCCTCAGAAAACCTGGGGTGTCTTTGAGGTGCTATGATGTGGTGTGAGTGATGTGTGAGGTGATTGTAGATGCGATGTGTGGGGTGATGTGTTGGGGTGTGTTGTGCGTGGATGGTGTATGAGTGATGGTGTTGTGTGCCTCTGGATGCTGGTGAGGTCTTTGCTTTTCTCTCTCTGCTTCACAATTTGTCAGTGTAAGGGGTTGTGGGTAATGTGTGTATGTGTTTTATAGTGGTGTGAGTGTGTGGTGTGTGGTGTGTGTCAGATGTGTGTATTTTGAATTGTCCAATGTGGAATAGTTTTGTAAGTGTGTGTGTATTTTGAGCGCAGCGGTGTGTATTGCCAATGGTTTACCGCAGTTGAATGACCGCTGCGTTGATTCGTGGGTCGTGATACTGTGGGCGTATTCCTGTTGGCGTGATGGTGTGGGTTTTGCTATCGCCAGTTTATCACTGACCTTTGGTGTGGCGGACGTGTGTGGGTGTCTGTATAGTGGCGGAATTCTCAGTGTGGGTCACAATACCCGTTGCGGATTTCTGCTGCGGACACGGTATGTTGGCGGCTGTCGGCACAGTGGTCTGCGGGATTTACCGCCAGGGTTGTAATGAGGGCCTATATCGGGGCTTTGTGCTACCTTGACTGACATTCTTTTCTCTCAAATGACTACACTGAACTTGCATCAGTGGTGGGAATCTAGACTGCTCCTCTTCATACCAGAAGACGAGTGGCCTCCACTGGTGGAGGATCATGACAGAGCACTACGTGAAGTTAGGTTAAAATGTAGTTATTTCAAGATCCTCCACAGGTGGCACTGTTCGCCAGTTGAGCTCCATGGGCACACAGGTTACAGGACCCCAAATGTTGGAAATGCCCAGCTCTTCTTTGTGACAAAGAACATACTGTGGGAATGCCCACCCTCTCCCACTATTGGTGCTCCATCTGGGACTTCCTTCAAAATGAGTTAGGCATACTGACACTGTTAACAAACTGGTTGGCCTTGTTGCATGACACGCCCATCCTCCCACCTATGCCCTACTATGCTAATATATGGCTCTCGATGGCACTGGTAGTGGTGAAGGTAGAGATTCTATGTCACTGGAAAACCGCTACTCAACCTTCCTGCCACACATGGTTGGCAGACATAAATGCTATAGTTTCATACAATAAAAATTATTTACAAACTCAATGACCAATTACATAAATTTGAGGAACTGTGGGGATCATTCCTTCATTTATAGGTATCCATGGCTGACCTAGTGTATTACCAGTCATCTTTTCCAAGCTCAGAGAATGATACTCCGACATCAGTCTGGTGGGCACCATGAACAGCATACTGACTTGCTCACAGTTACATTATTGTACCTGGGGCAGCATCAGGACACTGGGACAACACTGTGAGAAGTGTGATAATTGACTACCACCAAGAATAAGTGAATAGCCAGGGGAGACTTTGTTTGTTTGTTTGTTTGTTTGATTGTTCGATTGTGTAATTGCCCAATACCCTGCTGCTTCTGGTATTTATCACACTCAGTTTATGTTACCTTCCTTCCTTTCTGTTCTCACCTTTGCTAGTTGGTTGGGGGACATGTGAACTTTGACTTTTTGTGCTTTTCCATTCATGTTCTTCACTCCCATTGTAGAACACAGTTTCTTTTTAGAATGTTACATGTTGCTACCTGTGCACAGGCAGCAAAGTACTTGTTTAACTTGGTGAAAACCACTTAAGGACACAAAAAAGCATGAATATGTATGCAGTCACACAATTGTATTTCTATTCATCACTAAAATCTGAAATATATAGGAAAATAATTTAAATAAAAATAAAGCCTTGTAAGAAATTGGCTTAGGTTTTAAAGAGGTGAAACCCTTCTGAAGCAGAAACCACAATCCTTGTCAGGGTGAAGTCATAAGCAAATCCCAAATTAACCTGTGCTTAATCTTCTGGTATCTTTCCACAAAAGCAGTCAGGCTTAACTTAGAGGGAATGTGTAAAGTATTTATGAAGCAGTAATAAAGTGAAACACAACATAAGAAAAATCTTACACCAATTTAGAAAAATAGAGTACAATTTACTGAATAATGAGACCAAATTGACAGAAATCCAATCAGTAGAACCGAAGATATGCAATTTTAAAGATTTAAGTGAAAATAGTTCCAAAAAGCAGAGTATTAACTGTTGTTATCTGTTCACGCCAGACCAGGACAAAGTTGCAAGTTCAGGCCAACCAAGATAAAGCATGGGCTGGATTCACGGACCCAGTTAGACCCCTGAATCAAGGTACCTTAAATCCTGGTTGCAGAGCGATGCAGAGTCCTGCGTCAAGCATGTGTCATGCGGAGGTGGTTCCCAGGATCTGCAAGGCTGCAATGTGAGGTCCTGTGTCGTTGTCAAGAATGTCGTTGATGAGGGAGTTCCTGGCAGGCAGCGGGCAGTGATGCCAGTTTCCGTGCTGGGGATGCATCACACAGTGGTCCCAGTGCAACATTTGGTGAGGCAGTGCATCGCACAGCAGCTCCAATGCAGAATTATTGGAAGGAAATGCATTCTGAAGTGTCAGTGCTGCTGTCTCCACAGTTGGGCTGGCAGAGCACCTTCCGGCATTCTTCCAAGGTTCCAGGACTGGGGTGCCACCACTTGGAAAGAGAGGACTCACAGCTGGCAGACTCCAGGTGCTGGATTCAAGATAGATGAAGCCTGTTCTGTCCTTGAGGATTCTGATCTGGAGGTCAGCTAACTAGCCCTTGGAGTCACTCTGGTGTTCCTGGGTTCAAGATGCAGGTTCAATCCTTCTCACTCTGGCAGGAGGGCAGCAGAGCAGCAGGGCAGCCCTTCTTGCAGCAAAGCAGCACAACAGTCCCTCTTCTGAGACTTGCACATGCCCAGGTGTGTACTGGAGAATTGGGGGTCTGAGGTTCAACATTTATAGCTGGTGCCCTCTTTAAAGTAGGAGAAGTTTCTAGAGGCTTACACCTCCATGAGGTATCAGGCATCCTCTTCCTCTCTGTCCTGGGCACAGCATGTCTGGGGACACAAAAAACTAGTGATGAACCCTTTTTGACGGAACTCAGGCAGAACCTTTGTGTTGTGCAAGGGTGGTAGGTGACAGCTCCTCCCCCTTACTAAGTCAATGTGGCCCACCTTGGCAACACCTAGCTTCCCTTTGTGTCAGTGTCTGGGAGCAATACACAAAGACCAACTGCCGACTACACCTAGTTACCAAATGGTTAGGAGAAGAAAATGCCAACTTTCTAAAAGTGGCATTTTCAGAATTGTGACTAAAACTCTATCTTCACTAGTAAAGGGGGCATTTAATTACAATTCTTTAGACACCAAACTAGATGAGCCAGTCTGCTCCCAATTGAAAAGTATCTCTTATTAAATGTAATAAGGCAACCCAATGCTGTCCTATGGGAGAGGTAGGTCTTACATTTGCAAAAAACGAATTTAGGAGCTTTTAACTACCAGTACAGGTAAAACTTAAAAGTACATGTCTAGCTTTTTAATACACTGTACCCTGCCCTCTTGTCTGTTCAGGGCCTGCCCTAGGGGGTGATTTACAGGTGTTAAAAAGGAAGGTTTGACCTGGGTAAAAGGTTTATTTTGCCAGGAGGAAATGGCAGTTTAAAACTAACCACACAGGCTACAATGTTTAAAGGGATACTTAAGTGGGGTTCACAATATGTGCTGCAGGCCCGCTAGTAGCATTGATTTTACAGGCCCTGGGTACATGTAGTACCAACTTACTCTGGACTAACAAGTAAATTAAATATGTTGATTGGGTGTAAGCCAATTCTACCATGTTTAGCAACAAGAGCACAAGCACTTAAGCGCTGGTTAGAAGCAGTAAAGTTCACAGAGTCCTAAGGCCAACATAAATGAGATCAACAAAAATAGGGGTGAATGCAAAATGTTTGGAGAAGACACCCCAAGCTGACAGGTCTAACAAGCCTAAAATCAGCATTCATGATTTTCAAATGCATACATTCCTGTTTGTGTGACATCCCAATTCAAGTGCTTTTCCTAAGCCTTTACTTTAACTGTATCACTCAGTTTTATGTCCTACTGTTTTTCATCAGTCTTCCTGGCTGTATTTTTCATTCATTGCAAAATGATGAGAAATATTATTAACTATTTGAAGATGGTGAATTAAATACATTTAATATAATTCTGGGTATTATTTTCCCAGTGGGCGTACTGTGTGTGTCTGTGTTGTATGGGGGGGTTGTGTCAGTTAAAGATAATAATATTATTGGGCTCTATTTACAACTGCATTTTGTAGTATGTTTAGTAGTGCTACAATAGTACTGCTCACATGATAAAAAAGCAATTCACAAACCTATAAGCTTCTATTCTCTTCATGTATAGATCTCCGTATCCATAGGTCTTTGTTTTAGTAGTAATTGTGGGAGGGATGGGGTGAGTGGCTATAAAATGAAGACAACTTACAACTAAATTTAGGGAGTTTAGGGAGGCGTGTGCAAAAAAACAAAAACCTCTCCCACAGAAAAGTAAGCCCATTGCTAATCATAAACTGCATGTCTAACGTTACTTCAGCTAAAAACGTCACAAATCATCAGAAATGTGCTTTAGAAGCACATCCTTGGAGTAGCAACAGTTAAGCAAAACATACTTTAATTCGTTTTAATATACATTACCAGATCTTTGCCTTGGTAGCATATACCTCTGCCTACCTGTGAATAGTGGTAAATGGTAACCTTACACTCATAAACTCCGAATTTAGAGGCTCCACCCAGGGGTGACATGGTCAATAATAAAAAAGTGTAAAGTTACAATTAGGTTAAGTAGTACATTTACTATGGAGCACAATAGCACACTCTTTCAACAAACTAGCTGTTTTGGTGAGATTTGCATTGCAATAGCAGGATACCAATCATTCTTCCACAAAGGGTACATCTATAAACTTTGCAAGAACACAGTCTATGGATAATATCCTTCATATGATGGAAATAAAATGGTCTCTTATGCAATACAAGGCTGCTATTGCCTCTTAGGTGACTATATTAAACCACATTCATGTCTACTGAATATATTGTCCTGATTGTGAAGGAATAATGTTTACTGATGTTGGCCCACTTCTTCAAGGTTTCCTTCTACTCTATGAAAGAAAGGTGTGTGCACTGTTTACCTACCTCTGTTTGTCAGGGTTCATAAGAGTTTCTCAGTACACCTTTTTTACTGAAATCAGGATATTCCTCATGCAAACCAGACTTGATCTGAATTTGTATTTTACCATTCTCTTCTTGAACCTTGGAATCCATCTACTAATCTTGGGTGTCATTTACACACTTCAGAGATTAATATTTTCATTCCTGTCTCATCTTCCAGCCTTTTCTGTTTTCAAGGTATGTCTCAGAGGCGCTTGTATATATTAAATAGGCCCCTTTCCCTTCACCTGACAGGAGGTTAAGATCAACCACCAGTAATACCAATTTTACACTAAGATTTACTAAGTATCTGTTTTTACTCTGTTGTGATGGTGAGAAAATTATACCAAGGGATCTGGGACCTCAGGAACAGCACATGGGAGTCACACTCACTACAACAGAAGCTACCAGCAAGTTTTAGGGCAGGCCAGTTTAAACTAGTCTGCTGGGTTCTTCAAGGAAAGAGGGCTTCTTTTAGCTTTTGTGCACCTGTCAGTCAAATGACCCTTGGAGGCTATCTCTTTGTCCTAGGTATAAGTGGGAGCAAGTCCAGCACTTAGGGTTTTCCTCACAGATCTCAACAGTTGGAGCTGTCCTTTTTCTGTCTTCCACAGATCCAGTAGTGTTCTGTAGAGGTGGTCCCACATTTATGCCTGGCATTAGCCTGTGGACTGGGTGAGTCTTAGTCCCTCCCTGACCAATAGGGAGAAGATTCCAGGGGATAACCCTACCGAGGTTTGCAGCGGTTCCTGTGCTACTACAAACAATTCCAGAGTGCCCCTATATAGCTAAAACCAAGATGGCAGAACTGTTCTTCCCCTATGCAGAGATCCTGTGCTCATTCTACAGAGGTTGCCAGGGAAATGAGAAACTGTTCGCCTGTGGTCACTCAAAACTAACTCTGGCAGCAGCTCCTCTCTCACTTCGATTGGTGCCTTGCTGACTAGAAAGAGAGTAGGGGGCAGACCCAGCTGTGAGCTACATTTGATTGTAACAGAGCAGGCCCCTCTAAACATAATAATTAAGTTCATGGCACTGCTCAGATGGTCACCCTGTTAGAGAGACCGACCACCTCCCCATGCCAAATCCTTTAGTTTCAGCTCTGGGATCCAATTCACACCTAATAAAAGAGCTATTCAGCACTGGGCGAAACTGCAAGCTTGGGCAAATAGGCTTCTAGAGGTTTTAGGCAGCCTAAAGGTAACTTTTTAACAGTACATTTTGTGAGATATTTGTTACAAGATTGAAGTTGTCATCTTGTTCCTAGAAGGAGATAACTTTAGTAACCTTAATAAAGTATCCCAATGCTTTCCTATGGACCAGCTAACTTTGCCACCAAAAAAGCTTTTATGGCACTAGCACTGTAAATACATGCTGAACTTAAAACTTTACATGTCCTACTTTTAAATATCATGCACCCTGGCTTATGGGAGTTTAAAGCAAGCTACTTAGGGGTGACATTAATATTTAAAAGGAAGGTTAAGGCCTGTCATAAGCGGTTATTTTGACAAATCAACTTTGCAGATTGGACCTGGATGGCCAGGTTACCAGTGGCAGGCCTGCAGTTATGCTTAACATTGTTACTGTGGTGGTGACACAACATGTGCTGCAGTCAACTAGTGGCCTCTAAAATATAGGCCCTGGGCACACTTTGTACTTATAGGTAACGTATGCTCATTAGTAATACAGCCAATTTCAACATGTTTTAGATGTTAGAGCACATGCACTTGGGCCTGGTTAGCAGCAGAATTCCAATACACAGAACCACAAAACCCACAGCATCAATCCAAAAAAATGGGGGTGATCATGTAAAAAGAGGCATTTTCCCACAAAGACTGTCTGAATGAAAGGAATGAATTGCTCCTGTTCTTACTGGGCATTGGAAGTCTTTTATAACTTCCGCAGTGGCTAAACCCAAACGAATCTGAAGCAATCAATATTTATTTATATGGATTACCATTCAGTACTGGCCCAATATCTTCGAAGAAAATTACCCCAAAGAGTATATCAGAGATAGAAAAAGGAGTCTGTGCTGATCTGGCAACAGTTGAATGTTTTCTCTGTTTACAATAGTCTCCAGTATTGTTTCTGTAACATTGCCAAAGTAGCGATGATATCAGCCTGAGCTGAACCTATCCCTTCATGAACTGCTCTAATTAGATCTAACCTGGTTCATTCACTAGGAATATACCTATGTCTTACTCAAGGTATAAAAACCATAGGAACATTATATATAGTGAGGGTGTATAACTGTATCGCTGTAAAACCATTAGGAGGTTTTTTCCCTGTTAATATTGCTTGTATTGCTACTAAAATGTCTGCATCCATTTTAGATTACAATCGAATTTCAGCAACCACCTAAATGCTTTGTACTGCTGTTTTGTGCAGCTAAATCATCTTTAAAGTTTCCTTTACCTAGAATTTGTTCACTTTTATGGGCCAACTGTGTGCTGTACATGGACCAAACAAAGCTTTTCCTATAGAAGTATTTCTTCCCCAAAGATTGGTACTTTTTAATGACTTCCATTTTGAATCTCTGAATCCATTTAAGCACCAATGCATTAAATCTACATTATATCCCTGAACACTGAAGGCTGAATCCAACACAATAAGTGAAGGAAATGAGGGATCAGCTGTTTAAAGAGCAAGTAACAGAGCATGTATTTCTGTGAGCTCTGAAATAAAATCATCCAAAACATTTGTGTGTGTGCAGAGCACCTTGACGTTGCCATTCTCAAAAACTCCCTGCACTACAGGACAAAACACAGCTTTTGTAACTACTTCTAATGCAGGATTGAGAAAAACTATAATGATTTGTTTCCCCTGTGCCAAAGGGTATTCCTTGAGTATAGCTGTTTGTACTGCAGTGAGAATTTTCTCAATAGAAGTAAAGCATTTCTCAGCAGATGAGTATAGATGTGGCCTATATGCTATCCTATATACTATGTATTTGTAGCATGAATTGCTAGGAGCAAGCCTAACTATTAGGATTGTCTTGTTGTCCCATTTCTCTAACATGTATGCTTGTTGTCCATGTAAGATTCCTTTGTGATCTTTTGCCCAAAGTTGTTCAGAAAACATAGGAGTGACTCATTCCTATAAGGACGTTACCCATTCTGCATAATGTTGCAAGGGACCTTTGCTGAAGTATAGAAACTGCATTAGGGCTTATAACTTCCTTAAAGTGTTTGTTGTTTGTAAACTAGCACACTACTGCAAGACGTAAGGTTCCACACCTTCACCCTCACTTGGATAATATGTTTTAAAAAACTCAAATTTTTAGATTTTATAACTATGTTGGGCCAAAAGAGTCACTATCCTGTCCACTCTAGCCAGGTGTTCAGTCAAGTCAATGTAGGCAATGTATATATCATTTATATATTATAATGCCTCAGAATGTTCTTGTAAGAGCTCAAAAATTCTTGCTGCAAGTGCTCCTATGCTATACTTATAGCCTAGAGGCAATCATGAATATGAGTACTGAAAACTGTTGAACAAGAAAGCGGTTAGAAACTGGGATTCAGATGCTGTACTTTGACTAAGGATTCCATTAGAGATGTCTAATGAGGCTTTGTATTACTTTCTGACAGATTTGTCAACAGCATATGTGTATGTGTATTTACATTTGCATTAGCTAAAACTATTCTGTATGAGTTGAGTTTTACACTGGAAAATTATACCTTGCCATTGTAGATGATCTAGAAAAGCATTTACATTGCAGTTGGCTTCGGACATCAAATGATATTGAGCTTGTATATAAAGCTCACTCCTTAAGGAAATCACATGTGGGACAGATTCTCTGTGGCTCCCTGTTTGGCTTTTATACAATCCAGGTGCCTGTTTCAACACCCAATCACATGTGTATCTTGAGGTAGTAAGAAGGAAAATACTTTCATTATCACCTAATCATCTGAAGGTGCATCCCTTATAAAAGAAAGGGAGGCTAATTGTCGTCTTCAAGAATAATGTCAGAAGACTCCACTAATGAGGCCAATAATGAGGCGAGTACATAGCTTTCATTTTGAGTGATGTATCACCTTCAAATTGTATTCCTGCATCATAAACCCTATCTGGAGGTTTTACATGTCCATCCAGCATCTCGACCAGTATGTATTCTCTAGTGTAAACAATTTTGCAAATCACCATCAGGAAGCAAATTACAGTTCTTTCAAAAATATAATTCCATACTCAACAATTCTCTTTGTGTGTATTTCAAATATGCTATTTGAAACAAAGAGGACTATGATTAGTTTTTTTTTTGTCAGCATAATTTTCTACTCTTACTTAGTATTTTTAAACTTGACTCAACACAGTGTTGCCCCCAAGCTCAACATAACTCTTTTCTCTTCTCCACTTTTTGCTGCATTGTTCCCCTTCCCACTATTCCAGTGTATTTAGGCCCTGATTTAAGAAAGGTGGTGCTGCACCGTGGTAGTTAGGGAACTAGCATCAAAACTTTTTACCCTAGTTCGGAGCTTTTCAGGATTAGCGTCAGAAAATTTGACGCTAATCCTTCTAAGCCCATTGAGGCCCATTAAAAACAGTGGCATGCCTCCTTTTAACGCCTGCTCTGATCGTGACACAAATAAATCTTTTAGATCTCTTAGCCCCACTAATGCCCCCCCTGCATACATTATGCCTGGCGCATGCATAATGTAATGCAAAGGGTTACAAAGTGGCGCAATGCATGCATTGCACCACTTTGTAAATTCGATGCAGCGATTTTGGCCTCATTAGGTCATGTGAGTGTTAAAAAAATGAAGCTAATGTGGGCAAAGAGCCGCTAGGGGCTCTTAAATCTGCCTCTGCACCAAGTGCAGTGCCACTTTCCTTGCACCCCTTGGCGCCCCCAAACATCACCATGTGTGCACCCTGTCTAACATATGGTGCACCATGACAGTAATTGTTGGAACTATCGTCAACATTTTTCATGCTAGTTCCAAACTTTGCATGATTAGCGTCAAATATTTTAACGCACATCCTGCAAAGCCCTTTGAGGCCCATTATAAACAATGGTGTGCCTCCTCTTAACGTCTGCTCTGAGCAGGTGTTAAAAGTGCCCAAAAAAATGACGCAATGAAATGTCTTAGATTTCTTTGCATCATTTTTTCAGCCCCACTAATGAGCGAAAGCCTCCTTTGCATATATTATGCCTGGGGCAGGCATAATGTAGCGCAAAGGGTTAAAAAGTGGCGCAATGCATGCAGTGCGCCACTTTGTCAATTTGGTGCGGTGATTTTGGCCTCGCTGGGCCACATTAGCGTCAGAAAATTACGCTAATGTGACGCAAGGAGGCGCCAGGGGCTCTTAAATCCACCCCTTAGTTTTATCCAGCCCCACCACTTTGATGCTCATACAACAATTAATAGCTTCTTATCCTCCACCAGTATCAATGCTCTAATGCTTGCCTTCTCATGATAAAGCATTGTGTAATTACCCATGAGAAAATCCTTTATGTTCCTTCTTCTGCTTCTCACCACAGTCGTGCTGCTTTGTGCCTAAAACACTAATCTTCTTCCACTGGCATTTCCAAAACTACTAAAGCTGACTAAAAGATGCCGATAGAGTGTGATTACAGAAAAACCATATCAGTGTTAAAGTAAAGAATCAAATTAAAACATACAAAATTGAAGAAAATGCATATGCCTTTATACGCTCAAAAGCTTTCTCTGCCGAGGTACATCTAACATGAACATTGGTCACCAGAGTTTAAAGTTGCATCATGGGATGCATTTGAATAATATGCACATTAAAATACCTATTCTGTCTTAATATTCATACTTACAATTAATGGTAGTCCCATTCCATCAAACTGCTGGGTTCAGAGTTTCTGGGAGGAATTTCAGGCACCAACTGTGAGGATGTGGAATGCTAAGAAGACAAGAGTCATGCTGTTTCACTGCTGCAGATTGTGTCCTAGGCCTTAGGCAGGGAGGAATCAGTTCCTTGAAGTTGCTACAGTGGTCTGTGTAAGAAGAGATGCCATTACCCTGCAGTAGAGAATAGAAAAATCAGCACCAATAATAATTCGGGATACCTTAATTGAATGGAAATAATTGACAAACTATTGTCTTGCCCCAGCAACTAGAGCAATAACGCTATATTTTGCAGTATATTGGAGACAACAATGCAAAGAGATGGATGTGACACAGGAACAAAGTGTAGGGTTACAATTCTTGTGAATTTTTTCAATAAGTCACACCTTACCCATTCATGTCATCAACAAAAACAGCTCATAATAGCACATATATAACATCTGTTTACTAACACAAAAGAGATCAAATTTCAGATTTATGAAAATAAAGAGACTCCTCCTGACTATGAAGAATTTACATATCAACTGGTAAGCATTATCCACTCAGAAGATATGAAGTAGTAACTTTTTGGTATGGGTGTATGTGGATAGATAGATAGATAAATATCTATATATCTTGTAAAATTTATAAGCATAGGATGAGCACAGTGCTATCCACTCGAGCTGGAAAAGTGACAGAGAAGAATTTTTCCATTTTAGCATCCAAGACTTCAGGTAATGGCTTAGCTAGCTATCCATGCCCACTTAAGCCAACCTTGATCAGTAAAACCAACTTACAATACGTGCTTCACTCTCATTAGAGCGTGTTAAAGAAGCATAGCTTTGTCCAGACATAAGTAGCCACCAATTATAGGGTAAAACCAAACATTCATAAGGTAGTGCTATTAATCCAAAGCCTAATACTGTATGCAGGCAATGCTCTGCAGGCAACCCCACCTGGCACAGTGAAGTTGGGTGCTGGAACTGGCCATCATCCAGGGGTCAACCCCTACTACACACATTAAAAAGCCATACACAGTGGGGATTGGTTGCTTGCAGTGGGTTAGACACAGGGCTGGGATGCAGGCTAGACTCCTAGACCAACCCCATTTATTTATAGACAAAGGTTGTGTGCAGCCAGGTTAGGGAATCAAGTGTGTTGTAAAAAATACACTGAAATTCATGAAAAACATTATGGTTCTGGCTCAGACACATTAAACCACTGAAATTCGGCTGTTCACAGTGCACACAGAAAAAAAAGATACAGGCTAGCAAGAGTAAAACATGGAGGGGGTTATGTTTTCGAAGGTATGCATGTATGCACAGTGAACCATAAATGGCGAGTTTTGGTGGTTTTATGCTTTTGATCCAGAACCACAACTCAATTTTAAACTAGAATTTTCAGTTGATTATGCATCACTTTCTCCCCTAGACATAATACAAAGGTTAATGGAGACAAAGCAGTCACCCTGTAAAGCAGTGGTTCTTAACATTTTTGCATTCCTTCGACTCCCCACTTAATCATTAATGGAACTGAGGGACCTCCACTGAATTGTTATTGGAATCTGCGGAACCCCACTACTTCCATTACTGGAAGCTAGGGACCCTGGCCTAAGCTTTTTTGATGATTTGAACAGCAAAACGATACAAAATACAGAAACAAGAATTCATCAAATGCACAAATGATTAAATATTTTATTTGAATCACAAAAATATTTTAAAAACTAAATTGAAATTATAATAACAAGGTTGAAGTGTTGTATAGCCATTTTAGTGATGTTTCTTGCCATATTATTTTAGCAACTAGGACTGCTGCTCGTGTCCTTTAACCTAGTAACATTTTATTCTGCTTGATTTTATTATTTCAGAATCTGACACATTTGTGGTGTTATTTTCTTTTCTTTTATCTAGTTGTTCTTTTGCCTAGGAAAGCATTGCGTTTCTTAGCAAGACATTCTTTTCATTTTGGGTTTTCCTCAAGGCTGCAGCGAGATAGGATTAACGGTATGGCACAAATGGTACACCGCGGCTCTAACGTTCACAGAAACACACAAATCCTTATGTAGGGACATTTTCTCAGAACATCAGCTGTTTTAATATAAAACACTTTCTTCCTGTCCCATGCACATTAAAGGGAGGTTCCAGCCAGACGACCACAACCCCATGCTGATTGATTTAGTTGCAGCTGCTTGCTGAGACTACAGGTTCCATGACCTACATGGGAATGGTGTCTCTATAGACAACAGACTTCCTTGCTACTGTCATATAGGGGATGGTGTCTTCCCAGGGAAGAATTCTGAAGGTCAGATTAGGGCTTATCATGCTGTGCTCTAACATAGTTTAGGTACGAATTACATATATTGCGCATATTGACAGTATGGTGGGACTTTTCCCGTGTTTCAATTTTATTGTCACCACTTTGGTTCTATTATGGTTCATCATTCTAATTATTGCATTTCATGCCATTGTACCTAAGACACAGCTGATTCAATAATCTTATTGAACCATTTTCTGCCTCTGTTTGTCTTTGTATGCGTGAGACTGATGTAACTGAGACAAAAGGGTGACATCAGATCAACCACAATTTCCCTGAGAAGTCATCTTATCATGCGCCTGGTTGCCACAAATCATCCCTGCCCTTGGGCAGAGATGAGGCCCTGCTAGCTGTCCAGAAATGGATTAGGCTGACATTTGTCACATGGTGTGGGATTGGACTAAGTTACCCACAATTCCAGTGATGCTGCCACCCAAATCCAGCAGCCTCATTAGGATAATGAGAGCCAACGCAACAGAAGCATTTCTAGATTCAAATGAGGCCACTCATTGTCCATACTATGTTCTGTTGGACGCCCTTGCATTGCTTCCACAAACCAATCTGAGGATACTACCTTAATTTTCAGCCTCCAGTGTCAAATAAATTTACATTTACATAAGCTTTTTTTTAAATATGTGTTTTTTATTTATATACAGTATATTATATTTTTAATAATATTTCATTTGTAAGCAGTTGCAGATTACCAGTGAAGGTTTCGTGGACCCCCAGGGCTTACTGGACCACAGGTTTAGAGCCACTGCTCTTAAAACTCTTAAAACTTCAAGTTGGTAGAACACATAACGCTTAAATTCCCAGTTTGCAAAGACAAAATACTCTGGATGGTGAAAGCAATCCAAATATAATCTGTAGGAAGGTGTGCATTTGGCAAAACATGCTATGAAAAGGCATCTTGTATATACCCTGGAAATCATGTTTTATCTTTGAAATTGATAGGCAGTGATTCATTTTAGATGAATCCAAAAATCTGAACTGTATCAATCTCTTACTGACATTCATATGGAGCTACATAGTTGATCTGTTAATATCGATGATAGTCTATATCAATGCCTCTGCCCTGCCATTTTGAAAGGGTAAGTTAAAAAGTGTCCTTATAACAAAAGAAAAGGTTTATTGGGAAGCATGAATACAGACCACACAATACTAACGAATGAAATAGGTAACAGAGTGACTTCTCTAAAACAAGGCCATATTTGAACACTGTCTCTCGAGCCTTCATGAAATATTTGTGGTCACACAACAATAAAAATACACTGCACACTAGACCACATACCCCTTTATATTCCAGCTAAACTGAGAAACAACCAGTTCCTGCCAGCACCACTTCCACATCTATGACACAGTTGACAATGTATGATGAAGATGGGCCAAATCAAAATTGTAAGCATCTACTTCAGTAGGATGTTCCAAGATAAGATAGAGACCAATATGGAACTTCTATTTTATTCTAATTTACTCGTGGCATCCCCTTTAACAATGCCATCTCATTTCTACATCAGCACCCTTGTAAACGTATCATATTTCAACTAAAACTATGTAATTTTTAAGGTCAATCACTTTTTCCTTACTGCCAGAGATCCAGCATCTTGTATCCTAATTTTAAAGCTTCTTCTCCCTATCTTTTCAGCACCCTGTGATTGCCCTCAACCAACATAATGAGAGGTAGGGAATATCAACATGACATGACTAACAGGAAAATAGTACCTTTCCACATCTACTCACGTTGGTGGCATGTAGAGGTTACTAACAAGACAACAAAATAATACACATGTGCACAACTCTTCCCTGTTCACCCCACTTCACAAGGAAGTTTATTCACTCTCTTTACCTCGGTTCATTGTTGGCTTTTCTCCCAATATTTTTACCCCACTTACACCTAGTTGTCTACAATCTGTTGACCAGCCATGTATCTCTACCCTGTCCTCCTTTGGACCTCTACACTTCGAGTAGATGTCTCTGCTCCTGGTGTTGGCTTGGGGTTTTGTTTCGCTATCCTTCTCCTCACTGCACAGTCAGTGACTGCTTATTCTCCAATCTGCTGCTAGAGCCAGACCCTTTCTAAATATCTTCTGCGGCTCATGAACATTTTATTTTCAAAGATTGTGAATCCCTTAATAAATATGCTACTATATGTTTATTTCCAAAGCACCTTCCTGGCTATATCTATAGTGGTTCATGAATCCAACACCCCCAGTCTTCAGAAGCACTGATGTCCAGACTCCTTGTCTAAGAATTTGTAGATCTCCTACGTTACTTCCTTCAGTCATACATTATGCTAATTAGAATTCATATTACTGAAGCTCTTCACTTCTGCCATTGGTCAATTTTTGCCACATTCTTGGTATCTGTGCTATGATGTTTATCGAGCACAATCATGTCTGGCAGTAACTTACATAACAGGGTGAGTGATCTATGATCTATTCCAGTGTATGATATCATTATATTGACTTCCTTTCTGGATCATTCTAGGAGTTTATAAAAATCAGGAGGCTTTTCCCCCTAAACAAAACTTTCTAGAACGTCTTCCCTACTTTCCCATCTATACAATGTTGCTTGCAGGTAATAGATTTGATTGATTATAATGGTGGAATGAGTTTTGAAAAGAACACTTAATGCAGCCATTCACCATAAAGGAAAATACATAGAGAATATGGGTAACAGTGAATCCCTTGGTGTTTTGTTTACAAAGGGGTTCAGAGTGAGACTGGAGCAAAGCTTGTGTTGTCTCTTATGTCACTCAGAGACCAAGGTGAACAAACAAATGTTATTTACTTTTTACCAACCTGTAACATATTTATGTGGTCCTCACAATCATATGCCCCTGCATTCCACTGCAATGCTGGCACAGGGGAGTAATGGAGGAGCCATTACTACATACACAATATGGCGTCAACTCCAGACCATGCCCCCGTCACCATCTTTGCTTCCCTTCCCATGCCAAACTGTGTTCACTGCTCTTCAGTGTTCCAGGGAAGCCTGACAGAACTGTGTCATTGCAGAGAATACTCATATTAAGAATCTGGTATTCACACTAGTGGGTCGCAGTGAGACCCATACGCAGTTCTGCTTTGCTAAAAATCAATAACAACAGGAATTCCAACATGATCCTGTCTTTTATTGTGTCAGTTTGGGTTTTGAGGCTCACTGTCATGTTATTGACCAGGTGACCCCTTTAAGAGCGTTAGTGTATTTTGACTCAGTGTGAGTCCTTGAAGCAGTGTTCCTGGTTGACTGTCCATGTGTTTCCAGACATGTTGTGCTTTCTTGCCTTCCTTTGAGCTTCACAGATTACCTGAAGCGAATATTCCTTCTAGAACATGTATCCTGATTAGTAAGATCTGTTGAGCATTGCGTTCTTGTTTTCTGAAGCAGCACCGTTAAGCACTTCACCCGTTCCTTGAGCTAGAACAGTTTAGCAGAGCATTTTTGCGTGAAATTGTTTTAACGATGCACCCATTTCTTGAGCTAGCATTGTTTTACATTGTGTGTGTTTCTTTTGCATACAGTGAGTTTTCAATTTGAAGTTCTTACTACCTTTTTCATGATTTCATTGTTCCTGTTCCGAGCTTCTTTGTGCACCATGTTTTCTTGATTCTCTGGGTCAGACAATGGGAAGGGTTTCTAACTAAATGTATCTAGTAATCAATTTTAACACAAAATTACCATGGATCCCTCAAGTGGAACTGGATAAGAGAAAAGGCACATGTGCTGGTGTAGGAATCAATAATTTTATTAAACATATGAAAAATTCAGTTAAAGAATATTTGAATATTGACATTGGGAGTACTGTATACTGTGAAAAATGTATCCAATTGACCATGCTGGAGGCAAATTCCCTGAAAAAATCATCAGTGTCAAAAATTTGGTCTCTAGTTGGCCGAGGTTTGAACCTGTCCACGTAGGGACCAGAATCCTAGTCACAGTAAGTCAGATGCACAACCTAAATTAACCTGTGCACACCCTCTGGTAGCTTGGGACTGAGCAGGCAGGCTTAACTTAGAAGGCAATATGGAAGGTATCTGCGTAACACTTATTTAAGGTAAACAGTGGAAGACGCCACAAAAAGACAACTCCAGATTAGTAAAATAGATAATATTTATCTGATTAAAACAAGACCAAAAATGCAAAAATCAGTAGAAGTCGTGATATGAATTGTTAAAGATTAAGGCCTAGATTTAAGAGGCCCTAGCACCATCTGACGACACATTAGCGTAATTTCTTTTTTAACGCTAACGTGGCGTTAGATGGACAAAAACACTGTGCCATACTTACAAAGTGACGCAATGCTTGCATTGCGTCACTTTGTAACCCCTTGTGCCATATTATGCCTGTGCCAGGCAGAATGTATGCAAGGGGGGTGTTCCCCCATTAGGGGGGCTGAAAAAATGGCGCATAGAAATCTAAGAGGTTTCTTTGCGTCATTTTTATTAGCATTTTTAACGCCAACTCAGAGCAGGCATTAAAAGGAGGCTCCCATTGTTTTCAATAGGCCTCTGGGTGTTTTGCAGTATTAGCATCAAACTTTTTTACGCTAATTCTGCAAAGCGCCGAACTAGCATCAAACATTTTGACGCTAGTTCCCTAACTACCGCCATGGTGCGCTATATATTAAATACAGCTTACACATGGTGGCATTGGGGGGGGCTAAGGGGCACAAGAAAAGTGGACATGTGTACACACGCCTATGCACACATGTCCAGGCTGATCATAGGAGACTACTGTGTGCGCAGCCTTAGGGGGGGAACTGCTTTAGAGTGCAGGTTCACTTCCATTCGACCTACAGAGACCAGTGATGTATCCAAAATGGGGTGTAACCTGTGCAAGAAAATCAATTCTGCTAGTTCCACAAAGATATCTCAGGATCAAGCCTCGGCCCTTTCTCACCCTGCTGTGCCAGGTTAATTACATTTCTCCCCAGCAGCAGGAACAAAGGCCTACGCATTCAAAGAGAACAATTAACAGTGCTTCACTCAACTGCTGAGCAGGAAAGGGATGGGACCAAGGGATCTGTAACAATCAGCTGCCACACTGTTCCAGGGATGGGCCTGTCCAAACCGACTGAACAAAGGAGTGATCCCAGACCTCTATAGCCAACACAGGAGGGGGCTTTGGTGAGAAAGGCCCTTACAATGATGTCAGAGAGGGGCAGAGCTGAGGCCCATAGTGAAGACATGACTAGTAACTCCTGGATGACGCCATCTTGATCTGTCCGAGTATGCTGTGAAGGAGAATTGGGATGGGATGGAGTGTCACGATCTGCACGTCTCTTACCACTGTAGGCTGCAGAACTCGGAAGAACGCCTGGTTTCTTACTGGTTCTAGATTGGCCCAAATAAGGATAATTAGACAATATCTAATCTTCTGTGGATAGCAAGGGGGTCGTCCAAGCTAGAGTGGGGCCAGACAAGGCACTGATTAAATAACCCACCTTGGTCTTGTCAGAAGAAAATTGGAAGAGTCGAAAGTCAAAGAAGACCTTCAATGAGTCAAGAAATTCCATTACTTTATGAGTATCTCCAGAATATCGTGGTGTTGAGATAGACACAGGAAGTATATCAATGGGCAGAGTAACCAAAGCTTGCCGTAGTGCGGTGTTTTTAGCACGTTGCTGCAATTCCTGGGCTTGTTGTTGCATGTATGAAGCATGGATCGTGCACTCTCTACAACATCTTCAGGTGGTTCCTCCATGGTTCTGGAGCAATGCTGATTCCTTTGGCGTTGCAATCTGTCACAAACTGCATGTCTCTTACCGCTGTAGGCTGCAGTACTCGGAAGAATGCCAGTTTTTTTTACTGGTTCTGGATTGGCCAAAATAAGGGTGACCCCTTCCAGTAGCCACTGTGCTGCTGACTAGAAAACGCCAAGGCAGACCGTGGTTGTCACATGGAGAGGTGAAGTAGCACTCTAGGATTGGCCAGGGGTGCCTGGCTTCTAGAACCTTCCACTCCCCTTTAAAAACTCTTGCACAAGGGGGAAGACTATCTCTTGGTTGGTGATTTTCTGCTCTGCGCTGGTGGACCTTGGGCTGCCATGGGCAAGTGGAAGAAGGAATCCCCTGATGCTCAGAAATGTTTAAGACTTCCCCAGTTGACCCCCAGACCAGTGGGTCCCCCTAAGGGCCAGTGAGACTGGTCCTCTTCCATCCCTCCAAAGACCAGTTGTGGAAAAGCCTTGGATTTCTGCACCCAAAGACAATGAACAGCAGGACGCCTGGCACAAGGAGCCATGAGAATCAGCTCCCTGCAGGTTACACCACTTTAGAGGTGAAGGGGTCTGGAGTTTGCCACCAGAAGTAACATGACCTCATCATCATCCAGATCTGCTGAAAAGGGCCTGAGTTATGGCGTCTTAAAGTCTGGTTACCTTTGACCCTTTGGATAATGGAGCACATGGTGCTCTGCTGCCCTTTTCTGAAATTACCCCTGGCGTAAGTCAGGGCATGCTGTGTTATCCAATTTTTCAAGCAAGGGAACATGTGTGGGGCCCTTCCCCAGATTCTCTACATCTCCCAGGGACCCATTTCCTGGGTGTAATTATGAAGGAGGAGACCGGGACCCTATGTCTGGATACCGAAGACCAGAAGTGAAGAGGTTGTGCCATACCACTCCCCACCAGTAGCGGTGGGCCTGCCATGATCCTCATGCCTGTGTCTGGGGGTAAAGGGAAGCCACTGCAAGAGATGAGATTACTGCCTGCAGCAGAGGGCAGGGAAGGAGGTGCTATTGGCTCCTCCAGCTACACCCTGAGGTGCAGGACGTGCAGAAGCTGTCAGTGCAGTGAGGCGCGTGCTCCCTCAACTGCTCACAACATTGTGGAGGCGTGGGGGTGCCCAGGTGGGACCAGGCACCCCCCCCCCAAAAAAAATGAAGGCAAAGAAAGGTGTGCAGCGTGAGGCTCTGATCTAAAGAAAAACATCAGCGGCTCTACCCAGCACAGTGGGAGAGCCGCTCATACAATATTCACTGCTGCAGGCTGGAGTGCCAAATAATGCCCCAAGGGGCTTTTGAATTTGCATGATTTTGTTTACTTGTGCTGGTTCCAGGGTGACAGGGGCACCACCAAAGTGATAAAGGAAACATGGGGAGCTACAGGAGTGCAGCAGCTCCCCCCAAAGAATATTACAAAGGACTGACACTATGTTTGCAGGCTCATAGAAACCAGACCCCTCTGTAATTTTACTGAATTTTTTAAAGCAATGCCAAGGCTGGAGGTTTGGCTCTACAAATGGGAGTGCAACCTCATCTAGGGGCTTATGTTTTATGGCTGCATTTATTGTGGCTTGAAGATGTTCTAAGAAGGCGCATGTTACACAGTGCCCTCTAGGGGCTAAACCTATAGTTGCATGTTATATGATCAGAGTGTGATGCTCTATTCGGGCTGTTTTTATGATTGCATTTTTATGGTTAGAAAGTATACAAAAAGCAAGCAGACACATGTTATGCTCATTTTTAAATGCTTTATTGATAGAATAAGATTGACCGTAATTACTGCTCAAGGGGTAATAGGCTTTAAAACTAATAAGTGTATTTGCAAGTGATTTTTATTGATGATTGCATTTACGTACAACATGATGATGTCGTTAACATGTGGTTTGTTGATCTTGAACCTTTGATCAAGCCAAAAGACTTACCTTATATTCCCCCTTTAGGGGGTCAAAAGTGATGAGGCATAGTGATCTATGGTATTTTACATCTGCCAATGTATATATTTGTAAACTAACATGTATTATTTAATAGTGTGTGTGTAATAAATGTACCTTTCCCTTTTCTAAAGAAAAGCACTGACTCGACAATCATTTATTGAGTGTTATTATTGCATACCAGTGAATGGTGATTACTTGAACATTCAACCTCCTCTTAGTATGCCTTGGACTGATCTGTTTTGCTAACCTCAGAGAGTCAAGTGCGACAATAGAGTTTTTGGTTCCCAGTGATGGGAATTTGTGGTCCTATTACTTGTGCAGCCACCACAACAAATAACCTACTCTTCCACAACTGGACCCATGGAAAGAGTTGCCAGCCTGGGTGGTACAAGTCATGGCTTTAAGAAACATTTTATATCATCGCTAAAGTTATTTGCTTAGCAGAGCCAGCCCTTGCATGTCTGACAGACCTATGGAACTTAAGCATACAGTATCTGCTTGGTTTCAGTCAGATCATTTACAGTAGCATGGTAAGAATGCCATGGGCCCTAGTGCCAGAAAGAAAGGTAAATTACCCATTTGACTGGTGTTGTATTTGAAAATACAGAATTGTCAGGGTTGATTGGGCCCCTTGAGGTGCTAGACCCCAATGCACTGCACCTGATGCACCAATGGTAGCCATGCCCCTGGGGTTCACCTGGTGTTCCTGAGTGGTACACCCCACATCCATTTAAGCATTTAAGTATTATTTTTCTTGACTTATGTTTTGTGGCCTAGATTTCAATTATTCTTTGCAATAGTAGTCTTAATCCTTAAGAATCAGTATTTATATCCTTGTAACGCACAGTAATTGGGATGCGTCAAAAATAATGATGCACGGG
Organism: Pleurodeles waltl; assembly: GCF_031143425.1. Classification (NCBI taxonomy): domain Eukaryota; kingdom Metazoa; phylum Chordata; class Amphibia; order Caudata; family Salamandridae; genus Pleurodeles; species Pleurodeles waltl. Next base: position 928,133,534 of record NC_090449.1, read on the forward strand.
GGCCGCAGAGGAGGAGATGCATTGCAAAAATAAGGCACTACATTGGATTTTCAGGCGCGGCACAGACGATGCGTTGTTTCTTTCCACGCTGCAGGGTGATGCGTCAATTTCTAGGAGCGCAGCCTTGGATCCTCACTGCGATGCAGGTATGTTCTGACCCCCATGCACGATGCATTGAAAATCCTTGAAACGCTGGGAAGAAGGACCCAGTGCTGCATCAATCCGGTAGGTGATGCAACAAATTTTCAGCCGCACTGGGATTTTCTTCTCTGGGGTGAAGTCTTTGTCGCCCTGAGACTTCAGAACTGGAGGCAAGCTCAATCCAAGCCCTTGGAGAGCATTTGTGGGTAAGGCAGAGTCTTTCCAGCAGAGTTAGAGGCCAGCAGGCAGCAGGGCACCAAGCATGGCAGCAGTCCTTCTCAGCAAAGCAGTCCAGATGAGTCCTTTGGGCAGCCAGGCTGTCCCTCTCACAGAGTCCAGGTGTAGATCTAGAAGTATCAGATTTGGTGGAGTCAATGACTTGGTATATATACCCAAAAAGACGTTTGAAGGGGGTCTTCAAAGAGTGGCTTTGAAGTGCACAAGTTCCCCTTTCAGACCAGTCCTGTCTTCCAGGATTCCTGTGTGGGGTTATCATTCCTTTGTGTGATGGCAGGCCACTGGCCTTTGAAGTGTAGGAGAGAGCCCCTCCACCCTTTCTGCCCACGGAGACCCATTCAGTATGCAGATGATTACAGATGTGACTGAGTGTCCTGTGTTTATGGCTGTCTGGTTGGAATGCACAAGGGGAGCTGTCAACCAGCAAAGACCAGATGTGGATTGGAGACAGGCTGCAAGGCACAGATGGCAGTAAGTGTAGAGAAATGCCCACTTTCTAAAAGTGATATTTCTAGGATATTAATATGAAATCCAACTTCACCAGTAAGCAGGATTTTCTAACACCATTCTGGCCATACTAAACATGACAGGGCTATTCCTTCCAGATCAGAATATACCAGTTAAATGTATATGAGGGCTATTGTGTGTTTTTCACTACCAGGACATGTAAAACACATAAGTACATGTCCTGCCTTTTACTTACAGAGCATCCTGTCCTATGGGTTACCTAGGGCCTACCTTAGGGGTGACTTGTATGTAGAAAAAAGGGGAGCTTAAGGCTTGGCAAGCAGTTGTAAATGCCAAGTCAAAGTGGCAGTGAAACTGCACACCCAGGCCTTGCAATGACAGGCCTGAGACATGGTTAAGGGGCTACATATGTGGGTGCACAACCAGTGCTGCAGGCCCACTAGTAGTATTAATTTACAGACCCAGGGAACCTCTAATGCACTTTACTAGGGTCTTACAAGTAAATTAAATATGCCAGTTGGGTAGGAATCAATGTTACCATGTTTAGGGAAGAGAACACATGCACGTTGGCACTGGTCAGCAGTGGTAAAGTGTGCAGAGTCCTATAAACAGCAAAAACAGGGTCAGAAAAATAAAGGGTGGAAGGCAAAAGGTTTGGGGTGACCCTTCAGAGAGAGCCATTTTCAACAGTCCCTCTTTACCTATAAAGTCTTGTGTGAACTTGATAAGAAGTCATGTGTCGATATTTTCTCCTGGTTTTTTACTTGTTACAGACCCTTGGCAACACCCTGGCATTCATCCTCCGTGTTCCCCTCTCATTTCCAGCTCTATTGTTGTCTGTACAAAAGTGCCTCCTGCCAAACGGCTAAAGTTTGAACTGACACTGAAGGCTTTCCTTTCCTTTTAGAGCTCATGGTGGTTTATCTGTAATTATGCATCCCACATAAAGGAAATGTTATGCTCATTTTAAATGTTTTATTGATAGAATAATATTGACACTAATAATATAATGCACCTTCTCTCTTCTAGAGATCATTCCAATAGACCAAGGAGCATCTCTTGGGACCACGTCAATGCCTTTTGAATACACAGACAGCTAACTAACCCTCCAGCCTCTGACAAGTGTTGAGGGAACTTCATCTGATCCACAACCTGTTCCATTTCATGTTGATAAGGGGAGGGATATCTGACAAGCACAAGTAACACTGTCTATCCATGCTCCTGGTGTCTATGTCCTACTTCCTCACATTCTAACAGATTGTGTTCCTTTCTTCTCTCGTTTACCAGATCTGTGTCTACATCCACTACAGTGCTTCCTCACACTGAATCCTGGGTCTGTGGCCCTAAATCTTTATCTCCAGCCTCTAGCTAGAATGCCCTCCTCTTATTAAACATACTAAAGTCTGTTATGATGAAGCCTCTACACCCATATTTCATTCCTACCTCTCCGTTCAGGATAAGACACATTTGTCTCATGTGCAAATCACATGCCTATCTAAGATGTCTTGTAAGACCTGTCAACCATTGGGTGGTCGTCCCTTAAACGTTTTGCCTTCCTCCTCCGTTTTTGCTGATCTTGTTTTTGCTGACCAGTGCTAAAGTGCATGTGCTCCCTCCTTAAAACATTGTACAATTCATTTAACCCCAATTAGCTTATGTATATTACTTATAAGTCTAGTAAAGTGGTATGACATGTACCCAGAGTCTGTAAATTAAATACTACTAGTGGGTCTGCAGCACTGATTGTGACACCCACTTAAGTAGCCCTTTAAAAATGTTGCACGCTTGTCATGTGCAGCCTGTGTGTGCAATTTTAACTGTCATTTCAACCTAGCAAAATAAACCTTTTGCCAGACCCAAACCTTCCTTTTTAATACATATAAGAGTTAGGCCCTGTGTAGCCCACTGGGCAGAGTGCAGTGTAAGTAAAAAGTTGGACATGCACTTTTAAGTTTCATGTGGCCTGGTAGTGAAAGACTCTTACATTCATTTTCCCTACTGTAAGGCGATCCTCTCCCACAGGATAATATTGGAGCAACCTTATTACACTTAATAAGCCGTAATTTCCAAATGGGATCATCTTTGGTGTCTTTGGAATTGTAATGAAAAAGTCTAACTTATTGCGAAGTTGGATTTTAAATTACAATTTTGATAATGCCACATTTAGAAAGTCAGCTTTTCCCTGCCTTACCCATTTAGTGCCAGTAGCCTTCCTCTGGGTCTCGTCACTGATTGCAGCTGACAGTTGGGCTTTGTTTATTCTTCCTAGACATCCACACACAATAGAGAGTATAGGTGTGCCTGGATGGCCCATCTCTGGCAGGATGGGAGGTTGGAGCTGAATACAGCCCTACTTACACTTGAATTTGCTGCATCATGCCTCCACACAAAGGGCTGCATAGCCCCGGGAAAGCAAGATGCCTGGGTACTTCAAAGAGAAACCTCAAGAAGCTTCTTCCCACTTCAATGGCACAACTGGTTATAAATACTGGACCTCAAACACAAACTCTTGAGTACACTTCTGGACCTGTGCATAATCTAACAGGAAGTAGGACTGCTGTGCTGCTGAGTGGACTGCCACTCTGCTGGACTGTTGCTTTGAAGGACTGCTGCCCTCTGTCAGGTTGAGAAGGACCGGACCTGCATCTGTGGAACCTAGGACCCCAAAGTGACTCCAAGGGCTAGTTGGCTTTCCTCCTGACCAGAACCTCAGGGACAGAAGGCTCCAACAGCCTTGAACACAGGACCTGGACTGTGCTGTCTGTGAGTTTACCATTCCAAGTAGTGCCACCTCAGTCCTGGACGCTTGAAAGTGTAACTTTAATGCTACTAGTGGGCCTGCAGCAGTGATTGTGCCACCCACTTAGGCAGCCTATTAAATATGTCAAAGGCCTGGTATTGCAGGCTGTGTGTGCAATTGTAAACTGCTATTTCAACCTAGCAGAATACATCTTTTGCCAGACCGAAATCTTCCTTTTTAATGCATATGTCATCCTTAGGGTAGGACTTAAATAGCCTATAGGGCAGAGAGCACTGAATTTAAAATGTTGGACATGTACTTTTAACGTTTTTTGTGTCCTGGTAGTAAAAAAAGACTCTTACATTTGTTATTTCACTATTGCATGGGCCTTGTCTCCCATAGGATAACACTGGGTTACCTAATGACCTTTAATAAGTAATAACTTTCAATTAGGAGCAGGTAAGAATTCCAGTTTTCTAAAGAATTGTAATTTAGAGCCATCTTTAATGGTAAAGTTAGATTTTAGGTCACAATGCTGAAAATGACACTTTTAGTAAGTTGACATTTTCTTGTCCCAGCCATATGATGTCTTCTGATTGTATCCTGGGTCACATGGCTAGGTGTAGCTGGCAGTTGGTCTTTGTGTATTGTGCTCAGACAGTGAGACAAAGGGAAGATAGATGTTGGCAGGATGGGCCATCGCTGACTTGAGGAGAGGGAGTTTCTGTCACCTATCACACTTCCACATCACCAAGGCTCTGCCTGAGCACACTCACAAAGGGTTTTACACTAGCCTATTGTTACCCAAGACAATCCAAGCACCCCTGAGGGAGGAACCTCCAGAACATTCTCCTTCTTCAAAGGGGGCACCAGGTATAAACATTGGACCCTTAGACCTATTTCTTCAGTAGACCTCTGAGCCTGTAGAAGGCTCAAAAGGAGTGCTGTGCGGCTCTGCCAGAAGGACTGCTACTCTGTTGCCCTGATGCCTTAGTAAGAAGGGCCGGTCCTGCATTCTGATCCCAAGAGCACCAGAGTAGCACTAAGGGCCAGTGGGATTGCCTTCTAATCAGTAGCTTCAGGGGCAGGGTAGACTCCAACCACGTTGAACCCAGCACCTGGACTCAGTCTGCTGTGAGTCTTGTTCCCAAGAGGTGCTTCCCCAGTCCTGGATCCTTGGAAGGGGACCAAAAGGTGCTCTGCCAGGCCAGCTGTGGTCCTGTGACCAGAACAATGCAGCACAATGCATCTCCTCACAGCTCTGCTATGAAACTGCTGTTACGCGGTGTATCCCCAACACAGGACTTCACATCGCAGCCTGCAGTCTCCTTAGAACTGCTGCTGTGCAACACATCCTCAACACAGGACTTTGCATTGCAAGCCCTTCGTCGATGCCATAATCCAGGATGATACAGGACCTCACAACGCAGCCTCAAAGCTCCTCAGAATTACTGCTGCACAACACATTATTGAAGTGGGATCTTGCAACGCTCCACAACCAGGATTTAAGGTACTCTTTTTCAGACGACCTAACTTGATCCCTGCAACCTCCATCGGGGTCAGCCTGAACTCATGACATTGTCCAGGAAGGACTCAACCAGATAACCACAGTTAGCAATTTGTCTTTAGGCACTATTTTCACTTAAATCTTTAAAAGTGCATATCTCTGGTTTTACTGATTGGATTTTTATCCTTTTTGTGTCAAATATTTTATTATATTTTACTCTATTTTTCTAAATTGGTGTGGGATTTTTCTCGTGTTGTGTTTTTACTTTATTACTGTTTGAAGTGCTACATAAATACGTAACACATTGCCTCTAAATTAAGCCTGACTGCTTTTGTGCCAAGCTACCAGGCAGTTAAGCAGTAGTTAATTTGAGGTTTGCTTGTGTTTCATCATTGAAGAGATTGCGGTTTCGGCTTGAGTAGTGTCTCACCTCCCTCAACCAGTAACACAAATTCCAACACTAACTCATTACATTTTCTAGTCACCTTCTTTCCAGAAGCAATGTGTATCCTACTATTTTTGATTATCTTTTGTTATGTTTTCTATTTCTTGTCCCTTCAGATTACCCTTGATCGATCCTTAGAACAACTGCCTAGTCATTCTCATCCTCCTTTCTCTGGCACTCCGCCTCTTCTGTGTATTGTGTTTTCTATATTAAATTTAATTCCATTTTCCAATAAATTAAACAGCCAGTAATTAGCACTGCAGCCAACATGTGTTTCAGGTGTTCTTTATTGTTAGGCAGATTAGGAAGATTGTAATACGCATTTTTACGTTGTATATTATTCTTGTCTCCACTAATTTGTGCATAGTGCCGTCTGCTCTATTGTGACAAGTATTGAAACTTTGTAAATATGAACTACCAATACATAACTGCAGAAAAGTGAGGCTTTCTATGCTTATTGTTGATCTACACAGGGTTGCTCTACTCAGTGAGTCCTGAAGGGCAGAGAACATGTGCAGTTGTGTTAGGGCGGTTCTAATGTGTCTGTGGAAGTAATGTGTCTGTATTGCTCATTCTTGCGGGTCGGGTTAGTAGTGATTGGCAGGACAGATATCAGAGGCACCAGGGAGGCGAGTAACTAATGCATTGTTCGATCTACGTGTGAAAGGACAATTCACAGGATTTGTCTCTTATAAGATGGGTTTGATTCTGCATAAGTCTCTGACATGGAAAAGGTTGTTTGAGTTGTTTAATTTACTTACATATTTTTTTTAATTTCATTTTTCGTTTTATCTTTGCTCATGTACAGTTGCCCAAAAAGTAATGAAGCTTAATTACCAGTTTTGAATCCTTATAAAATTGTATCATGCACCTATACAGCATAGTTCAACAAACTGACTATGTCAATTTTATGTGCTTAGTAATTACAATTCTGCACAATTGCCTAATGTACCAGATTGGCCAGACTTGTATTACACGTGCGAAAGAGCAAGCATAGATTCAAAGCTTGTTCTCATTCTTAGTGTATCTTTCATCTCATTGCAGCAGACACATAACCTGGAGCCACATGTACAAATCTTTTTGAGGTCGCAAATGGACCGATTTGCAGAATCGGCCCATTTGCAAATGTAAAAAGGTATTTTGACATGTGCCAAACCCAAATTGTGATTCAGTAACCTGTTATTGAATCGCAATTTGGGTTTGCAATTTGGTATTAGGAAGGGCCGTGTTCAAGTCATCCTTTCCTAATACCAAATCACAGTGGTATGTGTGAATGTTTTGTGACTGAAATGTAGTCACAAACTTTTGCATTTTACCATCAATTTCAAATTTGTGGTAACCTGTTCACAAATGGACCCCTTCCCCTTTGTGAATGTTGAAAAAAGCATTTTTTAAGAGCTAACAGTGGTCCCAAGGACCACTGCCTACTCTTAAAAAATAAAATCTTTTCACTTTAAGGAAAATGGGGTACATTAAAAAAAAAGCTTGCTTTATTTAAAAGCTATCACAGACATGGTGGTCTGCTGAGCACAGGAGGCCACCATCCCTGTGAGTTTTGTGATTCCCAATGGGTCGCAAAGCAAGACCTACCTCATTAATATTTATGAGGTAGGTCTATTTGCGACCCACTGGGATTCGCAAATGAAACTCATAAGAGTTTTATACATTTGAAATAGAGATTTCCTAATTGTGGTGCACAGGACATTGCAAATAGGAACTCACTATTTCAAATTTTTGTACATGTGGCCCCTAGCTTTTTGGAAAACATGACATGGAAGACAGGCAAACCTTTGCAGTGTGGCCACTGCTAGGCTTTATGTTCTTTTAATCTGGTAGATATTGTGGAATTACCCAAAGGTTGTCATTGTCACATATTTGTATTAGAAAACACAAACTGCCAGCCTAGTGCTTGTAAACATCTGGAGTGTTTATCATTGGCTGTCTGCAGAGAGCTTTTGTCATCATCCAAGATACATATACAGAAAAAGGCTTTTAGACAACCCCTATCAGCCGTTGATTACTGTGGTTCAGCAAGCTTTATGCCTAGGCTCAAAAGGCTGTCCATCAGTGCTGGTTATCAGCTCACAGAACTTTATGGATGTGGAAATCTGAAAAGTAATGCTGCCTCTCACTCAGGCACACATACAAAGCCTGGCTGCCTCCAAACCACACTGCTACCCTGCTTCTTTCCAGTAGTAACAGTCCATGCTTTTTCTGTTGGCAGCACTCCCCATCTGTCCCGAGTTCCTTTTTGAGGGTTCGGCAGCTACATCGTGATACTGGGCTGCTTATTTCTCATTTGCATGCTCAGGCTTACTTTATTTTTACTTTACCATCCTAAACAGCCATTGGCGATGTTGAAATGGTAAACTAAACAAATTCAAATGCTAGTCAGTGCATTCAAACGACAAGCATGCACATGAATTGCAATGCAGACAGACAAAAGCATTACAACACGCCTGCACATGGAAGCCATCTTGGAATGGGGTTTCTCATCATTGCAAAATGGCCTTCATTTCTGTGCATGCAAGCACATTTATCATGTTACATGAGTGCCAATGCAAACAAGCATTGGTAAAGCTAGTAGTTTGGATTTCGAATTTAGAAAGTGAGACCAACTGGCTTTGCCAATGCCTGTTTAGTCATTCAGGTAGTGCTCTTGCTAACCCAAGAATACCATTGTTTGATGGAAATAATTAAAATGTTTTACAATTGATTAAAGCACTTGCAAATAGAGTTTTGTCATTTACCAATGGTGTAAATACCAGTTATTGCGATTTTATCATTAAGTTTTAGTCAATGTATCATTCTTAGATGAATGAAACATTGTAGTTGGAAGCAGATCTCAGCTAATGTAGGAGTTGCACACTCATCCTATTTCACAAACCTTTCCATGAAGAAATCCAGGAGTCACACCTTTATAGGGGATACATTACACAGAGGCAAGATATCATAACCAGAGGACTACTTTTAATCCATTGTATTGTTCTGTATAATAAAATGGCCATATTTTTTCACACAAGTTGGTGCATCATTACATCAGATGGCAAATATCATTTACATTAGAGATGATGTTGTTTCATCTCTGTCTAATTGGATCTTTAAAGCAGAGATTGGAAAAGGAACAGCTGGATCATGCTATCCGTCTAGCACATATATGCAATATAGAGAGTCACATTAGTGAACAGAAATCTTACACATCATAACTCTTCCTAAGCACTATAATAGACTCTTCTGTACGGCAATATGCTATTTATTTGAAATTCCATATATTATATCCAGGAGCGTTAGGTAATACAAATATTCCTTCAGCCCAGAGACGCCTCAATTATAGCAAAGTTGATTAAAGCTATCACATAAGACACAGATGTGTTAATAAGTACCAGCATTTTGATAGATTCAGTCAGAACAACAGTAAAGCCTTTCAAAAAGTGTAAGCAAGTCTTTAATTTGTTGACAGAATTTACAAACAAGTAGCAACCATGTACAAAGTGTCACAATTTAGGTCCAAGTATCGAAAGTAGCCTCACTCAAACAGCTGGAGTGAGGAAATGAGTAATACAATTTAAATATGGTATATTAATTCACAAGTCTAGGTTAGTATTTTCTTTAAAACAAATGCATTGTGTACTACATCTGCCACTCAGTTATTCAAATAACAAGATATCCAGCTTATACATGAGTTGAAGAGACTTCAGGCTCATTGGACAGCAGCAGTCGAGTAAAATTCTGGATTTTTCCAATGGGGTATTAGGCCATTTGCAACAGGGATTTATATAGTACTTCTTCTTGCTAGCCATATAGATACATCTGGAAAGTCTCCAACCAACCTTTTATGGAAAATTTCAGGGGAGCATCAAAAGATGCTCTGCCTACACAATTTAAGATGTGTCCAAAACCATTGGTCACCTGGCTTACTCAGATACCTCCATTCTCTCTGCAGTCAACTGTTCTGCTATATGATGGAGGTATAGGTGTACTTTAATAAAGAATTATGCTAATGAGATCATTTTTTAATATAGTCAAGTGATTTGCCTCAGAAATTTCGGAAAATTAATAAAATGTCAGAAACCTCTAATACGATTTTTATGAGATAAATATTTAGCTATAGGAATGTATTCCTACTATCCAACTTAAAGTACATTCCAACTAACCCGTTCGATACCTTAGCGTTATTTTCAAACTCAATAAGTATGGATCATGGTTCAGTATTGTACTTAACCGTGTAGCCAAGGGTGGCTCCTTTGCAATGGCAAAGGACCGTCACCCCTCTGGCTAAGCCAGGAGCTGAAAGATAAAACAATATTTTATTATTGTTTATCTTTCAGCTGCTAGCTCAGTCAGTCAGCATGCAAAGGCAGGGACAGGTTGGGCCACGGGAGGTGGGAGGGGGGAAGGAGGAGAGAGTGCACCTAAGTGCACATGTGTGTTTGGCCTGCCGTCTCAGGTCAACCAAACACACATGCGCACTTAGGTTTCTCCAGCCCGGCTGTGTTTAACAGCCGAGCTGGAAAAACTGCACAGACCCCTGGGTTGTGTCTGAGCAGCAGTCTAAGCCGCTTAGACCAATCCTGATGCTGCTTTCATGCTAGGTTTATCATGAAAGCAGCGCCAGGATTGCTGGGAAGCCTATGCTGGTGTCCCAGAGAATGCTGGGACACCACATTGAGGGAAGAGGAGCAACACGACAGGAGGCGGCGACGGCAAAAGGTACGCTTAAAAAAAAACATTTTAGTCCCCCTGTACCTGTCCCTATAACCCTCCACCCCACCCCTTGAGATTTGCAGTTGCTGCAGCTGTGTGTGACCTCATATATGCAGATTGTAATTTTGGTATTTCAGTAAGTGAACAGGTTTATGTATACATTTAGCTTACTTTTGAGAATTAATGTTTACATAATGAATCACTATAAACAAATTGATAATGGACGCCCTGACTTCTGCCTCTTTTTACTATCGCCTTTATTTAAAAGCAGTCAATTAGTGTAAATTGTTGCCAATGGGAATGAATCTAGCAAATTACCAAGATAAATGAACGATGTTTGAAGGCCTTCTAGCTCGCTAGATCAAAGATCATTTTTGGCATCTAGGAACAATGAAACTACTGACGGGTCTGAGTCTTGCAAAGTAACTCCTAATGTTACTATGGGCCAGATGTATGAACCATTTTACCAGTCGCAAACTGCCCATAGGGCTATTTGCAACCAGTAAAATGCATTTTGCCACGTACAAAAGGCAAAATGCGATTCAGTAACGTGTTTCCGGATCACGGACCAGATATAGAAAGGATTTTTGGATTTGCAAACGGTCCGATTCGCAACATTTTTGCATGTACAGACCCCATTTTGCAATTCGGTATTCTATTACCGAATCATAAAATGGTTTTGGGAGTCGCTGTTAGAAAGGGGTGTGCCAAAGGCGTCCCTTCCTAATAGTGAGTCGCACTCGTATGTGTGAATGTTTCGCAACCGGAATTTGGTAGCAAAACATTCACAGATTACCAGCAGCTTCAAGTTGGTGGTAGCCATTCGCAAACGGGAAGGTGTTAGCAAGGGACCTCTTCCTTTTTGTGAATAGGGACGCAAAACTTTTTTTCAGAGCAGGTAGTGGTCTCATGGACCACTGCCTACTCTGAAAATATGAAAAGAAAACTTTTCAGTTTTTTTTTTGTAAAGCATCCCATCTACCTTTAAGGAAAACTGGCTGCATTAGGGGAAAAAAAATGCTTTATTTAAAAAGCAGTCACAGACATGGTGGTCTTTTGTCCCCAGCAGGCCTCCAACCATATGAGTGTGGCCATTCCAAAGGGGGTCACAAATTTCATTTTACCTCATGAATATTAATGAGGTGAGTCTTTGTGACCCCATTGGGAATCTCTAACAGTGTGCTTAACACTGTTGCATATTTTGTTTTGCAACTCACAATTTGCGATTCTTAAACAGATTGCAAATTGCAAGTCACAAAACAAAAATTCGTACATCTGGCCCCGCATTTTGCTCTTCCGATTCGGTATAAGAAGAGGGGCATGTTTAGGGCTTCTCTTCTTAAAACCGAATAGCACTAGCATGTATGAATGTTTTGTGACCGTGAATGCAGTCGCAAAACATTTGCAGTTACCACCAACTTCAAGTTGGTGGTAACCATTCGCAAACAGGAAGGGATCCCCAATGGACCCTTTGTGAATGGGGGTGCAAAACTTTTTTCAGAGCAGGCAGTGGTCCAATGGACCACTGCCTACTCTGAAAAAAATTAAAAGAAAACTTTTCATGTTATTTTTGTAATGCATCCCATTTTGCTTTAGAGAAAATGGGATGCATTAGACAAAAAAAACACTGCTTTATTTAAAAAGCAGTCACAGACATGGTGGTCTGCTGGTGGGCTGCTCTCCCCTCATGAATACTGATGAGGTAGGTAATTTGGACACCCATTGGGAATCGCAAACATGTGCTTAACACTGTTGTACATTTTGTTTTGCAACTCGCAATTTGCGATTCCCAAAAGGATTGCAAATTGCGAGTCGCAAAATGAAATGTCATATATCTGTCCCTATGTCTTGTAGTTCACCCATTTATAAAACTATGGGCCTGATTTAGAACTTGGTGGATGTGTTACTACGTCACAACGGTGACGGATATCCTCTCTGCCAAAATCTAAATCCCATTATATTCTATAAGATTTAGATTTCAGTGGACAGGATATCAGTCACTGTTGTGATGGATTAACTCGTCCGCAGAGTTCGAAATCAGGCCCTATGTTGTTACTTTGTAACAGTCATATTTATTACTGAATTATGCATGATTGTAAGGAATCTTCAGAATACTTTACTCTATGCACTCAGGAACGAAACAAGCTGATTGTGCTCAGAACTGATTATATCACATTATTTAAAGGAACTAGCTCCATGGATATGCTACATTAAGTTTTGTCTTTAATAGTCCCACAATCATGAGTTTAGCCCCTCTGTCCAAAAAGGGGTACATTTTGATTTAATGATTTTTATATTAGGCATGCAATGTCCAAAGTCTAATCCATAGCAACATAAATGCTAATCATCATGTGGAAACAAAAGATAATGTAAAGAAATACCCAGAATACTGGACTAAAAACATAGTATGAAAATGTCTTCAATATGAAATTAAATTTCAAGAAATGCATGGGTTAGGTTTAAAATCACTGACTTCCAACAAAGAAAATTCCCATGACGTGTTGATATTTACTCTAAACAAAAAAATGCGTACTATTTTCAGCACTTTGTAATTATCAATTTGTAACGCAAGTAGAACCATACAATTGGAATACAGTGGAGAAAGGAAAAACAGTGATCTCACTTGATACTAAGAATCAAAGCATGGAAAATTACTGTTTTATTCTCAAAAGAAAACGAAGCCTTAGAGTGAACCACGTGTTTCAAATTATTTTTCTGGGTGTGCCTGCTTAATGTATAATGCTTAAATAGAGACTTTTTGGAATGTGTTTCTATTTTTGTCTTAAAATTTAAATTGTAGGAATGCATAAATTAGCGTCTCCTCCATGCTGACTGTGGCAAAGTTGAGACTGGTCAACCCTCTGAAATGATACAAAAATGTGGAAAGACAGTTTTTGTACCAAGCTGAAACTGACAGAAAGTGCAGGTTTGGATAAAGGAAATTTTCATAAAAGGGTGATATTATTTTATGGACATCTTTAAAAATAAAATGAGGATACAGTAACCTTAAAGAAGGCCTGTGCTGTGAATTAGTTTTTGTTCTTTTTTTGCCTTCTACTGTTGTATCTGTTGTCATACATATACATCTCTAACCCCTCCCAGATGGGCGAGTGCCCTGCGAGCCTGTGGGTCCATTAGCATGCACCCACCCCTCCCCAGTGGTAACCCATGAGTCCTTTGAAGGTGCAAAACAGCCGCAGTTTTATTCACATCACATGCTCAAACAATGCATTTCAACATTTATACCCCAGCATAAAACATAATTCTTGCCCAAATTGTCTGTGGCTCCAGTTCCATCAGGTGAGTCCATAACAGCATCCTGTGACAGCACCCTGAGTGAATGCCCCATTTCCACAAGGATCTAGCACAACCTGCGACCTCCGGGCTACACATTGATGCCAAGTGTTGTGGGCGTCCCTTGTGCCTAACCCAGGCTGCAAGTGCTGTGTCCACCCACTGCTGACCGCTTGCTGACCAATAGCCTGCTCCCCGTGCCCCTGCCATTAGGCATCCCAAGGGCACGTAGTTGAAGGCTCCTCCTTTGGCTATTGCGATCCCTCTGCTGTCCGTCTGTGCTTTCTTCACCACGCTGCCTGTGGTTGACGAACATCAGGCAGCTCATTTACCTGCTCCACCCCTTACGCCCTCCTAGTTTAGAGCCTAGAGGTCAAGAGCCCTTCCAGTGTTGAGGAGGAGCAGGCTACACAAACTTCAAGCACATCTGACATTGCTAACTCTAATTCTGTGTTAGTCCATTGCCAAGACAAGCACCTAGCGTGACAGCCTCCCTCCTTATGGGCATCTAGCACCTATGTGACCCCTAGACTTCACATTGCTGCCTAGATTTGTATTGGGCAGCCCTAGTGCCTGGCCCTGGCTGCTAAACCCATGTCTGCCCTGTGCTGACCCCCTCTGCTGACCATGTGCCTGCTCCCCGCTGCCCTTGCAGTAAGGCATCCCAAGGACATGCGAAGGCAAGCACCTAGCGCAATAGCTTCACCTTTTTGTGGGCATCCTGCATATATAGCCATTAGGCTTCACCTTGCCGCCGAGATTTGCTGACCATTTGTCTGCTTTCCAGTGGCCCTGCCATAAGGCATCCCAAGGACACACACTGGAGCAGCTCCTCTTTATTGGCTATCACGATCGACCCAGCAGAGCTCCCCCTATGCTATTTACCCACCCCAATCAGGTGGACCTGTCTGCCTTGTAATGCCCCAGGGTTCTTGGATTAATGAGCCACGTACCCTAAACCCCCACCCCTAAGAGGTGGACCCTGTCCTCTGAGTCGTAGCCCTGGACACTAAGGTTGGGACCGGGTGGGTGCATGACATCATTGAACTGCATTGCTAGACGCACAGGGTAAATGCTCTTCCAACATTATATCATGAATTGAACGACTGTGCACCTGCCAATTGAGTACCCTTGTATTAAAAGGACAGATGTGCCCTAGCACCATTATTATTCGACTTAAATTTGTCTGATTTAAGCCAAGTGTTGTGGGTGTCCCTAGCGCCTAACCTAGGCTGCAAGTGCCGTGTCCACCCTCTGCTGACCGCTTGCTGACCAATAGCCTGCTCCATGTGCCCCTGCCGTACGGCATCCCAAGGGCACGTAGTTGAAGGCTCCTCCTCCTCCTGTCCTCTGTACCGCTGAAGTTGCAGGGCTCAAAAACTGACTTTCCTGCAATACAAGGAAGCCCAGTCATAATCGCTGAGACACTTGTTGGCTTACCGAGATTCTTAAATGCATGGAACACATACTGTTAGAGACACAGTCTAAGAAGGGATAATGGTAACCTAAGGCTTGTGATCTTTGATTGTAAGATAAACAAATAAGGTCCTGAAAACTAAGGGGAACAACACTGGATGGCATTAATAATTATAATTCCTATTGGTGTGGTTCAAAGAATACAACTGGCAGTATTAAGGACCATGTCCTTGTCACTCAATTAATCCTTTATGTGTTTTTTGACCAGGTGACAGAGTTGTATGTGGGATGGATGTCCCACGTTGATGCCAGTATGTTAATGCCCACACTTGCGTATGAATTGATAACTTTTGTTGTAAATTAGGCAAATGGCTTGAAATATTTTGATGCAGAACATATAGATAATATAGATTATAATTCCACCTCGTTGACAGCCCAGGCACAAGTGGGACCAGAATTTCCATGTGGAATTACAAGACTGTATTGGGGCAATTTACAGAAATATTGCAATGTTCAAAGATAATCATGAAAGGTTGGTGGCGGGAAACAGGGCAACTATTTCATTGATTATTTAATTGCACTTCCATTCTGTACCTAAGACTAACTGCATGGCATGGAATTCCCTAAATTTGGTGATCTCTGAGTGGCATTGTACCGCTAGAGAGTGGTGAAATTCGTATCACATGCGAGCAGACGTCCTCCCGCTCAATTACCAATGAGTCAATAGGTTGTGCGAGTAAAGAAATTTACCAGCCATTTGCACGTGTAAATTGAACTTGCACAAGCAGTTGGCTTTTACAATCACCCTATCCTTATCTCCGAGCTCTTCCCGTAATGATGCCATGCCTGTTTCAGGCACGCACTATCTGTCTGTGGCTTCCCTTTTAATAGGAACAGAAAAGCCTTTATAATAACCTCGTATCTCTCCCGGACACCTAATGAATACGTTTTAAGAAGAGACAAGATTCATCCGAAGGTCTAGAACGTTCCAGAATTACCTCATCCAGCACCTGACTTCTGCAGGTACCAACCTACCTTTATAGCCGGGTGATATTCCGGGAAGGGCTATCTATTGGTCCATTTAAATCACCCTGCAAGTCAGTGCCCATAATTGTCCTGGGCTCTGCTTTCCTCATGCTTGCGGGTCCCGCGCTCGGTAGGGGTTTGACGCAGGCCCCTAAGTGGCCCGGCTGCACCTCCCCGGCCTGCCTGCTTTTCCGTTTTATTTTTCACAGTTGCCTGCTTTCTCTGCTGTCTTGGTGTGTATGTTTTTGGTATCCTCAAATTACAAGTACTATAAGGTCGAGATATTTGGAAAAAGGTTTTAGTGAGAGAAAAAAATTAGGACTTCCCTTTACAAGGCTACCAATAGGCTCAATATTGCAGTGATGACTTTTAGCCAGTCCAGGTTTTCAACAACGAGCACAGAGCATGCTGGGATGTTTTGATCCGTGCTTATGTAGGCTGAAAAACCAAGCTTTGGATGCATGCTTTCTCATATATTTTTGGGTAAAACAGAAACTTTTAACAAAAGTCAAACTTGCATATTATTTCGGAACAAATAAGACGATTAAAGAGGCTAAAAGGCAAATTCGTATTTAACTGGAGAAATAGCGCACGTTTGCCTTTTGGTTACAAGGTCATTTTAATTTCATGTTAGCTTCCTGCGTTCGACTGGTCATTTAACTTAAAAACATTTTAAGGGTGTTCTTTGTTTTGGGCGAAACTCCTTCACAGCAAAGCACTTTCTTTGCTTACAGAGTGAAGTGATGTCTGAGTACACATCTTTAAAGGTTGTGGCATCACTCACCGAGAGAGACGAGAGAGGCGGTTTATGTAGCGGCAAGCCAGTTTCACCTGTAGCTGGAAAATACCAGAGGGTCTGATTTAGAGTTTAGCGGAGAGAATTACACCGTCAGAAACATGACGGATATCCCGTCCACTATCCCATAATAGCCTATGGAGAGATCCTAATACGGCGGACTGGATATCAGTCACATTTGTGAGGGAGTAACCCCCATCTGCCAAACTCTAAATCAGTCCCACAGTGTCCTAATTAGGAAGGGCTGCTACTTATTCAGGTTGGATTTTTGATACATTTTTGCTACATGTGATGGTAATAAAGTGGACCTTAGGGAAGGAATCTATATACACAGGATTTTTAATATTTATTTGTGGTACAAAGCGAGTTTTTGGTCAAAATCATTAGCATCAACACTTGTCTGTCACTGTAGTTAGAGTGATCCACCTATCGTACGCCTATGGAAAGGGAGAAGTGGCAGGTGTAAACCAGTGTGAGCAAGGCATTCTGGCTAGGTTTCGTTACTGAGGGCCATATGAACAAAGTAGTTTTCTAGTTGCAAATTGTCCGATTCGGTGAATCTGCCCGTTTGCGACTAGAAAATGTTTTTTGGGATGTACAAAGCCCAAATTGTCCAAGTTTTGTGACCTTTGCAATCTTTCAGTGAGTGCTTTGTTAAGATTGGTGTATATTATGTTACAGAAGTACAGGCAGTTAGGGTTTTGCGATTCAGTATTAGGAAAGGGCATGTTCAGGACGTCTCATTCAAATACCGAATCAGAATGGTATGCGCAACTGTTTTGCAACAGTGGATGTAGTCGCAAAACAATCACAGTTAACACCAATTTCAAATTGGTGTTAACCCATTCGCAAATTGGAAGGGGTCCCTGTCCCCTTTGCGAATGGTAGAGAAAATATTTTTTCAGAGCTGGCAGTGGTCCCATTGGCCACTGCCCACTCTGAAAAATTGAAAAGAAAACTTTTCATTGTTCTTTTTGAAATGCGTCCAGTTTTCCTCTAAGGAAAACGAGATGCAGAAAAAACTGCTTTATTTAAAATTTAAAAAGCAGTCACGGACATGGTTGTCCCCAGCAGGCCATCATTCATGTCAGTGCGGCCATTCCCAATGGGGTCACAAATTGCGACCTACCTCATGAATATTGATGAGATACATCATTTCCGACCCCATTGGGAATTGCAAACAGTGTACTTAACACTGTTGTACATTTTGTTTTGCGAGTCACAATTTGCGATTCCCAAACTGATCCTGAATCGCGAGTCACAAAACAAAATGTTGTACATCCAGCCCTGAGTCCTTTCAATGTACCTCACCTCAATTGCACCAGTGACTGGGTTGTAAAAGAGATATGGTCTACATGTAAGCATTGTAATTTACCTGTCTCTTGTTCAAGAATGAATACATGTGGCAGGCCAATTTTCATCTTCCTAGTAAACTTGGATGATTAATTAAAATCGGCATCTCTGTATTTAACACTCTAATACAATTTGTTATATTTGGAATACGGAAACACAAACCATTTTTTGAAGCTCATACAACCATAAGCAAATCCAGAGAGTTGTTCGAGAGACTATTTCAAGATGGCGACCGACTAAGACGCGAAGACGGCCAACTGTTGCAGTTTCTCCGTCCACTGAATTACTTACTGGTATTTGGACCATATATTACAAGATCTGCTGCACAATTATGAACATTGTAATGCCTTGAGAAAGCCCTAGGTGGACTCACCATAGAGGGCGAAACACGTGTCGGCTGTGTTTTGATCTACATTCACCAATCTTCTTCGAATGTATCTATGAACCAATTAATAAAGACTGTGATCATTCCGTAACTCATCACGTTTCTTCTTAATTTTCTTCCATCTAATTTATGGACCACATAATTACTTAATCTTCTCCTCTTAAGAACTACTCATGTGGGTTCTCATTTTCAACCAGTCTTGGGTGAGTTGTTCTAGCCTTTCTGCCTTCTCACATTGATAAAATTAGTACAATTTGGTTGAGTGGATCTTCTATAAGGGAAGGTGCAGCTTGTGACTGATGCTACCTTATATGTATTTATCTTGCGCTCACACCTTTGTCCTTTTCACTAATGCCAGACAATAGTAGTTGCCTGCACAGAAATCTATAGCATCAGGTGTACACCCCTGTCTTCTGTCAAATGTTGCAAAGTAATATGATACTTACGTACCACATATCATTTTCTCTCTCAGAGAAGGAGTGGATTATGATGACAATTCAGGGCTGTTATAAATTACTAAAGTTAACTAGTCAACTCCTTTTCCAATTAGAAAATTCTTGACATCATAATTCTTCTAAAAGGAAATAAAGCACTGTGAACTCGATGAGTGCTGTAACAGTGGTTCCTGTCAATGCATTGTGTTTGATGGAAAGCTCCATTACCATGAAGGAGGCATAATTCAAACTTATCTTTCAGTGCAGGTCAGATATGGTATGCTTCACAACGGTTAATGCAGGCACGGCTCGCAGGTGTTAAGGGGGGCGGGGCGGCCGGCGGGGGAAGCAGGGGAAAAAATAAAAAATGAACTTACCTGCACACAGGCCGCATTGCTCCTCTGTCTCCTCTGCAGCAGCCGGCTGCAGGCACAGGCTCCCCGCCTGCCCTGCAGCCAATTCTGACGCTGCTCAAAGCAGCCTCAGGATTGGCTGAGAGTCCCCAGCCAGGGTGCTCCCAGGCAGACTGGGAGCCTGTGAAGGCTCTCTCTAGCCCAGCAACTGTTGCGCATGTGTGTTTTGCCGGCCTGAGACTCCCCCTCACTGCTCGTCACCCGTGTGGCCCGCAGCTTTAAAAGAAAATTATAATAAACTATGTTTATTATCGTTTTCTCTTAAAGGTTTTGCAGCTGCCACTGCTGGAGTGGGGGCAACCCTCCTTCGCCCTCAACGGAGGAGCCGCCCCTGGGTAAATGCATGTTCTGGTGACTTAGTTTTGTGGCCTTTGCAATCTTTCAGTGAGTGGTTTGTTAAGATTAGTGTATATTATGTTACAGAAGTACAGACACAACATGAATGGGCACTGGTGAACTCCCACAAATGGTTAGTTTGGTGTAATGGGAAGATATTGCTTAGTTGAGAAAGCTGGAGATCAATTCATTTGAGCATTGGATTGACCTGGGGACTGGACGTACTTTTAAGTCAGAGTACCACCAGTTTTCTGGCCTTTGGGATGATCAAGAGAGAGATTCTGGAACCACAGGGCCAGTGAACGACTAGTGAGACAGGCTCATTTTCTTATGCTACAATGATCTCAGTTTTGGTTTTGTTCATTTATTGAGAACTTTCCTTCATCACATGACGGATGCAGGGCAGGAATGAGTTCATGTTAATGGTGGTATCTGGATCCTTATATAGCTGAAATATATTTGTGTGGCATCTGATTACAAGTGGAATTTAATACTTGTTAAAAGCAGTGCCTGTGCACATATATGAACTATCAACAAGAAGGAATATGTGGATGCTGTTTATGGGACACCCCAGTTTACAAGGCACAATTGCAATTCACCTGTTCTAATCCTGAATTTTTTACTACGTTTAGGGCGAAAGGACTGGACTTAAGGAAAAGCTGGATTTACTTTCCCTACCCATTTATCCAGCCTTTCCTGCAGCATTGCTGTCAAGATTTGCTCCCTGTGCTCTCATGCCCTTCACTAGGTAGCCTACTTCTGCTCTATTCATATACTGATTTTCATCCTTTTGGAAAATAGTCTAAAATGCCCTTTCATTTTTGATCCATGTTGGATTTAGTGATAGCCAGCATGCTATTCATTGGAAAGACTACATTTATGCAACACCTTGACATTCTTGTGTACACTGGTTTACAGCTTCCTGGAAAACTTTCTGGATTCAATTAACATTTCATGCCGGGGTTTGTGGCAGATTGTATGCTTTGCCAGCAAAAGCCTCTAATTCTTAGTCAAATTTGCTCACTATTTCATCTCCCCTTTTGCAAGCTAAGAATGGGTGGAGAAATCAGCATTCCCGTGACTGGCAGGGGCCAGCTTGATGACACTTGAGGCTTCCAATCATTAGTGAGCTATTTTAAGTCTCTGATTCCTTCAGTCGGAGTCTAGTCATATAAGCAGTGTTTCTGTTTAGCTGACCCTTTGTTTTCAAAATTCCTGATTTCTGAGCTATTGCTGGTCCTTAATTGCAGAGTTTCCTTTCCTGATTCCTAAGCTACCGTTATTCTTAGTTTCATGTTCTAGCACTATTTTGTTTCTTGAGTTCAGTACTTGCCAGATTCCAGTTCCTGCCTTCCTTTTCCTCTTACTCAGTTCCAGTTTCCAGTGTTCTACCTTCTTACCCCACTGCCTTAGCTTCCATCTGGTGTGATTTGTTTACTTGTTGTATGCCACATGTTCCCTTTACTTTTCCTTCCTCTTGTTAAGCACTAACCCTTTCTAGTTACTTGTCCTTTGTAGCTGTGTATTTGGTACTCTATCCTTGCCATTATCACTTTCCATGTGAATGTGTGATCACCAGGATTGGTGACACAGCTGTCAACCTTGGAGGTGATGTTTCTTCTCCTCTGTGAGTATTGTCTTTATGTTCCCTTTTATAATATCAATGTAGGTAACAGTGCACAGATCCTGCATTTTAATGTATATGCTACATATGGCATGTTGCAGTCAGTATCTGGAACAACAATTGTGGTTCAGGAATTTACTTAGCTTCGGTCTTGTGTGCAGCTCCTGAATGGTGTGCCCCATATCCCATTAATAAATTGTTGTTCTGTGCATGTGTTGGATAGCTTTTTCATTTGGTTTTCTGAATTTAGAATTGCCTCTTGAGTGCCTGTTGCTTTTGAGCATTTGCTTTTATGTTACCTATAATCTCCCGACTTTGTGTACCCTGACACCATTCCTTACTGGACACTAGATAACTGCATGGTTGAAAAAAATGCATAAGTTGCAAATTTGTGAGAGTGTGACAGCAGTTTTCTTGTCTTGACCCATTGATAAAAGGAAGCTCCCATTATGTTCAGCATGGTTATATCAGTGCCTTTCGCGAGTTGTATCCCAAATAGGTGGTCACGGAGGAAATGGTTTTGTTCAACATATTCAAGGAGCTGTTGTCTCTATTTCCAGGCTCATGCTGAGGAAAGTGATATTGGAGATGGGCCCATAGTTAGCTGTGTTCTTTGGGTCTGAATTTGGCTATTTCAAGAGGAGGGTAATAATAGCCTGATTCAGAGTGGCACGCTACCAGACTAGAAGGAGGCATTATGACATTTACAGTGTACAATGCAAGAGTAGGGAAAAATTGTTTAAACCATGAAGCTGTTCATGGATTCATGGATAAAATTAATGTTTTTATTTTTTTGCAGAAAGGTTTAGCATCTTATTGTTCTCAAGAGGCTTGAAGGAAGTGGATGTTGGCAGTATTAGAAACAGAAAGGATGGTGTGTTTTTTCAAGGTATATAGGTTTCATCAAGCTCAAGATAAAGGCTACATTTGATTTGTTTGGTGACTGATTGATAAAGGTGGCAAATAAAGCCTTTTTATTTTTCTTCCTGCCTGCTCTGTAAGAGACGTTAGCTGTGTATCCTGTAGCAAATTCTGTAGTCTTCAATCTTTCAGTTGCGGCATTGGCATTTTAATTATGGTCACTCAGCTTCTGTTTACAGAGCTTTTCCCACTGAACCGCTTGAGGGCTTTAAATCTTTTTTGGGGTCTGCAAATATGACAGGAGCAAGAATTTGTTGAGCAGAAGATATGTCATAGCTGCCAAGTTTCCCAGGTCTATCCATCCAGTCCCGGGTGTTTCCTTTGAATTCTAGGACTTGTAGCCCTGATTTATAATGGAATAAATAAAACTAGAAGGCTGAGAGTTCAAAGGAAAAAACTGGATTGGAGCAGCACATCACTCATGGACCTGGGAAACTTGGCAGGGCTGGATATGTTGAGGAAGATAATGCAACAGGGACATTAAATCGGTTGAGTCTAGTTTCTGGGTTTTAACCTCGACATAGGTTCACACAAAAGCTTTGGTAGAAATGTGTTTGAAGTGTCTTTAAACACAGGGGCGTTGCAGATGATGGCTTTAAATGTTACGTTGCTCAGGTGAATGAAGTCAAAGGAATGTCCTGTCTATACTTTCATGCTTTTGATGAGGTCTGTTGTATGTTAAATATCAAACACAAAACCCATAAGGTTGAAGTCACCCATGATTATAATTTTGATGGCCCTACTTGTTTTTGTCTTGTGCCAGTTCCAGACATTCCTCCAGGGTCTTGGTGCTGTGGCCAGGATGTGTAGGAGTAGAGAGCCACTGGAATGTGACAACAGTTCTGATTTCTGACAAATCAGACACTCATTATGAATTACACCTGTTTGTGAAATTAAATAAACTTTCAAATTTTAAGACTGTCAGGTGGAACATGCTTCTGCAAATGGTATTTGCAAAAACACCTTTGCCTATTTCGCAACACAGATTTGCTCATGTTATGCATTGCATAACATTCGCGTGTAAAAACAAAAGTACTGACACGTTTTAGTTTAACGTCAGGAATCCTTTTATGTAATAAGTGACATTTTTCTCTAACACTTTTTATTTCTACATCCTGTATGAAAACCGGTGCGATTGGTGCAGTTTCCCACACTTTTGTTCATCGTAATGCCTGGATCATTCAGATGTAACGTTCGTCAATGCATTTTAAGGTGTACTTGAGTCGGTTTTCAACATCTCTGCTTAGGATTTCCCTGACCACTCATCTAGCACACCCCTTTTAATAACCACCAGTGGAACTTGAGATAATACATCAGAGAGAGTAATGCACCCACATTTAGGTAAGTGATGCATACACATTTCACATGTTTATGCCATTTTTTTTAAACCTTTTTTTAAATACAATGGCTGTGATTCTGGGTTTCTCAGAATCCATGTGCTTTTGTCACATCAGATGGATACCGATACCTTTGGGGGTACATTTACGTTGTTAATCTGGTGTGAAAAAAAAACACCTGTTGGACGTCGCTCTTTCTGCAGGGCCATCCCCAAACTTTTTGTCATCCTCTTCCTCTTTTTCAGACCTAATTTTGTTGACTTTAGAACTTGGGCACTTTACCACTGCTAACCAGTGCTAAAGTGCATGTGCTCTCTGGTTAAAACATACATGGTAACATTGGCTTACAGCCATATGGCATATTGAATTTACCCAAAAGTCCATAGTAAAGTGCACTACATGTCCCCAGGGCCTGTAAATTAAATGCTACTGGTGGGTCTGTAGTACTAATTGTGCCACCCAATTCAGTAACCCTTTCAACATGACTCAGGGCTGTCATTGCAGAGTCTGTGTGTGCAGTTTTAAACTGCCATGTCGATTGGCAAGTTAACTCCCTTGCCAGGCCCTAACCTTCCTTTTTAATACATATGTCACCCCTAAGGTAGGCCTTAGACAGCCAAAGGGCAGGGTGCAGTGTATTTAAAAAGTAGGACATGTCCTTGTAAGTTTTACATGTCTTAGTAGTGAAAAACTCTTACATTTGTTTTTCACTAATGCAAGGCCTACCGGTCTTATAGGATAACATTGGGTTTCCCTTATTACATTTAATAAGTGTAATTTCCAATTGGGAAGAGATGAGCCCCCAAGTTTGGTGTCTCTGGAATATTCTGGAATCACAATTTAAAATCACAGCTCAGGGTGAAGTCGGATTATAAACTGTAACTTCTGAAAATGCCACTTTTAGAAAGTTAGCATTTTCTTGCTTTAGACACTTGGTGCTTCTGCCTGCCTTTGAATATACATCTGGGTGGGTGACAGTTGTGCTTTTGTGCATTCCCTCTAGCCAGCCACACAAAGGAAGCTTAGGTGTGACTGATGGGCCATACACAGCATGATGGGCCATCCTGGACAGGCTGGGAGGGAGGTGCTAACAATCACACCTGAATGGGCTTTGTCCTGATCCCACACAAAGGGCTGCATACCCCCCTGTAGTGAGTATGGAGTCTGGGCAGGAAGGACAGGGAGTATGTGCACTTCAAAGGTCTCTCTTTGAAGTCTTCCCCGCTTCAAAGGCACCACTGGGTATAAGAACTGGATCTCAGGCACCACCAACCCAGTACTCTTCTGAACCTGTAGAAACTCTGCCAGGAAGAGGAACATCTGTGCTGCTGAAAGGACTGTCACTCTGCTGGACCGCTGCTCTGCTGACCTGCTCCCTGCTGCCCCCCTTGCCTGGTAGTGAGAAGGACAGGATCTGAATATCTCTAACCCTGAACCAGAGTGACTCCAAGGGCTTGCCTCTTGTTCTTCTGAAGTCTCAGGGACACAAAAAATTCCCACACAGCTCCTGGACCCATCTTCAATCTGCTCCTAACCCCCAAAAGATGCACCTCCAGCCCTTGGCCCTTGAAAGTGGTTTTGTGGCTCCTGAAATCAAGCGTTGGGCTCTTCGCAACAGCGAGTGGGCCTGCTCGCTCCTGAACAGCTCCGCTCGTACAAAGAATCAGCATAAACTGCTGTCAGTTCATCTGTTCGCATAGCAAGCATTGCTACTCGCAACCGCAAGGCTCTAGTCCGCCCATCCACGATGCCCAGTGGACTCTTTGTGCCGGCAGACCACCGCCAGAGATGCTCTGCTTGATCCTGGTGATTTTCTTCCCTGCAAACGCGACTCGGCTGAACTCTGAGAAGATAAAACTACTGTGGGGCTTGTCTGGGATGGTATCCGAACCACGCTCCATCACGGTCAGCCTGAACTTTCGGATTTCATCCAGTCTAAAGTGACCAAATAGCCCTTGTTGGTGCTTTATGTTTTTAAGCACAATATTGCATGTTAGTCTTAAAAAAAATTGTCATTTTGGTATTAGTTTACTCATAACATTAAGCTCTACTTTACCAACAGGTGTGGTGTATTTTTGTGTGGTGTTTTCACTATTTTACTATTTGAAGTATTGCATAAATACGTTACACATTGCCTCTAAAGTTGACCATGACTGCTCTGTGCCAAGCTATCAGAGGTTGAGTACTGGTTAATTTATGGTGTGTATCTGATTTACCCTGACTTGGATGTGGTTCCTGCTTGGACAGGGTGCATACCTCTGCCAACCAGTAACGCAATTTCTAACAGTACCTTTTAGGAGTTTCTGGAGAATAACATGCATATTTTGGTTCTTACTGCAATACCGTTCACTTTTCTCCTGTTAAATTCCTGTAGGCTTACCTGCCGAAAAGTAATCAAGGGTGAGCTATTTAATGCACCTGGTAATTACTTGATACAATAAATTCCCCCAACTTGTATTTCCAACCCCTGCACAAACAACACACAAATGAAGGGGCCTGAAGAGCCACCTTGTAAACAGGGCCAAAGTGTGAGTTACACCTTTCCAGCCAAAGAGAAAACCTATATTTGTCACTTCAGTCATCTCTAGCAAAAGTAAAATGGGAAAAGTGGGATGGTTTGAAATAAGGAAAGTGCTTAGGGCCAGATGTAGCAAGGGTTTTGCGAGTCGCAAACGGCGAAAAACGCCGTTTGCGACTCGCAAAAGCCACTTTGCTATGTTGAAATGCATTTTGCGAGTCGGATCCGACTCGCAAAATGCATTTCCGAATCGCAAATAGGAAGGGGTGTTCCCTTCCTATTTGCGATTCGCAATGGTATGCAATTCCATTTGTGACCGCGTATGCGGTCGCAAATGGAGTCGCAGCTACCATCCACTTGAAGTGGATGGTAACCCATTCGCAAACGGGAAGGGGTCCCCATGGGACCCCTTCCCCTTTGTGAATGGACCCCAAAACATTTTTTCAGGGCAGGGAGTGGTCCAAGGGACCACTACCTGCCCTGAAAAAACCGAAACAAAAGGTTTCGGATTTTTTTAAATGCAGCTCGTTTTCCCTTAGGGAAAACAGGCTACATTTAAAAAAAAAAAAACTGCTTTATTTAAAAGCAGGTCGCTAACATGGAGGCCTGCTGACTACAGCAGGCCTCCATGTTAGCGAGTGACCATAGTCTGTATGGGGCCGCAATTTGCGACCCACCTCATTAATATTAATGAGGTGGGTCTTTGCGACCCCATACCGACTCGCAGAAGGTGTCTGAGACACCTTTCTGCATGACATTTTGCGACTTGCAAATTGCGAGTCGCTAGTACTCGCAATTTGCAATTCGCAAAATGTCATTTTGCTACATCTGGCCCTTAGTTCGAGCTAACCGTGAACACAGGTGCACAGTTCCAATTCAATACCAGGCAAGAGTGATGCTAAAAAAATGGATCTGAGTTGCAACGTTGTATTCACTCACCTAAGAAGTGTTCACCTTGTCTACATAACAAAGCAGGTGTACTACAGCGTGATGCTTCTTTTACTCTGAAACCCTCTCATTCCTGCGAACTGCGTAGCTTCACGCAGAAAGAGAAAACTTGCCAGCGGCTGAACATTTATTTTTAAAGGCCCTGCTGTGTTTCTGGTACCCTTTCTCATTTTAACTTTCTAAGAAGCACTGATCTATTCCTAGAACTAGCTAAATTAATTCTTAGCAAGATGTAGTACAGGGAATAATTTGTACACGAATATTTAATAGCATGTTGAAACATTTTATATAACAGACTTTTGTTTGCCTTCATGTCAAACTGCTCCAGTGACCTGAGAATCAGTCAGTCGGGAGTGCTTGTGTACATGATACGTGTTGTTTCTAGTAATTCAGCTGGGTATCATATTTTTTTTTCAGAGAGGCTGCAGAGTCCCATAATTAAGTTATTAAAATTGTATAAAATACGAGTATTTTTATTTACAAAGCAGTAGCCCCAACACTTAATTTGTAAAGCAAAATAAGTTCCCAGGCCCAAGGTTTCGCTAAGGATGCCATTGTGGCGCCCCCCAAATACTTCAAAGGTGGTGCCAAACATTCTGGGGCTATCACTATGCCTATTAGCTTTCAGTGTTGAATGCTAGATTAAACCTTTACATATTTGACATATATTGTGGTCTAGAGAATATTGTGGTCTGGAGAAATTTGAAAGTAGTGAGGAAAGGGGCTTGCATTTGCAGCTGCAACAAGTGAAGCCAATGAGCCATGCTTCCTCTGTTACAATTACATTTTAAATACATCTATGAACTGCACATTGTTTTTCATTTGTTTATGCCGGCTAACTCCCCCTTTAAAAGAAAAAAGATGTTGCACATAGTGTGGTAAAACCTACACATGTAATTTTGTGTGCAGTGAGCCTTCATAACCACAGGATATTCAGTATTAAAATGGACATGCTTCGGAAGGGAAGCAGAGCAGCTAATTTACCCACCAAAAGCAGCAATACGAGATATTTGAAACGGGCTTTTTCATCTTGTCTTCAGACATTGTTCTTAAGGCACTCCCCTTCTACACACAAGGGGAACTGTTCTTTCATCTTCAAAACTAGAAGCCTGTACCAACGGGCAGGGCTTTTAGGGGGTTGTGACTGCTGCAGCCGCACCTAGCGCTGACCTGGAGGGGGTGTGCTGACCTTGGGGGTTGGGGTGCTGTGTTTGGCAATAATTTACAATTTTAAAGCACCTGAAGCAGAGTTCCATGTGCCTCACTGTCAGACAACAATAACAATAGTCTGTCCTCTCTATTTAGAGTCGGGCAATCTGTTATACTTCCATCCCTGGGGCCTTCCTGGCTCTACCAATGGAATTCCATTGAGTGCCAGAACATGGGCTGGTGCTCAAAGGACATCGGACCATCCAACCTGTTGACAGCAGATGTTCCAACGGAATATATGATGAAACAACACATGCGGGAACCACACATGCCTTAACAATGCGGTCAGAACAACAACTGCGTTGTTTCCACGCATGCCTGTACCACGCGTGCTTTTACAACGATGTTTCATTGTAAAAGCATGCCTAGTAAAGGAATGTGTGGGAACGGCATGTGTGGTTCTCTCATGCCACCTCACCACCTGCCCTAAGGCCCAAAGTTACCCCACCCCTTGTACTTAAACCACCCTGATGCCCCACCTGCACTAAAAAACCAAACTACCACGACCCCACCACTCACCCTGAAAGCAAAATAAGCCCAACCCTCCACCCGCCCTAAAAACAAAACTACCCTGACTCCTCCACCCCACCCCTAAAAACAATACTACCATAACCCCCACCCCACCCCTAAAAACTGAACTACTCCGACATCCCCCACCAACCCTGAACCCTAAACCCTTCCCCGACCCCACCCTATAAACAACTGACCCCCCCCACCAGCCCTAAAAACAAAACTACCCTGACGCCTCTACTCCTGCCCCTAAAACCAAAACAAACCTGACCCCGACCCCTAAATACAAAACTTCCTCGACCCCCGCCTCTAAGAACTGAACTACCCTTACACCCCACCCACCCTGAGCCCTAAAACCTTCCACAACCCCCGAAGCGCCCTACAAACAACCGAACTGCCCTAAAGACAAAACTACCCCGACCCCCCACCTGCCCCAAAAACAAAATTGCCCCATCCCCCACCCCTAAAAAAAAATAGCCCAACCCCCCCACCCAAGCCCTTAATCCACCTCACCCCTAAATACCACCTGCAACCCTGCCCCAACCCCACTTACTTGACCATGCCCTCTCCCAATCACCCTAAAAAAAAATACCCCGCCCCTAAAAAAATTAGCCCAACCTCCCCACCCCCACCCCAAGCCTTTTATCCACCCCACCCCTAAAAACTATCCCCTAGCCCTGCACTACCCCCCACCCTAAGCCCTACCCCAAAGAAATCCCAAACACTCCCCACCCCCCCAAAAAATAGCCCAAACAAGCTCTTTATCCAGCACCCTCCCCTAAACACTACCCTCCAACCCTGCCCCAACCCCACTTACCTGTCTGCATCCTCTCACAATCCACTCTGCCTTTTTCTCTGCCTTAACCATGCCTATACATAGTTCAGCACATGCGTGGGTAAGGCAGGGAAAAGGGCAGTCGTCGTTCCGGCAAGCGTGTCGTGGGAAACATCCAAGTAGGTCCCAACATGTTGTTCAGGACATTTCCCGTTCCAACATCATTTATGCCTGTTCAGCACTACCAGGGAAAGCCTGACAGTGCCAAACAAGAAACAATTGAAATCACCCCCACACACTGGGAAATAAACACCCAGAATGTCAAGGACATTTATTTTTTGCTTTTCGAAAACAAACTCCTGTTTCATAATTTTGTTTTTGAAAGACAAAAAGCTTTGCCTAGGAGCTGCATTAAACATAATGGCCGCTCTGCAAGGTAACAGTGCCTTCACTTAAGCACCTCTGAAAGGACATAGATCTTTGCCAGGTAGGCAGAAATCTCTAAATACGGCATGCGGTCACTTAGCAGAGGAGAGGAGGCCATGACCTCCATCCCCTTGGCGTATGTCAGATTGCCCTCCAAACTGTAAATAAGACCATGAATCTGGATCTGATATGTTCAGCCTTGAAGGCCGCAGAGACCTAATAATTGCTAAATCTATCTCGCCTGTGAATTATCAACTAGAACTCAATTTATCTCTGGTACAAAATACATGGATGTGGTCTTTCAACTACAAATATCAATAGTACAAAAACACCAGTAAATTTGAAATACATTTAAAACAGTATATCAAAAGAAATCTATATAGAAATATGACTTAAAATCATGTATAGTAATTCAGGAGATTTGTAAACTTATAAAAATAAACACTTTCTAAAAAGGGATAATCACATTTTTAATTGAAGATATTCTAAAAGAAAATAGGCCTCCCACACTATAACACCCATTTTATTGTCCTCTGTAGATTTTCCCCAAAAGTAGGTGCCCGACCTCAACTCAGTTACTAGTTTATAACACACTGAAGATTTTGCATTGGGGTGCTAATTACTTAAGAGCCCTATGTCAGCATAAACACCATTCTGCATATCTACAGCTTCTTCCTCCTTAAGAGTTCATGCCAATTTTAATCAAAACAGATTTTAACTCACCTTTTTTTGCTCTACTATATTAATGTCTTATAAATCGGATATATAGATTGTCTCCAGGGTTTCTCCATGAGACCTATCATCTAGTTACTTTTTTGGGACAATCATCCATCTACTCATCATGCTTGTCTGGAACAACTGACTAAAATGCAGCTTTATAGGTAAGCATCAATCATAGTGTGGCTGGAAAAAGTGCATGGCAATATGGGGCAAAATTTTGATCCCTGCCCAAACTCATGTCTGCTCTGGAATTGGAATTCTGAGCCCAGCAGAGACCTCTACATGGATTAATTATCCTATGTACAGGGGAAAAATACAGAGTAATTACTAGGAGATGTACAATTCTGTGTGCTTGGCACCAAATTCTAAATGATATGGGCCATTTATGGATCAAAAATTGGTATCGTAGTTATTTTTCGGACCCGAAAATAGTGCACCCCTTATTGTCAGTAGTTATTGGGTTCAGTAAATACCTGAATATATTTTCAAAATTCAAAGTCACGACACATGAAATGGAACATGAAAATGGCAAGTAGGAAGGAATGCTGAATAGCGTTTTATGGAATTTGTGTTGTGATTCTCAGTATTCTGATCATTTATGAGCAAACTATCCAATAGTTATAGTTTAGAGACGGTCACAGAAACAATTCTAAATCAGTATCAGTAAACAGACACCAGATGCATTGGCAACAGCAGAGAGGAATGAAGAATATGCAGATATAGATTCACACTCTGAAATACCATGGATAATTCCACTGGAAATCTATCTTATTTGATGTGAAGATGGTATTTGTCTGACTCCACACATTTGCAATTGGTGACAAAGTCCATGACTGGTCACACATTAGTTGTTCAAATGAAACTACAGATGTCACATAGTGTGCTTGTGATATTATTAGAATTTCCTGACGTAGGACCTGATTTATGTCTTGGCGGAGGGGAATATTCTGTCACCAATTTGACAGATTTCCCGTTCTCCTCATTACAATTACATAATACCTTACGGAGATCGTAATAAGGCAGATGGGATATCCGTCATGTTTGTGACGGAGTATTCCCTCCTCCAAGATCTAAATCAGGCCCTTCGTTTTTACCAACATGGTAAATAAATAATATAGCATTTATATGAGTAAGTGACATTCATTATTTCCTTTCTAGCAAAGGAGTAGATCATCATCCATTGTCATGCAACAGATGGATTTGGATAAAATGTCAGGGACATATTCTAGTTATAAGTAATGACAGCAGCATTGTCTGTTGGGGGTGTAGAGTCACTGGTCAGGAGTGTAGTGCCCAATGGAAGATGTACAATAATATTGCTTCTATTTCATAATAGTTAGAGAAAGCTTATTAGCATATGGATTAGGTCAGTTTGAAGAATTTTCTGAGGCATGCAAACCACATGATATAGATGATGCAGTCAAACCTGCTGAAATGTAATTGAGGGAAAAGGCCCTGTATTTACTGGGATATACAGATGTTGGTGTATGATCCATATGTTAGTCCCTAAAATGTTAGAATATTCAATAATTATTTATTAACTCAGTGGCAGATTTTAATAGAAGATCATGTGCATCATGTATGGGGCACACATAATCAGGCCTAATACATACAACAAAGCATATATCAGTAGGGAAAAATAAGGAATGCTTCTTTCCTCAATATAAGCATCAACTGTTAAAAATTTCATGCCAGTGCTAACAGATCATAAAATAGGGGTTGTTTCAGAGACAGGACCAAAGGCATTTTTGGAATTGTACCAGAAATTATATTAGGCAGATATTTGCAAAAACGGAGATGTGTCTGTCAGATAAACGCTATAGTACTTGAGACAACCATATCTGATGGGGAGACAACAGCAGTAATAACATTACAACCAAAGGTTAAAACACAGGGAAATGAATTCGCAAATTCTTTTTTTCACTCTTTCAGGCAAGACCCCACATCTACGTTTGTAATGTTATTTATGTTGATTCCTCCACAAGATGACATTTTGTTGAGAACATTTATATATACTAGAAATCTAATAAATGATCTCTTTCACAAAGGCCAAAGAACATAGATAAAAGTTTGCTCCAATACGACTGCTCCTAATTTTAGAGCAAATGTAAATTGTTAATTGAATATACAAGAGTACTCAACAAAATCTATAGCAGTAGTAATATTCTTGTATTTGAAAATGTCAGCCCGGGTACCCAGGCCAACAATGGGTTCCTGAGCCCCAGTTGTTACAACGTGGGCTGTTTATCTATTGTATCAGAACTGGAAATTAAGTAGCTCTTTTGGCACACCACACAAACACACATTGTAGAATCACTTAAATATGATTTGCTTAAACATAGCATAGCTTCTTCCTCATAACATTGCATCATATTTCTTTACCTGGCACCAATGCTGTCTAGAAATCAATCTGCATAGGCCTCGCTATGGATAACCAACAACAGCGCTAAAAAACAGAAAACACTTTCAATGAACCCAAACATCCACACTACACTTTAAAAAAGATATTTAGCAAGATATGGTCAAACTCATTTTTCTACCATAATGACCAACTTAACCAGGTCCAATCTTTACTAAACATTCAACATGTTCCCACTAAAAATACAAAACTAACCACGATTAATCAAATAAACGACTGTGCACAACCCTTGGATGGAAAACCCAGAAATTTGCAAAGTGTGCTCAGTTTAAGAACGTACTATGATTCCGTACTAAAGAGAATACACACTAGAGAATTATTGATAACTTAAATAACGTGATAAAGGTAGTGCTCAGAGCATCTACGGTGGATGACTGTCATCCAGGAAGTGACTTGATAGAATTACATTTGTTTTTATGGTTGTTCAGGGACAGAAACCAGAGTTTTGGGCATTGGCGAATTTTTGGTGTGGAGCACTTGAAATGAGTGGAAGTAATTAAAGGTTTTTCTTTGGTGTTATGGTTTGTGATTAGTTCAGGCGGGGGAAGCTTGGTGTGACATTGTGCTGTTCCATTAAGTGCAAAATATTTTGGCTGGGGCAAATTATGAGGTAAGTGTTTTATCCATTTATACATATAGCTGTCTATTTCAGTTTAGGACTTTGAACGTTGAAGAGTTTTTGTTTATGGACCTGCAGTGGGGGATTATTTTAAGGGCATTCTGGGGGTGGTGGGGGGGCTTGTGGGCTGGAATGTGATTATCCATACTTTAGGTGCTTTGTGATGCAGAAGCCAATAGGGCTGCATCCAGGTGTGGATTTGTTGTTTGTTTACCTAAGGACGTGCTATTCATATAAAGGACCAGATGTTTTTGAAAAGATCCACATGCCAGATGTACTACCCTATTTTGAAGTTGCAACGGATCTGAATCACAAAATAGGGGTTTCCTGTGTATGAATCCCATTTTAGGAACTTTTTACTGACTCTTGAAATGGATTGTGTTTTCAATATTTCAAAAAGATGTGTTGTGGGCTTCCCTTCCAATATTGAATTGTATGAATAGGAAACCATTGAATAGTTACTGAACCCTAAGATGAGGTGGTAACCCATTTGCAAAGTGGAAATGTCCCCTTTTGATACCTTCCCTTTTGTGAATTAAAAAAAACATTTCAGCGGGGAGTAGCTAGTGGGCTGGGGACTACTGCCTGATCTCACTGAACCTTTTAAAAAAGTACTTTTAAAAGCAGCCCATTTGTTTTAATGAATGAAAATGGCCTGCTTTCTAAGAAAACAATATGCATGGTGGCTGCATAATTGGTGGATGGCTGTGTGGCTGGCTGGTTGAATGGATAAGCCAAAGGATGGATGGATAAGTGGATGAATGCATGGATGCATGGTTGCATACAGGATGGAAGTGAAAATTGATGGATTGTTAGAATGGCAAATGGATGGAATGGTAATTAATTGAATGATGGATGAAGGAATGAATGGACGATAAAATGCGAATGTGAAATAGTGGACACGGGGTAAGAGAGGTCTTCTGGCGAGGTTTGTTCTCACTTGCTTCACTAGTTTGGGGCCACCAGAACTTTGGGTCAAAGTGAGGGATATTCTATTTTTTGTGGCTACTCCCTTGCAGACAAATTATTTAACCAGATATTTTATCTAGATTAGATTATTGTAAAACTCTTTATCTGGATCTCCCAGACATTGCTCCTTCCTAGCTACAGAGAGTACAGAATTCTCCTAGTTGACTGAGAAAAAGTGATCACATTCCCAGCTCTGAATCAATCTTCATTGGCTCTTTGTGAAGCAGAACATAGCTTTTAAGACCCCATGCCTTACACACTAAGGGGGTCATTACGACCTCGGCGGTCTTTTCAAAAGACCGCCGAGGCCGCAGGAGACAGAATACCGCCATTGCCGGCGGTATTTCTGTCTCCCTATTATGACATTTCCACTGGGCCAGCGGAAATGTCACATCAACATTGCAGCCGGCTCGTAATAGAGACGGCGGCAATGCTGATGTGCAGCGGGTGCAGTGAAATGCGCGACGGGGCTATGCCTGGGGGCCCCTGCACTGCCCATGCCAAGTGCATGGGCAGTGCAGGGGCCCCCAGGGGCACCCCAAGCCCCCTTACCGCCGGCCTTTCCATGGCGGTGTGTACCGCCATGGACAGGCCGGCGGTCGGGGACTCATAATCCCCTGGCACCGCTGCCCTGGGGATTATGACCGCCAGGCGGAATCCTGGTGGGAAAGTGGAGGGGCTGGCGGTATGACCGTGGCAATTCCGCCACAGTCATAATTGCTGGCGGAACACCGCCAGCCTGTTGGCGGTATTACTGCCAACATACCGCCGGCCGCCAGGGTCGTAATGACCCCCTAAGTTTTTTATGGAATGGACAATTTCCTCTAGCTTCAATTTTTGCTTTTCACAAACCCCTGGTAAGGCTACAGTACAGTAGCTTTCTCCTATTTGCCATGCCTAAATTTAAAGATCTATAGTGGGGATCTCTCTCCTTGGTCCTCTGCTATTGAACTCAGAAAATCTCAGTTTAAAACCCATGTCTTATTATCCTGAATTTAGAAAAGCTTTCAAAACATTTCTCCTCCGTTATTCGGCTCCTACTTTTCTCAGCTGCATGTTTTCTAATGCAACAATGCCCTTTGGAGAACGTTGCGCTCTAACAGTTCTTAATTCATTCCATTCCGTTGTGTCAAGATTAAAGTACCTTGTCTATCCAGATACTTATACTGCAATCATAAGTGGGGCCAGTAACCCCAGGTTGTAGGCAGACTCCCATTTGTCATCAATACTGCAGCACAAAACAAACGATGTTGTCATAGGCATGGGCGGCTCCTCTGCAATGGAGGAGGAGCGTCACTCCCCTGGCTAAGAGCCAGCAGCAGAAAAATTAAGCAATACTTCATTATCGTTCATTATCATTTTATTTTTCTGCTTCTGGCTCAGCCAGCATGTGAAGGGAGGGGCTGGGCTGGGCCGGGCCATGGGAGGGGGGATAGGGGAGGAGGAATGGAGTGCACTACGTGCGCATGTGTGTTTTGCCAGCCAAACATACATGCACACTCCAACCCGGCTGTGTTGAACAGCTGTGCTGAAGAAACTACACAGACCCCAAAGCAGTGTCTGAGCGGCAGTCCAAGATGCTCATACCAATCCTGATGCTGTTTTCATGCTAGGTTTAGCATGAGAGCAGTGCTAGGATTGCTGGGGAGCATGTGCTGGTGTCCCACTGAATGCTAGCACACCAGAACAGCACAGGAGCGACACGGCAGGAGACAGCGGTGGCGAGAACGGCAGGAAAGGTAAGTGGTTTTTAAAAATTAGTTTTCCCCGTTCCCCCCCCTGACTTTTGCGGCACCCCCGCTGGTCATAGGAAAGTTTAAATTGATGCTCGGTAATCTAGAAGTGATGCAGGCTACTGATTTGCACAGTAATGGCCAGAAGATTCTGTAGATTGATGGTCTGGATGCATGCACATAAAAATAGCTTTGAGGAGGGAGGCTCTTGATGTTAATATGGTGCAAGTAGCTCCGAAAAGAATCTGCCCACCCCCAGCTGCCATCTTGATTCTTCAGTGTTATAACTGATTAATGAAGCAGCTCCGAAGTTAGACATGTAAGCATAGGTAAGGGCCATAGATTAATGCAGTTTGTGCAAATTTAACTGAATTCCAATCAGGTTTAACCTTTACGCCTTTCAAAGCTATTTAGGTGTACATTAAAAGGACTCATTTTCAACAAAATGGGTTCTTTTGCAGACTTTCATAGAAATAATAGTTTTGTCAAATGCACCTTTTACATTGCCTTAATACTTGCTTTCACCTTAAGCAATAAACACTTTTTCCTGCATATGTTGTAACATTTGTTGCTTCAAAATACACAACAGTAATAAAAAGAAAACATCACATTTGCATGAAAGCAATCTTTTTTTAATTGGGAACATTCCCCAAAATGTTTTTGTCTGAATATGTTTAGATATAATCTATGTGTGAAACAGCTGGTCCAAAATATACAGTAGGCAGTGATTGAATAAAAAGAGCAATGCTCGCGACAAAACTAAGGTTAAAAAAAGAACAGATCATGAAGCCGACTTATAGTAGTTGGCATCTGATGGTTGCTGCACACAACATTTTGGTAGATAATGAGAAGGTGCCCGACTCACAAAGTTATTGGTAAGACCTAGCCCTGGGTGTGAAAATAGGTCCAGCTAACCCAGATAAGCTGCACATCCAACGGCAAGATCTGACAATTGGGCAAAAAGCAAAATAAAAAACAGAAACTAATGACATGTCCACGGACCCTTGAATCATCAATAAACCACTAATTTGTTAATTTGGCAACAGAAGCCTCAGCTGGGAGTGGTACCAGAGCATTGCTGTGCGAATATCATCTGACATAAATATTGTGTTCTTAATAGGAACTTCAAAAAATGACCACATTAGAGTTAATGAGTGCTTAATTCGAGCCGGTAGTTGCAGGTGGGGCCAGCACTAATTTTTTAGAGGGTGGCACTCATTATTCCTCAATGATGCAGAGCAAGAGAAAGAACAACACAAAAGAGGGACAGAAAGTAAATGTTAAAAACAGTGTGAAAGGGAGAACACAGAGGTAAAAAAAATACCCTTCAGGCATGATATAGGGCAGCAGGGAGGTGGATTTAAGAGGTTAAGGTAGAATTAAGACACCTCATTTGTGGTATTCGACAACCCGACATTCACTAGCATCAGCTACTGGCTTCCAAGCAAAACTTTAAGTACTGGTTCTGTTGCGCCGCTGCACGCGGCACAAGGCGAACAATCGGCTCGGGCCGCAGCACGCGGTTCTCAGGCGCGCCGCGCCCCGAGTCTGCTGTGTGCTTTAAGAGGCCCCAAATTGGGCATAGGGCCTCGTTCTTTTGCTGTGCGCCGCGTTTTTAGGCATCTCTGAGCCCCCACTCACCTGTTCTTTTATTTTATTTTCTTCTTTTCTTTGGACATCTGGTTGTGCCATCCTTTATGTTTTTTCCCCCTTCCCATGTTACCTTTCTCTTCCCAGCATTCCTTGTTCCCTATTCTCTATGGCTACTCTAGTATTGGTCGGGATAGTCTGGGAGCCAGACCTAGCAAACCACAATTACAGGGGAAATCCAACAAGTACTCTACCAAGCAAGCACCTGAGGGTTCTAAAAAAGGTTGGGATAAACAAAAGCAAACACTCAAAAAAGAAAGGAGAGAATCTCCGTGGTCAGAGACCCCTCAAAACCGCTTTAACCTTAGAAAAAGAGATAATATAAAAACTCTTTATAGCTATCAATTTACTGATACATGCAAATTGTGTTCCTTTCAGGACTAACTGAATAAATGTAGTGAGAGATGTGGGTGGTCAGAGCAGCGAACTGAGTGTGTGAAACTGAGTGATGAGTCACAACACTCATCCAAAGTTTCTGTTAAAAAGAACAGAAACTTCCCCTACAAAAAACTCAATTTAAAAAGAAGAAGGTGGCAGAGATTTCTGTACGAAATGCCACTCAGGATGAGAGCTTTACTGAAGAACAGGAAGTGGACACTGGTCCGGCTAGACAGCTCAGCAGAGGTCACAATAGTTTGACGGAATCTTCAAGAGCATTTAGAGGTAAAAGCAACTAACTACTTTTTAGAAGTTGAGACTGCGGACATGCGCATCCCCCTCCCAACATTATGTGTAAACTGAAAATACAATTAGAAGGAGACATTGAGCGCACAATTGTTGCTATCTTTTGGGATTGCATTACTACCATTTATGATATCTTATTGGCCGTAAAAGATTGACCACCAAAATTTGTCCGTAATCTCCAATCGGGAAGAGGTAATTGAACCGTCTTTCTCGCCCATAGTTCCAGTAAAGCTCAGGGAGGCTTGCGCTATTGATTGGGCATTGGCACAGGCACCTGCGCTGTACTGCAACCATGTAGGGTGGGATAAAGATTCTCCCTACCACATAATATCAATTAAGTCCCAGCCACAACCTCAACCCCAATATCCTATTGAACATAAAGCAAGCATTTCCATGAGGAAAATCCTCACAAAGCTAGAGTATCAGGGTATAATTGAACTCTTTGTCTCACCAAGGAACAACCTGTTGTTAATCGTAGCTAAACCAGACCATTCCTATAGTCTTGGATTACAGGAATTTAAATAGTCATACACGCACATTTGCCATTCACAATGTGCACAGTACAACACTTATTGACAATATAGTGCGCAAAAAAAAACAAAATAACCCTGGATGTTTCCATCATTTTTTTCGGCCAAAACATAGGCACCTGAAAGTAGGGATTTAACAAGCTTTAGCGCTTTAGGCTCACAAAAAATGTTTTGCAGACTCTCACAGGGGTATTTAACAGTTCAGGATTGTTTTCAGCTCATGTTAATTACATTTTACAAGACATTGACCCTCTGGAATTGTCCTAAGTAGATGATATCTACCTTACGGATGATGATCCTGTTCAACATATAAAACGGGTGAACTGCATTGTTGTGGGATTTGCCAAATTAGGCTGCAAATTTAATTTAAAAATAACAAAAATAGCCTTTCTAAGTGTCTTATTTTTGGGATACAAACTATCAAATGAAGAGGGCCTAGTTCCCTACTTTCTAGAAAAATGAGCACAACTGCAACCAAAAAACACTATCAAAAAGCTCCAGTCATTGTGGGGCTTTTTAAACTTTGGCAGAATTTACATTCCAGATTATGCACAATGCATTAAACCATTATATGATCCAAGACGTCCTGGCTCTTCAAGTAAATATTGGATGGTTTAACACACACACATTCTTAGAGCATTACAAGACATGCTTGCAGCAAAACACACACAAAAGGGACAAAAAACACATTTGGACATCAGAGTAATTGCTGGTGCCATTGGTTTCACCTATGTAATGTTTAATGAGGGTGATATTGTCCCTAAAGCATACAAATCACATCTGTATTTCACACCTGAACAATGTTTTGCTCCCACAGAAAAAAATCTGACTGCTGTTCAGATGGCTCTCATTAAAGAGAGACCACTGGCCCAGGAGAAACACATTATAGTTGTATCTCCGATTCCAGCCATCAAGGCTGTCGCAAAATCCAGCATTTCTGACACAAAGGCACTCCATCCATGTTGGATTCAATGGCCAATGTCTCGGAAGGCCACTGATGTCGACTATGTTTTTGACCCTAAATTACAAACTCAAGAATTTCTTCAATATGAACTAGAATACCCACTTCCCGCAAGCACCTTGCCTATTGACTAATATTACACAATTATTTACAGTGATGGTGCAGCCCAATGAGCTATAGGCACTAAACAATACTCTGCCCCCTGTGCGGTTGTCAGTGGCTGCATGAAGGATGGTGAATTCCATCCACAACATACTTACACGCAGAGCTTAGTGGACTGCACTGCACAACTAGCAGAGCTTAAGGCTCTGTTGATAGCACTAGAACACACGGATCCAGGACAATTAACATTATTCGTCTGTTATTCATACTATTGTGTCCAGTCCTTCAATGAATACCTGCATTATTGGTGCCAGAATGGGTGCAGAGTTTCCATAGGAAACACCATCAAACACAGATTATTGTGGGGGAAAGTAGAGGATCTGAAACAAACGCTACTGAATGTCTGCGTAGTTCATACATTGGGACATCAGCATGTTGGAATACACGTTACAGGCAATACCTTGGCTGATGAAACGGCAAAGTCAGCAGTAGCTACAGCTTCTGTTGCTGCAATAACTCATTCACGGATGGGGTTGGATGATGAATATTGGCTGCTGGGAAATCTTTGGCTGAAAGCAAGCCCATGCCAAAGGCATAAACAGGTATTCCTATCGCATATCTGGCCTAAATAGTGCCCTAATAACAATTTTAGGGGTAGGTGATCGTGTGATCCTCAACCAAGACCAAAGACCTGAGTTGATTAAAGCAGATCATGAGGGAGTTGCTACTGCCCATGGTGGTGTGATGGCTACTATTTCTCTACTATAAACATGTTACTGCTAGCTAGGTCCATACAAACAGACCAAACATGTCCTTTGCTATGACATCTGTCAGCAAATTAAAGGGTCCACCATCAAACACCCACTGCAGACAGCCCTCTTAATTTCCCCCAAAAACACTACAATGTGTGTGCCTGGACCATTGGGGCTTCATTAGGGATCCAATTGTGCTATTCCTCTCTGCATCATCCAGAGGGAAATAGTGTTGTGGAGTGAAGAAACCGAGACTTAAAGGAATCCTTAAAAGTGAGAATATTAGGCACGGGTTGTAGTTGGCTTAATCACCTGTATGGAGTCCAGAGAGCACTTAACAATCTGCTCAGAAGGTACCTGGGAGGGCGCACTCCATATGAAGTCCTTTTTGGAACACAAACGTATGTCCCAACATTGATGGTCCTGGCGCAGAGGCAGCAGATACACTTTTTGACATAAATGAACATTTCACTGTTTTGCATTACTTACAACAGTTTCATGATGACAGAGCATCTGCCAGGGCTGCCTCCTTGGGAATGAGAGAAGTACCAATAACACCTACTGGCTGGATTCCAAAAGTTGGGGATCTAGTGTGTGAAAAGATTGCTGTGAAAAAGGAGTTTGGTCCTTCTCACTGTGCACATGTTCCAGTCCTAGGAAATACAGGGTACCAGAACTGTTATTCTACCACCTCTGCCTGGTTCAAAAGAAA
This sequence comes from Pleurodeles waltl, assembly GCF_031143425.1. Lineage (NCBI taxonomy): Eukaryota > Metazoa > Chordata > Amphibia > Caudata > Salamandridae > Pleurodeles > Pleurodeles waltl. The sequence goes on from NC_090449.1 coordinate 928,175,348, forward strand.
ACCGTTTTGTCTCCATTGACAGTGTGAAGGTACACTATATGGCTGATCCTACACAGCAGACCTAAAGCACTCCTGGGTAGTTCCTGAATCCCTCTCACTACAGACCAGGATGTTCCTCTACAGGTTTTGGAAAGCAATTATGAAACTTCTCTGACCTTGGGGAGGATGGAAGATGATCTTTCATTAGTACCACTATCTTCTTCTGTGACAAGAAACGTCCACAACAATGAGCAATTGTTCTCAAATTCAACTCAAACGATGGAATCGTTTACTATGAACCACCACGGGGACCTCTGCCAGATCCCCTCTTCCAAACATGGCTAGTTTTTGCACAAAATGCGTGTGGATATTTAGCGGACGTCAATTACTCTTTCACCGACTCATCTCCCTTTTCTGCAACAAGACTGTCAAGAGCACGTTAGATCATAAATTGGCTCAGTATTAAGTATTTCATTAGTCCAAGGAACTAACTGTACTTGCCTTCCTTCTATGGATTCGGTTTGTCATTGTTTTTTTCCTATTGATACATGGTCCTTACCTTCCTTAACTCTCTGCAGTTAAACTGGTGGATGAGGTTTTAAAGCCACAAAATTTACCTCCCATAAGGTCTGTCATGATTTGTCCCTAGTGAACATTTTAGCCCTACCAATTCCTGATGGAATTGTTTGGGATAAAATGTATTTTGATATATATGGCCCAACAGAGGTTATTCAAATTCCATATGTGTTTAAATTTTCCATGAATGATTTAAATAACACCTGTAGTTGTTTCTTAGGATTGGAATATAAAAACAGTTGATTCTATGCTCTCTGAGCTTCAATAATTTACTGTATTTGAAAGTAAAGAGGTTTATGGATCATTTTATTCACAGAGCAAGCACCCTAAAGACTGTTTTTGATTACACACAGTGGAAACATTGTCGGACTCCGTCAGTGGGGAGTTCAAAAACATACTCTAAAAAGTTTTGCCAATGGATGCAAAATTATTTATTCTGATTCCTTTGTTTCCCGGTTGGCTATAGATGGCTATGAATATTGGTTGAAGCTGATCGTCTTAAGGAGTGTGTGGGGAACTAACAATTGGCATATAAGAAGAAAGGAGGCTTTATTTAGAGCATTTCTGTTCAAATGATATTTTTATATGAAACTGTGTAACAGACAAGTTGTTTAGGCTTGGCAAAACTTACAGGATTGAATGCGCCCAGTATCCCTGCCCCTTCTAAATTTAACTATTGGCAAAAATACATTAATGCAACCGAAGAACAGCTCAAGGGTGGGTCCAGAACATAGCATTTAACGCATTGCTTTCACGTCTTGGCTGTTGGTTATTGTGGCCAGTGGATACCACAGGTTGTCATGCATGTTTTGTAAACTCCAAAGGAGGTTTTAGAACTAATAGACCAGGCCCTTGCTATGTGTCGTCAGAACATTTGGGTATAGTAACAACATACAGTGTATGGAAATAATGCCAGCAATGGTTAAAAAGTTCCTCACTAGATGCTGTTAAAGAACACCTCAGTCTCCTGTCAAACAACACAGACTTACAGGATTGTCTGTTAGGCCCCAGAAGACAACATAAAAAGTGCTTCTTAAACGCAATTTACAATGAAATTTGGAAACTTTCCCAACAAGAAGCACCTGCCCGGTTAAGGCAAATGGATCAGGAGAATTTACAGAAAGCATTAGCTGTTGTAGATAATGGGAATAACACCTCGTGTGACCGCATATACACTTTAAATAATATTGTTTTATCTACAATAGACATTGTACAAAGTGGCATTTTGTTTTTACAACGTGGGTAGAGCCAGGTTAGATCCATAATGCAGTTAGGCTGGACACTACAAACATTGAAGTCTGGTCGCGTTGGGGGGCGTGGCCTGACCGCCGGGCAAGATGGCCGTCACTATGTGAGGCTTTATCCGTACATTTCCCAATCTGACGGTGCTGGCGGGTGCGAGCCTGGTGCACCATGCTAAGAGGAGCCCCCGGGCTGCTTTTGGCGGCTCGGGAGCAGCGGTGCGGGCGGAGCAGCCGTGGAGAAACGCGGGCGGGCCTGCTGACGGCCGCGCGTGCAAGGCGCAGAGCGGGCGAGCGGACGCGGAGGCCAGCTATTACATCCGGAGGTGTGTGGCTGAGAGCAGAGCTGTGCAGGACGCGGAGCGGGCGGACGGAGGCCTACGGCTGCTCCTGGAGGTGTGTGGCCGGGTGCGGAGCTGCGCCTGGGGGCTATTCGGCAACGTGGTCGAGTCACGGCCCTGCGGCGCGCTCGGTCGTGGAGGCGCTGCCGCGGGGAGGGTGCCGCTGGGCCCCGTGATTCATCTGAGACCTGGCGGCTTCAACGGGCGAGGAGGAGGCCCGAACGGAGACAAGCTGCCGTGGGGGAGCCTCTCAGGGGGACACTTGAAGTTCGCAGCTGCTCTCCCTTGGCTTCTGGGGAGGTGCCGCCCGGAATACTTAGGCGTGCCCCTCTGGGGGCCGTTAATCGAGGACATGAGGCGGTACCCGGTTGAGGGCGGTGAAGGCTGTGATCGCGGGGGCCCGAGGAGGGTGAACGAGCGGCGACTATCCGGCTGGATAATGTGGGCCGAGTGGGCCTGAGGGAACTGGGTGATGCTCTGGTGCCCTGCTATTTGATGACCTCGACTGTTGGTGTTGGTCCTACGGTGAGTTCTGCGCTAGCTGGAGGGGCCCCTGGATTTTGGGCTCCCTGGTGACTGGTTCTAATTGCTTGGTCACGGCCGGAGGTGTTGGTGCAGAGTGGAACAATGGGCAAGGCTGATCAGCGCCAGGCCAAACTTACCTTTGAAGGGGGGAAAAAAAAGAACGCTGCTGGCAGCTCCCAGCCCTGTGAGGAGACGAACGGAGAGGATGGCCCTGAGGCATCGGTGAGGCCCATGTTCTTGGACCTTAAGACCAGCCTGGCTGGCATTGACGCCAAGCTGGATCATGTAACTGAGCAACTAGATCGCATCAGGGCACGTGTAGACGATCACGACTCCAGGTTGGAGGTCCTGGAGTCACGCACATCTGAGATAGAGGACGCACGCCAGGGTGACAGGGATCAGATTGCACGAATGTAGCGAATTCTTGAAGTCATACGCAACAAGAACGAGGACTTGGAGGCAAGATCCCGCCATAATAACATTCGCATTGTGGGGCTGCCAGAGGCGACCGAGATGGGCCGAATGGAAGACTTAATAGAGCAGATGCTATCTGATCTGTTCGCTGGGGAGCTCTCCCGGATGTTAGTGGTCGAGAGGGCACACAGGTCTTCGGGGCCCCGACCCCCGCCGGGGACTCCCCCACGCCCAATTATCGTGCGTCTGCTGAACTACCGTGATCGTGACACTGTGCTTCGTCTGGCAAGGGAGAGACGTCCGTTGCTTTATAAGAACTCAGAAAAAAAAAAAATCCCAGATTACACTCTCGGTGTGCAGACCCAGAGGCATGCTTTTCTGCCGGTTAAGCGACTGTTGAATCAAGCGGGAGTAAGCTTTACCCTGCTATACCCCGCTAGGCTGAGGGTGCGTCACGAGGGTAGGATGCTCTACTTTACGGATCTGAAACAGGCAACCAAATTCGCTCAGCAGTTGCCTAAGAGATGGGAGACTGCGGAGCGCCGGGGCCATGGCAATGACGACGCCGTTCTGAGTGACAATGACTAATAAGCTCAGATCAACCTGATACTCAGTGCTGGAGCCGCTTGGGTGCGTTGGCTTGCTCCTTGCCTGGATCCGTCCGCCTGATGACCTGTAGTTGGCCCACGGGCCCCTCTCTCCCGGTGTCAGCTGGGCGGAGAGGTATCAGGCCGGTTACAGCCCCTAGGATGAGTCCTGTTATTCACTGTTTTTGTTCTCGGGGAGGGCTTTGGGGTCAAGATGGGTGGGTCACTGGTTGGGTCCGATTGGGGGGCCTGAGTGGGTGGGGGGTGGGGGTATCTCACATGTTCGTGGGGTATTGTTCCTTTTTCTTTGTATGAAAGTTCTATTTGATCCTTTGCTAAATCTATGGCAGGTGGTGGCAGATCTTTGCGTGCAATGCTTGCTGGTTGCTGACCGGGCTGAGGGGTGAGGAAGTGTCTGTGGTTAGATGTTTGACTTGGAACGTGCGAGGGCTTAATGATAGAAGGAAAGCTCGACTTGTGGCTGCATATGTTAAGGGACATGTAATTGATGTCTGTATGCTTCAGGAGACGCACTTGGTGAAGTCCACAATATGCAGACTAAGTACTGGGTGGGTAGGTGAGATGCACTGCTCCACGTACTCAGGTTATTCCCGTGGAGTTGCAATCCTTCTTCGTAAGGGTCTGCAGTGGCGCACGAAGAAGGTCCTGATAGACCCAAACGGCAGATACGTACTGATGAGTGGTATGCTACTAGACAAGGCGTGTCGCCTAGTTGCTGTCTATGGGCCGAATGTTGATGATTCAGGATTCTTCTTGGAGCGGTGGCGTCTGGTGGAGTCACTGGGGCCCGGTGCGGTGCTCTGGGGGGGAGATTTTAATGTAGTGCTAGATGCTAAGATAGATAGGGAGAGCTTGGCCAGGATACAGCATGTTGCGGCGGCTAAAGCCTTGGAAGGTGTGATGCGAGATGGTGCGCTGGTGGACTTGTGGTGACAGCGGCACAGAGAGGAGAGGGAAGGTACATGTTTGAACTATGTACACGATAGCTGGTCTCGAATTGATCGCTGGCTGGGTACCAGGGATATGTTGGCCTGGACTAGAGCAGTCGACCATCTCCCTCGTACGTTGTCGGATCACTCGCCGGTATGAATTGGAGATACCGACTGAATTTGGTAGGTCGGTTATGTGGCGGCTGCCTAAGGGGGCGCTTCGAGATTCGGCCTTCCGAGAGGAATTGCGTGAGGCGATTAAACTGTATTTTGCCGAGAACCAGGGATCGGTTGGGTCCTCAGGTACTCTTTGGGAGGCATTTAAAGTTGTTACCAGAGGGGTTTGTCTCTCGAAACAGCATGGTATAGTTAAAACTCTAAGGCGAGAGCTGGCTGAAATTGGGTCACGGCTTGCTGAGTTGGAGAGGCGACTGGCATCCCACTGGTCCAGTGATGTTCTTGCGGAGATTCGTCGAGAGGTATCGCTGTATGAGGAGATCTCCCTTAGGGAAATTTGCTTCCTCAGGAGGGAGGCCCGCGCACGCCAGTATGGGGAGGGCGAAAGGGCTGGACGCACGCTGGCAGCGTTACTTCGCAAACCTTGGGCCAGTGATTATGTCTCCGAGGTCATGGATGGTGAGGGTGGGAGTGTGTCGGGACCGGGTGGAGTTATGCAGGTGTTTACCGAGTTTTACACAAGGCTTTATGCGGCTCCGGCGGGCGCTAGCGCGACTGATGCACAGGTGATCTTCGAGGATATTGCGCTAGTATGGTTCGATGAGGTGCACAGGAAATACTTAGACAAGCCATTCTCAGTAGAAGAGGTGGCTGCGGCCATACGTGGCCTGCCTGGAGAGAAGTCCCCTGGGGTGGACGGCCTGTCCCCCGCGTTCTACAAAGAGTATGTGGATATTTTAGCTCCCCGGCTGTTGGCGGTATATTCAGAAGCCCTGGAGACTGGGTCGCTACCGGCCTCGCTCCAGGAGGCTTTGATAGTGACAATCCTGAAACCTGGAAAGGACCCGACTCGAAGCGACTCGTATCGTCCGCTTTCCATGAAAAATATTGACAACAAAATCCTAGCAAAAATGATCGCGGCGAGATTGCAACCTCTCCTTCCTAGATTAGTGCTACCGGATCAGTCGGGTTTTGTCCCGGGAAGGTCTACGGGCCACAACTTGCGCACCTTTTTCGCGGTGGCGGGTACACTGGTAGAAGATGACAATGCAGCAGCTGTTTTTCTGGACGCAGCTAAAGCGTTCGATTCCTTGACATGGGACTATATGTTCGCTCTGCTGGGTAGGGTGGGACTTAGCGCGCGCTTCCTTCGCTGGATTAAACTATTGTATACGTTGCCCACTGCTAGATTGCGCATTAATGGGAACGTGTCGGCTGCGTTTCCGATTGCGCGCGGCACGCGCCAGGGATGCCCGTTGTCCCCTCTCCTTTTTGGAGCGGCGATGGAACCCTTGGCGGCCTGGCTTCGACAGAAATATAACAATAGAGGATTGCAATTCCGGCAGCGTCCTATCCTGATATCTCTGTACGCTGATGATATTGCATTATATGTACGAAATCCTGACCAAAATCTGGATATGCTGCTAGATGAGATCGTGCGCTTTGGTACCTATTCAGGTATTACTATTAATTGGTCTAAATCTGTGGTGCTGCCTCTGACCCCCAGGGCGTCGCGGTATGACTCTCGATACCCTCTGGTGTGGGCAGATGGCCCGGTGCAGTACCTGGGCATACAGCTGAGTTGCGCTGTGGAGGAGCTGTGGCAGGCTAACAATGGCGCTGCTCTGGCGTGGTTGGAGAGGAGGGTTGAGGCTTGGAGGGCCCTTCCGTTATCAATGATAGGGCGTATTGCTATTGCAAAGATGGTGGTCCTACCGAAGTTTTTGTACTTATTTTTTACTCTTGCTCTCCCGCTCCCGAGAGGCTACTTAAAACGTCTGCTCTCGGCACTGATCTGTCTGGTATGGGTGGGCCGACGCGCACGCATTTCATGGGAGAGGTTGACGCTGCCGTTCGAACTTGGTGGGCTCGCTGCGCCAGATATGGAATTATATTATCTTTGTGCTCAGGCGCATTTCGCGTATTACTGGCTGAACCCTATCCGCTATTTGCCACACATGGTGCCTGAGAGTGACTCTGTATGGCCGGATGACCTGTCGCGGGCATTTGGTAGACGTGTTCCGTCCCGGGTGGGGGGGTTGATACAGTGGCATGCACGATGCGAGCGTGGGGTATGTTGATGCGGCGGTCCGGGGTCGCGGTTCCGTTCGCTCCTTCTCTGCCAGTCATGGCGATAGCTGATGGACAGTTGTACCGCGACGGTGGAATACGTGGGTTTCTCCGAGATGCCAGTCTGACCGAGATGAAAGATTGGATGGCGGAGGGTCGCCTGCTTGAAGTATCTGAGGTGCTGGCTGATTGCGAGTGCACGGCGCCTCAGCGTATGTATGCTATCCGAGTCCGTTCTTTTTTGCGAAATCGCCTGTGTGGTTCGGCGGAGACACCTGTGGAGTTCCGTGCGCTGGAGGTTCTTTGATGTGCGCAGTCGCCTAATAGGCTGGTCACCAAATTATATAACTATATGCAGGAGCAGAGGAATAATATCCGAGAACCGTCTAGGCTCGCGTGGGAGGCGGACCTGGGAGTGACCATCCCGGAGGCCCTGTGGCGTGACTGCTGTGCGCATATGAGAGCGTTGACACCAAATTATAGATTTAGATTGCTGCACTTTAAATTTTTGCACAGACTATATTATACTCCAGCGTGGTTGCACTCCTTGGGGTTGCGTGAGGATGCGCGCTGTGTACGCTGTTGGGCGCTGGGAGCTGGTTTTTTACATTTGGCATGGGAGTGTGCGGATGTTTACGCCTTCTGGGTGGCAGTTTTTAATGCAATCTCTGAAATGATCGGAATAGAGATACCTGCCAATCCTAGAACCGCGCTGCTTGGGTGCGTGGAGGATCTTCAGGTAACGCATAGGTGTTTGGTGGGCCTGCTACTGCTGCTGGCCAAGCGTAGAGTGGCCATGTGCTGGGGTGGGACGAGAGTGCTGCGCTGTTCTGAATGGTTAAGTGATGCTGCTTTTTGTCATGATCAGCTCATGGTCTACTGGAACTTGATGCCTAAAGGGTCTAGACCCAAAGATATTTGAGCCCCGTTGAATAAATCCTTAGCGGCACAGGTCGAGTGAGTGAAATAACCGAAGAGGCCCGGACTGTGTTGTTATCCCCCTCTGTCTGTTGGCATCCTCGCCAGAAAGGTGAATGATTGCTGACGCCTGGATATATGCCCTACCTGCCTCTTTTGTTTGTATCGGCTGTTGTCCCCTTCTTCTGCGGTATGATACTGCCACTACACCACTACCAGAAGCTGCCCCGTAGTGGTCTGGTATGGACTCTGTCACCAATAATGGATTGAATAGTTTAGAAGGGCAAATTGGATTGCAGCGATTAATGTGTGCCTATCTGATCTCTCCTACGCGACATGTATGCTGATATTGCGGATGATGCCAATTTTCTTTTGTTATAATGCTATGAAGGGACTGTTGTTTTCTTCTGTATGTTAATAAGATAAAATCAACAAAAAAATAAAATAAAAAATAAAAGTCTGGTCGCGTTCCCTTACAACACAGTAGTGCAAGGGACATTTTATCAGCATTTATTTTGATGCAACATCAAGAAATAATGGCTAAGAAAGAAGCCACTTATGTTATGCTAAACATCAAAAAGTTAGAAAAGTTGCCTTTTACTGTGGCTGAAATACCATCTGCTGAATGGGTAATACATGGGGTTATTAATCTCCCCATTACAACACTGCAGTTCACAGCTTTGTTAAAAAAGTCCAGTGGGCAGATATGAAAGGCTAAGAGATAGGTATATTCATGAGGTGTGGGAGCTACCCTTTGTGCACAAATTTCTCAATGGCAGAAAATAGGTCTTTCTTAGCCACAACGAATGCAAGACTTCTGTGACCCATTTGATGGTTTGTGAGCAGCTGTCTTGCACAGGTGTGAAACGCAGGTGTGAAAAGCTTCAGCAGCAAATTTAGCTTGCTATCTGAAGGGAGTTCCAGTCCCCTTGATTAGACCAGCATTTCAGGTGCTCTCTAATGGAAGTTCTGTGCTTCTTAATAGTGAGAACTACTGTGGGATGCAAGCCGGAATTGCTTATGTAGTTTCGATCTCCCAAATTGTCACTTGTTGCAGTAATGTTCTCCCCCCACGCAACAGATGAAAATAGCAGATATTTGGCCTCATATTGCTACTTCAAATGTGAATTTTGACAAGTTAAGCAGACTAAAAGCTCTATTGTTCCAAAAACATGTGGCGCTTACATCTGCAAGCGAGACCTATGCTCTCCAAGTAGCAAAGTCACCTGCAGAGATACAGTCCCCTTTAAATACAACCTTTCCGAGACACTTCGGTGAACTCATGGGACTGATTTCTAACACGTCCAGTACTACAGGGATTGTACATTTCTTTAAGGCTGTTGGTTCTGGTTTCATCAGCACCTTCTTCTCTATATTTGGCATAATACCTATAGCCATACACTCAATATTTTTGAGTATTTTGGGTGGAGTTCCAATTACTTCAGTAGGTGGCAACTTGTGGTTGTTGTTGTTTTTTATTCGCAATGGCAGTCCCATTGCAACAAGGAGGACCACCAGCGCAACTGTGTCGTGAACGAATGATGCAGTATTTCGGAGCACCACTCCTAGAAGAACTGGAGTGTAACTGGTCTCTGTCATTTAGACTAGTTTTGGAATGTGTGCAGTCTGTATTTCAGTGCCTCTGGTGATTTTTCAAATGTGCACTGGAAGTCTGTCTTTCAATGTGGCGCTTACTTTCATTGGACTCTGACTCTGATCTGTTGATGTTCTAGTTGAGGGATCATTACTAGACATGCGCATTGATGGTGCTTTTTGCTATGGAAGCCATTTATGAGCTGCCCTTCGTGGATCAGGCAGCTCTTGCTTTAACATCTGGCACAACACGGAATGGTGCTGCTAGAGCTCAGGCTTCGGAACATGAGTGCTCTTTGGCTTTCCTTGGCACCAATTTGATCACATTACCGCCTGACGAAGTGGAACATTTCCTTGATTCAATTGTCCCAGCTGTGTTTGGAGAGTTTTGAAATGACACTGACTTTTAAAATGTTATTTATTGACGCCCTTGCTAACATTTTTAATTGTCCATTTTATTTTTTTCTAATTTGCCTCCATGAGTATGTTTTGACTTGTCACAGTTGACATTTACGTGTATATGTTTTAAGTTACGTATTTTAGTAGCTTTTAGGAACTAGGCTGTTTTATCCACTTTGAACCGACAAGAGGAGGCTGCAGTGAAGCCATTTTAGATTTTGGGCATGCTATTTTAGCAAATAGGCCTGCTGCTTGTGCCCTTTAGCCTAGTTACATTTAACTTTATTGCATTTTATTATTTTAGAAACTACCATATTTGTGGTGATGTTATAATCTCTATCTTGCTGTTCTTTCGCCCTGGAATGCATTTACATTTCTTAGCCAGCATTCTTTCCCTCAGTGCTTTGTTCAAGGCTGCAACAATATAGGGTTGCCAGAACAAAGTAATACATTGCGTCTTTGAAACATGTGTGTTTTTACATGGGGACACTAAACTCAGAACACTAGCTGTTTTATTATAAAACATCTGTCTGCCCCCTGTATGTTAGAACGAGGTTCAAGCCAGATGACTGCCACCGCATGCTGTTTGACTATGCTACAGCTGCTTGCTGAGACTGCCGGTTCCTGGCCTACATGGGGAAGGGGTCTCAATAGACAACAGGCTTCTTCACTACTGTCATACTCAGTTATAGGGGATGATGTCTTCCTGGGGGGTGGATTAGGGCTTATCTTGCTGTGTTCCAACATAGAACATTAATTAGGTAGGACTCATACATCTGGCATAGTGATAGTATGCTGGGACATTTCTTGTGTTTCACTTTTCTTGTCACCATTCTGTTTTTAGTATGTTTTATCATCCTAATTATTGCAGTCCATGTATTTTTATCTAGATCGAAGCTGATTCAATAAAACGTATTGAACCATCTTCTGCTTCTTTTGTCTTTGCATGTATGAGACAAATGTAACTGAGAGAAAGGGATAAGATCTGATCCGCCACGATTACCCTGAGAGGTCATAATGTCATGCTCCCAGCTGCCACAAATCACCCCTGCTCTTAGGCATAGGTGAGGTGCTGCCAGCTGGCGGGAAACGGATTGGGCTGACAATTGTCACATGGTGTGGGATCAAACTTAGTTCCCAACAATTCAGGTGATGTTGCTGCCCCAATCCAGCAGCCTCACTGGTACAATGAAAGCCAGTGCGACAGAACTTTTAATAAGTTTCAAGTGGCTTAAAATGTACTGTTCCACAGCCACACATGTCTACTGTATATGAACCACTTAAAGGAGAAGTGTATTAAAATATTACAGAACTAGTTTTCATTTCCATCAGCAGACTGAACCATCCTCCTTTCTCTGTAGTTCCCAGTTCTTCTCAGAGTGCTCCTCATGTGCAGGAATTTAAAAATGGAGTTGAAGAGATCTAGAAGATCTGCGTCTCTACCTCATCCATAGTTGCCACATCATCCCTCCACCCCAATCCATTCCCCTTCACAACATGCTGGAGGTTTCCAAAACGGTGATTTCAAGCTTTAGTTAGTCACAGATCTCCCAAATGGCACAGCTGCAAACTAGGTTCTGGGAGAGTTATCAGAGGTCTTCCTATATTTCTGTGAGAAAGGGCATGTGCAATCTTGTCAATAAGTGTGAGTTAATTAAGTCATGCATATTCTTTCTTTCTGCCTTCCTCTCCCAGGAGTAGGCTATTCTTCCCAAATTGACCTATTGTCTGAGGGCAGGCTTTGACCCTACCTGTTGGCCAGCAGATTAATAAACTTCACTCATGAGGGTGCTTCAAAGCCTGAAGCTCCGTAAGGGCTGAATCAGGAAAATACCACAACACCCAAAGAATATGAAAAACTAGAAGAACAGGCAAAATGATATTATATTTGAGCTCTGGACCTTTTAAACCCTAGGAAAAGAGATTTTAATCTTTTGTATAGGTTGAACCAAAGTGAAGCTAATTTTAATGCAAAATAGTCATAATTAATATTTTAGTGCATTTCTTACCAATAATGTAAATACAGTAAAGCACAAAAGACTTACAGTGAAGCACTGCAGACTCCATTATAGTAAAAAAGGAATGGGGGTATTCCCTGAAAGCCCAGGTAAATTATAAGGCTTCCACAAACAATAACTAATTTATTTGAAAAAGTCTGTTACAGGCTACCTGTGTTCGCTCATCCAGCATGTGTTCATGCATTTTCACATGTAACTAGCGCACAGCCTCTTGCCCCAACTGCATACCTTATATTAAAAAGCACACACTGGTGGTTAAGATTTACTCACACCAGTGGTCGAAAAAGAATGTCGTTTAAAATAAAAACTCAAGGGAGGTTTAAGTGGGTCAAAACTCACTCACTAAAAACTTCCCTTTACTACCAGACCTAGGTTGCTTGTGTTCTGGTTTAGGGAGGGCCTAACTTGACAGTTCAGACTGGACTGTTCCAATGATGAGCAGGGTCAAGACTGATTTGCATATGGCTAGTTCCAAACCAAGGTGCATGTTGGGCAAAAAAACAATGGATTGGGATGTGGCCCAAGTGAATGCCAGTGGCTGAGATTAATACAAGCATTCCACCCATCACCTTGTTCATTTTGAATTTGCCCCCCTAAGAGCATTGGGTATGCCCAGACTTGGGTCCCAGGCTCACTGTGCCACTAGAAGCAAGCTATACCTGGCTGAAGAGCCCTAACTAGGGTGAAACCAGTCCTAGGTTGTTTGTGTTCTGGTTCAGGAAGTACCTGGCTTGGCAGTTCGGGCTGGACTGTTCACAGGAGGGGCAGGGTCAATACTGATTTTCATATGGCTGGGCCCAAAGTGTGGTGGCATGATGGCAGAAAAAAACAATGGAGCCCGAAGGATTGTCAGTGCCTAAGATTAATTCAAGCATTCCATCCATCACCCTAAGTGCACCTGGTATTTCCAGACTTAGGTCTCAGGCTGAATGTGTCACTGGAACTAAGATATACCTGCTGAGAAGCCCTAACTAGGGCGAAACTGGTCCTAGGTTGCTTGTTTTCTGGTTCAGGAAGGGCCTGGCTTGGCAGTTTGGGCTGGACTGTTTCCATGAGAAGGAGGGTCAAGACTGATTTGCGTATGGCTGAGTCCTAACTGAGGTGGCATGGTGGGCAAAAAACAATGGATTGGGATGCAGCCAGAGTGATTGGCAGTGGCTGAGATTAATTCAAGCATTCCACCCATTACGTTGTTCTTTTTGCAGTTCCCGCCCTAAGTGCACCGGGTATTCCCAGATGTGGGTCCCAGGCTCACTGTGCCACTGGAAACCAAGCTATACCTGGCTGAAGAGCCCTAACTAGGGCGAAACTGGTCATAGGTTACTTGTGTTCAAGTTCAGGGAGGTCCTGGTGTGGCAGTTCGGGCTGTACTGTTCCCATGAGGAGCAGGGTCAAGACTGATTTACATATGGCTGGGTCGCACTGAGGTGACATGGAGGGCAAAAAGAAAATAGATTGGGATGTGGCCCAGAGCAATTGTCAGTGGCTGAGAATAATTCAAGCATTCCACCAATCAGCTTGTTCTTTTTGTGTTTATTCAAACTGAAGCACCTTCAAATTGTTTCAGTGTGGAAGTTGGGATACTTTCAGAGTCAATCAATTTTACTTTACAGTCTTCAAAATATTTCCTCTAAAGTGTATTGTCTTGACTTAGTCAATAGTGTGCACTCCTTCAGACATTTAAGGGAGTTCCCTACCTACACTGTTCCACCAGGGCATTGCAAAATGAAGATATCAATATTTTATACAGTTATAAAATGTTTGATGTCATGAGGTTTGTGCCATGGATTTTGTGCTCAAACTCAGAGTGTTTAAGGTTGTCAGTCCCAAAAAATGTGCTTGTGGGCTGATGACATATATGTATTCCTCACTAGCAGCTCTTCCTTTTGATGTGCTGTTATGAAAAACTAAAGCTGGTGTCTTGCTAGACTTCTTGACGCATCTGTATCCTTTCTGTTTCCGCAAACACAACAGTCTAACCATAAACTTGCATGATATTGAGCGGCATCATCTCAACATTAGCATTCCTTATCAATATGAACGTCCACTAATTTGTTAAAACCACCACCTTTTATCACTTCACAGAAACTCAAAGAGCACTTTTCTAAAGATGCCTTGCCCCAGGTTTAGCAATCAACAGACGTGGTCAGCAGTACTTCTATACCAGCTCAATTATTTTCCCCACAGAAAGTTCTATATTTAATATTGTCTGCTTTGGAGCAGTCTTCAAATATTTTGAGTGAATGTTTGAGTAATTCAAGCACCACAGCACTATTAAAGAATTTACTATGATCTAAAAAAACATAAATTGCTCCCTTTTTCACATGTGGAGCAACAGGTGGCTAATTACAGATTAGTGGAAAAAGATCATGGCAAATTCATGGCCACTTGTTTGGTATTGTATATACAAGCAATACACTAACGATCCAGAAGAAAAAATATCACTTGGGAAACTGTGAGAACTGAAACAAATTGAGGTTAAAATCAATTATTTAATTTTCATATAAGAAGGACCAAATTTCAGGAACAGGGTATTCACATTAATGCATCTTGATAGTACTTGATGCTTAAACATGCCTAAAATGTTACCCTTTTCAACTCACTGATTTGACCAGTACAGGTATTATAAACTCCTGAGTATAATTGTTGAACCTGGCCCTTTTGGTCTGGTTATCCCCAAACATTTTCCTGGACTCTGGGCACTTTACCATACTACCCTGAGCTAAAGTGCATATGCTGTCTGTCTAAAATGTAATGGTGATTGGTTTCTCAATGGCTGCATATTTGATTTACTAATAAGTCACTAGAACAGTGCACAGTGTGTGCCCAGGGCCTGCATATCAAATGCTACTAGTGGGCCTTCAGCACTGATTGTGCCACCTACATAAGTACATAAGTAGAACTGCAAATATGTCTCAGGCCTGCCATCGCAGTGGCTGTCTGTGCAGTTTTAAGCTGCCATTTCAGCCCGACAAGGACACCCACTTGCCCGGCCCTTTTATTACCTGTAAGTTACCCCTAAGGTAGGCCCAGGTACCCCCATTAAAAGGTAGGACATGTAATGGTGTGTTTTACATGCCCTGATAGTAAAAAAAAAAACTAATTTCAGTTTTCACCATTGCAAGGTCTATCTCTACCACAGGATAAAATTGGTATTGCTTTGAAATATCTTTTAAGTGTAATTTCACATTGGGAACATATAGAAATAATGAGTTTGTGGTCTCTGAACACACAATTTAAAAATAGATATTTTGGTGAAGCTTATGTTTGAATTGGAAGTTTGAAAATGTCACTTTTAGAAAGTGGGCATTTTCATGCTTACTCATTCTGTGCCTCTGCCTGTCTGCTGAATACACGTCAGGGTCAGAATGACAGTTGGGATGTTTATGCATTCACTCTAGACAGTCACACAAAAGGAGCTGAGGTGAGGCATATCCTGATGCTACATCACAAGGCTGACGGGTCTTCCTGACCTAGAGTGGTGGAAGGAGCTGACACTTGCATCTGAATAGGGTTATGCCTGTCCTCACACAAAGCATTTTCCAAGCCCCTTGAGTGTGTCTGGGGCCAGGGCAGGGAAAGGCAGGGTCTTGTGTACTAGCTTCTGACACCACATATTTCAAATTATTCTGGACTGAGTGCATTCTGCCAAGAAGAAGAGCTGGATGCTGTAGGAGAGACTGCCACTCTGCCTGCCACATTCCTCTTTCCCTGTGTTTTTTTCACTGGCCCTCATGTCCCTGTGTATGTGGTCACTGATTGGGGTGGTGCCAGAGAAAAGAGCATCGGTCCCATTGGATCCAATGCACAAGGTTAGTACATCCCGACAGATTGCATAGCCCAAATTAGCATTCAACCTGATTTACATATTCAGAAACTAATCTGTCTAAAGAGAGGAATTGAGGTATTTTGAATCAGGAAAACGGCTGAGTACTGTGGTGGAGTAGTATTGATTCAGTGCAACCAGACTTTTAGGCATTGTGGTTAATCATAGGACATTAAGGGTGAGCAGGTGGTGAGTGATAGGCGATTGAGTTGAGGGTGTAACAATAAGTCCTATGCCAGGAGATGGCATTAGATTGCTGGTGGGGATCTGACAATCATAAATAGAGAATATTATATGGCAGGAAGAGGCCTGATTACCATGGCATGCAGGAGAATCACATAGGAAAACTATAAAATCCATTTACACCAGCAATAGCTGTGAGCAAGCCTAGTGAAAATCCAATGATGTCTCCACTTACAGAAGCCTGTGCAGCTGCAACCACCCCCCCATAAGCAGTTATGATATCATCCTTCCTGCAATGCAACCTGTGGGTCATGTTCCAGGGCCCAAAATACAGTTCTGACAAAAGTCTCATTTCTGTTGTGCAGTTCCCTTGATATTCCAGTGTGGTCACCACATCAAACCACTCTGTTAGTGTGCTTCAATGCAGACATACTGTGTCTTCTCATAGTTCTACTAATCACCTTTTAAGCTTTTATGTCGTGGACCCCAGTATTTGTTTAAATAATTAAGTATTGTGTGGCCCTAGATCAATGTAACACTGTACATACAATAAGTATTAAAATAGATGCATGTTAAACATGAGCAGCTGTAAAAAGAAAATTATGGCTCATGAGGTTGAGTTGAGCCCTGATAACAGGAACCTGGATGCAATAATAACAAGTTAATAGCATATTCAATATTTGATTTGTATTCCTCGAAAGCATACAGATTTTTAATAAATAAAAAAGAAATTTGGCTAGAAAAAGGAAGTAGTTAATCTTAATTTTTTAATGTTTTCCAGAATACCCACCAAACCAGTGGTGTTTCCTCCATAAGGGCAGAGGAGCTGTGCAGAAAGCGTGAAAAATAAAATGGAAAAAAATGATTTTATTACCATTTTATTTTTTACTCTGACAGCCGAACCAAGTGTTAGGGCGGGGCCAGTGGGCCATTGATGCTGATTAGCAGCAGGGAGTAGGGGCCACTTCAGATTGAAGTGTGCATGTCGGTTTGGCCAGCTATCATGTGACAGCTAGCCCAACATGTGCAATTGAACCCTTTCCAATCTGAGCTATATGAGACAGCTGTGTAGAGAGCAGGCAAAGGCCTCTAGTGCCTGTAGGAGAAATTAGCCAGCCCATTCCAGCCACGCCTGATATTTTTCTCATGATGATTAACATTAGCAACAGCATGAGAGCAGGGTCTTGATTGGTTAAGGGAGTTGGCTGGAGGACCTCTTACTCGGACTGGAGAACATCAAGAATGTGCTGAGACGTGCTGCAGGCTGCTAAAGTAGATTCAACATTTCATTTTTGTTTAAAAAAAAATGTTAAGCCTTTTTTCATTTGGGTTGAATTTGTACAGCATGTTGTATTAAAAAAAACCTGCTCTTGTAGTCCCCCCAATTTCGTGTGTCACCAACCACCACTGCATCAAGCCCCTCTGAAGCACAGTAGCTCTTTCGAATGAATCCAGTTTTGGACATTGTTTAAGGGTGCAGTGTGCGGTGCCAATCGTGCATTGAGCAGTACCGTTGGGTAGTGGGCACCTTTAAAAAACAAAAGCACTGACATGGTATTATACAGCACAGTACAAACATATTACTCCCAGGGGTACATAAATGCACGCCTTTTGCAGAAAATTATCAAATAGTTATAGGCTGTTACATAAGTGGTCTATTACCTTTTTCACGTGCTTCTTCTACAAAAATGTGTATACAAAAAAACACTTCTCAGCTGAACAACCTGTCCAATTTTTGCCTACATCAGATGATGCTGTAACTGGAAATGTAGCAAACTGAATTGTCTATATCCGTGCTAAATTAAATTAATAGCCAAGACACCAAGGCATTTCCTTTTAATATGTATACACGGCTTCCTCGAAGAGGAAGTGATTAAGAAAATTTCTCCTCAAGGAGGACATAACACATGGTCACGTAGCAATGATCTCTGAATCGGGGAAACGTCTTGAGCTGCATATGCGCAGTACCAAAAAATCGTAAAGCACAATATAGACAAGTACATGTAGTTTTATGTGGTAGTCTGTCCATTGCATAATCCTGGTTGGGTCTCCAGGAAGCAGCTCTTCTAAAAAGTGATTGTTCATCAACATTTTAACTGCCTACGTTTATTGAAATGCAAATGTTTGTTTATTTTGGCAATGGTTCATTTACAATTTTATTATTGACTACGTGTGAATGTAGGTGACTGCATGACTGCCAGGGTGCTGTTTTATTTATATATTCAAAACCAGGGCTTAATGCATTTCTATATAGGCCTTGTGGTACAGGTCCCCCCACCATTCAGTCGGGGTGGTTCTAGGGAAGGGGGGGACAAAACTTCCTTATCATAATTTTCTTGGCGGCAACATCATTTTATTTTACACCCTTTATTCGGGCACCTATCCATTCTGTTCTTTAGTGTTTGGTAACAGTATTTACCACAATGCAAGGCCGTAAGTCTTCAAACTAGCCTCATGGCTAACCAGTAATGTAGAAGTTCGACCAATTGAAAGTGCTTGCTTATTAGGCACTTTAGCTTTTTAGGTCTGGATTTAGCCAAGTTGCTTAGGTCTGGTGTTAGTCCAGTTTTGTTTTTAGGATCGAGCCTGCGTCGCATGCGCTTGCGCATGCGCTTCGCTTGCGAGACGCTTTAGGAGTTAGAAAAGGGCTCGGAGCCCCGCTGACGTCACGTCAGTTGTCTTTTGTTGGTTTGTGGGCTTGCCTGTTAAAATCTGCTTGCTTTCATTAGTGGAAGGCACGCTTTCGTCATGTCTTTCCCGGTGGTTAGCCCTCCTCAAGTGCTGTGACCAAGCACTGAAAACATGCGAGGCTTGCTGTTTCCTGTCAGGTTTGTGGACTACTTTTTATCTTTTGTTTGCATCGCGATCTCGCTTGGCAGAAGTCGAGCGCTTGCATAACATCAACCCTGTTACTTAGTTAATTGCACTTTTGCCGGTTACGTGGAGAATTGCACTTTTGCCAATAGGTTTCATTACGGGTGAACTGAAGCAGCGCAATCGCGCTGTTTTTTATTTTCAATGTGGAAAGAAAAATCCGGTTGGGTGTTTACAACTGCTACTAGGAGCGTGATGGCGCTGTTTTTTTCTTTCAATTTGGAAAGAAAAATCCAGTTGGGAGTTTACAACTGCTAACAGCTGTAACTCGGGGAAATGCGAGACCCTAGTGTATTGCAAATGCTTGTTTTAATATACTTACCAACAGGCTTTCAGCTAGACCTCTTCATTCATTGGTCTGATCAGTAGTCATTCGCATTTTGCTTGGCCCCACTACAACTTCCAGCATGGCCAATGGGACACTACTACTGGGCCCTCGCTACTGCTTGCAGTGCATTGCTAGCCTTTTAACCAATTTCAAGTGCGTGAAACAGCAGCCATCTTTGAATAGGTTTTTTCCAAAGGGCTTTCAACCTATTCCAAAAGGTGCATGCAATGGCAGCCACCTTTGTTAAACTATATTTACATAACCATTCAAAGACATTGCCCTGTCCATTCCCATGCATCCATAGACACTGGTGGACGTCTTTTAATATTTTTGTTATACTTTACAGCAAAAACATTAAAACATATCTCTCTGTACGCGTGCAACTGAATGCATGGACAGGCTCACTTTTCTTAATGTTTATATTATATATTTTGAGAAAAGCGTTAAGAAAATACTATCATTGGCAAAGTCAACAGGATGGCTTTGCTAATATTTGTTACTCTCTGGGATTTGTAGCTCAAGAAAAGTATCACATGGTGAAGTCCTCTCCAAAAGCAGGTTTTCTTTTTACCTGTTTGCCTACTTAAAACTGGCTTTTGCTGATCTTGTTTTTATCACATGGGACTTTCAAGAAAGCACAGGACTTTATCTATTATTAGCAAACAGAAGGACTATATGCAGGAGTCAAAGTACTTAAAACAGTATTAGTTAAGAAAATCTTCTGAATGACATGGATTGCTACTATATAAGCTGAGGGCTTTGAAACCCTACATCCCAGAGACATACTGCAAATTGGGAGTCAACAATTATCTTTAGGGAACTGTGACTGTATGACAAGATTCAAAGGTCTTATAAATTGCATATAAAACACAAGGCATGGCATGCTTAGGTGTATTTCTGTGTTTTTGAATTAGGTATGTGCTAGTTTTAGTAGTACTTGGCCTTAATCAGGAAAGTCCAAAAACTAAAGTCTTGTTTAGCCGCCCTTTTGTAAGCACTTAGATCTAAAATCTACACAATCTTTCCGAGAAGCTGCCCTGGGTCATGCAAGATATTTGTATTTTGCTACTAATCCTCTGCAGCACATTCTTGGAAGACCTTGGGAAGGAGATGTGGTCTAGACGTCTATGCTGTAGCCTTGGACGTCAATTGGGGGTCACCAAAGGTCTCAGCTGTGACCCCTAGCTTGCTGCTTGCAACCCATGGCACTTTCTCTGCGACCCCTGGCCTCAGAGGTGGCAAAGGCAATGCCAAAAAAATACAGAAGGTAAACGGTGCTGCCATGTGCACTGTTTACCTTCTGCTGCTAAGGCTGCAAATGATCTTGCTAAACATGTATGCAGCAGTGCAATGTATACTCAGCAGAATAAAATTAAAAAGATGAAATAAAATTAAACAGGTCTGAAGAAGATGTTGCAGGATTTTATTATTGTGAAGGTACATAAGATTATGCATTTGACTAAAAACCTCTTCTATGTGCTAGAGTAGACGATAATGCCTTACAAGTGATCCTAATGAAAATGCATTAACAAAGATAAGGAGCAATTTATGCCAATAGCATTGTTCTCGTAGTTCTACATATAGAAATACATGTAGAAAAAAACAATGTTTAAAAAAAAATCTTTTTATGTGTCTTTTGGTAATTTTCCAATATATTTAATCCTAACGGTATATATTAGAGAAACTATTCAATCGTAATTTTGAATTAGAACAAATTTGGCTTCCCAGGGTGATTTTGTGTTTTACTGGCACTAAGCTTTCCTCTTCCATATTGCTCGCTGTCTGCTGTTTCTTTGTTTATAAAAAATCTAATACAATCTGTTTAAAAAATGTCTTCCTCTTCCAACAAATACATCATTTTTAGTTAAAAAATACAGAAATGTTTAATTCTTATCATGTCAGTACCCTATTTAACATTTGGGTGGTATACACAATAGACATTTATCTATGATAGTAACCAGTGTTAATAAAAGCATTGAGCATTGGAGAGTCTCTTTACTTAGGCTTTGTCAGTTATTGTGATGCAGTCCGATACGATGTAACGATTAACGCCTAAGTTGGTTCCTCATGAATCAGTAATTGCTAATAGTTTTTACTGCGGGCTCTGAAAGAAAGTGACTTACATAACTCAAATTCCTTATGACGAACGAGCAGCAGTTCTCAGATGCAGGGGCAACAATAGAAAGTCATCCTACATGAGAGACAATGCATGATTAGGAATATGAAAGTATAATTATCTGCCTCAGCTTGAAATGATTGAAGTACCTGACTCCAGCCAACAAAGATAATGTCACCCCGAGTCCCTCAGCTGATCCAAACACTAAAAGTTTCTATGTAAAGAGATCAAAACGAAAAATGCTTATCCCTTAATTTCCAAAAAGGGAATGGGGGGCAGGACTGTTTGAAGGATTGCAACAAACCAAATTCAGGAAAACTGTGAGGCTGAAAGGTTTTTCTGTTCTATTTGATCATGAGGTGAAGGCACCCTACAAGGATGGCACCAGCTCAAAAATAAGTGAAATAATCTCCATCATGCAGACTATTGGTAAAGTTAAAGGTTTTAGTCAAACAGCAACAACTTCCTCTCAGCTTAGACGAGCCAGTGGGAGGACACTTAGAAGCCTTTCTCTGTAAAATCTTGCAAGTCATCAAAGAGATTAAAAGATTATTTTAGGGGAGCTCAGTAGAAATCATCTAGGAGAGATATTACCAGGTAAATACATAAACGTATATCATAGTAGCTTGCTTAGGTCTTAGGGAAAAGTTTATTTCTTATCTGACAGATGTACAAGGAGAGATTGCAAAAACAAACAAACAACTGAAAAAAAAGAGATTAGTCAAATTGGAATGAAACAGGAATATTTGAAATATAGATCTCACTGATCTAATCTTCAGTGTGTGTTAAATGCAGAGAAAGCAAATAAGTATGTTTCAGAAGAGAAGGTTAAATAATAATGTGAGCCCTTAGAGTACCAATGTTCAGGGATGGAACTATCAGCTCTTCCCACAAAATCATGTCAAATATTTCAGATGTTAGGATTAAAAAGAGTATTCTACAACAGACAATTAAGCTCTGCTCCGTCAAAACTGTAAAAGACTTTTCCTTTCAAGTATTCTCTGACATGATATTCAAGACGGCCAAATGAAGAAGGGAGTTTACACTTATTTCAGAATTTGAGATTTTAGGAGCCCAAAGCAAATATGTTACAAGATAAAAGTTTGAACAAGTAGAAATTGGTCTTTTTTCAGAAGCAGCAAATGTGAAAGATTTTCTCAACAGTTACAATATCATAGATAAGAAGAATTTTACGGATAAACTCCAATAAATATGATAAATGGTATCCAAATGAAATGTGCATACTGACTTGTGTTCCTGATAAGCAGTGCATAACATGGCACTGCATAAAAAAATCAACAGCTAGGGGATACCTAGACAGAAGGTGTCCCAAGTACTTTAGGGAAGGTCCCAGGGACTGGTGGGCCATGGACTTTCAGAGAGACATGGTGTGAAGCATCCAAAATCAGCAGGGTAAAGCCAGAAAATATATTATCAGTCTACCTCATGCTGAAAGCACGTTAAAAACCACTTCATGGAAACACACTAGCACTTTTCAAGTCTGCAAGCACTTTTATATGCACAGTGGAAAAGTGTAAGTGTAATTCCAACTTTCTGTATATCATTTATGTGCATTTCCACATAACCTATATATTCCATGTGTGTTTAACTTTATTAACCTACATGTTTCACCTTAATACAAATTGTAGTAGGCCATCACTTCTGTGCATGTCAAGAAATCATATGTACCTGTACTGAACTGAATGATAATCAATGTAACCGCACTTTGGGGTATATGTATGGGGATATGGCGCAGCATAGTGCAGAAAGTCACCTTGCTGTGCTGCATCACAGTGAAAGGGCAGGAATGCACTATATTCATCCCAATAGGGTGCATTCCTATCCGGTCTAGAACTGGTGCAAAATGGACAGCCTGGCACCAATGCAGGCACCCTTGCACCATGGAGCAAGTGTCCCTCCATTGCATTCAGGATTGTTTTTGTGTGGGAAGAGGCACTTGCTTCACAAAACAACCCCCTGAGGCATATTCCTCTTTCTATGTGTGCTGCAAATTGCAGCACACATAGAAACATGAAATAACTAGAAGAAATAAAGATATTTCTCCTTGTTACAACTCCCCTGGGAAGGTGTAGCTTTTAGGCACATTCATAGGTCTTCCAGTTCTGGTAAATCAGGGGATGTGCCAAAATCCATGGGAGTTGCATGGGAACACCCAAGCAACACCCATGGAATGCCTTCCAAGGGCAGAGTAAGTCAACTCAGCAATTTGTGCTAAGTTGCTTTACTCCAAGTTAATGAAGCCACTCAGGACAGTGCAAAGTGTCCTTGCACGGCTTCCTAAATCTCATTTTTGAGTTGCATCGCTCTTGCATCACATTGAGTGGTGCAAGAAGGACGCAACTGGGCTTGTAAATATACCCCTAACTGAATATAATTATACTCTAATAAAAATTGTTCAAATGCTAAGGATCAATGATATTATAATGTGCTTTCATTTTGATTTTGTTTCTCAAGTTACCTTAGACAAAATTGGGCCTCAGCTGAGCATTGCACACTTTAATGTTTGCCAGTATGCTGTCTTTCTCTCCTCTGCAGGTGTGTTATCAGGTTCCTTGTTGGTTAAAGAAAAGTTTTAATGTTATGTATTAGTCTGGCTTTGACCCCTGGGAAGAGAAAGCTGGTTGCAGATGTGGAGGGTTGACAGTAAAAGGAGCCTCCTGTACCCTGTGTGCTAGTAACATGCAATTTTGCACTGGACTTTAGGGAGCTTACTGACTCCAAGCAAATGCCATCATTAAATTGGCATCGGACTGTGGGAGTGTGATATGAATGTTCTAGATCCTTCAACTGTGCTTTTAATAAGTGTTCTATAGTTAGCTAGAACATACCTTTACCCCAACTTTGAAGATAGCAGATCAATTTGTTGGTTTTCTCAAGTGGAAAGCTTCATGCTAGACATTCTTTTGTTTCCTCTGAACTTCTACTGAGCACCACAGTATGCTGACACCTTTTTATCTTCCCTGCTAGAAATCCTCAACTCTCTCACATTGCTTAATTTAGACAGAGTGAGTTTTTTTATGGAACACCTAATTTGGATATTTTGCATTCTTTACATATTGATTGTTACTAAATGGTGTTTTCATATTACTTAAATTTAGGGTATTCGAGCATCGTAATATTCTGGCTGTATTGATATACTTTGCTTAACCATTGCCAATTTTGCTGAATGATGATTTGACGAATACTTGGAAAATAAAGCTTTACGGTTGAACTTCATCCTCTCTGTCATTATTGTGAAGGCACATTGGTTTCACAGTATTTGAAATATATTTCTGATGTTAGCTCCCTCTCAACAAACACTTCAAGTCAACAACCAAAGTTGCTTATGACCAGTGGGGGATACTGTTTGATGATTTTACCAAGATAATGAGATTGAAATATCCCTGCTTCATCATCAGCATTTATATTCTATAGTATCATGCATACATTTTATAAGAGTTAAAATTGCATTGATATTATAGCCTTGCAAGTGGGGTTGATAAGAGAAAAAATTGTATATAAGGTACGGTAGTAGCAAAAAGTAAGTGTTTTTCACTTAATGCAAATGGGTTAAGTAATAGTCATAAGAGGAAGGCAATGGAATCATGGGCAATTACAGGCATTCTATGTGTCATCATTTTACAAGAAACATATATTCCTGAAACTTGTTTAAAATACTTAATTCTGTTCAAATCCTGGCCTCAGTACAGGTTTTCTGGCTCCACAATGGTAGCACATCGAGGGGTTACAGTATTCTTCTCTAACACAATAGATATTAAAAACACACAATTATAAGGCATAGTCTGGAGGATGATGGGTCTGATTAAACTGCTTAGCTAATTATACTGATCTAATAATTGTTAGCACAAATACCCACATAAAGGATGACTCCACCTTAGTATTAAAATTTGTTTTTTCCTAATTAAATTTCGATGTTTTTCGTGGGGCTAATTTTAGACACATACAATTTTGGATAAAATGGTATATATATATATATATATATATATATATATATATATATATATATACACATACACATACATATATGTATGTATATATATTAAAGTACAAATTCATTTATTGAATATAATAGTTTTGTAGTCTTCATTATTAGTAGAGTAAATTACATATATCCCCTTCATTTTTGCACTAGATCGTTAAAAGCAGTAAATGGTTTGTTTTAGATTCTCTTTATAGACTAAAGAGAACTGGTTGCACTTAGTCTCGATCATTAAAATATGAGAAATATCTGGGAGAAAATCTTTGCAAAATATAGAATCTAAATAGCAGGTTTCTATCCCACATTATCCAATTTTAGCACGTTTCAGGTATCCATATCATATGGACAAATGTCCCAAAAGCACCAAGCAGTTAATCTTTGATTACAATTCATTGTAAATCATAATATACCCCTCAGTTCTCTGAATTGTTGGGGACAATAAAAAAGCATGTGATAGACAAAAAATATGTGCAACTAGAAGAAGTGCAAGTAATATTTTTATATCGTTTAAGGATAACATCATAGAAGAACTGAATTGTTTTGTTTCTGTATTTTAATTCTGTTTAACATGTGTATTCACGATGTGTATTTCCACGCATTGTGACCACACATTTGGTAAAGAAGGAAGATGAATTTGATTGTTTGTTGGCAATTTTACCCTCCAATAAAAAAGAGGACTCGTACAAACACTCCCAATTGAGGAAAACTGCCAAGGCTTGCCTCTTCTCTATATCTTGATCAATGCAGCTTACACTCTTTACATTAGTTCTATGCTCTCTTTAGAGCTGAGAGGCCACAATAATACAAATTGCCCACTGTATGCTCAGAAGAATTAGAGGCAGCCCGGCCTCTATCACCCTCATAACCCTAATGAGATAAGCCCATATATTATAGTGAAAAGGGTGTATGTCAATAGTGATTTCAGTGTGAGCTTATTAATAAGTTATAACTAACAATATCTGTCCCCAAATGAAGTAGTTCATACCAAACAAAGTTGCAACTAAAAGTGAGAATGCAAGTATTGACTATTACCAAGGGCACCAAGAACTCGGTCTGTGATGTGGCCTTACCAAGTCTCCTTGTCGCCTTTGCTAGACATGGCTGCACAGTCAGAGCCTAGCTCAAGGGAAGCGATGTAGTACAATCACAGCTGCAACAAAGATGTCAATGTCCATCCAGCTTTGTGAGTACACAATACATTACTAGCAAAACACTTTAATAGAAACCCAATCATATATCAATACCTTTACAGTATACATAGAAATTTAAATTATATGCAAAACACAATAGACATTCAGTTGAGCATTTAAAATTATAAAGCAGCAAAACTAGGGCTCCAGGCTAGGCAATCAGTGTACTGTTCATGAACGCCAACTGAGTGCAAATATTGGCACAGTCCTGGAACAAAACGACCACCACCACACCAATCCGGTCATAGAACCATTGAAGAGGTTAGGCAAATGTTTGGAAGCAATTAATGATTGCAATCAGTAGGTGATCACAATCAGTACACTGCTTAATGGGGGAAAACAATCTTCCTACCATAATGGAGCTAGCTTACTATAAGTTTGTAATGTTTATGTTAATGACCCTAATGTCCACAAAAACCAAATACAATCTAATGCAAATCAAAAGCAATGGCAAACAACTAACAGTGTAAGAAGTGAGAGTGTCTGACATTTCAGGAAGTACGGTTACTGATTCAATAATGTAAGCTTAACTCCTAGATTTAGGATCCAGGGTGTTGATCAACTAAATTGAGGATATCCCATTGCCTGGAGGCCCTGGAGACTCCAGGTAAGTAACTGCACACTCAGGAGGTCATTCTGAGTTTGGTGGGCGGCAGAGGCCGCCCACCTAACTCAACCTGCCACCTGATTGCTGGTGCCGTCAGGACACCACCGGCCCTATTATGGGGGTCATTGCAACCTCGGCGGTCTGCATGGCAGACCGCTGAGGTTGCAGGCGCCAGAATACCGCCATTGCTGGCGGTATGGCTGGCTCCCAATTTTGACATTTCCGTTGGGCCAGCGGACGGTAACAGAGTTACCGTCCGCTGGCCCAGCAGAAAAGTCACATCAACATTGCCGCCGGCTCGTAATTGAGCTGGCGGCAATGCTGATGTGCAGCGGGTGCAGTAGCAACCGTCGCACATTTCACTGCCCGAAATTCGGGCAGTGAAATGCGCAACAAGGCTCTGCCTGGGGGCCCCTGCACTGCCCCTGCCAAGTGCATGGTCAGTGCAGGGGCCCCCAGGGGCCCCCTGAGGCCCCCTTACCGCCAGCTGCTTCCTGGCGGTGCAAACTGCCAGAAACAGGCTGGCGGTAGGGGAGTCATAATCCCCAGGGCAGCGCTGCTTGCAGCGCTGCTCTGGCGGATTATCACCGCCGGGGCTAAATGTGACCGCAAAGGTCCAAATACGCCGGGAGGCACTGCCAGCCTGTTGGCGGTGCTCCCGTCGTTTTGGCCCTGGCGGTCAAAGACCGCCAGGGTCATAATGACCTTCTATGACTTCACCGCAGGGCCAGGGTGCGGAAGCAGTGTTTCCGTCCGCCGGCCCTGAGGTGAAGAGGACCTTAACATTGGCGCCAGCTCAGAATCCAGCTGGTGCCAATGTGGCGGTGCAGCGGGTGCAGCAGCACCCGTGGCGCATTTTACTGCCCGCAATTCGGGCAGTGAAATGCTCAACGGGGCTGTGCATGGGGGGCCCTGCCCTGCCCATGCCAAGTGCATAGGCAGGGTAGGGGCCTCCAGGAGGCCCCCAGCACCCCCATTCCACCAGCTTTTTCACAGTGGTGTAAACCGCTATGTAAAGGCTGGCGGAATGGGACTCGTAATCCAGAGGGCATCGCTGCTTGCAGCGCTGCACTGGCGGATTACAACCGCCGGGACCACCAGGCTGGAGGCTGACTGCAGCCTGGCGGTGTCGGCGGTTTGACCGCGGCGTTTCAGCCGCAGTCAGAATATGGCAGATCGGACAGCAACAACCGGTGGTCCGATGGCCACCCCTACTCGGAGTGACCCCCTCAGTGTTCAACAACCTTGAGATAAAGGGGTACAGGACACACATAAAGGATTGTAAGATGGATTCCAGTTGAAAAACATTAATACATAGCATTCGGATTCAGTACTCGGAAAAGGCACCATAAACACGCCCCTTCCAAATACCGAATCTGAATTGGGTTGCAAACCCAAATTGCAATTTGGTAAACTGTTACAGAATCACAATTTGCTGTTTGTACATAAGAAAAGCATTTTTGTGATCCCAATTGCCCGATTATGGGAATCAGGTCTTCTGTGACCACAAAATAATTCTTCATACATCTAGCCCCAAGTTCAGGCACTTTTTCAAATATTCCCTGCCTCCTCAAGTAAGAGTCTGAGAATGTACTCTCCCCAGAACACTTTGCCCCAGTCACTGTCTATGGCCAGAAAAAAGGTACTCCTTCCAGGGCACTGCTTCTCAAGGAAAACTAGTGTAGTCCTTCCAGACATCTCCAGAATAAAATAACTGAAAAAAGAACAGATGATGGATGGAATGTGTAACAAACCAAACATTCACCCCCAGTCACAGATGTGGGTTTAATCCATCTCTTTTTTTGCTTGCCATGTCATCCCAGTTTGGCCTCAGCCGTATGCAAATCAGTCTTGACCTTGTTCCCCATGGGAACAGTCCAGCCCAAACTGCCAGGTCCTCCCTAGACCAGTTACAAGCATCCTGGAGCTGGTTTCAAGATATCAGCCAGGCTAGCTTGAATCTGGTGACATAGCAAGCAGGGGACCCACTTCTGGGCATACCCTTCCCACTTAGAGCAACAAATTAAAAAAGAGCAGATGATGGACATAATGTGGAACAAATCAAACATTCACCCCCTGTTACAGATGATCTGGATTTAATCCATCACTATTTTTGCTTGCCATGCCATTCCAGTTTGGCCTCAGCCGTATGCAAATCGGTCCTGGGACCAGTTTCAGGGTATCACACGTCTTCAGCCAGGCTAGCTTGAATCTAGTGGCATAGCAAGCACCACAACCATGTCTGACAACACCCTTCCCAAATAGTGCAACAAATGCAAAAAAAAACAGATGATGGATGGAATGTGGAACAAATCAAACATTCACCCCCAGTCACACATCTCCAGCCATGGAGAACAGGGTCAAGACTCATTTGCATAATGCTGGGTCCAAACTGGGGTGGCATGGTGAGCAAAAGAGTGAATGGATTAAACCCAGATCTGTGACTGGGGGTGAATGTTTGATTGGTTCCTGATTTCGTTCATCTTTTGTGTCTGTGTGCCAGAATAAAATAACAGCAGCAGAAGAAGTGGGCGATGGGCCTGTCATCTGTGGCTAGCAGCCATTCTCCATTTTACAAACATGAGTCTTTCAAAAATAAATGTTCGAGACCTCTGAAAGTAGTTGCAGCAATAGTGCCTAGATACAATTTACTTTGCACACATGTTTTCAATCTATTATGCTCACAATGTTTCCAAACTGTGAAGGCTCCCATCGATGTGGGATGCGGGAACCTGCATAGAGGATGCACCATACAGTGGCGGTTCAGATGAGGATTGCGATGCGATGCAAGTTTTTGCAGCTGGGGAGACCCACAAAGTGGGGGGGATGTGTCAGTTCTCCTCAAGATTTTGGCGCACAACAGAGATGTGTCAGTTCCACTGGATCCACAGATGCTGGAAGAACACCTTAGGCTCACTTCCTACGGCTGGAGTGGCACCAATTTGGAGGGTAGACTCAAAGACGGCAGAGTCCAGGCTCTGGGATCGGGGTTGTTGGAACTTTCTGTCCCTTAAGCTCAAGTAGGACACCCTACTAGACCTTGGAGTCACTCTGTGGTCCTGGGTTTAACATATGCAGGTCCAGAACTTCTCACCCAGGAAAGAGGCAGCAGGTTAGCACAGCAGGACAGCAGTTCCTTCAGATTAGCAGTCCAGCAAACTGGCAGTCCTTTCAGACGCACAGCATTATTTCTTCCTGGCAGAGTATCTACAGTTCCGAAAGTGTACTGAAGAGTTGGTGTCTGAGGTCTAATATTTATACCCAGATGTGCCTTTGAAGTGGGAGAAGCTTCTAGAGGCTTGCAATTTAAGTATAGAGGTGCCCTAACTTCCTTTCCCTGGCTCCAGACTAACTACAGGGGGTATGCAGTCCTTTGTGTGAAGGCAGAGAACGGCCTATTAAGGTGTAAGTGGAGCTGTGCTCAACTCCTCCTTCCCCTCCTGCTCTGAAGGCCCATCCAGGCACACATATGCTCCTTATTGTGTGTGGCTGTCTAGGAGGAATACACAAAGCTCAACTGTCAACTACACCCAGTCATGTAACCCAGGGATTGGCTGCAGGTACCAAATGGCTAAGACATGAAACCAGCAATTTTCTAAAAGGGGCATTTGCAAAATTGCAATTTATAATCTAACTTCACCATAAATTAGGATTTTTCATTACAATTCCAAAGACACCAAACACGGACGCTTACCTGTTCCCATTTGGAAATTAATGTCATAATTAAATAAATGTAATAAGGTAACTCCAGTTTTATTAAATGTAATATAGTAACTTTAGTGTTATCCTATGGGAGAAATAGTTTGCGCAATAGGAAAAAATTAAGAGTTTTCACTACAGGACATGTAAGACTTAAAAGTACATGTCCTACTTTTTACATTGCACCTTGCCCTCTGGGCTGTCCAGGGCTTACTCTAGGGGTGACATATATGTATTAAAAGAGAAAGTTTGGGTCTAGCAAAAGGTATATTTTGCCAGGTTGAAATGGCAGTTTAAAACTGCACACACAGGCTGCAATAGCAGGTTGGAGACATGTTTAAAGTGTTACTTGAGCGGATGGCACAATCAGTGCGCTAGGTTCAACAGTAGCATTTAATTTAGAGGCCCTGGGAACTGGTAGTGCCACTTTACTAGGGACTTACATGTAAATTAAAAATGCCAATTGGGTACAGGCCAATTCTACCATGTTTTAAGGAGTGAGCACAAGCACTCTAGCACCGGTTAGCAGTGGTAAAATACACAGAATCTTAAAGCCAGCAAAAACAAGTCAGCAAAACAGGAGACCTTAGAGCAAAATGTTATGGGGAAAACCACGCCAAGGATGCCA
This sequence comes from Pleurodeles waltl, assembly GCF_031143425.1. Classification (NCBI taxonomy): domain Eukaryota; kingdom Metazoa; phylum Chordata; class Amphibia; order Caudata; family Salamandridae; genus Pleurodeles; species Pleurodeles waltl. Next base: position 928,206,587 of record NC_090449.1, read on the forward strand.
GGTCTAAGAGTTGTGCAGTGGATTGATATACAATCTCCAATTTGTGTAACCCCACAGTAAATCTCAAAATCAATACAGTTTTATTATTGTTTCTCATTAAAACATGTTCAAAGTCATTTGTAATGGTCTTGACCTAATCATGAGGAATTCTGTTTAGCTTATGTTAAGAAAAATAATTTAAAATCTAAATCACCATTTCCTAAAATAACTGTCCCAGTCTCAGCTTTCTAGAAAAACCTCATTTAAAATCACAAGACTGAATTATAAATACTAGCAGAAATTAAAGGGCCACTGGGATTACTTTTAAAAGGGGCTCATGTGTAATTAATGTCTGTGTCACAGTGTTTTATAGTCAGTAGCTTTATTAGTGTGTTGACCTGTTTCGAATGTACTTGCTAAAATCTGACTAATCTTAGCACCCAGACTGGAATTTCAAGGCTTTTATTTTTAGCATTGCTGAGCATCCTTTTATAGTCCTTTTATAGTGCTTTTATAGTGCTTGAGTGTTAACATGTAACACGGTTAAATAGAAATGTACACTTTATCCCCAAACTCTTAAAAATATTACTTCCTGTGTACATTTCATGTTGCCAAAATTGTACCAAGCGTTGTCTACGTTAGTGAAATGTACAAATAATATATAATGTAAAGTTTTTTTGCATCACATTTTTTATAGAAGGCTTTTGCAGAGGTCACCAGAACCATAGTCTTCGTGTGAGACATTTTCCTCCTTACCAATAGTACCACCGAATGTTAATTAGGAAAAGCTTTCCGCTCTGGCCTTTTGCGCAAAAACACAAAATGCATATAGAACTATACACATTTTAAAAATGAAAGCAAACAACTGAAACACAAGAAAACAGTAAAAAAAAAAATTTAAAAAAAAAAAAAAAAAAACTCCAGTAAAAGCTTTGTAGGGCCTCTTTCCCAAAGGCCCTTGTCTACTTTTGGCCCTGTGGAAGTATGTCAAAAATAACATTTGCGTTTTGTTCAGCAAGACAATAGTTTAAACCACCTCAATCACATGCCTTGCATTTAATAGTAGGTTATGTTTTCCTAACCAAGTGTTTTTCTACTCTCATCCAAAGGCAAACTAAATACTGCCAATCACAACTACATGACACAGGAAAGCGAGTGTTGCACATAAATATGATCATTATCGCAAAGAAACCGAGCTAAAATGGATGTTAGAATAAGTAAAAGATAACACTCAGACAATGGCAAAACACCAAGAAGGATAAAACTGCCAAGTCGAGGAACATGAAAGGCTGCACTCCTATGTACGTCCTATAGCTACCCGGGGCCCGATGGGAAAGATGTTCAATTTAGAAATGGCTAGGTAGTCTGGTTTGCTAATGATTGAAAACAAACAAAGGCGAGCTAATCTATCATATTAGAATGGGGGAAATCAAGAGAGCAAGGAAAAATTACACATCCCTGGTAAGATAGACAAAACAGAAGTTCATTAATGCAAGATAGCGGTCCCCGAGAAAAACCGCTATGGAAAAGGACTCACAAAAAAATGGACACAAAATAACTAAAGAGCTAGGTGAAATGAAAACTTGTCTTGAGGTGAATATTGTCAAAGAAGAGTGGATGGCCTTCTTTTTGGGAATTTTTAAAAGCTCCCACAAACATACCGTGCTAAAATGTTGTTGGACTGACAAGAGCCAATTTCCCCTAATTTACTCTCAGAAGGAAAATGCTGAGAAGCAAAAACTGCAACAGTTTGGAACAAGGCGCCCTGCTCAAACATGATCCCTGCAGAGGAGGTCAAATGTTTGCAGGAAAGGTGAGCACCACTTAATTTCTTCCTCTCCGAGATGCGGTTCATCAGACCTTTCCTTCTTCATGGCTTAACATCATTTTCACCGCTCTAGACTAGAAAGGTCCACAAATTGAGCCCACATTTTATAGAATGTATGGTTTCATAAAAATGCATAAGGTGAATTCTTCCTTCGACGCCGTAGGGATCTTATTCTTACAAAACAACTCACTTAGCAGATGTTGAAAAGGCTAATATTCAGAAAAAAATAGAGAAACTACTTATAGATCACCACTCTTTCAGCATACAATCGAGGAGTCTCAATTTGGATAATCCATGTGGTTCCCTTTCAGCATCGTTATTGAAAAGTATATGCTGATGGGAAATGTATTCTGGTATACAATTTATTAGATGACAGAGAAAATGTCTCATAAATACATTCTCCCAGCATTGATAATAAAACTGTATTTAGGTTTCTAATATCCTAGAATTAGGAACCCTTTTTTTATAGGTACCTAAACCGTGGGCAGGGGAAATTGCACACTCAAGAGAAATAGGGATAGGAACTCCATTGAGAAACAAACCAACTCTAGGGTGGTAAGTGCTTTAACAGAGATCATGATCACCATGCTTTGAGTTGATATTCGGAGAGCACAACATCTGTCACACAAACAAATACTCCTGCCACTCAATCACGTATTATATATATAGTTGGTGGGATCATGTATTGGTCACGGATGAATACAAGAGGAGAGATACTTTCAGACCATTCCCAATTACTCCATATCCCCACTCTATTTGAAAACAATTGTGGGATCCGTAGATACTAGAGTGAATGAGTAGAAGGTGATGAAAGTGGTTCTAAGGGGAGAATACATGGTTAAGGTTTATGGTATCACTGCTGGAAGACAGAAGAGAGAAGCCCTTTCCGTCAAAGCAATGCTTGCCCTGTGGTACCCAGATGGGACAGTGGTGAAAATTCAAATTAGTATAAATAAAATCTTGCATCACTACTTGGCACAGCTACGCAAAATTCCAGGGCTGATTATGGGATCTTAAAAGGAGCATATTTGGGAGAGATCAGAGCCCCTTGACTTATGGAGGGCATGGTAGAGATGTTGGAACAAGAGCTCCAACTAGAGGAATTCAAGGAGAAGTTACAGGTATTTCCCTACAAAAAGGCACATGAAGGAGATGCCTAGCACAACTACTAACAGAGAACATTCTACAACGCCTATGAGGAGGATAGACAGATAAGCATACTTCCTGATACTTTAAAATAAGCCATTATAACTATGATGCTGAAAGTGGACAAAGACCAAAAGGGCCAAACCTCATACAGAACCCTTGTGGGTGAACCACTGACAGTGAAACTCAGAGGGATGTTGCACAGCTGGGTAATCAGGGAGGGCAGCACGACTCACGCAGACTCAATACAATCAAATTAATCAAGTGTGCATTTCAGGCAATCTTGGGAAGCTAGATCCACCTTGAAGGTTCATATACTTCTCACTGATCAAAGAGCATCCTTTTCTGGATGTACAGCCCTCGTGCACTGAGGTGGCATGCTTCATCAGAGGTAGTGCTCCTTGTTGGGCAGGCACTGCCAGAGATCTTTTCTCATGTCAGATATGAAGCGAAAAAACGTCAACAAACAGACACATGCACTCAGGAATTTCTTCGGTGTAGGCAATAGTAGATTGGAAAGAAATGACGAAAATGAATTAAACTTAACTAAGGACATCAAACCAAACTTTATTTTAGCTAGATGTCCTTGTCAAGATTAACATCAGAGTAGTAGAACCAAATTAGAAATAATGTTCCTTAGATTCACAGAACAGTCGACATGTTTCTTGCCCATGTGTCCCTTATGGATTGGCGGAAATTCATCAGGACCAAAAAAAAGGAGGGATACTTCTAATTTACTTAGTGAAGCCCCTATATTGCTATTGTGGTGCTCACCCACACGTCATGTTACTTCATGAGTTGATTGTTAACCCTATTGGAAGTTCCGTGGGGGAATAAATTTGGAGCTAGTGACCCAACACTCTCATATGTTGGGCCCATTGAGTAATCATCAACAACTTTCTTGCTAAGGCAATTGCCATGTTTAGGAAGACTGAGGAAAACCTACCCCCATACATGACCCACGAAGTAAAATACATGATGTGCTAACACCTGAGGCAGCCTAGAGCATCAGGTCTGCTACTACTGCAAGAGCTCAAGAGATTCAAATTATTCCATGCCTAAAAACAAATTGAGTTAAGTCCATATTATTTCCATTTGGCGAATAATGCATTAAGGAGCTGGGTTTGCACTGGCAAAGGGTGAAGTTCAGAAACGCAGAAATCTTGGTAATGCATACCCCTGGGAAGCAATAGACAAACAACATTATTAGAGTGACTTGGAGACTGAAGTCCTCAGTCTTCAACTTCTGAACCACTCTCCAACTTTCCATCATGAAGTGAATTGATGTTAAAATGGTATTTCCTTCTTGTTGCCTGTTAATAATGCAGAAATCTATCACCCCATTTAATCTTCCCTGTTTAAGCAATTTGGTAGTCTAATACTGTTTAAGCAATTTGGTAGTCTAATTGTGTCCGTAGTATTTGGTTGAAAATGAAGTAGGTCATCCTGTGTACACTGAAACTGCACAAAGAAAATGGGGCTTTTCGGTAACCGGAATTAGAATTCTAATATATACGATCTCAATTACAGCATGCAGCAACATCATGTGCAGAAGAAGATAACTGGGAGATGAAATTGTTAGGCAAATCCTTTGAGGATGAATTGCTATTGGAGCTACCCATAAGAGGAGGAATATCCATCTCATTACCCTTAGTTTGTAAGACAAACAGGAAGGGCCCAGGAATCCACAATCATCAGGAGTCCCCTGTTCTCTGAGGACTTAGCCCTCCAACCATACAAAGGCATAACTTGAGTAATGTCAGAGGGAGGTGGGAATCCTCACCCTAGTGAATCTTTACCCAGGGGAAACATTTATATCCTTCCCCAAGGCACAAATGGTGACAATTTCTAGAATATGCCAAATTCGGTAGAACAGCAAGACAGGTTTGCATAGACTTCTCAAATGCACTCAGTTCCACAATGGGTGCATTTGGGAAATTTGAATCTTGGCAAAGCCAAATATCACTTTTATGCAATACCATAAAATCAGATAGGAAAAATTACTATTAAATGATAGCAATTAAAAGGAGGAGAACCAATTGTGAATGGGGTTTACTTGGACTCATGTGAAAGAGATTTCCTGTAACACAAATATTAAGATACTATGGCGGTCATTCTGACCCTGGCGGTCAAAGACCGCCAGGGCGGAGGACCGCGGGAGCACCGCCGACAGGCCGGCGGTGCTCCAATGGGGATTCCGACCGCGGCGGTAAAGCCGCGGTCGGACCGGCACCACTGGCGGGCTCCCGCCAGTGTACCGCCGCCCCATTGAATCCTCCACGGCGGCGCAGCTTGCTGCGCCGCCGAGGGGATTCCGACCCCCCCTACCGCCATCCAGATCCCGGCGGTCCGACCGCCGGGATCCGGATGGCGGTAGGGGGGGTCGCGGGCCCCTGGGGGCCCCTGCAGTGCCCATGCCACTGGCATGGGCATTGCAGGGGCCCCCGTAAGAGGGCCCCTAAATGTATTTCACTGTCTGCTGCGCAGACAGTGAAATACGCGACGGGTGCAACTGCACCCGTCGCACAGCTTCCACTCCGCCGGCTCGATTCCGAGCCGGCTTCATCGTGGAAGCCTCTTTCCCGCTGGGCTGGCGGGCGGCCTGAAGGCGACCGCCCGCCAGCCCAGCGGGAAAGTCAGAATTACCGCCGCGGTCTTTCGACCGCGGAACGGTAAGCTGACGGCGGGACTTTGGCGGGCGGCCTCCGCCGCCCGCCAAGGTCAGAATGAGGGCCTATATTTGAACTTCCTGCAACTCACATATTTTAATCCTTTAATCCTTAGGAAGACATATCCTCTAAAAATCTCTGTCTGTCCTAAGTATGGGGAACTGGAGGCCTTGTTAATCTATCTGTCATGGCACTGTGAAACAATAATGAGCTATTGGGAAGGAGTGGTGATGAAACTACGGTGATTAATCAGGTGTTAATTTATAAGTGCTCCCAAAGTAGTGTCCTCTGGCCATCGTCCCTAGATCCTAGAGAGAAAAGAAAAAATCTGGTATAGGTTTGGGTCGCTGGGGCTGTTGCTACGCCTATAGTTGTCTGCTGGCACCGCCACCAGGATCCCATTGAAAATTCATGGGAAAGAGACATTGCAGAGTGCGCACCAGCAGAGGAATCTCACGAGAGTGGTCACAAGGCTCAGGAGGGCCACCAGAGACCTAAAGGCGTGGGCAGATGTGACACCTGCCTTATCAGACTCTCGGATCTCAGGGCCCCCCGCCAACCTGAGTGACCCAGGAGAGAGAGGACATAGTGGTGAGGGGTGCCATATGTATTTAGGGAAAAGAGAATGTAGCCAGTACCATATACGGACTATAGGTGAATTCATTTATAAGATGAACGAACAGAAATGCTGACGACTGGTATGCATAGTACATATCTCTCTTTGAACGAGAATAAAGAACGCAAAATTATCTCAGAATACAGTGACGTATGGTGATGCTCTGTTATCACAATGTTTATATATTAAAATGATAAATAAAAGACGTTACGGACTGAAAGTTAATACAGTTATAAATACGTGTAGGGGGACTGTGTGATTCAAATATATAAATATGTACAAGATGTACAAAATGTTTTGTTTTGTCTCCCAACACATCCATCAAAGTTCCATGCTTCGCGGCTATCTTTGTGCTAAATACCAGTTTAAATGCACGGGCATGCCTAAATTGTCACTCAAGTGAGCTTTGTAGTTGTTTACAATTTACAGGATGTTTTAAAACGGTGTTTGAAATTATGCTGCCAAATGATCAGGACTTCATTACCGTTCCTCAGCTTTGTATTAGTCTTCTGCATTGGCCTTCAAGGCTATTGCCCTTTATGTCAGAGGCTTTTTGGCAATTGACAAGTGCCAGGCCTGCTGGCTGATTATTTTGATGGACTCTGGAAAATGTATGGTTCACTTTACAGCAGGGATGCTTGCTGCAGGAGAGAGTGTCGTGAAGTCCCATGAAGACAATGGGGGTTATTTACAACTTTGGAGGAGGTGTTAATCCGTCCCAAATGTGACGGATACACCACCAGCTGTATTACGAGTTCCATAGGATGTAATGGACTCGTAATACGGCTGGTGGTATATCCGTCACTTTACCGTCACTTTTTGGGACGGATTAACACCTCCTCCAAAGTTGTAATAACCCCTAATGTGCTGGAGCGAGCCAGTGAAAGTAGGTAGTGTAAATCCGAGGTATGCAAGAACGCACTGGAGAGGTGGCGTGGATTACGGGCAGTGCGTTGATTACTTACTGGCAATTCTCATTCATCTGTTGACCTTTCCTCATCCCATGATTTACAACCCCCTTCTTTCTCCCCAGTCTTTGACGGAATGCTTCATGAAAAAATGACCAGCAGGGGCTTTACTTTCCAGTTATGTGTACCTGTGGGGTAGAGAAGGGCTGGACACGAGAGGATATACTAAGTGGAGGGTCTTTAGAGTACTCTTGAGTTAGTCACGTGGTACCTGGGTCGAGGAGGGAATGTCTCCCGTAGTAAGGAAAAGAGGAAGAGTTGGTGAGGAAACAGCGTATTCCAGGGTTTAAAGAAGCTCAGTGCTGCAAAGAGCACTCTGGGGCAGGGATTGGAGGTGCATTTTACGGCTGGGAAATATGTAGAGCACTAAATGTACACGTTAAAGGACGTATTTCTATCAATGTTTTGCCATTCCATCCATTTAATTAAATGTGCTCACGTTTTAATATGAATCAAAAAAAATGATTACAACTTTTTTTAGTTTCCAATGTATTTCAAGTTCATGGAGAGTCACTGCAAGCTAACAGGCTAGACATTTAGGGAGGCCTGGTGCCAAAACTTTATGTGGGCCCTCTGCACTCTTCTTCCATTTTGCAAAGTACAAAAAGTTTCTAAGTAATGGACGGAAAACGTGCCATTTGGTGCCATCTGACAGTATGGCAACATAAGCTGCCTCAATTTGAATATGGCAGGCTTACTTTCAATTACAATTCTAGAAGTAATTGTTGTTAAAGAAGCGGGGGCCCTGAAAAGTGTGGGGCTTGGGACATAACGTCTCCTCCTTCCTTCCCGTGTGATGCCCTGCCTGAGCCATATAGAGTAACAACTGGGTGGGAAATGTATAGTTCCCCCTTTAGGTCATCATTTCAATTCCACATGGATAGCTCACTGTCCCAGGTAAAAACAAGGAGACATGACGATTTACAGCCCCGATGGGGGTTTTTAAAATCCAGCACCAATCTGCGATTTTATGTTCATTGTGATTTTGCGTTGCTATGCTTTCCTCTTCTCGACAAGCTAGAGTTGTAAAGCCTTCTGAGTTTTATATGTCGGATTCCAGGACCAGAAATACACGCATGTATAAAAATAAAACTGCAGTGACTTATTTCGATGTGCACTTAGTGCCACGTGCAGCTCTGGCAACCAAGCCCATGAAATACATACACAACTTGGGAGCTAGTGTTGTCAGGCAATTGGAGAGTTATATTACATCTAAGTGCATTGTAAAGTGAACCCAATTAAATGCTATAAAAGCTCAAGCTCTTAAACTTCTAGGGCTGTGCTGAAAATGACCATAGTACAGTAATCAACCCCTTAAGCACCACTAGAGTTTTTTCTCATCTTTATTTACAGAAGTGTTTATGATTTACCAAGTCTTTATTGACCTGAGACACATTACATTTCTTTCTATGAGATGAGGGAATTATTCAGCAGAACGTCAAAAGTACTCGCACCCTGATATGTTATGTTATGTTATGTTATGTTATTTTTATTTGTACCGCGCACAGCTGCCCCAGCAAAGGGGCGTCCCGGCGCTTTGAGAAGGTAAACACAACACAGCACTAAAAGCGGGCAAAAGAAGACAAAACACAACAGATAAGCTTAGACAAATAAAAAGGTCTTAATAGCCCGCCTAAACTGAAGGAGCTCATCAATGGCCCGGATTTGTGGAGGAAGAGAATTCCACCAACTCGCTGCCAGGACTCGAAAAGAGCGGCCCCCAATTCTGCTCAGCTTAAAGCGCGGAACCACTGCTAAGTTCTGGCCTAACGATCTAAGAGTGCGAGAGGGAACATAAGGAATCAGCAATTTCTCCATAATTTACGGGGAAGTACCCTTTAAGATTTTAAATGCAAAACAGAGAACCTTAAATCTAATCCTCTGCTGCACAGGGAGCCAGTGGAGAGAGCGCAGAGTATTGGACACCGAACATCGCCTGGGGAGACCAGTCACCAGTCGGGCCGCAGCGTTTTGAACCCGCTGGAGCCGCCGAAATTCTGACTGGTTTATCCCCGCCAGTAGGGAGTTGGCATAGTCCAACCTAGACAGCACTGATGCTTGAACCACCAGCTGTCTTGTAGGTGCATCAAAGAATTTGAGGATAGGTCGAAGTCCTCTGATGATGCCATAGCAAGAAGCCGCCACCTTCTTGGTATGACAGATGAAACTCAGAGAAGAATCAAACCATACCCCCAAGTTTTTTATCTCTGCCGCTGGGAGGGGAGTCACACCCAACTCCGAAGGCCACCATTTATCATCCCACAAAACCACCTGTTTACCAACCACCATAATCTCCGTCTTTTTGGTGTTTAACTGGAGACAGTTGGATTTCAACCAGTTAGCCACTTCCCGCAGACCATCACAAAACCTGGGAGCCTCCAGGTCTGAGTCCCCACTCAGTGTGACCGCCAGCTGCGTATCATCTGCGTAGGATACCATGGTTAGGCCCCACCGCTTGACGACCGCAGCCAACGGTCTCACATACAGATTGAAAAGGGTGGGACTCAGTGAAGACCCATGTGGGACTCCCTGGTCTAACGGGTAGAGTGACGACTTACCGGGCAGGATCGCCACCTGGAATGACCTATCCATAAGGAAGGAACGAAACCAGTGCAAGGCGGAGCCAGAAACGCCCACCTCCTCAAGACGCCGAATCAGAATTCCGTGCGAGACCGTGTCGAAGGCGGCACTAAGATCTAATAACAACAGTGCCGCCGTCCGACCGGAATCCATCACGGAGCGCAGATGCTCGACCATCGAGAGGAGGGCCGTCTCCGTACTATGACCCGCGCGGAACCCGTTCTGGGTAGGATCAAGAATGTTAAACCTACCAAGGTGGTCTGTAAGAGTGGCATTCACATGGGCCTCTGCTATTTTCGTGGCCCAAGGAAGAAGGGAGATAGGGCGGTAGCTTTCAGGTTTAAGGGGGTCAAGGGTCGCCTTCTTCAGAATTGGCGTAACTACTGCCTGCTTCCATCTAACGGGAACCACTCCAGAAGAAAGAGACAGGTTGATCAAGGACAGTACCGGGGAGCGGCAAACCGGTGCCAGAGTCTTAAGTTGGGCGGGTTTCAACGGGTCAGCCGGAGAGCCAGACTTAATTTTGGCGCTGAGATAGTCAAACATCTCCAGAGATAAGGGGGGTAAGATGGAAAGACATTCCCCCTCACCTAAGGTGCGACCAACCTGCTCTAGCATCAGGGAACCCGTTGGGAAAGTGCGATAGATGGCTTGCACTTTTTCATGAAAGAAAGAGGCCAAACCCTCACAATGTGAATCCGAGCATATTTCCCCTGCAATTACTCTCTTCGCCATCAGGTCCTTTAATACTTTAAAAATAAGTTTCGATGGATTGGTAGAATTCTGAAACTGTTGAGCATAAAAGGAGGCACGAGTTTGACACACTGCCCTGTGATAAATCTTGATTTTAGCAAGATAACATATTTTCAGATCAGAGTCATATGACTTCCTCCACAATCTTTCGGCCTGTCTACAGACCCTCTTAAGAGATGCCAAGGAAGTGTCATACCAAGGGCTCGGCTCCTTCCGGTGACACTTAGACCAACACATAGGAATCAGAGAATCGAGGGCACCAGAAATCCACTCACAGAAGGAGTCGTATCCACAATCGACCTCAGTGAGCGGACCTAAAGGAGCCTTCTCGAGCTGATGATAAAAATCCTCCAGACTTAATTTGTTCCAGTGTCGTTTAAGAACAAATCTATCCTGAGATACAAAAGGAGAGTCAGACAGAGAGCATGCCATTTTCACCAGCATGTGGTCTGTCCAGACCAACTGAGAGGAACCAAGAACTCTGAGACCTTCTAAATTTGTGAAGAACGGGTCAAGAATATGACCACCTTTATGTGTGGGGAAGGTAATCATCTGCGAGAGCTGTAAAGCCTCAAGATCCGCCAAAAAGCTCCATCAAAATATCTTTCAGCATAGTGTAAACATTGAAGGAATAAGAGCCCTTTCTGTGCTAAAATGTGTTTACGTTATATGTTTTAAAAATATTAGCATAAAAATTTACTTTTATTTCATTTTAAGGGATAAAAATGAGACCAATAGTGAGAACAAGCAATTGGTAAGTCTCCAGAAGTGTTCCTCCCTTAAACCCTTCTCCGAAGTATATTCAAAATAGAAAAACAACTCTGAATTTATGTCTGATCTGTTCAGTTATAAACCTTTGCAAATGTTATGTAATCCATGTAATTTTAGCACTAGCATGAGTTAAAGGAGAGTGGCACACTACCTTCCTATGCCATGGTTTATCAGGCAGTAGCTAATAAATGTCTGCTGTATCTTAGCTTATACAAAGTGCAGTACATATCCATTCAGTGACACACTATAGCCTTAGAACCCGCCGTAGCGGGCTCTACCGGCTATTAAAGGCCCGCTCCCGCGTTAAATGCCCGAGCCGAAGGCGAGGGCATTTAACAAGGGAAAGGGCCTTTAATAGCCGGTAGAGCCCGCTACGGCGGGTTCTAAGGCTATTAGAACATTCTGCCACTCAGGGCAGAATGTTCTATAAAAAAAACAAATTGCTCACGGAGCCCGAGGGGATTAAAATCCCCTCGGGCTCCGTGAGGCTTTGTTCACAGCTGCTGCTGTGAACAAAGCGAACATTGGAATGTTGGCGCTGCGGGCTTTTACCGGCCAGTAAAAGCCCGCAGCACTCCATTGTCTTCAATGGAGCTGCCAACTTCCAATGTTCTAATAGTGGATTTCTTCCTTTTAGGTCTGGCTTCCTACTATCCAACATGAAACAAACTGTAGCAATGAGATGGTCTAAGAAATTAGCGCCTGCCTCCAAACTTTCTAACAAGGGAAATTTGAAATGCAAAGTGTCCTCTCACTAGGATACCGACAGGTATGTCCCGAACCCCAAGCTACCGTTTTGGCTAAATAGAGCAAACGTTGATCCTGAAGGAAATTATCCAGTCACAATTTACTAGTCTCCTCATTAAGAACCAACTTCTTCTTTGGCTGGACCACAAAGCGATCACTAGAAGTGCTAATTTAAAGTGTGGTCTCAGGCAGAGATTTGTTAAACTGGAGTCTTGATTAGTTGACGAACTGGAGCAAAGGTATGTAATCACCAGTGACAGTGACAAATGATTTTGGTCACGGAATCTTAATGGGAATTTGCTGCTTTTGACTGGAAATATGGCAACTTTTGTTGGCGTCTTCAAGGTAACTAGGTTACCTCACGATGTGTATGTTTCAATGAACACCAGAGACAAAGCGTTACCACATTTACCGGCAACCTATCTTATTCCAGCCTTGAGAAAAGCACAGAGTGAAAGAAATGTCTTGTATAAGAACGCAGTACTGACCTAGGGAAAGAACAGCTAAAGAGAAATAAAACAAGACAGCAAATGTGGCTATTGTTAAAATAATAAACAAAGCTGAATAAAATATATCCAGAATAAAGTGCACAGCGGCAGGCATAGTTTCACTTCACATTTAATTGTAAAAGACCAGGGTACTTTATAGGTTAATGAAGTTCCTGCATTCACTCTCCCTGGTCTCTCTAGGTGCAGAAGAAAATCACCTCCCTGACCATTGTTTGCGCTCTGGGAGCAGTTTTCATGCTTAATTAAGGTCAAGCTCTGGCTGGGCACCTGCTAGAATGCTAATTCAAATTAGTCTTCATGACATTCATGCAGGGAAAATGCACCTTTCAACAAGTTGTGTTTGCCTAAATATTTATTAAAACTCCAACTTCACTATTTAATTTGGTTTTTAATAAATATTAAAAGTAGTCAACTTCTCTCTTAAATCTAACATCATAAACACTGACCCATTATTGTATTTCAGTACAGGGTCCAGGCAGTTTATTTCTGCCTTACTATGATTGCATGTGAATTCCAAGTCCAAACATTGTGTGTTAGGCCAGCCTGTAAATTTTACACATGTTTGTGTCTCCCCTTCTCATAGCATAAAGATGATGTCTATATATCTTTTCCAGATTATCATAATCCATCTGCATGGATTAAAGGGTGCCAGGGTTTTGGTACTTTCAAATTCCACCACCACCAAATTAACTATGTCTGGAGTGAAACAAGCTCCCAGAACTACACCCTTTTTTGCAAAAAGTAATTTTTTAAAAACAGTAAATAGTTTGCTGTTAGGACTATTCCACCTAGTCGTAGCTTAGATTACATCATTATTGCTCCTAAAGTAAGATCCACTGATCCATTGTTTGTGTTTTATGTTGTAGCCTGGTTATGGTTTTGGGCATAAAGATGTTTATCCTGTGTTTTATTGGGTTTTTTTTACGTCTACTTTCAGTCCAGGTTCAGGAAGCTTTCCTGTGGAGTACCACACAGGACAGTGTGCTGAGTCCTGCTGCACACTTAAAAATTATGCCTTCATCTCGCCTCTTTAATTCAACTGTTTGATTTTCACTCCTATTGTTACACCAACTACACACAGCTTCTGACTAGGCTTGACACTTGCAATCCTGTCTCAGCAATCTGCCTGTGGATTGGACAGAACTAACTCCAACATAAAAGTATAAACAATGTTTCTGGTCATATTCCTGGTTGCGGGTTTCTTTAGGGCCGCGCTCGCAGTTCCTGCAACTATAATCCATTACCAAGCTTTGTGTTCGCTGCTAAACATTGCTTTCAGCTCAAATATGCGCAATTGCTTCTGCTTGGCATCTGCTCCTTAAACTTATTTAAAACATATTTTTTTAAATGTCATCTTCTTCCTGCCAACTACCAGAAATTCAATACTCAAGCTTTTATCAATTTAAGGTGGGACTTGGAAACTTGCTGTACTTGAAACAACTCTATTAAAGGACATATTTCCACACCACTGGCTTCCTGTGGAAAAATCTTTAGCTTCAATTGTTTTGTATTTTTCAATAGGATTTTGACAAGAAAGGGCTGTTGGTGTATGGTCTTGCTTTGCCAAGCAAAATCCTGCCCTTATCGTCATCACTCCTTGTTAGCTCAGCATTCTGTGTTTCCAGTTGTAAGAACGTGAATTATTAACTGCAATGAATAGAACTCCATCACAAGTAAAAAAGTACCTAACTTGTTAGGCTCAATCAATGGGTTTAGTAATTTAAATATGAGCTCAACCGCTGGTAGCTATGGCACAGAGCAGACAGGCTTAACTTAAAGAACATGTGTAAAGCATCTAGAAGTACCAAAACAGTTAAAAGGCCAAAAACACAGCACAATAAAAATCCCACTCCAAATTAAGAAAATTTGAGTAAAACTTCCAACACAATCAAAATTACACCAAAACGACAAAATTTAAATGAGGTGAACCAGAGATATGAATTTCATAAGGTCTAAGGAAAATAGCAGCAAATTCAGTAATCGCCGATGATAGTCGTTAGCCTGGGACTCAGGTGTGGTGTGCGGTTGGATACACCAACCAGTTCTGTCCTGGATGGAGATTTTACCTTGCAACATAGTCTCTGAAACTAACATCAAAATCTTCCAGCATGCTAAGTTGCAGGCTATATCCAAGGAAGTCCGCTCAAAGTCAGAGAGCTGTTGAACACGAGTCTACTGATATTGTTGGTTTTGGCGGGAAAACCTCAGAAGGGGGTAGTGATAGAAATATTGCACAAAGGGAAGTCCTCAAGTTGGCCTGATATTTTTTGGCATCTTCGTTAGGTCAATAGTTTTAAGTTCTGACTTGGTCTCTTTTTTGGAGCTTAGAATCCACCAGCCGGACAAGGTTGCAGGCTGTATCCGACAATGAGTTCCAAGACACTGGATACCTTCCCACCGAGGGCCCTCTGGAACATATTTTCTGCTGTGAAAAAGCTTGCAGAAGCAGAACCCTATTTCTGTAGCCCAACAAAGTATCACTTTTGCTGGATTGGCTTGGGTGGTTGGTCCCATTCCTCCGGAAGGCTGATAGCCCAAAAATCTTCTAATTCCCTACTTTTCAGAATTGTTAACAGAAGTCCAGTTAGACACAGCCAAGTGTCCCAGGACCTTAGGAACAGTTTTGGAGGTCAAGACTCACTCCAGCAGAGGCCACCAGCAGGGTCCAGTCCAGGTCCATTTGCTACTTGCCAGTTGAGCACTTCAGGGAAAAGAAGTCTAGCAGCTTGCTATGTCCCGGTAAGCACACAAGAGGTCAGGCAACAGACCCATGAAGTGCACTTCGTTGTCTTAGGAACAACTGGGACCAAGTCCAGCCTCTTTGCAGGTCTTATTCAGCAGATGCAGTCCTTCATTTGTTCATCCAAAGGCTCAGTTGTCACATAGGCTCTCAATATTCTAATGAGACTTTTGGATTTGAGCGGCAGAATCACCTGCGCTGTAGGGGACTGAGTCTCACTCACTACAGGTGACACCTGTCGGCCTAATCCAGGTTTTGCTCCGGCTAACTAGCAGTGCCTCATCTTCACCCAAGAGCAGGGATGATTGGGCAGCTGAGCGCATGACACAATTGACTCCTCAGGAAAAGCGTGGTCACTCAGATTGCATCCGTTTCTCTCAGTTACATTAGTCCCACATATACAAGAACAATCAAAGGCAGCATAAGTTTCAATAAGATTTTTATGAAGCAACTGCATCTTAGATAATAAAGTATGTACTGCAATAACTAGAACGATGAAGCATGACAGGATTAAAATTGTGCCAAGGAGAGTAATGTAACGCTACCATGTTGACATTAGAGTCATTAAAATAATTCCTACCTAGGCTATATTAGAGCACAGCATGTTAAGCTCTAGTTCTGCCCTTCAGGTTCCCCTGGGAAGACGTCATCCCTCATACCTGAGCAAGAGGCCTGTAGTCTACAGAAGCAGCTGTAGCGAAGTGTTTAGCAATCAGCATACAGTCGTGGTCATCTGGCTGGAATCTCCCTCTATCGTGTATGGGACAGAGAAGTGCTTTTTTAATAAAACAGCTGATGTTCTAAGAAAATGTCCCTACCTCACGATGTGTATGTTTCTATGAACACCAGAGACAAAGCGTTACCACATTTACCGGCAACCTATCTTATTCCAGCCTTGAGAAAAGCACAGAGTGAAAGAAATGTCTTGTTTAAGAACGCAGTACTGACCTAGGGAAAGAACAGCTAAAGAGAAATAAAACAAGACAGCAAATGTGGCTATTGTTAAAATAATAAACAAAGCTGAATAAAATATATCCAGAATAAAGTGCACAGCGGCAGACATAGTTTCACTTCACATTTAATTGTAAAAGACCAGGGTACTTTATAGGTTAATGAAGTTCCTGCATTCACCCTCCCTGGTCTCTCTAGGTGCAGAAGAAAATCACCTCCCTGACCATTGTTTGCGCTCTGGGAGCAGTTTTCATGCTTAATTAAGTCAAGCTCTGGCTGGGCACCTGCTAGAATGCTAATTCAAATTAGTCTTCATGACATTCATGCAGGGAAAATGCACCTTTCAACAAGTTGTGTTTGCCTAAATATTTATTAAAACTCCAACTTCACTATTTAATTGGTTTTTAATAAATATTAAAAGTAGGAGTTAAACTAATTTTCTAGCTGGTCCCAAGCTGGAGATAGCAGAATTATTATTTTAGAATGTTTTCTATAGGACAGCCAGAGCCCTCAACAGTAAAAATAGTTTTTGGGGGCTTATCACTATAAGAACATGATAACATTAAGATTCTACATGCCGCCTCACTTTCAAAGACCCAGCACCCTACCTTGTGGGCTACAAGGACTACCTGCTGTGACTTATTAATATTTTAAAGGCAGGTTTTACCCTGTCAAAAAGCATATTTTGACATGCCAGGCTGAATGTTTAAACTACAGCAGTCAGGCTACGGTGGTAGGCCTGAAGCCATGCTTTCTTTGTCTCCTTAGTGGATGACACAATAAGTGCTTCAGTCCACAGGTGACATTAACTTTTCATATTGTGGGTGCAGTTACTACACCATATACTACAACCTTATAGAAGAGTTAAATATGCCTAAATGGGTCAGAACATTTCTACATGTTTTATGGTTCAGAGCAAATATACTGGACAGCAGTACCAAGTGCACAAAGTCTAAAGCCCAGCAATAAAATTCAGCAAAAAATGTAGGTGACTAGAAACAAAAAGTTACAGGACAAGCTCCAGATCTCTCAACCCTATTGATTAAATGTGCCAAGAACATTATCTATTGGGAATACGTTTCTTCCAGCTTTAGTCCATGACTCATTTTGCTCAAATTGGAGTAAAAGTATAATAGGAGGACAATTTAGCAAGGACTACATAAAAAAAAATCTAGAATTCATCTTCCTGGATTTCCACATTTCCACTTCCATTAAATTACCTCCCTACAACTTTCAAAGTAGATTCTGTCTTAGGTCCTTAAATTTACTTGCATGGGTAGGGAACAAAAATGAAACAGACAAATAACTCATAATCTCATGCCTTGGACTGCAGAGCCGTCCGTCTGGTAAATGAGACCTAGGATTTGAGGGTTGACATATCATTTAGGTTGCATTGATCTTTTAGGGGCCAATTATCTACCATTTAAAATTACCGGCACCTTGCAGAATCAGACACCAGACCTACTGCGTAAGAGGCACCAACCCTATAAACTCGAATAAAAATACTTTTTAAGCAGTGATATTATTGTTGTATAAATCACAAAATACTGCCAGATGTGCCATGAAAAAAGTGTCAAAACAGCAACAATGTATTTTATGGCACCATGAAAAGAAGCAAAAGAAGTCACAGAGTAGTATGAATAACCAAAACAATATCAAAGTTAAACATATTTTGCAAATGCCCCCTCTTTCCAAAAACACCAGCTTGATAGCATACCATCATATGGAAAGGATGTCCACAAGACGCTTTGGAGGATCTTCCAACTGAATGCAGGGGAAGGGACACTGAAAGGCCTTTTTTCCAGAATCTGCGACAGTCAGTGGTGAAGGGCATTTATTTATTTATTAAAACTGGATGGGATTTTCACTTCATTGCTACACATGACTCTCCCAGGCTACCTAGGTCAGGTACCCCCAGGTCTTGCTCCGAGAGGTGAAAGTAGAGTTGGAACACAGATGCAGCAAGACATAGGCTCTCATAATGAACATGGCGGTCTGGAGCGCCATGCCGGCGGTGGTGGTAATTGCTACCAACGGCATGGAGGTCCAGACCGCTATATTACAAACGTGGCTGAATTGCCATGGTTGAAACACCGCCACCACCAGGCTTCAACCATCAGGCAGCCTGGCGGCATTTCAGATCCAACAGGACATCGCTGAAAGCAGCGCTGCCCTACGGATAATGAGTCAAATTCCATCAGCCTTTCCCTGCCGGTTTAAGCCACCAGAGAAAGGCTGCCGGAATGAGTGACTCGGGCCCCCGTGGGGGCACCTGCACTGCCCATGCACTTGGCATGGGCAGTGCAGGGGCCCTCATGCACAGCCCTGTCGCACATTTCACTGCCCGAATTATGGACAATGAAATGCGCGACGGGTGCTGCTGCACCCGCCTCACTGCCACAGGCTCCATTTGGACCTGCCGTCAATGTTCAGGCCCTGTTTCCGGCTGGGCCAGTGGGCGGAAACACTGTTTCCACCCGCCGGCCCAGCTGGATGTTCATTATGTGGCCGGCAGGGGGTTCTTCACGCTGGCAGTCTTCTGTCGACCGTCAGCGCAGATCTCGGCAGGGCAACCCGCCGAGATCGTAATGACCACCATAATAAGCACAGGCAATAAATGTAATGTGCATTCACAACTACTTCTTTTGAAAGGAACAGGTCTTTATTTAAAATTAGTTATTGTCAGGCAATAAAAAGATTAACACAAAAACACACCAGGAGGTTCTAGCACCTCCTGGGCTCAGGATGATCCTTATTTCTCAGGATTTAGGCACTAAGGAGCTACGTCAGAAATCACTCTGGGGCAATGGGCAAGGTTATTCTTTGAGCTGGCGAGGAATCTCTGGTATTCTTCAGTTCTCAGAACATGTCATTGTTTCTCAGTGACTACATGTGCTGAACACAAAATAATACAGGTACAGTGTGCTATGACACTATGCACTTTGTGCTAATAAAACATAAAGGGTTTAAGATGCTGAAGCTTATCGTCTGACAAAACTCGAAAAATCTAATGGAAATTCAGAAACAAATTCACAAAAGATTATGGTTTTATGGGACCAAACGACTGGCTTCAAGGTAAAAATTCAAATGTTCAGCTAATGGGATGTGTGGGGGTACAGTTCAAGAGGCAAATGCCCCTTAAATGTCTCCAAATCAGCATATATTTTCACTCAAATATTAGTGACAAATATATTTTACAAATGCAATCTTTTTACCTAAGCACTTCCTTGGTATTGCAAGAAAAATGTCACAATTGTCGTCTTTAAGTATCAGCTCTTCATTTGTGGTAAATTACACTACTTTGCAACAAATATTGGTAGAGGTGTTTTGCAAATACATTAAACTGTTGCCTAAATAGTAGCTTCTCATAGCTGGTAAATAAACTGATAAGAGAAAACACCTCTAATTTTCCGAAATTACAATTTCCTTACTCTCAAATACCAGTTGTGATTTTTTGCTAAAAAAATACTGTATATACCTCCTCACATAGCATCATACCAGTTTCTGATAATACACAATATTTGTCCTTCAATATAGTCCTTTCATTTTGGGCAAAAATGATATTTTTCCCCAAACAATACGCCGTTTCATTTTGTTTCATAAATAAAGGTGCAGGTGTCAAGCCACAGGAATACATAGTGAAAAGGATGAAATATCAGAAAGGTATGCCACTAAGTCATAAAATAACCACACTGGTAGTACTGAATTGTGCCGTGACTTCAAGGTCTGGCCTGGCAGTTTTGTAGATGCACCAGTTTGTATCTCAAATAACAGTTTTTCATTTTTTGTTTGAAAAACAATAAATTTTTGAGAAAGTTGAAAACAGGTTTTGTTCTCCTAGACATAAGCACAGAAGAATTTCTGTGGAGGGCAAGGAATGGTTATATTATATTCCACTATGTTATTTACTACTGTCCTTTGCTGATAATGTGTAATTCATATTCTAGTACATAGCGTCTATGTACAGGTTCATCTTCACAAGCATCTGTAGCTTCTCACATGCCCATCGTCTGAAGCCATATATCTTATATGGCAATATCTGTAGGGAATTACGAACCACATAAACATGTATATGTATAACCAATTATTAATTCCTAGCAGTCCCAGTGGCTTCCACTCAGGTCCCATCTTGAGACTAAAACAACCTTCATACAAGACTAAGGGCTTGGAGCAGGTGCGAATGAAGTAAACCAGTTGACCAAAATACTAAGAATAGCAGAGCAGAGTCATCCATGACGGAATAAATTCTTATTGTACACTAACATTGTTAGCTGTGGTTTTCATACTCAAATCTATTCACAGGATATTATTATGTAAGTGGGTAAACTGCATCCATGCATAACAGGCATCATTTGCACCACATAAAAGATATCAGTGGGGATCTAGAATCAGAACTGCCACACCTGGTCAGTCATTTGTCCTCAAGCATATTTCACAGAGTGTGCACATAAGTGGACTTCGGTAGCACTCTCATATGGCCTGCCAGCCTTGCAGTCGTAACTGTATAATACATATAATAGTCTCATACAAATTGCAGTTTGAAGGGGATTCTCCATCTTGTGTTGTAATTAGGTCTACAACAAGGAAACCATTCACTCAGTACTACAAAGCAGTTAACGTATCACACATGTAATATGTCTTACTCCCCCTCATTCGTGCAATTACCTCACATGCCAAAGTGAGGAATCAGAGGCCCCCACACACACAAATATAGACAGTGCCTTATAAACACACAAATGCAAACACACACTTTAACAGGCAATGTGTTCGCCCTTGCATTTCTGAATATAGAAATAAGGCAGTCTAGTATTCGCTGTTGATCCGGAAAGTAAGCATGAGTATGGTAAGAAAGTACTAGGAAAAGCTCAACCCTGATAATCACTAAGCATACAGGCTCTCCCCTAGGTAAAAGCACTCACTCTGACTCATTTACAACCACAATTGCATACATTGTTTTTCCCCCCTTGGTCCAGTTTCTCTCTTATTGATCCATTCTACTCCCACCAGCTGACAACCTTAGGGAACAAAGGGGCATATTTATACTCTGCTTGCGTCGAATGTGCGTCAAAACTTTTGATGCACATTCGGCGCAAACCGTGCACCATATTTAAACTTTGACGCCCGAGGACGTCAAAATTCCTCTGTGTGCGTAATTTTTTGGATTCGGGAAACTGCCTTGCATTAATGACATGTAAGGTAGGCGTTCCCGCCCAAAAAATTACTTTAAGGCCTATGCGCCTTATTTATACTCCAACGTCATTTTGACGCACAGGAGGGGGCGGGCCTTAAAAAAGGGCGCACAGCCTGATGTGCGTTGTTTTTTAACGCCTGGGTGAGGGCAGGCCTTAAGGGACCTGTGGGCTCACTTCCATGGTCTCTGACCATGGAAGTAGTCCAGAGGTGCCCTTCTCTGCCCCCAGGGGCACCCCCTGCCACCCTCACCCACCCCTGAAGGACACCCATGGATGGGGGGACCCATCCCAGGTAAGTACAGGTAACTTGAGGTAAGTATTTTTCTTTTTTTTTTAAGTGACATGGCGGGCCTAATTTGGACCCCCCTACATGCCACTGTGCCCAATGGCCATGCCCACGGGACAAAAGTCCCCTGGGCATGGCCATTGGGCATGGGGGCATGAGTCCTGTCTTTGCAAAGTCAGGAGTCATTTCAATGGGGGTTGTGCGTCAAAAAATGGCGCAAGTCCGGTTTGAGGCATGATTTTTGCCTCAAAGCTGACTTGCACCATTTTTTTACGCACAACCCCCATTTTTCCCTTTGCCGGCGCTGCCTGGTTTGAGTCATTTTTTTTTTACTCTGACCAGTCTGCAGCGCCGGCTAATGTCATTCCTTGAATAAGGCGCCTGCATGGTGCGTAGAAATGGCGTTAGCCAGCGGTAAAATATTTGACGCAAACCAGCGCGGGCGCTGGTTTGCATCAAAAAGTATAAATATTGGCCAAAGTTCAATAATAGACAGTATCCCAACTATCATGTATCCTGCAATAAAGCACAGAGTGATTGGCCATGTGTCGCAGGTCGCATTCTGTCAATTACATTTTGTGACTTCGCACGTGGCCCACTCGACCTGCTAATCACAAGATGATGATTACAAAGCAGCATGATTGTGATGTCTGGCTGACTGGACTTAAAATAACAATTTTTTTTTGTTATCTGCCATCCCAAGCTGTTTGACAGAGTTCCAAACGTTCCCAAAATGTCAATACTGTACAACTTGATTTTTTGCTCCGAGTAAGCATAATGGCTAGAAAGTGATAAATAGGAGGTTATCTTCCACCCACACATTTGTTGCATGTTTGTGGCACCCTACCTGAAGGCTTCCATTTCTGCGAGAATCTGAGGTTGATTTTTATGGGTCCGACTAGAGAATCATTTTATAACTGATGGCCCTGGAATGTGAAGAACCAATCTAAAAACATATCCTTTAACACAAGGTGGCCAACTTTGTGTGGTCTACAGTGGACCAAACAGAAAAATTCGGAGCGATATATTCAAGAATTATTCAATTTGAAACTTAATGTCGAAATTATAACATTTTTAAAAGTGTATTTTCAATTAGAAGTACTAAGGGCCAGATGTAGCAAAACGGCAATTTGCGACTTGCAAATTGCGAGTCCCTGCGACTCGCAATTTGCAAGTCGCAAATTGCTATGCAGTACGGTGTCTCAGACACCGACTGCGACTCGCTATGGGGTCGCAATGAACCACCTCATGAATATTCATGAGGTGGGTCGCAAATTGCGGCCCCATAGCGAGTATAGGCACTCGCTAACATGGAGGCCTGCTGTCGTCAGCAGACCTCCATGTTCGTGACTGCTTGATCAATAAAGCATTTTTTTTTTTTTAAGTGTAGCCCGTTTTCCTTACAGGAAAACGAGCTGCACTTAAAAAAAAAACGAAACCTTTAGTTTCGGTATTTTTTCAGGGCAGGGAGTGGTCCCTTGGACCACTCCCTGCCCTGAAAAAATATTTGTGGGTGCAGTCACAAACTGGAAGGGGTCCCATGGGGACCCCTTCCAATTTGCGAGTGGGTTACTGTTGGAAAATGGGTTATTGGTAGGGCAGGTAGGTACCTACACCTAGCAACAAGCCACTAACCTCCACCTAGGTACAGTTAGGTCTCAGTAAATTAATCCCAGCTCAACCCTTGGTAGCTTGGCAACGAGCGTCAAGGCTTAACTTAGGAGACAAAGTGTAAAGCATTCAAATATCACAAAACAGTAATTAAATAAAACACAGGAAACAGTTTAAAAATCCAAAACCAATTTATAAAAATAGTTCATATTTTTATCTTTAAAATGACACAAAAACGATTAAAATCGGTTCAAGGGAACCGGAGATATGAATTTTTAAAGAATTATTACTTTTCTAGCGCTTAGAAACAAAAAGCGCCAATCGGGTCATCTGGTTGCACCTCGACCGGGGCAAAGTCAAACTTTCAGGCCGACCGCGATGGAGCCCTGCTCGGCTACAGGTCGCGGGAGGCCTCGGTTAAAAAGTTACCTTCTGACTTAGTCTTTATTTTGAAGATTTTCTTCAGCGGGACGAACCTGCCAGTCGAATCCGACCTCCTGGAGCCCTTGTCCGGATACGCGATGCTGGATTCCTCAGTGGAGATTTTTACCTTCGGACTTAGTCGTTTTTTCGAGGTGAAAATCCTTCGACCGGGGTAAACCTGGATCTTGATCCGACGTCCATGGAGCCCTTCTCGGATACGATGGCTGGGAGGTCCCGGTCAACTTTTTACCTTCGGACTTAGTCTCTTTTTCGGAGATTTTTCTTTACCGGGACGAACCACCAAATCAGGCCGGGTCGCGGTTGAGGCAAGCCGGCTAGAATTTCCGCGGCTGGTCGGTCCCTCTATGGAGCTTTTTTTCAAAAATTCTCAAATCTTCTCCAAACTTCTGGGGCTTCACCCAGATGTCCTTTTAAGGTTCTTTTGGGGTCCACAGCTCACCCCAAGGGTCCAGAAGTTCTGTGATGGTCCTTGGGGGGTGCGGACTTCAACTCCCAGAATGCACCTGGCGCAAACTCCTTTTTGGCCACTAGACAGTGGTCAGCTGGTCGCTTTCTTCAGGAGTTGGTGCAGGGGACTCTGGTTAGCAATTTTTCACCTGTAGCAAACAGGGAGTCCCTCCTTGAACCAGTTGAAGCCAGGCAAAGTCCTTCTTGTGGTGAAGCCCAAGTGTGCAGTTAGTGCAGTCCTTCTGAGTGCAGGTTCCAGGTGCAGGCCAGGGGTCCAGCAGGGCAGTCCTTCTTCTCCTTTAGTTCTTTTCTTGTTGAAATCTGGTAGGGATCTGAGGTGTGGGTGCAGGTCTGCCAGTTTTATCCTTGCTCCTGGGTGAAAAGCAGGGGGGCCCTGGTTCTCCAATCAGGGACAGGGTTGTCCCCCTGTGATGACCACTTCCGGGGAAGTGTGGCAAAAATCCATCCCAGAAGGCAACAGTCTCTAAAAATCCAACATGGATGAATCTGATTTTTGGAGGTTACATCTGGCTGAGCCCACCCACTGGTGTGGCTAAAAATCATAAACACACCCCTCTCCTGCCCTCTCCTAATCTAATCAAGGGGGCACCTAGCTGTCTGGGGTTGCAGGATGTGGGGGTGTTGCTGGGTGCTGCAAATGTCCTTCTCTGCCTTTGAAGACCAGTTTGGCAGCCCTCCCCCTTCCTGCCTCACCATCTGCTGAGGGGAGATTCTCTCCCCCAAGCACATTCCTTTGTGTGAAGCCAGGCCACTTCACACCTCATCAAGGCAGCCTGGCAGAAGCTGCTGCAGGCTGGCCAATCAGAGCACAGCAGCAAAAACAATGCAGAGCTGAAATTGGCAACTTTTTAGGTAAAGTCTAAACTTTTTACCTGAACAAGTTATATTAAATCCAACAACTGGAAGTTGTGGGATTTATTACAACAATTAATTTGATACCAAAATTCATGGTATGTAACATTTAAGGAGACTTTAAAATTTAAAATAAAGTCTGCCCATTCTAGCCTATGAAGGCCATTTACTTCAATGAGGGAAAAACGATTTTGGCTGTTTTTAACTCACCAGGGCTTATAAATCTATTTTTATAAAGTCCCTGCTTATAGTTACATGGCACCCAGCCCTAGGGGCACATAGGGCACACCTTAGGGGTGACGTATATGTAAAAATAAGGTAGTTTAAGACTTTGGAAGTACCTTTAATTCCAAAGTCGAATTTGCATAGAACTTTAATTTAAAAGCAGCCAGCAAGGCAGGCTTGCTTTTAAAATGACACTGGGCACCTCAGCAGTGCACCTAGGTGTGCACCACCTATGCTGTGGTCCCTAAACCTACATGCCCTACCATATACTAGGGACTTATAGGTAGGTTAACTTAGCCAATTATAATTAGCCTAATTTGCATATCCATTTTACACAGAGCACAGGCCCTGGGACTGGTTAGCAGTACCCAGGGCACCATCAAAGTCAGGAAAACACCAGCAAAAAGAGGAAAATGGGGGCAAAAAGTTATGGGGCCTCTGCAATCAGCCCTGTTTTCTCACACAACCCCCCCCCAGCCCACACGCCCAGGAGACTCAGCCCAACCCTGGGAGAGTCTTCCTGGCTTGTTAGGCGAGGAAGACAGTGAAGAAAACTGGCTGTCCCTTTGCAGGGCCTACTCTGCCTTATATCCTCCTGTCAGGGTCACTCCCTATGGGTAGTGAAGCCATCCCAACAGTAAAAGGACCCAACTCAAACTGAAACTTTCCTCTAGGGGGGTCTTCCTCCTTTCTCTCTGCCAACTTGGGTAGTGAGGTGCCCACCTCCCCTACTCCAAACTTTGCTAGGGCAACACCTAGCTTACCCAAAGAGGTCACCCAACACTTGAGCAACCCCACCATGACCAATAGGGTCAGGGGGCCTACTTTGCTATTGGCCCTGGGGTCTGCCTCCCAGGCCAAGTACATTGCTGCCAGGAAGGCTAGCACCCAGCAGAGGCTACTGACAGCTGTCAGTACCCAGAACCACACCCTAAGCTCTCCACTGACAGGTGGCTGAGCTGCTTTAGGGGCAACTTTGGGGTCCTGGCACCCCTCTTGCTGTCTAGAGTGGGGGGCTACCACCTCCTGTGGCAGACACCCTCCTTCCACTCTCCCTTCTGTCAGTGCAGGGGCAACACCTTGCATCTGGACAGCTGCCTGACTACTCAGGACTTCCTTGGGGTCAGGTGAGGCCTCACCAGTGCCAACTCTGGGCTCCCCCCTTACTGGGGCAGAAGGCCCTTGGCTCCCTGGAACTCTCTTTAAGAGTGGCCTACCCTTCCTTTTCTTCTTTCCTTTTCTTGGGGACCCCTGTCTCCTAACTGTAGGGACTGACTCCCCAGGACTTTGGGTTGGGGGGGCGGCCTGGGCGACCACCCCATCTGTGACCAGACTCACCTCTGGGAGGTCATTGCCCAGGATACAATCTAGGGGAAGGTCAGCACTGACTACCACCCTAATCCAGTCAAGGATACCCTCCCTCTCTAGGGGCACTATGGCTACAGGTTTGGAGGTGACCTCCCCTGTGGCTATCCTGACTTTCTTTGTTTTTCCTGGGACATACATGTCTGGGGTCACTAACCGGTCACTCACTATAGTGTGACTGGCACAGGTGTCTCTCAGGCCAGTGGTAGGGATCCCATTCACTTGAATGTGGTGGAAGTGCCTACTCCCACCCTCAGGGATCACCAGCTTACCATCTGGTCCTGTCTCCCAGCTCAATGCTAGGAGGACTTCATCATCTGAGGAATCCTCCTCTATGGCTACACTGGACAGCCCAGTGCTAACCACCTTCTTTGGACAGGCTGCATCTCCTCTGAAGTGACCTGTCTGCTGACAGTCAAAGCAAGCCCTACTGTCCAAGAGCTTTTTTAACCCTGGGTCTAACTGTCTCTGCTGGTCAGAGTGGGAGTGGGATTTACTCTCCTTCTTCTTAGGGTTCTGGGGTACAGAGGGAGTCTCTGTGGTGGGCTTACCACCTCCCTCCTTAGGTTTTTCGGGACCTGTCCCCCCCTTCTTGGAGTCTCCCCCCTGGGACTTGACAACCACCCTGGTTCTCAACCACTCATCAGCTGCCTCCCCTAGCTCTCTAGGGTTGGTCTGCTTTGAGTCCACTAGATGCTGGCGTAACCTTTCTTGGGTACAATTGGTCAAGATGTGCTCTCTCATGATCAGATTGTATAACCCCTCATAAGTATCTACTTTGTTACCAATAATCCAGCCCTCTAGTGCCTTTAGTGAAATGTCCACAAAGTCAACCCAAGACTGGGTACTGACCTTCTGGGTGTCCCTGAACTTCATTCTATATTGCTCTGGGGTCAGACCAAACTTCTTGGCTAAGCACCTCTTCATACTAGGGTATGAATCTTCCTCCTCCCCCCTTAAGGTCAGAAGCCTATCCCTCCCTGAGTTGGGGACCAACTCCCACAAAAGGGAACCCCAGTATTGAGGCCTAACCCTTCTCATTTGGAGTGCCCTCTCAAAGGCCCCCAGCCACTTATCTATGTCATCCCCCTCTACATAAGCAGGAACCACCCCCTTGGGTAATCTGGGGCAAACTCCCCCACCCATGGACACCTCAGCTTCTTTATCGCTGCTTCCATCTCTTTTCTCTTTGTATGCCCACTTTTTCTTTTCTAGGGCCAGCTTCTCTGCTTCCAAAGCTATGTATGCTAGCTGGGCCTCCAGCTCTCTTTCTCTGATGGATGGGTTCTCTCCTCCTGAAAGGACCCCCTTCCTACCACTAGCTTTGGGTCTGCCCCTAGTGAATGTATCTACTGAGGACCGTTCTTCCTCATCCTCACTTAGGCTCAGATGCCTTCCCTCCCCTGAGTGGTTAGAGCTAGCATCCTCCCTTCTTTCTCCCTCCTCTGGAGCTTCATCTGACTCTACCTCTTGGGCCTCAGCCCATGCTGTCAGGGATGTGATCAGGATTTGTTTCCTGAGATCAGTGGTTGCAGGCAACCCTCTTTCAATACACAACCCCCTAAGCTGGACTACTGTCAGTGTGGGTAGGCTAGCCAGATCAAGCTCCATGGTTCCCTAGTTTTGTGTCAACAAAAACTTTTTGCAAAAATTGGAAACAAGAATTTAGAAAAATCACAAAAATTCAATAATTGAAATTAATCCAAATTAAAAATTAAAAACAATTTTTGCACTAGGACAATTTAAAGGATTTTTAATTTGTTTTACCTAAAACTGTAACGTGATATTGAACACAAGTACAGGATCCCACCGCTGCCACCAAAAATGTTGGAAAATGGGTTATTGGTAGGGCAAGTAGGTACCTACACCTAGCAACAAGCCACTAACCTCCACCTAGGTACAGTTAGGTCTCAGTAAATTAATCCCAGCTCAACCCTTGGTAGCTTGGCAACGAGCGTCAAGGCTTAACTTAGGAGACAAAGTGTAAAGCATTCAAATATCACAAAACAGTAATTAAATAAAACACAGGAAACAGTTTAAAAATCCAAAACCAATTTATAAAAATAGTTTATATTTTTATCTTTAAAATGACACAAAAACCATTAAAATCACTTCAAGGGAACCGGAGATATGAATTTTTAAAGAATTATTACTTTTCTAGCGCTTAGAAACAAAAAGCGCCAATCGGGTCATCTGGTTGCACCTCGACCGGGGCAAAGTCAAACTTTCAGGCCGACCGCGATGGAGCCCTGCTCGGCTACAGGTCGCGGGAGGCCTCGGTTAAAAAGTTACCTTCTGACTTAGTCTTTATTTTGAAGATTTTCTTCAGCGGGACGAAC
The DNA here is from genome assembly GCF_031143425.1 of Pleurodeles waltl. Lineage (NCBI taxonomy): Eukaryota > Metazoa > Chordata > Amphibia > Caudata > Salamandridae > Pleurodeles > Pleurodeles waltl. The sequence goes on from NC_090449.1 coordinate 928,235,626, forward strand.
CTGCCAGTCGAATCCGACCTCCTGGAGCCCTTGTCCGGATACGCGATGCTGGATTCCTCGGTGGAGATTTTTACCTTCGGACTTAGTCGTTTTTTCGAGGTGAAAATCCTTCGACCGGGGTAAACCTGGATCTTGATCCGACGTCCATGGAGCCCTTCTCGGATACGATGGCTGGGAGGTCCCGGTCAACTTTTTACCTTCGGACTTAGTCTCTTTTTCGGAGATTTTTCTTTACCGGGACGAACCACCAAATCAGGCCGGGTCGCGGTTGAGGCAAGCCGGCTAGAATTTCCGCGGCGGGTCGGTCCCTCTATGGAGCTTTTTTTCAAAAATTCTCAAATCTTCTCCAAACTTCTGGGGCTTCACCCAGATGTCCTTTTAAGGTTCTTTTGGGGTCCACAGCTCACCCCAAGGGTCCAGAAGTTCTGTGATGGTCCTTGGGGGGTGCGGACTTCAACTCCCAGAATGCACCTGGCGCAAACTCCTTTTTGGCCACTAGACAGTGGTCAGCTGGTCGCTTTCTTCAGGAGTTGGTGCAGGGGACTCTGGTTAGCAATTTTTCACCTGTAGCAAACAGGGAGTCCCTCCTTGAACCAGTTGAAGCCAGGCAAAGTCCTTCTTGTGGTGAAGCCCAAGTGTGCAGTTAGTGCAGTCCTTCTGAGTGCAGGTTCCAGGTGCAGGCCAGGGGTCCAGCAGGGCAGTCCTTCTTCTCCTTTAGTACTTTTCTTGTTGAAATCTGGTAGGGATCTGAGGTGTGGGTGCAGGTCTGCCAGTTTTATCCTTGCTCCTGGGTGAAAAGCAGGGGGGCCCTGGTTCTCCAATCAGGGACAGGGTCGTCCCCCTGTGATGACCACTTCCGGGGAAGTGTGGCAAAAATCCATCCCAGAAGGCAACAGTCTCTAAAAATCCAACATGGATGAATCTGATTTTTGGAGGTTACATCTGGCTGAGCCCACCCACTGGTGTGGCTAAAAATCATAAACACACCCCTCTCCTGCCCTCTCCTAATCTAATCAAGGGGGCACCTAGCTGTCTGGGGTTGCAGGATGTGGGGGTGTTGCTGGGTGCTGCAAATGTCCTTCTCTGCCTTTGAAGACCAGTTTGGCAGCCCTCCCCCTTCCTGCCTCACCATCTGCTGAGGGGAGATTCTCTCCCCCAAGCACATTCCTTTGTGTGAAGCCAGGCCACTTCACACCTCATCAAGGCAGCCTGGCAGAAGCTGCTGCAGGCTGGCCAATCAGAGCACAGCAGCAAAAACAATGCAGAGCTGAAATTGGCAACTTTTTAGGTAAAGTCTAAACTTTTTACCTGAACAAGTTATATTAAATCCAACAACTGGAAGTTGTGGGATTTATTACAACAATTAATTTGATACCAAAATTCTTGGTATGTAACATTTAAGGAGACTTTAAAATTTAAAATAAAGTCTGCCCATTCTAGCCTATGAAGGCCATTTACTTCAATGAGGGAAAAACGATTTTGGCTGTTTTTAACTCACCAGGGCTTATAAATCTATTTTTATAAAGTCCCTGCTTATAGTTACATGGCACCCAGCCCTAGGGGCACATAGGGCACACCTTAGGGGTGACGTATATGTAAAAATAAGGTAGTTTAAGACTTTGGAAGTACCTTTAATTCCAAAGTCGAATTTGCATAGAACTTTAATTTAAAAGCAGCCAGCAAGGCAGGCTTGCTTTTAAAATGACACTGGGCACCTCAGCAGTGCACCTAGGTGTGCACCACCTATGCTGTGGTCCCTAAACCTACATGCCCTACCATATACTAGGGACTTATAGGTAGGTTAACTTAGCCAATTATAATTAGCCTAATTTGCATATCCATTTTACACAGAGCACAGGCCCTGGGACTGGTTAGCAGTACCCAGGGCACCATCAAAGTCAGGAAAACACCAGCAAAAAGAGGAAAATGGGGGCAAAAAGTTATGGGGCCTCTGCAATCAGCCCTGTTTTCTCACACAACCCCCCCCCAGCCCACACGCCCAGGAGACTCAGCCCAACCCTGGGAGAGTCTTCCTGGCTTGTTAGGCGAGGAAGACAGTGAAGAAAACTGGCTGTCCCTTTGCAGGGCCTACTCTGCCTTATATCCTCCTGTCAGGGTCACTCCCTATGGGTAGTGAAGCCATCCCAACAGTAAAAGGACCCAACTCAAACTGAAACTTTCCTCTAGGGGGGTCTTCCTCCTTTCTCTCTGCCAACTTGGGTAGTGAGGTGCCCACCTCCCCTACTCCAAACTTTGCTAGGGCAACACCTAGCTTACCCAAAGAGGTCACCCAACACTTGAGCAACCCCACCATGACCAATAGGGTCAGGGGGCCTACTTTGCTATTGGCCCTGGGGTCTGCCTCCCAGGCCAAGTACATTGCTGCCAGGAAGGCTAGCACCCAGCAGAGGCTACTGACAGCTGTCAGTACCCAGAACCACACCCTAAGCTCTCCACTGACAGGTGGCTGAGCTGCTTTAGGGGCAACTTTGGGGTCCTGGCACCCCTCTTGCTGTCTAGAGTGGGGGGCTACCACCTCCTGTGGCAGACACCCTCCTTCCACTCTCCCTTCTGTCAGTGCAGGGGCAACACCTTGCATCTGGACAGCTGCCTGACTACTCAGGACTTCCTTGGGGTCAGGTGAGGCCTCACCAGTGCCAACTCTGGGCTCCCCCCTTACTGGGGCAGAAGGCCCTTGGCTCCCTGGAACTCTCTTTAAGAGTGGCCTACCCTTCCTTTTCTTCTTTCCTTTTCTTGGGGACCCCTGTCTCCTAACTGTAGGGACTGACTCCCCAGGACTTTGGGTTGGGGGGGCGGCCTGGGCGACCACCCCATCTGTGACCAGACTCACCTCTGGGAGGTCATTGCCCAGGATACAATCTAGGGGAAGGTCAGCACTGACTACCACCCTAATCCAGTCAAGGATACCCTCCCTCTCTAGGGGCACTATGGCTACAGGTTTGGAGGTGACCTCCCCTTTGGCTATCCTGACTTTCTTTGTTTTTCCTGGGACATACATGTCTGGGGTCACTAACCGGTCACTCACTATAGTGTGACTGGCACAGGTGTCTCTCAGGCCAGTGGTAGGGATCCCATTCACTTGAATGTGGTGGAAGTGCCTACTCCCACCCTCAGGGATCACCAGCTTACCATCTGGTCCTGTCTCCCAGCTCAATGCTAGGAGGACTTCATCATCTGAGGAATCCTCCTCTATGGCTACACTGGACAGCCCAGTGCTAACCACCTTCTTTGGACAGGCTGCATCTCCTCTGAAGTGACCTGTCTGCTGACAGTCAAAGCAAGCCCTACTGTCCAAGAGCTTTTTTAACCCTGGGTCTAACTGTCTCTGCTGGTCAGAGTGGGAGTGGGATTTACTCTCCTTCTTCTTAGGGTTCTGGGGTACAGAGGGAGTCTCTGTGGTGGGCTTACCACCTCCCTCCTTAGGTTTTTGGGGACCTGTCCCCCCCTTCTTGGAGTCTCCCCCCTGGGACTTGACAACCACCCTGGTTCTCAACCACTCATCAGCTGCCTCCCCTAGCTCTCTAGGGTTGGTCTGCTTAGAGTCCACTAGATGCTGGCGTAACCTTTCTTGGGTACAATTGGTCAAGATGTGCTCTCTCATGATCAGATTGTATAACCCCTCATAAGTATCTACTTTGTTAACAATAATCCAGCCCTCTAGTGCCTTTAGTGAAATGTCCACAAAGTCAACCCAAGACTGGGTACTGACCTTCTGGGTGTCCCTGAACTTCATTCTATATTGCTCTGGGGTCAGACCAAACTTCTTGGCTAAGCACCTCTTCATACTAGGGTATGAATCTTCCTCCTCCCCCCTTAAGGTCAGAAGCCTATCCCTCCCTGAGTTGGGGACCAACTCCCACAAAAGGGAACCCCAGTATTGAGGCCTAACCCTTCTCATTTGGAGTGCCCTCTCAAAGGCCCCCAGCCACTTATCTATGTCATCCCCCTCTACATAAGCAGGAACCACCCCCTTGGGTAATCTGGGGCAAACTCCCCCACCCATGGACACCTCAGCTTCTTTATCGCTGCTTCCATCTCTTTTCTATTTGTATGCCCACTTTTTCTTTTCTAGGGCCAGCTTCTCTGCTTCCAAAGCTATGTATGCTAGCTGGGCCTCCAGCTCTCTTTCTCTGATGGATGGGTTCTCTCCTCCTGAAAGGACCCCCTTCCTACCACTAGCTTTGGGTCTGCCCCTAGTGACTGTATCTACTGAGGACCGTTCTTCCTCATCCTCACTTAGGCTCAGATGCCTTCCCTCCCCTGAGTGGTTAGAGCTAGCATCCTCCCTTCTTTCTCCCTCCTCTGGAGCTTCATCTGACTCTACCTCTTGGGCCTCAGCCCATGCTGTCAGGGATGTGATCAGGATTTGTTTCCTGAGATCAGTGGTTGCAGGCAACCCTCTTTCAATACACAACCCCCTAAGCTGGACTACTGTCAGTGTGGGTAGGCTAGCCAGATCAAGCTCCATGGTTCCCTAGTTTTGTGTCAACAAAAACTTTTTGCAAAAATTGGAAACAAGAATTTAGAAAAATCACAAAAATTCAATAATTGAAATTAATCCAAATTAAAAATTAAAAACAATTTTTGCACTAGGACAATTTAAAGGATTTTTAATTTGTTTTACCTAAAACTGTAACGTGATATTGAACACAAGTACAGGATCCCACCGCTGCCACCAAAAATGTTGGAAAATGGGTTATTGGTAGGGCAAGTAGGTACCTACACCTAGCAACAAGCCACTAACCTCCACCTAGGTACAGTTAGGTCTCAGTAAATTAATCCCAGCTCAACCCTTGGTAGCTTGGCAACGAGCGTCAAGGCTTAACTTAGGAGACAAAGTGTAAAGCATTCAAATATCACAAAACAGTAATTAAATAAAACACAGGAAACAGTTTAAAAATCCAAAACCAATTTATAAAAATAGTTTATATTTTTATCTTTAAAATGACACAAAAACCATTAAAATCAGTTCAAGGGAACCGGAGATATGAATTTTTAAAGAATTATTACTTTTCTAGCGCTTAGAAACAAAAAGCGCCAATCGGGTCATCTGGTTGCACCTCGACCGGGGCAAAGTCAAACTTTCAGGCCGACCGCGATGGAGCCCTGCTCGGCTACAGGTCGCGGGAGGCCTCGGTTAAAAAGTTACCTTCTGACTTAGTCTTTATTTTGAAGATTTTCTTCAGCGGGACGAACCTGCCAGTCGAATCCGACCTCCTGGAGCCCTTGTCCGGATACGCGATGCTGGATTCCTCGGTGGAGATTTTTACCTTCGGACTTAGTCGTTTTTTCGAGGTGAAAATCCTTCGACCGGGGTAAACCTGGATCTTGATCCGACGTCCATGGAGCCCTTCTCGGATACGATGGCTGGGAGGTCCCGGTCAACTTTTTACCTTCGGACTTAGTCTCTTTTTCGGAGATTTTTCTTTACCGGGACGAACCACCAAATCAGGCCGGGTCACGGTTGAGGCAAGCCGGCTAGAATTTCCGCGGCGGGTCGGTCCCTCTATGGAGCTTTTTTTCAAAAATTCTCAAATCTTCTCCAAACTTCTGGGGCTTCACCCAGATGTCCTTTTAAGGTTCTTTTGGGGTCCACAGCTCACCCCAAGGGTCCAGAAGTTCTGTGATGGTCCTTGGGGTGTGCGGACTTCAACTCCCAGAATGCACCTGGCGCAAACTCCTTTTTGGCCACTGGACAGTGGTCAGCTGGTCGCTTTCTTCAGGAGTTGGTGCAGGGGACTCTGGTTAGCAATTTTTCACCTGTAGCAAACAGGGAGTCCCTCCTTGAACCAGTTGAAGCCAGGCAAAGTCCTTCTTGTGGTGAAGCCCAAGTGTGCAGCTGGTGCAGTCCTTCTGAGTGCAGGTTCCAGGTGCAGGCCAGGGGTCCAGCAGGGCAGTCCTTCTTCTCCTTTAGTTCTTTTCTTGTTGAAATCTGGTAGGGATCTGAGGTGTGGGTGCAGGTCTGCCAGTTTTATCCTTGCTCCTGGGTGAAAAGCAGGGGGGCCCTGGTTCTCCAATCAGGGACAGGGTCGTCCCCCTGTGATGACCACTTCCGGGGAAGTGTGGCAAAAATCCATCCCAGAAGGCAACAGTCTCTTAAAATCCAACATGGATGAATCTGATTTTTGGAGGTTACATCTGGCTGAGCCCACCCACTGGTGTGGCTAAAAATCATAAACACACCCCTCTCCTGCCCTCTCCTAATCTAATCAAGGGGGCACCTAGCTGTCTGGGGTTGCAGGATGTGGGGGTGTTGCTGGGTGCTGCAAATGTCCTTCTCTGCCTTTGAAGACCAGTTTGGCAGCCCTCCCCCTTCCTGCCTCACCATCTGCTGAGGGGAGATTCTCTCCCCCAAGCACATTCCTTTGTGTGAAGCCAGGCCACTTCACACCTCATCAAGGCAGCCTGGCAGAAGCTGCTGCAGGCTGGCCAATCAGAGCACAGCAGCAAAAACAATGCAGAGCTGAAATTGGCAACTTTTTAGGTAAAGTCTAAACTTTTTACCTGAACAAGTTATATTAAATCCAACAACTGGAAGTTGTGGGATTTATTACAACAATTAATTTGATACCAAACTCTTGGTATGTAACATTTAAGGAGACTTTAAAATTTAAAATAAAGTCTGCCCATTCTAGCCTATGAAGGCCATTTACTTCAATGAGGGAAAAACGATTTTGGCTGTTTTTACCTCACCAGGGCTTATAAATCTATTTTTATAAAGTCCCTGCTTATAGTTACATGGCACCCAGCCCTAGGGGCACATAGGGCACACCTTAGGGGTGACGTATATGTAAAAATAAGGTAGTTTAAGACTTTGGAAGTACCTTTAATTCCAAAGTCGAATTTGCATAGAACTTTAATTTAAAAGCAGCCAGCAAGGCAGGCTTGCTTTTAAAATGACACTGGGCACCTCAGCAGTGCACCTAGGTGTGCACCACCTATGCTGTGGTCCCTAAACCTACATGCCCTACCATATACTAGGGACTTATAGGTAGGTTAACTTAGCCAATTATAATTAGCCTAATTTGCATATCCATTTTACACAGAGCACAGGCCCTGGGACTGGTTAGCAGTACCCAGGGCACCATTAAAGTCAGGAAAACACCAACAAAAAGAGGAAAATGGGGGCAAAAAGTTATGGGGCCTCTGCAATCAGCCCTGTTTTCTCACAGTTACCATCCACTTGAAGTGGATGGTAACTGCGATGCCATTTGCGACCGCGTATTGCATCCCACTGCGAGTCGCAAATAGGAAGGGAACACCCCTTCCTATTTGCGAGTCGGAAATGCATTTTGCGAGTCGGTTCCGACTCGCAAAATGCATTTCTGCATAGGAAACTGCGTTTTGCGACTCGCAAACGGCAAATTTTGCCGTTTGCGAGTCGCAAACAGTTTCCTACATCTGGCCCTAAATGTTTGAAAAATTAAAAAACACACTTGATTGAAAGAAAGAACAATATGCTTGTTAAAAATGTTCAAACTGTAAGACCACATATGACTATAAGTAAAAGTCCAGCAAAATGGGGTAAACCTCACCTCTCACTGACCTTCTAGCATTTGATGCTAAGTACATTTCATTCCCACATCAGTGCAAAAAAAATGTTTTCCAATTGCAAGTACATTTGGTGGAAGTCCCTCTTCCCTCCTTCTTTCCAAACACCTATCTGTTACGTACAAAAGGTAAACAATGGATATCACACATTAATTAAAAGCTAAAGTTTTGAAATATTATTCCCTCTCAGCTACATTGCAGATCTTATTTTGAAAATATGTATCATTGCAATTGCTGTGTTGATGCTATAGTCATCCTTACAGTCTGTACCGTTCTCCTATTTATACAGTGATTTATGCAAAGAAAATTTGTATATACAACTATTATTTTCTGATCTAAACAGGTAACCATTTAGGCAACCCCGAAAGAAAGACAGGCTGTCTTACCAATTACTGCACAAACTAGAAAACTGGACATAGAGTTCACGTCAGTTATTATGTGTCTTACAAGGTACTCACTTTTCATGAAAGTGCATTTAAAAAATTATTCAGCTATATTGATATTCAAGCCCTTTCTAAATGAACATTACAAATCTAAAAGAGAATGACCCTTCTTTTTCTTTTTTTAACTTTATCGTCCTCGTTTTCTCTTTTTTTATTCTCCTCTCTTTCTCTTTTGCTATTACTTAATTTCTCAATTTTCTCCTCCCTTTTCTCTTCGTGTTCCTTTTCTGATGAAAACAAAAGTGCAAACTAACAGGAAGTTGTCACAACAAATGCGATCAGGTGTGGAACCACCAGTTGCACTAACCATGTGTTTCATATTGCACAAGTCAGAGCTTTAAACACACACTTATGCACTTCAAACATTCAACCCATCAGGGAGCAAAAGCTTTAAATCTGTATGTGATATTGCCACATCATAGTCACACATTGTTTTGGCACTCAATAACGCATCAAACATGCACTCTGTTATCATCCTTGCAATCGTGCATCAATTCATCCGCCCTCTGTCTCATTCCTGCATTCACTCACTTACTCACAGACAATAATCTGCATACACAATTATAACAAGTGTATGTAAGGTACATTAAAAGAATACAAGTAGGAAAAAAAATAAAATAATATTCACCTAAATGTGACAGGCATATGGTTTCTGTTCGAAATTGGATTACTGGTTGAGGATGGTGAAACCCTACTCAAGCAGCAGCCACAGTCTCTGTCAGGGTGAAGTAAGGAGCAAACCCCAAGTTAACCTGTGCTTAATCTTCTGATAGCATGGCAGAGCAGTCAGGCTTAAGTTAGATGCAATGTCTAACGTATTCATGCAGTACTTCAACAGTAATAAAGTGAAAACACAACACAAGAAAAATTCCACACCAGTTTAGATTAATAGAGTCAAATTGTATAAATTATGTGACACCAAATTAACAAAAATCCAATAAGTAGAACAGGAAATATGCAATTTTAAAGATGTAAGTGGAAATGGTGCTTAGAATCAACAAGTAAGTAACTAAACAATGGTCCTACAGGGGGAAGTAAAACCCTTGTCTTCCAGGTAAACAATTTTTAAATACTCTTCAAACGTGCTGATTTTGTCAACAATTCATATTTTATTATATCTTTACTAAAAAACACAGTCATTCTTGATTTTGAATTCAATCCCTACGGTGCTCCTATAGTGATGGCACAGTGAAAGTGAATATAGTGAAAAACGTTTGTGCAAATGTGCTCTGTACAATATATACAAGATGTGGCTAAAACATAAATTCTCTGCGATCTTCTGTAAGCGGACTCATATTACTCCACAGGTCCAGAAGTCACTTTTTAGTCTCTCAAGAAAAATCCACACTATCAAAATGTCGATGTCTCGACCCCATTTATGTAGATCAAGCTATCCAGGGTCATCATCAGGACTGTTAGTTTGCAATAGGTAGCACCAGTCTGTCATCATATTCTGTCTTAGGGTGATTGTTTAATCATCTCATCCTCCACTGACTTTAGAACCTAGTAGTCTGTCCACTCCCAGTACCTCCATATGGTTTGTTTTTCATACCGGAGGATGACTGCTTGCAAGAGCATTTAACTACCAAGGTTCTAGGGTTACGGGTTTATGACTCATTTTCTCTTAATAGAATCACAAAGTGGCAACTGTGGTTATCTGGTCTCGCTGGACTGGTACAAAGTCACAAGTTCAGGCCAACCACTATGGAGCGTGGGTTAGTACAGGGACCAAGTTAAGTCTGCTGAACAAAGTACCTTAAACCCTGGTTTGCTGAGGGTTGTGAGATCATGCATCAAGGGTACGTCATGCAGAATCGATTCTGAGGAATCTGTAAGGCTGTGATGCAGAGCTCTGTGTTGTTGTCAAGGATGCCATTGATGAGGGGCTTGCAATGTGAATGCCTGCGTAGAGGATGCATCATGCAGCACCACTTCTGAGGAGACTGTGGGTTGTGATGCGAGATCTGGACTCCAGGTGCATTGTGCTGCTGCTGCTCGATGCATCTGCGAGGAAATGCACTGTGCTGCAACAATTCTGCCTGCAGGACCACAGCTGGGCTGGCAGAGCACCTTTGGGCCCACTTTCAAAGGTCTAGGATTGGGTGGTACCACTTGGAGTGCAAGACTCACAGCAAGGGGAGTCCAGGTGTTGGTTTCAAGATGGTTGGAGCCTTTTCTGCCCTCTCAATGTCTGGAAACAATATACCAAGATGAATTGCCAGCTACACTGTTAGACCTAACAGCCTTAGGGTGGTCTTTCCCCGACCTTTTCCTGCCTCCCTCCATTTTTATGATCTGTTTTTTGCTGATTATAGGACTCTGTGCAGTTTACCAATGCTAACCAGTGCTAAAGTGCTTCTTCTCTCTCCTCTAATCATGGTAACATTACCTCCTATCGGGTCTTTGCATTGCTGTGCTTTACTCAAGGACAACGCAAAGGCTTGATATATCTGGGCCTGGGAGCTTATCATAGGAGACCATTTCACAGAACAAGGAGGAGGTAGGGTAGGTGGGGAATCTGCAGTTTGACAGTGTCTCTACCAGAAAACATGTTACAGAAGGTAAGTAACCTGTTCTTCTTATAGGTACTTCTAACTACAGAGTCCTCATCTTGTGAATAGATACCAAAGCGGTAAACCTCTTCTAGTTCTGGGTCTGTGGAATGGCTCAGACTAGTAAATCCTGCAGTACAGATTGGGCAACTTGCCCATCTTACCGAACCTTGCTATCCAGGCAGTAGTGTTTGTGGGGGGATGCCCACGTAGAACCTGACAAATATATATGACTGGCACTCTCTGTATCAGTGCAGTGGTAGCAGCCTTTGCTCTGGTGGAAAGAGTGCACAACCCTTCTGGAGATTACTTCTTGGGTAGCCTATAGCAGATGTTTATGCAAAGTACAATCCACCAAGAGATAGTGTGGCTTTGTTCGACTTCTCTTTCTTTGCTCCAGTACAGCCCACAAAGAGTTGATCATCCAAGCGATGGCCTCTGGTTTGATTGATAGAAAATCTCTGTGCATTTTGAAATCAAGACTGTAGAGCCATTCCTCCTCCTTTGATGGGTGGGGTGGAATATTAAAAGTTAGCAAGATGATAGTTCAACCTTTGTGGTAGGCCTTCACTACTTTCAGCAGAAAAGCCTCTTTTGTCCTGAGAACCAGTTTGTTTGGAGGAAGGATGAATAACGAGATACCACAGACAAAGTGTGGAATTCCCTTACTGCCATGTCTGATGCTGTGGCAATGAGGAATGCTGTTTTGACAGTGAGCAGATAGAGAGGGCAACTATGCATGGGCTTGAAAGGGGTGCAAATTAAGTACATGAGAAGCAAATTAAGGTCCTACTGTGGCATTCCAAATGGTATTGGTAGGAGCATATGGGCCAACTCCTTAAAATAATGAATTGCAAGAGGTGACTTAAAGAGGGAAGGCTCATCAGGTAAACATAGGAAGATAGAAGAGGATGAAAAGTAGCCTTTAACCATTGCCACAGATATGCTGGGCTAATGAAAGGCAGCACAATAAAACATTTTATAACTTGGCATTCAGTGGTAGGCTGTGTCAAGTAGAACAATACGCAACAAATTTCTCCCAGCGACTGTCATAAACGTACTTCATGGATGGATGCCTAGCTGCCAGCATGACATCAATCAATCAGGAATGTCAAAAGCCATCAATTGTCACCACTCTGGCTCCAGGCATTTAGGTGTAGATTGTGCAAATTTGGGTGTAGCATCTGACTCTTCTGCTGCGACAGAAGGTCCTCCCAAAAAGATAGCCAAATTGAAAGATGTGTGCGCACGCCCAATACTTCCAGGGACCACACTCTCCTCTCTCAGTCCGATGCCCCTAGGATAACTTGGCCCAGCTATCCCTTGATCTTTTTCAGAAATCTAGGCAGGAGAGGAAGAGGTGGAAGGGCGTACAGAAGTCACAACCCCTCAGTGCTGGCAGAAGACATCTCCAAGGGATGACTGCTTTGGGAACTCCAATGCCCAAAAACTTTGACATTGTGCATTCTCTTTGGTGGCCAAGAGATTAAACCCAGATCTGTGACTGGGGATGCCTGTTTGAAAAGCTTCAACACTCCGTCCATCATTTTATTTTGTGATATGGCCAAGAGATTTAGCCGAGGTTCTCTCAATTGTTGGAAAATGGACTGTACCAAATCTGAGTGTAACTGTCATTCGGGATCCACTAGGTAATATGAGCTGAGTTTGTCTACCCTGGCATTTAAAGATTCTGCCAGGTGTTCGGTGATCAGGTATATGTCTAGAGTATTCAGACACCTCTAGTGATGTAGAGCCTCCTGGCCCTGTTTTTGCAGTACCAAATGGGCAGCCATGTTGTCTGTGAGCACCTGTACCTGTTCCACTTTGATGATTGACAGGAACGCCTTCAGTGCTAAGCGAATCTCTCACAACTCCAGCAAGTTGATGTGGAGCCAAGCCTCTGTTGGGGACAAAAGTCCTCTGATCTCCACCTTTTGCACATGACCTCCCCAACCGAGGAACGATGCATTCATTAAGACTGTTAGCTCTGGGTGGGGTAGGGAGAGGGGACTTCTGCTGGTCCAATTGTGATTGATCTGCAACCACAGCACTTCTTTTGCAGTGTCCTTTGACACATGAATGGACTCCAACAAATCCTCTTGGTGCTGAGCTCACTGAAACTTCAGATCCAACGGCAGAGCCCACATGTCCCATCTGACATAGGCCACAAGCAAGAAGCAGGAGGCCAGGATGCCCAGAAGCCTCTGATCCACTCTCACTGAGATCCAGGTTGAAGGCTAAAACATCTGGGTCATTGCCCAAATGGCCTGGACTTGTGGAGGTGGAGGTCCAGGATGACACCAATGAAAGGGAAACCTCTGTGAAGGAGTCAGGTATGACTTTGGCACGTTGATGGAAAATGCAACAATTTCAACTGATTGCCCATTGTCTGGGTTTGGTTTACGACTGCTTAGGGTGAGCCTGTCTACAGGAGCAAGTCATCATAATATTTAAGACTGGTATTCCCAACTTCCTCAGATGAGCTACAACCACCAGTCATCATATTTGTGAACACCTGAGGTGCACCAGTCAGGGTAACGGGGAGCAAAGAAAACTGAAAATACTCATGACTTAACTGAAACTGCATGTTGACAGGACAGGGATGTGAAAGTATGTGTCCTGCAAATCCAACACTACCATCCAATTTCCTGGATCTCAGGTCAACAGAACTTGGGCCACAGTGAGCATAATTTTCCTGCTCAAGCCATGTTCACTTTGAGGAGGTAACAGAATGACAGTAGAATGATTGCTCTTAACATTATGACACTTTTGAAGTTGATATTGATGGAAGTGTTGTAATAATGTTTTCAAGGAATATATAAAGGACCCAATTCTTGATGTAGATGAAGTAGACTACTGGTTGCTTGTCTGCTATATATGCTGGTTGAAGTAGTCTATCAGTTGCTTGTCTAGTATAAAGGATTAGAATTACACTAGGTGAGTAATTAGTAATATAGTAGTTACCTAGGAGGTGTGATTATGGGTTAAAATTGGTGATTGTAAGTGTGAATTTTCAGTCTTGCAATGACAGACATTGCAAACATGTAATTGGAGTATGCAATGTGGTAGTGAAAATATGAATTAGAGGGGAATGGCAATGAATACAATAAGAAACTGGATGGAGGTATATAGTATTTAATCCTACAAGAATGTACTCAATGGTTTTAGTATGCATCTCCAATGATTGTTTTGTTTGTAATGAATTTGGGGTGTAAAAGAAGTCTGCAAGAAATACCTAATGGAAAATTGTTTTTCATTGATAGGTTTATGTTGATTGCTGTCTGAACTAAATTGAAGTATTAGTATCTTTTTAGTTTTGTTTATATGGAAGATTGGGATGTCTTCAGTCAGTTATGTATTGTTCACTGTTTTATATTACATTTTATGGATGCTTGCTATGTCTTCAGTATATTATGTATTGTTTTTTGTCTATTTCTTACTTTGAAGCTTTAAAGATGTTGTGAGAAATTATTATTTTAACCTGTAGAGGATATATATTTGTATTAGTCTTGAAGAAAGTGCAATATATATATAAGTTAACTGCACCAAAACGCATCAACAATACTGAGACATGATCTACAGCCGCTGGATGTCCTTTCATAACTTTAATTAAAATTCATTGATGTTCAGTGATATATATAGTTGAGGTGTATACACTTGGAGACAGACTGATTTAGATTAGAACAATCGTCCCTGATATGTGGGCTTTTTATATATCTATTTGACATTTTGTAGGTATTTTCTTGAATTAAAGTCATATATATTTAAGTACTATGGTATTCAGTTTTGCTATATTTTTTAGGAAGGGGCTATTTATCTAAGCAATGTGAGATTGAGTGGTTGTAGAGTGTAGGTGATAGTATTGATTTATTGGACACTAAGGGAAGCATTTCCAAATTTGTGTCCAGGGGATAGGAGAGGCAAGTGACACAGTACCCTTGCTCTATGATCTGGAACCCATTGATCTGTTGGGATGTTCTTTCACCGGGGATGTAAAAGGTGAGCCGACCTCAAACTGTCACGTATGCTGCCAAATCAAAATTAAAGAGGTTTTGAAGCCACTGCAAGGGGAGAGGTTGAAGTCTGAATAGCACATTGTGCCTGGTTGCCTTGACTCTGTTGGTTAGAGCCCCAGCCTCACCCCAAAAGGGCTGGAAGGCCATTTGCTACTAAGGTCCATATTGGGGTCTTTGCTGATAACCTCTTTTGAAGCCTTGAAGACAGAAACTGCAAAACAGGCTGCTCTAGGCCTTGCTCTCTTTGAAATATTTTAAGGCCAAGTCAGCATTCACTCAGAACAGACAAAAGCCATTAAAGGGCATGTCCATTAAAAATTGTTGGACATCAGAGGAAAATCCCATGAAGCGTATTCAGGACATGGTGACTGAACACCACACTGGTTCCAACTGCCCTACCCAGGCAATCGGTAGTGTCCACACCAGACAGAATGGAATATTTTGCTGCATCTTGTCTCTCCAAAATGAGGCCTTGCAGAGTCAGAAAAAGATTTTCTGGGACGGCTAGCAAGATGTCTGCAACTTTATCCCAAAGTGCATATGAATGTCGCCTCAGAAGGCATGATTCGTCAACGGACCTAAGGACAAGGCTAAATGAGGAAAAAACTTTCTTGGCAAATGATTCCATCCATTTTGATTCTCTGTAGGTGGCATGGTAAGGAATACATTGAGGTTCAGCTGACTCGTAGAGGCTTGAACTAGTAGACTCTCCAGAGTAGGATGCTGGAGAATAAAGTCTGAATCTTTGGAGGCAGGTCTATGTCGCCTTGCCACCTGCCCATTGACTGCCGGGCATGATTCTAGTTTGGCTAAGGTGCCCATCTGGATATCGGTGTCGCCATCATTGAATTGTAACAGGGGTTCCAGCCTTCATTATCCTGGGTTCAGAAACTCTGTAAGTACATCAAACTTCCTGTTTGGGTAGAATCAAGACGAGCACTTCTGCTGCCCTCTTTCTGACAGTTGCTAAGGAGGCAGATTCCTTAAAGGGCCATGCTGATGTGGATGAGGAGAGACCATTATCAGGGGAAGTGTCCAGGCCACTTGCATCCTGTTAATCATCAAACAGGTTCCCATTATCACAGTATAAGTGGAAACTACCTACCTAGTTCTCCCCAAAATAGTGATAGGGGTCAGGCTCTGAGTGGGCATACCAGTCAGGTCTTAGGGCAATAGCTTGACCTTAGGAGTCTGATAAAACAATCAGATTCACCTCCGGCATCAGTGATGTCAGAGCCGCATCAGGGGTGACTCGGCTGAGGTGTCAAAATGGAAGTCACTGGATTTGACCTCACATTGGGGTCGAGTGGCACAGCCAGGGCCAATGAGGGATCTGCCTACTGGAGGCCATCGCTGATCCTTGAGGTCTGAGGGTGCTCCAGAGGGATCAGGCAAGAAACCAAAGATCTTTTCATAGATCAGCTTTAGCTCAGCTGCCTGTTGTGGCTTTTCTGTCCATTCTGGGTGGGGCCACATGGGGATGAGTACCTGCACAGGCATCCTGGAAGGAGACCAGCTCCGCAGCCAAGAGGCACCTGGTCGGTCATGTGACTCTGAACAGTGGCAGTGGGGAAAGGGGGAGCCAAGCTCCATCTTTTACTGTTTCCTCTTGGACTTACCCGAGCAGCGCAACGTCAGCGAAGACTGTTCATTGGAGTAACCTTAAGAGTAGGAACAGTACAGGGAATGAGCCCACACCTGTGACCTTGATCGGGACCACTTCTTCAGCTTCCTGAGCTTGGTGACTGCTAATTTGGCTTCACATTCTCGGACGGCCTTTTTATTTACCTTCTTACAGTGTTCACATGACTTCAAGTTGTGTTTAGTGCCAAGGCACCAAAAATAATCATCATGAGTGTCAGTAACCAGCAGCTACATGCCTTGACACAGGTTGCGATAGGGGAAGATATATTGCATACTTTTGAGAAATATTTTGAGGGAAATCTCTGTCAGGATGACAGGATGAAGAGCTCCGGTTCCTCAGTGGCAGATGCGGAAAGAAAATAACTGACACCAATGTTCATTGATGGTGTTCATATAATGGACCTAAGGTCATATCTGGAACCGAAGGACCCAATGCAGAGTTGCACGACGCCACCTGCCGATACCAGTGGAAGATGTTTGAAAGTTTCAGAATCCAGTCTGGCATCTAAGGGAAATATTCAGATGAGGAATCTGCTGTTACAAGTCTCTATTAGTACACTTGTTTAAAGTCTAGTGTAGGCATGTTTGGGCACATACTATAAACATGTAATAATGCAAACGTAGGCTGGGCTAGTGAAAATAAAGTGGAAAACATCTCTCAGTGCCTATGAAGATAATACTGAAGTGATACATACCTTTTACCACAAAATGTCTGTATGCCTCATGGTAGGCAGGTGCCACAGCTTAATTTTAAAAGATGATGGGCCATCTGTACAAAACATTTTTTGAGGTCTCAAACGGGCTGATTTGTGAATGCAAAAAAGGTTTTTTGAATGTACGTAACAAAACGGGAGTTCCTCCCCCACCTCCCTCCACCACCACAAGTGGGCTGAAGGGCCCCCCCATGCTTACATCAGCAGGGGTTGAGGGGGCCACCTCCGTGATTGGTAAGTCTGTCCCAAGGCCCCCAACGCCGCAGGGGCTGCAGGGTCCTCTGTTACGCCCCTGGCTTATGGCACTGTCACTGTGGAGGCTTCCTGCCACCAGTAAACATATGACACACAGCTGGCAGCATGTAAATTGGGCTAGCCCAGGAATGAACTGGCACTTGTGCAGCTAGAGTTTACTGTGCAAGTCTGAACAAGCTTTAACACTGCATGGGTGATGTCATCCCTAAGTGCCACCCACACACTGTGCAAACATTTTCCTGCGCTTGTGCAGCCCATCAGGTAGTAAAAGGAGCGCAGAAGGTTTGAATCTACTGGACACCACTGTATCAGAAAGACTCATTTACTGTGTCTATGTGCCTGAAAAAGGGGTGCCCCACATTGGGAAAGTCACCTAGCCCCAATGCTTAATTTGCGCCAGTGGGCCCCACAGGCACTTATTTTTGGGGGCCGGCACTTACTATGCTCCTGCAGCTGGTGGCAGTCTCCTTGGTCCACAACCGTCTGCATCTCAATAAAGTCCCCGTCAGGTGCCTCTGACCAGTCAACCTCTAATATGAAGACCTGTTACTACTACTTATTGCCTGCCACCAAAGCTTTGTCATCTTGCAACACAAAGGTGTGGGGGGGGTGATCTGATGGAACTCACCTGGTTTACATTTCTGTAAACCTGGTCCTTTCTGACCACCTGGTCACCTCTTAGAGCTACAGCAACACTTCTGTCAGCAGACCCCAAAACACATTAACACTTTGGCAGCACTAGTTGAGGCTTCCTGCGTTAACCCACCTCCAATTCAAAGTTTCTTAGATGCTGCTGCTGTTTGTAGAACTTTACAATTAACCAACACAAAGGAAGGTCATTTTACTCAACAAAACTGTACTTCACCAAACCACCTGAACTTGACATCATGATATCTTTCATGGTAGACAAAAGTAGAGACATGGAGTTGGAGAATGGTACCGCCTGTCCTTTACAAATGTAAAGATTCTGAAAGTGATGGCAAAACGTGATCTATCCAAAATATATTATTGCTAAACAGCAATACAAATGAATAATTGATCATTCTCAATCACATTTTTAAAATGATGCACTCTTAGGACATCAATATCATTAAACTTTAAATATTTGTAAACTGAAAGCCAATTAGTTGCATATTTTATTTACTAGGGGTATATACTCAAAATCAGACCAATTTTAATCGCTGAGCGCTTATGTTAATGGTGCTGATGGCAGTATATATTTTTGAACGCAAATGCACTTATCTGAAAACACACAATATTCAATATGTTGAAAATAACGCATTTGTCCAATTGTGTTGTAAAATTTCCACCCACACCTTGTCATTCAGAGGCAGATAAAGGGACCTCATACCAGACGTCCACCTACCTTTCACCACCTCCCACACAAACAAGAAAGTTGTTTATGCTGCGATGCTGAAGAGCCTTGTTTCATCATGTATAATAAGGAAGTAAATTGCCAGACGAGGGAATAAAGAGAACAAGTAAATAGTGATTTAGAATTTAAGAATAGCAACCAGAGGTCTTGAAGAGTATTCAGTGGCAAAAAAAGAGAGGTGTTAAAACTGCCTTTGATGCACTTTATAACTCTAACACGGGGGTTCTGGCGGTCTTCGAATTGAAATGGGTAGTTGGAAAGTCAGGAGCTAAGTAAAATATACAGGGACAACAGGTATGAATGTACAGATGTGTCCTGAACAAATGGACAATTGACTTAGCTCCTCAGAATCACCCACAGGAGGCGGGCATGAGCAACAGAGGCAGGGCCAAGCAGAGCATCAAACCACACACATACAGCTCTGCAAACTGCACAGTGCAGACCCTTAATCAAGGCTAGTACTAACCTGTGTGTCATTGTGTTATTTTACTTTTTGAGCTCACAGTGAGCAAGAATATTTGTTTGCAGTGGTGGCTGCTATTGAACGAGGGTGACAGGGCGGGAGGGGGAATAAAAACATGAATAAAAAATAACACTTACCTGTTCCATCGGGAGAGGGGTTCCGTCTCTCCTCTGTCCTCTTCCTGACTACCGGCAGCACACAGGCTTGCAGACTCCACTATGCGAATCACAATGCAGCTATCACTAGCATGATAACAGCATTATGAATGGTCTGAGCGGCCTGGTTCGGCGCTCAGACAGGCCTGTGCATGTTCCCCACCCAGCTGTGCAATACAGCTGGGCGGAGAAATGCTAAGTGCACATGTCTGTTTCACCAGCCAAACCGTCATGCGCACTAATGGTGCACATATCCCTCCCCTAACCTGGCTACAGATGAAAAATAAAATGATAATAACATTGTGTTATTATCATTTTATTTTTCCTGTTTTGCACTGCTCAGAGCAGTGGGGTGATGCTACTCTGCCTTAGCAGAGGAGCAGCCGCTGCCTACAAAGACATTCACATTTTAAAACACACAGTGTGGAACCACAGGAAACTACAAATAAGCCTAGTGCCCTACTAAATTCAAAGCTTGAAAGGATGTAATAAATATTAATATTGTATATATAATTAAATCCCTACAAACCATGACTTTTAATACAGTTTACAATGTAAAGATGGCGGGCTTCAGCCACTGGTATTTGCCAACTGTTGAAAAAGGGATGAACCTGCAGCTCAATGGATTTCCACTGCTGCAGGGTAAAGAGAAAATTGTAGGAAACTGAATCTAGGGACTGACCGTGTAGGTAATTTCCTTAAAATCCCACCATTTTCACTCAAACGCCAAACCCGGAATCTAAACCAAAGTTCATTCAATATCAGTAACTAAAATGTAAGTCCAACCCTTCCCCACAAAATAAAGGTTCTGTGCTAAGTAAACCAGGTGATAGTCTGGGCAAACACTGTAAAATATCCTGCAGTTGAACTGTCTCCCCAGCCAGTCACCCTTCTGTGATGCAGCCTGCCTGTATGGAAAAAACTGAACGGCTATCACTCCTGGCTCTGAGAAAACAATTACAGAATACCGCAAGTGACTGTCAAACAGAGGCGGTTCCTGCAGGAGAAAAGTGGCAGGGCAGTGGCACAAAACAAACACAACATAAATAAATATTTGAAAAAAGAAACCTAACCTCAGCCGCCACATTGCCATCGCTGCTACGCTGCTCTTCTGCCTCCACTTGCAGGCACAGGCTCCTAGCCTGTCCTGCAGCCAATCCTAATGCTGCTCTCGCATGAGAGCAGCGGTTGGATTGGTTGGAGTGCCCAGACTTGGTGCTCCAAGGCAGACTGGAAGCCTGTGTCTGCTCTCTCTAACCCGGCAACAGTGCCGGGTTGGAGAGAACTCAGTGTGCATGTGTGTTTGGCCAGCGCGAGACAGCCGGCCAAACACACAGCCAAACACACATGCACCATGAGTGGAGTGCACCCCGCTCCTCTCCTTCCATGCCATCACCCGTGACCTGTCCCTTATTTACTATTGTTTTTATTTTTCAATTTGCAGCTGCTATTGCTTGGGTGGGCGACAAGAAGTGTGGCTCAATGGTTAGAGTGGCAGACCCTGATGCAGAGATGTGGCCCGGGACCAGGGTTCAATTCCCGCCTCAGTGGGTCTTGGGCTCAATTTCCTCAGACCTGATAACTCTCGCCTTGGTGCCAATCTAATCATGGGGTCCCACTCTGTAACTCTGGGCAATAGCTTGCTTAATCTCCTCAACGGCCCCAACAGCGCTGGGATGCCTAGCTTCACCTTGGGGGTGCCCAGGAGTGGGCACTTCACAGAGAAAGCCAAGAAGGGTTCCACAGCTGTATGTGTACAGCGCCAAGATGCCCTAGGGTAAATATGCGCTATACAAGTATTAAGTTTACAAATTGTTTTTTTTTACAATCCTCCACCATAGTGGAGCAGCCACCGCTGTTTGATTGGTCCGAATGAGTTCATCAGGCCCAGCACAGCACAGCCCTTTCTCACAGGTGACAGAAACCCTGCCTCACTGACCTCACCCCTCCCCTCAATTTAACACTGGATGAAAACAAATTAGCTTAGTACTGATAAGGCAGAAGTTAGACTAAGGGACTCATTTAGAGTTTGGTACACAGATTACTACTAAACAATTGTGCCAGTTATCCCGTCCACCTTAATTCAATACATTATATCATATGGCACTTGTGATAAGGCCAACGGGATATCTGTCATGTTTGTCATGAATAATTCGTCCACTAAATATTAAATCTGGCCTAAGTCTGAAGGGAACGAGTGCAAGGGGATGTCAGTCCACTGTGATATTGATGTACCTTTTGTACTGCATCTCCTATAACCTGCTTGGTCCCCTCCATTATATCCTTTTGAAATGCCTTGTTTAGTTTCACCCCTACCCTCTTTTTGTGCCTTCTCTTTTCCTCCACAGTTTTATTTACTTTAGGAGGGTCCTTTGGGAAGGGGATGTGCACATAAGTTTGCTACTACTAATACGTTCTTATCACTGGCTGGGACATCAAACCTGATGGGCTAGGATCCAACCCGACTGACCAACACTAGACAGCTCCTGTCCATTGATGCCTTGAGACTCCACCAAGTGATGAAGATTGTGTTCCAGAAAAAAGATGATGTTTAAAGGCTACTTTGTTCGACCACTAACTCCGATTATGAATACTCTGGGCAAAGTCACAATAAAGTGTCATAGGGCAGAGCATCAAGTGACCTTGCTGCGTTGCCCTGAGCTACAGGAAAAGGACAGAAATGCACTGTATTTCCGAAATACGGTGCATTTCTGTCCCTTACACCTGTGCTGGTGCATAATTTGCTGCCTAGCACCAACGCGGGCACCCTTGCACCATGGTGTTTAAGGTACCATTAATTTGACAAAGTGAGTCCCTCTGCCAAGGTTATGGTCGCAAACATAAAAGTACAGAAAAACATTCAATTTAATTTTAAAGAACTATATATAAATAAAACAAGAGTATTAGTTTAATATAGACAATTTTAATATCCTGTTATTAAGTTACAGGATACTAAGTAGCTATACATTTTATAAATTTGGTGGGATTTGTTTAAATTAAGAATTATTTTTTACATTTAACAATTTCTAAACAATTACATATAGAATTAAAAATGAAATTAATAATGATACAGCATTTTCTAATTTTGTTTTAGATGTAAAACAAATATGTTAATTTATTTTACATTAATATTTATCTTAAAATATTTTCACTGTTTTTTAAAACTTTAGTAGTTTAATAGTTTTAAACTTTTCCCTACACTTTATTATAGGTGACATCTTCGACATGGTGGTGGAGATCTCCAACTAAGTGTGAAAACTTACAAGTAGTAACTTTATGCATATAAATTAGGCTTCACAGGAGGTGGTGAAAGCAAAGCCAACACTTTAGTACATTTACTCCCTACATGTTTACCAATAGGTTTAACAGATTTTCAGAGATGATATCAGAGGTGATCACAGTTTGAAATTACAGTATTTAAGAAACCTTAAGAACTTTCTGCTTTCATGTTAGTTAACTCCCAGATCTTATAGCCCCAGTGAAGTGGAGACATAGGCCCTTTATTTGTCATCCACATCCTGCAGAAAACATAAAAAAACTGTTGCATTAGAAAAGCAATAATTCTCTGGTGGTAAAACATTTTTTTGCTGTGCATTCCAATAGTTCTATACAACTGGGGTGGTCCGTAACTGATCAGTAGTTTGCAATTCCTATTGTGGACACAAGCCACTGTTACATACCTTCTGGAAACTCAAATAGGAGGGGATACTCCGGTCATCACTTTCAACAATATAAAATTCGCACCTCATTCATGCGAAGTATAACTTGTATGCCAAATGCAAAGCTCTGAACTTTTCATTGATATCATTGATGTAATTACAAAATACCTAAATATTACTGGAGGTCAGATTACGTATCACAGTAGCCTTAATGCTATTAACACAATGGATGTGAATGTAGTATTATTTCTTGGTACGAGCATGTGTTGATATTTAATTATGTGGTGCTTTAGGTGTTGATGCCTAGTCATCTTGTGAGGTCCTAAGCATTGCATTTGGTGCACAAGTTATGGTTTGAATATTGTTTGTGAAAGTTACAACATCGAAACAAAATGTGTCCAAATGTTTTATAGTTTGCGGTCTATCTACCACGGGTGTATCCAACCATTCCATCGTGAGCTACCAGTAGCTCCCAGACACCTTCAGAGCAACTTGTGGCCCTGAGTTCATTTTTAAATAAGCACAGGGTCACGTTTTCCTTTGAAAGTTAAAGGAAGGTTGTGTTTATTTTGCATTATTATCATCAGGTTACCGCTCCCGGTGCTCCGAGTTTTTTTTTATGTCAGCACCTTGCTTTTAAGTTTAAAATGTTCTGAAAAAGCACTGCTGCAGTATTTTCCACTTTTTCTGCTTGTGCTGTGAAAGATGCTAGACGCATCTATGGGGCTATTGATTGGTTGGGGGGGAACCAATCAGATGTTAGGAGGTGGAGCCTAGTAGAGCTCTCCCCCATTCAAATGGTGGCTATAGTGCGGACGCACAGTGGACATGCGCAGCAAGCACGTCGCTGGCGCCCGGAATATGCACGTAAAGCAAGCTCGTCTGCACCCGTCCGTACCAGGATGGCGCCGGGGGCCAGGAACCCTGGCCTTGCTGGGTCAACCCGCCAGTATTCCTCTGCTACTGAGCTGAAATATATAGCAACCCTTTTGTCAAATACTTGCTGTCATGTGCTCGACCTCACGCAAGCAGAGACTTGCTGTGGAAAGTGCAGTTTCCTTGTCTCAACCGGACCGCCTCTGAGGAGAAAGTTAAGTGATATTCCACAGCCTCTGCATGTGGCGAATTTCTTCTCTTTGAACTGTAGATCACTGGTTAAACATAAAGTGGAGAACTATGGCTTTTTGGAAGATCAATGCTAGATGCCATGTTTGTGACAGAAACTTGATTGACTGAGAATTTCTCATTGGACATTAACAAGCCATTTCCCAAGGTTTTGCAATTGTGAGATTAGATAGTCAAACAGAGAGAGGGGTTAGCATTGCTATCATCTTTTAAGCAGACTTTGTACCACTCTTTTTTTGGGATAATCCATTGAGGGCTATGAAGCTGCTTTCTTTTCCTCAGCTCGCTCAAGTCATTTCACTTTAACAGGAACCTTAATCTATCACCCTCATGCTTTACTCAGGCATTAGACTCAAGTTATTCCTCTCTCAGTAGTTGTGTCAGTATTGCTAACTCCCAGATGGAATGCTAGATTACCGATGCATGAGATCAAATAGCTCCTTCCAGCTGACTGGGTTCTCCATAGACAAAGCCCTTCAGCCGATAGGTTCTGTGATGAACTACTGGTATTTTAAAAAGAACTGTAAGCACATGGGGGCATATTTATAAGCCCCTTGCGCCACCTTTCACCATATTAGCGTTTCTATTTTTTTTACGCTAATGTGTCCCAACGAGGCCAAAACCCTAGCGTGCATGCATTGCGCCACTTTGTAACCCTTTGTGCTACATTATGCCTGCGCCAGGCATAATGTATGCAAAGGGGGTGTTCCCCCATTGGGGGGGGGGGCACAAAAAAGGCACAAGGAAATCTAAGAGATTTCCTTGCGTCATTTTGTACAGCACAGTTAACGCCTGCTCAGAGTAGGGGTTAAAAGGGGGCTTCCATTATTTATAATGGGCCCCTATGGGCACTGCAGGAGTAACACCAATATTTTGGCGCTACTCTTGCAGAGTACATCAATAGCGTCATGAAAAATAACGCTATTGCCTCCTAACCTGCACCATGGTGTGCCGTATTTTAAATACAGCACATACATGGTGGTGGTGGGGGGCGCAAAGGGGCACAGGAGAAGTAGCGCTGCACTGGTTGCAGTGCCACTTTCCATAAATCTGCCACGTGGAGCGTTCTTGGTGTAGAGCTTACGAGTCCGTCAGTAAAGCTCATTACCTGATGACCCGTAAAGGATATCATGGCTGCGTTAAACAATCTCACTGTGTTTTCTTCATCAACAAAATTCTTTCAGGTCAGAACTCCTCTCGCAAAATATTCTCCACCGTCAAGTACCTCTCTTCACTGTCTTGAGTTTTAGCCTCTACAGCGCCTTGGGAGGATGGATGTAATGCTTTACCTAATTGTTTTCTGACAAAGTTACAACAATTTACGCCTCCTTTCCAGCGCACTCCAGAGATGCTACGTGTCTCAGTACTGGGTTTGAATCCTCAGAGTATTGCCTAGATTGCTTTGGATCAAACCTATTAAACCTGAGGAGTTGTTTTCTCTTATCATATCCCCAACCCAGCCTTCCCTGTCGTTCTGGAGTGAGAGGCAGAAGCTGTATAGCTGGTGCTTTGAGTGCTACTTAATTGCTCCCTAGCATCAAGCCAGGTTCCACTGTGATGGAAGCATGCAATGGAGGTCCCACTGTTGAAAAAACCCTTCGTTAGACCGAACTAAGCCCAAAAACGTTGGCCCATCTTGCTGTAACCATTTTCTTCCAAGGTTGCAGAAAACTTTGTCAATCAGCAACACTCCACTTCATCAAGGCTTTGGCCCTTCCTAGACTACAGAGTCTGCTTTATTACTTGCATCAGAATCCATTCATCAAATTTTGAACAGGGGTGACATTGCAGCACTGTTAGTACTATATCTCAGTGCACTATAGACATTGTGTCCCACAACCTCTTAACTGAGCGTTTTTGGAATTGTGGTGTCGTTTATAAAGCCCTGCAATGGGTTGCTTCTTTTCTGCAGGATCGTTCAGGTGTTTCAAAAGCCCTAACATTAGTAGATCTTCCCTCTAGTACAGGGAGTGGCTCAGGGCTCATCGTTGAGTCCAGTGTTATTTATTGCATACATGCCCCCCGTGGCAGAGGTCATCAAGAATCACAATTTATACATCATTAGGTACACAGATGACACTCAGCTCATTAGCACCCTGACACAAAAACTCTGTCAACATGGATACCGCAATGAGATCTTGCCTCACAGAGGTTGCTTTGTTGATGGATCTCAACTGTCTTAAGTTGAATACAGGGAAAATGGAGCTTCTCATCCTGGGCAAACAACCCTCCATCTGGGCCACTGCACAGTATCCAAACTCTCTTTGCCCTTTACCCATGCCCAAGCCAAGGGTTAAAAACCTAGGTGTTTTGTTTGATAAACTCAGTTTCGACTGCAAAATCACAGCTCTGGCAGGGCAATACTTTAGAGTCTTAAAGACCCTTAAAACAATGTTCTGCTTCCTGCCAGAGTCTGCAAAGAAAACAGTTGTCCAGGCACTGGCGATGTCGAGTCCGGATTACTGTAAGGTCCTGTACCTGGGAGGGTCTAAAACCCAGCTGACAAATATGCAGCAAATGCAGAATGCGGGGGCCCATCTTCTTTTGAGTCGTCCCAGATGGGCTTCTGTGGGGCTGCACTATCCAAGCTGCACTGGCTGCCTCTGTAATAAAGAGTTTCCTTTAAAGTCCTATGGATTTGCTACAGGGCTTTTACAAATAAGGGTCCTTGCTCTCTGCATTCTTTCATCAAACCTACCTCCCTGTCAGGAATCCCAGATCTTCTGGGGCACTGCTGGGAAGCATTCCCAAAGTAAATAGAGTGGGCATAGGGGGCTTCTCATTTGGTTTTCTGATGACAAATCTGTGGAACACCCTCCCCCATTAGCTTTGGCAAGCCCCGTCGCAAAAAAAAGTTGAAATCCTGGCTATTCAGCTCGGACTGATTTTATGATACACTGGAAGTGCTTGGACATTCGCGAGTTGGACTTCAGTGCTGGGGTCACTTTGTCTGAGGAAGCAATGCACTCTATATGCTGCAGTATTATTATTAGGTTGTAGATAGCAGGGCCTGACAATGAGCAGTACTCAGTCAGATTTACAACACAGGCTGCCGCTGGGGCACAGAGGTGAAACACTGAAACAAAGAGGTATTTAAATCTTAAATAAAAGTTATTGTCAACTTAATATATTACAGGGTGAGAACAAAATTATGCTTCTGAAGGCTGTTAAATGGAAGAAAATGAAAATTAAAAATTATCTTAATGATTAAGTTAACTCTTCATTTACAATTTCTGCCATTTCAAAGTGCCACCTTTACAAACAGCAGGCCTCTTGCGCCCGGTGGTCAGTAGACACTGTGCCATATGTATAGCTGAAAAATACAGTATTTGTTTTTTAAATGGGAGAAATTTGAAGTCCAGAAAAATCTTCCATATTTAAAAACATTTTTGCAGAACATTTTTCAGCACTTTAAATTTGTCACATAAAAAAATATTTATATGTTTGTGTTATACATGTAACGGTGCCACATATGGTGAAAGGTATATCCTGTGCCACAAGTAGATACAGCGCAGGCCCTCAGTCACTCATGCTCATATGTCCCATTCATTTTCTTACATGTCCCAAAGACTACGCTCTCACTGATACACATGATAGCCCTGTCATTGTGCCCTTGGTCAAAGTATTTTGTTCAAACCATAGTATCATCATCATCAATACTTTATTAGGTTCATATAGACCATAAAAAACATCCAATATATACATACTTACAATTTCTTGAGCATTTAATGAATAGCATTTTTAATACAAGTTTTGAATGCCAAAAGCAGCATATGTATAGTTTAGAACAGCCTGTATTGTCTCTACGTCTCCCAAATTATGTAGGTGAGAGAAGGCAAGATGGCTAGTTCTAATGCCTGTAGATAAAAAAATAGGACTAAAAAACCTTTTTCTTGGAGTGTCATAAACAGTACAAAAAAGTATAAAGTGCAAAGTGCTTTGGGGTGTTTTTCCATCACAACAGCACGGCGGAAGATTCTTAAACCAAGTTCCGCGGGTAGGAAATGCTACCAAATAGTGTAATATATTCAAACGTAGCCTGGTAAGTAGGAACCTTTGTCGCTCAAGACTGGTAGTAACCAGATATAACATTGGGTGTGTTTGCTGTGTCTGCTTCCTCTTTTGATTTCGATCTATAACTGTATTTAGCTTTAAATCATGAATTTGTTGCCAGTATATTTCCTTTACCCTTTTGATGTCCCGCCTTGCCAGAAGATCCGGCATGAGGAAAAGCTGCCCTACCCCAAGAGAGAAAAAAAGAGAGTGAACGTATCTGAGCCAGGGTATGTCCATTGACCGTGATAATGAAAGGCAGTCCTGGATTTGTATCTGGCTCTGTGGACATTAGGCTGGAAGTCAATAAAGCTGGCCATGAGGGTGTCTGGAAACAATGAGCCAGTTGCTTAGCCTTCAGTAGCTCACTATGGTTGTCACTGATCAGAAGTAGCTCTCACTACAGAAAAGGTTGGAGACCCCCTAATCTACCGGTTCATAAACTTTGGGATTTGTTTGTGGATGCCGGTGCCTCTCAGGATTCACAAGCTCTGGGAGGAGTCTGTGAACCCTGTGTGGCAACTGAAATGTTTTAAACTTTGGGGTGACCTTTGCATTAATTGACCTCAGCTTGGGAGTCAGGGAAAGCCTAGGCTAACCCCTAATATGGCCTTTAGATTAATTTTTCAGGATGCAGGGACTGTGCCCCACCTCCTTTAATGGTGACCACAAGAGAAACACGTGTCTTGCTTTCAGCCAATCATAGATATCAGGTCTACAAACCCATATCTGAGTTTGCGTCCCTTAAAACGATAACAGAAGAAAAAGTTGCCTTCTATAATTTTTTTTATTTGGTCTATGAATTGTCCTTGAACCTGGATCCGAGGACAGTTCCAAAGTAACAGTCATGAAATCTCAAACATTTAGCCATTCAACCTCTTCTGATACATTTTTGCATTGCTAATGTCTCAAAAACTACCGAACAGATTTAGAGAAAACCAAACAAATGCATTTCTCTGGGTACATTTTTGTTTTCATATAAAGTTGTGTTTTTTGTCTTCATATTACTACTAGCCACCTTTATAAACTTTTACCACCCTTTGTAGGTGTATATCACATAGTACTGCTTACTCTTTTGGATTATCTTCTGGCACACATATTTACTTTAACTCAAATCACATTACGTGTCTGATTGAAACTAACAACCAGGTAAGTCATAGGACAGGAAGGATACATTAGATAGTGCTCTTTCCCCCAAACATCTAAAACTTCATAGCTTCATTCATGCAATCCTTCTTTCAAGTGTAGCCATATTGATGTGCAAACTTTGCTACCACCACGTGGTACCAAAGCAATGTGCTCTTTACATGGTAAAGCCAGTGATTCCCAGGTAGTGTAATCTCTATAAATAATTTCAAACAGACATGCATTTGAGCAATTAAGATTACATATAACCAGTTTAAGGGCAACCTTAGTGAATTTTATATGGTACAGTGGATTCCCAAAGACAATGATGGTTATGTTTGACGGCAGCAGGAGTTCATTCACTTTGTTAACTATTGTATCCACTGCTTTCCAAAAAAGAAGTAAAGACAGCACATCGTGGATAGGCATACTCAATCTCTGGGTTCATCTTGTGTTTTTTTTCGCAGGAGTTCAATATAACCTCACGGATCATATCAAATTGGTGTCAGTTTAACCTGGCAGATGCAATAGTACAATATACTGTTGTCAAACAGATACTTGCCATATGTCTACCAGGTCATCATCCAGAAACAAGCCACTGGGTCCAATAAATAGCGTCATCTTTTTTCAGTCCCCAAAAACAGCATTGTAGAGTCATCAATAAACCTGGGGACTCAGTGCATCGCTGAAGAGATTCCTGCATGATCAAAAGGATTTCCAGCTCCAACGTTATCTGTGTGTGGTGTATTGCCGCGTGCAGCTGGTCTCCACAGAGACGCTGGGAGTGTTGATCTCGAGCGATCTCCGCGGAGAGGCGGCGCGTGAGGGGAAACGACGAGGCGGCTGAATGACAGTTGACCGGAGGTGTGATGGCTGGGGAAAGAAGTAATAAACAAGGATACTAAATCTTTCACGGAAACTTGTCTGTGTCTTTAGTAAACCCATTTCACATTTGCGACGAGGGTGGCTCAAGGTGCCCCAACATCGTATTGAAAATTTTCAAAGGTCGAGGCAGTTTAGCTGTGTTTTTCTCTGTGTTTTGGACAACAGGCTGAGTGAAGTGCTCAGCGGTGAAAATATTCAGAGGTGATTTTGGCGAAGTGTTAATCCTGGTATGCTGTTTCCTGGAGAGGCGTGGCCTATGTATTTCCCTTAAAAGGATGGATGAAGTTACAGCATTAAAGGGGAAGATGTTTTTTGCTGTTCAGCTGTTTTAGACATTTAATGGAGGAGAAGCTTGATGTTGACAACTGCATACGGTGACAGGCACACCTTCAAGAACGATTTAGCCTGTTTCATACATTGTACAGTGTTCAGCTGTTGTAGACATTTTCAAAAGGTGAAGTGGCTGCATGGTGACAACTAAATATGGTGACAGGCACACCTTTAAGTATGCTTCAGCCTGTTTCGTACAGTGTACAGGCACACTTTAATCACCTAAGAACATTTCTACATTGTTGTGTACATTGTACAGTAACTGTAACGTATTTGTAGGTGGTGTTTTTATTTTGTACAATCACTCATTCAAAGGAAAGTGCTTACTGTTATTTTGATTTGGGGAGGTCAGAAGTTTGTTGTAGCACGGAGTTGGCAATATTTAAAAAAGAAGTGTTTTCGGTTGGTTACTAAAGATTATCTAAAATAATAATGCAGAATGTAACACCCCCTCCTTTCTTTTTGAGTAGTCCAGGAGATCCAACATATCCGTGGACTAAATGGAAGAAAATGTTTGTTCATTACGCTAGGGTGTGTGGACCGACACTCAGCGCGGAGAGAAAACATGCACTTTTGATGCATTGTTTGGGGGGTGAGGGTCACGAGGTACTGGAAAATTTACCAGATTTAAGTATTGAAGAGTCTAGAAATTTAAATGAATATGAACTCTGCATTAAGAAATTAGATAAGCATTATATTCCGAGAGTCAGTACGATTATGGAAAGATACTATTTTGGCAGAAGAGAACAAGGAAAGGATGAATCGGTGGAAGAGTACATTACTAGTTTGAGGAAATTAGCTGCGTCTTGTAAATTCGCAATGTTGGTAGATGAAAGAATAAGAGATCAGTTTGTACTAAGGTGCAGTAGCGACAAAATAAGGGAGGAATTGTGGTTAAAAGACAAACCACCTTTGGAAGAAGTGATATTGGTGGCAAAAAGCGTTGAGCACATGCTTAAATGTGTTAACGAATTAAATTGTAGCAAGGGTATGTCTGGAGAATTTCCAAACGTGGATGAAGTAGTATGTGAAGTGAAAAGCAAAGAATTTTGTGTAATGAAAAAAAAGGAGGAGGAGTTTAAGTTTAAAGGAGAATGTTTTCGTTGTGGGAGGAGTGGGCACAAAGCTAATGCTAGCAATTGTCCAGCATTGAATGTAGTGTGCAATGGGTGCGGAAGGAAAGGTCACTACTATAAATGTTGCCGTAATAAGAAGAAAAGGAATGGGAGTAGCAGCATGACGAGAGAGGTTAAAGAGGTGTCTCAAGATGTGGTTTTCCAAGTTAATACAGGTGGTAAGTGTGAGGAACATCCGAGTGAAGTAGTGAATGTAGAGGGTGTTGATTTGTGGATGAAGTTTGATTCCTGTTCACAGTTAACAATTATTTCAAAAAAGAGTTTTGATTTGTTAACCAATAAGGTTAGAGTGTTAAAAAAAATGGATGTACGTCCAGGAGGTTATGGTGGACAACCTATAAAAAATTTAGGATATTTTGAGGGTCATCTCGAATTAAAAGGGAGACATTTAGTGGGAAAGATCTATGTGTCCAACCAGGGGGACAACCTTTTAAGTTGGACGCATCAGAGGTTACTAGGGGTTGTGTTGAATCCTAATGCACAACCACAAGTGCAAGTGCAGTGTATTAACAGTATTGAAAGGGAGTTAGTCTCTGAATTTCCTGAGGTGTTCGTGGAGAGGTTAGGGTGATTAAAAGGATACAAACATAGAATTAAACTGAAGAAGGGTGCCATTCCGGTAGTAGCTAAAGTGAGGAAAATTCCGTTGGCGCTTCAAGTTTCAGTGATGTTGGAACCTAAAAGACCGCAGGAGTTGGGCATCATTGAAGAAGTGGAAGTGACAGAATGGTTGGCACCCATAGTTGTAGCAAGGAAGGGAGATGGGGACATCAGATTATGTGTGGACCTTAGAGCTTTGAACAGAGAGGTTGTAGTTGACAAATTTCCCCTTCCTAATATTGAAGAAATTGTGTCCACTGTTGGGGGAGCAAAATATTTCTCGACACTAGATTTAACATCGGCGTATCATCAGGTAGAGTTGGAGGAACATTCTCAAGAGTTGACGGCATTTATTACACCATTTGGTGCATTTAAATTTAAGAGGATGCCTTTTGGACTCGTATCGGCAGACTCTGTGTTCCAACGCATTATGCATAAGATTTTGGGAAATGTATGTGGAGTGAAGTGTTATCAAGATGACATTTTGGTTTTTGCAGATACAGCGACAGAACATTGGGAGCGTGTGAGGGTGGTGTTGAGTAGACTAAGTCATGCAGGTTTTTCTCTTAAAAGGAAAAAATGTAGGTTTGGTCTAACAGAAGTGGAGTACCTGGGACATTTGATCACAGGGGAAGGCGTAAAACCCAAACCTGAGTTGGTTATGACAATAAAGAGATTATCAAGTCCTCAAACCAAGGATGAAGTGAGTTCCTTTCTGGGGATGGTTGAGTATTATGGGAGATACATCAGGAATTTGTCAGAGAAGACGGAGAACATGAGAGGACTCGTAAAGAAGGGAAAGGAGTTCATTTGGGACACTGAATGTGAAGATGAATTTGTAAAAATTAAGGATGAACTGAATAATGCTCCGTGTCTTCAGGCTTTTAAACCAGGCAGGCCTACTATGATTGTCACCGATGCCAGTGCCAAAGGATTGGGTGCAATTTTGATGCAAGATGACAAAGGAAAGAAGTGTTTGATTGCCTGTGCATCTAAAGCTCTGAGTGGTGCTGAGTGTAATTACTCAGTAATTGAAAGAGAGTCATTGGCTATACACTGGGCATTAAAGAAATTCAGACATTTTATTTGGGGTACGGAGTTTCTAGTGTTTTCTGATCACAAACCTTTGGTGGAGGTGTTTAGCAGCAAAGGTTTGAATTGTATATCTGCAAGGATAAGAAGGTGGATCATTTCTTTACAAGAATTCAAATTTAAAGTAGAATATCTTCCGGGCACATTAAATTTCAGTGCGGATTGTTTGTCCAGATTAGTTGTGAAAGATGAGAAGGAGGGTGAATGTAAAGTATTACCTGGGCAAGAGGATGATGATTGTGATTTATTCTGTGATGTATGTGAAATTTCATGTGGAGTGATAACTGAGTGTGAGTGGAGAAAAGCTGTGAAGGATGATGTAGAACTAACTGAGGTGTGCAAAGCATTAGAAAATGGTAGATTTAGATCACTGGATAGAGTATGGAATTTGATAAGAAATTAATTAGCAGTGGATAATGGGATGCTGTTGAGAGGCACGAGACTAGTGTCACCTGAAGTGTTAAGGGCTAAGATCATGAACCAAGCACATGAAGGTCATCTTGGTATTGTTAAAACTAAAGAAAATGTGAGGGAAACTTTCTGGTGGCCAGGAATGGATTTGCAGGTGGAACGAGTAGTCAGAGAGTGTATTCAATGTGCACAGAGCGATAAAATATTAAAAACTCACAATATTCCGATGTGTTGTAGGAAGTTGCCATGCAAACCCTGGGATGAAGTTGCCATAGACATTGTGGGTCCATTATCAGGGGAACATTGTAATCCATATCTGATTGTGTTAATTGACTTATACTCCAGGTGGGTAGAGGTCAAAAATGTAGGTGATGTTTCCTCTTCCAGTGTGATAAGTTTTTTAGAAGACATTTTTAGGAAAGAAGGTTTTCCAAAATCTCTATTATCAGACAATGGTCCACAATTTTGTTCTACGATGTTTGAGAAATTTATGAATGAGTGTGGGATCAAACACAAGAAATCGGCAATATATCATCCCGAGACAAATGGTGCAGAAGAGAGATTTAATAAATTTCTCAAAGAAAGTATCCAACTGGCAAAGGCAAACTTTTTGAATTGGCGAGTAGAGTTGTTGAAGAGGATTACAACTTATCGGTTTGCTCCGCATGCTACCACTGGAAAATCTCCTTTCCTATTGTTCAAGAAAAGGTTACCTTATACAAAGTTGTGTCCCGGTTGGATGGAGTGGAAGAAAAAAGGGTTCAATTTAGACAATTCCGATTGGCGAGATAGAGAACTAAGGGCCAGATGTAGTAAAGAAGCATTTTGCGAGTTGCAAATAGCGAGTCTTAGCGACTCGCTATTTGCAACGTGCAAAATGTAATGCAGAACGGTGTCTCAGACACCGTCTGCGAGTCGGTATGGGGTCGCAATGACCCACCTCATTAATATTAATGAGGTGGGTCGCAAATTGCGGCCCCATACCGACTATGGGCACTCGCAAACATGGAGGCCTGCTGTAGTCAGCAGACCTCCGTGTTCGTGACTGCTTTAAATAAAGCAGTTTTTTTTTTTTTAAGTGTAGCCCATTTTCCTTAAAGGAAAACGAGCTGCACTTTAAAAAAAAAACGAAACCTTTAGTTTCGGTATTTTTTCAGGGCAG
This sequence comes from Pleurodeles waltl, assembly GCF_031143425.1. Classification (NCBI taxonomy): domain Eukaryota; kingdom Metazoa; phylum Chordata; class Amphibia; order Caudata; family Salamandridae; genus Pleurodeles; species Pleurodeles waltl. Next base: position 928,270,392 of record NC_090449.1, read on the forward strand.
GGAGTGGTCCCTTGGACCACTCCCTGCCCTGAAAAAATGTTTTTGGGTCCATTCACAAACTGGAAGGGGTCCCATGGGGACCCCTTCCAATTTGCGAGTGGGTTACCATCCACTTGAAGTGGATGGTAACTGCAACACCATTTGCGACCGCATATGCGGTCGCAAATGGTATTGCATACCACTAGGAATCGCAAATAGGAAGGGAACACCCCTTCCTATTTGCGATTCTGAAATGCATTTTGCGAGTCGGTCCGACTCGCAGAATGCATTTCTGCATAGGAAAATGCGATTTGCAACTAGCAAACGGCAGTTTTTGCCGTTTGCGAGTTGCAAATCCTTTCCTACATCTGGCCCTTAGACTCATAGAGAAGAGAAGAGAAAACAAGAATTTGATGCGAGGAAGAAGGTTTCAAATGTGAACATATCTGTGGGTGATATAGTGAAGATAAGGGCACCTATAGGGTGTGCAAAAGGATCAAAATTCACAAGACCCTATGTAGTAATCAAACTATTTAAAAACGCTATAAAAACTTCCGATGGGAGAATTTGGAACATGAACCGAGTTGTTCGGATTAAGGATGTGGTTCAACCAGAATCGAGTATGGAAGATAATAACAGAGGAAGATTTTGGTCAAGAACACAAAATGACAGCTCTGATGGAGGGACTGGATGTGATGGAATGAGGAGAAGTAGTCGGAGAAAAGTCTCTCCTGAGCATCTTAAAGACTATGGGGGTCATTCTGACCCTGGCGGTCATGGACCGCCAGGGCCAACGACTGCGGAAGCACCGCCAACAGTCTGGCAGTGCTTCCATGGGCATTCTGACTGCGGCGGTACAGCCGCGGTCAGAAACGGGAAACCGGTGTTGTCCTGCCGGTTTCCCGCTGCCCTTGGGAATCTTCCACGGCGGCGCTGCAAGCAGCGCCGCCATGGGGATTCCGACCCCCTTCCCGCCAGCCTGGCTCTGGCGGTTTCCACCGCCAGAACCTGGCTGGCGGGAACGGGTGTCGTGGGGCCCCCTAACAGGGCCCCAGTCAGATTTTCAGTGTCTGCTTGCCAGACACTGAAAATCGCGACGGGTGCAACTGCACCCGTTGCACCCCATCCACTCCGCCGGCTCCATTCGGAACCGGCATCCTCGTGGAAGGGGGTTTCCCGCTGGGCTGGCGGGCGGCCTTCTGTCGGTCGCCCGCCAGCCCAGCGGGAAACTCAGAATGACCGCCGCGGTCTTTCGACCGCGGTACGGTCTTCTGGCGGTTCCCGCCAGGCGGGCGGCTTCTGCCGCCCGCGGGGGTCAGAATGACCCCCTATGTCTTAAATTGATAGTAATTTGTTCTATGGTATTGATAGGATGGTTTACTTTGTATTTCTTTTTAAGGGATAATATTACATTCTCTAATTGTGTGTGTATCGAAATTCTGTATGTATGTAACACAGTTTTAATGTTTAATGTTTGTTATTATAAAGGGGGAGATGTGTGGTGTATTGCCGCGTGCAGCTGGTCTCCACGGAGACGCTGAGAGTGTTGATCTCGAGTGATCTCCGCGGAGAGGCGGCGCGTGAGGGGAAACGACGAGGCGGCTGAATGACAGTTGACCGGAGGTGTGATGGCTGGGGAAAGAAGTAATAAACAAGGATACTAAATCTTTCATGGAAACTTGTCTGTGTATTCGGTAAACCCATTTCACACTGTGCAGTTATAAATTATGGTACTTATTGGTGGTATTTAAACCACTAACAACAATATTGAATCTTTATCTTTCATTTTTCCCATCCTTATGGAGTTGAAGCCTGCTTACCTATCACATCCCCACAAATTAGTAAATCTTCTTGTTGTAGCAGGACACATACAGAATTGGTTAAGATTGTCTGTTAGGCACAGTGAGCTCCACACCGATGGGTAGAAGGCATAGTAGGGCAGTGAATACTTCCTACATACATCACTCCACTTGTGCAAGCAAGTATGAACACAAGGTTTGATACTGATTTTTTTACTGTACTTATGGTTGGAAAATGTAAACTTAATGCCCTGCCTGTCTCTCACCGGAATCACAGACATAAATAAGTAATGTCTTTAATATTTCATCAAACAAAAAAGAGGCCTGTTGAAGTTTCAATATTGTTGCAAATCTAGAAAAGCCTTCAACATGACAGGTTTGATTTAATTCTGCTCAGTGAGTTTTTCTCTGCATGGAATAGTAAATATTTCAATGGGTATTAAAGGGGAAATGCTGGTTTTTTTAGTTTGTTTTTTTACTGAAAGACATGCGCATCCCGTGGGCGGGTTGGCTGTCTGTGGTGGGCGGACCACATGGCTTGGTGGGAGGCCAGGCACTAAAGATAACCCCTCCTGACCATAGGCGAGGCCATACATAGAAGTGTAGGGAATAATTTTATAGATGATGAATGTAGCATATCAACAAAAAAATGCATAAATATGTGCCTTATGTTCACCCCCTCTTCACACACCCAAACTGTTGACTTATCAGTGAACAAATACAAAAAAGAGTGAAAGCCATTTTGAACTGTTCTAACAGGCAAGTCAACAATTTGTTCTGCTGTAGTGAAAAAATAACAGGTTGTCAGCAAGTAACAGCTTAATTTCAATGTGTGAAGTAAAAAAAAATCTGAAGTCTAAGGAGTTGTTTCAGTTGAATTGGTCCATGCTAATTGAAATGAGAAGGAGCATCAGCTAAATTGAAAGTTAACTGTCACAAGCAGAATATGTTACACTTGCTCGAAGTACATCTAAATACTTATTCCAAAAGAATTTCTTTACAACCCATGTCAATGTTCTCTATCAGTACTGAAGCTTCTTTGAGGAGTTCTGAATCAAAAGCCCTCATTTCAAGTGTCTTGGAAATTTCTGTTTGGGCAGAAACAGGGGGTTCTATCCAAATCAGGGTTCTGAGATGTACTGTAATACAGTGTCCCTAGAGTTTTCCAGAGACATATAGATCCAAGAAGAAACCAGGGGATGTATTACATAAAATGCCCTGGAGGCGCAACAGGTGTTTGCGGCCGCTCTGCAAACCTGAAGCACTTTGATATTACAGAAGGGGCCTCAGACGCTTGTGCAGCCCTTTCTGTAATACCGACAGCGCTGGCGCACATACATACATCTCACTCTAGAAATGCATAGGGTCCTTGAGGAGGATTGGGGAGCCAACCTCTGGAGGCATATACCTAATATGGAGTGGGGTTCACTGCTGGCCCAAGGGAAGAGTAACAGGATGAAATACCCACTCATTAATGAAGCCCTTGTCAGAAAATATGGTCTGACCCCTGAAAGGTACAATTTGAAGTTTAGGGACAGTCAGAAGCTGTTAAGTCAGACCTAGGTTGATTTCATGGATTACTCTAGGATGGCACTGGATGGTTGAGTGAAGAACAATAATGTGAGTGATTATGATGAGTTGTACAAGCTTATTCTCATACAGCAGATGTTCAGTTATTGTTTTGTAGAACTCCACCACCACCTTGTTGATTCCAAGTTCATTGACTATAGTGAGTTTGCAAGGAAGGGGATCTATGGCTCAGAATCAGGGTCCACAAAAAAGAACATCTGGGAACCACAAGAAGGGTGGACAGGATGGCCCCCAGAAGAAGGAAGGGCACAATAAGGATAATACCAAAGAGTTCTTTCCAGCCCCCCAAAAGAATTCTCAGGGAAAGAATTCTCAGTCCCAGCCTGACAAAAAGAATGATGGGAAGGAGCCCCTGAGCCACTTCAAACCCAGGTGCAATGAGTATTACCAATATGGGCACTTTTAGGGGGATTCCAACTGTGAGATGTGAAAGCAGCCCCCCATTGGTGAGAAGACCACAGGGATGGCAAGGGCTTGGTGAGGAGGTTTCCCCAGTTGGTGGGGGGGAGTGCAGAGGTTACCCTGGTGTACCTCTGTGACAGAGAGATGGTACCAAAGGCTCATCTGGCTAGTAATACTAAAAAGCAAAGGCAGTGGGGTTATCATCAATGGGAAGCATGTGGAGGCTCTCAGAGACCCAGGAGCCAGTGTGACTACTGTTAGATAACATCTGGTGTCCTTAGAAGAGGTAGTCCCTAATGGGGTTCACTAGGTCACAAAAGCTGACAACCATGAGAGTCACATTCCTGTAGCTCTGGTTCCCTTTGAATAAGGAGGTCACAGGTACCTTAAGGGTAGCTGTGAGTCTAGCCATGCCTGTGCATTGTCTGCTTTGTAACGACCCGGAGCACACTATCTGGAAAGAGGTGGTGATCCGGTCCCAAGATGAGATGGTGGGGATGCCTGAGTGGGTGTGCCTGACTACATGGTCCATGGCAGCCCAAGAGAGAACTCAAAAGGACCTGGAGCCTGGAAAAATGGCCCAGACACCTGTCAAAAAGAGAAAGGGTAAGGGGCAGGGGAAACCCACCCCTGAGCTTCCCACAGTCCGTGATGAGACTGAACCTTGGGATGGCACCCAGGACCCTATAGGAGTGCACATTGCTACAATGGGAGACCTACCGGAGTTGACTAGGTAGCAAGTAGAAAAAGGACAATCCCAGTCAGAGTTCTGCAAAGCACAGAAGGAATGCCCTACTCTGGAGGGCCTACAATAAAAGGGGCAGCAGGTCATCTGGAGCAAGCCAAAACCTTTCCAAGTTTGGCCGCAGTGAGATGCATTCTGCAGGTCTTGACCCACCTGCCAGGCCACGGGGAAAGCAGAAGGATCCCCTGATTCCTCTCTTTTTCATAGGTACTCCCTTTGAGAGGGTGGTAATAGACGTTGTTGGGCCCCTGGACTCCAAGAATGCCGTAGGCAACAGGTTCATGCTGGTCTTGGTGGACTATGTAAATCAGGACCCAGAAGCTATATCTCTGAGAATAGTGACTGTGTCTGCAGTGGCCATGGCACTGATGGGGATAATTACCCTGGTTGGTTCCCAAAGGAGATGGTGTCTGACAGTGTAACCAACTTAATGTTAGGATACATGAAGTCAATATGGGACAAGTGCGGGGTAACTCACAAGTTCTTCAAACCTACCATTGCCAGACCAATGGGCTTTTGAAGAGGTTCAACAAGACACTCAAATGCATGATCATGGGCCTATCAGAGCCTTTGTGGTGTAAGTGGGACATTCTCTTGCCATGCTCCTTGTCTGCATACCAAAAGGTGCTGCAGAACAGAGTAGGGTTAGATCCCTTTGAACTTCTGTATGAGCACCCGCTCAGAGGGTCTCCTAGCCTTGGAACGGAGGAGTGGAGCAAGCTCCCAACAAACACCCCCCCCAGGATGCAGTCATCTACATGTGGCTCTCAGAACTCAGATGAAGCTCTTTTGGAAGAAAGCCGCAGGGAACCTGGCGCATAGCCAATAAGTCATGAGACTCTGGCATGACCAGAAGGCCACCATGGAGTAGTTTCAACCTGGTCAGAAAATGTGGTAAATGGAGCCAGTGGAACCCTGGGACTTGCAAGACCAGTGGACCGGGCCCTATGAGGTAATGGAGTGCAAGAGGGATGTCACCAACATGGTTGATTTTAAGACCTCCAAAAACCATTTATGTGGCCTGCAATCCCATTTCCAGGGGTCTGAGTTAACCATGCTCCTGGTGCCAGATGATGATGTGGAGAATGAAAGCAAACTTCAACCCGACCTCCTGTCTTCCTTGATGGGTCAGTAGAAAGTGTTGTCCTCTTCCCTTCCCTAACCCCAGAGCAACAGAGGGACCATCCCCATTTGCTGGGGCAGTTTGTCTCACTCTTCTCACTTACCCTAGGGCTCACCATTTGGTGTACCCCAATATTGGCACCAGGGACAGCATGCCTGTCAGAAATATAATTTACAGGCAGTCTAATAAAGTGAGAGCCAGCACCAAGTTTGAGGTGTCCATGATGTTGGATCTAAGGGTGATTAAGCACTCCAAGAGCCCTTGATCCAGTCCAGTGGTTCTCGTACCCAAGGCCTCCCCACCGGGTGCCACAGCAGAGCTCCAGTTTTGGGTGAATTATAGAGGATTCAACTCAGTCACTAAGACTGACACTCACCCTATACTCCCAGCTAATGAGCTCACTGACCAGTTGGAAGCTACCAAGTTCCTGAGTCCATTTGATTTAACATCAGGGTACTAGCAGATTGCCTTAACTGAGGGTTCTAAGGAAAAGGTCTGCATTCTCCACCCCGAGGATTACCTCAGTTTTCAGGTGATGCCCTTTGGGTTAAAGAATTCCCCTGCCACTTTGCAGACATTGGTTAACTAGTTTCTAGCTGGACTGGAGGACTTAAGTGCTGCCTATTAGGATTAAATTGCACTCTCCAATTCTAGTTGGGATGACCTCATGCATCACCCCCGTACAGTGCTTTGCAGGCCTGATCATTTAAGGACAGTAAGTACCAGATAGGACACGGTTCTGTGGTGTACTTGGACCACCAATTCGGTGAAGGCAATGTGCACTCCCTCCAGCCCAAGAAACAGACCATTCTGGTTTGGAAACCCACAAGACAAAAAAACCGAGGTGAGGACCTCCGTGGCCTCACAGCTACTGCAGGAGATTTGTAAAGGCATAAGGCACCATCGTTGCCCCTTGACAGAGCTGACTTCCAAGTAGAGGTGATCTGGACGGAAGCATGCCAGAACTCTTTTGACACCTTGTAGGAGGCAATGTGCACTGCACCATTTCTCAAAGCACCCAAATTCTCCAGAGAATTCGTTGTCCAAACAGAAGCATCTTGAGCAATGCATCAGGGCTGTTCTCTCACACCTGAATGACCAACTGGTAGCCCTCATCAACAGGAGATTACTTCCCAGGCAACAGAGGTAGAGTTCCAAAGAAAGGAAAGCCTTTTGCTGTGGTCTGGGCACTAAAGAAGTTGAGATTCTACTTGTTTGGGACTTACTTCCGGGTTCAGACATATCACAGACCCACTCAGATGGCTAATGTAGATGAGGAGTGATAATCCCAAATTGTTGAGGTAGTCCATCTCCCTTCAAGGAATGGACTTAGAGTGGACAACACTCATTGGGCACAAACAATTACTTGTCTCCATTAATGGTACTACATATAACCAGGGCTCGTAAATACACGCTACTAGTGGGTTGCAGCACCTATTGGGCCACCCACTAAAGTAAACTTTCTAAACATGAGCAGCCTGAATTTTAAACTGTAATTTCAACTTAGCAAATTAAACCTTTTGTGATGCCTAAACCTTCCTTTTAATACTTATGAGTGATTGCTAAGGCAGGCCCTAAAGGCTCATGGGGCACGGTGCACAGTATTTAAGAAGTAGGACATGTGGGTCTAAGTTTGAATGTCCTGAAAGCAAAAAAAAACCATAAAATAGTTTGGCGCTGCTGTAAGGCCTATCTTTCCAATAGCCTAAAACTGGTTTACCTTATTACATTTAAAGTGCTAGATTCATATTGGGAGCAATAAAAGGGTAAATCTGGATTTTAAATTTCAGTTTTTGAAACTGCCACTTTTGGAAAGTTTACATTTTCCTGCCTAAAGTTGTAAAGAGATTACAGATGCCTAGGCATGTTAATGGTTCCCCCATCAGAATGCTTTTTGGGCCCAGACAGTGCACAATGTGACCTGAGAGAGGGCCTTCCTGGCAGGATGGCTGGATGGAACTGTACCCTGCCCTGATTATAAGTCAAAGGATCGGGCCCACAGAACACACAAAAGAACTTGACACTAAGCCTGCCCCTGTCTTTTGTCCCCGTAGACAGTTTGGAATCAAGAGCAGTGGTGGGTCAGGGAATCTCCCCTCAAAAAGACTGTTACCAGGGATAAAAAAGAGGACCTTCAGAACCACTCATCAGAACACTTCTGAACCTGTGGATGATTCAGACAAAGGACTTCCATACTGCCAGAAGGACTGCCCTGCTGTTTGAAGGATTGCCTCCAGTGACAACTGGATGTATACGCTACAGCTCTACCTTCTCTTTGTGCTAAAAGCCTCCTCCTTGTGGCCTTCTCCAAAGAGAATGGAAATCTTTGCGCTGGACTTGAGAAGGTAACTCTTCTGCAGGACTAACCTAGACCCAATAGTCAACCTGTGCTCCATAGCAGTTGGCCTGGATTTATGACTTTTCTCTGGTCTATCGCGATCAGATGTCAGCAAGTGGCTCTTTGTGCTTTTAGGTTCTATTTTGACTATAAAGTTTAAAACGCAATACCTTGTGTCCTACTGATTGGATTTTTGTAGTTCTGATATTTATTTATTAAAAAATATCATAATTTTCTAAATTGGGTTGAGATTCTTCTTGTGCTGTACTATCACTTTATTATTGTTTGTGTGCTTGCTAAATAATTTACACATTGTCTCTCAGTTAGGCATGAACTCTTTGTGCCATCTTTCCATAACTTAAGCCCAGGTTAATTTAATGACTTTTGGGGTTCATCCTGAGGAGTACTGTGGTTGTTTCCTGAGTGGGGCTCCCACCCCCCTCTTCCAATAAGTAATCAAATTTCTAGCACAAGTTTATTGCTTACCTCTTGAATTTCCAGCTATGCCACTAGGTAAAAAAATGTTGCTTTCTTGCTTAATCATCCGAAAACCAAGGATGTGATTTTTCTAGCTATTGCCAACAGATTAGCATACATGAGACATATGAAAATGATTCAGCGTTGGCGATATCAGTAAACTAATTTATGCAGTAAGTGGTTCTCCACCGGTGGGGAATCTCTCCGTAGGAATTACTTCTAGCACACTGATACTCCAATGAAGGATTAAGGGCCATATGTAGGAACAATTTTTTCCATAGACACAGAATGGGTAAAAACCTTTGCTACATCTGGCCCTTACTTCTTCCTCCAAAAATGTGAGGATTTCTTTTACAATCCATCCTTAGTGAAACTGACGAAATATTATTCAGCCTACTTCATGGTGTTACAGTTGTAGCTCGTCTGTTTTTTTTAAAAGGCCTGTTTTGGTTTTGGTGTGATAAATGTTGGAGGAAAGTGGAGTTTTAGGAATCACAAATTAAAATTACATACCTGTAGGATGAGCAGAGCTGAGTGGATACATCAAATCTATAAAGCAGCGGAGTACTCGAATACAAACATATGAGCAATACAAACATATGAGCAACGAATGACATGAAATTAGCTGTGACATTCATGAATTAAATATGAGGATGTGAAACTGATTTGAAATTTCAGAAATCGTACCTCTCAAATGTCATTCCATTTTCTGTGCTAGCTATTTTTGAAACAATTACTTCGTTAGCCCAAAGTGCAATGTGAATGACGGGGCGAGGGAAGATATCTACACACTCGGGAAACCATAGTTTCTACTACATCTTCACTAAGGACAATTTCTTATTTCTCTATCAGACTCAATCCGAAGCTTCATTTAAAGATGCCTTATTGTTAGAAGAAGGCCTGACCAAGCACATGTCCTCCATTGCTTATATAAAGGGGGAAGGTGCCTGGAGCTTCTCCTATGGAATTTTAATCCATTAATTCCTAGGTGGGGTTGGTTAGGCTTATTTTTTGTTGACTTAGCTAATAGTCATGCGAATATCAAAAAAACATAAATAAAAATAACTCATATAATAACATTTTAAAAAGTCAATTGAAATACATATAATTAAAAGTCAGGCGAAGAAATAACCTAATATGGAGCCTCTTTATTTTTTCTGCTATGAATAACTGAATTCCCCTCGAATCATCTCTTCAGTCACCAAGTGGTATAAATGTGTGCTACATCACAGAGACTTGTGGGGTGTATCTGACCACTGGCACAGAGCCATTACCTTGCTGGTGGTTCTTGACTCACTTTTTCTGAGCAGCGGAATTCATATTCTTCTTCTTGGAGCTCTTGTTAGTTTACAAAAAACATAAAGTAAATAAGGGGTTGATTTAAATTTAGGCAGATGGAGTAAATACTGTCCCCATGGCGAGTGCTTTCCACCCGTAGTATTTAGAGATGCCCGCTGCCCATGAAGACATTTCTTACATTTCCAGGAACCGCCATTGCGGTCCCTTGAAATATAAGTCTGGCGGGTGGCTCCGTCAACATGACGGAGCATATATCAATCTTCCATTTTCTTTTATTTTTAAAAAGAAAATCCCAAAGCAGGATTTTCTTTTTCAAAATAAAATAAAACAATGACCCCCCTCACCATGGGAGCATTCGCCCATGGCATGGGGGTCACATAAAAGTTTTCACCGACCTTCGCTACCATGACAGGCAGTGAAAACTGGCCATTTGTCCTCCCAATCTAAATATGGCGGACAGACACATAGCCAAACTTCCAATAGCTTACTCCGTCAAGATGTTGGAGCAGTGTGTAGGTGGCGCAAGCGAAGTCGTCTCTGCCATCATATGCTCCGCCCCATTCTAGGCTGGAAGAATGGGTACTCTGTCGCCATTGAGATGGAGTACACTTTCCGACAACATTTATATCAGCCCCTAATTGTCTCTTTTAAACCCCTCTCACAGGTACATTATCTGGGGCTTGTCTTCTTCTTTCTCCATCTTGCAACAAATGCTTCAATGGGCAAGATTCCATGCCTAAGTTTTAGATACAATGATCAGCATATCTCAGGTGTAATCATGTGGAGATAGCTCTCTAGCCCAGGGTGTGTTTTTACTTTTAACTACTTCTGCAGGAATGTTCCAGCCATGTCACTGATAACTAAGCCCTTCGTTTTGTTCCCCGATATTTGGTCTTAATAAATTGTATGCAAGTTGGGTTCAAATCGCTGGGATTCTCCTAGTAGTTGCCACACACAATTTATTTTAAAGTTCTCTTCGCGTGTCTTTCTCAAGCACGGTTCACAAACCCAGTTGTTTTCTAGGCACAGAGATATGATTTTAAGTAGAGATATGTGGTTTGATTCGAAATTTCACCCACTTTGGGAATCTCCAGGATTGCCTTGATTTATCTCCCCTAATTTGCATTTACAGCAAAAAACCTCTCCCCTGTTCTGTACCATTGTCTGTACAATTTAATCTCTTTAATGGACCCAGGTCATTTTGTTAAATCTGGTACCACAATGGTAAAAAAACTGGACTTTTTCCAGTTGGAAACAATTTTGGCAAGGGTCTGTATTTGTTTTGTTTTTTTACTCTGAGTAGCTTTGTTCACCTCTGCAGTTGTAACCCCTGTGTCGTAGTAGGCTGGCTTGGCTTTCTGCAGATATAAAAACTGATTTGAACCTATTTCATGTCACAAAGAACGTCCTCCTTCTGGGATTGGTATAGGTCTTCATGATGCCTCTGCCACTCATTAGCCTTAACACCAGGTTCTATACCTATTTCTTTGCCTTTGAAACCCCATTCAACCAAGTCCCTCCATCTTCTGGATTGCTTCATAAGACAGGCTTTTTAATGTTTTCACAGGAGTTCCTTAGGGTTAGTATCTTTTCGTGTCTATTTATATCTGTATTTAATATTTCCTGCAGGTTTAGAGGACTACCAACCCGTCTTGCTCTCATGCCATGATCTTAGCTTTTTGGTTAGTTGTTGTTCTTTTCAATCAAAAATCCTTGTCAAACCAGCCTCTTTTGCTTATAATATTTTGTGCTGTAGTGGGTTTCCTTATAGGTGAGTTTAAATGACTGACAGATTTTCTTACAAGGGAACAAACTACTTTTGTCCTGCGGCCTACTTCATTGATTCCATTCAACTGATTTGTTTTTAGATGCTGAATCAATGAAACAATTTTATTATAACTTTCAGGACACCACCTGATTGTTTTGTTTTGATCACTATGATAGCAAGATCATTAGTAGTTATGAAAGGCTCAAACACAGCCATTAATTCCTACTGCCCAAACAAGGTCAGAGGTCTAAAAAGCAGATGGTAGATACTGTCATCCACAGGAAAGATCTTCATATAATTTACTATTTGCCACACTTCAGTGTTAATAAGGACATAATCAATACGCCTATTCCTAACTCCTTTATTAAGTGTCTGCACAGATGGAAGATCAGATCTAAGGTGAATGTTTGGTGGCCGCAAGGCCACAGCTGCTATTAGTGTTGCTAGATGACCACCTCTTTTAGTACTTCTCTATTAATGAAATTGCCATACGCTGTCCTCTTCCTATATTTTTATTTTCAACTAGGAACAGTGGTTCCTTGGAGGAAGCCAACAAACCTTTGCTTACTAGGCAAAACAAACAGTGTATACAGTGACCATTTCTTTTACAGTTTTGGGTGTACCCACTTGGTTCAGGATGATCTTGTATATTGCTTACACAGAATTTTACAGTGTGTAATATGGGTTCAGTATTATTCCCCAGAATAAGAGTTGTATTCTCACAACACAATGGAGCGCCTGAAACCTTTTTTGACCCTGATCATTTACAGTTTATGGTAAGTGTAGTACATGTACAAATTCTTAAGCTATGCCTAATTTTTGGTGGCCCCTGCAACAAAAATAATTTTTCTTCCTTTGACATTCAAGACCTGAGGAACACCTCGATGTGTCAGGGAGGGAAGGCAAGGCTGAGTGATTCCAAAAGTAACACAGCATGGAGACCAGGCAGGGTAATACCAGGCTACTCAACGTATAACTGGGGCCACTAAACAATACAGGACAGGATAAAGACAAGAACAAAATATGTTCAAAGTAAGGGGTGTACAGATATAGAGGTCTCTCTGGTAGCTTGGAGAAAGCACTTTGGACTGACACCAGAAGATTATTCTTAACAACAGTAATACAGTGAAGTCACAGTGGGGCTTGCTGTATAGAGACTGTTGTAATCAGAGCAAGGTGGACTGAGACTGATAACAACACTGAGACAGGTAAGACTCCAAAAGGCTGTACCCAACAGGCACTGGGACAATTGGTACAGGGAAAATGGAACTAGGATTCAGAGCATGGAACTTGACTGTACCCAACAGGCACTGGAACAAATTATGCCGTGCTGGTACATGGGGCAAACACACTAACACAGATTCAAATCAAGGAAATAAAGGGAACGACTGCCAACTCAGTGAATACATGGTCAGACGCCCAACAGGGAAATCAGCGAAATCATGATATCTGGCTAGGAAGGAAGGACAAACTGAGAAACAAGGAAAACATAGCACAATGCTGCTCAGGGCAGCCACAGGAAAACAGAACACTGCAAAAATCAGTAGCAGGAGTCAGGAACTCCTTTCAAGGTATCAAGGATTCAGGAGTGCAGGAAACTGGGGAAGAAAGAAGGAGCATCAAGCAACAGCAGTTGAAGTACAAGCTCTGACAGCAGAAGCCAGGCTTAAATCCCTCATTCCAACTCACAGCAACACAGGGTGATTGGAATTCATAACAGGTGTGAGAAGGCTACAGCACAGTGCAGGTGAGAGCAGTAAAAGTCCATCCTCCAGGTCTCTGCTTGAAGGTGTGCACAGACGTTCCAGGAAGCAACAAGTGGGCAGAACAAAAATCCAGAGTGCAACAGGAATCGGATCTTATTTCGTAATATGACAGAGATTCATACAAGGGAGCACAGGGGCATGCTGGAATTGATAAGCTAGAGTTCCAAGAATAATAGGTTTTACCCAAAGTCTCCTGTTCAGCGCTCATGATCAGGTAAGGCATACAAGTACCATAACGCATTAGTGGTTGTAATTCCTGTAATGGAATCTTGAGTTGATCTGATTTCCAAGAGGTTTTGAATACTGAAGTTCAGCACAGGTTCCAAACTAGTATTCATGATGGCAGCGCCCAGGTAGAAGATTCTCATGTACCACCATCTGATGGCAGGATTGCAGGATATTGACATGATCAGTCATTGTTCTTTGGTCTGTTTTTGCATGTATTTTCTTGACATGTTATTACACCAGTTTCTTAAACATGGGCCACATAGCACGTCGGTAATCATGGGGGCATATGATGGTGCTTTTTCAGCACTGTGACACAAGTTTTGGTTGATTGCATGGAATGGGATCACCATGATAGATTGAGCATGTTCAGGCTGTGTAGGAAAGTACCGTCTTTCTTGGCATGGTTACCCCCCTTTTCCACCTGATGTCAGTGTGTGTGTGTGTGTGTAACTGTGTTCACGTGGGATCCTGCTAACCAGGACCCCAGTGATTATGGCTCTCTCCCAAAAGTCTGTATTTCACCCACAGTTGCCATACAGGTGCCCCTTGCATGTCCCTAGTATATGGTAACTAGGTACCAAGGGCATTGGGGATTCAGGAGATCCCTATTGGCTGCAGAATATTTTTCCCACCCATAGGGAGCCCATGCAAAGGCTTCTGCCGGACTGCCATTGCAGCCTGCTTGAAAAGATGCAAGCACCCTTTCACTGCCATTTTTACTGCACCAGGACACTTATAAGTCACACCTATAGCAGACCCTCCAGCCCTGAGGGCAGGGTGCAAAGTACCTGTGTGTGAGGGCACCCCTGCACTAGCAGAGGTGCCCCCACAAACTCCAGGACCATTTTCCCAGAATTCATGAGTGCAGGGATGCCATTTTACGTGTGTACTGGACATAGGTCACTACCTATGTCCAGCTACATAATGGTAACTCCGAACATAGGCATGTTTGGTATCAAACATGTTGGAATCATACCCCAAGGCTTTTGCAAGCATTGACTGTATTTTCCATGCACTCAGGGGCTCCTTAGAGGACCCCCAGTATTGCCATTTGATCCTTCTGAGGTTTTGCAGGCAGCCCCAACTACTGCCACCTCCCAGACAGGTTTCTGCCCTCCTGTTGCTTGAAAAGCTCGAGTCCAGGAAGGCAGAACAAAGGATTTCCTGTGGGAGAGGGGTGTTACACCCTCTCCCTTTGAAAATAGGTGTAATAGGCTGGGGAGAGGTAGCCTCCCCAAGCCACTGGAAATGCTTTGAAGGGCATATTTGGTGCCCTTCTTGCATAAACCAGTCTACACCGGTTCAGAGAGCCCTAGTCCCTGCTCTGGCACGAAACTGGACAAAGGAAAGGGGGGTGACCACTCACCAGTCCATCACCACCCCAGGGGTGGTGCTCAGAGATCCTCCATAGGGTCCCTGGGTTTTGCCATCTTAGATTCAAAGTTGGCAGGGAACTCTGGCAGCATCTGAGTGGCCAGTGCCAGCAGGTGACGTAAGAGCTCTCCCCTGATAGGTGCCTACATGATTAGGTGACCAATCCATCTTTCAGGGCTATTTAGGGTCTCTCTTTTGGGTGGTTCCTCAGATTCAGATTCCAAGACTCCAGCAGGAATCCTCTGCATCCTTCACTTCGACTTCTCACTGAACAAACTGCATCTGGACCCTCCAGGAACCTACAAATGCAACAAAGAAGCAAGACACCTCCTGCAACATTGCATCTCCGGCTCCTGCCAGCAACTGCAACAGTTTCCCGGTCGTGCATCCTCTGCAGACAGCCCGTTTTCAGTCTGCATCAAAAGGAAGAAGGAATCTTCCTTGGGTTGAAGGAGTAACTCCCCTGCTTCTGCAGGCACCAACTGCGATGATGACCAGCTGCGTGGATCCCCTCTCCTGCTGAGCATCATAGGTGGTCCCCTCTGGCTTCCCCTCCTGAATAGAGTCCACCGGGTCCCCGGCAGTGCCATTTTCTGCTAACCGCAAGCTTTGCGTGTATCAAGGCTTGTTGGCAGACTCCGACGATGCAAACCCAAATGCAATCCTCCATCCGGCATGGGACATCACTTGCACCCTCCAGGAACACGATTTTGTCTTCATGTGTGCAGTGCTGACTTTTCTTCTTCACCGGAGGTTCGCCTTTTGCTCCTTCATCCGGGTTAGCAGGGGCTCCTGCTCTTCCTCATCTCTCCTTTGCTTCTTGGACTTGGTCCCCTTCTTCCACAGGACTTCTTGTCCAGGAATCCACTGTTTGTGTCTTGCAGTCCCTTCTGTGTTTTGCATATTTCTTCTTCTCATTTCTGTGTGTGTTCTGGGAAAGTTACTGTGATTTACTCCTGCTTTCCTGGTCACTGGGGTGGGTTGTGGTGCTTACCTTTGGGCTTTTCTAGTACTCCCAGCTCCCCTCTACACAATACACTTGCCTAGGTGGTGGACCGACATTCGCATTCCACTTTCTTAGTATATGGTTTGTGCTTCCCCAGGCCCATTTCTAACTTCTGTGATTTTCACTAATTGTACTGTTTTTTAACTGTTGTTATGCCTATTTCTGCATACTAGTGTATATAATTTGCGTATTACGTACCTCCTAAGGGAGTATAGTCTCTATGGTATTTTTAGTATTTGTGTCATCAAAATAAAGTACCTTTATTTGTGTAACACTGAGTATTTTCCTTTCATGTGTGTGAGCACTGTGTGACTACTGTAGTATTCCATGAGCTTTGCATGGCTCCTAGATAAGCCTTGGCTGTTCATCCACAGATGCCTCTAGAGAGCCTGGCTTCTAGACACTGCATACACTACGCTAATAAGGGATAACTGGACCTGGTATAAGGTGTAAGTACCATAGGTACCCACCACACACCAGGACAGCCTCGTACATTGGTGGCAGTGGTGGGATAAGTACTTGCAATTGCCTTATCACACTGTCACCTGGTGCTTTCCACAGGAAAGACTACTGCTCACCTAGAGACATAGATAATATAAAGTGCAGGACTCTAGTCTCTAAAGTTTAGGCAAGCTAGGGTATTGGCATAGCCCTTGCTCTAAACCTCTTTCTGAGAGACTGGAGGTTAGGTAGGTTAGGTACACCCTACTACACCCTAGCACACACCATGTCTGTAGCTGGACCTAGCTCTGAGGTCATGGACTCTCCTTATGAGGGCATGACCTTCAAGGAATTAAAGGGGCTGTGTTCAGAGAGGAAGCTAGAGATGAGGAAGAATCCTAACAAGAGTCTGCTCTCAAGCCTCCTTCTTCCGGATGACCAAGAACATGCTGGTAGCCAGAAGGAGGAGGAAGAATGAGACTCTAACTCCACTGATTTAGAGGAAAGTCTTCTAGGCCCAGGGGAGGGTTCTTCAAAGGATCTTGTAGTTCTTAGCAGACCATCTAGTGTACCTGGTAGTGGGAGGGGAAGTCACACAGGTAGGGCTCCCTTAACATCCAGAGGACAAGTAGCTAGGGTCACTAAGACTAGGGAAATATCCACTTCCGCCCATTCTCATGTCACTTCAGTGTCTAAGGGGTCACACTACACAACTCCAGGGGATGACTAGAGATAGAGAGCTCAGAAAACAGAGGCTGGAGGAGGCCAGGCTGAGGCTGCAGCAGCAACAACTAGCCCTAGATAGGGAAGCCTTGGCAGTGGAGAGGGAGAGACTGGAGTTGGGGTTAGTACCCCATGGTGGCAGCAGCAACAGTTTCAGGGATTATAGAGTCAGGGAGGACTCCAAAGATTTCAGAAACCTATACAAAATGATTACCTCATCCAAGGGGCGGGATGACATCTATAAGTGGTTTGCTGCACTAGAGAGGGCCTGTAAAGTTCAAAGCGTCCCTCAAAGGCAATGGGCTGCTAGTCTCTGGTTGTCCTTCTCTGACAAGGGGAGAGATAGATTTCTCACTGTCAGAGAAGAAGATGCAGACAATTACTATATTCTAAAAACAGCACTGTTAGACCTGACAGCCTTAGGGTGGTCACCCCTAACTTTTTGCCTGCCTCCCTCCACTTTTTAGATACTGTTTTTGCTGGTTTTTATACTCTGCGCACTTTACCACTGCTAACCAGTGCTAAAGTGCATATGCTCTCTCCCTTGAAACATGGTAACATCGGATCATACCCAATTGGACTATGTAATGTACTTATAAATCCCTAGTAGAGCGTACTATATGTGCCCAGGGCCTGTAGATGAAATGCTACTAGTGGGCCTGCAGCACTGATTGTGCCACCCACCTAAGTAGCCCCTTAACCTTGTCTCAGGCCTGCCATTGCAAGGCCTATGTGTGCAGTTTCACTGCCAATTCGACTTGGCATTTAAAAGTACTTGCCAAGCCTAAAACTCCCCTTTTTCTACTTATAAGACACCCCTAGGGTATGCCCTAGGTAACCCATAGGGCAGGGTGCTGTGTAGGTAAAGGGCAAGACATGTACTTGTGTAGTTTACATGTCTTAGTAGTGTGAACTCCTAAATTCGTTTTTACACTGCTGTGAGGCCTGCTCCTGTCACAGGCTAACATTGGAGCTACCCTCATACATTGTTTGAGTGGTAGCTGCTGATCTGAAAGGAGTAGGAAGGTCATATTTAGCATGGCCAGAATGGTGATACAAAATCCTGCTATCTGGTGAAGTTGGATTTAATATTACTATTTTAGAAATGTTACTTTTAGAAAGTGAGCATTTCTCTGCACTTAAATCTTTCTGTGCCTTACAATCCACGTCTGGCTGGGTTTAGTTCACAGCTCCTTGTGCATTCACTCAGACACACCCCAAACACAGGTTACTCAGCCTCACTTGCATATATCTGCATTTTGAATGGGTCTTCCTGGGCTTGGAGGGTGGAGGGCCTGACACTTGCATGTCAAAGGACAGTAGCCTGCCCTCACACAATGGACTGCCACACCCCCTACTGGGTCCCTGGCAGACAGGAGTGAACTGAAAGGGGACATTGTGCACTTCTAAGCCACTCTTTGAAGTCTCCCCCGCTTCAAAGGCACATTTGGGTATTTAAACAGGGCCTCTGCCCCTACCAACTCAGACACTTCCTGGAGAAGAAACCTGAACCACAACCTGCATCCTGCCAAGAAGAACTGCCTGGCTGCACAAAGGACTCACTTGTCTGCTTTCTGTGAAGGGCTGCTGCCTTGCTGTTGCCCTGCTGCCTTGCTGCTCTCTGGCTGTGGTGAAGAAGTGCTCTCCAAGGGCTTGGATAGAGCTTGCCTCCTTTTCCCTGAAGTCTCAGGACCAAAAAGACTATGACCCTCATGGTGGTCCGTTCCGCACCACCGGCGGTGGCGGCAGAAGCCGCCAACAGAGAAGCAGTCCAGACCGCCAAATAATGAACCAAACAAAACTCCCCCATCCCATGCACCACCCACCACCGGGAAAGGATTCCCGCTGACGACGGCAGAGGCCGCCCACAGGCCGTCAGAAAGGCCTAACCCGCCCATCAAATTATGAACCCCCATTCCGCCGCCAGTTCCGGGGCAGGAACCACCGCCACACAAAGCCAGGTGGAAATTAAACAAATAGAAAGAAACAGTCACCGGAGCTCAACAAAACATGCAGCGGCAGCCATGGACAGAGAGCTGCAGATCATGCCAGCCTTGCTCCTTGCCATATATCTACACGACCGAGACCGCTGACGAAGAGGGTGGGGATTTACGACGGGGGTGGGACTTTGACTTGCGTGAGGAGGTTGGAGGGGGGGTGGGCTTCTCCTTAGAAGGAGGTGGGGGCTGTTTGGCACGGGCAGAGCTGGATGCCTTAGGCTCAGAGCGGGCCTTCTTCTTAAGTGGAGAAGGGGCACAGGAATGGGAAGGCTGGACTGGGGTGGGCTGCGATATGGAAGGAGCGGAAAGGGCAAGGAGGTGGGCACGTTTCGGGACAAGATGGGGTAGGCCAGTGGGTTTGATCAGGTCTACACGGGAGAGGAAATGTTTCTTCGGAGCAATTGGGGTGGCAGGGATGACAGCGTGGGAGTGGAGGCAGAGGGAGTTGATGTATGGGGTGTAGGTGTGCGTGTAGTGGGTGCCGGTGACTGCTCAGTATGCTCTGGTGTGGTGGATGTCTGATGGGTGGGTGTCTTGCTGCGTTTGAGTGTTTTGGGAGGTGGGGGGTGGACACAGTGGGAGAAGACAGACAGCTAGTGTGGATGTATGTTGGGTGAGTGTCTGCAAGTTGGTGAGTGTGCTGCAAGTGTCAACTACAGTGGAGGTGGTGAGTGCAGGTGTGGTGTATGGTGTGCATGTATGGCTGTGTGCTATTGTGGTGAGTGCAGGAAGAGGAGCAGCAACAGTGAGTGATGGTGCAGTGCATGAGGGTGTGCATGTAGAGGGACAGACAGTGAGGCAGAAGAGGCGGGCACACTGGGGGAAGTGGACATTGTTGTGTGTGTAGGTGTATGTTGGCTGTGTGAATGCTTGTGGTGGGAGGTGTGGTGCTTCTGTTTGGAAGTGTGTTTTTTGTGTGTTGAAGTGCTTGACTGCGTATCTAAATGTGTGCCTTGGACGGGTGAAGGGAGTGGGGTTCTGGAAGGGGTAGAGAAGGTTGGAGGGGGGACGGAATGGCCAGGGAAACTGGCTGCTGTCCAAGAGGAGGCCAGAGCCTGAAAAGATGTCTGTAGGGCAGACACGGCACCGTGAATGCCATCCAGATAGGCATTAGTCTGCTGCACCTCTGATGCTAGCCCCTGGATGGCATTGACGATGGTTGTCTGCCCTACAGAGAAGGTTCTCAGGAGGTCAATTAGCCTCCGCTGTGAGGGCAGCAGGGCTGACTGGGGCAGGGGAGGAGGCGCCTGGGGCGAAGGAGACGCCCACCTTTCTGGGTGGGGGGGCACGGCCAACTCGATGGGGAGCAGAAGGGAGGGCACTGATGGTATGGGTGGTGGTGGAAGATGTCATGGTCGTGATTTGTCCACTAGTGTCCGCCACCGCCGGAGGACCACCATCGGAGGAGGTTTCAGAGTCACTACCACCGGTGGTAGTAGCCTCCACCGTGGAAGTCCCTTCACCCTCCCACCCACTGGTCCCCTGGGCGTCTGTTGTCTCTGCCTCCGAGGATCCGTGGGCCGTTGTCTCCCCACTAGCCGGTGCCTCAGCTCCCTCGCCTGATGTTGATGCTGTACCAGACACACAAAAGAGAACAGGGATGGGGAGACAAAACAGGAGACACTTGTAAGTAGCTGAATGCTGATACACAATGGCCAGATATTCACCTACCCAGCAGACACACCCAACAGGCAGCACCGTGCACTAGGCCCATGACCATCGCCCTGACTACTGAGCAGTATATTGACCTACACCCATATCCTGTCATTGCATTGAAGCTGAGGTAGGTGAAACCTGACAGGGACACCCCTACACCCTTTGGGGAGCAGACAGTAGCTGGACACCAGTCAAAACCCTGCTCTAAGCCCCATGAGCCCTATCCTTCCAGGCTGAAGTATGGGCTGTGAGTACTCACCCCCTTGTGACTGCTGTGCAGCCTTCAATCGCCCATCCAGGTCTGGGTACACCACCACCAGGATCCTTCACATTAAGGGGGTCAGTGACAGACGGGCACCCCTACCACGTTGGGAGGACTTCCCCAGCTGGGCCTCACTGATCTTCCGCGCCCAGCGCCGCAGGTCCTCCCACCTCTTCCGACAGTGGATGCTCCGCCGGTTGTAGACCCCCAGGGTCCATACCTCCTTGGCGATGGCATCCCAATGTGCCCTCTTCTGGTGGGCGCTGACCTAGTAGGGAGACACAGAGAAGAAACACCTGTACAATGTCAATAGCTGGCTGATTGTTAGACATAGGAAAAACAGTACGCCAAGACATGCAGGACAGCGGCACGCAGCATTCCATGCACCAAGCCCCATCCTGGCTCACAGGAATGCACATCAGAGCAATCCACTCCATCCATTACACACACAGTGTTCCCCAAACCCGGACTCACCTGTACCTCTGGCCGGCCGTAGAGTCTGCCGTACAGGGGCAGGACCCCTTCCACCAGTTTCTCCAGTTCTTCCAGAGTGAAGGCTGGAGCCCTTTCCCCTGCACCATGTGGAACATCCATAGCCAGAGGCAGGCCACAGCAGTACACGGAGTGGAGTACCTGTCCGCACAAGATCAGGGAGGAGTTATCCAATGAGGGTGCGAACAGCGGTAAACACCGCCGAACGTTGTGACGTCAACCGCTAGCAGTAGAACTACAGTGGGCAGACATTTTGCCATCACCTACGCATCTTGAAATTCAATTTAGTCACAATGCTGGGCCATATGATTCACGTATGTCTCTATCAATAGAGTATATTATCACACATGATTTACTCCGTTCTCTCTCAGTGATGACAATGTACATCTGTCGGGTTGCAGCTATTGTACAGAAAACTACTATGAAGAAGGCAGTGAATGTGTTTAGCAAATATGCCTGTGTATGTGTGCACATGACTCCTTGTTCTTACCCCTAACAGGTACAGACCCTTGTGGCGAGGAATGGCACCTTCTGTGTACAGACCACTTGTAGATATGGGGACCATGGTGGTGCATCAGATCATTATCACTTACAGACTCACACGTGCAACTATTCAGGACCTATGTGCATTACTGGATCCTGCACTGACTCCCGGAAATCGTAATCAGCATGCCATTCCAACTGAGGTGCAGGTGCTCTCCGCACTCGATTTCCTGGCCACAGGCTCCTTTCAAGTGACAGTGGGCATGGGTGCTGGTTTCTCACAGCCAATGTTCAGCCAGGTACTTACAAGATTTCTAAATGCATTTGTACAACATCTGCAATCCTTTGTGTGATTCCCCCAAAGTGCTGAGCTCCCTGCCATCAAGTCAGACTTCTATGCCTTTGAAAACATTCCCCATGTTATTGGTGCCATCGATGGAACCCACATACCCATCATCCCCCCAAGAGTGAGTGAACAGGTGTACAGAAACAGGAAGAACTTTCACTCCATGAACATCCAATTGGTATGTACAGCAGACCAGTACATATCCCATATGAATGCCATGTTTCCGGGTTCAGTACATGATTCATTTGTTTTGAGGAACAGTAGTGTGCCACAAACGATGGAACAACTCCAAGAGGACAGAGGGTGGATCATAGGTAAGTGTGCCTGTCACTAACTGACACATTGCTGAAAAACAGCCTGTCAGACTAAGGACATTCCAGTGACGATTCTGTATTGACCATTTCTCTAGGTGATTTTGGCTATCCAAACTTGCCTTGGCTCCTGGCACCAGTGAGGAATCCCAGGATGGATGCAGAGAGGAAATACAATGAGGCACATGGACGCACTAGAAGGGTGATAGAGCGTACTATAGGTCTCCTGAAGGCTAGATTTCGGTGCCTACATATCTCTGGGGGCTCCCTGGCCTATGGGCCTGATAAGGTGGGTAGGATAGTGGTGGCCTGGTGCATGCTGCACAACATGGCAGTGAGACGTTCAATCCCCCTTTTGGAGGTGGAGGGGGTGCTATAGGTCCTGATCTGTTACCTCAGAGAGGTGAGGAGAGTGATGGTGAGGATTAGGAAGGGGAAGATGTAAATTCCGGAAACCAACTGATACAACTCTACTTCCAATAACTGTCTGGGACTTCAGCCTGTATATGTGGTTAGTGACTGATACTGTAAGTGTGCCATGTCAACTAGGGGGAATTGGTCATGATATGCAAGTCATGGACCTCTTCAGCATGGTACAGACAGACAACATAAGCATTCCCTTTTTTTACTTTTTAGAAACACACTGTACCAGCAGCATGCACAATTTGACAATACAGTTTATCCCTGCCTGTTGCATCATTACTCCACTTTGTTCAACATTGAAGACAGGGGACAGTGTTCCAGGTGAGATATGTTGTTTATTGGTGGAATACAGTGAAATGTGCTATGTACAGTGATGGAAGTCGTTTTGGTTGGCTGTCCTCAAAACTGACTTGGTGGCAGGCATGTTTGATTTCATAGGTGGATCCTATTTGTAGTTCTGTTCATCATTTAGTCCTCAGCTAAGTGCAGTTTGTGAATGGGTGTGTTGGTTGCTTGGCAGTAGCAGCAGTGTCAATTGTTGGTAGGGGGCTTGTTCTTTGCTGGGTTTCCAGTGCCATATCTTGGCCTGAGGCTACATTTGGGCGCCTGCTGTGAACCTACTTGGGGTGACATGGTTGGCCCTTGTGATTCCTGGGAGGGTTTTTCCTGTGCTGTTTCAGCTACTTGGGACAACTGTTGCTGTTTTATCCAGGGCTGTTGTGGGGGCCTCTTGTCCGGTGTGGGTGTCTGAGGGTTTGTTGACCAACTGCAGCAGTGCTCCAGCAATGGTGACCATTGTGGCATTATGTTCTTTCCACTGCTCCAGGGACTGTTGGTGGTGTTCCAGCTGCATCCTCTGACTTTGCTCCAGGGTGGTTACAATCTGTGCCAACCTGTCTTGGGTATGTTGGTATGCCCCCAATACCTCTGCAATGACGTCCTGGGCTGCTGCATCTATCCGGTGCCCTACCCCCTGACCCACTGGGGCCCTGGCCCCCTGTGCCTGTGTCCCCTGTGCAGGTCTGGACGTGCCACTAGTACTGGGACCCTCGTCTTCCTGCATGTTGGGAGTGGAGACTGTGGCTTCTGTTGCTGGGTTCCACCTGTTTGTGCCCTTGGTCCACTGGTGTGGGCACACCTCCCTGACCTGCTGGTGTTGATTGGGTTTTAGGGGTGACAGTGTTTTCCTGGCTGAAGCTGCTGCATGGTCAGCATCCAGGGCTGTGTGAAGGGCCTGCCTGCTCATCAGTGTCCAGGGATCCTTCACCAGTATCCTGTGATGTGCCTCTGTCTCCCTGGAATGCTGTGGCACTCCTTGTCCCCTCCATTAGGGTTGCATGGGTGGTGGTGCCTGTTGAGGGACATAGAAATGTTTGTTACATTTGCAGGAGGGTCTGAGGTGGGCAGTACTGTACAATTTAGTGCTGGTGTGCCTTTCAGTGGCCTTCAGGGGTGCCTTTGTGAGGTGGACATAGCATCTAGTGGCAGTGGGGGCGTTACATTGTGGTGGGGGTTATTATTCTATTGTGGGAACGTGAAGGGGTGGGTGGCAGTGCACAGCGGGAGTGATGTGGGCCTGGTAGTGAGTTGTGGGTGATGCAGGGTGGTGGATGTGGTGGGTAATGGCTGGGAGGGGTGTGGGTCTAGGTGGGTGTGGGTGGGGTGGTGCATGCATTACAGGTATGGTGTATATGGGGTAAATGTAGACGACTTACCCGAGTCAATTCCTCCAGTGAGTCCCTATGGGTGTAGGATGGCGAGGACCTTCTCCTCCCAGTCGGTGTAGTCGGGTGGTGTTGGGGGCAGCCCTCCCCCAGTCTTCTGCACTGCGATGTGGTGCCTGGATGACATGGCCCGGAACTTCCTCCGCAGGTCATTCCATCTCTTGTGGATGTCGTCCCTGGTGCGTGGATGGTGTCCCACTGCATTCAACCTGTTGACGATGGTCTGCCACAGCTCCATTTTACGGGCAATGGGTGTGTGCTGCACCTCGGAGCCGAATATTTGTGGCTCCACTTTTAGGATCTCGTCCACCATGGTCCTTAGCTCCCTTTCGATGAAGTGTGGGTTTGTGGGGGGTACATGGTGAGGGTGGTGGATGGCATCAGAACTGGGGACAGTGTTTGGGTACTCCTGTGTCACTATGCATGTCCTGTCTGCTGGCGTTCTCTGGCTCTGGTGCTCTCCATCTTCTGATCCTGGTTTCCTTGCAAGGGATTGTGGGGTGTGTCTGGGGGTGTTTTATGGTGTTCTGGATGTGTGTCAGGTGTGTGGGTGCTAAGCCTAGCTAATGTGTGCAGTGGTTTGCTGTTGGGCCCACTTGCCGCACGTGGCGGTCGCAGCTGCCAATGGTCATCCGGCCTACACTGTCCGCCGAGGTGATTTGTACATCTTTATTTGGAGGGCGGGATGTGGGTGTGCTTGGCGGTGGTGGGGTGGGGTGGGTCGTAGTTCCCGCCGACAGGGTCCTGGCGGGGAGAGGTGGTGTGGAAATGTTTGGCGGTGTTGGGTTTATTGTTCATTATATGGAGGGGTTTCCATTCGCCACAGCTGGCGGGATTCTGTTCACCGCCGCCACGGCGGTTGGTGGTCTTTACCGCCATGTTCATAATGACCGCCTTTATCTCTACAAGGACTCCTTGTGCGGTGAAATTTGACGCACAGCCTGCCAGAAAATCGCACCGCACGCCGAACCAGAATGACGCAGCCAGACTTCAGACGGAGAAGATTGACGCAGCGCCAGCGTAATGACCGGAAAGTTGACGCATGGCCCACCGAATCGATACACAGCCGAGCTGGAACAATGCAGCCTGACTTCCAGAGAAGAATCGATGCAGCGCCTGCCATGCGGTAGAACATTTGATGCAACGCACACCGAATCGAGGCAGCTTCTGTGACTTCATCCTGCCAGCGCAGGAAATCCACGCATCGTCCCTTGTGCGTCCGAAAACCCCACAACCCAAAGAGGATCCACAACCGAGTGCCAGAAATAGATGCACAGCCGTCCCTATGTGAAAACTAAATGACGCATCGCCGTGTGCGGCCCGAGAAATCGACACACACCCCTTTGTTTCCACGCATCTCCTCCTCTGCGGTTCTTTACGGAGATTTTTCATGCGAACCAGGTACTTTGTGCTTGAAAGAGGCTTTGTTTGCTTTTAAAAGACTTAAGGCACTTTATATCACTTTCCTGTGATATCTCAACATATACTTATTGCATTTTAATTGTTTTGACTTGCATTTATCCAGATAAATATTATATATTTTTCTAAACACTGTATGATGTATTTTTGTGGTGCTATGTGGTGTTAGTGTATGATTTATTGCACAAATACTTTACACATTGCCTTCAAAGTTAAGCCTGACTGCTCAGTGCCAAGCTACCAGAGGGTGGGCACAGGATAATTTTAATTGTGTGTGACTTACCCTGACTAGTTGAGGGTTCTTGCTTGGACAGGGGGTAACCAGACTGTCAACCAAAGACCCCATTTCTAACAAGCACTTTTAGAGGGTTTTGGTCTCACCACTGAACAATACAGAATTAAGTTCAGGGAGACCAGAAAAAAGACCTCACATGATTGGGTTGACTTTGTGGACTGTTCTGTTAAAGCTTTAGAGGGCTGGTTACATGGCCCCAAAGTGTTTGACTATGAGGGCTTGTATAATCTGTTACGGAGGGAGCACATTTTGAATAATTGTGGGTCTGACTTGTTGCACCAGTACTTGGTAAATTCAGATCTGACCTCTCCCCAGGAATTGGGGAAGGCAGACAAATGGGTCACAACAAGAGTGAGAAGAAAAGCTCAAACAGGGGGTGACATAGACGAGAAGAGGAGTGGTAAGTCTAATGACAAAAGTGGGGACAAAGATAAAAATAAAGAGTCTTCATCAGGCCCACAAAACTCTTCTGGGGTGGATCTAAATCCTCTTCTCATCACAATCAGAATAAAAAGCCTTGGTGCAGTGCTATATTTGTAGAAACAAAGGCCATAGGCCAGGAGACAGCTCTTGCCCTAGGAAGAGCACTGAACTTCCCATAACCACTTCCTCCACTGCTCCAACTAGTGCCCCTAGCAATAGCTTTGGTGGTGGGAAAACTAATACTATAAATAGTCAGTCCAAGGGTGTAGCAGTGCTCACTCTGGGAATTGTAGTAGGGGCTGGTTTAGTTAGGGAAACCACTGAGGTTGTTTTAGTCTCTGATGGTGGCATTGACTTTGCCACCCTTGTTGCTTATCCCCTTAATATGGATAAGTACAACCAACAACCCCTAATGAATGGTGTTCAGGTTGAGGCCTACAGGGACACAGATGCCAGTGTCACCATGGTGACTGAAAAACTGGTGGCCGCTGAGCAACACCTACTTGGTCATCAGTACCAAGTGACTAATACCCACAACAATACTGTGAGCCACCCCATGGCAGTTGTTATCTCAACTGGGGGGGGGGGGTTATTGGTCCTGCAGCTTGGGATGAAGTAGAGTTGGAGGCAAATACAGCTATGCTGGGCATTCCTGGGCATATATTTGCCTTAACAAGGGCTCAGGCCAAGAAGCAAAGGGAACAGGGAAACTTGGATAGTGAACATATGGGCAAAGAGCTCCCAAAAGCAGGGCTAGGAAGGGTAAGAAATGATCCCCTATCCCCAACACTGATGATTCCCCCTTTAAGGATGAGGAATCAACTCCTTGGACAGAACCTACACCTGAAGAACTTCAAGCTGACACAGCTGAACTCTTAGGTGCAGGGAGGCCTGCCAGGGAGGTTTAAATTTGGCACAGCAAACATGCCTCACACTTGAGGGTTGGAGACAGCAAGCTGTCAAAGAAGAAGCAGTGGATTTCAGTGGCACCCACAGGGTGTACTGGGGAAACAATCTCATGTATTCAGAGGGAAGGGAACCCAAACCTGGTGCTACCAGAAGATTGGCCATCCCTCTGTAATACAGAGAGTTTTTGTTGACTTTGGCACATGAAACATGGGACAGACTGGTCCCTCACTTTAACTGGCCTCACATGTCAGAAGATACAAAGGAGTTTTGTCGCTCCTGTGTCACTTGTCAAGCCAGTGGTAGGACAGGTGGCACTCCAAAATACTCTTTAATCCCACTGCCAGTGGTTAGGGTACCCTTTGAAAGGGTAGAGGTTGACATTTTTGGCCCCCTTGACCCTCCCACAGCTTCTGGAAACAGGTTCATACTGGTGGGGGTGGACCATGCTAACAGGTGTCCAGAAGCCATACCTCTTAGGACCACGAAAAGCTCTTGCAGTGGCCAAAGCCCTACTGGGAATCTTTTCCAGGGTGGGTTTCCCAAATGATGTTGTATCAGAAAGAGGTAGCAAATTCATGTCTGCATACTTAAAAGCAATGTGGAAAGAGTGTGGTGTAACATACAAATTCACTACACCCTACCATCCCTAAACAAATGGGTTGGTTGAGTGTTTTAATAAAAGAAACTCAAAGGCATGATTATGTGACTTTCTAAAAAACTCAGGAGGTGGTGGGTTGTCCTGATAACATGCCTCCTCTTTGCCTACAGGGAGGTACCCCAAAAAGGAGTGGGGTACAGCCCCTTTGAACTCCTCTTTGGCCACCCTGTTAGGGGTCCATTGGCTCTTGTGAAGGAGGGTTGGGAGCAACCCTGAAGCCCCCTAAACAAGCTATAGAGGACTATGTACTTGGCCTCAGATCAAGGATGGCTGAATATATGAAGAAGGCCAGTAAGAAGCTTCAGGCAAGTCAAGAATTGCAAAAGCACTGGCATGACCAGAAGGCTGTTCTGCCTGTGTACCAACCAGGACAGAAAGTGTGGGTCCTGGACCCTGTGGCACCAAGAGCACTTGGAGTGGACCACACATCATAGTAGAAAAAGGGGTGAGGTCACTTATTTAGTGGACCTAGGCCCTCCAAGAAGTCCTCTCAGAGTACTTCATGTGAACCGCCTTAAGCCCTACTATGACAGGGCTAACTTAACCCTACTCATGACCACTGATGAGGGACAGGAAGAAGAGAGTGATCCTCTCCCTGACCTCTTTTCTAATTCTGCAGCTGATGGTTCAGTTGAGGGGGTGGTCTTAGCAGATTGCCCTTCTCGGTCTCAAAAGAAAGATGCAGAAATCTCCTGGGATAGTTCTCAGAACTGTTTGCCCTTATACCTGGTCAAACCACATGGTATGAACACACCATTGACACAGGGGACAGTCTGCCTGTCAAAAGTAACATTTACAGGCAACCTGCTCATGTAAGGCATTGCATCAAAGCAGAGGTGCAAAACATGCTTTACCTGGGAGTCATTGAGCACTCAGATAGCCCCTGGGCTAGCCCAATGGTGCTGGTCCCAAAACACCACTCTCAGAATAGGAAACGAGAGATGAGGTTTGACTATAGGGGGCTCAATACAGTAACCAAGGCAGATGCTCATCCAATCCCCAGGGGAGATGAGCTCATAGAAACACTGGCATCAGCCAAGTATCTCAGCACTTTTGACCTTACTGCAGGCTATTGGCAGATTAAGTTGTCAGAAGATGCTAAACCAAAGAAGCATTTACAACCATTGGAGGGCACTATCGATTCACAGTAATGCCCTTTGGTCTGAAGAATACACCTGCCACTTTTCAGTGGTTGGTGAATGCAGTCCTTCAAGGCCTGAAAGAACCTTCAGTGCAGCATATCTAGATGATATAGCTGACTTTAGCTCCACCTGGGATGACCACCTGCTACACCTATGGAACATTTTGGAGGCTCCTCAAAATGCACGCCTTAATATAAAGGCATCAAAGTGCCAGATAGGGCAGGGGTAAGAGGTTTATCTGGGATAGCTAATAGGTGGGGAACAGATTCAGCCACTACAGAAGAAGATTCAAACCATTTTGGATTGGACTCCCCCTACCACACAAACCCAGGTCAAAGCATTTCTAGGTCTCACTGGGTCTTACAGGAGGTTCATTAAGAACTATGGCTCCATTGTTGTCCCTCTTAATGACCTCACCTCCAAGAAAATGCCTAAGAAGGTAATGGACAGCCAGCTGCATAAAAGCTTTTGAAGAACTTAAACAGGCCATGTGCTTTGCACCTGTTCTAAAGAGCCCAAACTACTCTAAGAAGTTCAGAGTTCAGACTGATGCTTCAGAGGTAGGGGTTGAGGCAATTCTCTCACAACTTAATACAGAGGGCCAGGATCAACCAGTAGCTTTTAATAGAAGGAGGTTGGCCCCCAGAGAAAAGCGTTGGCCAGCCATAGAGAGGGAGGCCTTTGCTGTGGTATGGGCCCTGTAGGAGCTGAGACCCTACCTTTTTGGTACTCACTTCATTGTTGAGACATACCACAAACCTCTCTTATAGCTTAAATAAATTAAAGGAGAAAACCCAAAATTGTTGAGGTGGTCCATTTCCCTACAGGGTATATTGCCTTTACATTGGAACATAGACCTGGGAGTAACCACTCCAATGCAGATGGACCCTCCAGATATTTCCACTTAGGCAATGAAGACTCATCTGGGCAAGGTTAGCCTCATTGTCCCCCGTTTGGGGGGGTTGTGTAGGAAAGTACCCTCTTTCTTGGCATGGTTACCCCCATTTTCTGCCTGATGTCAGTGCGTTTGACTGTGTTCATTGGGATCCTGCTAACCAGGACACCAGAGATTCTTCCCTCTCTCCCAAAAGTCTGTATTTCACACACAATTAGCATACTTGTGCCCCCTTATAAGTCTGTAATATATGGCACCTAGGTACCCAGGGCATTGGCGTTCCAGGGGATCCCTATGGGCTGCAGCATGTTTTTGCCACCCGTAGGGAGCCCATGCAAAGGCTTCTGCAGGACTGCCATTACATCCTGCGTGAAAAGGTGCCAGCACCCTTTTTTCTGCCATTTTCATTGCACCAGGACACTTATAAGTCACTCCTATAGCAGGCCCTCCAGCCCTGAGGGCAGGGTGCAAAGTACCTGTAGGTGGAGGCACCCCTGCACTAGTAGTGGTGCCCCCACGAACTCCAGGACCAGGGCTTCCTCAGTGCGGGCACACCATTTTAAGCATGTACTGGACATAAGTCTCTACCTATGTCCAGCTACATAATGGTAACTTTGAACATAGGCATGTTTGGTAGCAAAGTAGTTGGAATCATAAACCAAGGCTTTTGCAAGCATTGGTTGTATGATTCCATGCACTCTGGGGGTACTGTTCAGTTCTTGGGTGCTTGGCTTCACCCTGGGGCTGTCCAGGAGTGGGCGCTTCACAGGGAAAAGCCAGGAGGGGTTTCACAGCGGTATGCGTACAGCGCCTTGAGACCCTAATGGGTGAGTAGTGCGCTATACAAGTGCAAAGTTTACAGTTTTTAGAGGACCCCCCTCCCCCAGTATTGCCATTTCAGCCTTCTGAGGTTTTCCAGGGAGCCCCAGCTGCTGCCACCACACAGACAGGTTTCTGCCCTCCTGTTGCTTGAAAAGCTCGAGCCCAGGAAGGCAGAACAAAGGATTTCCTTTGGGAGAGGGGTGTTACACCCTCTCCCTTTGAAAATAGGTGTTATAAGCTGGGGAGGGGTAGCCTCCCCAAGCCACTGGAAATGCTTTGAAGGGCACATTTGGTGCCCTCCTTGCATAAACCAGTCTACACCGGTTCAGAGACTCCCAGTCCCTGCTCTGGCGTGAAACTGGACAAAGTGAAAGGGAATGACCACTCACCTCTCCATCACTACCCCAGGGGTGGTGCTCAGAGCTTCTCCAGAGGGTTCCTGGGTGTTGCCATCTTGGGTTCAAGGTTGGCAGGGAACTCTGGGAGCATCTGAGTGGCCAGTGCCAGCAGGTGACGTCAGAGCCCGCCCTCCCCTGATAGGTGCTCACCTGATTAGGTGACCAATCTCCCTTTCAGGGCTAGTTAGGGTCTCTCCTTTGGGTGGTTCCACAGATTCAGATTGCAAGACTCCGGAGGAACCCTCTGCATCCTCCACTTCTACTTCTCAATGAAGAAACTGCATCTGGACCCTCCAGGAACCTAAAAGCTGCAACAAAGAAACAAGACAACTCCTGCAACATTGTATCTCCGGCTCCTGCCAGCAACTGCAACAGTTTCCCAGTCGTGCATCCTCTGAAGACAGCCCGTCTTTGGCCTGCATTAAAAGGAAGAAGGAATCTCCCTCGGGGTGAAGGAGTCACTCCTCTGCTTCTGCAGGCACCAACTACAAGGACGACTGGCTATGTGGATCCCCTCTCCTGCTGAGCTGCGTGGGTCCTGCATCACAGGTGGTGGACTGAAGTGGTCCACACAGTCCTCTCTTCCAGCTGGCCCACTTTGCTGGAGGTAAGACCTTGTCTCCCCACGCAAGACAATACCCCCGTGCACCACGTCTTTTGCAGCTGCCAAGGCTTGCTGGATTCCTTCCTCCAAGTCTTTTGTGTGTCTTGTATGTCTGACTCCCAGCACTTAATCCTGCAATGCACAGCTTTCTGAGTGGTTCTCCAGCGGCGTGAGAGCCTTTGTCATAGTGCTGCATGGGCCTCTTCTGCAACTTTCTTGTCCCCAACCTCTGGGACTCCTGTGTACGCTGCCTGGTGTTCTGTGGGCTCTCTGTGTTGCTGAGGGCACTCTCTGGCTCCCCCTTCTGGGTAGAGTCCACCTGGTTCTTCCTGGACACCCCCGACAGTGCCATTTTCCGCTAACTGCAAGCTTTGCGTGTACCAAGGCTTGTTGGCGGACTCCGAGGACGAAAACCTGACTGCAATTCTCCATTCGGCGTAGGACATTACTTGCACCCTCCAGGAATCTGACTTTGTCTTCTTGGGTGCAATGTTGACTTTTCGTCTTCACCCGTGGTTCACGTTTTGCACCTTCATCCGGGTTAGCAGTGGCTCCTGCTCTTCCTGGACTCTCCTGTGCTTCTTGGACTTGGTCCCCTTCTTCCACAGGTCTTCTTGTCCAGGAATCCACTGTTGGTGTCTTGCAGTCTCTTATGGGTTTTGCATAATTCTTCTTCTCATTTCTGTGTGTGTTCTGGGAAAGTTTCTGTGATTTACTCCTGCTTTCCTGGTCACTGGGGTGTGTTGTCGTACTTACCTTTGGGCTTTTCTAGTACTCCCAGCTCCCCTCTACACACTACACTTGCCTAGGTGGGGGACCGACTTTCACATTTCACTTTCTTAGTATATGGTTTGTGCTCCTCCTAGGCCCATTTCTAAATATTGTGATTTTCACTAATTGCACTGTTTTCTAACTGTTTTTATGCCTAGCCTATTTCTGTATACTAGTGTATATAATTTGTGTCTTACTTACCTCCTAAGGGAGTATAATCTCGATGGTATTTTTAGTATTTGTGTCACCAAAATAAAGTATCTTTATTGTTGTAATGCTGAATATTTTCCTTTCATGCCTGTGAGTACTGTGTGACTACCTTGGTATTGCATGAGCTTTGCATGTCTCCTAGTCTTGGCCTTGGCTTCTCATCCACAGCTACCTCCAGAGAGCCTGGCATCTAGACACTGCCTACACTACACTGATAAGGGATAACTGGACCTGGTACAAGGTGTAAGTACCATAGGTACCCACCACACACCAGGCTACCCTCAGACAGGCAGCACACATTTTCTGCTTTTTCAGCCACTTTACTTTTGATCAGTTGTTGGTTCCTGACAATCGTTGTTTTAATGTAACTGAGGACTGTCTGCACCTGACTTCAGGTTATCGTGTCTTGTCACAGTTACCCCAATGGAGGGTGCATGCCCGAAATACATTGGGTTGCAACTTGAAATTTTCCATACTTTACATGACACCCTAACTGATTGATGTACAAACGCAAGCTCAAGTATGAAGCAACATTTGGACTGTTCATCTTTTGTAAATAAGTTTTGCTTATGTGATTATAAAAACAAGTGTTTAAACATATGATGAATTGTGAACATTGTAAAACAAGTTTAACTTTGTTTATTACTGCAAAAGCCTAAGGGCGTTGATGCAGTGCGTTCTGGGACTAGTACACCTCGCTGGTGTATTAGCTGTATTGTAATTGTTCATGGATACAGGCAGTACTCATTCCAGCATTACACACCAACTTGTTTCAATGTGTTAAAAACTATACGTTTTTGTTCAGCATAATAAATCAGAGTACACCATACCAAAAGGTTTATGGAGTGTCCTGTCTGTCACACTGAATTTCTGTTGCTCTATTTAGAGTTGGGAGGATTGTCAAGTGTCCAGTGTTGGTGCCTCAGCTGGCTTTGCTGGCAGACACCTTACACCAATGGCCTAAAGGACTTAGAGCTGTCAGGGTAAATACCTCACCAGTCTAACAGACTTATTATTTGGGATTGGTACTCCCAGCGAGAGTCTGGCAGTCCCAAACAGAAATGACCTTCACATTCTGGGATAAATCTTTCAGGGTTTCATGGCCTTTTGTTTCTTGTTTTACAACAACAAGAGCCCTCTTTGGGAGTTTGTTTTTGTAAATCAAAATTTTTTGCTGAGCAGCCGCATGAAACATGGCAGCCACTCAACAAACGTTCAGCACCTTCAGAGAACCCACCATAGCAGCGGCTTCTCTGAACTCAAAGTGATCTTTGCTTCTCTAAATAAGATGGGATGTAGTGTGCCAGGGAAACAGTGCATCTCCGTAATGCCATGGCAGAATGGAGAACAGCTTGAAAGGTTCTAAATGACCACCATAATCCCCCCCAACTTCACAAGAGTATGTTTTTTTGATTTTCAGATATTGATCAGTCAAAAAAGCCTGATTTAGATTTTCAATGTCAAATACTATTATATTACCATCCAGAAGTGATCAACATGTTTGTCAACCTCACTCGTATAGCCATTTGTGTATTTACTTACAAAGTCATCTTTAGGAGAAGCCAGAAAGCAACATTTTTATTTGGAAGCTTATCTATTGTGGAACCACTCATTCCTGCTATGGTATAGGAGGAAATATAATGTTTGCTTGATCAAGCAACCCGTTTCTCTGATTAGTAGTTGCATTAGGTTCTAGTGAAGATATAGTTATCTATAAAATCTTTGATTATATTAAGTTAGTTCTCTGTGTTTGATAGGAGGAACATACCATAGGAAATAGTATTGTATATTTGATATTGAAAACTGTTATCAAGATTTTTTTCTAACTTTCGTCACTTGATAGATAAATCTACCCTCCTACACTGAGATACATTAAATCTGACTAAGTGCTTCTTAATGAAGTTTCATGTCCTGAAGCAAGTTTTTTACTCGTTGATACCACCAAAATACAGTATCATTGTTACTTGTTGTGTACTAAAGGGCGAATCTGGTGTCAAATCATAATGAGAAATTCTTTTATAAATAGCATTAGACTTATATGGGTGAGATGTGTTGACTTCATAAAGGGATGTAGCTGAATACATGTAATTCAATATATTTAGAGAGCCTTTTTTTGTGTTCCCTTTCTTAGAGCTTTTTCACTGTGTAGACATTTACAAGGGTCTTTCACCTTAGTAAAAATACATAAATGTTTAATGTGGTGCTTGCTGAAGTGTCATTGTACTGGGCTCTGCCTTACGCTTCCAAACTACTGCTGATGTTTTCTGCTAACATCTCAAATTAGTGTTTCATTTTTAGTGATTTTCAGTTTAACTTTCCTGGCTTATTCGCTTACTTATTAGCCATCCACTGCCAGGTTCCCTACTCCTTTCTCTACCCTCATCTTCGACATGTGCATGCTTTCTGAAAGCTGAGGAAGACTGGCAAAGGAGTAGTTGAGCTAAGAGTGAATACCAGAAGCATAAGTCCTGAAAAGAAAATGCCTCACCACCTTTGTATGAGGATAAATAAAAGGGATAATTAAAAGATTAAGGGCTTCATTATGAGGCCCTCGCAGTAATGGTTGGACCGCCACAACTCTGGCATTCCGACTGCCACATTACAACCATGGCGGTCGGACTGCCAGGGGACAGCCGTCACCGCCAGGAACATAGTTCCTGACAGTCCAATGGTGGTCTGAATTGTACTGAGCCAGGGCAGCGCTGAGTTCAGTACCGCCTGGCTGATTAGAACTCTACTTACCGCCACCCTTTCCAAGAGGGCAAGCTAGTGCTGGGGACCCCCCTGCCCAGCACCTGCTTTGAAGACAGTGCGCATTCTGAGGGTGCTGAGGGCCACAGATGCGACAGCATTGGCCTCGGCTCCACATGGCCAATGCTGCCGCATAGTATCCACTGGGCTGACCGGTGCAAACCTTGGTTTCCGCCAGTCAGCCCAATGGAAACCTTGTAATTGGGCTGGTGGGAAGACTGCCAGCTCCGCGCTGGTCTCCTCACTGCAAGACTGGTGGTTGGCTTGCCTGACCACCAGACTCACAATGAGGCACTAAGATTTTCTCATTCACTGTATTCTTCCAGGACACAGGAAAATATTTTTTGGCTTGGCACTCAGGGGTAAGATTGTTAAGGCATATATAAAGAATACTTTCAAAGTTAAAGCGTACTGTTTTCTGCATCAGGAGTCAATAAAAAAAACAGGCAGTGCAGATGTGATCTCTCTCTTTTAGAAAGATTCTTAACAAGTTAAGTTGTCACAGTCAAGGTGAGAATTAATGCTGGCATAAGCCACTAGAGCTACACAGACAGAAAAGTGATGTTAGGCATACGTTTATGGATGTAATGAAAGCAACTTTGACAACAGAAGATATTTGGGAATTAAATAATAATAAGTCCATTTCAAAAAGAAAACCCAGATTTTTAGGTCTGGCTGTAGATAACTGTAGTTATCCCGAACACCTTATAACATCAATTTATTTAAGTCTGTTTAAAAAATAAAACCAAGAATTGTAGGTGTGGCTACACGCAGCCTTAGGTAGCGGAAATATGCCAATGCATTATGAATATGAAAACAAATATAAGTTTAGAGATAAAATGGCCTTTGCATCAGTCCCCGTCAAGCTTTAGCTTGCATGTTATTTTCATGCTTTGTCATCACTTTCTCAGACTGCAGACTGGACATGGCCTGTAGCTTGGAATTAAGAGACACTGTACGTTATTTGTTTTGTTTCCATTACTAACATAATTACATTTTAATTGCTGAGTTATTATTTTATTTGGAACTGGACACTGCTTGTATGCATTACTCTACCAAGGACATGGTGCAAATCACGAACCTACTTTGCTCTTTCATTTACTTTACTTTACAGCCATGATAACATCTTGTTGGGCTCACAACTTAAACACAGAGTGCTTTTTCTCAGGCATCATGAAGACATCACACAACAGTGCTATTGATTCTTAGCTTCTGCGCCTGTGCCACTCTGTTTTCTTCATACACAAGGAGATCAATACGTTTTTACATATTTAATCAGTAAAGCAGCAAACGTTAGCTTATCCTCTACTGATGTACTGGGCACGCTATAGGAAGCTAAATTCAGACCTACTTATAAGATTAACATTAGAACATAAATGTTAGCCCAAATGTAATAGTTTTGCAATGACTTTAAAAAGATAGATATGCAACGATTTTTTATAATAGAACGAACATGCCTGTACATAGACATTCTGAAAAATGCTCCAAAAACTGGGATTTAGGTCAAGGTTTCAGTGCGCCCGTCACCCTGCAATGTTTCTGAAAACATAAATAAAGCCATATAAAGCGGATTTTGTAAGAATATGCCCACCCATATAAATGGCACTTTGATCATGTTTCCCTACTTGTGCCAAGTTGTGATTTTGTGACTAAAAACAACACTGAGGTCAGGTATGGAGAGGGTATTTAAAACAAGGCATGCAAGGACAGGGCTTTCTGAAAAAATCATTAAAAATTGGTCTTTTAAGGTTCTATTGCTGTTGCCGACCTTCTTTGCTCCTATATTGTGGGTTACATTTCGCCGCAAATTATAAAAGATTGTATTACTGCCTACCGATTTTTAAAAATATCTATAACGGGCAGCTCCCATCAATAAAACGCATGCTGGGCTACAGCAAGAACAGCTTGTAATACACGCTCTCATGTATGCAAAGATAACAACAGCATTCAGAAAGCAACACAATTCAAACCACAACCTGATGAGAGTTCGCCCAAGAGGCTCTCTGCTTTGTATGTACCCTGTGCTTTCAGCGAGAGTTATTTTGTTTCTCGCATATTTCTTTGTCAGGCTTTCTCATACACACGCGATATTATCGAACATAGGGCAAAACCTTTTTGGAAGAAAAAAAATATATGGACCAATGGTCCAAACAGCATGCATGTCTGCATTCAATGCGTTGACAGGATTTGCTCATTAGGCTGAAAAGTAACAAGTCACGTTGCGTCCATTTTAAGCATTAATTACTGGTGCTTAATATAACCAGTACCATTGATTTGAAGGAAATAACATGAATTGATCTTAAGAGGGAGGAGGGTTTGCTTACTTGTTCAGCTTTACATTGACAATTACATTACTCCAAAAGCCTCTTTGGTGAAACACATTCGAGGAGAGTTGTAAAAAACTCACACTGACAAAAGAGCATACTGGTCTCAGAATATATATTTCACAGGGATGTTTATGAATGAATCTGCACATTCAGTCTCATTTTGGAACATTTTATCAATAAACGGGATGAGTATTCTCTTACTGCACTCCTTGTACTGAAGAGCATTCACAAGATCACTTCCCTTGGCTGTAAGTGAAAGTAGACTTCGGCTCTTTGCTGTGAACTTGTGTGTGTTCTCACATTTTAAAAGTTACATTGAGACACATATCTCCTTGGAATGATGTTCTAGCCTAATTGGGTGTCTAAGAGCAAGAACAAGAGTTTTGACTTCAGACTGTTGTTGGGACACGACTATTCCCTGTATAGTAGTATACTTGTCTTTACCCGTGCCCTGAGTACCCAATTACATGTGGAACTGGTATCCTGACTTTTATTTTGACCCTAACATCATTCTAATCAAGCATGTATGGGGTCTCTAATCTGGCCATGTTGTAGCCCCTCCATCTGGCATTTACCTCTAGATATTGTTTGATTGTTAGCTAGGCAGACAAAGGTCTTGGTGTGGAAGACCTTGTTAGTGATGCTGTCATGAGGTTACTTTAGCAATTACACTGGCATGTTATTTTAGGTCAGGCCTGCAGCTTGTGCCCTTTCACACCGATGCACGGCTTCCTATTATTTTAGCAAAAGCTTCATTTTAGTGGAGATGTGTTTTATTAGTTTATCAATTGTTCTTTTGCGCAGAATTCTATTATTCATTTCTCTGCACAACATTTTCACTCTGTGCTTCACTCAAAGCTGAAGGTGATAAGTTTACGAGTTATTGCCGGCACAAAACGTTCATCATGTCCCCAACTCTTATACACAGAAATATACAAGTTGTCACTTCAGGGCAGTTTTCTCAGAACACCATGGGGGTCATTACTGTCTTTTTTGAAGACCGCTGAGGGACTGCCGTGCGGAAGACCGCCAGTGGTGGCGGTTTTCCGCTCGGCCTATTATGACCGTTGGCAGCTCTCCGTCCTTTTACCGACGGAGAGCCGCCAACAGCCATACTGGTGGGAGGCGGGGAAGTGGAGGTTGCTCCACCTCTACCACCACGCCAACAGAACACCGCCCAGCGAATCACGTTCTGTGATTCGCCGTGGCAGTGTTCTGTTGGCGGTGTGGTGTCGGCGGAGCTGCCCCCATGACTCCCGTCCCCTTCCGGAGGATCGTCGGACCAGGTAAGTCGATCGTCCGTGAGGGAGGGGGGTGGGGGGGTGTTGTGTGGGTGCATGGGGGTGTGCGTGTGTGTATGTAGAGGGGGTGTGTGAGTGCGTGTATGCTTGTGGGGGTGTTGTGTGTATGGGAATGAGTGCCTGTATGTCTGTGGGTATGTCTGTATGGACGTGTGCGTGTATGTTTGAATGTGGGTGTGCGTGTCTGACTGTGTTGTGGATGTAGGCATGTTTGTCGGCGTGTGTGCGTGTAAGTGTGTAGGTGGTGCCTGCGTGCGTGTCGTGTGGGTATGGGTGATGTGATGTTGGGGGTCGGGGTGGGGAGGGGGGCCCTGCCACCTTTGGGGGGTGGCAGGGGTGGTGGGGGGTGTAGGGGAGGGATTCGGGGAGGGGGTGGGGGTGGAGGAGACCCCTATCAGTGCCAGGGAATTCCTTCCCTGGCACTGATAGTGCTTACCGCCATGGATTTCATGGCAGTTCAAACCGCTGGAAAATCCACGGTGGTAAGCCGGGTCCAAATACCGCTGGCGGTATAGTGACGCCCTCTGGGCTGGAGACCCAGGTCTCCAGCCCAGCAGTCGTCTCCGCCCTGGCGAGCGGAACGGAGAACCGGCGGATGACCATGGCGGTAACCGCCATCGTCATAATTCCCCAAAGTGAGACTGCCAGCCTGTTGGCGGTCTTACCACCGGTTTAACACCGACCGCCAGGGTTGTAATGACCCCCCATATGTTTTATTATAAAACACCTCACTGCCCCCTACATGATGGAGGGGAATTCCAGCCAGTCGCCACTGCATGCTGACTGTCGTCGTTGCAGTTTCTGCTGAGAACTGACACATTCTCTGCCTCCATGTGAGAGGACTCTCAGTAGACCAACAGATCTGTTGGAAATGGCCCTTCTGCAGGGTTATCCCCAGACTTTTTGCCTTCCTCCTTCTCTTTTTCTGACCTCATTTTTGCTGATTTCTAGACTCTGCGCACTTTACCACTGCTAACCAGTGCTAAAGTGCATATGCACTCTCCCTTTAAACATGGTAACCTTGGATCATACCTGATTAGACTATTTAATCTACTTATAAGACCCTAGTAATGTGCACTATATGTGCCTAGGGCCTGTAGATTAAATGCTACTGGTGGGCCTGCATCACTGGTTGTGCCACCCACTTAAGTAGTCCCTTACCTTCTCTCAGGCCTGCCATTGCAAGGCCTGTGTGTGCAGTTTCACTGTCACATCGACTTGGCATTTGAAAGTACTTGCCCAGCCTAAAACTCCCCTCTTTCTACATATAAGTCACCTCTAATGTGTGCCCTAGGTAACCCCTAGAGCAGGGTGCTGTGTGGGTAAAAGGCAGGACATGTACCTGTGTAGTTTACATGTCCTGGTAGTGTAAAATTCCTAAATTCATTTTCACACTACTGTGAGGCCTGCTCCCTTCATAGGCTAACATTGGGGCTGCTCTCATACATTATTGAAGTGGTATCTGCTGATCTGAAAGGAGTAGGAAGGTCATATTTAGTATGGCCAGAATGGTAATATAAAATCCTGCTGACTGGTGAAGTTGGATTTAATATTACTATTCTAGAAATGCCCCTTTTAGAAAGTGAGCATTTCTTTGCACTTAAATCTTTCTGTGCCTTAAAATCCACGTCTGGCTGGGTTTAGTTGACAGTTCCTTGTGCATTCACTCAGACACACCCCAAACACAGGATACTCAGCCTCACTTGCATACGTCTGCATTTTGAATGGGTCTTCCTGGGCTGGGAGGCTGGAGGGCCTGCTCCCACACCCCCTACTGGGACCCTGGCAGACAGGATTGAACTGAAAGGGGACCTGGTGCACTTCTTAGTCACTCTTTGAAGTCTCCCCCACTTCAAAGGCACATTTGGGTATAAAACAGGGCCTCTGCCCTACCTCATCAGACACTTGCTGGAGAAGAAACCTGAACCAGAACCAGAACCTCCATCCTGTCAAGAAGAACTGCCTGGCTGCCTAAAGGACTCACCTGACTGCTTTCTACAAAGGACTGCTGCCTTGCTGTTGCCTTACTGCCTTTCTGAACTCTCGCCTTGCTGCTGAAGTGCTCTCCAAGGGCTTGGATAGAGCTTGCCTCCTTTTCCCTGAAGTCTCAGGACCAAAAAGACTTCTCTTTTTCATTTGGACGCCTTGTGCGCCGAAACATTCGAAGCACAGCTTGCTCCGCGGTGAAAAATTCACTGCATCCCGATCCGGAAAAACGCCGCTCTAAGCGACGCCTGCGGTGCGACAGGAACTTCGACGCACGGCCTCGCCTGGACAACGCCACCCGACTTCAGAAAGGAAATCGACGTGACGCCTACCATGAGGGAGAAGATTCCACGCACAGCCCACCGGAACGACGCGCAGCAGGAAAACAAGCCTAGGATTCCACGCACACACCCCGGGACATCTGGTAATCCCGCGAACCACAGAAGGAGACTGTCAACGTGCCGGAAAATGACGCAAGACTTACCCGTGTGAAAAATAACGACGCAAGTCCGTGTGTGAAGGGGCGAAACTGACGCACACACCATTTTTCCACGTATCTCCTCCTCTGCTACCCTTTGCGGAGATTTTCCACTTTAAACCAGGTACTTTGTGCTTGAAAGAGACTTTGGCCCTCATTCTGACCCTGGCGGTCGGCGGAGAGGCGGCGGTCGGACCGCGAACAGACCGGCGGTATTAAAAATGGCATTCTGACCCTGGCGGGAACCGCCAACACAGCCCGCCAACTTAACACTCCGACCGCCACAGCGGTACAAACAAACAGCGCGGCGGTTCCCGCCAACAGCCCGGCGGCAGACAAAGTACCGCCCACCCTATTACGACCCACCAATCTGCCACCTTTTCCGGGGCGGGAGCACCGCCGATAAGAACACGGCAGAAACAGACTACGAACGGGAAAACGCTCACCTCTACGCACTCCACGGGAGATTCCGGCAGTATGGAGCCAGAGTTGCAGGTCATCCCCGCACTCCTATTCCTCCTCATATACCAGGAGCACGCCCGGCGGCGCGGAAGACATCGGTGAGTACTGCACCTACGACACAGGGGAGGGAAAAGATTACCGGCACACACCCACCCACCCACACCCACTACAACACACACATCAATGCATTCCCACAGATCACTGTCACAACCCACAAACCACCCCCCTCCGAAATAATGCAAAGACCAAAAGAAGAGATCATAAACGGCCAGATATATTGAAATAAACTATGTACAAAATATATACAGCTACTAAATGTAGTCCAACCACTGTCCATGGATCACAGGGGTCCTGTGCAAAGGGGCAAGGCCCAGTCCCACGACAAGAACTCCACGGAGAGAACACTGCAGGGGCATCAGAAAGAAAATAGGACAGGCACCTCAGGGGGAAGGGAAGGGGGGGCACCTCAGCCACTTGAGTACACGACGCCAGATCCACGAGGGGACTCCATGACCACTGGGCCATCCTGGGGAGAGCAAAGCCACAGTCCATACAGTCCATACAGTGGGTGGCCAGCCCACTGGGCCATCCTGTGGAGAGCAAAGCCACAGTCCAAACAGTCCATACAGTGGGTGGCCTGCCCACTGGGCCATCCTGGGGAGAGCAAAGCCACAGTCCAAACAGTCCATACAGTGGGTGGCCTGCCCACTGGGCCATCCTGGGGAGAGCAAAGCCACAGTCCATACAGTCCATACAGTGGGTGGCCTGCCCACTGGGCCATCCTGGGGAGAGCAAAGCCACAGTCCATACAGTCCATACAGTGGGTGGCCTGCCCACTGGGCCATCCTGGGGAGAGCAAAGCCACAGTCCAAACAGTCCATACAGTGGGTGGCCTGCCCACTGGGCCATCCTGGGGAGAGCAAAGCCACAGTCCATACAGTCCATACAGTGGGTGGCCTGCCCACTGGGCCATCCTGGGGAGAGCAAAGCCACAGTCCATACAGTCCATACAGTGGGTGGCCTGCCCACTGGGCCATCCTGGGGAGAGCAAAGCCACAGTCCATACAGTCCATACAGTGGGTGGCCTGCCCACTGGGCCATCCTGGGGAGAGCAAAGCCACAGTCCATACAGTCCATACAGTGGGTGGCCTGCCCACTGGGCCATCCTGGGGAGAGCAAAGCCACAGTCCATACAGTCCATACAGTGGGTGGCCTGCCCACTGGGCCATCCTGGGGAGAGCAAAGCCACAGTCCAAACAGTCCATACAGTGGGTGGCCTGCCCACTGGGCCATCCTGGGGAGAGCAAAGCCACAGTCCATACAGTCCATACAGTGGGTGGCCTGCCCACTGGGCCATCCTGGGGAGAGCAAAGCCACAGTCCATACAGTCCATACAGTGGGTGGCCTGCCCACTGGGCCATCCTGGGGAGAGCAAAGCCACAGTCCATACAGTCCATACAGTGGGTGGCCTGCCCACTGGGCCATCCTGGGGAGAGCAAAGCCACAGTCCAAACAGTCCATACAGTGGGTGGCCTGCCCACTGGGCCATCCTGGGGAGAGCAAAGCCACAGTCCAAACAGTCCATACAGTGGGTGGCCTGCCCACTGGGCCATCCTGGGGAGAGCAAAGCCACAGTCCAAACAGTCCATAACAGACCCCACTGCCACTGGAGGAGGCAAGTTGGCCAGAGGACATCCTGCAGCCCTGCGCAAGATAGATCCTGCCCTGCCACGTCTGCCAAAGGGCCAGCGGTTCTTGCCTTGAAGGGCCCAGTCCAGCGGTTCTTGAGACGGCGGGGCCCAGTTCAGCGGTTCTTGCCTTGAAGGGCCCAGTTCAGCGGTTCTTGAGACGGCGGGGCCCAGTTCAGCGGTTCTTGCCTTGAAGGGCCCAGTTCAGCGGTTCTTGCCTTGAAGGGCCCAGGTCAGCGGTTCTTGAGACGGCGGGGCCCAGTTCAGCGGTTCTTGCCTTGAAGGGCCCAGTTCAGCGGTTCTTGCCTTGAAGGGCCCAGGTCAGCGGTTCTTGAGACGGCGGGGCCCAGTTCAGCGGTTCTTGCCTTGAAGGGCCCAGTTCAGCGGTTCTTGAGACGGCGGGGCCCAGTTCAGCGGTTCTTGCCTT
This sequence comes from Pleurodeles waltl, assembly GCF_031143425.1. Lineage (NCBI taxonomy): Eukaryota > Metazoa > Chordata > Amphibia > Caudata > Salamandridae > Pleurodeles > Pleurodeles waltl. Next base: position 928,315,113 of record NC_090449.1, read on the forward strand.
GAAGGGCCCAGTTCAGCGGTTCTTGCCTTGAAGGGCCCAGTTCAGCGGTTCTTGAGACGGCGGGGCCCAGTTCAGCGGTTCTTGAGACGGCGGGGCCCAGTTCAGCGGTTCTTGAGACGGCGGGGCCCAGTTCAGCGGTTCTTGAGACGGCGGGGCCCAGTTCAGCGGTTCTTGAGACGGCGGACGGTCTATGGCCAACTGCTAATTGCATGGTGGTGCCCTCCTGGGCAGCGGGGATGGTGCTCCTTCACTGCCCACCTGGGCTGTGGGTGGTGGGGCCCTCCTGGCCAGCTGGGCTGGGTCCTCCCTGGGCAGCGGATATGGGGGTGGTGGGCTCTCCCGGGGCAGCGGCTATGGGGGTTGTGGGCTCCTCCTGGGCAGCAGGCCTGCTGCCTGACCTCTCCAACTTGCTGCCCTTGCCCTCCTTAGTCGTCGGCCTGTGGCCCTTGCCTCCCTTTGGAGCTGTGGCTGGTGACTGTCTCTGGGTGGTGTCCGGGGGGGATGTAGAAGGCGGGCTCCTGCGGCGCCCCTTCCGCCTTCTGCTCCTCTTCCCAGGGGGTGGGCTGGCTGTCCCCTTGCTGCTGGGTGAAGATCCAGACATGCGGGCTGGCGGGCTCCAATACCCCTGCACCCTTGTCAAGGGGGCTGCAGGGCTGGTGGTGGCTGAGGTGCTCTTCTTACCCCGACGAGAAGGAGGGGGGGGCTCAGGGTCAGGAAAGAAGTTAGTAGTGGCGAGGAAGAGCTTCTTGGGACAATGGAGAGTGGTAGGTACAGTGGGAATGGGAGTGGAGGGAGAGGATGTGGTTGTAGGTGAGTCACGTTTGCTGTCTTTGGGTGCAGGTGCAGGAGGGATAGGCTGTCGTGAGGTGGATGGCTGTTGGGTGGGTGGGTGGCTGCGTTTGTGTGGTGTGGAAGAGGGGGTGACAGACACAGTGGGAGAGGACACAGGGGACGTGTAAATGGCAGTGGGGGTGGTGACTGCACGTGTGCGGACTGGAGTGGAGGGTGTGCTGGTGATGGAAACACTGGCTGATGGTGAGGTGAATGGAGGTGTGAGTGTAGACGTCACAGGGAGGGAGGAGGGAGACGAGGAGGTGGGGGTCACAGAGGTGGTAGTGACTGTTGGCATGTCTGCATCGGAATGTTGCGTGTGTGAATGTCTGCGTGATCTGTGGTGCTTATGTTTGGATGAGCTTCTCTTGGGTGTTGAGGTGTGTGCAGGCTGGTCTGATGGTGTGGGTGGGACAGGCAGAGGAACAGGAGACTGGGAGGAGGGAGTTAGTAGAGGCAGGCAGGAGACAGGGACAATGGCTGCCGTCAGTGCTGAGGCCAGAGCCTGGAACGATCGCTGATGGGCAGCCTGACCCGAATGAATGCCCTCCAGGTACGCATTGCTGCGATGAACCTCCCTCTCCACCCCCTGGATGGCATTCAAAAGGGTAGTCTGCCCAACAATGAGCGTTCGGAGGAGGTCAATGACCTCCTCACTGAGGGCAGCGGGGGTAACAGGGGCAGGGCCTGAGGTGCCTGGGGCGAAGGAGATGCCCGGCTTCCTGGCAGAGCGGGCACGGGGCGAACGCGGAGGGGCTGCTGGGAGGGCGGAGATGGTGCGCTGGGTGGCGGCTGTACCTGTAATGGCGGGGGGCACGGATGGTGCCACCCCCGCAAGGGAGCCCCCTTCCGAGGACGTGTCCGTGTCGCTGCAGGCTCCAGTCGTCCCCGTCGTGGAGCTCCCCTCGCCCTCCGTCTCACTGGTCCAGTCTGACTCTGTGGCATGGCCCTCCTGGGCCATGTGAGATGCAGCTCCCTCCTGCCCCGATGCCACTTCTCCTCCGCCTGATGATGCTGATGCACACAAGCACAGAAAGACAAACAAAAAGGGGGGGGAGAGAGAAATAAAGGGATATTGAGTACATGGATCTCCGGTACAGTTAGCGGACATGACAGACACAGATGCCCCCTGCACTAAGTTGCGCACTTGTGGTCCGCTACGCATTCCGTGGAACATGCCCTACACGCCTAGAGTTGTCAACTGCACCCATGGATGACACGGCCCAGGGATGGCTGTACTGACACACTACTGAGGGTGGTGGCTGGGGACACAGGGGCTTACGGGGGTGCCCAGCCTACAGATATCGCCCTGGCCTAGGGGGACCCACAGCCCTCCTCCCCCACCCAGACACCTCCACTGCACGACAACAGAGTAGATGATGCTTCTACTCACCCCCTTGTGTCTGCTGTGCTGCCCTCACGCGCCCATCCAAATCAGGGTAGGCCACCGCCAGGATCCGGAACATCAGGGGGCTCAGTTGACGGCAGGCACCCCGCCTACGTTGGGAGGCCATCCCCAGCAGAGACTCGGCGGTCTTCTTTGTCCCGCGGCGGATGTCCTCCCACCTCTTGCGGCAGTGGGTGCCCCGTCGATGGTGGACCCCCAGGCCCCGGACTTCCTTGGCGATGGCACGCCAAATCCCAATCTTCTCATGGGCGCGGACCTATGTGACACGTACAGGGAGGGAGAAATACCACGTTCAAGTTACTCAGCATTTTCCTTTCCAGTGGCCCAACGTCCCCCATCCCCGCCAGGCCCCCCGCCAGGCCCCCCGCCATGCCCAACGCCCCCCATCCCCGCCAGGCCCCCCGCCAGGCCCCCCGCCATGCCCAACATGCCCCCCATCCCCGCCAGGCCCCCCGCCAGGCCCCCCGCCATGCCCAACATGCCCCCCATCCCCGCCAGGCCCCCCGCCAGGCCCCCCGCCATGCCCAACATGCCCCCCATCCCCGCCAGGCCCCCCGCCAGCCCCAACATGCCCCCCATCCCCGCCAGGCCCCCGCCAGGCCCCCCGCCATGCCCAACATGCACCCCATCCCCGCCAGGCCCCCCGCCAGCCCCAACATGCACCCCATCCCCGCCAGGCCCCCCGCCAGCCCCAACATGCCCCCCATCCCCGCCAGGCCCCCCGCCAGCCCCAACATGCCCCCCATCCCCGCCAGGCCCCCCTCCAGCCCCAACATGCACCCCATCCCCGCCAGGCCCCCCGCCAGCCCCAACATGCCCCCCATCCCCGCCAGGCCCCCCTCCAGCCCCAACATGCACCCCATCCCCGCCAGGCCCCCCGCCAGCCCCAACATGCCCCCCATCCCCGCCAGGCCCCCCTCCAACCCACAACATGCACCCCATCCCCGCCAGGCCCCCCGCCAGCCCCAACATGCACCCCATCCCCGCCAGGCCCCCAAGCCAGCCCGTGGCCCCAAATCCAGATAGAATTAAACTCACTTGTTGGTCTGGAGGACCGTAGAGTTGCGCATACTGGGGGAGGACCCCATCCACAAGTTTCTCCAACTCCTCTCCAGTGAAGGCAGGGGCCCTTTCCCCAGTCGCAGCAGCCATTGTCCCTTCCAGACCGAGGTCACAGCAACACTTGCAGTATAGGTCCTCTCCTGTGAAAGTTCAAGTCGCAAGTGGATAAGTAGATAGAAAATGGCGGTCACGTCCGCGGCGGTGCGTACCGCGGCGGTGCGTCCCGCCACCGCCGGCGCCCTTCGCCATTGGCTCCTGAAACCCATAGGCTTCAATGTTAACCAATGCGGCTTCGCGCCGCGGTCTTGGCCCGCCGCCCGCCGCGGTGTGCCACGCCAGCGCATTGACCTCACATCCCATTGTCACACTTCACAGGTCAGGCAGCCGCCATTTCCAGGGCCCACATGGCTCAATTTCAACTGCGTCACACAGGCCTAGGCCTTGCATAGCCACTCATACACGCCATTCACTGCATAGAGAATCGTATACTGTGCTAGCTGTGAGTACGTACCTGTGGGTTGCCTGACTGTGTGCTCCATGTTGTCCTTCCTAGGCACCGTCCGCTGGGTTGGGCGAGGAGACGGATGAATCCTCCCGTGTACCGACCGCTGGTGGACCTGTCGACAATGGAAGAACGCCACATTATCCTGACCTACCGTCTTAACCGTGCCACTATCCATGAACTGAGTGCCCGGCTGGAGCCCGACCTGATGTCCCCCATCCGCCAACCCACAGGGATTCCCCCTCTGGTGCAGGTCATGTCAGTACTCCATTTCTTGGCAAGTGGGTCATTTCAGACAACAGTGGGAATTGCTTCTGGGATGTCTCAGCCCATGTTTTCAAAGGTGTTATCCAGAGTGTTGTCTGCCCTGATGAAATCCGTGAGGAACTACATCATTTTCCCTGAGGTGGGCGAACTGGCTACAGTGAAGGGTGATTTCTACGCCCTTGGACATATTCCCAACGTAATTGGTGCCATTGATGGGACCCATGTGGCTTTGGTTCCCCCAAGAGACAGGGAGCAGGTGTACAGGAACAGAAAAAGTTACCATTCAATGAACATCCAGGTGGTGTGTTTGGCTGACCAGTACATCTCGCATGTAAATGCCAAATTCCCAGGGTCAGTGCATGACGCCTACATCATGCGGAATAGCAGCATCCCTTACGTGATGGAACAGCTACAGAGACACCGTGTATGGCTAGTGGGGGACTCTGGGTACCCCAACCTGTCGTGGCTACTGACCCCAGTAAGGAATCCCCGGACCAGGGCAGAGGAACGGTACAATGAGGCCCATGGGCGTACTAGGAGGGTGATCGAACGCACCTTTGGCCTCCTAAAGGCCAGGTTTCGCTGCCTGCATATGACCGGGGGATCCCTAATGTACTCACCTAAGAAGGTGTGTCACATCATCGTGGCCTGCTGCATGCTTCACAACCTGGCTTTGCGCCGCCAGGTGCCTTTCCTGCAGGAGGATGGTCGAGACGGTGGTGTTGTGGCAGCGGTGGAACCTGAGGAGAGTGACGAGGAGGAAGACGACGGGGCTGAAACAGACAACAGGGACAGAATCATTGAACAGTACTTCCAATAGGACACAGGTAACATTTCAAAGATAATTTAGTAAAAGTTAACTACTCTGCAGCATCTCTGCTGCCTGTCTATTTGCCCCAGTGTATGATGACTGAGTTTTGGCTTTTCCCTCCCTATTTCAGATCTGGGGTCCCCACTACGAGTCCTGTGCTTCGTTTCCCCATGGACTACAGCTTTGTGGCAGCTGTTTGTTGACTTCACCATGTACAAGGACATATTTGCACTGTCATGTCAATTACAATCTATTGAAATCACAGCCAGACTCCTGATATTTTGGTGCAAAATAGGTGTTTATTTCAGTGCTCAAAATGGGATGGGTGGTTTCAAGTGGGTGGGGGCTATGGTGAAGGAATGTCCATGGCCGAGTCCAGAGTAACAGTCACACAGGTGCATTGTCCAGAGGCCTGTGGAGAGATGGAGCATGGGCAGTTCGAGGATGGACAGGGTGACAATGTGGGACAGTGGGATGACATCAGGTGGTATCCATTGCTGGCGGGGGTCTTGACATCCTACTCTGTCTTGCGAGATCTCAGGGCCCTCTTGCGGGGTGGTTCTTCTCCTGCAGGAGGTGGGGGTCTGGTGGGCTGCTGCTGTGCGGGGGCCTCCTGTCCACTAGCGCCGGCGGAGGTGGATGGCTGTTCTTGGTCCCGGCTAGTGGCAGGGGCCCTTGGGTGTTGTTCAGTGTCCGCCCTGCTGTTTACGAGGTCCTGCAGCAGCCCTACCATGGTAACCAGGGTGGTGTTGATGGCTCGGATGTCCTCCCTGTACCCCCGATAGTGTTCCTCCTGCAGCACCTGGATCTCCTGGAACCGGGCCAGTACCGTCGCCATCGTCTCCTGGGAGCGGTTGTATGCTCCCATGATGGTGGTGAGGACCTCGTGGAGAGTGGGTTCCCTGGGCCTCTCCTCCCCCCCCTGTCGCACAGCTGCCCGCCGAGTTGGCCTGTTTCCCTGGGCCTCTGCCCCCTGGCCGGTGTGCCCACTACCACTGCCCCCAGGTCCCTGTTGTTGTTGGGGTGGTGGGTTATCCTGGGTGCCCTGTAGTGGTAGACACACCGCAGATTGACGCGCCCTGGAGACAGAGGCATGGGCCCGCTGGGTGGGAGCTGTGCTGGTGTTCCCAGAGGGGTTAGGGTCTATAGTGGCCTGTGCCTGTGTGAGGGGAACCGACTGTCCAGAGGTCCCCGATGGTCCGGGCTGGTCATCGGTGTCCAGATCGACAGAGCTGCTGTCATCGCTGACGGCCTCTTGGGTGGGGGGTGTGGATAATTCTGGCCCCTCCGCCGCGGTGTGTTGACGGTCGGGTCCTGCAGGGGTATAGAGGTATGGTTATAGTTTCAATGTGTGGCATATGGGTGTATCTGTGGGTTCCCGTGTCCCCAAGTGCTGGCATGTGTGTGTGGGGGCTTTGGTGAGGGTGGCTTGTGGGGGGGATGTGTATATGCATTGGGCATGCTTTGGTGATGGGTGTCCATGCTTAGTGGACGCATGCAGGCCTAGGTTTTGGGATGTGTGGGTTGTGATGGTGAGACATTGGCGGGGAATAGGTGTGCTGGGGGTGGGGGTGAGGATGGTGGTGGGGGTGAGGATGGTGGTGGGGGTGAGGATGGTGGTGGGGGTGAGGATGGTGGTGGGGGTGAGGGTGGGGGTGAGGATGGGGGTGGGGGTGAGGGTGGGGTTCGAGGATGGGGGTGAGGGTTGGGGTCTGATTTGGCATGCAGGTGGGGGGGAAGCAGTATTGAAGCTTCAACTTACCAGTATCCATTCCTCCGCCGACTCCTGCGAGGCCGTCAGGATGCAGGATGTTCAAGACTTCCTCCTCCCATGATGTGAATTGTGGGGGTTGAGGTGGGGGTCCTCCGCCAGTCTTCTGCACGGCGATGTTGTGCCTGGATACCATGGAACGCACCTTCCCCCGTAGGTCGTTCCATCGCTTCCTGATGTCTTCCCGATTTCTGGGGTGCTGTCCCACTGCGTTCACCCTGTCGACAATCCTCTGCCATAGCTCCGTCCTCCGGGCAATGCTGGTGTATTGGACCTGTGTGCCGAACAGCTGGGGCTCTACACGAACGATTTCCTCCACCATAACCCTGAGTTCTTCGTCTGTGAAGCGGGGTTGTCTTTGGGGTGCCATGGGGTGGTGTGTATGATGTGTGGGGTGGAGTATGTGTATTTAAGTGAGTTGAGTGTGGTGGTGTGTGTTGTTTTGTGTGTGGATAGTGTGTGGGTGATGGTGTTGAGTGGCTGTGGCTGTTATGTTTTGGATCCTGGTGTCTCTCTCTTGCCTTCTTTACGATTTTGTAAGCGTAGGGGTTTGTGGGTGATGTGGGTGGGTGTTTTATATTGTATTGTGTGTGTGGGAGTGGTGTGTGTATGTGTATCAGGTGTGTGGGATTCAAATCGTCCAATGTGGGTGAGTTTTGTTCGTTGGTGGGTATTCTGACCGCGCCGGTGTGTCCCGCCAATGGAATACCGCGTTTGAATGACCGCCGCGTGGATTCGTGGGTCGTAATGGGATGGGCGTATTTCTGTTGGCGTGGCGGTGGAGGTTTTGTCACCTCCACCTTTCCGCCGACCGCTGGTCTGGCGGTCTGTTGTGGCGGTCGGATTTTCGGAGGTTTGCCTTCTGCGGGTCAGAATGACCGTGGCGGGTTTCCGCGACCGCGGCGGGATTATGGAGGATTTCTGACCGGCGGTAGGCGCCTTTTACCGCCGAGGTCAGAATGACCACCTTTGTTTGCTTTTTAAAGACTTAAGACACTTTATATCACTTTTCAGTGATATCTGTACAATTTCATATTGCATCTTTATTTGTTTTGACCTGCAAATATCCAGATAAATATTATATATTTTTCTAAACAGTGTGGTGTATTTTTGTGGTGCTATAGTGTGTTATTGTATGATTTATTGCACAAATACTTTACACATTGCCTTCTAAGTTAAGCCTGACTGCTCGTGCCAAGCTACCAGAGGGTGGGCACAGGATAATTTGGATTGTGTGTGACTTACCCTGACTAGAGTGAGGGTTCTTGCTTGGACAGAGGGTAACCTGACTGCCAACCAAAAACCCAATTTCTAACAAGATCTAACTGCAGTAATGCAGTTAGGGATTCTAAAACCATTACTGTGACAGTATAGTGGTACTTTTCGTATGTTTCACTTTCCTTGTCACTTTTTTGCTTTTATTATGTTTTATCATCCTTATAATCGCAATACATGCCTTCTTACATAGAATGGCGTTGATTCAATAAAACCTATTGAACCTAGTCCTGCTTCCGTTTCTCTTTGCCTGTGTGAGACATATGTGACTGAGAGAAAGGGGTAAAATCTGTTCCACCACAGTTTCCCTGGGAAATCTAGATGTCATGTGAAGTGCTGCCACAAATCACCTTTACTCTTGGGTACTGGTGAGGTGCTGCTAGCTGGCCAGAAGGGTTAGTCCGACAGCTGTCACATAGTGCAGGATCAGACCCAGTCCCCCACGCTCTGTGGTGCTGCTGCCCAAATCCATCAGTCTTGTTACTATAATGGGAGTCTCTACGACAATGCAACTGATCTTGTAGATGATCTGGGCTTGTAAGAAGAAACAGTATAGATCCTTTATTGGGAGGGTGATGTAGGCAGATTTCTTCAACCCCTTGATGAGGAGTGTTGCTGCAAGGGGCAAGAGTGGTATTTGGGATGCCATTGAGTACAGTGTTGCCTCCATCTAGATGGGAAAGGACTAGGGGCTGAACTGTCCTTTTGAAGTCTTCTTCTGGGAGAAAGGCTTTCATTTTTCTGGACATGGAACCGGGCTGTTTTTGGTCTTCTTGGCAATGTGTTCTTTGAATAAGAGATTGAAGTAGAGAGATTTGGCCTGTTCTATCAGTTTATGCTGATCTGCTTCTGGTAGCTGGGCAGCGACTTCCTTCTCAATTATTTTTCCTAGAATTAGGAGGTGGGTTTTGAGATGGAACCAGGCAAGGTCAGATAGATCTAATGTAGGATTGTACAGATAGAAGAAGATCTGTCTACTCTCTAGAGGCTGTCTGGGAAGGTGCCTTGGGGTAGCAAGGCATTGACAATGTGAAGAAGAGGTGTTAGGGCTTCTCCATGAAGAGCCTTGATGATGGAGGAGAGAGGCATGTCATCTTGTAGGAGGAGGCTTTGAGTGAGTTTAGAATGTTGGGGAGGAATGTGTGAAAGACAGTGTTGAAGGATGACATGTGGCATGACAGCTGGGTTTCCCTAACGGTGTGGATAATGATGAAGAAATGGTGATGTTAAATCTGATGTTGTTGACTTTCTCCTTGAAAAACAAGTTGATAGTAGTGCATTTGTCTGGTTATGGTGGGAAAGGGGGTTCTAGGACGGTCCTGGCACATTGTTTGATAGCCTTAATGAGGGCATTGGTTCTGTTCATTGCTCCCTCGATGAAGGGCTTTTAGTGGGTGGCTTTAGCTGTGGTGAAGATGGAATGACGGTTGGACTTGAATGCTTTCAGAAACATAAGGTCCTCCTGGCTTTTTGATCATCTGCATTTCTTTCACTGTCTTTGTATGTCACACTTGTTCTTGAGTGCACCAGAGTGCTGGTAGCTTTGGCTTGGAGATGCAAGATTTCAGAGGGGCATAGCATTCTTTCAGACTCTGAAAAAAGGTGTAGTAGATGTTGACAACGGTGTTGACATCCATTGAGGCTGAAAGTGTTTGGGTAGGTTGAGCAATTCTACATGGACTTCTTTTGTGTGGCTTTCTTCATTTGCCTTCCAACTTGGTGTTTTTAAGTATTCTGGGAACAGAGCCTGGATTAAAAGAGTTGTAAGCAGAGGTGTGAAGGTGAAAAGAGCTGTGTAAGGTGTGAAGAGCGTAGCAAATTCTTTCAAGAGTTAATAGTCCCTTAGGCGTCAGTGAGCACAGACAAGTGTGGCCTTAGGGAAAAAGTGCAGATCCACTTGCATTCACTTAGGGACATAATGCACACATTACATCTACCAAAGTCCAGTCCACCTTTTTTTAGAGGAGGAACAACATGAAGACCATGGAAAATGGATAGGTGGCATTTGGGCTAAAACATGAGACTGCAGAAAAGGTTCTAGAGTGTAAAACACTTCCGCCTCACTTTGGGGTTAGACGAGTCAGAGACGGTTCAAAGCATATTGTCACCAGTTCAAAGGTGCCTGGCAATGCTTCCCAATTGCAGTGGGCCCAGCCTATGCTAATTTGTCACCCAGCTTTACGTCCTCCACTTTGTTTTTCCCTTTTTTGATTTCCCCTTGGGGTTTTGTTTTCTTAGTAAGAACATATTTCTTGATTGTTGTACTTTTTTCTGTGTTTCCTCCTTACATCTCGCAGCAAACCTCACTTGCTCAATGTTGGTGCCACCTTGGCATCCTAGGGTTCACCATCAGTATACAGTTTTATGATCCTACTGGTCACAACTACATCCGCTTAGGCAAATGATAAGCATGATATCCCTTCAATCTCGCTATTATGGTCATTTGCCCTAGAACTGCTGCCCACTAATACTTATATTTGTGTGTTGTCTTTGTGCGCACTTAGGGATTATCTCCACATCATTCAGCAAGACACCCCTGAGAAGTGCTGTGCTGACACCCTGACAAGGAGTATGTGGTTTTCCCTTTACCTCATATTCTTCTTAGTGCTTATTTATGCTGGTATCTCCTGAGCGGGTTGGGAAAGATTTGGAACCTCAGCTGGCTATCCATAAAACCTACTTACGAGTTTGACAATTAGCATTAATTGTGAATATGAATTCATTTAATATCTTTTGAGTGTATTATTACATAGACACCCTTGCTTTCTTTAAAGTACAAGTACAGAATAGTGTGTGATGTTTACCACTCCTAGAACATACAATCACTGTGGGGTGAAGAATTTGCCAGGTTTGGTAATTCAACTTAGAAAGGATGCATGACTTGCATAATCAGTATTTTACACACCAACTACTGCAGATTTGACCTTTTTTCTGTGTCTTTGCCCTCTGATAACAACAGGCTTGACTTGCCAAAAACTATCAGGAGCAAACTGTAAGGGTGTGATAATTATGACATAACTCATAATTCTGATCCCTATGCAAGCTCCTCTTTGCAAATGGATCGAACTTGAACCCTGGACTTGTACTAAGGGCTGTATGCTCCTTTCGCTGGTCCCTTATGAATACCACTTTGGAATGTCACATTCGGACACTTAGTAATCTTAATCTAAATTATCACTGCTATTGACAAATACATTTTATAAATAGTTTTCCCTATGGCCATGATCCCTGGCAGAGAAGCCTATCAGTATGCAATGAAAATGACAAACTGTAATATATTTCTGGAAATATCTTGCTGGAAATTCGGCTTTATCTTCATGTATATAATACATGAAAAAGTAGTGTACAGCCACCGCTTCTCACTCCTTTCAACTAATATGAAGGTATGGAATACACATCCACAATAATGTTGTAATAATATACCCGTTCACATTACATGTGGGAAATGGAGAGAGAATCAGAGTAATGTAACCATTTGGATGCCAGTTTAATCCAAAGAACAAAAAATGCTAATTATATTAAATTAATTATAGCAGAGCTCATGAACTTTTGAATACAAATACAATTTTAAGACACCCACTCACTTTCTATGGTGTGTATGTGGCAACTTTCCAGCTGTTACTGCTAGTGCATTCCTTATGTCTATAAATGACTACAGAATCAAAATAAAGACAATGCTGCTAAAAGGGGTTGCCCTACTTTGTTTACATTCTTTCATGGTAGGAGTGGCTGTTTACATAGTACTTGTCAGTCAGCTCAAGGGCCTGGCCTGCACTGATAACGTTTTAGCATTGGCTGAGGTCCAAGGCAGCACTACTGCATGATTATGTTTGCTGCACTTACACGACCCACTTACTAAATTTCGGTGTCTCTATTCTCCATCACATTGCCTTGCATGGGGGGCCAGATTTGCTTTGCTACTCACAAAGGAAAGCAATGGAGCTTGCAGTCACTAGAAGATTGATTCTCCATTTTGTTTTAATAGTTGGATTGGGCATCTTCCCCAATGGTGTGTGCGCCTAATCTACCATTAAAACACGCAGTCATACTGATTTTGAATGTGTGAAGCTCCTTTGATTTATGCAAACACTTACACCTCTAGCATTACCACACTTGGGAGACCTATTATACAATCAATTCATGTATCCAGCCAGAACCCTAACTTGAACCTGTGTGATGGACAGTGAAAGGAAAAGGGAAAAGGAACTTTGTCACTCTCAAAGCGGAGTGGCAAAAGTCAAGAGCTCAGTGCTGAGACTAAATTGCTTAAACCAGCTTATCAGTTGAGTCAGCTGTTTAGATCTTATAGGGTCTTATTGCCAAACGTTTTTGAAGCAAAGTTGAAATTAAGTGTGCAGAAAATTCATGTGCAAAGAAAAAGTCAGAGACCCGTATTCACTGAGGACTTGTTTCACAATGGTAAACTTAAAATTTGTGTACGTTTACGATTGTTTGCTATTCACAAAGGTATTTCACTAGTAGTATCTTTAGGACTGTGGAGTCTCTACACATAAACAGATAGGACAGCAAACAATTGTAAACTCACACAAATTTTTTATTTTATCTTTGTGAATCCGACCCAAAGTCTTGATCTGTGGAAGTCACCTTTGCAGATAAAATACAGTGCAGTGAAAAATCTGACATATAGAGGATTTTCAGCTATATACCGCATAAAGTTAGGAGTCATAAGAGTTGTTCCAAGGATGTACAAAGATTGTCAATTGAGAAATTGGGGGACATCTACAAAGCACACCAAAGGATCTAACTTATTTATCTGGATGTGAAAAGAAAATGACCTTCCATGGAACTACGTAGGATTCTTTCAGAAGTCACAGAAACCAAAGTCCTACACTCCCAAAGCTCTCTAAAACAAATACATTTCACCACTTCTCTAGGAGGAAGACTGCTGAGTCCAGGGAACAGCAACAGAAGTGACACACACAGTTCACAGTCTCCAACTTCTTTTAAACAAATGTCTGACTCTGGATTCCATGAACTCTGACTCTCTGCCAGACTCCTGTCCTGCAAAACCTTTGAAGAACATCTATTGATCATATCTGCTGCCTAGACAGCAAGAGCCATTACCATGCTCAACATTGCTGTTGATTCAAAAATCGTCTTCCCCTCCACCCCGACCTCTTCTTAAAAGAGCTATCTTCACTTAAATAGCCAACTTCATAGAAGGTAACAAGCTATTCTCTGACACCAATCAGGTTTCCATACAGGAAGAGGCAATTAATTCCCCTAATATCCTTTAGGGAATTTAAACAGTGGGTTAGGGATGCATACTGCCTCCCTCACTAGTCCATCCATGCATTATGGTAAATGCAATCTTGGGCATTGTTCCTACTTACTATTAATCCATGGTTTGCAACTCAGTGTAGGCACTGCAAGTAGGGGGTATCTTTGGACACCCACAGTACCAGCTATACTGAAAATGGCTTGCTAAGAAACCTCAAACAAATGGATTGTTTCATGCTGATGAGCTCCAACTAGCATGAAACGTGTCCAAAGATATCCAGCTCCTGGGTGCCAGAAATTGGTAGTGAACACTTGATTATTTGTGAATATGAACACTATCGAAGACTGCATCTTCCTGAATGCATAGGTTCGCTGTTTATATTTCCAGAACACCCATCCAGTTTGCCTGGTCTCACGAGTAACACTAACATAATCAAAGGCAAAAATATACACATTGTTTGCTGCCTACCGAGTCTGTACCAAATTACAGTGCAGCATCATGATAACATCTGTAAGAATTTTACATTACAAAGTGAATCTCTGAAGTGAAAATGTATGTGCACCTGGTATGGATTTGCCTGTCATGGCGCAGAGATGTGGATTTTAATTTGACAGTTCAAGACGGTAAATGCCAACTCTCTGGAACGACATCCTCTGCAGAGAGGCTTCTGTAAATGTCATGCAGCAGATCCTGTGGCAGGAATGAGAGACCTTGATCACTGTCAGGCAGTGTCACTGACAGATTGCAGGAAGTGAGTGTGCTATGTACTGTACGTAGGTGTGCGTGAGTGACTCCCTGTTTGTAGTTCTGACAGTGATACAGCAGGCTGGGTAAACATATGTTTAAGAGGTTTGTAAGTGCCAGCATGTGCTTTCGCATCTTTGGAAAAGCTGCTGATTGTTTCAAAACAGGAAAACAGGGTTTACTAGTGCTCACCTCTATAGACTTTCATTAATTCTTTAACCCCCAGCCAGCAACGTTGACGTTGATTTTGCTGTCCTTGGCAGACTTGTACTGTCATCATGTCCAAGATGGGAAAGTGTTTCGTTGACAGTGACAATGTTAATAAATAATGGGCCGTCCTCAAATAGAAAGCATGGATTATTCATACCAGTAAGCAGACAGGACTCAGCTTGGTAATAAAGTGGCAGTAGCCCTTTGCATTCCATCACCAGTACACATGAGAAACACAGTGTGCAAATAATTGTGAAGTTTGGCTTCTGTGTGATATTTAAGGTTCATAAAATGTATATGACACACAGCAGATAAAACTTCATTGAGATAATACACGTTGATAAACGTGTACTGTTTGATATAACTTCATTACACAACATCATTGACAAATGAGCAACATGTACAAGAACAAGTGGCAAGTTACCTTCAGAAAGAGTACGTAAGGGTATATAAAATGATAGATAAGTCATGTGATAGACAAAATTAACAGACAGCAAAATGATATTGTGCAGTCTGATATAGCTTCCTTTCACAATGCCATTGGCCAATTGTAAACATCATGTGTAATATGATACTATTTCTTCCCATGGGGGCACAGTCAGGAATTTAATAACACTGATCCTTGCAATTGAAAAGGCGACGATGTGAGCAAACCTGGTCTAAATTGAGAAGTAACTCAAGCTACATTTCAAGCTACATCCAAAACCATATCCAAGACAATTCAAACCAATTTTAAATGGACGGGAGGCACTGAAAGATTAGTCATCCTCTTCATTCATGCATATTCATGATCGGATCTCATTAGGCTGGTCTACTATCTTTAATATGCAATGTAAATAAATTATACTGAAAATGTTGTGCTAATTTCTATACTCTGTGTTAGAAATGGGGTCTTTGGTTGACAGTCAGGTTACCCCCTGTTCAAGCAAGGACCCTCACTCTAGTCAGGGTAGAAGAGAATCACCCTCAGCTAACCCCTGCTTACCCCCTTGGTAGCTTGGCAGAGCAGTAGGCTTAACTTCAGAGCGCTAGGTGTAAAGTATTTGTACAAACACACACAGTAACTTAATGAAAACACTACAAAATGACACAACACCGGTTTAGAAAAATAGGAAATATTTATCTAAACAAAACAAGACCAAAACGTCAAAAATCCGACATACACAAGTCAAGTTATGAATTTTTAAAGATTAAACTAAAAAATAGCGCTTAGAAACAAAAATGCTTCGATGAGATGTTAACACGGCGTCGTGACGGAATCGTTCCCAACAAGCCGACACCAGCGGCGCCGGACACGGAGTCGTGTAGACCCCCAAGTACAGTACCTTTGGTGAAGAGTGAAAACAAGCCGATGCGCGAAGTCGGGGATCGCGGCGTCTGTGCGAAACGTTGAATCCACGCACTTCGAGCGGCGTCGGTCACGACGTGGTGCGGTGACTTCCACGGAGTCGCGGACTTCAGCGGGGCTGCAGCGGCGTCGGGTATGCGAAGAGCGTCTCGTTCCAGCGAAGGTCACGGCGTCAGGTGCAGGCGGCGTTACCGGATTCAGCAGCGGCGTCGGTCCGGAGTCATCCGAAGTCGATTTCCTTGGATTTCCACCAGCTTTCCTTTCAAGGGCCCAGGGACTGCATAGGGCACCACTTGTCAGAGCAGGAGTCTCTCCAGAGACTCCAGGTGCTGGCAGAGAGAAGTCTTTGCTGTCCCTGAGACTTCAAACAACAGGAGGCAAGTTCTACATCAAGCCCTTGGAGATTTCTTCACAAGATGGAAGGCACACAAAGTCCAGTCTTTGCCCTCTTACTCTGGCAGAAGCAGCACTGCAGGAAAGCTCCACAAAGCACAGTCACAGGCCGGGCAGCAATTATTCCTCAGCTATCAGCTCTTCTCCAGGCAGAGGTTCCTCTTCGTTCCAGAAGTGTTTCTAAAGTCTGTAGATTTGGGTGCCCTTCTTATACCCATTTTAGTCTTTGAAGTCACCTTTCTTCAAAGGGGACTCACACCTACTTGTGAAATCCTGCCTTGCCCAGGCAAGGCCTCAGACACACACCAGGGGGTTGGAGCCGGCATTGTCAGAGGCAGGCACAGTCCTTTCAGATGAGAGTGACCACTCCACCCCTCCCTCCTAGCAGAGATGGCTAATCAGGAAATGCATGTTACACCCCAGCCGCCTTTGTGTCACTGTCTAGTGCGAGGTGAAAAACAACCCAACTGTCAAACTGACCCAGACAGGGAATCCACAAACAAGGCAGAGTCACAGAATGGTTTAAGCAAGAAAATGCTCACTTTCTAAAAGTGGCATTTTCAAACGCACAATCTTAAAATCAACTTTACTAAAAGATGTATTTTTAAATTGTGAGTTCAGGGACCCCAAACTCCACATGTCCATCTACCCTCTAGGGGAATCTATACTTTAATTATATTTAAAGGTAGCCCCCATGTTATCCTATGAGAGAGACAGGCCTTGCAACAGTGAAAAACGAAGTGGCAGTATTTCACTGTCAGGACATATAAACCACATTACTATATGTCCTAACTTATCCTTACTCTGCACCCTGCCCTTGGGGCTACCTAGGGCCTACCTTAGGGGTGCCTTACATGTAAGAAAAGGGAAGGTTTAGGCCTGGCAAATGGGTACACTTGCCAAGTCGAATTTACCGTGTAAAAATACACAGACAGACACTGCAGTGGCAGGTCTGGGACATGATTACAGAGCTACTTATGTGGGTGGCACAACCAGTGCTGCAGGCCCACTAGTAGCATGTGATTTACAGGCCCTGGCACCTCTAGTGCACCTTACTAGGGAGTTACTAGTAAATCAAATATGCCAATCATGGATAAACCAATTACATACAATTTACACGGAGAGCATATGCACTTTAGCACTGGTTAGCAGTGGTAAAGTGCTCAGAGTTGAAAAGCCAACAGCAACAGGTCAGAAAAAAATAGGAGGCAGGAGGCAAAAAGACTGGGGATGACCCTGCATAAGCAAAAAAGTCCAACACTCTGAAATAACATCTTTACGGAATGTGCCAGTATGGCTTCTGATTATAGGAATGCACAAGTATGTGGCTCCCTAAAGCAGGCTAATTTTCTCAGCACCAATAATTGTGTTTCAGGGGATCTGCTAGAGCCTGATCCCGACACCCACATACACCACTTCGTCGGCATGGCCAGAGTAGAGCAAGGGGCTCAGAACGTTTCTGTAATAAGGGTTACTTATGTTAAAAAAGTCATCCTGAACTATTACTATTATTTGTGTTGTAATAATGACGGTGTCAGACAATATTACATTAGTGGCCACCCCATGCAACATTACCAGCTGTGGTCACCTCAGTGGACCAGTCAGGGTTGTCAGCAGTACTGTAAAAACAATTTATCAATGTGCAATGCCTCTTGGTGGGTATTACATGAAAGCCAGAGCTGAAATGCCCCTGGCACCAAGAAAATGATATTAGTAATAAGTCTTTCCAATCACATCTAATTTATCAGTCAAATATCAGCTTTAAATATATTTTGGAAATCTTTGTTTCTCCAAACATTACCTTGTGAGTTCTGAAACACATATTTTCATCTGGAATACACGTTATTCAATTTTGGTGTACATACATTAATTCAACCAAACAAAAGCTTATAATTGAGTAGGCAGGACTGCACATAGGAGAGCTACTTACAGGTAGACATGGAGCTACCAGTAGCTCACGAGCTACTCGTTGGTAAAGCCTGGACTAGAAGTACTCCCTGCATGTTGCATGAGGCTACAAGGGGCTCTGTGCTGCTTTCATACTGGCTTATAATAATCACTTTAATTCAAAAGGCATAGTTAGCAATGCAGTCAGTTAAAAATAAAGCATATAAGTCACAACTAAAATACACATAAGTGCAATATATATTTATTTGGTCAACATACAGCCCACCAAAATGAGAATTATTTTTTAATCCCACTGACAGTTTCCAATTTCCTTCCCCGCTCTTTTCACTCAGTAATGTGCATGTTTTCCTGTTTACACTTCAAAAAGAGCATTTGATAGCTAAATCTGTTCCTCTGTGTAATATTGTTAGGTTTTGCTTTTGAAAAATATTTTTGAAAATGTTGGCAATTGTACTGTTAGAAAGTATTATGCTGCTGCTGAAAACACTTCCTTATATGTGCTCTCTTTTGAACTGGGTTCTACAAAGTGACAACTGTTGCTAGCTAAATGTCTTAGTGAAGAATTGCTTCTGGCCTGAGCTTTGCAGTTTCCTGAAATGGCCATTTGGCTGGGTAGTGATAGGCCATCATGCACTACTGGCTCAAGTTTTAAAACTGAAGTTGTTCGAAGAGTGGTCTGTAAGCGATGGTGTAGTGAATCTCTTCAAACTTTACTTTAAACAGGCACCAACGTCTTATCCTAAACTGCTCAGGAGATGTTCGGCTGCTGGCAAACTGCACTCGTTAAGCTGCAATTCAATCAATTTTATGTGTGTGTGTGTGGGTGTGCATGGGTGTGCATGGGTGTGTGTTACATTACAGTTATGTGTGATAAAAGGATCTTTTAAAAATAAAACCTTAGCAATTCACTAAAATACCCCAAAGTTAAAATAACGGTATAGTTAAGTGAATTTGACACTAACATTACATCTTTTAACTAAAAAAAGTACAACAATTTGCCGGTTTTAGTTACCACCACTAACTATAACTTGTGCCCCTGCCATGAACTGCTTATGACCTCACATATGACATTACTCATGACATGTTCCATTACATAATTTATGACATAACTGATGACATCTCAAATTACACCATTGGGCCCCCCATGGGGGTCAGGCTAGCCTTACTCTGCCCCCAAATATATTTTTTCTTTACCAACTTCAGGAGAGAGGACTACGGCCTTGAGTCCTGTAATGGCTGCCAGCAATAATTTTCTCATGTTGCTGGCAGCCAATCAGAATGCTCATCACATGGAAATCTGTTTCCCTTGGGAGCGCATTGGCTTAAATAAAGAAAAAGGACTCAGAGACTTAGGGCCCTGTCCTGACATCCTGATGTTTTAACTAAACAAATATATAAGGGTCAGGGTAAGGGTACCCTGCCCCCTTAAGCCCTGTTGTGAGGGACTCCCCCAGGGCCAAAATAAAAAGCAAATCATCAATTGTTCCCCGATCCTGCAGGAGTTCTGCATTATGACAGCAAAAAAAAAACTAAAATGGTGGCCATTCATTTAGTATTATGGGGCGATGTCAGGGTAGCCATCCTCTAGACTCCATGTTAGGCCATGGGGACCCCATGTCTTGGCGCAAAATCAGATAATATGTGGTGGGAGCCATGTGCCCCTCTCCCTGAGTATTTAAAGGCCCAAGGACACTATCCCCATGGGCCAATTTGCCAAAAAAATAGGGAGGGGCCGTGGCAGTATTTCACTGTTAGGACATGTAAAACACATCGGTACTTGTCCCTCCTTTAACATACACCGCACCCTGCCCATGGGGCTACCTCTGGCCTTGCCTTACGTGTATAAAAAGGGAAGGTTTAGGACTGGCAAGTGGGTACACTTGCCAAGTCGAATTGCAGGTTAAAACTGCACAAACAGACACTGCAGTGTCAGGTCTGAGCCATGTTTACAGGGCTACTTATGTAGTGGCACAACTGGTGCTGCAGGCCCACTAGTAGCATTTGATTTAGTGACCCTGGTCACCTTCTAGTGCACTTTACTAGGGACTTATTAGTAAATCAAATAAGCCACTCATGGGAAAGCCAATTACACATACACTTTACACAGGAGCCCTTGCACTTTAGCACTGGTCAGCAGTGGTAAATTGCCCATTGTACCAAAAACACCCAAAACAGAGTCCAGCACACAGTCAAAACATGGGAAGCAGAGGCAAAAATGACAGGGGAGACCACACCAAGGATGACAGGTCTAATACCAACATTCAACCATTTGATTCCTCCTCTTTTTTATAGGAAGTAAGAAGGTACTGGAAAGGATTAAATCAGATCAGAAAAAAACATGGGTACAAAAAAGTAACCAGAAACTTTGTGTTGTCTTTTAATGCACTGTCAGAACCAGCTTCAAACACTAGATTGCTGTTTCACACACTGGATTTCTAAATATGAACCTTGTTGTCAACCCATCCAACCGAGAATGAACTTGTCATGGTATCAGGCAGTCTTAATAAAAATCTTGGTTATTGTCCTGTAAAAAAACAAAACTTTTTGCTGACATTCATGTTGACTTGTACAAATTCATTAGAAGTGTATAATGTAAAAGTCACTTTGCACTACACAGTTATAAAACAAAGACTAGTACAGAACAAAACACACATCTTTAATTGACCTGGACCAGAGGTATGTGATAGTCACATACCTCTAACATGTATGTTAAATGAGGACAACAACAGTAGCATAGATAATGTGTTGGAGGACTTGAACTTCTTGCCTTATTTATCCTGTGACAGTGATCTTAGGCTCAGATACAAGTTTATGCCATAGTTGGGCGCACCTGAATTGCTTAGATTTCTTTCTAAAAGGGGTCACACAGGATCTTTACAACCTGGAGGACAGGTACCATTCAAAAAGTCTTAAGCCTATAAATTACAACCTCACTTTAGAGGAAACGTATTCACTAGTTACTCTTAGTCATTACATCTCCATCATTATATGTGAAGCTGATAAGGATGGAAATGTTGCAGTAATGGATCAATTTGACTGTGAGAAGGAGGTAAATATTCGACTTAATCACATTATTTGTTACAAAAAAGTGTCTGACAACCCCTGTCAAAATGTATTAGCTAGAATTAACAGCTGACTAGCACATTGGAAGGAAACTAGACTATTTTCTAAACTTGAAAACAGTTTCATTCAAATGCCGATTTTACCCATTTGCATTTACTTACTACCTAGGATCCACAAATAGGCATGCTTCCCTCTAGGACAGCTCATTATCTCAGGCATTGGTTCCATGACAGAAAACTTATCACACTTTGCAGACATCTTTTTAAAACCACTAGTAACCTATCTACCATCATTCATTCGTGATACTATGGACATTTGGGAACATTTGCAGGCTTGGTATGAGATTCAGAATCCATGTTGTTGGTTGCTCTTAATTTTGAGAGCTTTTATATCTGTATAAAAAACGAGTTTGCAATGCTAGCTGTGGACTACTTTGTATCTTCCACGAAAGCTAACTATCATGAATAGGATGCCGTGCCGTTAGAAATAGTTGTTTCAATCTTGCATAACAACTTTTTTTGAAGTTGGAGAATGGTTCTAACAGCTACAAGGCACCACTCTGGTTGCCAGGTTTTTCCTTCTCCTATGCCACCCTCCCTATGGAGTGGTATGAGAGAGGAGGCATGGTTGGTTGACCTGTGCCAGAGACTAGATGCAATACATACATTACTGGGAAAAGTACATTGATGATTTTATAATCGTTCGGACTGGTACATGTTCTGAATATGAATGCATTCAATGTTAAGCTAGCCCTAAACATGAATTGAAGTAGAATGCAAATTTTGGATGCTGAGTTGTATGAAGTGAATAATAGGATACAATGCACCTTACATCACAAACAAACAGCCTCCTTTAGTGTACTAAACTACAACAATGCACACCCAAAATCTGCCAAAATTACTATCCCTTATGATGATACGTATGAAATACAATGGCAGTGACGACAATAGGTTCAAACAAAATCTACAACTAATAAGGGCCCCTTTATAAGCTAGGACGCATAACAATGCTATTTTAAAAACTCCTAAAAACATAGTTAAATAATTAACAAGAGCAGATACACTCAGATTAAATACCAAAACAAAGGACAGGGAGAAAGAGTAGCTTTCATCACCAAGCACAACAGCAAGGATATTTACATTTTAAAATGGCACTGGAACCTTAGACCTACAGTCACATATGGAAGATGATGAACAATGAGAGCAACTATAAGCTACTTCCCACCTCTTAAACGTTACACAACCAATTGAAAAGGTTTTTGCATCTTTAGTAATTGTTCAGTTTGTGCACTGGTAATCAATAAGAAACAGAAGTTGAGCTACAATACTCCTATCCACTTTACTATACATCAATTAATTAATTGCCTTAGTACAAATGTTGTTTAAATAATTTGCAGTGGTTGCAATAAAACATGTGTAGGGAGAATTCAAGAACATGCAGGGACATGTAAGAAAAAAGATGAACTTAGTCCTTAAACACACATACTTGCCCTGTCAACAATACTGGAGTTCAATTCAACGTTCACAGCATAGACTCTATTAAATGAGATCCAAGAGATAGGCACAGGAGCCTTCGACTAAAACAAACAGATGGCAAATGGATGTGCCATCTAGAAGCAGATGAATACGGACTGAGCACTGATAAGGAGTTACATCTTCTGCAACAATAACATTTTTCAAAGAATTGCTGCTATTTTATCATTAATAGCGAAAATAATTAGGGTAAGACTATGTGATACAGCTCATTTTATTTTTTCTGGGAAAAAGCATTTCCTGATACTTTGATTGCACATTTATTATTAGTTCGCCCCTCATTCTACAATATTGCCCTACCGCCAGGGTGGAATGTACATGTGGGCTTTACTAGGTGCCCTGTGTCATCTCTGTCATCCATCGACTCAGTTGATTAGCCTTCTCTCTTATCTTTGACATTTTTGCTATGGGACACTCAACAGGGTGGCCATGGAAATATTGCAGATGGCCTACACCCCATGTGCATTATATAGATTGTGTTTTTATAATCTATGTCAATATTGCGTCTTTCATGTTGTTATGTGTTATCATTACTTATTTTGCTTATTCTCATTAATCACATAATCCCATGATGTAACAAGCATCATTCATTTATTATTTTGATTTTGTTAGACCTGATATCCCTTGTTTGGTATTCTCCCAGACAGTTTGCCCGCACCTCTCCTGTTTTCTGAATTGTGTTTCTGTTGGTATTAGGACTTCTGTCTAGTGCTAAAGTGCTAGTGCTCTCTACCTGATTGGCATATTAAAGCCCGTAGTATAGGTACCACTAGTGTAGTTAGGTCTGCTTTTAAGTTTTGCATGTCCTGGTAGTGAAAAACTCCACTACTATAAGGCTTATCTCTCCCATTGGACAAAATCTGGTTATCTTACTGCATTTAATAAGTGCTAACTTTTGATGGCGTGCAGGTAAAAATATCATGTTTAGACTTGTGATTTAAAATCCTCTTCAATGGGAAAGTCATATTGTAAGTCACAATTATGAAGAGGCCACTTTTAAAAACCTGGCTTTTTCTTGTCCTAGCCATTTGGTGTCTGCTGCAAGTGTTCGGGGTCACATGATTGAGAATAGCTTAGCTGTTGGGTTTACTCCTCACAGAAAGTGAAACAGAGGGGCTCTAGGTGTTGGCAGAATGGGCCATTCTGCTAGAATAGTTAGGGTTGGAGCTATTCCCTGCCCGAATTATATTTCAAAGGGTTTGCCTCAAGCACAAAAAATGGAAACCTGACACTAGCCATTTGTCAGCCCATACATCTTGAGGGCTTGGCCGCAGAAGGGAAGAACCTTCTCGAAGAAGATGTGGGTGGTAGCCTAAAAGATTCCCCTGCTTCAAAGGATGGTACTGGGTATAAATATTAGACCCTCAAAATGACTCGTCATACATGTGGGAGACTTTAGACCTCCAGAGGACTTCCCTGCTGCTTGAGGCCTGTCTTGTTCCCCACAGGACTGCCCTGCTGCTACCAGAGGACTGCCCTGCTACTGGTGGCCTGCGTTGCTTCTCAGGGACTGCCCTGCTGCTAGAGGCCTGCCTTGCTGCTTGAATCCAGGGCTATCAGAGTGACTCTAAAGGCTAGTTGGCTGGGCTCCTATGTGAGCTACAGGGGCATAACAAGCTCTAGAAACTTTGAAGCTTGCACCTGGCCTCTGCTAGAGTGGGTCCTAACCCCACAGGGAGTGTCCCCAAGGTCCTGAATTCTTGGAAGTGGTGTTAAAGGTGCTGCTCCTACCTAACCGAACAATTTGGGTCTCAGAAAAATGTTCAGCAAAAATTGCCAGACAAATTGACAGAAGACTGGGGTTATATGCCAACCAATACGCCCAAGCTGCATCATCGGTCAGCCTGACTTCACAGTAGTTTCCGATACTTACTTCTCTACAGCAGCAAATTCTGTTTAGCAGAACTTCCATACAATGGGATCCTGCCTCCCGGAGCCCTCTTCCCCTATGCCGTTCAGCTGCGTTCCGCTGGAGGTTTTCATCTTAGATAAAGTTGTTTAAGTCCAAAAGTAGAAATTTTGACCTGTCTTGATTGCAACAGGCTTCCCATCGATGATGACATTCTCTTCAGCCTGAATATCGAGCTTCTCCCACTCTGAGCTTTTTCCTGCTATTGTTGATGGCTTCACTGAGAATTCATCTGGCTCACCTGGTGATGACTGCTCCCCCTCAGACACAGCCTGACACAGCCTGCTGCCTTCTCCTGGACTTTGTTTTCCAAACTTCTGTCTATGTCCGAAAGTCCAGTCCACTTTGTGTATGAGACCCACCCTCATTGCAGTAGTTTGCCCCAGTCTCAGGCAACCAGATACCCACTGTTGGCTTTTTGATCTTTTAGGTGATAGAATTCTGAAAAAAACTTACAAAATATATAAGCCTACATCTACTGATTGGATTTAATTTGGGTTTTTTTCCACTTTTTTATTACATATGTCTCTAATTTTCTTAATTTTTAGAGGGTTTTTCATGTGTTGTGTTTTCACTTGATTACTGTTTGCGTGCTGCATAAATACTTTACACTTTGCCTCTACGTTAAGCCTGAGTACTTTTGTGTCAAGCTTCCAGAGAGTAGGTACAGAGTAATTTAGTGATTTTTGTGGTTCACCCAGACAAGCATTGTGATTTAGCTTGAGTAGGTTTTTCACCCTTCTCAATCAAGACCTTTCTTTCTTACAGGTTACATCACTTGTTTTCTTGAAGCCTCCATTATATATCATAATTAGATGGATCTAATTTTTTGTTCTCCCTTTTGTAAGATTGTACTTTTGCTTACTGCAAGGGCCTCATGAATTATTTGCTCTGTTGCAAACAAGTTCTCTATAACTTATCATAAATCCACAATAAGCCAAGTTTGGTTGCAGCCTGAGCCACACGGTTTGCCTAATTTACATGTGGCCCTATTGATTCTTTTTGGTATTTATGCCACCTGAAATGGTGCCGCTGTCTATACCACAAAATATCTTGCTGACGCCTCTCCTGCCAGGACAGGTATAAAATGTTGTGCATCATTTTCTTATTATTTAATGTTGACATTGTCAGATATTTTCATGCCACATGGTGCTAATGTGTTGACTTAATATTATTGTTATACATATGACCCATCTCATTTTTAAAACTTTACTGTTAAGGGCAACAGCTACTTTGTATGCTAAGAGGTTTCCTTTAATACTTATTACATTGACTCAATTTTTCATACACTTCATTTACTAAATGTTTCTATTGTATTCCCATTTTCTATGCTCAAAGTATATTTGTGTTCCAAGACGGTATGAGAATCCATGCAGATGTGTCTTACCACAACACACATCTTTTAATATAAGTTGTTAGCAATTTTTGCTGCTAGTCATTTCGCAACCTAACTATCCTAACCTGATGCCTGTTTTTGGCCCACATACTGATACCTTTCATCTATCATTTTATAATCCAACCATGGTGTGGTGCACTCTCTGGTACACATTGGTGATGTTTCGTAGTTTTTTTATTTTTTCTAATGCTGACTGCTGCAGGTCCTACATGTTTGGGTACAGACTCTAGATATTTTGGTCAGTGATAATGCCAAATGCATACACAATTTGTGTACTAACTACCTTTTTTGACTTTATATATCTTTTGATGCCAGTAGCACATCGCATATAATTTCTGTGTGAGTCTAACACTATCCCAATGCAAGATGGCAGCTGCAGTTCATTCGAGTATGGATTTTCAGATTGTTTAAGTTTGATTAAAATGGTGACTATTCTCTATTCAACTTGGATCATGTTTTCCAGACTTTTTGACTAAATAATAAGATAACTACTGTTGACAGGCTCTGTTTTGTACTAATATGGTTATTCGGAGTCAATCATGTATAACTCAACTGTCACTTTTTCACAGTTTCTGTAAATTTGCAATACTAATCTGACTCAAAATAGCAGCTGAGGTAGGTGTGGGCTCCAGAATAGGTTTTCAACTTAAACAGATATTGGTGCAATAGTCACTTTACTAGATGTAAACTGGGTCATTCTATCATATATATGGGTAAAAACTAGATCATCACTATTGACAGGCCCCAGCGTACAAACAAGGTTACTCTTTTTCAATTGCTTTATGCTCTAGTTATTCATGTTATTCCTAACCCTCAACATGTCACATTGCTTAGTTTGGGAAACATTTGTGTACTATGTAAACGCAATAAAATTAATGTAAATAGCCTGCTTACCAGTAGTAAGGAACACACTTTACTAAATATTTTTTATCTCTATTTTCATCATAGCTTATCTTTATTCTTTTTTAACTGTATTTTTATCATAGCTAACCTGGCAATGTAACTCAAGGCAGTACTTATTTTGTCAATGAAATACTATAGGTTTGCTATAGTTTCATGCACATCTCTAATCGTACCTTTAACTTTATAGGATTGAACACTTACTCCATAATCACTATACATAAACTTTAGATAAGCCCTACATTCGTTTTTTTTCTGTAGTGGAATTAAATAGACTCCTCATACTGCATGAAATTAAATATTAATTTGTTCTTTTTAGATATTGACATGAACTTCACTTTAGATTTGCTTTACATCTATGCTTCCTAGCTATATAACATCCTCTAACTATGGCCTGATTCCGATCTCTGCGGCAATAGGGCGGGGGTGAGGCTGCCGTCAAGGCGACTGCCTCAACCCATCATATTAAGATGTTTCCACCGGGCTGACTAGCAGAAACGTCATATTACAACATTTCCACCGGTCAGCCTGAGGAAACAGTGTGGCGGCATTGGCCTCTGCTCCCTTAGAGAGCAAAGGCAAATACTGTAGCATACAAGCACTCTTGGAATGCTGGCAGGGGGGCCTGCACAGCCCACGACATGGTCGTGGGCAGTGCAGTGTTTCCCCTGTGGCCCCCAGCACTGCCTTTCCGCCAGCCTTTCCATAGCAGTGCATCCACCATGGAAAGGCTTGCGGAAAGGGGAGACATGATCAGGATGGCGGTGTCGAACTCGACTTCAGTCAACCTGTTGGGATACCTGACACAGACCACAAGGATTTTAATCTGGAAGTCCGACCGCCATGAGTGGAGCAGTCCGAACGCCACCACGAGTAACTGCCAAACTTGTAATCAGGCCCTAACTCTTAAATTGAAAGTGGAAGAACAGGGGACTAGGAAATGGCTGTTCTACCCCACTTCATGCATAAATATCTGCTTTCTTGCCTCTTTAAACATGATTTAGAATTTTGCCTTTTAGCAGAATGAATTAACTGTTGACTGTTAAAAATGATTTATGTATTTTAGTAAGCATATGATTATTCAGAATGCACATGTTGATATTCTAATTATAGCTATTATATATTTGTCTTCACCACTTAATCTGGGTGTTTTGTTGGTTATGTAAGATGGAAAGAGTTGTTTATGTCCACACTGTATTTTTATTGTATATATAAATATCATGTTTTTATCTGATGATGTGATTATTAGATTTTTACCTACAGCCCTGAAGAAACTCTTTTGTTGAGGGAATGAAACAAATTGGCTGTTGTCTTGTTTTATGGTCAAGAGTATGATATGACATAAAGAAACATTCTTCAAAGTATAGGCCGATCAGAGAAACCACACCTCAGAGCTTTGTTTGCATTTGGTTTTTCTTTTCATTGTCCAGCATATGAAGTGTGCACAACAATGTTTTTGGGACTTGGCATCACTGGCCTGTCATCTTAATGAGAGTGGCTGTTTGGATTTTGAAATATGTACTGTGGACTGATGTGTGTACCTTGATCTCTTATCTTTGCCTCAAAGCAGGCTACTCCAGCTGCCCCACTCTACCCACTGATGAAAGGTCTGTGACAGTGTTTAGATTTCCGGCCCACATTATATCACAGGCTTTCCAGTGGAGTCCCCAAATATAAACACACTATTAAAGCCTCATTTTAGTGTCCAGCCAGGTGGTACAAGTAAATGGTGGAAAGGCTAAGGGCATCTTCCTGTGGCGTCTTGCTCTTCGGGCCTGTTAGGGCCTAGAATATACATAGGCAAAAACCCTGCCTCCCCCACTTCTCTCTTCTTCCTACAATTATCCTGTGCCGAATCCAAAAGTAGAGTACAAGCTGCATTGATATGTTGTGTAGTAAAGATTCTATTTCGGCATAACTGTACCCCAGAGGTTTGGCTCCAACTACTCCTTTGCTTCCAGAGGTCGGGTTCATCCCACTCTTGGGATGACTACATTGAATTACTGGTCAATTTATTGGCCTTCAATCATTTTTGCCCCCATTACTGTGGGTGGACTCTGACTGTAGTCCACTGGGGGTTTTCTTCCCTTGTTCTTCCATGCAAACCTTGGAACTCATCAGCACTCTACCTCTCCTGGGAGACCTACATAACGTGATTTACTGGTGGTTTAACTGTACCTCCTGAAATTGAACTTCTATCGCTCTTGAGCAGACCTGATAAAGTAATTTACAGGTGATTGCACTGTGCCTCTTGCTGTCCCTCTTCCATCGCTCTGGTGATAGACCCCATGAAGTAATGTATTAGTGGTTTAACAGTGCCTCCATGCTTTGGGACCTATCACTGCACGTAGACTCTGAGGTACCACCTTCCCTTGCCCTGCCATGAAAACATTGGAACTCCCCCCTGTAGAAAATAATGGTTACTAAAGCTACTGGTACTTTGATCACAAAGACTTGGGGCCCTCCTAAAGTGTGACAGCTTACCTCAAAAGAAACAGGTTAATATACAGTATATGCCAAGCTATTCCTCACACACTTTCTTGCTGTATTTTAAAGAAGCCATCTAGTGAAAGGAAAATCCTTTCTTACCCAATCTTACATCATCAACAATCACTAAGAATAAGAGTTCTAGAATCTCCCTTTGATGACATCTGATTTGGTGTAAAACCTACTGTGACCTCATGCACTAGGTGGCCTCTTTAATTTGATTTATTGCAATAACTGCAATATGGATCCCAGCTAAAATATGTCTTTTGTTCTGTATTTTTAATTATATTTCATGTCATCTTTGTTTTCCTTGATTACCGGGATCACTGACATAATATCAATGTATACAATATCAAAAAACAAGAATATCAGAAATTAAATATTGACAACAAAAATATCGACTTCCTAGAGTTAACTAGCAAAACCATAAATATTGAGAACACAAATATAGTTGTTGAAAATAGCGATTTTAATCTATATCAAAAGCAGAAATATCAAAAACAAAAATATTGTTACCTTTAAATAAACATATATGTCAATAATATTGATTCACACAATATTGACTACAACATTAGTGCCAAAATAACTAATTAATAATTCATAAACAAAAAAATCACTACAAACATAAAACCATTATCTGAAATAAACCTAAAACATTTTTTACACATGTTTAAATTATATATACATATATTACATCTACAAACTCTTTACCATTCACGGTAATAAATTACATAACTAAAATCATAACAATACAATCCAAAAAATTATTAACTACAAACATTTAAACAACAACCTAAATAATAATAATAAATATATATATAAATACATGTATATTCAAAACTATCAAACTATGTATCATACATTAAAAATAAAACCTAAATTAGTGTTTACCTTAGAAGGATATAACTAAAATTAAACCAACCAATAAAATGAAACTATTAACAACTTTAACCTATAATTTCAGACAAACAATTAAATCAAAAATATAAAAGCCACACTAAGTTAAACAACTAAATAATTTAAAAACGGAAAATGCCGAAAGACAAAGTAACTCTGCTGGATTCTCTCACCAGACCATTAAAGAAAAAATATATACATCTCAACTACCTAACCGAGTAATTAAAACTTATATTTAAACTAAAACGTACTTATTAATAAACCTAAAAATGTTCAATAACAAATAATTAATAAAAAACACTCGAAATTCTATCTCTTTACATAGACTTCCTAAATGACAAAACTACAACTTGAAAAAGTGATAAACTGCCAAAGGAAATGACTACCACAAACCAACAAGATGATATAAGAAAGTAAGATGACATAAGTTATTACAAAACTGTAAATTCACCCAAATATCGAGTAAAAATAAAACTAACAACTTCAACCTCTACAAACTACCACCAAATTAACATTTAAAATGAAACTCATTTTTTTCATCCAACAGAAAAGAAAGCACCTGCTCCATATTAGAACAACCACAACGGAAAAGCTGCAAAACCGTGTGAAACATATTAACAGATCATACATATAAGTATACAAAATAGAAGTAGTTGGGTAATTTTACATGTAAATAACAAACATACAAACTTTACAATATTACATATATTTATACTACTACACTGTCAGGTACGACAGAGGAATCAAAGTACATAACCTCACATAAAGGATAGCAGTTACTAAATCACATGAGATACACCTACAGCCAAGACAGTGCATCAACAGAAAATATAAATTGTAAATGTAGCAAATATTATTCTAATCCATGCTATGGGAGGGCAACAACAAAAGATTATGCTATAAGTAATGTAAGAGAGCACCACCACCCCCTAAAGATGACCAAAATAGAAATAAGGGAGATACTGCAGGATATAAGAGAGGCAAGCACTAGTTCCCAGGAACCCTCAGTCAAAACCATAAAGATATACTGCCTAAAGACCCCAAACACATCACAGGCCAACCATCACCTATCCCCAACTTAAAATATTTAATTGCACAAACTAAAAAAGCTACAAGGGATACTCCTCCTGCCCCGAGAAGATATCAAGACATACGAATATGTGAACATTTAACTATGACACATAATGAAGAACCATTCCTTTTGCATGACAACCAAAATATTGTGAAACAAATCCTAATATTCTCTAAAGCAAATAACTTACTAAAACTTACCCAATGTCAAAAGTAGATGATGGATGGGACCTTTAAAATGTGTCCCAAACCCTTCACTCAGAATTACACCACACATGGAGAATATCAAAATGCTAATCTTTTTGCATATCTCTTTGCATATCCATTTTATATATGTCCTACTACCAAAAAAACAAGGCAGCACTTACTACAATCTCTTAAACCGCATTAAACCTAAAACAAACAACTACTATTCCCAAAAAATAATCATAGACTTTGAGCAAGCCATGATTCAAACCAAGTTCCAACAACTACAAATAGAGCAATCTGTTTGCCCCTAAACTTAGCAAACGAACCAAAGGAGTGTACAACATGATACAATATAAAATCAAAATCTTCATAATTAACAAATGAGTAGAATGCTTAGAAATAATAGCCAAAAGCATATTATGAAATATGAACCTACCAAAGTCCTACTGGCCTGGTCAGCTGCGTGTAAGATGGAGAAGGCGGACTAGAGACACCACCTTTGATGGCAGAAAAAAGAAAAACAGCCCGGCCGGTTGGCCGGGGGATGATCTGCCGCTTGAGGAGGAGGCCACTGCGTCATCCATGAAGGCTATGTTCTTGGACCTCAAGCATAGCCTCGCTAGTATTGATGCTAAGCTCGACTTAACTGAGCAAATGGACCGTTTAAAGGAACCAGTAGATTGTCACAACACGTGATTTGAGCAGCTGGACGCACGCACTTCGGATTTGAAGGACAATCCTTGCGGAGACGGAGAACAGTTGCTGCGCATGGAGCACGTGCTGGAGGTGATCCGGAATAAAAAAAGAGGACCTTGAGGCCCACTCCCTTCGTAATAACATCCGCATTTTGGGCCTCCCGTAGTCTACCACCATGGGGCACATGGAGGACTATGTAGAGACCATGCTCTCTGCGCTATTCCCCGGCAAGTTTTCCGGGGTGTTGGAGAGGGCCCACAGATCTCTGGGGCCGTGGCCTCCGCCGGGAGCATCGGCGCGTCCTATTATTGTACGCTTTCTGAACTATAGGGATAGAGATACTATACTTAGACTGGCCAGAGAGCGTCGACCTGTGATCTACAATAACACTGAACTGAGTTTCTTCCCCGACTACACTCCTGGGGAGCAGGCAACCCGTAAGGCCTTCCTGCCGGCCAAGCGCATTCCTAGCTAGACTGATGCCAAATACTCCCTCATTTATCCAGCTAAACTGTGAGTGCAGCACAAGGGCAAGCTGCACTTTTTCACTGACCCGAAACTGGTTGCTAAATATGCTAAATCTGTTCCCAAAAAGGCACCGTCGGAGGGCCCGCGGGCTGACGGCAGAGAGGGCGATGCTCTTATTGACAATGACTGAATTTCTTCTCTCTGCCTTGCCCGGTGCCCTGTGGCCCGTGAATTTGTTGTTGATTTACATGTTGGGGCGGTCTGTACTGCTATACGCCTTATATTGGGAGACCCCTGCCCACCAATCTCATTTGGAATGGTTTTCAGATGTCCTTGCCGACGCCCCATTGGATGAGTCCATTCAAGCTGTTTATTGTCATGTTGTGGGAACTGTATTTGGGTTTGGGTGGGATTGTAGTACTGACCCGATTTGGGGGTCGGGTTTTCTTCCTTGCCTTCTTTCCTTTTCTCCTGTCCTTTCCACTTCATGTCGTCGATGCCTTTTTTGTGATGGTCTGGGGAGAGGTGTGTTTCGATAGATTGCTTAGATGGTGCAACAATGCGTGACGCCTGTACGCTGCCTCACTTGGAACATCCGCGGGCAGAATGATCGGCGTAAGATGAGGTTGTTATCCACCTCCATGCAGCGGCATGCGATAGACATCTGTATGCTGCAGGAGACTCATCTGGTGGCGGCCTCGAAACACCAAGTGAAAGCTGGTTTTATTGGTGAGTGGCATGGTGCGCTGTATTCGAAATATGCACGGGCGTGGCGATCTTGATCCGGAAGGGGCTGCAATGGCATACTGAAAAGGTGCTTGTGGATCCGAATGGTCGTTTTGTAATGATGAGAGGCACGCTGTTAGATAAACCTTGCAGATTGGTGTCGATTTATCGATCAAATACTGATGCAGTAGAGTTTCAATATTTTTTATTTAACATATCTGCAATTTGCAATAAGTTGTATGGGCTGCAATGATTAGGATAATGAATAATGCAAGAAACAGAATTGTGAAGACGAGAGTCATTATTACAAAGACCCCACCATCTTGCAATACGTAGAAAAGATATACGAGATGTAATATGCCCTAATACCCTAATGTGTAAGGCCTAACCTCCTACCTAAGGGAGAGCTGGGTTTGTTAACCCTAATCTGCCAATGCCATGTCCATGAGAGGAGCCCCCAACCCTTGTTACCTTGGAATGAGGTCTCTATCTCAGACTCCGCAGGGACACGAAGCCTCGGTCAGCGTCAAGACGACTGCAGCATCGGTATCAGCGATGGTGGCGATGCCCTCTGGTCGGAATCCCTCTGATTATCTGTCTAAAGTGTGATGTATTTATACAAATCTAGAAGGACCCCTGACGTAGGTGTGTTCCTAAACAATAGATAACAGACATGCTTGGGACGGCAATTAATATAAACAATCCCTCGAAAGTATAGAGAGGGAAAATCCCTAAGTGTGAACACCTACTGTTTGTTTGTCTTTGGTGCTTGATCTTGACGCCTTGGCGCGGTGACACTGATAATGTTACCCATAACAAGTGGCCTAACTATAAACAAGGCAGCCATCTTAGAAGAAATAAATAAATAAATGGGCTAAGACAGAGCAAGCTAAGTAGGTTAAAAGTCACTAGGTGACGGGGGCACGAGTCTGCAAGCCAGAGGCTAAGCTAACTCCTGTTATCCCATTAAAATGAATTAGGATTCACTACAAATGCTTACCTGACCGCAAGAGATTCCTATAATGAGAGTTTTGGTGAATGACATCCTGAGTCCCAGAAACAGTTTAGGGACACTTAATTAGAGGCAAGAGATCTTCTGAAAGAGACACACACTGCCTCACAGTGCCCCAGTATTTAATGAAACCTTAGGATGACCTCACACAAGACAGAAAGAGATCAGTTACATAGGTGACCCAATCCACGGATATCTTTAACATGCACAAAGCAGATTATCAAAGATATGAGGAAGAGAGACCATGTCCATCTTATGGAGACAGCAATAACCTCTTTCATTAATGAACAGCACCACTAAATTATTGTGTGCGAACATAGTAAATGTTCCTGGAAAGTCCCTTATGACAGCAAGGAATCCCACAACAAGATTTGTGTCTATATAGAATCCTCTACACCAGTGGTTCTTAAACTCCTTAATTCTGTAGATCCAAACCTAATCATTACTGGAAACTGTAGACACCCACTGAATCATTATTGGAACCCAGGGACCCACAGTGAGTCATTATTGGAATGCGAGGAACCTGACCTAAGGTATTTTGATGTTTTGAACCTCAAAACAATAATCAGAACTACAGAAGCAAACATTCATCAAACAAATACATGAATTATAGTCCACAGAAAAATAGTCCACGGAAAAATATGAAAAAATCAAAATTTTACTGAGGCAGTTGGAGCTTCTCTAAATTTAATTGAACTCATTATCAATGTTTTACTCTGTCTGATGCACTTGCACTGGTCACACAAATCAATATGAGAATGCCAACTTAATTTTTAGCCTCCTATTAAAATTTCCTACACATTACAATTGTCAATTGTATATTTTGCTTATTTATTTATGTACACTATATTAATATGCTGAAATTATTTAAGCTGTTGCAGTATCCCAAGTAGGGAGTCATTGGCCCCCCTTTAACTACTAAACAATCCCCCACAACAGAAGATAATACACGTGCTGGTAATCAAAACACCTTCCCATTTCAGATACTTCAATATGCCAGTTGAAAAGAAAATCCTTAAAGAGACAGCAAGTCCCCAGAAACTCCCTTAAGGCCTTCTAACAGAATCCTCTTAATCCCACATAACCCAGGAGAGTTTGCTCTCATAGAGACAGTAACCCTCCCCCCCGACACACACACATAAAAAATGACGGCATGCAATCCCCATTCAATCTTGGCCCAAAGTGTGTCTTGGTGAATGAGGAGTGGTGTAGTCCCTAGATAGACTTTGATGCTCTCTGTTGGACAGGTCTCAATTTAAGAAGTTAAAGATGGCAATTTTGAATAACAGTAAGGTAGAACATATTTGGTCCAACAAAAATGACAGACAATAAAGTTTCAGTATTAGAGGTTTTGTTTTAAGAATTTCAGCCAAACAGAAATTAATTCAATGTAGTCAAAATCAATTAGTCATTTGAACCACTAGTTTAGGTGGTTCAATAACGACCTTCAAAAAAACAAAAAAAATCTTGGCAGGGAGCAGGGATTTGAGAAGTGTGAGAAAAATGTCTTAAAATGAAGCTTAGATTGAAACTATGAATAATCTCAAAAAAGTATAAAACACTAGTGAGGAGAGCACAGAAAACAGTCTTTAATAAGTATTGGTTGCTGCTACCAGGTGCAACCAAGACAGGCAGCAGTAATCAATTTTGGAAACTGATAAAACAGCTAGATAAGAACTGCCAAGACCTCGAGAAGCAAAACATCACAGAAAACAACCAGGATCCATTCCTGCAGTTCCTTTAAAAATCCAGCTCAGAACAGGATCCATCTAAGCACATTCTCACAGCTCCAGATATTCGCAAAGTGACACAAACAAAGCAAGCCCTGACAGCATGGATAAACAATAATCAAATGAAGGCAATACAAAGTAAGCCCACACAGTATGGACAGATGACAAACAAATGCAGACGATCATTGGCAAACGAAGAACCCTAGTTGTGGCTCACAGGTTCCAAAGGGGTGGGGCGGCACACGGAGAGGGAGAGGGGGGGAAATAAACATTCCATGAATTAAAAAAAAATTAAAACACTTACCTCCGCACCGCTGCTCTCCACTTTGCTCCTCCTTCTCCTCAGCTGTAGGCACAGGCTCCCAGCCTGCCCTGTGGCCAATCCAGAGGCTGCTCAGAGCAGCATCAGGATTGGCTGGGAGCGCCCAGCCAGGGCGTTCCCAGGCAGGCTGGGAGCTTGTGCATACTCTCTCCAGCCAGGCAATCGTGTTGCTGGGCTGGAGAGATCCTACTGCACATATGTGTTTGATGGGCCTGAGATGGCCGGCCAAACACACATGCACTCTGGGGGGAGTGTTCTGCACTCCCCCTCACTGCTTGTCACCCCCGTGGCCCTGCCCCTTTACAAGAACATAGTTAATTATTGATTTCTTGTAAAGGTTTTGCAGTTACTACTGCGGCTCCACCGCCCTAATGGAGGAGCCGCCACTGCCTGGGCCCCAATGGGCTTCCATCAGCTCTTTTCAAGTCTAATCTGCCCTTCTCCTCAAGGTGGTTTAACTTGTTATTCAATTTATGTATCTACTTTCATCTCATTCCAGAATCATCGTGTGGTTTAATTTTGCAAACAATTTTCAAAGAAAGGGTTCCATCTGATCCTTTACACTACAGGCTAATAGCTTTAAGAGACACTGAAGTAAAATATTTTCCAAAAGCCATCCTACAGGATCTGGAAGACTGCTGTAACAACTTGAAATTCATGGCAAGGCACAGAGGCCAATATTATGCATAAACCTCTTTATTGCCACTCACAGCATCAACTAGAACTTTCATTTCCAAACTTAGAATAAGAATCCAAATAACATTCTACTCAATTATATAAACCGTAACCCAGCAGCCATCTTTCTTTGTTGCTGCTCACTTATGAGATAAGTAAATGTGTGTTAAGTATGGTTGAGTTATTCATAGTATGGTAGCTGCACCCCCAGCATATGTAGAGTTCTGGGTGCCGTAGTTCCTTGTATGTGTGGTATCTTGCATCTTCACCCCTAATCTATTTTTATAACGCAGTGGCCTTAGGCATTTTTTTACCCCATTTGGCTTTGTTTTCTTTGGAGTGAAACAGACTATTTTGAAGTGTGGTAGCCTCTAGGTATTTTTATGCCACCTTGCTTCATTTCCTCAACGATTTCTACTGAGGAGGAAAGCAGATGCTTCATTTTGTGATTTGTTGTTGAAGTTTTAATGCTGACGTCCCTTTAGATGTCTGCATGGCGGTTTGGGCTTGTTGATATTTTGAGAGGTGGAGATATTGGTATGCTTTTAGGATTTCTTTACATGCTTTTACCATCTGACGGCGCACACCTTCAATTTTCTAACTGCAATGCCAGCACGCGTCTTCTGATGTGACTTTGGCATTCTGAAGCCTGTGGTGGCACTGTCAGTGTTTCCAGGGGAGTTCTTAGAAACATGCAATCCAAAATGTGTTCGGCGGATGTGAGCAATATATAAAATTAGACTTATCACTTACAGTTTAAGCAGAGTATGAGCAGGTGGTCTAAGTTCCCTCGAGTAACCCCCAATTATTCTACTTTCCTAAGCCTTGAAGCAGTTTGTCTTTTTGGGCTGCTTTAGGTGACTCCATTGGGAGAAGCCATTTTGAATTGGTTTTCTACTGGGAGGTATTATTGTTTTAGTGGAGGCTATATCTAGGGCTCAGAAAGACCGCTTGGTCAGTTACACTCAGCAAGGTGTTTCCGGAAGAGGTGAAAAGATGTATGTTGGTCTATGTGGTTTTAGCAAGAAAAACATCATTTTTTCAAAACAAGATGATAGAAAGATTGTGATTTTTGAAGTCTTGGTGGTAAGAGGTTTAGTATGTTGTAGGAGAGAGGCTGTGATAAATTTGGGATTTTATTGAGTATGAGTGACGTGGAGGGAATCAACAAAAAACTCACTCGCAAACTACAAAACATCCAGAACGCCGCCAGACTGGTCCTTGATCTACCTCGACACTGCCACATCTCGCAACACCTGCGTACACATCACTGGCTTCCCATAGAGAAAAGAATCACCTTCAAGATCCTCACCCATGCACACAAAGCCCTCCACAACTGGGACCAGCCTACCTGAACCAGCGACTCAACCTCCACGTACCCCACAGGATCCTATGCTCATCCCAGCTCTCTCTCGCAGATGTACCCGCATCAGGAAAACCAGAACAGGAGGACGCTCCTTTTCCTACCTCATACCCACTGCTTGGAACGCCCTCTCTCTCCACATCATACAAACCACCTCCCTCCTCAGCTTCATGAAGGAACTGAAAACAAGGCTTTTTTAAGGACCACCTCATCAGTAAATGCTACACTTTCCCCCTCCCCCCTTCGCCTTGAGACCCTAGCGGATGAGTAGTTGCGCTATTCAAGCACTGATTGATTGATTAATTGATTCACAGGTTAATAAAAGTCTGGAAAACAGGGTACATGAATGTGTAAACAGGGGAGTTTCTTCTCTGGCAAATTATTTAGGACAGAAGCTTGATGTCTGCATGGAGAATGTAAAAGGAAACATTTCTGGTCACAGAAATGAGGAGGAACAGTTTAGGTCTGTGTAAGAGGATACAGTTAAGGCATGTGGTTAGCATGAGGGATGTAAGGTGCAGATGGAAAGAAAGCATATTTGAAGGGAAAAAAGCTCAAATTTGAAAGAACATTACAGTCATCTAGTAGTGATGACCTACTAATGTTATGCTTTTCCAATATGGGGGACACAGATGATGAGGATATTGTAAGAAAGAAAGTAAAGAGAACTCTTGGGAGTTCAGATCAGGAAAAGGAGGTTAAGGATCATCTTGGAGACTATGGGGCTGATTATGAGTTTGGTGAACAGAAACATCTGTCTGCCAAACTCCCGACGGGGAGGTCGCCGCCATGCGACCTCCCTGCCAGCCCCATTGCGACTTTCCCACTGGGCTGACAGGCGGGAACCAAGATTTCCGCTGGTCAGCCCAGTGGGAAAGGTGCAGTAGCATTGTCGCCGGCTCATAAAAGAGCTGGTGGCAATGCTGCTGCATTCAGGGGGAACCAGCACCCTCGAAATGCATATTTCGAGGGTGCTAGGCAGGGTGACACCTGCACTGCCCATTCCATAGGCATGGGCAGTGCTGGGGCCATCCTCTGGCCCCCTGCACTTGTTCTCCGACAGCCTTTTCATGGCAGTCAGATCGCTATGAAAAGGCTGGCAGATCACAAGGTTGTAATCAGCAGGGTGGCGGAGAGTGCGGGGCCGCCCTGGTTGATTACAACCAGGACCGTCGTCAGCTTGTCAGGATCACTGATCTTGGCAGGGACAGCGGTAGGTTGGTGGGTCTGCCCGCCAACCTCGTAATGTGGTGGTCCTACCGCCACAGCCATGGCGGTCTGAAGGACCGCCAGCCTCGTAATAAGGCCCTATATGTTCGAACCTCATATGATTCAACATATTATCCCATCAGTGGGCTCCAGCAGATCATGTGGCTCAGTATGTGAAGTTCTGGATAAGACATGAAATTCCTACAGAAGGACAAGATTACGGTATGAATGTCCAAGACCATCTCTAGCCACCAGAACTAGACCCTAAAAGTGTTGACTCGTCTGAACAAAACAGGAAATGATCCAAGGAAAGGTCGTGAAAAAGGGTTGAAACGATGGCATGGTAGTTTGCTGGATGTCTTTGGTCCCTTAACTAAAACTTTTGATAAGTAAAGCATATTTACAGGAGACATCTTTGGATGTTCAAGAAATGCACTAGTGGGTGCAAAGGGCTGTATGTTTATTAGGAAACTCCAATGCGGCTCGATGTATTGAATGCAGGAAGAGCCTTTTAATGAAAATCGATCCTAAGCTGGCAGAACTTGCAAGTAAGGAGTCAGGGAGGGGTACCAATAGCTTACTGTTTGGTGATGAATTTGTGAAGGAGTTGGCTAAATTTGAAGGAGACTTAAACTCTCTTCAGAGGGGACAGACGGATAAAAAAAAGGTTTTTGTAGGGGCCAGGAGAATGTGGGGTCAGTTTCCCAGGTGTGTAATTACACAGGCATTTTTTTGTGAGGATTTTATCCCCAAAGAGCAAGGGGAAGAGGAAGAACCAGGGGAGACAGAAGGATAAGGGGGCAACAAGCTATGTTTGGAAAAAGACCCTTTCTGTACCTCTATAAAACTGGGGCAGACTCACCCAATATTTGGGAAGAAGGAATGAAGTAGTGGGAGAACTCTGGGTATTACAAATGGTTCAGGGTTATCAGATAGATTTTGTAGAAAAACCTGTGCTGGCAAACAGACCGAGGGCTTTAAGGTTTTCAAAGGAGGAAACACATGGCAAGGGAGGAGGTACAAGAACTTTACAAGAAAGGATCGATACAAAAGGTCGAGAGACATGGGACCATCGCCGCAGCAGGACAGCGGTAAGACCATCAAGATATAAATCAGGCCCTAAGACTTTGTCTAGAACTATTTTTAATCCAAACTTTAGAGGAGACCGGAAAGTTGTGTATGGGATGGTGTTTGTGTGAGTATGAGGAGCAAATTGAAGGTTTGAGAGGACAAGAAGAAACACATTTTGTGATTTATTTTCGATATCCTTATAAGCCAGTGTCTAGTCCAACTCTAGCAAGAATGGTTAAAGGGTTTATGAAGAGGGCTGCACATTCTGCAAGTGGGGGCTATGGTTTCTAAGGCCTTGTTGGTAGGTGGAAGTTTAATTAGCATTTTGGTTGCAGCACATAGGCCTGCTGATTCTGTGTTTAAAAAGTTAAACCAGTGGTGTGTGCTCTGAGGAATATTATGGCAAGACTTTAAACATGCATAATATTGGCCTCCGTGCCTTGCCATAACATCTAGATTTTCAAAAGCAGGGGTGGGTAGAAAATAATGATTTTATTAAAGGCACAGAGCCTAATATTATCCCACCCAGTCTGTGAAAACCACCCTATAATGTGTGTCTCAGGAATGAATGAATTCAGGAAATAGGGAGAAGATTGGTGAAGACGAGGAAGTGCTAAGCCAAGGAGCTTTGATTGGAATTGCAGGATGGATCTGTTTTCAATGTATTCACTGCATAAGAAGGAAGACGGCTGCTGAGTTACAGATTATATAATGGAGTAGAATGTTATTTGGATTTTTATTCTAAGTTCTCAAGTGAAAATTCTAGTTGCTCCTGTGAGTGGCAATAAAGAGTTTATACATAACATTGGCCTCTGTGTCTTTAATAAAATCATGATTTTCTACCCACCTCTGATGTGGAAAATCTGAATTAATTCCCCTTTGTCAATCAAACCAGGTTTCACCTGCAAATGGGGGCTGAATGAAATGTACTGGTCCTAACAATCTTGAAATCTAAAACTGTCAAAGCAAAATCTCAACTTTACACAAGTTTTATTGACTTCAAATCAGCTTTGATAAAATATCTAAGTCACTGCCATGGTGTAAACTTACCAAACCCTGTAATCTATTTGCATATCCCGAAGGTGATCCAGCTTTTATATTCCCACATCTGGATCAGAATCAAGATTGAGAATCAAGGAGCCATTTCAAAGAAAATAGCTACATCGAATGGTCTCAAAAGAGGTTGCTTTTTGGTCTCTATACCTTTCAACCTATATATAACAGACTTGACTCAACCTTTTGACTACGTAACTGCTGATGCTTGGTCAACTACACATCCCCATTTTACAGTATGCAATTATACACTTCTAACGGGTAAGGCTTCAATAGGCCTGCAATGTCAATTGGCTATTCTAGGATCATTTTGCAAAACAAATCAGCTTGAAATCAATTTAGAAACAAACAAAATTATTGTAGTGGACTACTCAAGATATAGGAGAAAAGGGGCATGGTTTATAAACTCCCCAAAGTTGAACTTGTCAAATCCTATAAAATACCTGGGCGTTGTATTTGATAAAAGGGCAGCTTTTAAAGCCCACAAAGGACCCTCAAAGATAAAAGCTAAAGTCTTAATAGTAGCATTTGAAAAGCTGTACAGCACAATACAGGGCCTGTCCTTTTAACCACCGTTGAAAGTAATCGAAAGTAAATTTTAACCTGTGGTTACTCATGGCCTTGCAGTTCTTCCAACTGCAATAGCATAATTCCTGACTACAGTAATAGCAACCACTTATAGTTAAATCTTCTTCTTAGTTACACCTACTGCTCAAATTGCCAATACATCAGAGTACAAAAGTTCAGCTAAGGTACAGAAACAATCAAGAACTAAGTAAGGTTCCGAGCAGTAAAATACAGAGTACAAAATGGTGACGCAATGCAGCATAGGTTTGCCTTCTAAAGCAAAAGGAAAGGGCTCCTTTTTACATCAATGGGTCACACTCTTATATAGGGATCTGAACAAAGGATTTTATACATTTACTAGAGTAGCACATGATTCACAGGTTCTTAACCAATCAGACTAAAGCAACAGAGAAACACTTACAACTGAATATATTTGACAAGATTCTCATAGAGTTTCTCAAAAGCAATGTCTGCACATGGAATAGGAAAGGTTACATAATACCTGATTCTTTTAGTGAAGGTTAGGTCAACCTTCAATGTGTATGCTTCACTCAGAACAGTCTAAAGTAGTGGTTTACTTACTGCAAAGCATTAAATTTCAGCAAAACATCTATGGGGGTCGCTTTCTAAGCAGCACATTCAGTGTAGCTAAGCTGGGATGTAGTGCCCTCAAAATGCTTTTTTTCTGATGGTTTACTTTTTGGGTAAACTATTTCTGTCCACCTCGATGGTACATAATCTGGTCAATTTCAAGAATAACTCAGCAAGCTCAGTACAGGCTTCAATTTTGAATTTTGAACAAAATCTGTGGTCCGACTCCCTTTTGACTATGTCACGTTGGTGTTCAAATGCCAAATCATCTGTGAGAGAAGTTTCATTCTGCAATCAGGCTGGACTCCAGAGAGTGTCCTTTTTATTAACCTCCTTCCTCTGTGCAATCCTTACTAGTGGGTTGGATTTATATGCAGTGAAGGTAGATCTCCTGTAGCTAGCTCTGTCCATCATTCAAAGGGCATTCTCCTTGATGCTAGTGTTGTGTGTTGTAGAGAGCTTTGAATTAGTAGTGCCAGTGCTTTTATGGGGGAGGGGGTCACAGGAGAGTATGTGTTTGTGTTTGTGTCCATGTCCATGTGTATATGTCTGTTTTTGTGTGAGGGACGTATTAAAATACTGCTGTTGTTTTGCAGGAGTATGAATTTGTTTTCTGCTCCTCTGATTAGCTACCTCCGGTGTTTGCAATGTTCATTTATTAGTTTGCATTAAAATAGTACAATAGTTACAGGTAACAACTGTAAGTGATCATATGTTGACCTACAGGTCCAAACGTTATATGTAATGAAGTGCCACTTACCTTTAGTAACAATGTTACTGTAAAACACTAAGGCGATGTATGACTGTATACCGGAGAGAGGTTGAGTAATGAGTTCATTCAAAACGTAATAGAACACTGAAGTGATTTCCAATGTTGTTTCACGTGCGGTGAGGGGTATTCTATTCCTTATAATACCATGCAACCTGCACCCACACACTATGTAATGCACGTCAGAGTTATCAAGATCCGTCTAGCGAGAAATTTGGGGTGCAAATAGGTAGTTGTGTGTCATACACAACTGTCGATATAAAACAAAGGATTGTGCAACTTATAATTTATTTCAAA
Organism: Pleurodeles waltl; assembly: GCF_031143425.1. Classification (NCBI taxonomy): domain Eukaryota; kingdom Metazoa; phylum Chordata; class Amphibia; order Caudata; family Salamandridae; genus Pleurodeles; species Pleurodeles waltl. Next base: position 928,358,878 of record NC_090449.1, read on the forward strand.
TCATTCACTGAGCCAATTTTTGTAGGCCGCCTCCAAAGCCTGTTTTAGGATGTGTTTTAATAAGCAATAGATTCCCGCACAGCTGTCGTGATCTGCAGCAGAATACTGACTAGCCAGGACTATAAATGCTTCCATATTTGCTGGGGAAAGTAAAATACTGAAAAAATGTTCACAGGAAAACATTTTAGAAAGAGATTGTCTACTTAACTGTGGCAGGTGCAAGGAGTTCTTTTAACCACTATATTCTGACTCTGGTAGGTGGCCTGTGATGTCAGAACTTAATGGTGGTAAATTATTAAAGGCAAATTGTAAAATATTGGATTATTTTATTATTACAGGTAAGCACTGATGTCATACCTAAGGATGGGCATGATTGAAGCATTTAGTGCAGTTAACAAACTGTTTATAATTTGAAGTTTGAGAAGTTTTACATACTTTCAAAACATCGCCTGTAGTTCTCCCTCTGGGATGAGCAAAACCAGTCTCTGCAGATTCATTTTCTTATTTTTTTTTTAAAAGCTCTGCCACTTATTTGTGAATGTTATTTCGTTTATGATGTTTTCTAAAAAGTATTACAAAGTTCAGACAAGAAAATCTTTCTAACTTTGCACAACCCTACTCAAGGCTATAAAACACAGCATTTTGACTTTTCCAAGCTAGGTTTTCACAATAGAACCACAAAACATGCTAACAACAAATGTCAATATGGGTTTTTAAATAGATTTAACTATTAAGGGAGTGGGATCCACTCAAATCCTTGGCATGACTGTTTTAGGAGACAGGTGAAAGGCATTGGAAGCAGATTCCAAGCAAATGGGACCTGCTGTTTGAGGGTCACAGACTAGCCTTTTTCCCTGACCGTGGCTCTAACACATAAGAACTGTTAGAAATGGGGTTTCTGGTTGGCTAGGGTATGCACCTCAGCCAGGCAGAACTTACCCACTCTAGTCAGGGAAAGGGAGTTACATGTCGAAGATAACCCCTGCTCACCCCCTTGGTAGCTTGGCACGAGCAGTCAGGCTTAACCCGGAGGCAATGTGTAAAGCGTTTGCACAACACACACAACACATGTGACGCAATATCCCCACCACAAAGGAAACACAACACCAGATTATGTGAAAATATACTGTATTGTACACAATGCAATTATCAGACCAAACATCACATATCAGTACTATCCTGCTACCTTAGCAGTTGTCAGAACGTTACACATTAGTTACTCTGCAACCTAGCAGTAGTCACACATAACACACAGGTTACTCAGTATTCTGCAACATAAGCAGTAGTCAGGAAAACACATTATTACATCACAGCACTTGTCATAAGAATCTCATAAAATGCCCATAGTAGGAACATTAGAAAACATATGGCAAGTTAGAAAAACATATTAGCAAGCATGTCCATAAAAGGAACATTTGCATACACATATGTAAAAACATCAAACGCAGGTAGGTAATATATGAATCAAACAAAAGTCTGTAGAAAGAACTTTAAATTGCAACTATATTGGTCCTTTAAACAGTACCTGGTTGGATGAAGGCACCTCCAGTGCCTAGGAGGCGAACAATGGGGCCCCCGGCGCTCCTATGTGCAAAACGGGGGCCTCCCTTATACTCTGGGGTCCGAGGAGGGCGACATGCACCTCCTCTCTTTTATAGACAGGCCACTCTGGGGACCGTGATTACTGGGGGCCCCCCAGGGCCTCAACCGGCCCTCACGAGGGGGGTCAAAGCCAGCAAAAACAACTTAGGGCAGGAGGGGGGCACCACGCACCACCTCCGGTTTAATGACAGGCCCCTCCCGGGACCCGCGATCTCTGGTGGCCCCCCGGGCCTCCACTGGCCCTTCCACCAAGGAGGGGCCCCACAATAATGCCCGTTTTACCTAACAGCAGAAAAGGAGCGTCCTGCCCCTAACGCTGAGGCCAGGGGGAAGAGGGCACTCCCCGTGCCTTCCCCTGGTCCTTCTGTGAAGCCACAAGAAGATCGGACCCCTCCTGAGGCCCGAGCAGACACTCGCCTGCACCCGATGCAGTGCGCGTGTGTTCTTCCAGCTTCCCGGGCCGCTGCGGTGATCTTATTTAAAGGGGCACAATGCAGTCAGGAGCATACGAGCTCCCAAGGCTCCATAAGTGCGATGCAAACCACAGAGAAGCACCCCTCATGAAGAAATGGATGCAGGGGTCAGGGGCCACAGCACCCTGCCCCTGGGGAGCAGAATCTTAAGACAAGGTCCTCAGGTGGAGGGCCCAGCTACAGGCCAGCACAAGGGAAAGGCAGCAAGTGGCAAGTCCTTCACAGTGACCAGGCAGGTCACAGGTCAGTACAGCAGCAGCAGTCCATGGCGGTTCCTGGTGAGTCCTTTCAGCCTTTGGTGTCCAGTTCCAAGATGATTCCAAGAGTCTCCAAATTGTGGGGAAAATTCCCCTGTACTAATATTCAGTTCTTACAGTGTTTTACAATGGTAGGGAGAGGAGGTTCCAGCCAGTTACAACTGGTTCTGGGAGTGCCCCCTCTCTCCTTTCAGCACAGGCTCCAAACATCAGTGGGGGGTTAACGACCCTATTGTGTGAGGCCAGGGCACAGTCTTTACAAATGCAGGTGTGCCCCACCTCTCCCTTCTCTCAGCCCAGGAAGACTATTCAGTATGCAGATGCACCTCTGTGACACCTCCACCCTCCCTGTGTACAGGCTGTCTGAAAAGTATGCACAAAGCCCCAACTGTCACTCTGGCCAGACGTGGATTGGAGACAAGCTGCAAAACACCAGAGTCATAAGCATAGATAAATGCGCACTTTCTAGAAGTGACATTTCTGTGATAGTAATAAAAAATACACCCACACCAGTAAGCAGCATTTATTATCACCATCACAACCATACCAAACACGCCTACGCTACCCCTCATAAATCAGACAATACCCCTTACACATAAGGCAGGGCATTTCTAATGCAATCCTATGAGAAGGCAGCACTCACAGCAGTGAGACACCAAGTTAGGCTGTTTGTCACTACTAGGACAGGCCATGCAATATGGCACATGTCCTGCCTTTCTACATACATGGCACCCTGCCCATAGGGCTAGCTACGGCGTACCTTAGGGGTGACTTACATGTAGTAAAAGGGGAGTTCTGGGCCTGGCAAGTAAATTTAGATGCCAGGTCCCTGTGGCAGAAAACTGTGCACACAGGCCCTGTGCTAGCAGGCCTGAGACAGGTTTGAAAGTCTACTTCAGTGGGTGGCGCAAGCAGCACTGCAGGCCCACTAGTAGTATTTAATTTACAGGCCCTGTGTATAGAGATACCACTGTACAAGGGACTTATAGGTAAATAAAATATGCCAAGTAGGTATAAGCCAATCATACCAACTTTAGATGGGAGAGCACCTGCACTTTAGCACTGGTCAGTATTGATAAAGTGCTCAGAGTCCTAGAGCCAACAGCGAGAGGTCAGAAAAACCAGGAGGAAGGAGGCAAAAAGACTGGGGATGACCCTGCGTAAGGCAAAAAGTCCAACAAAAACCAACAGAGTTTGAATAATATTGAAAGAAGAATTGGCAAAGGTAATAGATCACACCCATGGACAAGAGTTTGGCTCTGGCAATCGGATGGGGGAGGGAGAATAGGAGGAGACAACAGGAGGGTGTGTTGGGTTGAATGGAAGAGAAGGTGTTAGTCAACAGGATGGGTAAAGAGGACAAGAGAAGTGAAAGTGAGTTGGTCAATGGACAAATTAATCCTATTGTACTCGCAGCTGCAACCCTAGAAATGTTTTCATTCAGTCACAGAGGTTCCAACACAATGACTGGGAGCAATGCGGCTTCTCATAGCCCTTTGAAACTTATGGCTGCTTTAGGGGAAACTCTGCCTTAACAAGCAGAAACAAACAGTAAGCTCTGGGCACGCACAGACAGGAGCAATGAGTGCCATAGCCACTGCTCTGAGGTAGCAATAGTAACAGAAAGAGGCCATCACAGAAGCTTGCTTCAAGTGAAAAATAAATAAATATTGAAACTCAGCCACTACCTGCCAAACACAATGAAAGAATATTTGGGATGATGCCCATGCCCAGCAATATTTGGAGAGAGGATGTGGCATAACATCCAGAGCTGCCGACTTTGGAACTAGGGTACCGGGTTCAAGTCTCAGCATCGGCTCTCCCTGTGCCTACAAAAAAAGACAATGCAGATACATGCTGATCGTAAACAAAATAATGGAGAGAGGATGTAGTGTAACATCCAGAGCTGCCAACATTGGAATTGGGGAACTAGATATGGGGCTCAGCATCGGCTCTCCCCAGGCCTAAAAAACAAAAAAAACAATGCAAATGCATGCTGATCGGAAACAAAATAAAGCAATGGCAAAACCCACAAAAATGTTGATTGAAAAAAAAATACAGCACTGCAACAAAATGACAAATGCCAATACTAAGTTTATTAACATTATAGCAATTCTTGCTGGGCTCCTGGCAGGTGAACACGTACAGGAAGAAAAACAGACATTTTGAAAACACAGGCAAAAACAAAATTAAAAATAGTGCACTTAAGCAAACCTACTGCACAAAAGGGCAAGACTACAAGTAATAGCCCCATGCTCTGCAGGAGGGGTTGACAAACAAAATGGAGATACATATAACAAACATTGACCACAGAGAAGCAAACCTTTGTGAAGGACACACAGAGCAACAAATTAGTTGTGATGAGCAGGCTGTAAACCCACAGCGTAGCTACAGCATGTCTTGAAGAGACAGCGCATGTGCTGCCTAGGTGAGGCCTTAAAAACAGAGGTACATTGGCAAGAGAGTGAAAACAGAGACTATCTGCAGTTGAAAATTCCTTGGAAGGTTAAAGGAATACCTTTTCAGGGTTCCATAGAGAACTATGGCCCTCCTCCACCTAGTGCAGTTCACGAAACTGTTGGATAGACAAAGGATGCAGTTGTGACTCTCCAACATGTCTTTGTTTAAATGGTAAAACTGACCAGCACAGTGTCTGTTAAGAGTTTTGAACAATGTGCTGAACAGTGTAGTGGTGTGGGAGTGTCAGGCTGTGGTGATTACTGTGAGTTGTGGAAGAAACTAGGCAATCTTAAAGCAATCTGACATTACTCCTCCCCGCCACATTACACACACTTACATGAGCAAACCTGTTTCTAGGTTTTGGCTTGTGACAAATGTGTTTTTCACAGGATGTTCACGGGAGTTCTCTTTTGAAAGAATTTGTCCTCTTTATCGTTTTTGCACTTTCATGTTTGTGAATAAAATACTATACATTTGGAAGTCCCACATGTTTTATAATGCGGTACAGTGTGGTAGCAATAAATGTAAAACATTGTGGTGGTGTTTATAATGCAGAATTATCACAAGTGCTCTTAAAATACACACACCCACATTGACACAAATAGGTCAAATATGGCACAGTACATGATGAATTTCAAGTAAAAGCGTTTCTCAGAAGCCACGTCTCAAACTGTAACAGAAGACAGAAAGAAAGGTGTTGTAAAAAAGAAGTTGGTAGAGGCAGAGCTTTGTTTGAATAAACACACCCCACCGTCCAAAAAGAAGCCTTCAATCCTCTGGGACACATGCATAGACAGTGGAGCATGCCCTTTGAAAATATTATGTAAATAGGTGGGATGTCCCCTGGCCTAAACTTTCTAAAGTGCATGAAAAATCCAATGCTAGCCCTGTAGCTGAAGATACAACTGGCATAACATCGTAGCAAGAACTGTGCTTGCTCCAACAGTAAGGACCTGATTTAGATTTTGGCGAACAAGTTACTCTGTCACAACAGTGATGGATAGCCCACCCACTGAAATCTAAATCCCATTACATCCTATGGGATTTATATTTCGGAGGACAGGATATTTGTCACAATTGTGTCGGAGTAACTCGTCCGCCAATATCTAAATCAGGCCCTAAGTACCTAACAGTAAACATGTGGCCAGATGTGGAACATCCTGAAAACGGTGTCCTTGCAACTCTGACAAAAATCAAAGGTTCAAAAACAGGACTACTAAGACCAGGGATTCAATGGATATGTGGCCACAAAAATGCCCAAACTTCCATTATAAAGGGAAAATGTGGGTTTCAATGCCAATCCATTCAGAGTTGTAGATGTATGAAGCAGAAACAAGCCTAAATGCAGCCAAATTCTTCTTGGTCTTGTCATATACCAGTATGAGCAACGATGTGAGGTTAGGATGAGAAGGAATGTGGAACTAAAATGAAATATTGACTACATGTGCACCTAAAATAAATATAGTTTAAATACCACAAAATGTGGAATACTACTTGTTTTGCTTTTTCATTATGTTTCTTAGTCAGTAATCAGGCAAAAAACAGATTTAGCTTATTAACATAATTTTCTCCAGTGCCATCAATACAGTTTATTTAGGATTTATTTTTAGATGCTTTGGTGACATAATTCACATAGGTGTTATGTATAAACCTTCATTCTTGAATTGTTAGTTTACTTTTGTAGCTCACACAAGACTATCTCATTAGTGTTTCCTCATATGTATGCAACTGCGTGCTTGCATTATTATTTGGTTGTAAATACAGACATTATTAAATGAGCTGATGGCCAAACATGCACGGCGATCAAAGGGACCAAAACTGATTTAATGGGCAACTTGCAGGTTCTTTGTGCTAAGGTTATCACATGTGCACTGCTTATTCTTTGAACTGAGCAGTCTCAGCTGGCAGGATCAACCAGGTCATTTGACTAACCAATGGCCTAATCCAGAAAGGTTGTGCTATTAGTGAAGTCCTGGAACTGATCTTTTTGACTGCATCGGTAATGTTACATGGCTCAAGGCATATATAAATATGTGCTAAAGGCGAATCTGGGCATAGGTTGCATGCAATTTTGCAATATCAACCATATTTTGATTTACTACTGTCTACATATTACTTTTTTGTTTTCTAAGCATACCTTTATATAAAGAATATGACTACAGGATGAATGTATGTTTCGGTGCGCACACGTAATGTATGTTTCGGTGCGCACAGGTACATGTGTGTCTATGTGTGTGTATACACATGCATGTGAAAAACCTTCATGGACCAAGCTGCTGTGCTTAATTTGTGCTTGTTGTTTGCGGGTTGGAAGCACCGCCACTTATTTTTGAGGGCTGGCGCTTATTTTTCTGCCTCATGTATTTACTGCGAGTAAAAGACACATGGGAAAGACGGAGGAAGTGAAAAAACGAACAGCGTCACAATGGGAGAAAGCAGAAATCTGCAAGAGTAAGCTGAAGGTGCAGGGTGTGGCTGTAAATGGATTACAGAGGCCCCAGGTGGCTTCAGGATTACGCTGTCTCAGTATTCTGTGTTCCCACATTTAATTGCAGCAGCCACGTAATTAACAAGAGGGCTCTGGGCACCGGCACGTTTTTATTTACAAATTAAGCACCGACCAAGCGCTGATTAACAAGTCTTTTCTTGCTCTTGCCTTTTGATGCAGTTCTAATGTTGGTTTTACAGTAAACCCTTGGAATGCAGGTAACCAGACAATATGAAATGGTCAACACAGTTTTTTTCTTTCATACAGGTGTCACACATCTTGAACACAATGAGCTAGCTGAGGCTTGAAGAATGAATGTTTTTCACTAGTAACCGGGGTAGATCATTTGGCCTCTTCCATACCAGCTAACTTCAGCCACTACTCAGGGATCACAACCACATGTGGAACGAAACACACTTCTATAAGGTGTTGGTGCTAAGGTGTAATGATTACTCTGCTTAAAGGAAAATTAATTGTTGTGAGTCCATTGACTATGCTGTGCGCTTGATGCAGGTGGTGATCACCGGAACTCATTTTTTGGAACAGAGACATTTTCATTACGAGTAGTAAAGTGTTTATTTCGTAAAAAATGTAATTCCATAAAAGATACACATAATAACATGTTTCTATTCATAAAATAGTCCAAACTTTGGATGGAACACTTGAGCCCCAAGTCCAAACAAGAAACTCAATGTGCATAACAGCTGTTATAACAGATTATATTGCATATACTTTAACATCACATAAAACAGAAGTTAAAAATTAAATAGACCATCTAGTGCCATAATAAAATCCAAATACTATAAAACTATAAAACGTTTTCACAAGAATGAGAGAGAAACACAGACAGACAGAAAGTGGAGGAAGAAAAGGGAAGAAAATGCTATGAATACAGTGACCAGGGGAGAAAAACGAAGAGCGAGCTCGTGATGTGTAGGGTGGTGGAAGAAATCAGCATGAGATGGATTTAAAACTAAGCAATTTTACCAAGAGGCAAACTCAGAATCCAGCAGTATGGGCAGCGGGCTCATTTGACAAACTTTAGCCCCCTGAATGTATGTGTTGTTTACAAACAAAGCACTGTTGTCCCATATCAGTCATACAGCTCGTATTGTAGAACTCTTTGACACACTTAAACATCTCAGTAGCTCCCTATCCGATCCATTAGCTATCCGCTTGCAAGCCGTTTAGGGTGACACTCACCGCTGTATTGCTCGGATTCTTTCAGACAGAAGCCCTGAGGATGAAGAACCAGCCCTGCAGGTTAATGGCATTGCTACGGCAGTATAATTAACAATACCTGGATCCGTTTAACCTGCTACTGGCTATTTACATTTTCATTTTCCCTGGCATCTGTATATTGTGCTGCAAGTTAATTTAATTTAGTCTGACAGTGAATATTTCTGCAAGCACGCAGAAGAGAGCGGCCAGTGCAACTGGGAACTGACTAGCCAGAGCAAAAATGGGATTTGGACCCATGGACTGGGGCACATTTTGCACCACAAATACTTGGGCAATGTACTTTTTGCTCCGTTGATCAGTGCAAATGGCATTTTTGCTCTTATCAAACCATGCAAATATTGATTCAAAGCTATACATCACTAGTGAAAAGTTAATGCAAGCTGCCCTCTGAGTCTTCAATGGTAGATAGCAAGCTACTCGTGAGAAATGCCTTCTCGTTATGAACTGTATTACAAATGCATGTTAAATGTTGTCATTATTCCAACGTGATAATTCCAAGAAACACACAAGGCAGGAGACATGACAGTTATACTCTCAGTGAATATTAAGCCATTTTATAATGATTTATGCTATGTTAGCAGGAAGGACACATAAACACAGCAGTTCAAACATGAGACCTGTTAAGAAGGTATACGTCAAATATCAACTCTTTGGCACCTGGTCACCCCTAAAGGGTGGATAACACAGGCAGAGAATACAGCCAGACCGAGGATCTCAGTTTTTTCACCGATACATGGCAGAACCCCGAAGTACGCCTACAACCACAGAAGTTATGTACATGTGTGAAAAGGGTATCTATTTCAGAAATACCAGCTGACAAGCTGGGCTTGATATTCATAAGTAGTTGGACACAAAAAACATGTGCATTGACTCATGGGCTGCCTCCAAGCATCAGTGCAAAGCTATGAGACAACACACGCTGCAAACTTCTAGGGCTAGGTCCCTAGACCTATAGACGAGGTCTGAGACTACGCTCCCTACAGGCACGAGCACTCACGTAGAGATGACGCTGATTCTTAAATTGAAGAACCTGTTGAGATGTTCTCTCGGTTTCATGACTTAATTTCCCTTTTATTTTTCAATCTGCGCATTACTCATATATAATGTTAATTCCTGTGGAGTGCACATCACTCATCTGCCCTCCGAGTGAATGTTGCTCTAAATAAAACACGTTCAGAAATATTTCTCTCCAGTGAGCTGACGTTGAAAAAACAAAATTCACAGAGCACGCTAGTCAGCCTAACGGCGCCAACGATGCAAATCTGGGATTTACTTATGATTTGTAAAAACTGTAATGCAAAACTGCAGTATCTCTTAGCATCCTTCCACAGAACTACCATAAAACCACCCGGGCTGAGAAACAAGCAGCAGGCATGATTTTCAACCCATCATCACGGACACACTGCTCCCTGTCGGGCACTGCACGGCTCATTATACAACTGTAGGTGCTGATCCAGGTGTTTTACACCGAAAGGGAGCGGCCACAATTTGTTTCAAAAGTGCAATTACAAAACAAGGCTGTTTCGATTTACGCGGGTTCATTTCATCCCAATATCCATCAGGATTAAAGGCTAGCTCTACACTGCCCGTCTCCTGCCCCCAAATCCCGGATGACACCTCAGAGTCCGGTTTAATCACAGCGCCGGCTTTAACGAGCATAAAATGTACTGCTCGCCTTCCGCGGGCTTGGCAGTCGATTTCCCTTTTCAGCTGAACTTTCCCCCGCGGCGTGAGATGTGATCCGACTGGTCTCGGAGGCCTGCCGGTCACATTTCCTGCAGTACCTGACTATTTTTGCAGCCCTTGATCAGCGCAGTCTCCTCAGATAATGCACAATAAATCTTGTCGACAACCAGACGGAATGCTTCTTCTGACTGATAAATTATCATTTAAATGAGACTATGTGCATCTGATCTAACAAACACAGACATTACCCTGCGCGCAGGCTCCAGTCAAACCGCTAATTCTTTTCATTGATGCTTTCCGCACCCAAGTAAAGGCTTCATTCATGTGCTAAATCTCGGGAGTAGAGCTCTGGCTTCCTTGGAACCTACCTCATTACGTTATCCGCGCGCTGCCCCGAGTGCTCCAGATCCCATTGAGAACTGTACATCGGCGGGAAAGTTGCCCCTGCCTGGTTCACGGCTCCAAATTACATGGTTATGCTAAACGCGCGCGGAGAAGTCAGTGGTGTGGTGTTTTGAAACTGCAGAGAGTCAGAGAGAGAGAGAGGGAGCGATGTGATCAGAGCCCGTGGCGACACAAGTAGGAGTTTCTAAATATAGTAACTCAATAGAGAGGAAGAGTCTGGCTGAGCCAACAATCACGGATCAGTTTCACAACAAGCGCAGGGGCAGGAGGGCTGCCAGCGTCAGGCCCGCGCCTGCTGTACTGTACAGCATGCATGCAGCCTACTGTACCACGCACATTCTGCACAACTCACACGGGCTGCACAGAGCTCGCGCAGAACTGCACACGCATTGTGGTGTATTCCGCATCTCGAGTACAACACACAATGGGGCATAGATTCTGCACAGTACGCTAGTCCCACGGTGCGCTTACGATACAACACCCACATCGTGCTGCATTCTGTCTTCAGTGCAACCCACACAACCGTACGCATTTTGTGTACAGCCCACACTCTACACACCCCACGTCCACTGCTCACGCACTGTGATACCCGCACTGCTTTATGCATGCATGGAACACAACAGGCATACTTTACTCATTGCACAGCACACTCATTCTTCTACATACAATGTGCAGCACTGTACAGCAGTACCGTGCTTTAAATGGGCAAGTATATTCACATATTTTATCTCAGAGTACTGTCACTTCCGGGCTATGGATTTAGTATGTTTATTGAGAGAGTGCAGGTACTTCCATGTAAAAGGCAGACCATGCAACAGTTTCTTTCTATTTCACGCCCTGCTACTACACAGTACACATATTGCACTGTAAACGCACAGGCCATGATTACGACGTATGTGGTTTGAAACGAACACATGCTTCTTGCGTTAGTTTCGTTCCGCAAACTTATAAATTGTTTGGAAGAAAGTACAAAATGCCGCACACGCGAATTTAATATGCAAGTGAGTTAACCTGGTTGTGATTCTCCCTTGTGGTACTACACCGGTGGGTCCTCTCATGCTAATTTCATCCTGGGTCGCCCCTTGAGTGCTGGTTCCCTAGTAGCAAGGTCAGAAGCATTAATCAGAGTCAGGTAAAGTCTCAATTCTATGTCAGGATGGAGGCTCAGATTATGCTTCTTTTTCTATGCTTTAATAAACTTCAGCAGCCAATTAGAAAGCTCTTTAACAAAAAACTACAAATCCCATGAACCCACCATAGTATCATAACAACCATAGAGTCCAACCCTAGAAAACCTTCCTGACACGAAGACTCTTCCTCTGTCTTTGCATAAAGTCAGATATACAGCACTAAATGCCGAAAAAGTCACACATGAACCTGGAGTCCAGAACCGAAGAACAACCAGCTTCCAAATCAGGAGGATGAATATCCCATCAACAACGTGGGAGGAGAAGAAAGATCTTCAGTGGAATCCGAACAAAGGACTCTGAATCATTCATCCTCTTGACCTAGGATAAAGAAAAATAACGAGCCATTAACACTGTCTCATATATGATAGAGCAGAAAAAACAATCAACACACATTTGTTTTTACACAATATAATAACAGGGTGAGAATTCTAATAAAAACGATTTGTTTCAAATTCATAACAACATTATGAAAAAACAAAGTATAAACATATCAGAAACATAATAACGATTGTCAGGATAATCCTCGCCTCCGTGTCCTTAATAGAATTGAAAATTCTAAACGCGATAGCTAGAAAAATTTTCATTCTATGTCAGGACCGGAGACAAATTGTGTTGATTTTGTTTAATCACTGTATGTGCGTCTCGCGCGCTTTCATTTTCGATTTTCTGCCATGTGTATGTAACATTGGTATTTCATTTTGCTTTTCGTTAGATTTGTTCACCGGGCAGCTTGCCGCCTGCGTTGACTGGAGCGGGGTTTGTTTTCTGGGAGCCTGGACTGCGCAGCCTCGCAGTCTTATATTTATCTTTGATTGCGCACCTGGTGCGCGTGAGCCGTCTGATGCGTTTTTTTCCCTCTTTTAAGGGAATTCCCGGCTTGGGCACCCCATTTGCTTCAGCGCGCCTTTACCCACGTGTCCCCAAAGTCGAATTGTGGCTGTGTACTACAATGGTGCGCACTTCTGAAAATTCCTTGCTTGTATGTAAATACGAAACAGTCAATAATGTTGAAACCTGAATACATGAATTACAAGGAGTGCCAGGGTGGTTCCACACCCAGCCACAGGGTGTGTAGGTTATGAGCCAGTTGGTCCACAATGGATAAATAGGATTGAGAGAACCACGGCACATCCAATTATTCCAAATATTGTCCTTTCTTCTTCTTTAGTATATCCGTTGAACAGAAAATCAGCTACAATGTTCCATGTACAAACAGCCGACACGTGTTTCATCGTAACAACGACTTTTTCAAGGCTGTGAAATAATATTCAAAATATAATAGTGAGCCAATAGTTACAATGTCTAGTATGATGTCTTAGCTATCACCCAAAATGTGATGTGACCAGTTCACATGGCCAAAAACATTGCCAAAGAAACTCACTTCAATGTGTTTAATTGGCTTTAGCCACGGTGCCAGGTGAGTTACCAGACAGCTATTTGGTGCTCCATATAGTTATGGAAACAGGTAGTCCTAACTTTATTGTATATAACAAATGGATAGATTTTTTTTATAAGTCAATAGTTATACCACAAAGTGCACAAAATATATGAATACATTCCAGTGACCCTAGTGAACGGCATACCAAGAAAACCAATGTTCAAACCCAAAGACATACCTTGTTGATATATTATATGGTATTTGTTAGAAATGGGGTTTCTGGTTGGTTAGGGTATGCACCTCAGCCAGGCAGAATTTACCCACTCTAGTCAGGGCAAGGGAGTTACACGTCCAAGATAACCCCTGCTCACCCCCTTGATAGCTTGGCTCAAGCAGTCAGGCTTATCCCGGAGGCAATGTGTAAAGCGTTTGCACAACACACACAACACATGTGACGCAATATCCCCACCACAAAGGAAACACAACACCAGATTATATGAAAATATACTGTATTGTACACAACATAATTATTAGACAAAACATCACATATCAGTACTATCCTGCTACCTTAGCAGTTGTCAGAACGTTACACATTAGTTACTCTGCAAATTAGCAGTAGTTCCACATAACACACAGGTTACTCAGTATTCTGCAACATAAGCAGTAGTCAGGAAACACGTTATCACATTAGAACACTTGTCATAAGAATATCATTAAAAAAAAAAACCATAGTAGGAACATTAGAAAACATATGGCAAGTTAGGGAAACATATTAGCAAATCATGCCCATAAAAGGAACATTTGCATATATATGTTAAAGCATCATAGAACAGGTAGGCAATATATCAATCAGCCAAAGTCTGTAGGAAGAACTTGAGATTATATATATGGACCCCTTTTAGGGAGTACCTGTTTTGATGGTAAAGGCACCTCCAGTGCCTGAGGAACGAAGAAGGTGAAAAATGGGGCCCCCGGCGATCCTGTGCGCAAAACGGGGGCCTCCTGACAATTCTGGGTGAGGGGGATGGCACACTCCCCCTCGGTACTCCTAACGGGCCCCTCCTGGGGACCGTGATTACTGGGGGCCTCCACCTGCCATCACGAGGGGGGCCCAAGTCAGGGAAATCCTCAAGGGAGAAGGGGGGCACCACGCACCCCCTCCGGGTTGAAAATGGGCCCCTCCAGGGACCCGCGAACTCCTGGGGTCTCCCCGGGCCTCCACCGTCCCTCACACAGGGGTTAGACTTCCAAAAATACCACTGGCCCACGAGGGGGCCAACAAGGGAGCCGGCGGCACGGGCGAGCCTCCGGTGAGGCTACCGCCCCGGCCCCCAAATCAAAGGAGAGCCCTCCAGGGCTTGGGCAGGCGAGGGAGAGGCGTCCTCCTCTCCTTCCTGCTCCGATGACGCTCTGGCCCAAGGCTGGGCCTGCCGGTGCCCCGGGGGCGCTCCTCGGAGCGATCCCTTCCCCGGGGGCACCGCTAACCCAAGGGTAGGTCGCTCCCCCTGCCGCTGCAGCCCCTCCAGGTTCCTGAGTTCCTGAGACCCACCTCACAGTAAGTACCCCCCCTCCCAGCCCCTCGCTCTGCCCCGCGCTACTCACCCTCTCTCCTGCTCCTGCTTCTTTTCTTCTTCTCTGTTCTTCTGTTCTTCCTCCTCGCTCCTCGTCTGTAATCTTCTTCTGTACTCTTCTTTCCCCCGTCTTCACTCTTCCTCTCTTCTTCCTCATCTTCTTCTGTGGTCTTCTGCCCTCTGTTCTTCGTTTTCTGTATCTTCTTCTGTGTTCTTCTGTGTTTCTTCTGTGTTATTCTGTGTTCTTCCGTGTTCTTCTGTGTTCTTCCGGTCTTCCTTTCTTCTCTCCTTCTGGTCTTCTGATCTTCCTTTCTTCTCTCCCTCCGGTCCTCTGTTCTTCTGTTCTTCTGTTCTTCTGTTCTTCTTGTCTTCTTGTCTTCTTGTCTTCTTGTCTTCTGTTCTTCTGTTCTTCTTGTCTTCTGCCGTCGGCTCTTCTGCCTCCTCCGTCCTCTTCTCCCCGCGCCTGCCCTCCTGCTCCTGCCTCATCCCCCTCCCCCACTCGCATCCCCCTCTCTATCTCCCCTATCTAACCCGTTCACTATCAACCTCCCTCACTCCTCCTATCTACCTGTCTCTCTATCTCTCTATCCCACTATCTAACTCCCCCACTCTCCACCTCCTCCTATCTTCCTATCTCTCTATCTATTTCCCTATCTATCGATTTCCCTATCTATCCATTTTCTCTATCTATTTCTCTATCTCTCCCCCCCTCCCTCACCCCCTCTATTACCTATCTTCCTATCCTCTCACTCTACCTCTCACCCTCACCCACCTCTACAACCCCCCCTCCCCTATCTTCTCAACCCTACTCCTATCTTTCTCCCTTATCTCCTAAACCTCCTAACACTCACCCCCCTCCACCCTTAAACCCCCCACCCCCAGCTCTTCTCACTCTACCTGTCCCCCCCCCTCCCTCGCGCTTTCCCGCCGCGACCTCCTGCACGCCCCTGCCCCCCAGCTCCCATTCGCCCCACCTGACCCCTCCCCCCCCCTCCTACCTCATATGGCGGCCGCTGCGCGACAGTGGTAGCGACCCTTGACCCAAGGGTAGGTCGCTCCCCCTGCCGCTGCAGCCCCTCCAGGTTCCTGAGTTCCTGAGACCCACCTCACAGTAAGTACCCCCCCTCCCAGCCCCTCGCTCTGCCCCGCGCTACTCACCCTCTCTCCTGCTCCTGCTTCTTTTCTTCTTCTCTGTTCTTCTGTTCTTCCTCCTCGCTCCTCGTCTGTAATCTTCTTCTGTACTCTTCTTTCCCCCGTCTTCACTCTTCCTCTCTTCTTCCTCATCTTCTTCTGTGGTCTTCTGCCCTCTGTTCTTCGTTTTCTGTATCTTCTTCTGTGTTCTTCTGTGTTTCTTCTGTGTTCTTCTATGTTCTTCAGTGTTCTTCTGTGTTCTTCCGGTCTTCCTTTCTTCTCTCCTTCCGGTCTTCTGATCTTCCTTTCTTCTCTCCCTCCGGTCTTCTGTTCTTCTGTTCTTCTGTTCTTCTTGTCTTCTGTTCTTCTGTTCTTCTTGTCTTCTGCCTTCGGCTCTTCTGCCTCCTCCGTCCTCTTCTCCCCGCGCCTGCCCTCCTGCTCCTGCCTCATCCCCCTCCCCCACTCGCATCCCCCTCTCTATCTCCCCTATCTAACCCGTTCACTATCTACCTCCCTCACTCCTCCTATCTACCTATCTCTCTATCTCTCTATCCCACTATCTAACTCCCCCACTCTCCACCTCCTCCTATCTTCCTATCTCTCTATCTATTTCCCTATCTATCGATTTCCCTATCTATCTATTTTCTCTATCTATTTCTCTATCTCTCCCCCCCTCCCTCACCCCCTCTATTACCTATCTTCTTATCCTCTCACTCTACCTCTCACCCTCACCCACCTCTACAACCCCCCCTCCCCTATCTTCTCAACCCTACTCCTATCTTTCTCCCTTATCTCCTAAACCTCCTAACACTCACCCCCCTCCACCCTTAAACCCCCATCCCCCAGCTCTTCTCACTCTACCTGTCCCCCCCCTCCCTCGCGCTTTCCCGCCGTGACCTCCTGCACGCCCCCAGCTCCCATTCGCCCCCACCTGACCCCTCCCCCCCCACCTCATATGGCGGCCGCTGTGCGACAGTGGTAGCGACCCTTGACCCAAGGGTAGGTCGCTCCCCCTGCCGCTGCAGCCCCTCCAGGTTCCCGAGTTCCTGAGACCCACCTCACAGTGAGTACCCCCCCTCCCAGCCCCTCGCTCTGCCCGCGCTACTCACCCTCTCTCCTGCTTCTTTTCCTCTTTTCTTCTTCTCTGTTCTTCTGTTCTTCCTCCTCGCTCCTCGTCTGTAATCTTCTTCTGTACTCTTCTTTCCCCCGTCTTCACTCTTCCTCTCTTCTTCCTCATCTTCTTCAGTGGTCTTCTGCCCTCTGTTCTTCGTTTTCTGTATCTTCTTCTGTGTTCTTCTGTGTTTCTTCTGTGTTCTTCTGTGTTCTTCTGTGTTCTTCTGGTCTTCCTTTCTTCTCTCCTTCCGGTCTTCTGATCTTCCTTTCTTCTCTCCCTCCGGTCTTCTGTTCTTCTGGTCTTCTGCCTTCGGCTCTTCTGCCTCCTCCGTCCTCTTCTCCCCGCGCCTGCCCTCCTGCTCCTGCCTCATCCCCCTCCCCCACTCGCATCCCCCTCTCTATCTCCCCTATCTAACCCGTTCACTATCTACCTCCCTCACTCCTCCTATCTACCTATCTCTCTATCCCACTATCTAACTCCCCCACTCTCCACCTCCTCCTATCTTCCTATCTCTCTATCTATTTCCCTATCTATCGATTTCCCTATCTATCTATTTTCTCTATCTATTTCTCTATCTCTCCCCCCCTCCCTCACCCCCTCTATTACCTATCTTCCTATCCTCTCACTCTACCTCTCACCCTCACCCACCTCTACAACCCCCCCTCCCCTATTTTCTCAACCCTACTCCTATCTTTCTCCCTTATCTCCTAAACCTCCTAACACTCACCCCCCTCCACCCTTAAACCCCCATCCCCCAGCTCTTCTCACTCTACCTGTCCCCCCCTCACTCGCGCTTTCCCGCCGTGACCTCCTGCACGCCCCCGCCCCCCAGCTCCCATTCGCCCCCACCTGACCCCTCCCCCCCCACCTCATATGGCGGGCGGTGCGCGACAGTGGTAGCGACCCTTGACCCAAGGGTAGGTCGCTCCCCCTGCCGCTGCAGCCCCTCCAGGTTCCTGAGTTCCTGAGACCCACCTCACAGTAAGTACCCCCCCTCCCAACCCCTCGCTCTGCCCCGCGCTACTCACCCTCTCTCCTGCTCCTGCTTCTTTTCTTCTTCTCTGTTCTTCTGTTCTTCCTCCTCGCTCCTCGTGTGTAATCTTCTTCTGTACTCTTCTTTCCCCCGTCTTCACTCTTCCTCTCTTCTTGCTCATCTTCTTCTGTGGTCTTCTGCCCTCTGTTCTTCCTTTTCTGTATCTTCTTCTGTGTTCTTCTGTGTTTCTTCTGTGTTCTTCTGTGTTCTTCTGTGTTCTTCTGTGTTCTTCCGGTCTTCCTTTCTTCTCTCCTTCCGGTCTTCTGATCTTCCTTTCTTCTCTCCCTCCGGTCTTCTGTTCTTCTGTTCTTCTGTTCTTCTTGTCTTCTGTTCTTCTGTTCTTCTTGTCTTCTGCCTTCGGCTCTTCTGCCTCCTCCGTCCTCTTCTCCCCGCGCCTGCCCTCCTGCTCCTGCCTCATCCCCCTCCCCCACTTGCATCCCCCTCTCTATCTCCCCTATCTAACCCGTTCACTATCTACCTCCCTCACTCCTCCTATCTACCTATCTCTCTATCTCTCTATCCCACTATCTAACTCCCCCACTCTCCACCTCCTCCTATCTTCCTATCTCTCTATTTCCCTATCTATCGATTTCCCTATCTATCTATTTTCTCTATCTATTTCTCTATCTCTCCCCCCCTCCCTCACCCCCTCTATTACCTATCTTCCTATCCTCTCACTCTACCTCTCACCCTCACCCACCTCTACAACCCCCACTCCCCTATCTTCTCAACCCTACTCCTATCTTTCTCCCTTATCTCCTAAACCTCCTAACACTCACCCCCCTCCACCCTTAAGCCCCCCACCCCCAGCTCTTCTCACTCTACCTGTCCCCCCCTCCCTCGCGCTTTCCCGACGCGACCTCCTGCACGCCCCCGCCCCCCAGCTCCCATTCGCCCCCACCTGACCCCTCCCCCCCCTCCTACCTCATATGGCGGCCGCTGCGCGACCGCGCCGCTGGCGCGCCAGAGGCAAGCCCGTCTGCGCCCGTCCGCGACTGTCCCGCGCCCAGCGCCACGACCCCTGGTCCCCAGCTCTCCCAAGCCCCGCTGACCCGCTACGACCCCACCACCCTCCACGCCCTCAACCCAGGACGCTCCAACACTTGCTTCCGAGCTCACCCCAAACGCACCCATGGACCCTTCGCCTGCAACTCCTGCAAACGCACCTTCCACCACGCAACAACCACGACCACAAGCCCACGCGCCATCAACCACCTCAAGTGCATCCTAGTCAACGCTCGCTCCGTCCACAAACACGCCGTTGAACTCTGGGACCTCCTAGACTCCATAGCACCGGACGTCGCCTTCATCACGGAGACCTGGATGAACACCTCCTCGGCCCCTGACATCGCCACTGCCATCCCCGAAGGCTACAAGATCTCCAGAAAAGACCGCACCAACCAGGTAGGAGGAAGTATCGCCATCGTCTTCAAAGACTCCATCAGCGTCACCACCTCCACCGAAGACACCCCTCTCGCCGCTGAACACCTGCATTTTCAGATTCGCACCGATCCGAGGACCACCCTCAGAGGATCCCTCGTCTACCGTCCTCCCGGGCCACGCGCCCCTTTCAGCGACGCCATCGCCGACTTCATCTCCCCGCACGCCCTCGCCGGACTACATCCTCCTAGGTGACCTCAACTTCCACCTGGAACAAAACAACGACCCCAACACCACCACCCTGCTCGACAACCTCGCCAACCTCGGCCTCAAACAACTGGTGAACACCGCCACCCACATCGCCGGACACACGCTTGACCCCATCTTCTCCGCCAGCAAACACGTCTTCTTCAGCCACGCCTCCGCCCTACACTGGACCGACCACAGCTGCGTCCACTTCACATTCCAACGCGAGACCCGCCACCTCCGCACCCAACCCATCCCTCGTCGACAGTGGAACAAGATCCCCGAAGAGCAACTCTTCTCCGCACTCGCCGCCAACCAACCCACCCTCACCACTGACCCCAATGACGCAGCCCTCAACCTCACAAACTGGATCTCCAACTGCGCAGACATCCTTGCTCCCCTCAAACGCACGCATCGACAGACCAACACCAAAGAATCAAAGAAAACTTGTCGCGCCCTTGAGAAAGCCTGGCGCAAGGACCGCACCGCTGACAACATGACCGCCCTCAAGAACGCTACCCGCGAACACCACCACCTGATCCGCGCTGCCAAAAGGAACTTTTTCACCGACAGACTGGACAAAAACAGACACAACAGCAGAGAACTCTTCAGCATCGTCAAGGAGTTCTCCCACCCCAGCGCCAACGCCAACGCCGTCACGCCCTCACAGGATCTGTGCGAATCCCTCGCCACTTTCTTCCATCGCAAGATTAGCGACCTCCACGACAGCTTCGGACACCAGACCCAACCAAACACCACCGAACAGGCATCCACGGCCATCACCCTCAACAACTGGTCCCACATCAACACAGAAGAAACCAAATCCATCATGAACTCTATCCGCTCCGGCGCCCCTTCGGACCCCTGCCCGTACTTCATCTTTAACAAAGCCGACGACATCATCGCCCCGCACCTCCAGACCGTTATCAACTCTTCTTTTTCTTCTGCTACCTTCCCCGAATGCTGGAAACACGCCGAAGTCAACGCCCTACTAAAGAAACCTACGGCTGACCCGAGCGACCTGAAAAACTTCCGTCCCATCTCTCTTCTGCCTTTCCCAGCCAAAGTAATAGAGAAGACCGTCAACAAACAGCTGACCACCTTCCTGGAAGACAACAACCTGCTCGACCCCTCACAAACCGGATTCCGAACCAACCACAGCACTGAAACCGCCCTCATCTCAGTCACTGACGACATCAGGACCATGATGGACAACGGTGAAACAGTCGCCCTCATTCTGCTCGACCTCTCGGCTGCCTTTGACACCGTCTGTCACCGCACCCTAATCACCCGCCTCCGCTCCACCGGAATCCAAGGCCAGGCCCTGGACTGGATCGCCTCCTTCCTCTCAAACCGTTCCCAAAGAGTTTACCTCCCTCCATTTCGCTCAGAACCCACCGAGATCATCTGCGGCGTACCCCAAGGCTCATCACTCAGCCCGACACTCTTCAATGTCTACATGAGCCCCCTCGCCAACATCGTACGCAAGCATGACATCATCATCACCTCCTACGCCGACGACACCCAACTTATACTCTCCCTCACCAAGGACCCCGCCAGCGCCAAGACCAACCTACAAGAGGGTATGAAGGACGTCGAAGGACGTCGCAGATTGGATGAGGCTCAGCCGCCTAAAGCTGAACTCTGAAAAAACGGAAGTCCTCATCCTCGGCAACACCCCGTCTGCCTGGGACGACTCCTGGTGGCCCACGGCCCTCGGCACCGCACCGACCCCCACAGACCACGCCCGCAACCTCGGCTTGATCTTGGACCCTCTTCTCACCATGACCAAGCAAGTCAACGCCGTGTCCTCCGCCTGCTTCCTCACCCTCCGCATGCTCCGCAAGATCTTCCGCTGGATCCCCGCCGACACCAGAAAAACCGTGACCCACGCCCTCGTCACGAGCCGCCTGGACTACGGCAACACCCTCTACGCCGGGACCACAGCCAAACTCCAAAATTGCCTGCAACGCATTCAAAACGCCTCGGCCCGCCTCATCCTCGACATACCCCGCAGCAGCCACATCTCCGCACACCTGAGACACCTGCATTGGCTCCCAGTCAGCAAAAGGATCACCTTCCGACTTCTCACCCACGCACACAAAGCCCTCCACGACAAGGGACCGGAATACCTCAACAGACGCCTCAGCTTCTACGTCCCCACCCGCCTCCTCCGCTCCTCTGGCCTCACACTCGCTGCTGTCCCTCGCATCCGCCGCTCCACGGCGGGTGGGAGATCTTTCTCCTTCCTGGCGGCCAGGACCTGGAACTCCCTCCCCACCAGCCTCAGGACCACCCAGGACCACTCCGCTTTCCGGATACTCCTAAAGACCTGGCTGTTCGAGCAGCGATAACCCCCCCCTTTTTCCCCTAGCGCCTTGAGACCCGCACGGGTGAGTATCGCGCTTTATAAATGTTAATGATTTGATTTGATTTAGGAGCACGCTTGCTCCGGATTCTCCAGCTTCCTTTTCCCCGTGCCCTGGGGGCACTAATAAGCACGTAACACTCGCGCTTTGACCAACAGCTTCCCCGGGGCTGCGGCGGTGATCCTTGGGGTTCTAAATAAAGGCAGAGCGCTTTAGGGAAGCGCAACGGCCCTTTTATAAACCCGGGCTGCGGCGGTGACTTTTGGCAGAATTAAAGCGCTTTTCAAAGCGCTAGGGCACATCTAAAACCCGGGCTGCGGCGGTGATCTTTTTCCCAGTAATTAAGAGAGTGCCTTTTTCCAAAGCGCTCTGGGCAAAGATGTAAAGATCGTTGCAGGGGTCAGGGGCCACAGCATCCTGCCCCTGGGAGCAAGCAGGACAAGAAGAAGCACAGGGCTGGTGGGCCCAGCTACAGGACAGCACAAGGGGTGCAGATGGTGGCAGTTCCTCCTAGTGACCAGGCAGTTCACAGGTCAGCACAACAGCAGCAGTCCAAGGTGGTTTCCTGGTGAGTCCATTCATCAGTGTTCTGTGTCCAGTTTCAAGTTCCAAGAATGTTCAAAGAGTCTCCAAATTGTGGGGAAAATTCCCCTGTACTTATAGTCAGTTCTTACAGTGTTTTACAATGGTAGGGAGAGGAGGTTCCAGCCAGTTACAACTGGTTCTGGGAGTGCCCCCTCTCTCCTTTCAGCACAGGCTCCAAACATCAGTGGGGGTTAATGACCCTATTGTGTGAGGCCAGGGCACAGCCTTTACAAATGTAGGTGTGCCCCGCCTCTCCCTTCTCTCAGCCCAGGAAGACTATTCAGTATGCAAATGCACCTCTGTGACACCTCCACCCTCCCTGTGTACAGGCTGTCTGAAAAGTATGCACAAAGCCCCAACTGTCACTCTGCCCAGACGTGGATTGGAGTCAAGCTGCAAAACACCAGAGTCATAAGCACAAATAAATGCACACTTTCTAGAAGTGGCATTTCTGTGATAGTAATAAAAAATACACCCATACCAGTAAGCAGCATTTATTATCACCATCACAACCATACCAAACACGCCTACGCTACCCCTCATAAATCAGACAATACCCCTTACACATAAGGCAGGGCATTTCTAATGCAATCCTATGAGAAGGCAGCACTCATAGCAGTGAGACACCAAGTTAGGCTGTTTGTCACTACTAGGACAGGCCATGCAATATGGCACATGTCCTGCCTTTCTACATACATGGCACCCTACCCATAGGGCTAGCTACGGCATACCTTAGGGGTGACTTACATGTAGTAAAAGGGGAGTTCTGGGCCTGGCAAGTAAATTTAGATGCCAGGTCCCTGTGGCAGAAAACTGCGCACACAGGCCCTGTGCTAGCAGGCCTGAGACAGGTTTGAAAGTCTACTTCAGTGGGTGGCGCAAGCAGCGCTGCAGGCCCACTAGTAGTAATTAATTTACAGTCCCTGGGTATAGAGATACCACCGTACAAGGGACTTATAGGTAAATTAAATATGCCAATTAGGTATAAGCCAATCATACCAACTTTAGATGGGAGAGCACCTGCACTTTAGCACTGGTCAGCAGTGAAAAAGTGCCCAGAGTCCTAGAGCCAACAGCGAGAGGTCAGAAAAACCAGGAGGAAGGAGGCAAAAAGACTGGGGATGACCCTGCGTAAGGCAAAAAGTCCAACAGTATTCAAACTGTGCCAAATCATGTCCATATTGTGGTATTCAAAGTGGTAATTATTTTACCAAATAAGGGAATGTTGTTCTGGGGTACACCTTGGTACTATATCCAAGGTCGTACCTGGACCATGATAAGTCCAACTATGGAAAAAAAGGGAGCAAGAAGTAAACTAAGTACCAAACACTAAAAGTAGTTTGTATGGGTCGTAATGTTATAAACTTTGGACACCTTTAATATATATAACGTGCCACTTTGTAAGGAAGGGGTTAGGGGCCGGTTGAAAAGTCATGTATTGACAAAATACGAAGTAAGATAATCGAGTATGACTAGCTTGTTAGTATGTGCGTTATAAGAAATCTTATCTTAATAGTTATATGCACAAAATCAATGTCAAAAATATGCTCAAGAACTAAATACATGCCCGAGACATGTCAAAGTATCCGTCCGTGAATAAACTAAGTCTAGCATGCCTTACACTAAAGAAAGAAAATGGTTCTAGGCTCCTGCGCCAAAAAGTCAATGTCATCTGTCTCAGACCAAGGATACTGGCTGTGACATACAGACGTTATAAACGCTGTCCAATATTTGTAGGATAGTGGAAAGGGAGAGGCGCGCTATTCACGAAAAAGCCGCCTGATTTTGCTCCACTCTCGGCAACATAGTGAGATACAGGAAGCAACGTTATGCTAAAGGTTTATTGCAAGTTGAAAAGCGGCAAGGAAACCACTAAAAAGGTTAGTAGTAAGTGGAGGTGAGACCTTACCGATAGAGTCGTCCATGTGAGCTTGTGTATACCTCCGGGTACGTATAACAATCGTGCTGACTAAAACGGGCATTTTATGCTTGTCAACGAAGATGAAAATAAAGAAAGGACAAACTTTTGCGGGCTCGAATTTCCCGGTGGCGGCCATCTTGTAATAAGCAAAAACATAGAATCGGAAGGAATCAAGTGGAAAACAGTGTGTTATCAAAAAGGTTCGTCAGGCGTTGTAGTGGCAGGTATGAAGGATGCGATGGAGACAAATTTCATGTTAATATCTTTTATTCTTGCCACAAGAAATAAGGCCCACGAGCAGCCGGCCGGCCGCAACACCGCGCTTTGTTCTCGCCTCTGCCTCTCCGCCGCGCCGCCCCCTGACGTCACGACCGTCCTCGTTACAGATTGGTCGTGGCGTCATGAGGCGCCTAAACACAGAAGACAGACTAGTTCTGTCCCTCCGGCCTCGTGCGTTAACTCATGTACGACATCTCCCTTTTCAAAAGAACAAGAAACTTAAGGAACTTCACCTCATAACAAAATCTTCGAACCTCTTGGGTGCTCGGATACGCCTAATTGGCCTGCTCGGAGTAACATACTGAAGTGAATTCGCCTTGACGGCGCACGCATCCTCTAGGCTTGACCCCATTACATTGTGACTGTCGCTCTCCACAGATTCGGGCCTGCAACCATTCTGTCCTGAGGCAGCCGTCAAGCCACGCCGTGCCTTCTCGCATCGCTCCGCACTCCCCTGTCCACTCATTCCTGGACTGGAAGGCGTATTCACACATTCCTCCTCATCAATGACTACATCCCTGGCTTCGTGAGTTTGCCACTCGTCAACATCATCCGTGCCTTCGGCCCCATCCACACGGACATCTTTCATGATGATTTTCTCTTGCCCAGCCTTGAGCCTAACTATGTCGTCCTTGCTCCGCCACCCCGCTCCTTCCAGACAGACTGCCCCTCTTGTCACTCCTTGCACACGCACCGGGGTTTGAAACACAGACTCCCCCTTCATCACCCTGTTGGGTTTCTTCACCAATACCCAATCCCCTTGCGCTATATTTTTAGTTTTGGCTCTATTCACCATGTCAGCGTACCTCTTATTGTTTTCCTGTTTGGTCACTATTCTTGCTTTGACTCTCAATCTCTCATCAGATTCTGCCTCAATTTCCCGGTTCATGTCATACCACTTATTGAATTTGGGGGTAAGCTCACTCATGCATCTTCTCCCTCTCATCAAATAAAACGGAGTGTGTCCAGTAACCTCACTGGGCGTGTTATGGAAAGTGTTCACTTTGTCCGCCAGAAACGCTTTCACATTCATGTTGGAAGCGATCGCCTGTTGCACGCCCTCTTTGAGGAATCTATTCATACGCTCAACCTGCCCATTGCTCTTCGGGCTGTACAGTGGGGTTTTCTCCTGCTTAATCCCCAACCTGGACAGAAAATCCGTCATCCGCCTGGACACTAGCTGGGTGCCGTTGTCCGACACCATGATCTTCGGCTGTCCCTCAATCGCGAAAATTTTCGTCAATGCCTTGATCACTCGTTCAGTGGTAACTTCCCTGACGAACTTGTAGTGAATCCATTTGGAGAAGTAATCCGTAAGGACGATGAGATGTCTACACTCGTCAGGTAGCCTTGTAAATGGGCCCGCAAAATCAATGGCAATCTTGTTCCACGGGCCGGCAGGTATGTCCACCAGCTGCAACTCTCCTTTTGTCGTCTTCCAGTGCTTATCGGCCCTTAAGCACGGTCCACACCGATCAATGAATCTGCTGACATCGCTGCACATCCCTGGCCACCAGTAGTACTGCTTGAGGAGATTCTTTGTAGCGGTATTGCCCGGATGGCCTTTATGGGCAATCCTGATTAGATTGTCTCTTAAACTTTCCGGAGGTACAAACAGCTCGTGTCTCTTCACAAAGCCGCCTTCGATGGTGAGTTCGGGACTAATCTGTTGGAAACTTCTGAGTGCCCCGTGCAAGTTCCGGATAGGGGGCCAATGAGCCTTCATGTGGTCCATCACCCTCCGCATAGTCCCGTCCTTCTCCTGAGCCGTCAACCATTCTTCCTGTGATATGGATCCCTCGCACATGGCTGTTGCGTCAACCATTGCCACAACGCACTCCGTGTCGTCCAGGGAATCATTCTCCTCATCCGGGATCGGTATGCGAGATAGGCAATCCGCCCTGCAGTTGAGGCCCCCTTTGATGTGTCTGACGGTGAACTGATATTCTTGCAACTTAGACAGTAGACGTAGGAGCCTAGAGCTGGCTTTTCCATTGCCACGTCCTTCACCGTCCATCATGTATATCAAGGGTTTGTGGTCGGTGACTAATTCGAACTCCCTGCCCCACAAATAATTTCTCAGTTTCTCCGCGGCCCAGACGCACGCGAGCGTCTCCCGCTCGATGGTGCTGTAGTGCTTCTCTGCTTCGCTCAATGACCGCGATATGAATGCAACAGTGTTCTCCTTCTTCCCTTGGAATTGGCAAAATACTGCACCGATTCCCTTGGCACTAGCGTCAACCGTGATTACATTCCGGAGGTCCTTGTTGTATGGTCGTAATACTGGGGCCGCGGCGATTGCCTGTTTGACGGATTCGAAGGCAGCGCTTTGTTCCTGTGTCCACGTATACTTTTCGTTCTTCCGTAGCAGTTTCCTTAGAGGCTCCACAGTGGTTGCGTATCCTTGTATGAACTTGGAATAGTATTCGCTGAGTCCTAGGAACGATCGCAAGGCGTCTTTGTCTCCTGGGCAAGGGGCATCTCGTATGGCCCTCACTAAATCATCTTTCGGCGCGATGCCATTTGGGGTAAGCACGTGCCCTAAGTATTCTATCTTGTCTTTCATGAATTTGCACTTGTCTTTGGAGACTGTCATCCCCCTTTTTTGTAGCACCTCCAACACTCTGCGCAGCAGTTCTAAGTGCCCCTTCTCGTCTTCCGTGTGTATCAGAATGTCGTCCTGAAATGCTTCAACCCCCTTCATATCGCAGAAGAGGTGGTCCATTAGCTTTTGAAAGACGCCCGAGGCCGATGCAAGGCCGAATGGAAGACGGATGTACCTGTATGCTCCAAACGGGGTAATAAAGGTGGTAAGTTCCTTGGATTCCTCCGTGAGACATACCTGGTGGTATGCAGACTTCAGGTCTATCAGGGTGAAAAACTTCGATCCTGCTGTGGCCGACAATATCTCCTGAATGTTGGGCAGTGGATGGCAGTTCACCAGGATATTTCTGTTCAGTGACCGCAGGTCTACACACAACCGAATGTCCCCTGTCCTCTTCTTCTTGGACACCACGATTGCGGACACCCATTCTGATGCACCTGCTTCCTCTATTACTCCTTCCCTTTTCAGCTTATCAAGAACAGCCTTAAGCTCCCCCCTTACTGAAAGAGGAATCGTTCTGACTTTGTGTTTTATTGGTAGGGCACCCTTTTTTAACCGTATAGCATGCACAAATCCTCTTACACACCCTACCTTGTTTTCAAAAACGGAGTCAAACATTTCGAGGACCTCAGCTAATCCATCATGTAAATCATCAGGCTGCACATAATTGACCCAGTCATCTCTCAGAACTATGGGATCTTCTGCCCCAGGGACTAGCATCACACCTAGCTTCGCCAGGTCCTTCCATCCCACAAGGCTCCTCCCATTTTCAGCCACATATATCTTTGTTCTCACAGTGCGCCCTCGAAAGGTGAGGGAGTCCCAGAAGTAACCTTTCATCACTATGTCGTGTTCCCCGAAGGCCTTTGGACTCACATCCGTCTCGTGCAGTCGTACATCTTGCCACTTCGAATCAAATGTCCTATCAGAGATCAGGGTAAGGGGGGAACCAGAATCAGCCGTAAATGGCAATTTTATCACACCAATCATGACGGAGCCAATGGGACCCTTCACTCTACCTTCTTCACCATCAATGGACAACACCATGTCCGCATCCGCATCAGTATCATTCTCGCTTACCGAGCTCACTTTCATGCCCGTATTATATTTTTTTGCTTTGCATACTGCCGCAAAGTGGCCCAACTTCCTGCATTTAGAACAGCTTTTGCGCACGGCAGGGCAGGCCCTGCTATCCGCTAAGTGATCTTTTGACCCACATCTATAACAGACGAGCTGCCTCCTGCCTCCCCCTCTATCACTCGCTGCCCTTTCTGAATTTCCGGGCACATGTTTACGGCTGTCCTGTACATAGAACACATTTGAAGCCTGACTAGTGTTCGCCAGTTCCTTGGAAGATACCATGGAGCGTTCCACTGCCTTTGCAATGGCAATTACGTCCTTCAGCGAAGGATTCCTGCATGAAAGTAAACGTTCCTGCACTTTCTTTGAATGGCAGTAGAACACCACCTGGTCTCTAATGTACGTATCAGTCATCACTGCAAATTCACAATCTTGAGCTAGAACACGTAGACATGCAATATACTCTTCGATAGTCTCTCCTTCCTCTTGTTTCCGCAGTGCGAATTTATGGCGCCCCACCATGATGTTGCACTCCTCTGCATACTGCAACTCAAGCCGCCGTACAGCCTCCTGGTACTCATTCAGCGGAGCTGTGGCTCCATGGGGATTCACATATACAGGCAGGCTATCGAAAACCACTTGTCCAGCCTTCCCCAACAGTCCGAATAACAAAGACTTTTTCCGTTCGGGGCTATACCCCTGACCATCAATTGAGATAATATAGTTCTCAAATGCGCGCAGCCATCCTTTCCACTTCATGCATGGCTTACCAGGAGAGTCCAGGAAGAGAGGAAGCACGCAGATATGACCTGTCTGCGACATGGCCGGAAAGCGGGAGGCTACTGGGCTGCGCAGAACGGTAGGAGTCGTCAAAGTCAATCGTGTGGAGACCGCAGCATCAGCGCCTTAGGGGTTGCATGTAGTCCCCAGTGAAGAGATATCAGCGCTTTCCACTGGACTCCCGAAACACCAGGTAAGGTGGGCTACACTCGTGGGCCTTGGTAGAAGCTGTGACCCTCGTCGCCATTTGTAGTGGCAGGTATGAAGGATGCGATGGAGACAAATTTCATGTTAATATCTTTTATTCTTGCCACAAGAAATAAGGCCCACGAGCAGCCGGCCGGCCGCAACACCGCGCTTTGTTCGCGCCTCTGCCTCTCCGCCGCGCCGCCCCCTGACGTCAAGACCGTCCTCGTTACAGATTGGTCGTGGCGTCATGAGGCGCCTAAACACAGAAGACAGACTAGTTCTGTCCCTCCGGCCTCGTGCGTTAACTCACGTACGACAGGCGTATATAGTAAAAAGTGAAGATAAATAGACCCAAAGAGAACCACACCAATTGTGACCCACATTTTTCAAAATTTAATAATCTAATCTCGATCCATCACAGTGTACAGACCTATCATAGAGGAGATTAATTATGGCCAAATATTAGAGAATAAGTTGCTAGCATTCTCCGATACATAATGCGTATATACAACACTTATGTTGTGTATAATCATTTGATATAAGTATATAATAAGATGTTCTAACACAGTAATTTATAGTCACCAGTGTCATGGATCTCACGTTGAGCATATATCCTTTTGGCAATTTGGTCAGATCCACCATATCCAGTCCTCCAAGATAATGGGTTATATACATGTCAGATGTAAAATTAATAGGATATAGATTATATACAATGTTAGTATGTTCTTGTACATTAGGAAAAGTTACCCAGTGCAGTCACAAAAAGACATGTAGGTCCTTTTCTTTGTTTAACCCCTCCTCCACTGCTCGAAGCTTGATTATCCATCTACTTTTCAGTTGTCTGAGTAGCAGTGTCTTATTGCCACCTCTTGGGCATCCGCCCAGGGTGGCAATGCCATGTGTTTTGACATTGTGTAAATCCTGCTGAGTATGTTTAAAGTGTATGGCAAATGGATATTCTTTATTATTGTTTTTAATCGCTCGAAAATGTTCTTGCAATCTTTTTTTATAGGGTCTGATTGTACTCCCTATATATATGTAATTACACACACAAATGAGGCAGTACACCACATATTTGGTATTGCAGTTGATGAAATGTCTAATGTGATGTGTGACACCAGTGTTGTAGCAGAATGATTACATTTTATCTATGGTGTATTCACAAACATTACACTGGCCACATTTGTAAAAGCCAAGAGGTGGTCGTGGGATCCAACTATTTTTGGTAAGACTAGGTAAGAAGCTGTGACATAGTTGGTCTCTCAATGTGCGACCTCTGCTATAAATGACACTAGGTCTAGCCCTAAGACCATTTTTTAAGGTGTTGTCAGACAATAATAAAGGCCAGGTTTTTCTCAGAATTTTGAAAACGCCTGAGCTGATAGTGCTGTATGGGGTGATTAAACTTAGTCCCTTGTTATCTTTGGTGGTTTTATTTGGTGTGGTGTTAGTTAGAAGTGTTGTTCTATCAATTGTGCGAATTCTCTTGTGCGTTTTATCCCACAGTTGTCCTGGGTATCCCCTTTTGAGAAATCGCTGTTTCAATGTATCAAGTTGTTTAATGAATTTATGTTCCTCACAGCAGTTACGTCTCACCCTTATTGCTTCACCATATGGGATTGCTCTTATTTGAGAAGAGGGATGGGCACTGGAGGCGTGCAAGATGGAGTTGGTCGCTGTCGGTTTTCTATACAGTTTCGTGTAGATATTATCATTCTGGATGTAAATAGTCAGATCTAGAAAATCTATATTTACTAAGCTTGAATAGCTGGTGAAATGAATATTAAAGTTATTAGTATTTAAATGACTGATGAACTGATCCAATGTTGCATGATCTCCGGACCAGAACAAGAGGACGTCATCAATATATCGTCCCCAATACATGATGTGTTGTGCAAGTGCCGGTGTGCAATTGCGCCAGATGTGTTGTTGCTCATAGTAACCCATATATAGATTGGCAAATGAAGGTGAGAACTTAGCCCCCATTGCCACTCCTTGTATCTGTTGGTACCATACGCCTTCATGTAGGAAGACGTTATTACTCATGACCAGATGTATAAGATCGAGTAACATATCTGAGTGTCGGAGATGTGTAGCATCCCTCTTGTCCAAAAAGTGTCTTATAGCCATCAGGCCAGTCTTTTTGGGTATGCATGTGTACAGTGATGTAACGTCCAAGGTGACTAAATAATGTCCCTCTGTCCATTGATAGTCAGAAATTAAGGAAAGCAGATGTTTCGTATCCCTAATATATGAAGGAAGATTTTGTACCATTGGTTGTAAATACAGATCAATGTTCTCCGAGAGTCTCTCGGTTGGAGAATTAATCCCCGAAATGATCGGTCTTCCAGGAGGAAAGTTAGCTGTTTTATGTATCTTTGGTAGTATGTAGATACATGGGAAGCTGGGTGTCGAGTTGAATAAATATTTATACTCTAGGTCTGTTAAGAGCCCCATATCTCTCCATATAGAGAGTTTGGTTTCTATGTCCCTCTTAATCCTAGCTTTAGGACTATTGGCTAGTCTGCAATATGCCTCTTTGTCCTGTAGTTGTCTATTAATCTCTGATACATAGTCCACCCGGTTCATAACAACAATGTTGCCCCCTTTGTCTGCTTCCTTTATTATGATGTTTTTATCTTGTATTAGAACATTGTAGCGGATTTTCTGTTCAATGGATATACTAAAGAAGAATAAAGGACAATATTTGGAATAATTGGATGTGCTGTGGTTCTCTCAATCCTATTTACCCACGTGTGTTCTGGAATTCTGAACACCGTGGGTCTGCAGTTTTATTACGGACTTCTGTCCCCTGTGCTCCCCTGAATGCCCTGCTGGTTTTTTGTTACTCACAGGGTTGTAAAATGTATATAGGCTTTGCCTAGAGCTGTTGAGAGTTCCCTCCACACTCTATTTCTATTTCTTGCCGCATGTTGGGATCAGAACTTACAGCTCCCCCTTGGATCCTCCCCCCTTGGTCACAGTGATGATTTGCATTTCATACATATGTGTATATATATATATATATATATTTGCAAGGGCTTTAATTGCATGTCCACGCACCACACCCTTGCTTCCATTATTTCTAGATCTGGGGTTAAGCCGAGTAGCAGATCTAGCTACTCTAAGACCTCTCCTTTATTGGATCAGGTTATGGATAACCCCCGAACTAGATATATATAAGACCGCATTACTCGATTTATTGAAATGCCAAAACGCTAATACTCTTCCCTGGATTCGCCATGTGGCCCATTGGCTCCGGCTTTTGGGTCTGGGTGACTATTGGGAAAATCCCCATAAATTAGAGAGACGGCACAAAAATGTTTTAAAGTTAACCTATTGGTCTTACGTTAAGGACAACTACATAACCCATAAATCCCATGGTCGCTTAACTAATTCCTTTACTGATATTAAATGGTCCCCAAAGTTTGAACTCTATTTGGATGTTATACCGGATTTGCAAGGCAAGAGCTTATATGCAAGGTTTCGTTTTGGCTCTCTGCCCCTGATGTCACTGATTCATAGGTGGGGGTCGATTAATCTTCCCGATATATGCCCTGCCTGTGGCAGTATTTTTGAAACCATTGAGCATTTTATGTTCTTCTGCCCAGCCTATGCGATTCCGCGAACAAAATGGATCTGCAAGATTTGCAGGGACATGGGATTCAAGAATTGCTCTTTGGCTCTACGGGTTCTAAAAAGCCATAATTCAGCTGACGTAATTCTTTCAGTAAGCAAGTATTTAGCAGCAGCTTGGCGCATACGTTGCCATCTCCAAAAAGTTATTTAAGGTCTTATCTCTATATAGGTAAGATTTAGAGTCATATGTGCAATTCAAGTTATTGTTTTAATGTTTTTACACCTATTTACAGACATGTATTTATTTATTCACTTAAGAATTATTATATTTTGTTTTATGTGCTTTTATGGTCATTGATGAACTAAGTTGATGATGAAGATGATGACGAATTATTGACCATGTGGTTTGGACAGGGCTTGGAATAGATTTTTTAGACATTATGTAGGTAATCATCATGTGTTTCTGCCATTTTAACACTAGTATTAGCCACAAAGAGCTATTTTTTATGCACCTGTCTGGTACTCGTGCCATTTTAACATGAATCCGATAACCATTTTAAGTTATTATATAAGCTTTTTATCACACTGTGCTTGTGTCTTAATGACTTGACAGTGCTTAAACTTGCCAAATGATTGTGCCGGTAGTAGGCTCTCTTTGTTAAATTATGCCATCTAAATTATTAAGGAATTGTATTACTATGTAACATCAAATTAGCACTTTAAATCTTTAAATCTTGGGTCGGATAGTTTGTATTTATCTTGATGATGATACCACCTGGGAAATTTGTATTTGAAACCACCTCATATTGTTTTAAGAGCTCTTAAATATTTGTACTATTTTAACGTTATGAAGTAGACGTCTCAGAAACCTTGGTATCTAAATGTTAAGCTATGTATCGGGAATAATGGTGGATTATAGTAGGCCATCGCCTATAGAAGCTTTTCTTATTCTAAACCTTATTATTTTTAGCCAGTGTAAAAGCATGCAAACGTACCTTTTTTGTACAATTTAATATGTAACTTTTATGACCCATGGTCGAATAAAGTATATATGATGATGATATATATATATATATATATATATATATATATATATATATATATATATATATATTCCATATATACATATTTAAAGATATATATTCCATATATACATATTTAAAGATATATATTTTCTAGCTATTTTGAGTTGCTTTCACCACTCTTTCCAGCCATGTATGAAGAATATCAAGAGGGGGATGAAAATTATTATTTTGAAGAAACTCACACACAGGTTCCTTTGAACAGGATCTGGTGCAAGCTTTGGATGCAGGCGTGCGCCAACCCGTTAATGATGCCTTGGCTAAGGTTATTACTCCATTAAAGCACCACCTTTACGGATTTGCTCAGCAGCAAGGCTGGCTTTTTCCCGCCGGAGGTCTTAGTGATGAGTCCACAACTCTACCATCTAAAGAGATTTACTCTGAAGCCTTCCAAAAACTCGCAGCTTCTTTGACTAATGAACACCCCTACAGTATGCCTGCTGCACCCTGTTCTGATGATTTGTCAGATGGCTCCAATGCCTCCTCTTCTCAGGGTTTGTCAAAAACTGATTTGCATCCTCCACGCAAGCATAAAGCAAAGACCCATCATACTTCCAATCCTAAGCAGGCTAGACTGTTAACATTTGAACCAGGGACGATTATACACCCCAGATCTACAGCCTGGCTTCCTCCTCCTGAAGTTTCTGATTATGTGAATATCCACATTCGACAGGAGTTCGATAAGGAGGTTCGCGCACGTTTGCGTCCTGAATGCCCCAGACCTGATCTTCCAGACAAGGTGGGAGAGACTCCTGAGATAGACTCATCTATGGTGACCTACCTGAAGAAATACACTAAAGACCCTAAGAAGGGTATCGATAAGGCTTGGACAAGCTTCTAGACTTATAAGGCCCTCTAACTAAGATCCTGGAACTCGCATATCAGGCAAAGGCATCTAACTCTCCTATTGATGCAGACACTCTGATTGGTTGGTCTCAATGTGCAATATGTCTTTTGGGCAATACTAACTGTGCCATTTCTAATGAACACCATTGTTCTATTCTTATGAAACTTGACCCTAAATTGGCTGATCTAGCTTCCTCTGAAGCGGGTCCAGCAGCTCAAGGCCTTTTATTTGGAGCTCCCTTTTTCAAAAAACTTTCCAAGTTCGTCTCAACCTTTTCTACTTTAGACAAGGCTCAAGGCTCCATCAAGAGAGATCTGCGACCTCTTTTTCCCTGGGCTGGATGCTTCAGGGGGCGACCGTTCGGCCAAGGTTACCAGAATCCACCCGGAGACAGCTTCCAGGGTCACAGAGGTAGAGGTGGCTATCAAGACCAAGTCTCCTCATTCTACCCTTCCAGGTGTTCTTACATAGGCCGCTTCCGTAGAGGAAGATTCAGAGGCACTGCTTCAGCCTTCCAGGATTCCTCCTCTGCAGGCAAGAATTATTCTGTGGGAAGAAGTTTCTTTAGGAGGTCGTACTCAATGTTTTTTCACAATTGGCAAAAAATTTCAAACGACCCGTGGGTGCTAGAATCCATTCAGGGATTCAAAATAGAATTCTTTCAGTCTCCCCTTCAACTTCCTTTTCCCAACACTCTGTATTTTTTGCCTCTCAGATCAGATCATCATTCAAAAAGAGATTCTGGCACTTCTATCCAAGAATGCAATAGAGGAATCGGTGTTACACCCAAGGGTTTGTGAGTCCCATTTTTCTAGTAGACAAGAAAGGTGGAGGCTCAAAGTTGGTCCTCAATCTAAAGGAATTCAATCAGCAGACCCTATATCACCATTTCAAAATGGAGGGCATCCATTCACTACGGGACATTCTTTGGACTGGAGATTGGATGGTCCGTCTGGACCTGAAAGATGCTTATCTTTCCGTTCCTATCTTCCCTCCCCACAGACGTTTCCTTCAGTTTCTTTGGGAAGGGAAGATCTACAAATTCAAGGTTCTTCCATTTGGCCTTTCATCAGCCCTGTGGTGCTTCACGAAACTGATGAGGCTGGTGGTGGAATGCCTGGAGGCCAGGGGCGTTCGCCTCTTCATTTATCTAGACAACATAATAATGTCCCAATCTCCACAGAAGGTTATGACCCATTTGGGATGGGTGATCTCTCTCTTTCAAGACCTAGGCTTTGTCATCAATATCCAAAAATCCATTCTAATAACTTCTCAATCTGTAGAATTCCTAGGTTTCTCGGTGGACTCCCCCTCAGCTCGGTTGATTCTTCCTCCAACAAAGGTGAGGAATATCAAGAAAGAATTGAGACTAGCCTTGTCCAGGACGACTATATCCTTGAGGTCCGTAGCCTGTCTGGTGGGGTTGCTAGCTTCTTCGATTTGAACGATATTTCCGGGACCCCTACATTACAGGTCCCTTCAACACCTCAAGATCATACACCTGAACAAGGGTTTGTCTTACTCCCAGTCAGTTCCCCTCTCAGAAGAGGCGAAGATGGAAATTTCTTGGTGGATATCTCACATGGAAGCATGGAATGGGAGAGACATTTTTCCCTGCTCCCCGGACCTGATCATAGAAGTGGATGACAGTCTATGGGGCTGGGGGGGGCTCGTTGTGGTCCCATATCCACGGGGGGTTGCTCGTCCCAGCAAGAACTATCTCTTCATATCAATTGCCTGCAGCTCTTAGCAGGCTCTTTTGTGATTTGCAGCTTCACCACTGGCAAAGCAAAATAATGCATTCTTCTCAGGATGGTCAATGTGTCAGTGGTTTGGTACGTGAACAAGCTGGGGGGGACCCGTTCCCCTTTATAGACAGAGATAGCCAAAGACTTTTGGCATTATTGTCTTCTCAATCACATTTCGGTGACAGCAGAGTATCTTCCAGGGCAGCAGAATGTGATTGCAGATTGACATTCCCATCACTTGACAGATTCCAGCAACTGGAGGTTATAACCACAAGTTTTCAGGGCTATCATGATGATGTGGGGTCCGTGCACAATCGATCTGTTTGCTTCCCGTCTGAATTCTCAACTTCCCACGTACTTCAGTTGGCGTCCGGATCCGGGAGCGAGGGCAACAGATGCTTTCCTCCAGGACTGGACTCCATTCCTCTCTTATGCATTCCCTCCTTTTGTAATGAATCACAGGGTCCTAGCGTATCTTCAGAGACAGGAAGCAGAAAGGGTTTTGATCGCTCCGTATTGGAGAGCCCAGCCTTGGTTTCCCATCTTGATGGAGTTAGCCTGTGCTCCCCCCAGTCTCTTGCACTGGAGTTGGAACCTCCTTCTGGATCCGGTGGGGTCTCCTCACCCCTTGATCCTGTCAGGTCAATTGTCCCTTCTAGCTTGGCATCTTTCAGGCAAAACTGGTGCCTCCAGGCCTTTCAAACGAAGCTCAGGAATTCATCGATCAATCCTGGGCCTCCAACACACATAAACGTTCTGCCTCCGCTTGGAGACGATGGTGTAGTTGGTGTTCTTCATGGGGTTCAGATCCCTTTAATGCGGATTGTACTTCGATCCTGAATTTTTTGGCTTCTTTAGCCACTTCTGTAATGGCCTAGAATTCCATTAACAATTTTCATTCAGCCATTTCTGCCGGTCATGTCTTTATTGATAGTAGACCTGTGGGTCAGTTATCTGTGGGAAACATCCTTTATGCCGACTTTTTTATAACGAAGTCCTGGTTAACGAAAGCGGAACAACGCTTTCTTTAACCACGACTTTGTTATTTTGTGCCTTAACCACGCATGTCCTGAACAACGAACATGCATGGTTAAGGTACAAACAAGGGAATTGGCTGAGGAGGACGACGCAGATGACGAGGCGACGACTCAGGTAAGTGGGGTTTTTAGGTTTTGGGGAGGGGGTGGGGGGTCGGGGGTTTTAGGTTTTGGGGTGGGGTTGGGGGGGTGGGGCGTTTTTGGTTTTGGGGAGGGGGTGGGGGGGCCGGGGTTTTAGGTTTTGGGGTGGGGTGGGGGGGGTGGGGTATTTTTGGTTTTGGGGAGGGGGTGTGGGGTCGGGGTTTTAGGTTTTGGGGTGGGGTTGGGGGGGTGGGGCGTTTTAGGTTTTGGGGAGGGGGTGGGGGTCAGGGTTTTAGGTTTTGGGGTGGGGTTGGGGGGGTGGGGCGTTTTAGGTTTTGGTGAGGGGGTGGGGGTCAGGGTTTTAGGTTTTGGGGTGGGGTTGGGGGGGTGGGGCGTTTTAGGTTTTGGGGAGGGGGTTGGGGTTTTAGGTTTTGTGGTGGGGTTGGGGGGTGGGGTGTTTTTGGTTTTGGGGAGGGGGTGGGGGGTCGGTGTTTTAGGTTTTGTGGTGGGGTTGGGGGGTGGGGCGTTTTTGGTTTTGGGGAGGGGGTGGGGGGTCGGGGGTTTTAGGTTTTGGGGTGGGGTTGGAGGGGTGGGGCGTTTTTGGTTTTGGGGAGGGGGTGGGGGGTCGTGGGTTTTAGGTTTTGGGGTGGGGTTGGGGGGGTGGGGTGAGGCATGCAGGATCAATGGGTGCCTGTTACTAATGACTTTACCAGGAATGCCTTTACAACGAAATATCGTTGTTAAGGCATTCGTGGTAAAGGCATTAGTAGTAACAACGAGGTCGGTGTTCCGACCTCGTTGTTTAGGCACCCGTTGTTTTGTCAGTCGGCATTCCGTCGTACAACCGTTATCTGTTGTTTGTAAACTCATTCGAGGCATTAGGATGTTAAATCCCCCTCTTCCCAAGTACTCAGAGCTTTGGGATCTTAACATCGTTCTTCAGTTTTTAGATTCCTAGCCTTCTAATAAACACCTCGCCAGAAAACAACTTTCTGGTAAACTACCATCCTTCTTTGTCTCATTTCTTGTAAACGTGTTTCTGACGTTAAAGCTTTGCATTTAGCAGGGAGATGTTTCTCTCCTGAAGGTGTTTCTTTTGTCATATATGGAAGGACTAAGTGCAACACCAGATTGGTGTCCTATCCAGCATTTCCGGATAATCACAAATTGAATTGAAAATTCTAAACGCGATAGCTTGCACCTTTTTCAGTATCTCCACAAGTCAAATGCACACTCACTTCAAGTTTTCGTAAGTCTTTTACCCTGTGGAGTAGTGGGTAATAAAAAACTTTCTAGCATTCGCGTTAAGAATTTTTAAATTCTAATAAAGACACGGAGGCAAGGATTATGCTTCTCTTTCTTCACTTTAATTTCTTCAGCAGCCAATCAGAAGTTAAAACAAAAAAACTACAAATCCCAAGAATGTACACAACCCCTGATAACCATAGAGGAAGCCCCCCTATATAATGCTCATAACAATTAACAACTCCTCTTTCTTTGCTTGTATGCACAGGAAAAGTCTATCCGAGTCCATAAGAACAGAAGCTTGAAGAACACCACACGAAATGTAGAGAAGCAACCATGAAGACCAACTTTGAAGAACAAAGGGGAATGAATATCCTACATCAACTTCAACCACCAGAAAAAATACATTGGAAACCTCAATGAATCATTTGTCCTCAATACCTGCAAGGAGATGAAAAGACCAGGCCATAAAACTGAACCAGAACAAATGAATGATAGAGGCAAAAACAGAGAGGGAAAAAGCACTGAAAATACGGTAATGACCATGTAAATGTTACAGTAATAACAACAAATCAAATAACAGATCAAAGAACACTTCAAACAGTGCGGGTGGAATAATTCTCGCCTTCATGTCCTTAATAGAATTTAAAAATTCTTAACGCAAATGCAAGAAATTCTTTTATTCTATGTCAGGCCCGAGGCTCTAATTATGCTTGTTTAAAGCTGACCCACAACCACAGAAGCAATATCCACAATAGGCTTATAATAAAACGTTTTGAACGTAGATTCAGATGACCAATCTGCAGCGCTTAAAATATCGTCTAACTGGAAACCCAAGGCAAAAGAGTTTGAGGCCCTGGCTCCTCTAGTGGAATGGGCACCAAACTTGGAAATATCAAAGCCTGCCTCGCTCAAGAGCCAGCGAACCCATCTGGCCAAAGTGGCTGACGAGACAGGATGACAAGGTTTAACAAGTGAAATCAATAACTGTCCCCCCATATCAGAGCAAAATTCCTCTGTACTTACCTCGTAAGCTTGTAGACATTGTACTACACACAATTTTGGATTGTTTGCAAAACAAGGTTAAGAAACTGATTTTGAATTGCACTTGTTACGATGAGAAATAGAAAAGGTTACTCCCTCAGGGGAGAAAACCCTACCCACCAAATCTAAGGCCCTAATGTCAAAAACCCGTTTGCAAGAGATTAAACATAACATAGTGAGCTTAGACAATAGTTGTTTCCTAGAAAGGAATTTATTAGCCGGCAAAGACTCAAAAAATCTCAGGACTATATTTACATCCCAAAGGGTAGAATAACACAGATGAGAGGGGTTAGCCAACCTTATGCCTCTCAGAAGCTTGCTAATGATGTATAACTCCCCCACCGGTTTACCATTCACCAGCAAATGACACGTCGAAATGGCAGACCGATAATTATTAACCAATCTATAAGCAAAGCCAGACGAAGCCAGAGAGGACAAAAAATTCAGGACCTGACTGCAATCCGCTGAAGAAGGATCTGCTTTCCGTACACTGCACCAAAAACACCATCATCTCCAAGCGGAAGCATATCTCTTGTGGGTTGTGGAAGACCAGGCTCCCGCAATGAAAGTGGAACACTCCTGCGAAAGGCTTGGGAGAGTCCATCTTTCCCTGAAAGATGCCAAGGCACCAGGGCTAGTTGTCCTGAAAGAATTAGGGGATGAGGAAGGTCCAGGGGGTCCAGTAGGAGGTTCTGTCTGAACGGAATCAAAAGAGGATGTTCATGACTTAATTCCAGAGCTACCGGGAACCATGCCTGGGACCTCCAGAGAGGAGTCACCAGAAAGAGCTCTGCCTGCTGATGATGTATCTGAGGCAAAACCCTGGGAATCATCAGGAAGGGAGAGAACGCACAACCCAGATCCAGAGACCAGTCCTGAGAAAGGCATCTGGCGCTAGCACTTCTGGGTTTGGTCTCCAGCTGAAAAATCTCTTCATCTGCCAGTTGAGACGGGAGGCAAAAAGATCTAGCAAGAAGGGACCCCACCGGGATTGGAGAACTTGAAAGACCTTGGGGTGAAGTCTCCAGTTGCTGAAATCCTGAAGCTGGCGAGAATGCCAATCTGCTACCGAATTGTTGCGCCACAGCAGCTATTTCGCCACTACCGAAATCCAGTGCTGAAGACAGAAGTGCCAAAAGTCCTTGGCAATCTCTGCCAGAATGCAAGACTTGGTCCTGCCCAGTTTGTTGGCATAGCTCACTGCTGAGATTTTGTACATTCGAAGGAACATACAACAATTTGTCTTGAGAGGGGACAAGCTCTTGATTGTAAATGAGCCCACTAGGAGCTCCAGGCAATTGATATGGAGGTCCAGCTCCGCTTTGGACCAACAACCCCCTGTGGATACCGACCTGCAACAAGCTCCCCATCCCCAAAGATAGGCATCAGACTCTATTACAATCTCTGGGGAAGAACCAAAGATAGCCCTGCCGTTCCAAACCTCCATGTGGTCCAACCACCAGTGAATCTCCGACCTAGCTTCCTCCGAAAGGAGAACCTGGTCCACATATCTGAGGCCTCTCTGAAGATGCTGCAGAGCCCTGTAGTGTAGGGGACCTCGAAAGATTGCCTAGATGGAGGAAGAGAGCAGGCCCACCATGCGGGCAATCGCCCATAATGATACAGTGTGTCTGGACTACAGTAACCTCAATTCCCTCTAGATTAAATTAATCTTTTGAGGGGGAAGGGCCAACTGAGCTAGGGTAGAGTCCACCTGAAAACCCAGAAAGTCCAAACGCTTGGACGGAATTAAGACTGACTTTTGAGCATTGATTAGGAACCTCAGACCCTGGAGAAGGAAAATGGGCAATTCCAGATGGGAGAGGACTAGACGAGGACATGATGAGAATGTCATCAAGGTAAATTATTAGACCCACCCCTCTTGCTCGGAGGGACTCCACGACTGGCTGCATCACCTTCGTGAAGCACCAAGGAGCTGATGAGAGGCCAAAAGGAAGGACCTTGTATTTGTAACAATGGCCCTGACAAAGAAACTGGAGGAACCGACGGTGAGGAGGAAAAATAGGAATGGTCAAATAAGCATCCTTTAAATCCAAACAAACCATCCAGTCTCGTTTCTGAAGAATATCCCTCAGTAAGTGGATGCCCTCCATTTTGAAATGGCAATGAACCAAGCATCCGTTGAACTCTTTGAGGTTCAAAACAAGGCCGGAGCCTCCCCCTTTTTCATCCACCAAAAGTATTGAGCTAAGAAACCCCATAGGATGAGCTGGAGCCTCGACAATAGCGCCTTTTTGCAAAAGCGATACAATTTCGGCAGAAATGAAAGTGCGATCTAGATGGGAAAAATACATTGGAGGGGGAGGGCACGACTGAGAGGGGTATTCGTAAAATTCCAGCTGGAAACCCTGAATGGTCTCCAGGACCCAAGAGTCGCAAGTGATCTTGCGCCAGTCCTGTAGAAAACACCCCATCCTGCCCCCTAAAACAATCTCTGAGCTTGAAATTAGGCTCACCTGTAGATCCTGCATCCTAAGAGTAGGATTGGGTGCCTCTAGATCTCCCTCTGCAGAACTTGGAGTGACCTGCTCTTGGCTGGGAAAGGGTAGAAGGTGGACGAGGAGGAGTCTCAGTCTTGGAAGCCTACTCTTCCCTGATGATAGTACCCACGCTGTGGGCCTTGATTGCTGAATCGGCCAAAAGCACGCCCTCTGTAGCAACCGGCCCCACGAAAAAGTGGGCGAAGAACCTTTTTTCATAGACACTTGGGCTTTGTCCAAATTGGCGTAAGTTGCTACAAATTTAGAAAGCTCCTTGATGAAAGGAGAACCAAAAAGCAAGCCCTGTGCCAAAGGTCCTGACTCAGAGGAAGCAATGTCCGCTAGCTTGGGGTCCATCTTTATCAATATGGAGTGACGATGTTAGTTAGAAATCGCACAATTTGTATTCCCCAGGAATCAAAGGGCCCTTTGAGCCCAACCCACCAAAACAAAAGAGTCAATGGAATTTCCCGATTCTTTTGCCTGAAACCCCTGTTCTAGAATCTTGGTCAAGGGGCCTGTCATATCCGGGAGCTTGTCCTAGCAACTGCACCAGGTACGGTCTATCCACTTCTTGGGGTCCTTTGAAAACTTTTTAAATATGTGACCATTGTAGGATCTAGTTCTACGGTCTCTGTCACCTTAGAGTGGAAGTCTGGTCTTGGACATTCAGAGCGTAACCTGGAGTGAACTTCCTTCTCGAACCCATGCCAAATGTGGGACTCAACATAGTCCGCGACCTCCACCGGAGGCAACCATAGTGTGGATCGGGGATAAACAATGTCCTCGGGTTCAAAAGTAAGTACTTTTCGGGTAAGGATAGAATCTTCCTGGTGGTGCGTCTTCTTTTTGCGCTTCCGAGGGGGAGGTCATACCCCTGGTCTAGGAAATAGTCTGATGAGGAGTCCAAATCCTCCTTGGACTTAGACTTCGGGTGGAAGAAGTATTATAGTCATGCTCCCTGGCCAGGTATCTGATAAGACTGTCAAAGTCAGCAGTATGCAGATTCCTTCCCTGCTTGAGGGCCTGCAAACTGCCAGATAGGGAGGGTTCTTCAACAATTTGAGACCTAGAGGGGTATGCTGCCAACACTGTTTCTAGTGTTATACCAACAACACAACAGGAACAGTAGTACTCTGTCCATAATGAAGGAATGCTTGGATCATACCTCTAGGTCAAAAGACAGGTCCAGTACCTCACACAGTCAGGGGTAGGCATAGGCTTCTGTGCACATGCTTTCAGTAGCTTAACACGGGGTCAAAGTAAATGTTAGGAAACCAGATACCCATGCAGTTAGGCACACAGGGACGGTGGAACACACCTTTGTATCACACAGGAGACATTCCCATCCAAACAATGCACTACACACAAAGTGTACTTTACAGCACAGCAACCACATACAGTGTAATGCATACTCAAACTGTATTTACCACACTGTAGCAAAAGTGCTCACCTTTCTTGCATGGTCACTCCAGATTTTTCACTTTTTTCTGGATTTGTTTTTGGCTTTAGGATTGTGAGCAGTTTACCACCACTAAACAGTGCTAAAGTGCATGTGCTTCCTCACTAAATCATGAACTGCACATTGGAACTCCCTATGTGGCCCAT
Organism: Pleurodeles waltl; assembly: GCF_031143425.1. Lineage (NCBI taxonomy): Eukaryota > Metazoa > Chordata > Amphibia > Caudata > Salamandridae > Pleurodeles > Pleurodeles waltl. The sequence goes on from NC_090449.1 coordinate 928,403,114, forward strand.
TTAACTCCCCATAAGTCTACTGTAAATGATGTCTTAAGTGCACCTATCTACTAGGATGCAGTTTCCATCCACTGCAGTGACACATGGTAGGGAAAATGCCTTTGCCATGTAGGAACATTCTATTTTTATATATTTATTAGCCAAGCTTAAAATTGCCCTGCAAGGCTATGGGCCTGGGTGCATATATATTAAAATAGAACACACTACATGTTGAAGTTAGTGTGCCCCTCACATTGAAATAAAATCCTAAAGCTATTTCACTTTGTGGCCCTGACTAATAGTTCTACGTGGGATTAAAATCATTATTTCCACCTCTGTCCAGGAAGGATAAGAAAAATGTTGCAAAGGCATGCCAAGCTTAGTTTTGATAATCTGGCTTAGTTGTAGAATCAGATTTTTTGATAACTGAAGCAGAAAATCAACTTTGAAAAAATGTACTTTTGTTTGCGTAATCCAGAACTGGATTAAAAGTAGCTAATCATCACACCTCCAGAGCTGGAATAGTCATCCTTGGATAGGAGATTTAACAGCCCTGGGTCAATATATTTTCACATGGTTTTCCCCTGAATTTTTACCCTATCTGTTTTGCTTAGGATTGTGTGCACTTTACCACTCTTACACATTGATAAAGTACCAGTGCCATCCCTTTAAACATGTCAAAATTGGCATAAACCCAATAGGTGCAATTAACGTTTCGATAAGGCCATAGCATAGGATGTGAAAATACAACCCTGGCATGGAAAGCTAAATGCATCCTGTGGGCTGCAGCATCTATTGTGCTGCAGCCTACATGTTTAATTTGTGTTAGCTCTTCAGTGACTGACAGTTACTTTCGTGTCTGCAAACTGGTGCTGATACACAGCCTGAATGAGGTGTGAAAGAGTTCACAAAAACTGCTCATAAAACAGAAACAATGGCCTGGTGTGGTAAGATAATTTCTTCTCTGTGCAGGAAGACCTAAGAACTTCATTAACTTCAAAGGGGCTTGCTCTGTCCCAAGCACCTTGAAAGGATCAGACTTGGTCCCCATTATAAGGCTAGCAACAAACCCAATGGGAGGAAAACTACCCCAAGAAATTGATGTGATCACAGAAGAGGGATCTTTTCATTATCCTGATCACGCTTCTTGGAGGACACATAGGCTCTACACGATGGAAAAAGGGTTTCTTCATCTGAAGTTTGAGAATGGGGGCATTATGGAATTTTTTGCAGCGAGGCAAAAAGGAACTGCTGAAAAATTGGGAAGGGTTGCACCCAGGAACTTTTACTGCATTGTTTATGGAGTGTCCGGGGTCACCCCCGCCCATTAGTTGGGGGAAGGCATAAATGGGGTAACCTCAGGCACCATCCTCAGAATACCTACTGGACCTATAGTAGCTTTAAAGTAGACTAGGGTGAAATTTAAAATACACCAGTGTAATTAGCATAATTTTGGGAATTTTGCATCACACTTGTTAAGTGAAATTCACAAAATTACACCATTATGGCACTTGACAGAATTGTGTGCCATTTATGGCAAAAAATGTATTATGAATATGCCTTTTGTGGCAAAAATGTACAGTGAATAACTGGGAACAACTCAAGCAGCTGTTGTTGGTATTGCTTTTGCTTTGCAGTATTATTTCCATGTAATTCATCCGCATTTCAAAAGTTGATGCAAGGTTGCAATTCACGCCAAAATACAGCACAAAATTACAGATTTGCATTTCATCTAATTTCACTTAATTGTGCCTAAATTGCACATAGTTATGCAAAAGAAAATTACGCACATTTTGAGTAACCCTGATCAAATGAGAACTTGACCTTCTCTCTCTTGAACTCAGAACAAAGAAGTTGACAGTAAGGGTCAACTGGCTGACTTTCTGTGTGGGCTACAAGAACATAAGGCCTTTTCTGTGAAGTGCCCTGCTGACCAGTGGCAACTGAACCTAAGCTGGGCTTTGCTTTTGGACTCTGCCTGACACCTTAAGTACCCTCTCTTGAGGTGCTGAGGTTTTAGAAGTCTACTATTTGGCCACCAGATGAAGGGGTGCAAAGTTTTGAAAACGTTTTCTCCAGACCTTTAGAACATCATACTGGGAGAAAATAATCTGATTAGGAGTTTCCTAGCATCAATTTGAATTTCAGCTTTCTTTTAGTCTAAGGTCCTCACAGCTTCAGAAATAATAATGAAGTCCCATTCTGCGTTGAGATTTAGAAAACATTCCTCAAAAAATCTCCAAAGCTCTAGTGGGATCAACCTGCTTAGCATATCCATCCTTCAGCTCCACTGCAGTGACTACTACTTCAGCAGTGACTTTTATTCTCAAATGGTGGCAAACTCTATTTCTGAAGTAGGACCTAAAAATATGTTCAAACATTTTGACTTCCAGGCTTTCACTGGACCCAATGTACTTGGTGTATTTGACCAGGGCTCCATTGTGGTCAGCCTCAAATTGCGCCAATCGCCTACTTCCACTGACTATCATTGCCACTTAATGTTTTTTAATGTTAAGTTTACTTAAACATTAGGAATGCTTGTATCTTCAATACCCCTTATTCAATTTGTGTTGCTTTTGGTGTCATTTTGTTTAAATTAAGTTTTACTCTATTTTCTACTTTAGTATGGAATTTTCTCTGCTTAGTGTTTTGACTTTATTACTGTTTGAATACTGCATAAATACTTTACACACTGCCCTAAAGTAAGTCTGTCTGCTCTGTGCCATGGCTACCAGGGGTTTGAGCTCAATTCAGTTTAGTGACTCATACTGGCAAGAAGTGTTATTATTCGTTGGGGTTGGCCGTCACCCACCACAAATAATAATTCACGGTCTTATAGCACATTTCTCCTATTCATTCCAAGGGCCTTCCTAGCCAGCCCACCCCCATTGACATTATGAGAGAAAACCAGTTCTGCCACCTTTCACACTTTCAGAGTTGAAATATACACCTTTCTCTGGAAGAGGTAACAACTTAGGCTTAGGGGACTATGGCTTGCCTCTGGGCCCAGGAAAGGCCAATGGGTATTAACTGATGACTTTAGCAGGGTTTAGCTTTCTGAGAGTTGATAGGAATCGTTGACAAAACAAAGGACAGCTTTAACACTACCTCCTTTTGACTTGGAGCTGTGAAGGTGGGCTCTTAAGAAGTTTAGACCACGTAAGGTAGGAAAGTGCACAAGAAGTTGAAGACAGGCCGGATTGGTTGCATGTGAGTCACGTCAACTTGTAACAAGCACTCCTAGGATATTTTACAGTAAGGTAAAGAGAAACTCCTAGAAAAGGAGGTGGGAATTGCCAGGAGATTGCTAGGATTTGGCAGTAGATTTCCTCCATTAACTGGTTAGTGCACAGGCTAAATCTGGCACCACTGCCACCGCCTCCTCAGGAGATTCCTAAACCTGGGAAGGCTCTATCTGAAGGTGGCAGATAGAAGAATGCTGTCTACTGACTCTTGACAACTAGCTCCTTCTGTAAAAAGAGGACTCACACAAGGACTCAAGGATGCCTGAATCCTGCTGTCACCCGAGGACTGTAACTGCTCTCTAAGGGTTAAGTGGTTGGCCTCCTGTTTACCTGATTCAGGGTTACCAGAAGCAGAAGGACTTCTGACTCCAAGTGGGTCCAGCTGACTAAAGAAAATGAGACCTGACTGGAGAGACCCCTGATACCCAGTGATCTTGGTGTCTTTATGCTTCATGAAATGCTTCTCTATTTTTTAAATTATTTTGGGAATTTTATTGTGCTGTGCTCTTTCATTTAGAATTATTGGTACTACTTGAACTTAGCACGTCCATTTGTTGGGAATGCCTACTTTTTTTGCTGTAGCTACCAGTGGTTGAACAGAGATTCTTTCAGAACTGTGTATTTACCGAATCAGTGTGGGTTTATTGAGTTGGCAGAGGTGCTCCCCTCCCAAAATAATAACCTTATTTCAGACAAATACATACTGCAATGTGTAGCACAACACACACTACTCACACACACCACAAAGTATACATATTGAAGTGCACACACACTGTTCAGCAACAAACAGAGCAAACATACAGTAAGGTATTGCACAATCCTCAAACAGACCTATATACATACAGTATACCCTGCATTCACATATTGTGCTGAATCACACTTCAGATTGCAATCATTAAGCACTGCACGCTTTGTATACTATGTCCCACACACAGAGATTTAACTGTCTAACATATACTGGGTACATATACACTGACTTTACACATGTAATATGTTACCCAGTGTTGGACATTGCCCTTTTTGCAGGGTTATCCCCAAATGTTTTACTTTCTTCCTCCTATTTATTCTGGCCTGTTTTTGTTGGCTTTATGACTCTGGGCAATTTACCCCTGCAAACCAATGCCAAAGTGCATATGCTCCCTGTCTAAATTGTATTGGTGATTGGTTTATCCATGATTGGCATATTTGATTTACTAGTATGCCCCTAGTATAGTGCACCCAGTGTGTCCAGGGCCTGTAAATCACAGGCTACTAGTGGGCCTGCAGCACTGATTGTGCCACCCACATGAGTAGCCCTGCAAACATGTCTCAGGCCTGCCATAGCAGTGTCTGTGTGTGCAATTTGAAACCGTCATTTCAACCTGGTAAGTGCACCCACTTGCCAAGCCCAAACCTTCCCTTTTACTACATGTAAGTAAACCCTAAAGTAGGCCCAAAGCAGCATAACGGGCAGGGTGCAGTGCATTGTATTTAAAAGGTAGGACATGTACGAATGTATTTTACATGTCCTGGTAGTGAAATCCTGCTAAATCCGGGTTTCACTATTGCAAGGCCTATGTCTCCCATAGGGTAACATGGGGATTCCCTTGAAATACCTTTTAAGTGTAATTTCCCATTGGGAACAGGTAGAGATGTGGAGTTTGGGGTCTAGTGTGAGTTTGAAAATGCTACTTTTAGAAAGTGAGCATTTTCTAGCTTAACCATTCTGTGCCTCTGCCTGTCAGTGGAATACACGTCTGGGTCAGGATGACAGTTGGGCTGTTCGTGCATTCACTCTAGAAAGTCACACAAAGGGAGCCTAGGTGTGACCTGCATATTCTGATGGCCCATCACCAGGCTGATGGGTCTTCCTGAGCTAGAGTGGTGGGAGGAGCTGACACTTGCACCAGAATAGGGCTGCGTCTATTCTTACACAAAGCAGACTACAACCCCCTGGAGTGTGTCTGGGGTCAGGGCAGGGAAACGCAGGGTCTTGTGCATTGGACCTCTTACACCCCACAGTTAGAACACTTCTGGACTGAGGACATTCTGGGAAGAAGAAGAGCTGGATGCTGTAGGAGGGACTGCCATTCACCCTGTTGCTTTGTTGTGCTGGCCTGCTGCTTGCTGCTTCTGTCCTGAGAGTGAAAGGACTGGGCTTGGCTTTCTATGTCCTGTTTTCCAAGGTTCTCCAAGGTTCAAACCGAGCTTGCTTCCTGTTAAGATGTCTCATGGTCATCAAAGACTTCACCTACCAGCACCTGGGCTCTCTTGCTGAGAGTCCTGACTTGCCAAGTGGCCGTAAATCCGCTCCTGGGCCCTTGGAAGTGAGCTCTGGTGTAATCAAGAAGAACCTAAGCAACTTTGAAAACCAGCACTTCTCTCCAACTCTGTGTCGCACGTGCACTGGCACTGGTCCCCACTAAGTGCAATGACCACAACCTTCAACACAGGCCTGATGCCGCTGCACTGCCTTCAAAGTCCCGCCACAGCGTGAGTCCCGAGTGCTGTGTCCCCACCGTCTGCGACACCCAACTCTGACTCCATCGCAGCACCTGTGATCCCATGGTATGATTGCAACACCGCAAAGTTGATGCCTCGCATCTTGGCCTGCTGGATTCATCGACCCAAACTTGTCATAATGAGCAGACACCTTGCCACTGACACCGCATCACCACCCATGCAACCGTAAGGAACCAGTGTCTCACCTCCCTTGCCTAGCAATAAGGAACCACTGCCTCACCTTCCTGGTAGCATTAAGAAACCAACACCAAACCGACTCCAGCAATGCCTCACCTCCCCCACTTCGTGCAACGTTTTTGTTTACTCATCGTTTCCCCAGGTACTGTACCCAGGGTTCGTGCGACTCCCTGACTGGCCTGAACTCCCTCATGACTGACGTTGGACTGTTGGACCTGACTCGGTGGTCATCACACACAACATGGAATGACTTCCCACAAGGGATCAAAATAATAGCAACATTCTTCCAATCACACACCTACATGGTGTAGCATGTCACTTGTGTAGGCAAGTGCTTCAGCATCCTATAAGGTGGTAGTAAACGTTATACAAATTCTGCAGTACAATACAATATTGAGTAGCATGCTGTACTACACAGCACACACACGATATATACTACAACACCGAGGCCCTCATTACAACCCTGGCGGTCGGTGATAAAGCAGCGGTAATACCGCTAACAAGCCGGCTGTCAAAAAAATGGAATTACGACCATGGAGGAGACCGCCAACACAAACAGCCACTTTAACACACCGACCTCCATTGCGGTAGAAACAAACACCGCGGGCGTAACCGCCAACAGACAGGCAGAACCCAATGTACTGCCCACACTATTCTAAGGCACCAATCTGCCAGCTTTTCCGGGGCGGTACCAACGCCATCAAAAGCACGGTGGAAACAGTCTTTGGAAGGGAAACCACTCACCTCTCGACACCCAACGAAGAACCAGGAAGCCATGGAGCCTGAACCACAGGTGTTACCAATGACGGTGAGTACTGCACCTAGCACACAGGGGAGAGGAGGAGGGAAAAGAGAGTGACACACACACGCAAAATGCAACACCCCCACCCACAACACACACACACATATCCAATCACATCACAGATACACCCTGTCACCCCCTGGAAGAACGCAAGGACCAAACAAAATGAGTTTAACGAGTGTTATATTCAAACAAACAGATAGCCAAAGAGAAAAGTAATTCATCAGTATATACAAATATTTACAGCAAGTACACAAATCTGTACACTGTCCCATTAAATGTCCGTGGACCAGTGGTCCCAAAAAGCATGGCCGAAGCCCACACATGACACCTGCCTGAAAACAGAGAGAACACTGCAGGGGCATCAGGTAAAAAAAACAACAGGCACCTCAGGGGGAAGGGGAGGGGGGGACCTCAGCCGGATGATGGGACGACACCACTGCTCCTCGAGGGGGCTCCATGTCCACTGTCTGGTCCTGGGGAGTGCAAAGCCACAGTCTCTCAAGTGGGTGGTTTGCCCACTGCCTGCTCCTGGGGAGTGCAAAGCCACAGTCTCTCAAGTGGGTGGTTTGCCCACTGCCTGCTCCTAGGGAGTGCAAAGCCACAGTCTCTCAAGTGGGTGGGTTGCCCATTGCCTGCTCCTGGGGAGTGCAAAGCCACAGTGTCTCAAGTCGGTGACATGTTCCACTGGTTCTAGAGGGGGCTTGGTGCCCAGAGTGCTTCATCCTGCCAAGGACTGTGTTAGTGGATGCTTTTCTCCACTGGTACTGGAGGGGGCTTGGTGCCCAGTGATGCTTCATCCTGCCAAGGACTGTGTTAGTGGATGCTTTTCTCCACTGGCTCTGGAGGGGGCTTGGTGCCCAGTGATGCTGCACCTGGGGTGTGGCAGTTCCCATTCCCTGACCTGGGTGTTTGAGCCACGAGGTTTTCAGGGAACAGGTAGCATGATACTCCATGGAGGTAGAGCCACACTCCATCCTGCGGCGACTTAGGCTGCAAACTGCTTGTAGTGCCAGTGCTGGTGATGGTGCCTCATGTAGTGTGTGCAGGGTCCAGGACGTCTCCTGCAGCCTCGGAAGGCTGCCCACTGGGGATGCTGCTGATGTCCACTGTGGTTGTACTGGCTGGGCACGTCGCAGGGCAGGTGGCGGTGGCTGCGGCGGTGTCTGCGTCGAGATGCAGGCGGTGCTGCCCGTGGTGCAGGTGTCTGTAGTAGTGGAGGGAGACACCAGGCCGTCTCTAGCAGCCTCGGATGGCTGCCCACTGGGGATGATGCTGGTGACTGTAGTCATGGCAGCTGCCGTGCAGGTGGCGGTGCAGATGGCAGTGCAGGTGGCGGCCGTTGCAGCGGTGCTCACCGTGGTACAGGTTGTTGGCCTGTCATGAGAAATGGGGGTCACCAGTCCCTCACCAGGAGGCTCCGTGCCCTGTGGTGACTTTCCTTTGATTTTGTGTCCCTTCCCCACCTTGGTAGTCGCTGCTGGCACCTTGGCACTGTCTTCTTTGTTTCTGGATGAGGCCTTGCTGGGTGGGTGGTACGGCTTTTCCTTTCTGCATGCTGGCCCCTTCTTTACCTTGGCAGGTGGCAGAATCGGGTGGTTCTTAGCTTCAGTAGGTGGAACACTGGCAGCCCTTATGGATGCCCCCTTCGATCCTCCCGGACTTGCAGGGACCACAGTGGACGACGCTTTGGTGGCTGAGGTGCTGGTCAGGGCTCTAGACATCATGGCCCTAGGGGAAGGACGGGGGGAGGTGTAGGGAAGCGGTCAATGATAGCCAGGAAAACTTTTTTAGACACACTGGGACGGGAAGATGGAGGGGGTTTGGGAGTGGAGGATGCTGAGTTTGGGTGAATGTGCATGGGCTTGGGGCTGTTGTGAGGTGAATGGCTGTTGAGTGGGTGTGTGCTGGGGCTTGAGTACTTTGGGAGGAGGGCTCACAGACACACTGGGAGAGGACACAGGGTTGTGGGGGTGGTGATTGCACGTGAGCGGTGTGTTGTGATGGGCGTGCTGGGGATGGAGGTAGTGGCTGAGGATGTAGTGCATGCATGTGTGAGTGGAAACAAGACTGGGAGGGAGGTGGAGGATGTGGAGGAGGGCGACACAGTGGAGGCAGTAGATGTTGGTGTGTCTGCATGGGTATGGTGCTTGTCTGTGTGCCTGTAGGATGTGTGGTGCTTATGTTTTCCTGAGCCACTTTTGTGTGTCGATGTGTGTGCATGCTGGTCTGATGGTGTGCTTGGGATAGGCTGAGGAAGAGGGGATTGAGTCTGGGTAGTAGGGGTTGGAGGGGGAGGCTGGACACAGGGACAAAGGCTGCCATCAGTGCTGAGACCAGAGCCTGAAATGCTCTCTGTTGGGCCACCACGCCAGAATGAATGCCCTCCAGGTATGCATTTGTTTGTTGCAAATGCCTCTCTACACCCTGGATGGCATTCACAATGGTTGACTGCCCAACAGTAAGGGATCTCAGTAGGTCAATAGCCTCCTCACTGAGGGCAGCAGGGCTAACTGGGGCAGGGCTTGAGGTGCCTGGGGCGAAGGAGATGCCCACCCTCCTGGGTGAGCTGCCACAGGAAACACACTGAGGGGCTGCTGGGAGGGCGGTGCTGGTAGGGGGGTGGCGGCTGTACCTGTTGCTGCGGTGGGCACAGAGGTGCCCGCCACCACAAGGGAGCTCCCTTCAGAGGAGGAGTTGCTGTTGCTGATGTCCCCTCCTGTCCCTGTCGTGGAACTCCCCTCGCCCTCCGTCCCACTGGTGCCTTCAGACTCCATCCATTCACCCTCCTGGGCCATGTGGGATGCAGCTACCTCCGTCGCCGGTGCATCTGCTCCTCCGCCAGATGATGCTAATGCACACAAGGACAGGGTGATAAAACAAGATGGGGGGGAACGACAGAGGAGACACATGGTTAATGCCAGCAACATCACTACTGTTGGCAGACACAACACACAGGGAGCAGCCCTACAACACTAGGCCATGCACTAGCAGTTATTAGGAAAAAAATACCAGCCCATGGGGGACTATGCCTAACCCCATTTGCTGCACACCTGGAACCCACAGGAGGATGACTAGTGGCCACTAACACTATTGGGTGACCTACCCTACCAAGTTCGCCCTGGCCTAAGGGAACCCACAGCCCACATCCCCCACCCAGAAACCTCGTAAAGCGCACAGAGTCAGCTGAATGAGACTGTACACACCCCCTTGTGGCTGCAGTGATGCCATCAAGTTCCCATCCAACTCCGTATATGCCACCGCCAGGATCTGGAACATGAGGGGGGTCATGGTGCGACGGGCACCCCTTTCACATTGGAAGACCATCTCCAGCTGGGTCTCTGCCGTCTTCTTGCTCCAGCCGCGCAGGTCCTCCCATCTCTTGCGGCGGTGGGTGCTCCATCTATGATAGACACCCAGGGTCTGCACTTCCTTGGCGATGGCACGCCAAATACCCTTCTTCTGGTGAGCACTGACCTAGAGGAAAGGTATAGCATGATAGGAAATTACTCCCCTGTCCGGTTCGTCAGTGGTACTCTTTGCCCACCACTTCCCACCCATGCCCTGACACACATACACTCACCATCCTCTCATGCAGCCCTCAGCCCCCAATCCCACATGTATCTTCCATCCACACCACTCCATACATTCATGGCCCACACACCATGCTCACAGTGTACTCACCTGTTTGTCTGGAGGACCGTAGAGTAGCGTGTACTGGGGGAGGACCCCATCCACTAGTCTCTCCAACTCCTCCGAAGTAAAGGCAGGGGCCCTTTCCCCAGACCCTCGAGCCATTGTCTCTTCCAGACACTGGTCGCAGCAGTACTTGCAGTGTAGGTCCTCTCCTGTTGAAGGTCAGGTATCAAGTGAGTGAACAGATAGAAAATGGCGGTCAAGTCCACGGTGGTGCGTACATCGTCATTGGCTCCTGGAATCCATAGGGCCCAATGATAACCAATGCTGAATCGCGCGGCGGTCTTCGACCGCCTACTGCGACGCTGCACAACCCCAGCGCAGTTACCTCATCTCCCCTTGTCCCTCCTTACAGGTCAGGCAGCCGTCATTTCAGGGTGGCACATGGCATGGCACCTAACTGCGTCACTGCACATTTGGGCAGAAATACGGACAGACAACGCCACACACGGATTTACTCACATTAGATCAAAAACACTTGTGCAACCTATGTGGTACATGACCCCCTGCTCACCATTCTCCTCCATAGGGCACATCCGCTGGGGCAGATGATGAGATGGTGTCATCCTCCGGTGTACAGACCCCTTGTGGACCTGTCGACAATGGAAAACAAACACATCATTATCACCTACAGACTTGATCGTGCCACAATCCAAGAACTGTGCCCAATTGGAGCCAGACCTGATGTCAGCTATATGCCATCCCACAGGTATCCCCCCTCTAGTGCAGATCCTGTCAGTGCTCTATTTCCTGACAAGTGGTTCATTTCAAACAACAGTGGCCATGGCATCAGGGATGTATCAGCCAATGTTCTCTAACGTGTTGACCAGAGTGTTATCTGCCCTGCTGAAACACATGCGCAGCTACATAGTTTTCCCCCAGGTGGAGGATTTGGCCACAGTGAAAGCGGACTTCTATGCCCTGGAACATATCCCCAACATCATTGGTGCCATTGATGGTACACATGTGGCATTTGTACCCCCGCAGGAATGAACAGGTGTACAGAAATCGAAAAAGCTACCATTCAATGAATGTGCAGATGGTGTGTTTGGCAGACCAGTACATCTCTCATGTGAATGCCAAGTATCCTGACTCTGTGCATGACACTTAGATTTTGAGGAATAGCAGCATCCCTCATGTGATGGGCCAACTCCAGAGGCACCGGGTGTGGCTAATAGGTGAGCCCAAGGTTCGCACACAGTATGAATAGGTGTCTGGTTATGGGGTAGTCCCTAAGGGTTGGTGTGTGTCTAACAGATATCCCTCAACATTTGCAGGTGACTCTGGTTACCCCAGCCTCTCACAGCTACTAACCCCAGTGAGGAATGCCAGGACAAGGGCAGAGGAACGCTACAATGAGGCACATGGGCGAACTAGGCGTATTATTGAGCGGACTTTCGGCCTCCTTAAAGCCAGATTTCGGTGCCTCCATCTAACAGGTGGCTCCCTATACTACTCACCGAAGAAGGTGTGCCAGATCATCGTGGCATGCTGTATGTTGCACAACCTGGCTTTGTGACACCAGGTGCCTTTTCTGCAGAAGGATGGGCCCGATGATGGTCTTGTGGCAGCTGTGGAGCCTGTGGACAGTGAGGAAGAGGAGGCAGAGGAAGAAGATATTGACAACCGAAACAACATTATCAAGCAGTACTTCCGGTGAGACACAGGTTAGAGACTGGCACTGCTCATCTCAGATCTGACTACTGTAGGACTTGTATAAGTCAGCCTTTTAACCTCTGTGTATGGACCCTGACAGTTCACTTTGGCTTTCCTTTTCACAGATCTGGGTACCTCATTCTGCCTTCTGCTATGTTTACTGCTGCACAACAACTGTCATACATTGGTATGTGCAAATGAACATTAACATTGATATTTGTCGAAGAAGTTATAATAATAAATTTGTGAATGTACATACTGACTCCAGATTGTTTTGTGATTCAAGGGTGTTTATTTCTGTGCTAATAAATCGAGGGGTATGTGCAATTGGCTGGGGTGATGGTGGAGGAATGTCCAGGATAGAGTGAAGTCTCTTGGTATCACAGGTGCATTGTCCATGGGGGCATAGGAAGTGGAGCAATGGCAGTTCAAGGCAGACAGGGTGACAGAGTGGGACAGAAGGGTGACAATCAGGAGAGTCCTATTTCCTGGCGGGGGTCTTGGCAATGTTCTCTGTCTTGTGCCTGGATCGCAGGGACCGTTTGCGGGGTGGTTTTCCTTCTGCCGGGGGTGGGGTGCTGGTGGCCTGTTGGTCCTGTGGCGGGAGCTCCTATCCACTAGCACCAGTGGATGTGGAAGGCTGTTCATATGTTGAGCTGGTGTCAGAGGTCCGGTGGTATGCCACTGTCTCCCTCATGGTGTTGGCCATGTCTGCCAGCACCCCTGCAATGGAGACCAGGGTGGTGTTAATGGACTTCAAGTCCTCCCTGATCCCCAGGTACTGATCCTCCTGCAGCCGCTGGGTCTCATGAAACTTGGCCAGTATCATGCCCATGGTCTCCTGGGAATGGTGGTATGCTCCCATGATGTTTGAGAGTGCCTTGTGGAGAGTGGGTTTCCTGGTCCTGTCCTTCCCCTGTCGCACAGCAGTCCTCCCAGCTTCCCTGTTGTCCTGTTCCTCCGACCCCTGAACCGTGTGCCCACTGCCACTGACCCCAGGTCCCTGATCCTCCTGTGTTAGTAGTGTTGCCTGGGGTCCCTGTAGTGGTGGACACACTGCTGATTGACGTATCCTGGGGACAGAGGGATGGGCCCGCTGGGTGGGTGCTGTGGTGATGTTTCCTCAGGGGGGAGGTTCGGTGGTGGTTTGGGACTGTGGCAGGGGAACCGACTGTCCAGGGGTACCTGATGGGCCGGGCTGGTCATCTTGATCCTGACGTGCAGAGCTGCTGTCATCACTGTGGGCCTCTTCTGTGGGGGGACTGGATATGGCTGGCACCTCTTGTCCGGTGATGTTGTGCAGGGGTCCTGTTGGGGTGTAAATGCATTGTTTTTGTATCTGCGTGTGCCTTCTTGTGCATGGGTGTGTTTACCTGTATGGTTGTGATTTTCCTGTCAGCTTGGCCTTGGGTGAGTGGTGATTTTGTGGGCTGGGTGAGTGTCTCCACTGGGCATACTGTGGTGATGGGTGTCCATGCAGGTCTGTGTTGGGGGTCCATGCTTTTGTGTTGCATGCAGGGCTTGGTACTGGGATGTGTGGGTTGTGACAGTGGGATATATGTGAGGTGTTGGAGTGATGGGTGTGAGGGTAGGGATAGGGGTTTGTGATGGCATGTACGTTGGGTGGGGAGGATATAATAGTAGATATATGACTTACCAGAGTCCAGTCCTCCTGCTACACCTGTGAGGCCCTCAGGATTCATGATCGCCCAGTCTTGTTCCTCCCATGTTGTTAGTTGTGGGGGAGGAGGTGAGGGGTCCACCGCCAGTCCTCTGTACTGCTATCTGGTATCTTGAAACCACAGAACACACCTTCCCCCGTAGGTTGTTCCACCTCTTCCTGATGTCATCCTGTGTTCTTGGGTGCTGTCCCACTGTGTTGACCCTGTCAACAGTTCTCCACCATAGCTCCATCTTCCCTGCTATGGATGTCTGCTGCACCTGTGATCCGAATAGCTGTGGCTCTACCTGGGTGATTTCCTCCACCATGACCCTGAGCTCCTCCTCAGAAAACCTGGGGTGTCTTTGAGGTGCCATGATGTGGTGTGAGTGATGTGTGAGGTGATAGTTGATGTGATGTGTGGGGTGATGTGTTGGGGTGTGTGGTGTTTTGTGCGTGGATGGTGTATGAGTGATGGTGTTGTGTGCCTCTGGATGCTGGTGTTGTCTTTGCTATTCTTTCTCTCTGCTTCTTCCAAAGTTGTTGTAAGGGGTTGTGGGTAATGTGGGTGGGTGTTTTATAGTGGTGTGGGTATGTGGGTGTGGTGTTGGTTTGTGTGTCAGGTTTGTGTAGTTTGAATTGTCCAATGTGGTGTAGTTTTGTTAGTGTGTGTGTATTTTGAGCGCAACGGTGTATACCGCCAATGGATTACCGCGGTTGAATGACTGCTGCGTTGATTCGTGGGTCGTCATACTGTGGGCGTATTCCTGTTGGGGTGATGGTGTGGGTTTTGCTATCGCCAGTTCATCACTGACCTTTGATGTGACGGACTTGTGTGGGTGTCTGTATTGTGGAGGATTTCTAAGTGTGGGTCATAATACCTGTAGCGGATTTCCGCCGCAGACACAGTATGTTGGCGGCTGTCAGCAGACTTTACCGCCAGGGTTGTAATGGGGGCCATATAGTTTAATACACAGTGCACATATACTATACTGAATCATACACTTTGTATTGCACACATATACTACGACAAGGACTACTGGAGTTATGTGTCAATGAAGGAGCAAATTATGTGGCATGGTTATCTAAATTATTCGTCATGAAAACGCAAATTATGCAGCATAACACAGCACATTATGTGGTAGCACTATTTAGCTATTTTGTAATTTTGTAACATATTATTACTGTATTCGAAAAAGTTTTGCCTAATTGATACCAGTTAACTACCAGAATACAACGATCAGCAACTGAAAGGTGACCACCTAACCTTTGCAAAAGCGTCTGTTACTGCACAGCAGAAACACCTGTTTTGCTTTTTTAAGCAACGTTTGCGCGTTTAGGGTAAAAACAGTTAACTTTTATTCAAATCTGCAATTTATGCAACAGATGACGGATCATGTGACAAATGCGGTAAATCCAAAATTATGAGAAAAATACAGCAGCCCCAACATTGTTCCAGTGGATCTGGAAATAACACAGTGCGCAGCATAACACACTTTATGCATATCAAAACCAGACGATAATCATGTAATACTTGTGAGACATTTCTTTCATTGTTGTGTTTCCCTGACTTTCTCTTTTGCCTTACGTGGAGCGGATGCTTGGATCTTTTTAGTGTTCTTTTTAGTGAAGGTTTGTTTACATGGAGCTAACAACGTAGGGATGAGAGATCCGTGAAAACAAGCAATTGATGGAATAACTCGTCGCAGCTTCACAGCTGTGTCTTTGACTGCTTGATTTCACGTGCAGCTTTCAGGTGAGCTAAAAACAGAACATGTAAACTTCTGTCAGATGTGGTTCCTGAGGAACTGATGGGTGGTAACCCTTCAAACGATGCGGGGCTTTCCAGCAGATGTCGCTACTCGGTAAGCAATCTGTGCATACATTTTAACACCATGTACAGTGATGACAACACATGCCCATGATAAAAGCGTGGGAGGCGAGCTAAAGAGATACGTGGCTTCATCATTACGGGAATACATTTGAAAAATAAAGTACACTAGTGTGTAACATTCTGTTTATTCAACTCAGCAAATGAACTGACAGACTGTGTCGTACCATGTTGTAGTCCCCAAGAACTGGACTTTCTAAAGAACTAATCGCGAAGCCCCTTTTCCTGGAACCTGTCAAACTAGCTCGCATTTCTGCTCTTTGATTTCTTAGTACACTCATGCAGAGCTCAGTGGAAAAGGAGAATAGCTGTGCTGCAAATCATCCAGCATCTTACCTACCACAGAGGGTCGGGCCACCCAAGAAAACCCGCAGGGGTCCGGGTAAAAGCTTATCACAAAACAACATGAACCCCCTTGGATGGATCCAATTATAATCACATACTATCCAACTCTCATACCAAACCATGCAGCATTAACTTTTATTGATTCCGGAGAACGTCCATTATTACATATACAAAATATATTCTTTCTTCATATATATATATATATATATATATATATATATATATATATATATATATATATATATATATATATATATATATATATACAAAATATATACAATCCCCCATCGTATCAAAAAAAGAAGAAGGACAGAATAGAGTGCAAATAGATCAAGTGCTCGTGATTCAGAAAAAGACAAAAGATAATACATTTCCCAATACACCAATCAAAAAAGTACACTTAAAAAGTATACAATCGCCTGTTCGTTGTTCCTCTTACCACACTGAATCACAATATTATCTCAGAAACGTGATTAGATCCCTGATTAAGTCCTTCTAAGAAATAAACCCAATCCGGGCTAAAGCATCATCATCGATGTTTCGACCCCTTTTCACTCTTGGGCCAACTTCCGGTGCAGAAATACCCGGTCAGCTATTTTCCAATCCATCACAAAATCAGCAACATTTAGAGAGAGGATGTGGCGTAACATCCAGCACTGCCGACTTTGGAACTGGGAGGCTGGGTTTGAGTCTCCGCGTCCCATGGCCAAAAAAAGATTTTAAATACCTTAATTGTTGCAAACAAATTCCTGTCGAAGAAGAAAATCCACATTTAAAAAACAGGGGCAGGAACACGTACACATACATCAGAACAGGAGCAAAGGCAGGAAATAATTAAATAAAAAAGAGCTCCAGCCTCACAAAAGATAAACAATGAAAATGAAAGGAAACTGTGCTTGGCTGTTGCTCCTCAGCCAAGAAGGGAAGTGAGGTATCAGAAGCCCGAATCAGTTTGGAGGGAGGTAGCAAGGAAGAGTGACGCTGCAGTCAACCAATGGTAAGCAGCAAGTGGGATCAAAATCCTTTTGCTGAATACAGCAGGTCTTTGCAGACAGCGCATGTGCACCATCTAGGCTTGACCTATAAAGTACAGAATTACCATTGGATGACCAAGTCGGGGGAACAACCGAAGCTTAACTAACATCCATCAGACTAAGAGGTCTATCAATGCGATACAAAACATACGTAACAAAACCTGGTGTTCTGAGAATAAACATTGACCAGTTCTCGTAGGCGTTTCCATAAAATCTCAATTTTCCTAATAATTCCCTAAAAAGATGGGGATTCCTTAAAGGTACATAGCCAAATTTCTCCTAGTGTTGGGCTATCAGACATGAGGACAAAAGTAAAACAGAAAATAAAGGACAAAAATAATTTGGAAAATCGACATCTGAGCCATTATAAAGTTAACCAGAGTTGGCAAAAAACAAATAAAAAGGGAAGGTGTCAGCATGTCAGATGCTCGTTCAAGAGTCTTCTCATGGGTCAAGAAAAAATCAAAGGCACTGATTAGGGAGCAGGGAGGACGTCAGTGCCGTGGCCTCCCCTCAAGGTTGTTACAGTTTTCCTGCTGGGCTGACTGGTGGGAATATTTTAGTATGTGGTTCCCGCTGGGCTGCCCGGTGGGAACAGTGCTACGATATAAGGAAGCTGAGGCCAATAACGTAGCACACAGAGCACTTGGAGGTGCACTGTCTGCAAAGGAGACAGTGTGCATTCCAGCAGTGCAGGGCAGGGGAGCCCCTACACTGCCCAAGTGCTGGGCAGTACAGGGGCCCCCTATGGCCCCTGGCACTGGCTTTCCACCAGCCTTCTCATGGGACGTCAGACCATCGGGAACCACATTCCTGGTGGATACAGTGGTCCCCTGGTGGGTCCGCCCTGCATGGTTGCAATGTGGAGGTCAGACCACCACAGTTGTGGCAGTCCAACCGTCACTACAGAGCCAGCCTTGTAATGGGGCCCTAAATATTCTCATCACAGGATTAAGGTGCAGGGCAAGGTCTGCCAATGATGCCTTGATATACTGCTGCGATTATGCAATGGCACTGAGCCAGTTGATGGACCGCCTGCAATTGTGTGGTCAGGCATCGGGTCTGAAGATAAGCTGGGAAAAGTATTGCCTATTCCCCTAATTGCCTTGTCAGAGGAGCAGCAGGCTAGACTCCCACTATCCCCACTTCCACACATCCATGGGTGTATGACTGCATTATTTATTTAGACATCAGAATCTATCACTCAGAGAAGGATCGGATAGATGGAAACATAGGCAGGACCCTTACTGATGTGCAGTCGTCTCTTCGGTCTGGAGATGGTGGTCCTATCCTCTCCCCGGTGGGTAGGATCACAATCTCCAGGATGCTGGTTCTCCCCATGCTCCTCAACCTCTTCTCTGCCATCCCCACCCTGCTCCCCATGGGCTGTTCGCTGATATGCACTCTCTTCTGACAGCACAGATATGTGGCAAAGGTAGACGCTGGCCCTCTCCAAACTGTATGCCCCACTGGACCAGGGAGGGATGGGTGCCACAAACTAAAAATACTACTATGCTGCCGCTCAGCTCCAGTGTCCCATGAGATGGCTGGGGGGGCCAGAATCAATATGAACTTAGGAACTGGCCAGGGTGGACTACACCTGTCCAGGTATTGCGATGGCTCTTCAGTTCAAAGGTTGAGTTGTCTACAGTTGATATGTCTTAATGCAATGTCTTTATGCAGGTTTCCAAGATGTGTTGGTCCACTTACACACTCACAAAACACTCCTGCCCCCATATGCTCCAGGACTAGCTCTCTGGGCGATGCCAGGTTGCTCAGAGCTATACTGACACCCAGACTCAGCCTCTTGGACAGAGGCAGGCCTCACTGAATGGGGTGACCTCTTTAAAGACAAGATATGAAGTATATTAGAGAGCCTGGTAGATGACTATGGCATACCACTGGGGTCCTTCTTAACTTATGCCACGCTCACATGTTATTTAAATCAGTTTTGGCACAAGAGACAGAAACTTCAGTTTTGCTTCAGGTCCTGCTGACACATGGGGGAGCGCGAAAAGCCGTCACCAAGCTTTATAGCCCCTTATTGGAGAGCAACACTTACATGCACTCAGATCTTACTAAGACGCAGCCCTCACGGACAAGCAATGGATGCAGACCTTAACAATTCCAAAATTCATCTCCACCAATGCCAGACTGAAATACACACAGTCCAACTACCTACACCATACCTATCTCACATCGGAGCGCTTAGCGTGGATATACCCGGGAGTAGCAGATATACTGTATGTCCGCGCTGCCAGTCACATGAAGTGGACTTTCAACATATGGTGTGAACTTGCACTCACGTAGGCCCCTACTGGGAGGACAGAACCAGGTTCCTTTCTGCTGTGGTGGGATACCAACTTCATAGGGAGGTGCTACATTACATCCTGGGGGTCACTTCCCTCACTGCAGAACGTAAGCCTGCCAATAAACTCATTGACTTAGCAATAGTTTCGGCAAAGTGCAGACTGGCAATGAGCTGGAAGTCTGCAACTGCCCGCCCACCAGTTTGTGGATATCCGACTTGCGCGCTGGGTTACTGGCAGAGCAACAGGCACTATTCACTTCTAGGGCACGGGGCAGACCACCAGCCAGACCCCAAGATCAGCAGGGATACTTGGAAAGATTTGAAGCACAATCCAACACTGGATCACCCTAGCAGAGTCTACAGCACCCTCTTATAGATAAAACTACACAGACCATGGGAACCAAGCAGACACAGGTAGCTGGATCTCCTCACACACACAACAGCACCATAGAGAGTATTGTAATGATAACCCTCTTCATTACATCCTTTGTACTAGGCCCTATGAGGGATACCTTCTTCTGAGCTGCTGCTTTCCGTCATCCCCTACCCCATCGGACTCTGCCACTGTACGCTCCTCGCCAGACATTTTACATGGTTCGGCAACCACATACCACAGTTCAATATGTTTTTTAAACCAGTTGGAATTGGTCTTGTAGATATGTACAGGCAGCCATAAGAATAGCCCCACACTGATTAAGGAAGAACGCTAAACTGAACTTGACAACGTTACATGTATGGACTGTAAGTCATATTGACTTTACCTCAAAATAAGCATGTCATTATCTATAATGCCCGCTCATATACTTAATACAGTGTGTGACTTGTGTATGCTTCACCTACTACTTACAAACCAATAAAGATATATAAAAAAAGAAGGTGCAGGGCATGGTTAAAGAGGTTTGTACTGCTCAAAGTCGAAGGAAAACCAGGAATGGTGGAAAACACAACTGGGGAACAGTATATTAAAGTCCAAAGTCAAAGATTATTTGTTCGTTAATCACATCAAACACATCAGAAGGTATAACTGCCCAATCCTAATCCATCATATGACAGTCGCTTGAAATATCAGGAAAGATTCCCATTACCAACAGGGGAAAAGCATCCATCTTCTTCTCCTATATGGTTTGAAACAATTATATATCGTCCATGTCGACAATGTCTCAATATATCAAGTTCAAGGTTACTTTTTCAGGCTCTCTATGATTAAAAAAATAGGAAATCTATTTCCAAGCTCACATTCTATGGGAACCAAGTGTGAAAAGAAATGTGAAGTTAGCAAGAATGACTAAACATTTTTCACACATTTTAGGAAATAGGGCCTTGCAGGCCTCAAATAAGCTAACGGAGCAATTTAAAATGACCTATTCAATTAGAGCACATATTACACATATTACAGTCAAAATTATGAATTCATCATTAATAAGCTTGTTCAGTGTTCATGTTACAGTGATTTTAAAATGAAATAACTTTATTAATCAATCACAATAGCTATAACTGGGAACTACATTTTCAACATTAACATGAGACATTTAAAATGTTTTCGTTTATAAATTCACTATTGTTTTAATGAAAACTATTACTAGAAAACATTAGGAAACACCTGCAAACAAAATAAATAATTATATTTAGATTGAAATAGCTCTACCACATCACAATAGAACTATCCTACAGTGAATGTACTTTAATATGAGTTTGAGTGCACCACCTTACAATTAACTTGTTAGAACGCCAAACAATATAATGCACATATAGATGGTCACTGTGACATCAAAGATAGCAATAACATTCCAGCTACATCAATCCCCCCTGTGATGGCCAATCAAGCCATCAAATCGGATTACATTCTCTCATTTAAATGAGAAGAATCAAAATCATTGAGGCCATACGAGGTAAAATCTTCTGGACTCCTCTAACTGCCTAATGTCACTGTAATAGATAGTTCATCTATTCTCAAGTTTAAACTCCTCTTTTCTTTTTCCGTTCTCTGCTCTCTTCACATTCATTCTTGTACAAGGCTATTATCAGTAAAGCTTTCAGGTACTGCCAATAATTCCTCTACCTCGGTTTCCAAACCACTTTCCAGCTGCTGAAAAAACACGCCCTATACTTTCCCAAGCACCTGTTGCCTCTCACTCTTTCAAATCCTCTTTTAGGTCAGTCATGTTTGTGATGTATTTTCTCAGCTTCTTACTATTGTCTGGTATGAAAGTATAACATTGTTGAACTTTCAACATCTTGCAAACTCCGCCCTCTTTCACAAGAAGGATATCTAAAGCAAGACGATTTTACAACACCATTGATCTTACAGTAACCATTTCTGTGCCAAATAACAAGAAGGCACCTGCTGTATCGGTAGACATCTTATCTACAATAGTTGAAAATGTCCTTATATTCAGGTCATTTAGGATAACTCCCACAGATATAATCATAGCACCAAAAAGTTCTCCTACAATCTCTGCAGCACTGGCATCTCTCTTGCCTCAGGTATTTGAACTCTCATCCCACACAGGATCTCCCACAGAATCATCAAAATGTTCCACATGATAAATCTTCTGAAAAATTACTCCTAAACAACATGTACCATATCATCCTGTTGGCAATCTAAAACAAGTATTCTTTCCACAAATGAAATAAACTCCAGGAATTGCTGGATCTTGTCCATCCACCATAAATGTCCAAACACTTTTAAACAAAAACACATGTCTACACTCACTCATCCCTATATAATTTGTATCAGTTTTATACACATTGTTTCCCTACATGTTGCTAATCTAAAGTAAAGGGAGCTTAGCTTCCTGCTGCTGAATGGACTTCTTCTTCTTTTCCCCAGTCACAGACTGCTACTCCTACCTCTGCCTTTGCTTTCATTGCTCTTCTTCTGTGTTCAATTTGTTATACAAACTCCTTTTCTACCTAACCAGATATACAGAACAAATTATTTCAATGGGCACAAACTGTACCAAATGTCAGTGTAGGCTCAAAGAAACTTCCCACCGTGTCAATGTTTTTAGCTTTTTCAGTGCTGCTCAAATGTTTCATGATGGGGACAATTGAGAAAACTAAGTCATAGGTAGAATCATAATATTGGAAATACTCTTGCCGATACAAAAAAGTCAGCAACAGATGACAAGAAATTCCATATGTCGAGGGGATACTGTGATATGTGATTCTGTTACTAAATGATGAAGGCAACTGTGTGTATACATAGCAATTCTTAACATCCATGCTATCAACATACTCATACAATAATTTATAATAAGCATTTGAAAAAAGACCTCCTCAGGAACCATCTACAAGTAATATCTTCTAGTGTATGCAATCTATAATCTGTGGGCTTTGTGGGATTCGGGGCACTAGTTTCCTGTTCTAAACTGTGTAGATAAGCTTACTCCTCTAAGAAATGCACTCATCAAAATAACTGTCACAACTAACACTCGTAAGCTAAGTTTACTGCTCTTATTTCTAGGGGACTCCATGGGTTCTCTAATTTCAGACCTGTAATCCAAAATAAAATGCAAAAATGTAAAAATGCAAATGGTGGCAACAAAAATAGCAACTGTCCCTTTCAGTTCTTTTTCAGTCTTTTCATTGAGAGCAAAGAAAATAACTCTTTTTTGTCTTCAAAGTTCAGACATTAAATTAGCAAAATCTTCTTTAAATTGCTACAATGTCCATCAAAAACATCTAATAAAACTTTAAATGCTTCCAATAAATGTGTAGTACGAAATCACTAATAATCACATCCAAGGCATAATGTCTCAGTCTGTCAAGTGGAAATGAAATTTCAAAGTTCAGCTCTGCCACAAGAAGACACTCAAAAATGTTCAACTGAATGTGTATTGTTAAAACAAAAGTTTGCACATTTCTTTTCATTTGCCGATTCAGGTCTTGCGTACTTTTGACAATGCACTCTCCTTCTCTTTGACCTCCAAGCAAAGGGTCTATCTGTATCACTGTCGGTGTCACTTTGACCAGTCTTTTCAGCTTCTTCTGGAATAGTTAGAGACACTTGCACTAAAGTCGCAATTTGCTCACTTGGCTACTGATCTCCAGGCACCACTCTTTTTGCTGCAGCACCAGGGCCTTCATCAGCATATGAGTTTTGAGTGGTCAGCTTTCTTTGCCTTGACCCTTCTGTACCAAATGCTGCTATTGACTCACTCAAACCCCCCTCAGACCGTTAATGGGATGTTTTGGTTAATTGCACATCCCCAACAGCTTAACTAACCTGCCCCTTTCGTCTCACTGTAACCAGCCCCACAGGACAGGTGCACTTTCATAAAGGGGACCTGGAACTTTGCAAGTGTGTGCCTTATGGATCCAGTTAGGTAGACCACCACTTCACAGCTGTCATCACTAGCAAAACCTGCTGTGGCCCCTTCCAACGTGGTTCTAAGCAGGACTTCCAGACATGTTTTTTTACCATTACATAGTCACCCGGACACAAGGCGTGGCACACCACCTGCTGTGGCTGGAATGTAGCTTCTCCAACCTGATGAGACACAGAGTGGACCACATCAGCCAGTCCTTTGCAATAATTGAATACCATGTCATCTGTTATGTTCACAAGCGCATTTGCAGGCATAGCTGGTAATCTCCGGGCATGGTCAGTGAGATTTGCATGCAGAGACAATCCTGTTTTACTGTCTGGAGAACTGTGCAAACTCATCAAACATGCTTCAGGCCATTTCAATGAGGTGGAAGCACAAACATTTGCCAGTTGGAATTTCAAAGTTCCATTAACTTGCTCCACCAGTCCAGAAGCTTCTGGCTTGTAACTGCAATGGAGCCTTTGCTAAACTTGCAATGCCGCACACAGTAATTTCAGGACTTCACTATTAAAGTGGGTCCCTCCCTTTGACTCTAGAGAATCCAAACTGGGTATAAATTCATATATAACAGCTTTGCTTTTGTGAGACCGTCATTTCTCTTGGTCAGGCAAGCTTCAACCCAATGAGAGAAAACACATACAATATCCAAGATGTATCTTAGTCCATTGTACACAGGAAGCTCAATAAAATCAAGTTGTATTTTGCTGAAAGGTCTTCCTGACCTACATATGTGACTTAGTATAAGTGCTGTATATTTTCCTACATTCATCTGCTGACAAGTGACACACCTGTGACAAAGGGCTTCTGCCATCAATCTGAGTCTGGGGTTAAAACAAGTTTGTCAAGCATCCAGACCATAGCATCACGACCCGCATGAGCTGGACCATGGTACTGTTAGACATCACAACTCTTCATCACTCAAAACCCAGGCATCATCTTCATCTCTTTTGACACAACCTACTCTAACTCAACTCGGTTCTTCTTCTGACACGTCTTCCTGCAATGTTTTAGCTTCCTTCCATGTATCAGGAGCAGTTAACAGAAGATTGTGACTTGTCTCATCATTTCCCTGATTACACTACTCACCATTAAAGGCAGTAAAATTAAAAACACAGTACTTCGCCACCTCATCAGCATAACTTTTGCCGAAAGTAACATAATCAGTGGCTTTGTGGTGTGCAGAACACTTCACAACCTCAATGTGGGCAGGAAACTTTAATGCCCTTTATACACTTTGGCCCTCATTACGACTTTGGCGGTCTACTTGGAAGACCACCATGCTGGCCCAAAACCAGCCACAAATCCGACACCACCATGTCAACCAGGGGTGGGAGAGAGACGGTCCCACCACCAGCACCACCACACCAACAACACCCTGCCCTCCATATTACAACCCACAAATCAGCCCAGTGGTCTCTGCAAAGTGAACAACCATTGGTGGTGCGAAACCGCCCCTGTCAAAACACCACCTCCACCAGAAACTGACACCACATTGGATAGTTTGAATACCCCACACCAGACACACACCACACACACCTGCTAACTGCACTATATAACACCCCCACACACACCTCCAATCCTTTGCAATCACAACTACCAACAGAGAGACTGAGGAGCACACCAACAGAGGACACAGTGTGTCGATACCATAGGCACCAACACACTACCCAAACATCACACACCACACAACTGCGCCGCCAACACAATAAACACATAGCCACTGCACACATACACCAGATACCACCAGCACACACAACCAAACACCCCCACCCCACCAACACTGCACCCTACATACACATTATCCCCCCCAACACAACCACCATGTCCCGTCAGAAGCACCCACGTTTCACTTATGATGAATTGAGGGTCATGGTAAATGAAATCGTCAGGGTAGAGCCACAACTGTTTGGAGCCCAGGTCTAGCAAACCTCGATATCCAGGGAAATTGAGTAATGTGAGAGGATCGTAGACAGGGTCAACTCAGTGGGCACCCATCCACGCACAAGGGAGGACATCAGGAAGATGTGGAACGACCTACAGGGGAAGGTGCGTTCCATGGCATTCAGGCACCAGATTGCCATCCCCAAGACTTGCAGTGGACCCCCACCTCCTGCCCCTGAGTTCACATCGTGGGAGGAGAAGGTCTTAGACATCATGCATCCTGAAGGTCTGACTGGAATCATAGGAGGACTCATCACTGGTAAGTCAACAACCCTTTCCAGCCACCAACCACTCATGCCCAGTACGCATCCGCCCCACCTATCACTCCCTAATCCACCCAATCGCACACTACTGCCTCCCATCACCCCACACCCCTCCCCTGCATGACACACCATCCCAGTGCCACAATCCCCACATAGTCCCTCTGTAATGCACAGATAGCAATCACAATGACAAGCACCACATCTCCCACAATGCATCACTCCCCACACATCAAGAATGCACGGTCCCACTTCACGGTAGAACACCTAAACGGACAACCATAGCACATGCCACACCAACTGGATGCTACGACTACATACCAACACATGGAAATGACAGCAATGCAAGCCACAATTCCCAACCTGAAATGCGAAATCGAAACAATGCCACAACATATCACACGAAAACAATGTCTGCGGTGCGGCAGCTGTCATTGCCATCACTGGGAAGCAAGTCAAGCTCCACCAAGCATCAGACAATGACACCAACAAGTACATCTCCACAATGTAACTCCCTCCCTTTCCATCCACAGGTCCTACCACCACTGCCACCCGGTAGGCCATGCCAGAGACAGACAGCCCTCCCAGGATGAAGGCCCTAGTGGATGTCTGGATGTTGACAACTTGCCTGGGCCATCTGGGACAACTGGTCAGTCCACCACCAGAAGCCTCACCCTGAACACATCCGAGTCCCCCTCTCATGTGGCTACCACAGCACAGCCAGCCCGACATCCCCACACCTGTGTCCTGAGGACAGGTCAATCAGCAGTGTGCCCCACAGTACATGGACCAGAGTCAGGGCCACACACCCAAGACTATGAAGGTCCTGGTGCAACTGGAAGAGGGCACACTGTGCAGAGGGGACCAGGGGCAGTGGGAGAGCACCTGTGGGCCAATGGAAGGGGCACCCACAACAAAAGGCTGGCCAGGAGGCCATCACAGAAGTCCTGGGAGCATACGACCAGCCCCAGGACACGATGGGCAAGATCCTCGAAGCCGTCCAAGCGAACCAGAAGCTTCAGAGGAAACACCAACAGGAGGCCATGCAGCAGTGGCAGACCCTCAAAGTCACCATGGCCTCCATTGCAGGGGTACTGAAGGAACTGACCACCATCCTGCATGTGTCATCCACCCACCAGCAGGCCCCTTCACTAGCCACATTCCAAATGAGACCTCCACTTCTGCAGTGGCTAGTGGAATGGTTGCCCTGCCAGAGGACCCACAGACCACCAGCACCCCTCCCCCTGTTGCCAAGAAACCCACACGCAAGCGAGGACATCCACCCAGATATCCTGCAGGACCTGATGCCAAGACCAAGACCACTGCCAGGAAGTGACGCTCGCCTGACGCTCTCCTGAATATCCTTCTTTGCCAGCCACTAACACACTCTGTTGACTGCCCACTGTCATGCCTCCATTCACCCATTTCCCCTTGGATACTGGACCTGGACTACCTACAGATGGGACAACTACTCTGGTGATTACACCCACCATGACCCCACTCATCACACATTGCACATGCATGTAACAATAAACACCTTTGAGCACAGCCACTGCCTATGTGTCTTTATTGTAATGAGTAAGAATCACATTAGAATGACATGTCATTCCAGTCAAACCATTGTCTTGCAAATATCTGTGAGATAGACAGAAGGGGGGGCAATATGCAGCAAGGTTGATGGCAGAACAGAGATAAACTGGAAAAATGTGTCAAGGGAGTCACCAGGCAAGGCAGGGACCAGAGTTGCACCAAACAAATGCCCTGCAAATAGACCAAGTCAGGGAAAACTATCATAACAGGAGACACTGTGGGCCACTCAACGCACATGCTAAACAATAACTCAATCTCTATTGTGCATTAGCATGTGGAATCACAAACCATGTGGCCATGTCAGGTCTACATTTCCACGACATCCATACACAATAGTCCTTCCCTCACAGTTGACAAATCTCACCCAAAGACATGTTTCACAGGCTGTAAAAGCTGGGTGACACATTCTTCCATTGTGGACTGTGAGGAATGGTAGTAATACTGATGTCAACACTATCCTTGGCACAACAATTGTAGTTGGCAAAGCAGTACAGGAAACATAGCACATGGACAATACCTTGCATGAGTGATGCTACACAACAGCACAGTGGAAATTGCGCTCACACTTGAACTTAAACATCTCCTCTGATGGGCAAAATGTCCCCCCCATAAATTCACCCAGAGGGGGAGCTGCACTCAATGCCTCCACTGATGACAGACACCAGAAGGAGCTATGGCACAATGCAGACAGGAGTACAGGTAACATACAGTACACATGACACAAACCTATTTCTCATGGGAAGTATTGTTGAATTAACTCTTCTCTGGAGTCAGCTGCATCTTCATCATCTTCCTACTCATCACTCACTATGTCCCCTTCATCAGTCATTGGTCCATCTGTCACCTCCTCTACATCCAGCAATGGGATGTGATGTCTCAGGGCCAGATTGTGCAGCACTTAGCAGGCAACAATGATCTGGCAGACTTTGAGTGGTTTGTAGAGTAGGACGCCTCCGGACACATGTAGGCAGCAGAATCTGGCCTTCAGTAGGCCAAATGTCTGCTTGATGACACGCCTCGTCCTGCCGTGGGCCTCATTGAAACAATGTTCACCATCTGTTGTCGGATACCTCACAGGTGTCAGAAGCCAGAGAAGGTTGGGGTACCCAGAGTCACCTGTGTGCACAAAGGTAAGACAAAACTCAGTATTGGTGGGGACACAGGGTAGAATGCGAAGTGACATGAGATAACGGGGGCAGACATCCAATTGGATCCATACCAATGAGCCATGCCCCGTCTCTCTGTAGTTGTGCCATCATGCGTGGGACATTGCTGGTCCGCAGAATGTATAAGTCATGTATTGAACTAGGGAACCTGGCCGAATCCTGCAAGATATATTGGTCAGAGAGACACATCACCTGCACATTAATGGAATGAAAGTTTTTCCGATTCCTGTACACTTGTTCATTTATCCTGGGTGGAACCAAGGCAATGTGGGTGCCATTTAGGGCCCTTATCACACTAGGGACGCATGCCAAATCGCAGAAGGCAACCTTTACAGTGGTCAAATTTTCACGTTGAGGGAACATTATGTAGAAGGGCAGATGTTTTAGCAAAGCACACAGTACATCCTTCAACACATTGCTGAACATCGGCTGTGACATCCCTGCTGCCAGGCCCACTGTGACCTGGAACAACCCAGAGGCAAGGAAGTGGAGAACTGAAAACACCTGCACTAAGGAAGAGATGGCATAGGGATGACGCATGGCAGGCAACAGATCAGGCTACAACTGGGTACACAGCTTCATGATGGTCTGACGCTTCAGACAATACATCTGAATGATGTGCCTCTCTTCCAGGGTAGCCTGGTCCTCTAGGGGCCGGTACACAGGGGAATGTCTCATCATCACCATTGCACTGTATCTGGGAACAGGAGAGAGGAGTAGTCAAACGTTGATGTACAGAATGTGTGGACAATGTCAATCTATGCCATAGTCACTACATTTCAACCATGACGCACATAAAATTCATCTACTAATCACTTGTTGCATGTAAAGTAGCAGCTGCCTGTCCTGTATGCACAGGACAGTTGGACGTGACCTCATTCCGCAGGGGTTAGACAACATGGAGGTAGGCGATCTAAACCGCCGTGCAAATCCTTATTGGATGATATAGTTGCCTATGGGAGACTGGGGTCAATGGCGATCACCACCGGCGGTGTCATGTACGCGGCAGCCATAACTGCCATTTACTGTTACATAGTTCACATGACTCCTGACACTCGTGCAAGCAAGACCTCTGGAAGCCAAGATGCCACATCCTGCAGAAGATAGGGCCCCAGCCCTCACCCAGAAAGAGCTGGAGAAGCTTATGGACGGGGTCCTACCCCTGTATGGACAGTTGTATGGGGCACCAGAGCCACAGGTGAGTCTCATTTCACTGTCATGTGTGATTGTGATGTGTGTGAGGATGAAAGGAGTTGGGACAAGGCAGAGGGAGTGGATACATGGAGATGGTTGAGGAGTCTGAGCGGTAGTGTCATGAGGACACGTGACTGTGGTCATGAAATGTGTTTGATGTGTGATGTCCACTGCTGACCTTGCAATGCCAATCTATATGTCTTTGTCCTTCTGTCTGTGTCACCCATGCAGGTCAGCACCCATCAAAAGAAGTGGATTTGGTGTGCCATTGCCAAGAAAATGCAGAACCTGGGGGCCCATGCCCAGCGGAGCACTCACTGCAGAAAGCGGTGGAAGGGCCTGAGACGCTGGGCCAGGAAGACCGCAGAGGCCCAGTTGTGGAGTCTTCCCAATGAGGGAGGGGTGCCCATCGGATTCTGACCCCCCTGATGCCCAGCATTTTGGCTGTGGCCTACCCTGAGGTAGATAGGCACTTGAGGGCAGCACAGCAGCCACAAGGCAGTAAGTACCTCGATGATGTTCTGCCTTTATGGCTTTGTGTTTCCCACTAGTGGAATGACGTAGCGTAGGTCTTTGTTATTAGCACTCTGACTATAGATTTCAGCCGTCTTAGCAGGATTGGTTTCATAGATGTGTGCCCATACCATGGAGAGAGGGACTAGGCGGGAAGTTAATTCCAATCTGGGAATTGTCTGGTGACCCTCAACAGGGTTTTCGATCCATGCTCCTACCATCAGCATCAGTACTAGTCAGGTGGCAGGGCATTGCCATCAGTATCAGCCTACCACTGTGAGCGAGGTTATTGGTGTGTCCTCAATCAGCTGGCATGTCCGTATGTGTTGATAGGTACAATGGGGCCAGATGTCAGTGTGCTATTTGTCAATGGAGTAGTGGCCATGCTACCTTCCACCATGCAGGATTCTGTTGAGTAAGGTGTACAGGAAATGTCTCAACACACGACCATTGGCATGTGCCAGGTACTGGGCAAGTGTGACTAGGTTGTTCCTCATGGAGTACATGAGTGCTACTGTTCCACCATTAGCAGTTTCCATCAGCATGGCTATGGTATCCCCCATGGTGTCCTACTGTTGTGGCATATATAGGTGAGGGCATTGGGTGCCATGGCATAGCAGCAGTTATTTTGTTGTTACTCTGTGTGTATATGACCCATTGCACCCTGTTTCTCTCTCCCACCCTCCTTCCCTCCCTTTCCTACTCTGCCTTTGTGTGCATCAGCATCATCAGGTGAAGGCGAAGGGGCACCAGCGAGTGGGGATGCGGCAGCCTGCAGGACTCAGGAGGCTGATACCAGCGGAGCTGAGAGGACCAGTGGGACGGAGGGTGAGGGGAGTGCCACGGGGGAGACAGGGTCAACGACTACATCTTCGTATTCCTCCTCCAATGGACGCTCCCTGGTGGTGGCAGACCCATCTGGGACCATCCCAGCACCATCCTTGTCCACCACCGCCCTTACCAGCACTGTCCTTCCTGTAGCTCCCCACCCAGTTGCCCATGCCTGCTCACCGAGGAGGGTGGGTGTCTCCTTTGCCACAGGCACCTCTGCTCCTACCCCAGTCAGCCCTGCTGCCCTTAGTGAGGAGGCTATTGACCTCCTGAGGTCTATCTCTGTGGGGTAGTCAACCATTGAGAATACCATCCAGAGACTGGCATCACAAATGCAGCAGTCTAATGCCTACCTGGAAGGCATTCACAGTGTCCTGTCTGCCCTGCAGAAATCATTTAAGGCTCTGGCCTCCACATTGACGGCAGCCAGTGTTCCTTCTTCTTCCGTCCCCCCTCCAACTACCTGTTCCCAATCCCATATCCCTCTCCCCTCACCCATCAAAGGCACACCTTCATATCACATGCATCCACATCAACAGACCCAGATTGCAAGGACAAACACAAGCTTCACAAAAGATACAACCGCCATATACACACACAACATTCAGATGCAGAAAAAACAACATCCACTCCCTACAAGGACTCCCCCACCACCTCTCCCCTCACAGGGACTACACCACTCATACCTGCAGTCACCACATCATCAGTCTCAGAACCTGCCATAAGTGCACTCATTCCCACCATCACCACAATAGCAGACCCCCCTGCATGCACCCCATACACCACATGCGCACTCAGCACAACTGTCAACACCTCCCCATGCAGCACATCCACCCTACCTGCAAACACTACCACAACCTACATTCCAACATCCCCCTGTCATCTCATTGCATCTCCTCCCCCTCTCCTCCCACTACACCTAAACACCCACACTTACACACTCAACAGTTACCCAACAGTCACACAGCATACACATGACATCCTCGCTCGCACCTGCACCGATGGCACCTCACCATACACACCTCACTACCACTCCCTCTCCCTCCACTCCCAAACGTTACTCCCATTCACAACCTTGTGCCCCTAAAAAATGTTCCCTGCATGAGATTTCCCTGTTCCCTCCCACTGACCCAGTCCCTGTCCCCTCCCCAAGCCCCCTGTTCCTCTCTCAAAACCCCTGCCTTCCACCTCCCAAGCCTCCCATAGTTCACCTGGTCTAAGCCATGCCCCTTCCCCACATAAAGCATCTGCCACCACCGTGGCCAATGTTACCCCTCTCAAAGCAAAATCCAAGCCCCCCCCAACAAAACCTAAATCCATTACAAAAGCCCCATCCCAACCCGAAACAAAGGACCCCCCCTCCAAACCTCCTCCTAAGGACCCCCACTCCAAACCTCCATCTAAGGATTCCCCTACAAACCCAAACCCTCCACCTTGGACCCCCCTCACACCTGAGGTGCTGCATGCCCCTGCCAGGTGGAGGCCAATTTGCAGTCAGGGGTCAAGATGGGGCCATGAACATTGCCCTGGGGCACACAATACAGTTGTACTGGCCAGTAGGCTGATATTGTATATAGTTAATTATCATTTGCAATTTTCATTCGAATATATCTGCACCAGCACCCCTTAGTGTCGAGGGTTACATACATGTCCTGGCTTTCCTTCCACATGTATGTGCTGCATTTCACCATTTGTTGTGTGTGGTTTGTGTGTGTATGTGTGTGTGTGTGTGCTGCTACAGGTGTTTGTTTGCGTGTGTTTGTAGCCATCGCTAGCCGTGCCGGTTGTGTGTGTTGTGTGTGTACGAATATCCTTCCCTCCAGTGTGTGCTAGGCGGATGTACTTACAGTTGGTGTCTTCGTCACCAGTTCTGGAGTCATATGGCCAGCAGGAGCATTGGGAAGACTTCCAGTTCGGGTTCCATGGTGGCTGCGGACGTGCCTGTGTTTCTAAAGGTGAGTGTCCCATTTAATGTGGTTCGTATGCGCCAGGGTTTTTGTGGCGGGTCAACCGCAGCGGAAATCCTGGTGGGGTGCACCCTCATAAAATGGCCAGCGGAAACATGCTCCCCGCCGGCCTGGAGATGCCTACTGTCGGCCACGGCGGCCCACCTGCACTTGGCTGTGTCCAGGCAGAACACAGCCATGGTCATTATATGGTCGTCTGCCCCGCAGTGCGACCTCAACATCCACCCTCAGTTATTGGACCGCCAAAGTCGCAATGAATCTCTTTTTCTCCGTTGCATATTGGGGGACCAGAAGAGCTCATAAAACATCTCTTGGACCATAGCTGGTCAAAGTCATGAACGACACCAATGCCATATTGACTATTAGTGAAAATTGCCACCTTCTGCTGTTCAGAAACACAGCATGCTCTTGTAAGAGCAACTAATTCAGCTACTGGGGCAGAAAAGACTCCTTGAAGCCAGGAGGCCTCAACTACACCTGAGATTGTGCATAATCAGCTTTCAAGGTTACATCATTGTCTCTTAAGAGCCTTTAACAAACATCACATAATCAGATTTGGGAAGTAGAATATCTTGAATATCAGGTCTTGGCTTGGTGCATAGTTCAGTGACATCTAGACAGTCATGCTCAATTTCACCAGTACAATCATTTACATTTTTCTCCTATACAGGTAAAGGAAGTAAATTCATTGAGTGCATAGTGGTACAACGCTTAATGTTCGGCACAGCTAGTATGACCTACTCATACCAGGTCAGATATGCACTAGTCAAGTGCTGAGTCAAGTGCTGAGTCTTGGTGCAGGTCAACAAACTTTCCGCATAGCAGGGGACAAAACAATTCAAAGGATGACCCATGACAATGCTTTTGCACTGCTCTATGCTGACACTAGCAGCTACAACTGGTTTAAAACAGCCAGGCAAAGCTGAAGCTACAGGATCAAGAGTGACAGAAAAATCGGCCACAGGTCTCTTGGCATTTCCATGCAACTTAGTCAGTACAACGTGAAACATTTACTGGAATCAGGCATTCCCAGAGCAGGGTCACAGCAGAGATTCTCTCTCAACTCTGTGAAGGCACATATGCAGTTGTCATCCAATGGTACAGGATCAGGCACATCTTTGTTTGGCAGACTCTGTATAAGGTAAACGTTTGGAATCCACTGACGACAGTAGCCAACCGTTCCCAAAAGCATTCTGACTTCTTTCTGAGTCTTTGGAGGATTCTTTTTCAGAATTGCTGAGATTCTTTCTTGTGACACCTTCCTTGCACCTTTCTCAATGTGGTGTCCTAAGTACAAGACATCTTTCTTACAGTACTGCAATTTAGTTGGATAAACCTTACGCCTAGTCTTAGCTAAGTGGTTCAAGAGGGCAATTGTATCTCTCCTGCATGCTTGCTGAGTAGTTGATGCCACCAGTAGGTCATCAATACACTGGACCAGAACTGTATGAAAAGGCATTTTAAAGGACTCCAGATTCTTTTTCAAGATCTGGTTGAAAAATGAGGGACTCTTAGTATACCCTTGTGGGACTCATCGCCATACCAAAACATAACTGCCAAACTGAAATACGAAGGGAAACTGGCTCTCCTCGTGCAATAGTATCAAGAAAAATGCTTGGCACAAGTCAATCATGGTGAACCACTCCTCTTCTTATGGAATATAAAATAAAACCACTACTAGATTCGGTACCAAGGGACAACATGGAACAACTATCTCATTCACCTTTCTAAAGTCCTGGACTGTGCAGTATTTTCCACGTGCTTCCACAGTCCCATAATGAGAGAGTTACATGGACTTCCCATTAGCTCTCTCAGAATGCCCTTTTATATCAAGGGCTCAATCATTGGGGTTATTCCTACAATTGTCATGTTTCACAGTTATCTTGATAGGCTCATCTCCTTTAATAAGCCGTATCTCCTTTCCTGGAAATCCTAAACTTCAGGGTACGCAATATCTTTTAAATCTTTGGGTTAGTCATTACAAGTTAACATTAGATACAGTTTTAAATGCTGCATCCTCATCACTTGTATGGATCTCCTTTCCTCCTAGGGTACAACAAATGGAACAGTTTAGCTTGCACAGCAAATCACATCCAATTCATCTCACAGGACATGAATAACACACTACAAATTTGTGCTCATCGTCAAAGGAACCTATTGTTAAGGACACTGGTTCTGTTACAGGTATTGGTCAATTGCTGAGTTGCAACTCCTACAACTTGAAATTTGCCTGACAGTACAGCGTGTAGCTCCTGTATCAACTAGAAAGGACACATGATGACCATATATATTACTATTCACATATGGACCAGGTTTATCTATTTCTAAGTATGCACCAAGTATGCATTCCTCTTCTTTTGGGCAGCTCAACTGGAAAACATCTAGAAACTCCTCATGACTCAAGTCAATTAAAGGAAACTGAGTTATCAACTGATTTGAATCTACATTTGCAAATTAGTTTAAGTTCAGTCGGGAAACATTTGCTTGTTGTTGAGCCATTGTAGCTTGTGGAACTTGCATCTGTTGTCTTTTGCACGCATTTGAATTTAGCATTTGGGGTCTCTGAACTCTCTGCATTTGAACCTAATTATTTCTCTGCATCTGAAAAAATTCTTCCTTCTGCAAATTATTATTATTAGCATTGAGGGGACACTCCCTCTTCCAATGGCCCAATTTGGTGCACACATGACCTGAAATAATTATTTTTAAAGTTGGCACATCCACACCTACATTCTGATCTGAAGGAATACCTCATCCTCTACTTTACTATTGATAACCATTCCTTTGCACTATCTGAGATCCCTGCATTCCAACAGTGTTCCCTACAAACTGTAGATTCTGATTTAGCTGTGCAGCCTTAAATTGCATCTCCATTAGCTTCTCCTTCAACTTTTTCTGCTTCAACTCCAATTTGTCACTATTGTACTTTGCGTACTACAGGATCTCATCAATTGGTCTGTTGTGCCAACAAATCAAATGCTGTTAAATCGTGGTGTTTATTTCTGTCTTCAATCCCTTAATGAATCTGGACACAAAATTTCCCATATCTTTTGCCTCTATGTTTTCAGTACCACTGTAATGCTTGAAAGCCTGCAGTTACTCCCCATCTTCACCACCATTAGTTTAGTTTTAAATTCTAACCTGGGGCTTCAGGAATAAAATTGGACATGGAGACCCATGGGGTAGATTTTATTGTTTTGTTTTCTGCACAGTAGGTCCCTGTTTGTGTGTGTATTGTCACAGTTCCCTGTCCCCTATTGCTCCATCCCTGACGTTGGCTATCTCAAGGATGTTGTAGCAAAGCCTAATGATGAAACATGCCACGATAAATGAGTGAGGGCAGTTTTTAACAAACCCGGCTTTGTCTTCTATTTTGGTAGAACCTAAATGGGGTACTAGATATGTACCTGTGTTCCTTGTCCTATTTAGTGGTATGTGCAGGATAAAGCTAACCAGAGTTGGAAACAAGCAAGTAAAAAAGAAAGGTGTCAGCACAGCACAGAAGCTCGTTCAAGAGTCTTCTCATGGGTCAAATAAAAAATCTAAGTCTTCTCATCTTAGCATTAAGGTTCGCAGCAAGGGCAAAGAGGTCTGTACCTCTCAAAGGTCAAGGAAAATCAGGAGTGGTGGAAATCCAACGGGGGAACAGTATACTAAAATCCAAGTCAAAAATGATTTGTTCTTCCATCGCACCACACAAACCGGAAAGTATAACTGTCCAATCATAACCCATTATTTGACAGTCACTTGAAACAGCAAGAAAGATTCTCATTGTCAATATAGGAAAGGCATCAATCTTTCTCTCCTGTACAATTTGAAACTATTTTATATCATCCATCGCCACAGTTCCTCAGTGCACCAAGTTCAAGGTTACTTTCTCAGGCTCTCAATGGGTAAAACAATAGGACATCTATTTCCAAGCTAACATTCATTGGGAACGAAGTCTGAAAACAAATGTGATGTTAGCAAAATTGACTAAACATTTTTCACACATTTTAGGAAATAGGGCATTGCAGGCCTCACCTGGGCTAAAGGAGCTATTTAAAATGACACATTCATTTATGTTAATTAGAGCACATATACCCGTTAAAATGATTAATTCATCATTAATAGGCTTGTTCAGTGTTCATGTTACAGTGATTTTAAAATGAAATAGATTTGTTAATACATTTCAATGGCTATAAACACTAACTACATTTTCAACATTAACATGTGACATTTAAAAATGTTCTTTTAGAAATTCATTATTGTTTTTAATGAAAACTATTACTAGATAACATTAGAATACAGATGGAATCAAAACAAATAATTACATTTAGATTAAAATAGCTCTAAAGCATCACATTAGATCACTACCCTACAGAGAATGCACCTTAATATGAGTTTGAGTGCACCATATTACAGTTAAGCTTGTTAGAACTTCAAACAATATAATGGAAATATGGTCACATATAGATGGTCACTGTGATGTCATGTGTGCAGGAGACAGAGGTGAAAGCTTTGGGTTTTGAGAGCGTGACCTGCTTTACAGGTTCCGCTGTCAAAACCTGGAGTGTTTGCTGTGGCTTGGCTGCAGGTAAACCATAGCAAACAGCTATGTCCCGGTGGTGGGCACCCCAGGACATAACAGGAGCCAACCCTGGGCCATCTGTGGCTCCCATCCAATGAGAAAAGCCCCTGGTGGTGGTGGTACCTGGGCTTAAGGGTCCCCAAGGGAGCCCCTTTCTTTTTTTAAATATTTCCCCTGGGGGTGGTAGTTCTGGGGCAATGGGGGAGCCATGCGCCCCCCCCCACAAATAAATAGCTTTTTGTCCTGGGGTGGTGGTTCCGAGGGCATGGGTGGCTGTGGGCCCCCCCCTGCATATAAAATAATGAAAGTCCCGGGAAGGTGGCGGTCCCCAGGGCAGCAGGGGGGCACGGGCCCTCCACATTTTAAAAAATGAAAGCCCTGGGGAGGTGGCAATCCCCAGGGCAGTGGAGGGGCCGCAAGCCCCCCTGCATTTTTAAAAATAAAAGCCATGGGCAGGTGGTAGTCCCCAAGGCAGCGGGGGCATGGGTCCCCGCATATATATTAATGAAAGCTTTGGGGAGGTGGCGGTCCCCAGGGCAGCAGGGGCGCAAGACTCCCGCATATGTAATTATAAAAGCCCTGGGAAGGTGGCAGTCCCCAGGGAAGCGGAGAGGACTGCGGCCCCACATGCATTTTTTAAAAATGAAAGCCCCAGGGAGATGGTGGTCCCTGGGGCTTGGAGGTCCCAAATGGACCCCCTTTTTTGGGGGGAATATTTGCTCTGGGGTGTGGTGGTTCCAAGGGCAGCGTGCCCCCACACATAAATTACTTTATGCCCTGGGGGTGGTGGTCCCCAGGGTGTGGGGGGGCTGCGGTCCCCTGCTCATATAATATAACGAAAGTCCTGGGGAAGTGGCGGTCCCCAGAACAGCAGGGTGTTGCGTGCCCCCCTACATTTATAATAATGAAAGCTCTGGTGAGGTAGTGGTCCCCAGGGCAGCAGGGGGCCATGGGTCCCCACACATTTTTTAAAATGAAAGCCATGGGGAGGTGGCAGTCCCCAGGGCAGTGGACAGGCCGCAGGCCCCCCTGCTTTTTTTTAAATGAAAGCCTTGAGGAGGTGGAGGTCCCCAGGGCAGTGGGGGGGGGGGCATGGGCCCCCGCATGTATAATAATGAAAGCCCTTGGGAGGTGGCAGTCCCCAGGGTAGTGGGGGGGCATGGGCCCTCCACATTTTTTGAAAATGAGGTGGTGGTCCCTGGGGCTGTTGGGGGGGCAGGAAGCCTCCCCCACACAAAATGTTTAATGCCCCTGGGACCTGATCCTCCCATGGGCCTATAAAAACAGGCACGGCACAGGAGCCACGCTTGTTTTTCTTTCTTTTTTTGCCATGAATTCGCAAATATCACAAATTCGTGGCAATTTTTTTTTTTTTAAATGCCATTTTGCTGTGGGGGTAGGTCCCTCTGGGATCCCCTCACCAGTGCTAAGGGGTGAAGGTGACTCTACCCTGGTCCCTTTTCTTTTTTTAAAACATTTTTTCTGGGACACGTCTTAAGCCGAGTCCCAAGATGGCTGCCAACACTGGTTTAAAATGTTGGCAGCCAATCAGAGCTGTGCATTTCCATGCACAAGCTCGTCTTTTTTCATGAATACTTCATGGCCAGAGATATACAAATTTGAATTTCCCGAAATTTCTCAAAAACTACTGACCGGATTTACACCAAGTCAGCAAAGGTGCAATCTGCATACCGAAAGCTAGTTTTCTGCCAAATTTGGTGTAATTCTGTCCAGTGGTTCGGGCTATAGATGTGTCTAAAGAATCCTATGGGAATTATTATGGGAAATGCAATGTTTTTGAGCCCCCTTTTTCTGAGCCCCCACTTGAAGGATCACCTCGAAAGATCCTGTGCACAATGAGAATCACTACAACACTTTTTTTGGAAAATGTTGTGAAGATTTTTCAAATGGTGGCAAAGATATAGGCAGGTTAAAAAACATTTTTTCGATGGAGCATGGTCCTAACTATAACTACCTAGTGGTGACCACCACTAGGTAATATATATATATATATATTTATATATATCAAAAATGAAGTTGTCCTCATGTGAAAGCGCACTCCCAACAGGTTAATTAAACGGGAAGAAAAAGCAAAGCAGCAACTCACAGTGAATTTCTTTAAGCTGTTTCATTATTCCAGGCCTTTGGTTATAAAATCATCTCTGGACACGTGTTTCTAGGTCAATCCTTTCTTCAGCAGAGAAAAATATAGAAGTGTTTCACCCTCGTAGGTGCAGCCAGTGCTGGAAGTGTTCCAGGCATTTCTTTCTTGTTGAAAAGACCGGCATGGCTTCAGCTTGTCTAATTGCAGGCACCTGATTAGTCTCTTTAAATACCAGTCCGCCCCAGTGGGCCTCTCAAGTGAGCAGTGCATGCTTGTTATGGTGGTCCTGCAATTTTTTAATTTTGCCCCAAGTGGGTTGCTGGAGCCAAACGAAATAATGAACCCAAATGCAAAACCTATGTAGGCGAATCCAAAGTAAAATTGACAGATTTGCTGTGAATAGCCCAACCTGATTGCTCTTATGTGACAATCCATTTTTAGTCACACAGACCTGCTTCGATGTGCAGTGGTGCTGCCTTCCCGACTGGACGGGCCGGTTAATTATCAAAAATGAAGTTGTCCTCATGTGAAAGCGCACTCCCAACAGGTTAATTAAACGGGAAGAAAAAGCAAAGCCAGCAACTCACAGTGAATTTCTTTAAGCTGTTTCATTATTCCAGGCCTTTGGTTATAAAATCATCTCTGGACACGTGTTTCTAGGTCAATCCTTTCTTCAGCAGAGAAAAATATAGAAGTGTTTCACCCTCGTAGGTGCAGCCAGTGCTGGAAGTGTTCCAGGCATTTCTTTCTTGTTGAAAAGACCGGCATGGCTTCAGCTTGTCTAATTGCAGGCACCTGATTAGTCTCTTTAAATACCAGTCCGCCCCAGTGGGCCTCTCAAGTGAGCAGTGCATGCTGGTTATGGTGGTCCTGCAATTTTTTAATTTTGCCCCAAGTGGGTTGCTGGAGCCAAACGAAATAATGAACCCAAATGCAAAACCTATGTAGGCGAATCCAAAGTAAAATTGACAGATTTTCTGTGAATAGCCCAACCTGATTGCTCTTATGTGACAATCCATTTTTAGTCACACAGACCTGCTTCGATGTGCAGTGGTGCTGCCTTCCCGACTGGACGGGCCGGTTAATTATCAAAAATGAAGTTGTCCTCATGTGAAAGCGCACTCCCAACAGGTTAATTAAACGGGAAGAAAAAGCAAAGCCAGCAACTCACAGTGAATTTCTTTAAGCTGTTTCATTATTCCAGGCCTTTGGTTATAAAATCATCTCTGGACACGTGTTTCTAGGTCAATCCTTTCTTCAGCAGAGAAAAATATAGAAGTGTTTCACCCTCGTAGGTGCAGCCAGTGCTGGAAGTGTTCCAGGCATTTCTTTCTTGTTGAAAAGACCGGCATGGCTTCAGCTTGTCTAATTGCAGGCACCTGATTAGTCTCTTTAAATACCAGTCCGCCCCAGTGGGCCTCTCAAGTGAGCAGTGCATGCTGGTTATGGTGGTCCTGCAATTTTTTAATTTTGCCCCCAGTGGGTTGCTGGAGCCAAACGAAATAATGAACCCAAATGCAAAACCTATGTAGGCGAATCCAAAGTAAAATTGACAGATTTGCTGTGAATAGCCCAACCTGATTGCTCTTATGTGACAATCCATTTTTAGTCACACAGACCTGCTTCGATGTGCAGTGGTGCTGCCTTCCCGACTGGACGGGCCGGTTAATTATCAAAAATGAAGTTGTCCTCATGTGAAAGCGCACTCCCAACAGGTTAATTAAACGGGAAGAAAAAGCAAAGCCAGCAACTCACAGTGAATTTCTTTAAGCTGTTTCATTATTCCAGGCCTTTGGTTATAAAATCATCTCTGGACACGTGTTTCTAGGTCAATCCTTTCTTCAGCAGAGAAAAATATAGAAGTGTTTCACCCTCGTAGGTGCAGCCAGTGCTGGAAGTGTTCCAGGCATTTCTTTCTTGTTGAAAAGACCGGCATGGCTTCAGCTTGTCTAATTGCAGGCACCTGATTAGTCTCTTTAAATACCAGTCCGCCCCAGTGGGCCTCTCAAGTGAGCAGTGCATGCTGGTTATGGTGGTCCTGCAATTTTTTAATTTTGCCCCAAGTGGGTTGCTGGAGCCAAACGAAATAATGAACCCAAATGCAAAACCTATGTAGGCGAATCCAAAGTAAAATTGACAGATTTGCTGTGAATAGCCCAACCTGATTGCTCTTATATATATATAAAAAAAAATTCCAGCTGAATAAAAGAAAGATAAAAGTGGTGTAACAATTAGGTGAAAATATCAGTTACAAATATAATCGTATATTCATATATAAAAAGATGGATAGGCTGAGGAAACATGTGGAAATAGGATGCAGTACTTATGCAGATGTCTCTCTCTTGAACCACAGTTAGCCGGTTTAAAAATTAATTATTCCTCAAATTACTAAAAATGTATTCCTCCCGTCAGATTTTCAACACACTGGTTTCATGCCTGCATCAGAATCTCAGTGTTGATTTACTTCAGCCTGCTCATCAGCAAAGACTTTAAATTCCACTGCTCTTGCTCCAACAAATGTCATTCAGGAGTGCCTCACATTTGTCTTGAATGCAAAATGGCTGCGCTCTAGCTGCTCATTAGTACTATATGATGAGAATACAGTTGATTACCAGGGAGTTAACTGACAGACCTCTACTGATATAAGAAGTACATGTCAGATAGTTTTACTGAAATGGATACAGTTTTGATACCATCAAGATGGCGTTCAGGTGTGCCACACTTTTGTCAGAAATGCAGAATGTTTGTGCTCAAGTTGTTCATTAGAACTCTGTGAAGGCGCTTAAGTTGATCACTAGGAAGTTATTTAGTTAAAGACTGCTACTGGTGTTGAAAGTACATGTTCATTCTGCATGTCACAATGCTTTACTGACAAGGCTGAGGAAGATATTTGAGAAATCACAGAAAAAGTGTCCTCATTTTAGCCTTCTAGAACAGTAAGTATAAGTTTTACTCAGAATACCAGACTTTATGCTCATGTCGTGGAGGAAGAGAAAATGAACTTCCAGGAAACGTATTCCCCTATTAGCATCAGAAGCGCCTTCCATAAACTCAGTGGTAAAATCATGAGAGAAAAACGTTTTCGTTCATACATAGTTAATCAAATCTCAACAAAGGGTCAGCATTTTGTCAGGATAAAGGCCCCTGAGAACTCACCAGAATTTCTAAAATTAGTAAAATACCACCATCAAAGGATTTGTATTGTGACCAAAATCTGTTATCACCATTCATATGTGTGTCTTTTTGTGACCCCCAAAGCCCGGCATTCACTACAATGTGTTTCAATGGAGCTCAAGTCCTAGAGTCCTTTAATGGCTGCCACAAAATGTTGCCCATGTTATGCCAGCCCAACAAGGGGTGGGCTCTTTCGGACCCCACACATGTCCCTGTGAAACTGTATATGATAAAGAGCTATTTAAGTTAAAATCATGAGCCTTTGCAAATCTTTTTTTGTTGAATATTTCATTTATTAGCAGAAATGTTTTTTTATGTATTAGTAATTATTGAAAATTATCTTTGGAAATATTGAAAAGTACTGTAGTCTTATTTTATTAAAATATAATCTGACAGTTTTTAAAATAAAAAAAGATTCTTAAACTATTTTAAAATACAAATATAAATATGTTTTATAACTATTTTAACATTGAATTATATATATATATATATATATATATATATATATATATATATATATATATATATATCAAACCCAGTGAGAAAGAAATCACCGGACGGCTGCACAATGTAATATTTGTGTTTTTAACTATTTTAAATAATTTAATGGAATTCAATGTAATTTCTTATATGCTGTTGTGTCCCTATCTCCATCATTTTCTGTTGGTGGGTGTTGTAGTACAAGCTGGAGAAACCTACTACTGTTTTGGGTCCTCTTTTGGCTTTAATAACTTTAGAAGTGCTGTTTGTAAATAGCATTGGGTTTACTCTTTTGTGGATGTGTAGACTCCCCTCTGTAGACCCCCTCCCTGACTCTCAATAATCCCTCCCTACTCATCCTTAACCCTCTCCCCGTTAGTAGTATTACCCATTTTACAGTCACTGGTCCCTGTACCTCACACTTTTACTACTAAAACATTTACTTATGTGAGCAGAGATTTGGCATCTAGGGCATAGATCTCAGCACAGAAGCAAATATGAGAGGCAGAGCCAGAAATTCTGCACCTG
Source organism: Pleurodeles waltl (assembly GCF_031143425.1). Taxonomy (NCBI): domain Eukaryota; kingdom Metazoa; phylum Chordata; class Amphibia; order Caudata; family Salamandridae; genus Pleurodeles; species Pleurodeles waltl. The sequence continues at coordinate 928,447,061 of NC_090449.1, forward strand.
GGTTTATGAATAGCATTTTGTAGTACATTCATAGTATTATTGTAGCAACTCAAATTGTACTTCAAACTGCAGCTCTTGAATCAGCCCAATGATTTCAATTTATGGACCTCACAGCTGCTCTTATTTTTACTTGCATTAGATGTCATGTACATGTCTATTTTCTGTGGTGGATGGAAGTAGGAGTTTAAATGCAATAGCAACTTTGGCCACCGTGGAGTGTGGTGTGGTGTGGGTAGAACTTTCAAATTATTTTTTAAATAAAATGATTACAGTGTTGCCCTGTGCACTGTTGTGTCCTTTGTAGTTTATTTTTCAAGGTCAGTTGGTACGGATTTTGACATTTTAGTACTGTTGTCTACATTTTTTAGCATTGTGTGGAAGCTTTCAGTAAATTATCATGGGTTGTGCTTGTGGCTTTGATTAGCTGCATTATTTTTTGGGAGTCAGTTCTGCCAGTGGTGCCTTCCCTTACACCTAAATTTGCACTTTCCTATTGTTGATAGAAAGAGTCATAGTTTTGGTTTCTGGTTTCTAGCTGGGAAAATTATTATTGCTTCTGTCGTGACATTTTGTCTTCTTTCATAAGATGCTAAGGGTCTTAAAGATTGACAGATGTGGAGCATCCACCAAAAGTAGCAGATGTCCCGTCCAACCTGCTTAGTGTCTAACAGACTTCCATGCTTTCTAATAGGGCAGAAGGACACTAGCCGCTTATTAGTGGCTAGCCAGCATCCATCAAATTCTAAGTGAGGCTCTAGGGGCCAGATGTGCCAAAGGTCTGCGTGTTCACATATGCTCTGGTTTGGTAAATCAGAGTGTTTGCAAACGCCAAAACCATTTTTCAAATGTACTAATCCCATTTAGTGATTCAGAAAAGCTTTTCTGAATTGTTAAATAGGTTTTGGAAACCATACCTGATTGGTATTTAGAAAGGGTGTGTTTAATGCGTCCCTTACAAGTACTGATTCCTTATGGTATGCATTAATGTTTTGTGACTGAAATCCAGTTGCAAAATATTTACATTTTACCAACATCTCAAAGGAGGTGGTAACCAATTTGCAAATGGGAAGAGATCCCCAAAGGACACCTTTCCCCTTCTGAATGTTGAAAAAAAAGAAAAGCATTCACACACATTCTGTTCTCCTGACCCCAGCAGGTCTCCATCGTGGGGATTGTAGACAATCATAGTAGGTCGCTATTTGCAACTTACATTATTGTACATATTCATGAGGTACCTCAGATTGCGACCCACTACAAATTATGATTTTGCAAATTCATTTTATTAATACATAGGTCACTTTGCAAAATCAAAATCGATTTGGGAAAATTTGGTGCACAATTTTCAGTCACTGTCACCGAATCAATCTTTTATACGTATGGCACTAAGTTTATTACCGCTGTATGGGTAATCTCGAGCTCGGCCAGATTACCAAAACTATGAACCATGAGAGACAAGAATCCATGACCAATCCTTATTTCCTTTTACAAGGAGAGCTACTAAAATCATGTATGGTGTGTTACTTTTTGTAATGCCCTTATGGCCTTTCTCACCATAGTGACATTTTTAAATATTTTACACAATGTATTTGTCATCAGTTTGTATGCCTGAATTGCAATGGGAGTGAAATCTAAAAGTAATAATGTACCAAATACAAAACATAACTCAGATTACAATAATTTCTGAAAATGATTAGAATTACACTGTTGTCATTATAGTAAAGGAAGGCAATGAAATAAGAATCAGGTATCTTAAAAGAATTTCTGGCAGAAGCAGACATAAGAATGCATACATGATCAGTGGAGTTATTTTTGCTCTCCTATCTTTGCTCTTTTATCAGTACCAGTTATGGCTGCCCTTCACTCCCCATTGTACCCCAGTGGATTGTTGGATGTAACTTTCCCCCAGTTCCACCATTTAGGTGGGTATCAGTATTAAACTGCAGTTGTCAATTTTACTACTTTCCCAACAATGCTGTTTTGATCTTCTCTCATTAAATGCCACATTCAGACTTTAACACATCTTGTAAAACCACCGCCACACATCGCATAAAATACAGATGTAGAAAGACTGTAAACTTTTTTGGCAAACACCTCTGTCACCACCCGCAGGTAACCAGGCTCTGCCATGTGAACACCCAAAGAAGATGTGGCTGCAGGCTACTGGCCACAACTCTCAACTCACAACACAATCTGATTTTATTTGACAATTTCTGCGTTTCCTTCAAAACTCACTCAAAGAAACACTGATGTCTAAAAATATAGACATCTTTTATAAATTTCACCTGTTTATAATTAGCTTACTACATATGTAAATTCATATGCACGACATTACATGTTTTATAGTAGGACACGAAAATATTAGATCTGTGATTTGGAAGATCACAAAGTTTGCAACCACAATTCTTTTTCTGTGTCTTAACCCCCTTTTTGTTACTCGGAAGAGCCTTTTTGAATTGCAAAATGAGCTTTGTAACTCAATCTAAATCGCAATAAGAGGGGAAATGATAGGCGTTCCCCCTCGTTTCTGCAATTTTCTATGAGATGCATGAAATGTTATGACCCCAATTGCAGTTTAAAATTATTGTAAAATTAATAAAACATTTTTTGAGGTGGTAACTGATTCGTAAAGGGAAAGCTTTGTCTGTTGAACAGCTCCCCTCTGGGAATTGCGTCCGATGGCTTCAAGAAAGTAGGAGGTGGTAAAGGGTCTTCAGCAAGCTCCCACTACTGTATTTCCAAATAAAATACCAGCTCCTTTAAGTAACACAAACTGCTTCAAAAACAAATATTTCCCGTTTGTGATCGAAAACATAGGGCCTCATTTCCGGAGCCCATAGCACAGAGCGTGCAGCAAGTACCTTGCTGCGCCATCCTGCACCACTGGGAAAGGTCAGAAATGCATTGAATCTACAAAGATACAGCACATTTCTGTCCTCTCCCCCTGCGCTGGTGCACACACTACTGCCATGCTCCAATGCATGTACCCTTGCACCATGGTTCAAGGGTGCCTGCATTGTGGGGATGATTGTTTTTGTGCACAAAAACAATCACAAGAGGTGTTTTCCTCTTTCTATGTGTACTGCAGAATCCAGCACACATAGAAAGAGGGAAAAAAGGAAGAAATAAAGATCTTTCTCCCCATTGCATCACCCTTACACCACCCCTGAGGTGGCATAGATATCTGATGCATTCCCAGACTAGTAAATCTGGGAATGCATCTGATTTCTTTGTGTTCCATGGGTGTTGCGTGGGAACACCCCAAGCAACACCCATGGAATGTCCCTTTCACAAAGTGTTATGCATGAAAGGGGTCCATAATTACAAGACCATGAAAAACCACACAAGGTGACTTTGCATGGCCTTGTAAATATGGAAGAGCACACTGTGCCACCAGAGCTTAAAAAAAATGACGCTCCGGTGGCTCAGTGTGCCGCTAGCACCTCGTAAATGAGGTCCGTAGTGTTTGTTGTCTTCTGTTCCTTGCAGGCCACTATCCCTGTGTTTCTAGCCAATCACAAACCACAGCTTGCCAAATTAATTTTCAATAGACTCATTGTCTGTCCTCTGCAACAGGGTATTTTGTGACACGATCTGTTCGTATAGGTCACAAATAATCAGTGCACTATTTGCATCTTTTGTTTGTGGACTGAGTTTTCATAAATCAGGCTCATGGTTCTTTTTTCATGAGCTCATTTTCCAGTAAATATTTGTGAATAGTTTCAATCCTGATTCTAACGTAACTTTATATGAAGGTGGTGAATGTTCCTGCTTGATGCTTGTCTAACGTAAAACCAAACGTGAAATATGAATGCGGAATAATTTACCTACCTAAAATAGCTTTCTGTTTTCCCAAGTGAAGGCATAATGCTGATGAAACGAAATAAGCAGAAAACAAGATGTAAGCATTAATTTCCCTGTTTATAATTAGAACACCATGTTTGGTTGATAACCAAAAATAGGGCAAATGCAAGGACACTCCCAGATGCTTCAATAACACACGTTCACACAGCCACAGATAAATCATGTAGTGCTGTTATAATAGTTTTATGTGACTATCCCAAAATACTCCAGGCACCACCGTGGACCATTCCCCGGTACTGATGGTATGACTGTTTTTTATAACGAGTTTCTTTTTTTTTTGTTGAGTATTTTCTTTCCACTTTTTTTAGGATCAGTTTATTAAATGAAAATAAGATGTCTTTGTTATCTTTGATGGGCCAATAATATGTTGCTGCTACATACCTCTTCTCTCCCAAATTTAAATTAAATGGAACCCATCTAAAAGAAACCATGCACGCCTCCCTTGATGGTCCTTCCTGCAGAGAGAATATTAATTTTCAAACCTTACCTAAATTATTTGGCAAAGCCTCTAAGTGTGGCTGATCCCAAAGGGAAAAATACAGATCTACCCTTTTCCTTTGAAGTTGCTTTTCTGTCAACAATTTTAAATGTATTTTTTGAGTCATGGCGATAGTTGGATTCCGATTTGAAAAATATGAGATTTCATTTTCATCTAGAATATCTGTACAATAAAGGGAGAAAAACGTGCACACATAGTTATTTTAACTTTGAGAACCATTAAACACCATTTAGAATGATTTTACCACAGTTTATCTGATCATTACAAAACAAAATTTCTGAAATATTTGTTTCTTCTTCTTTGCTAACACCAATAACCCTGCCCTGTTTCCTAACCATATGCTAAGCGCCATCCATCCTAAGCAAAGTTCCACTTCAGAAGACAACCCGTCAAAGTACCTACCCTGTACCCAGATACTGAGTACACCCTGCAGTATGCACAAACTAGCCCTGGAACCCTCGCTTCTTAAAGGGTGCCCTCTAATATCAGATTAGGTGTGATACCGAGAGTCTATCCCACTCTCAGAGTAATCACCAGCCTCTCCCTCTTCCTAGCCATTAGCACCACAGCAATAATTAATCGAATATTTAGCACTATCTTCAACATTCTACTTCTTCGGATGAGTTTTTCACTTCTGAGGTTGTGCTCATTATGTTCAAGAACTCTTTTGCTACAGAAACAATTGTGAATATGCAAATCTTCATGTGGGCCAGAACGTTTAGTTCTGACTGTTATTCCAACCTGGTTGAGCACCTGCCACCTAATAGGGTGTGATAACTTTGCTTAAACTTACAGCATCGTTTTGCAGAATCAAACTTCATATCTGAGTAAATGCTAACATCAAATTCATTATTACCCAATACCTTTTTCTATTGGATTCTCTTCTTCTGAATCATTTGTTTGATCCACAAATTTTGAAAAATCACTAAAATGGTCCAGGTTCTTGTGTGTGCTCCAGTAAGCAATATGGTACTCTGCACTTGGCTAATTATAACATCCTGTGAAATGATGCAGAATATGATTATGAATCAATTTCACAATAACAGTGATGACTGACGTGCTGCTCTTGCAATCTTCCAGAATACACACAAAGAGTATGGTAGTTTTCCTTGATCTGTTCTCCAAGTCCTTATGATTACTCTAGATCTCTGCAACTTGTTTGTCGAAAGAGACTCAGGTCTGAAATTTGGTAGTCAAATCTTTCACTTCAGAAACTTTCTTTTCCAGTTCTCACATTCTACCAATACAGGTGTATTGTTTGGTCCATTTCTTCAATGTTCTGATTGAAACGCTGCAAACTGCAAGATTCCCATCTCTTGTATTTCAGATAGTAAGCATTGTAGATGATCTAGGTGAGAGGTTTCTTCATTGTATTTTTTCAGATTGATTTGATGTTGACCCAATAAAGTCTCGTCCTCTGTGAAAGAGGTAGCATTCATGAATGCAGAAGCAGCTCTTTTCTTATGTAGTGAGAGAATTATAGATTTTTCTGAAGGGGGTTGAGGTTAAAGTTGTTCAGCAAAGTCTGGGTGGTGTCAATTTGAGGTTGAAACTGTCGTGCTAATGACAGGGAAGAACTTGATTTGTGCCCAGCCTGTTCAAATACGGCCAATGAGAGATTTGAGACAGTGTCTCACTAGCAGGTTAAGGTGTCGCCGTGCGAACATCGGGCACTTATGGCCTTATCCTGTACTCTAAGCATATTAATTAACAGTTCTAAGGAAGGATTCTTCCCTACACTCAAACCTCTCTCTATGCAGAGACTCCTTGCTCCTTTCCAGCTAAGGTGATCATATGCAAGTTTGGACAGTTCAACTTTTTGGCCTGTGCCAGACATTTTTAGAGAGAGTTAAAGTGATAGACAAAGAGAAAAAAGTTTTCAGAACTTTTTGGAAAGACAGAAAAAACTTTTTAAACTTTTAAGAACTTTTTGAAAGTTTAGAAGTACTTTTCAGCACTTAGAAAAGAGTGAAAAGAGGAAATGCAAAACTTTTTGGCTATGTGTATATACACTGACCTTGTTTTGTATATTTTTCTCTTATGAAAAGTACAATGACAAGAGTGGTAAGTAGTCTCAAAGCACTTATCCCACCACTGCACAACCAATGTAGGAGGCTGGACTGGCTTGTAGTGAGTACCAAGGGGTACTTGCACCTTGCACCAGGCCCAGTTATCCCTTATTAGTGTATAGGGTGTCTAGCAGCTTAGGCTGATAGATAATGGTAGCTTAGCAAAGCAGCTCAGGCTGAACTAGGAGACGTGTGAAGCTACTACAGTACCACTTAGTGTCATATGCACAATATCATAAGAAAACACAATACACAGTTATACTAAAAATAAAGGTACTTTATTTTTATGACAATATGCCAAAGTATCTTAGAGTGTACCCTCAGTGAGAGGATAGGAAATATACACAAGATATATATACACAATAGCAAAAATATGCAGTATAGTCTTAGAAAACAGTGCAAACAATGTATAGTTACAATAGGATGCAATGGGGAAACATAGGGATAGGGGCAACACAAACCATATACTCCAGAAGTGGAATGCGAACCACGAATGGACCCCAAACCTATGTGACCTTGTAGAGGGTCGCTGGGACTATTAGAAAATAGTGAGAGTTAGAAAAATAACCCTCCCCAAGACCCTGAAAAGTGAGTGCAAAGTGCACTAAAGTTCCCCTAAGGACAAAATAGTCGTGGTAGAGGGAGAATGCAAGGAAAACACAAATCAGCAATGCAACAACGATGGATTCCTGTCTGAGGGTACCTGTGGAACAAGGGGACCAAGTCCAAAAGTCACAAGCAGCTCGGAGATGGGCAGATGCCCAAGAAATGCCAGCGGTTGGTGCAAAGAAGCTCTTACTAGGCTGAAGAACTGTGAATACTGCAGGAACGACAAGGGCTAGAGACTTCCCCTTTGGAGGATGGATCCCCCACGCCTTGGAGAGTCGTGCAGAAGTGTTTTCCCGCCGGATGGACGCCAACAAGCCTTGCTACACGCAAATCGTGCGTTTGGCGTTTTTGGACGCTGCTGGGGCCCAGGAGGGACCAGAAGGTCGCAAATTGGACCTGCAGAGAGAGGGGACGTCGAGCAAGACAAAGAGCCCTCACTGAAGCAGGTAGCACCCAGAGAAGTGCCAGAAACAGGCACTACGAGGATGCGTGAAACGGCGCTTGCCGAAGTTGCACAAAGGAGTCCCACGTCGCCGGAGACCAACTTAGAAAGTCGTGCAATGCAGGTTAGAGTGCCGTGGACCCAGGCTTGGCTGTGCACACAGGATTTCCGCCGGAAGTGCACAGGGGCCGGAGAAGCTTGCAAAGTCGCGGTTCCCAGCAATGCAGCCCAGCGAGGTGAGGCAAGGACTTACCTCCACCAAACTCGGGCTGAAGAGTCACTGGACTGTGGGAGTCACTTGGACGGTGTCGCTGGATTCGAGGGACCTCGCTCGTCGTGCTGAGAGGAGACCCAAGGGACTGGAGATGCAGCTTTTTGGTGCCTGCGGTTGCAGGGGGAAGATTCCGTCGACCCACGGGAGATTTCTTCGGAGCTTCTGGTGCAGAGAGGAGGCAGACTACCCCCACAGCATGCACAAGCAGGAAAACAGTCGAGAAGGCGGCAGGATCAGCGTTACAGAGTTGCAGTAGTCGTCTTTGCTACTATGTTGCAGGTTTGCAGGCTTCCAGCGCGGTCAGCAGTCGATTCCTTATCAGAAGGTGAAGAGGGAGATGCAGAGGAACTCGGCTGAGCTCATGCATTCGTTATCTAAAGTTTCCCCAGAGACAGAGACCCTAAATAGCCCGAAAAGAGGGTTTGGCTACCTAGGAGAGAGGAAAGGCTACTAACACCTGAAGGAGCCTATCACAAGGAGTCTCTGACGTCACCTGGTGGCACTGGCCACTCAGAGCAGTCCAGTGTGCCAGCAGCACCTCTGTTTCCAAGATGGCAGAGGTCTGGAGCACACTGGAGGAGCTCTGGACACCTCCCAGGGGAGGTGCAGGTCAGGGGAGTGGTCACTCCCCTTTCCTTTGTCCAGTTTCGCGCCAGAGCAGGGGCTAAGGGGTCCCTGAACCGGTGTAGACTGGCTTATGCAGAATTGGGCACATCTGTGCCCAACAAAGCATTTCCAGAGGCTGGGGGAGGCTACTCCTCCCCTGCCTTCACACCATTTTCCAAAGGGAGAGGGTGTCACACCCTCTCTCAGAGGAAGTTCTTTGTTCTGCCATCCTGGGCCAGGCCTGGCTGGACCCCAGGAGGGCAGCTGCCTGTCTGAGGGGTTGGCAGCAGCAGCAGCTGCAGAGAAACCCCAGGAAGGGCAGTATGGCAGTACCAGGGTCTGTGCTACAGGCCACTGGGATCATGGAATTGTACCAATAATGCCAGGATGGCATAGAGGGGGCAATTCCATGATCATAGACATGTTACATGGCCATATTCGGAGTTACCATGGTGAAGCTACATATAGGTAGTGACCTATATGTAGTGCACGCGTGTAATGGTGTCCCCGCACTCACAAAGTTCAGTGAATTGGCTCTGAACAATGTGGGGGCACCTTGGCTAGTGCCAGGGTGCCCTCACACTAAGTAACTTTGCACCTAACCTTTACCAGGTAAAGGTTAGACATATAGGTGACTTATAAGTTACTTAAGTGCAGTGTAAAATGGCTGTGAAATAACGTGGACGTTATTTCACTCAGGCTGCAGTGGCAGGCCTGTGTAAGATTTGTCAGAGCTCCCTATGGGTGGCAAAAGAAATGCTGCAGCCCATAGGGATCTCCTGGAACCCCAATACCCTGGGTACCTCAGTACCATATACTAGGGAATTATAAGGGTGTTCCAGTAAGCCAATATAAATTGGTAAAAATGGTCACTAGCCTGTCAGTGACAATTTGGAAAGGAATGAGAGAGCATAACCACTGAGGTTCTGATTAGCAGAGCCTCAGTGAGACAGTTAGTCACTACACAGGTAACACATTCAGGCACACTTATGAGCACTGGGGCCCTGGGTTACCAGGGTCCCAGTGACACATACAACTAAAACAACATATATACAGTGAAAAATGGGGGTAACATGCCAGGCAAGATGGTACTTTCCTACAAATCCTCTGAATTCCATCTCTCAAAACAAGTGTTGGACATGCCTGCATTAAATCAGTTTGGCCTATCATGTCAACACCAGGACAGTGTGCACTCCACGGGCAACATAATGTAAAATGACAAACCTTATGCAATGTAATAATTCATGCATTGTGTGCTGATATTACATATTAACTTTTTGCATTGCAGGTATTTATCTTGAAATGTCTTTAATGCTGTTTGCAATGTATTGTTCATTATCAAGCCTTTCTTGCAGCCTGGCTAGGAGTGGCTGGGTGTGGCAGGTGGGTGGGGCTTGGGTCTATTTAAGGAACCCAGCCCAGCTCCACGTGCTCACTATTCAGAGGTCCCCGTGCAGAACAGCAGCATTTTCAGGGGCTCCTGTTCCGGAGGCCTACTTGGACATTTCCTAGCCCTGTCCTCATTATCTTGCTGATCTTCAAGCAGGGTGGTAAGGTGGAGTTCGAGATAGACCTCGACTCCGTTTTCTAGAAATATTTTAGTTTTTGGCTTTGTGAGTTACCGCGTGTGCGATTGACTCTTGGCACTTAACCCTTGCAGTTCGGATCGGCAGAATGCGCGATCATTTCAAGGCATCTGAATCTTGATGGTTGAATTGGCAACAGTGTGTGCGATTCATTCTTGGCAATTAACCCATGTAGTTCGGATCAGCAGAGTGCGCGATCATTTCAAGGCATTTGAATCTTAATGGTTGAATCGGCAACAGTGAGTGCGTTTCATTCCTGGCAATTAACCCTTGCAGTTTGGATTGGCACAGTGCGCGATCATTTCAAGGCATTTGAATCTTGATGGTTGAATTAGCAACAGTGTGCGTGATTCATTCTTGGCAATTAACCCTTGCAGTTCGGATCGGCAGAGTGCGCGATCATTTCAAGGCATTTGAATCTTGATGGTTGAATCAGCAACAGTGTGTGCGATTCATTCTTGGCAATTAACCCTTGCAGTTCAGATCGACAGAGTGCAATCATTCCAGCTACTTGAGTCTTGATGCGCAGTCTGGCAATAAGGTGGGCAATAATTTCTGGGCAATTGAATCTTGAAACTTAGATCAAACAGAGTGTGATCTTTCTAGACAAAACAAGTTTAGTCAGTTTGCCTATTCCACAGTATAATTCATGAATCCTATAGCAGTTAATTTATTTGGGGCCAAATGTACTCATTGACTCTTGTTTTGATGTAATTGCTATTCGAAGGATTAACTTGAGAAAGTTCTATGTTAAGAGTATATGATTATAAAAAGGTCACGTTATTGAAAAGTTCTTGATCTCTCATGTTATTAGAGCATAAAGAGTTAAAACAAAGTTCATGAAGATTAATGTGAATGACCTTGCTATTGTGTTCTTAACTCTTGCTTCTACAGGTCTCCTTCCCCGCTGTTCCCAACCTAAACCCCATCCCCGCTTGGCCATTCTTTAACTCTATGCTAAAACGGCTAGTAGAGTTTGGAGCAGCCAAGAAGTGGACATATTGGGAACAGGCACAAACCCCAAGGATCCGGTCTCGCTCACAGAATAGCGACCCCACAAATTTTGTATCCTCCTGGTTTGTGCTAGGTTTTCAATATGGCCACATTGGACAAGTTACTTAAGGTAATTACGCAGCTTCAAGTGGCTGTAGTCGAATCTAAAAACATAGCAACCAATCTAGCAGAAAGGGTGGATCAGTTACAAGACAGGGTGGGAAAGAAGGCGCAAAGTCCTTTGGGTGCGGGTCGGTTTAATCCTACTCCTCAAGGTTCAGGAGGGAATCCTCCAACTAACATATCACTCACAGTTCCCACACCCATTCCTTTGGCTCCCCCAAAAAGGTTTTCAGGAGATCCTCAGAAAGTACAATCCTTTTTGACTCAAGTAGAATTGCACTTCACCTATAGACCAACCACCTTCCCTAATTCCCAATCCAGGGTGGCCTTCTTCATTGCTTATTTGACTGGAGAAGCGGCCACCTGGGCAATCCCTCTTGTGCGTCGAGATAATACTTTGCTTTATAACTGGAGAGACTTTGTCTGAGAATTTGAACGTGTTTTCGATCGAAGAACAGTTTCTCTGTCCGCAGACCGAGAACTGTTAGAATTGCGGCAAGGAAATAAGGATCTTGTCTCTTATTGGTTTAACTTTAATCGGCTGGTAGCAGAAACGGCCTGGCCTGAGGAAAAGAGAGCAGCCCTGTTCTATCAAGGACTCAAAGATGAGTTAAAAGACATTCTTGCACAGATTGATCCTCAACCCACGGATTGTCAAGATCTGATAAATCTTGTTTTAAGGTCAGACCATCGTCTTGCAGAACGACGTGGAACACTTAAAAAGACTGAGAAAAGTTCCTGGCATGTTTATGAGCATAGAGACTCACAAATTCATGGAGACCACAATCATGAACCAATGGAAATAGGAACCATCAGATGGCCTTTAACAAAAGAAGAGAAAGATCTACAGAGAAAGAACGGACAATGTCTGTATTGTGGTCGAAAGGGCCATTTCGCTAAAGAATGTCCAGCAAAACCAAAAAGTAAACAAACCCCTACCAAGAAGGTTGTAGCAAATGCTCAGATCAATCAGGAAAACTAGAACACCCAAGATGTAAGGAAGGGTTGCTCTTGGGTGTAACCATGGACCCTTCACAAGATGCTAAAAAGGTTTTACTCGAGAGAAGACATTTAAAATTAGATCTAGAAGTACTGGTAAAACAAAAGACTTATCTAAAGAAAGCCTTAGTAGATTCCGGGGCTACTGGTAATTGTATCAATGCACAATTGATAAAAAAATGGGGGATCCCATGTAAGAAGAAGAAAACACCAGAAATAATACAAGCTGTAGATGGAAAACTCCTAGCTGGAGGTTCGGTGACTCTACAGACCTTCCCCTTGTCTGTGATCTGTAAAGGGGGAAATCAAGACACCAAACATGTAGAGAAAATAATCTTTGATGTAATCCATGCTCCTTAGTATGGAATTATTCTAGGAATGCCATGTTTAAGTTACCATAATCCTTTAATAAACTGGCAAGAAAGGAAAATCACGCCTGCTTCATTTCGGTGTAAAGAAAAATGTCTCCAAACATCAAGTGTCACAGATTCCCATAAATCCCACATAGCCACAGCCGCTGAAAAAGATGTAACGCTGCCTTTTCAGTATTCAACCTTCCTTGATGTTTTTGATGAAAATGAAGCAGGAACCTTGCCACTGCACAGACCTTATGACTGTCAAATTGATCTGACTCCTGGTGCTACACTCCCTAGTTGTCATGTGTATGCCCTGTCTGAACACGAAAATCAATATCTAAGGAACTATTTAGACCAATTTCTAGTTAATGGATTTATCCGTCCTTCCAAGTGTCGTGCAGCATCTCCTCTTTTTTTGTTCCCAAGGCTAATGGGGATCTTAGGGCTTGTATAGATTATAGAGGGTTAAACAAAATCACAATAAAGAATAAATACCCATAACCCTTGGTCCCTGTCCTGTTGGATCAAGTTAAAATAGCCAAAATTTACACCAAGTTAGACCTAAGAGGAGCTTATTACCTAGTCAGGATGAGAGAAGGCAACGAGTGGAAAACAGCCTTTAAAACTAGATATGGTCTATTTGAATACACAGTCATGCCCTTTGGACTTTGTAATGCTCCAGCAGCATTCAAATTCATTCTGAATGATGTCCCTAGAGAATATCTAGATCTATTTGCAATAGTTTATATTGATAATATTCTAATCTATTCTGATAACGAAGTCAAACATGTACAACATGTCCAAAAGATTCTCACAGCCCTTCGGAAACATCATTTCTATTGCAAATTGAGCAAATGTGAATTTCATGTTACCACCGTTGAATTTTTAGGGGTCATCCTTACCCCTCAAGGCATGGTCATGGCAGAAGGAAAAGTGCAAGCAGTATCCAATTGGCCAATCCCAAAAAATGTTGGAGATTGTCAGTGCTTCCTTGGTTTTGCAAATGTCTAACGTAGGTTCATAGCCCACTTCTCACAGACAGTGGCACCAATCACCAAGTTACTACGAAAGAAAGAACCATTTGTATGGTCTCCAGAAGCTGACAAGGCTTTTTCAATCTTAAAGGAAGCCTCCTCCACCACCCCAGTCTTGACTCACCCAGATACTGAACGTTCATTTATAGTAGAAGCAGATGCTTCAGATGTGGCAATTGGTGCAGTGTTATCACAACGCAACAAAGATACGGGTCAGCTACACCCTGTAGCTTACATGTCCCGAAAACTAAATGAAGCGGAACAAAAGGATGTCATTGCTGAGAAAGAATTTCGAGCAATCCGTGATGCCTTTACAAAGTGGAGACACTATTTGCTAGGCGCCAGATACACTATTACAGTATACACAGATTGTCGTAATCTCCAGTTCATGAGTTCAGCTAGGCTTTTGACTCCGCGACAATTACGATGGATGCTGTTTTTTGCCGAGTTTGATTTTGTGGTAACTTTCTGCCCCGGCAAAGATGATCACAAAGTGGATGCCTTGTCCAGACAAACATGTTACCCACAATCCAGCCCCCACGAGCTATCATTGCTCCAGACAAAATCCTTTGTATCCTCAAAACTGAAGATTTTTTTGAAAATATTTGTAATTCTTTCTCCACCAACAAATGGCAGAAATGGGCTCAAGCAAACCCCAAAAGATCAATCAAACAAGGCCTACCTTTTCATGATGCATTTTTATTTGTTCCTACTACCAAGTTGCGCAAATTAGTGTTTCATTGGTTGCACGTTATACCTACGGCAGGTCATCCAGGTATTCCTAAAACACCTTAAGTAATCCAACTATAATTTTGGTGGCCTACTTTGACAAAAGACGTCAAGCCAATGGTAACTAGCTGTGAAGTTTGTGCCCGTACCAAGACAAGTCATTCAAAACCATAAGGACTGTTACATCCTCTCCTAACTCCGCTCTGACCTTTGGAACACATATCAATAGACTTTATTACAGGACTGCCAGTTGTTCAATATCACTCAGTAATCCTTGTAGTGGTAGATAGTCTTACAAAATATGCACATTTCATTTCTTGCAGGAAATTGCCTACCTCCAGTGAACTGGCAACAATACTTTTAAATCGAGTGGTCCGTTATCATGGATTACCAAAAATAATTATTTCCAATCGAGGGTCACAAATTGCCTCTAACTTCTGGAAAACATGGTGCAAAACACTCTAAGTTACATCTATATTACCTACCAGTCACCATCCTCAAACAGATGGCCAAACTGAGAGACTCAATCAAACATTGAAACAATATTTGCATGCTTACGCTAAAAAAGCACTCCATTCCTGGGTATCAATGCTTTGGTTAGCTGAACTGCCCTACAATAACTCGTATCATATTTCTACTGGAGCAACGCCCTTTTTCGGTCTATTTGGTTATCACCCAGATACTTTGCTAGTCACAACTCCACAAGAAAGTTCACTTACACCAGCAGTGTCAGAAACAATACAGCAACTCCATCAAACCCAGAAACAAATCCAGCAACATCTGAACAAAGCAAAACAAAAGTATAAAAAACATTATGACAAAAAACATTGTGAGGGACCACAATATAAGCCAGGAGATAGAGTGTGGCGTTCCACACGTCACACTGACTTCAAGAAAATACATATGTTTAATCACAAATATATAGGTCCTTACACTGTTCTTCAACAGATCAATCCAGTATCCTACAAAGTACAGTTACCAAAATCACTATGTATTCATCCCGTGTTCCATACTTCTCTCCTAAAAAGAGCTTTCCAGAAAACTCGCTCTCAACCAACTCCAGTACTGGTACAAGGAGAACTGGAATACGAAGTAAAACAGGTTTTGGATTCAAAATTTAGAGGTCGTACTCCCTGGTATCTAATATCCTGGAAAGGGTATGGTGCAGAGAATGACTCATGGGTCTCAGCATCTGACATTCATGCTCCACGACTAGTGCAGCCTTTTCACTGCCTAAACCCAGACAAACCAGGCCCTAGAGCTTGTTCGGGAGGGAGGGGTACTGTCAACACCAGGACAGTGCGCGCTCTACGAGCAACATAATGCAAAATGGCAAACCTTATGCAATGTAATAACTCATGCATTGTGTGCTGATATTGCATATTATATTTTTGCATTGCAGGTATTTATCTTGAAATGTCTTTAATACTGCTTGCAATGTATTGTTCCTTTTCAAGCCTTTCCTACAGCCTGGCTGGGTGTGGCTGGGGTGTGGCAGGTGGGCGGGGATTGGGTCTATTTAAGGAACCAAGCCCAGCTCCACATGCTCACTATTCAGAGGTCCCGTGCAGAGCAGCAGCCTTTTCCAGGGCTTCTGTTCCAGAGGCCTACTTGGACATTTCCTGGCCCTGTCCTCATTATCTTACTGATCTTCAAGGAGGGCGGTAAGGCACAGTTCAGGATAGACCTCGACTCCGATTTCTAGAAACATCTGAGTTTTGGGCTTTGTGATTTACCGCATGTGCGATTTACTCTTGGCACTTAACCCTTGCAGTTCGGATCGGCAGAATGCGCGATCATTTCAAGGCATTTGAATCTTGATGGTTGAATCGGCGACAGTGTGCGTGATTCATTCTTGGCAATTAACCCTTGCAGTTCGGATCGGCAGAGTGTGTGATCATTTCAAGGCATTTGAATCTTGATGGTTGAATCGGCAACAGTGAGCGCGTTTCATTCTTGGCAATTAACCCTTGCAGTTTGGATCGGCAGAGTGCGCGATCATTTCAAGGCATTTGAATCTTGATGGTTGAATCAGGAACACTGTGCGTGATTCATTCTTGGCAATTAACCCTTGAAGTTCGGATCGGCAGAGTGCGCGATCATTTCAAGGCATTTGAATCTTGATGGTTGAATCGGCAACAGTGAGCGCGTTTCATTCTTGGCAATTAACCCTTGCAGTTAGGATCGGCAGAGTGCGCGATCATTTCAAGGCATTTGAATCTTGATGCTCGAATCAGCAACAGTGTGCGTGATTCATTCTTGGCAATTAACCCTTGCAGTTCGGATCGGCAGAGTGCGCGATCATTTCAAGGCATTTGAATCTTGATGGTTGAATCGGCAACAGTGTGTGCGATTCATTCTTGGCAATTAACCCTTACAGTTCAGATCGACAGAGTGCAATCATTCCAGCTACTTGAGTCTTGATGCGCAGTCTGGTAATAAGGTGCGCAATAATTTCTGGGCAATTGAATCTTGAAACTTAGATCAAACAGAGTGTGATCTTTCTAGACAAAACAAGTTTAGTCAGTTTGCCTATTCCACAGTATAATTCATGAATCCTATAGCAGTTAATTTATTTGGGGCCGAATGTACTCATTGACTCTTGTTTTGATGTAATTGCTATTCGAAGGATTAACTTGAGAAAGTTCTATGTTCAGAGTATATGATTATAAAAAGGTCACGTTATTGAAAAGTTCTTGATCTCTCATGTTATTAGAGCATAAAGAGTTAAAACAAAGTTCATGAAGATTAATGTGATTGACCTTGCTATTGTGTTCTTAACTCTTGCTTCCACAGGTCTCCTTCCCCGCTGTTCCCAACCTAAACCCCATCCCCCGCTTGGCCATTCTTTAACACTGTGCTATAACGGCTAGTAGAGTTTGGAGCAGCCAAGAAGTGGACATATTGGGAACAGGCGCAAACCCCAAGGATCCGGTCTCGCTCACAGAATAGTGACCCCACAAATTTTTTATCCTCCTGGTTTGTGCTAGGTTTTCAATATGGCCACATTGGAAGAGTTACTTAAGGTAATTACGCAGCTTCAAGTGGCTGTAGTCGAGTCTAAAAACATAGCAACCAATCTAGCAGAAAGGGTGGATCAGTTACAAGACAGGGTGGGAAAGAAGGCGCAAAGTCCTTTGGGTGCGGGTAGGTTTAATCCTACTCCTCAAGGTTCAGGAGGGAATCCTCCAACTAACATATCACTCGCAGTTCCCACACCCATTCCTTTGGCTCCCCCAGAAAGGTTTTCAGGAGATCCTCAGAAAGTACAATCCTTTTTGACTCAAGTAGAATTGCACTTCACCTATAGACCAAACACCTTCCCTGATTCCCAATCCAGGGTGGCCTTCTTCATTGCTTATTTGACTGGAGATGCGGCCACCTCGGCAATCCCTCTTGTGCGTCGAGATAATACTTTGCTTTATAACTGGAGAGACTTTGTCTACGAATTTGAACGTGTTTTCGATCGAAGAACAGTTACTCTGTCCGCAGACCGAGAACTGTTAGAATTGCGACGAGGAAATAAGGATCTTGTCTCTTATTGGCTAACTTTAATCGGCTGGTAGCAGAAACGGACTGGCCCGAGGAAAAGAGATCTGCCCTGTTCTATCAAGGACTCAAAGATGAGTTAAAAGACATTCTTGCACAGATTGATCCTCAACCCACGGATTGTCAAGATCTGATAAATCTTGTTTTAAGGTTAGACCATCGTCTTGCAGAACGACGTGGAACACGTAAAAAGAATGAGAAACGTTCCTGGCGTGTTTATGAGCATAGAGACTCACAAATTCATGGAGACCACAATCATGAACCAATGGAAATAGGAACCATCAGACAGCCCTTAACAAAAGAAGAGAAAGATCTACAGAGAAAGAACGGACAATGTCTGTGTTGTGGTCAAAAGGGGCATTTAGCTAAAGTACGTCCAGCAAAACCAAAAAGTAAACAAACCCCTACCAAGAAGGTTGTAGCAAATGCTCAGATCAATAAGGAAAACTAGAACACCCAAGATGTAAGGAAGGGTTGCTCTTGGGTGTAACCATGGACCCTTCACAAGATTCTAAAAATGTTTTACTCGAGACAAGACATTTAAAATTAGATCTAGAAGTACTGGTAAAACAAAAGACTTATCTAAAGAAAGCCTTAGTAGATTCCGGGGCTACTGGTAATTTTATCGATGCACAATTGATTAAAAAATGGGGGATCCCATGTAAGAAGAAGAAAACACCAGAAATAATACAAGCTGTAGATGGAAAACTCCTAGCTGGAGGTCCGGTGACTCTACAGACCTTCCCCTTGTCTGTGATCTGTAAAGGGGGAAATCAAGACACCAAACATGTAGAGAAAATAATCTTTGATGTAATCCATGCTCCTCAGTATGGAATTATTCTAGGAATGCCGTGGTTAAGTTACCATAGTCCTTTAATAAACTGGCAAGAAAGGAAAATCAAGTTTTCTTCATTTCGGTGTAAAGAAAAATTTCTCCAAACATCAAGTGTCACAGATTCCCACAAATCCCACATAGCCACAGTCACTGAAAAAGATGTAACGCTGCCTTTTCAGTATTCATCCTTCCTTGATGTTTTTGATGAAAACGAAGCAGGAACCTTGCCACTGCACACACCTTATGACTGTCAAATTGATCTGACTCCTGGTGCTATACTCCCTAGTTGTCATGTGTATGCCCTGTCTGAACACAAAAATCAATATCTAAGGAACTATTTAGACCAATTTCTAGTTAATGGATTTATCCGTCCTTCCAAGTGTCGTGCAGCATCTCCTCTTTTTTTTGTTCCCAAGGCTAATGGGGATCTTAGGGCTTGTATAGATTATAGAGGGTTAAACAAAATCACAATAAAGAATAAATACCCATATCCCTTGATCCCTGTCCTGTTGGATCAAGTTAAAATAGCCAAAATTTACACCAAGTTAGACCTAAGAAGAGCTTATTACCTAGTCAGGATGAGAGAAGGCAACGAGTGGAAAACAGCCTTTAAAACTAGATATGGTCTATTTGAATACACAGTCATGCCCTTTGGACTTTGTAATGCTCCAGCAGCATTCAAATTCATTCTGAATGATGTCCCTAGAGAATATCTAGATCTATTTGCAATAGTTTATATTGATAATATTCTAATCTATTCTGATAACGAAGTCAAACATGTACAACATGTCCAAAAGATTCTCACAGCCCTTCGGAAACATCATTTATATTGCAAATTGAGCAAATGTGAATTTCATGTTACCACCGTTGAATTTTTAGGGGTCATCCTCACCCCTCAAGGCATGGTCATGGCAGAAAGAAAAGTGCAAGCCGTATCCGATTGGCCAATCCCAAAAAATGTTCGAGATTGTCAGTGCTTCTTTGGTTTTGCAAATGTCTAACGTAGGTTCATAGACCACTTCTCACAGACAGTGGCACCAATCACCAAGTTACCACGAAAGAAAGAACCATTTGTATGGTCTCCAGAAGCTGACAAGGCTTTTTCAATCTTAAAGGAAGCCTTCTCCACCACCCCAGTCTTGACTCACCCAGATACTGAACGTTCATTTGTAGTAGAAGCAGATGCTTCAGATGTGGCAATTGGTGCAGTGTTATCACAACGCAACAAAGATATGGGTCCGCTACACCCTGTAGCTTACATGTCCCGAAAACTAAATGAAGCGGAACAAAATGATGTAATTGCTGAGAAAGAATTTCTAGCAATCCGTGATGCCTTTACAGAGTGGAGACACTATTTGCCAGGTGCCAGATACACTATTACAGTATACACAGATTGTCGTAATCTCCAGTTCTTGAGTTCAGCTAGGCTTTTGACTCCTCAACAATTACGATGGATGCTGTTTTTTGCCGAGTTTGATTTTGTGGTAACTTTCCGCCCCGGCAAAGATAATCACAAAGTGGATGCCTTGTCCAGACAAGACATGTTACCCACAATCCAGCCCCCACGAGCTATCATTGCTCCAGACAAAATCCTTTGTATCCTCAAAACTGAAGATTCTTTTGAAAATATTCGTAATTCTTTCACCATCGAAAAATGCCAAAAATGGGCTCAAGCAAACCCCAAAAGATCAATCAAACAAGGCCTACCTTTTCATGATGCATGTTTATTTGTTCCTACTACCAAGTTGCGCAAATTAGTGTTTAATTGGTTGCACGTTATACATGCGGCAGGTCATCCAGGTATTCCTAAAACACTTGAACTAATCCAACAATAATTTTGGTGGCCTACTTTGACAAAAGACGTCAAGCAAATGGTAACTAGCTGTGAAGTTTGTGCCCATACCAAGACAAGCCATTCAAAACCATAAGGACTGTTACATCCTCTCCTAACTCCGCTCTGATCTTGGGAACACATATCAATAGACTTTATTACAGGACTGCCAGTTGTTCAATATCACTCAGTAATCCTTGTAGTGGTAGATAGTCTTACAATATATGCACATTTCATTTCTTGCAGGAAATTGCCTACCTCCAGTGAATTGGCAACAATACTTTTAAATCGAGTGGTCCGTTATCATGGATTACCAAAAATAATTATTTCCGATCGAGGGTCACAATTTGCCTCTAACTTCTGGAAAACATGGTGCAAAACACTCTAAGTTACATCTACATTACCTACCAGTCACCATCCTCAAACAGATGGCCAAACTGAGAAACTCAATCAAACATTGAAACAATATTTGCATGCCTACGCTAAAAAAGCACTCCATTCCTGGGTATCAATGCTTTGGTTAGCTGAACTGCCCTACAATAACTCGTATCATACTTCTACTGGAGCAACGCCCTTTTTCGGTCTATTTGGTTATCACCCAGATACTTTGCCAGTCACAATTCCAAAAGAAAGTTCATTTACACCAGCAATGTCAGAAACAATACAGCAACTCCATCAAACCCAGAAACAAATCCAGCAACATCTGAAGAAAGCGAAACAAAAGTATAAAAAAAATTATGACAAAAACATTGTGAGGGACCAGAATATAAGTCAGGAGATAGAGTGTGGCTTTCCACAAGACACATTGACTTCAAGAAAATACATATGTTTAATCACAAATATATAGGTCCTTACACAGTTCTTCAACAGATCAATCCAGTATCCTACAAAGTACAGTTACCAAAATCACTATGTATTCATCCCGTGTTCCATACTTCTCTCCTAAAAAGAGCTTTCCAGAAAACTCGCTCTCGACCAACTCCAGTACTGGTACAAGGAGAACTGGAATACGAAGTAAAACAGGTTTTGGATTCAAAAGTTAGAGGTCGTACTCTCTGGTATCTAATATCCTGGAAAGGGTATGGTGCAGAGAACGACTCATGGGTCTCAGCATCTGACATTCATGCTCCATGACTAGTGCAGCGTTTTCACTGCCTAAACCCAGACAAACCAGGTCCTAGAGCGTGTTCGGGAGGGAGGGGTACTGTCAACACCAGGACAGTGCACGCTCTACAGGCAACATAATGCAAAATGACAAACCTTATGCAATGTAATAACTCATGCATTGTGTGCTGATATTGCATATTATCTTTTTGCATTGCAGGTATTTATCTTGAAATGTCTTTAATACTGCTTGCAATGTATTGTTTGTTTTCAAGCCTTTCCTGCAGCCTGGCTGGGTGTGGTGTGGCAGGTGGGCAGGGCTTGGGTCTATTTAAGGAACCCAGCCCAGCTCCACGTGCTCACTATTCAGAGGTCCCGGTGCAAGACAGCATCCTTTTCCAGGGCTCCTGTTTCAGAGGCCTACTTGGACATTTCCTAGCCCTGTCCTCATTATCTTGCAGATCTTCAAGGAGGGCAGTAAGGCAGAGTTCAGGATAGACCTCGACTCCGTTTTCTAGAAACATCTGAGTTTTTGGCTTTGTGATTTACCACCTGTGCAATTTACGCTTGGCACTTAACCCTTGCAGTTCGGATCGGCAGAGTGCGCAATCATTTCAAGGCATTTGAATCTTGATGGTTGAATAGGCGACAGTGTGCGCGATTCATTCTTGGCAATTAACCCTTGCAGTTCAGATCGTCAGAGTGCGCAATCATTTCAATGCATTTGAATCTTGATGGTTGAATCAGCAACAGTGTGCGCGATTCATTCTTGGCAATTAACCCTTGCAGTTCGGATCGGCAGAGTGCGCGATCATTTCAAGGCATTTGAATCTTAATGGTTGAATCGGCGACAGTGTGCGCGATTCATTCTTGGCAATTAACCCTTGCAGTTCGGATCGGCAGAGTGCGCGATCATTTCAAGACATTTGAATCTTGATGGTTGAATCAGCAACAGTGTGTGTGATTCATTCTTGGCAACTAACCCTTGCAGTTCAGATCAACAGAGCGCGATCATTCCAGGTACTTGAGTCTTGATGTGCAGTCTAGCAATAAGGTGCGCAATAATTTCTGGGCAATTGAATCTTGAAACTTAGATCAAACAGAGTGTGATCTTTCTAGACAAAACAAGTTTAGTCAGTTTGCCTATTCCACAGTATAATTCATGAATCCTATAGCAGTTAATTATTTGGGAACAAATGTACTCATTGACTCTTGTTGTGATGTAATTGCTATTCTAAGGATTAACTTGAGAAAGTTCTATGTTCCGAGTATATGATTTTAAAAAGGTCACGGTATTGAAAAGTTTTTGATCTCTCATGTTATTACAGCATGAAGAGTTAAAACAAAGTTCATGAAGATTAATGTGAATGACCTTGCTATTGTGTTCTTAACGCTTGCTTCCACAGGTCTCTTTCCCCGCTGTTCCCAACCTAAACCCCATCCCCCGCTTGGCCATTCTTTAACTCTGTGCTATAACGGCTAGTAGATTTTGGAGCTGCCAAGAGATGGACATATTGGGAACAGGCGCAAACCCCGAGGATCCGGTCTCGCTGACATATCAAGGTTGAGTCATGAAGCCGGGACTATGACCAATTAACTTCCACATTTCTGACCACTTCGATTTTATTTTCATGATTGAAGAATTTGGAAGTTTAATATATTGTGAAATGTTCCTTTTTTCAGGAACAGTGTTGCAATTTTTTTATAGCCCAGATCTGGTATTGATTGACACTTTGGAAACCTGCACTTCATTGAGTGCTTTCAATATCTTTGCTCATTGAGAATGGCCATTAGGTAGGCTGTGGAAGCAGATTCAGACAAAATTATATTCTCCAGCTGGGACTTGCAGAGCCACTCCCTTAGTTCTTTGTTTGTTTTTCTCATGTGTTTTCAGCTGTTAGACTTGAACTGTGTTAGACTTGAACCCAAGGTTTAATTTAGTCATCTAGACGGTGGTATCATCAATCCATTATGGTTCAGAAACGGCTGCATCATTGACTGCCTATGCTTCTATGACCTATGCCACTATTGCCTGTAGGTAAACTATGAGTACTGCTAATTAAGTACACTCTTACATACTGTCTTCCTTAACATTAGTAGGGAGAGTCTCCTCAATAATAAGTGAGGGGCCTGCTGGAGCGCTCTTCCTTGCAGTAGTTGAATCTAAGGCACATTGTCATGTCAAAATCTGTGAAGGGTGAAGATCCAATAGGAAAACAAAGTGTGATAAGATATTAATAGGTGTAGAAATATGGTTTGGGTCCTCTCTTTTTCCACCTACTTGTCTCTTTTTCGGGGTGTCTTTAGTGGAGGATGTTCTTATCTGGTATTGCTTTTTGCAGTATGCATTCATTTCTGTTACAGTACACTAGGTATTAATTAAGTAAGTTGACAATCTAGTTCTTGAGCTAACACCCTTGAGAAAGTTTCAGTTCAGTAGCTATTGACTTTTCTATCTTGATCAATGTGTTGTTCTTTGCATTCTCTCTTTTTCAGTCATCTTTGTATTTTTAAAGTCAAAAGCACCTGTTAATTTCATTAATTTGAATAACATTTTCCTTTGATGTGCATTACAAATAAAAATAATTTCTATGCCAGTTTGAAGTACATGTGCCTGCCGGAACATGGTTGTATTAAAATTAGACAAAATGGTTAATTTGTTTATGTAAAATTATTATGGCAAACACATGGTTGCAATTTAAACGGCAGCGTGTTTCTTTTTTTTGTTCCTCTTTTTAGTTTTGTGTCATATGCTTACAATAAAAAGATTTTTTTTAAAAGAAAAAATTTAATTGTTGCTCTAGCTTGCCAAGGGCAGATCTACTGATTTTGACAGTGCTTGTTTCTTTAACGCATTCATGATCATTGTTCACACCTCTTTATCAGTGACTTTCAGCATGATGAGGTGCCCCCACACTCTACCTCTATCTGGAGGTCTTATACTAATGCTCAATATAGCTATTTTCCAAGACAGGTTATGAAAGAGGAAGTGAGAACTATCTTTGAGTACTTTTAGGCGATTGAAAGACTTCATTTCTTGAACTAGGATATGAAAATTCTGATGTTTGTATTAAAAAATGTGTGGCATCAAGGTCCTGAAAATTAATGCAACAAAACCTAGAACGAATAAAACAGGTAAATATGTTTTAAGCATTTCACATGATTTGACAGTACTGAATGGCCAAGTATTAAGAATATCCCAGATAAGGCTATTTTACACTTTCAAAACTATATGATTACATAGCAACAACCCTCAAGAATATCAATATCCAGTTTTGGATGACTAGTCATCGCCTAATACTTAATCAGTAGTGAATCCTATCTTGCTTTAACAGGGAAGCAGGAGTTAGCTTAGCCTTCTGGCTTGAAGACCTGTGTTCCTGTCACCCATTGACATTTACCCTACTTAGCTTGCTCTGTCTTAGCACAAATATTTAATTATATCTTTCCAAGATGGCTGCATTGTTTTAGTTAGGACAATGTTTTAGTTTCCTGCTATAAGTGCCACTCTGCTCACTATCAGCGCCAAAAAATAGATAAGATGCAGATATTTACATTAGGTACTTTCCTACTTTGTGCTTTCAAGGAATTACCATGAGTAGTGAAGGTCCACATTTTCTTCATGTGTAAATGCCCGATAAGGGTTTGAAGATTTCATGGTGGGAACTCAAATGGGGGTATGGACCAGAATTCCCCTAAAGGAACAAAAGTCTGTAAATGTTGAGATTGAGGACCCACTTAATTAGTACTGGTAAGGTAATATTGCATAATGCAATCTTGCAAGCAGTCAAAAAATCGTCCAGTCCATATGTTGTGATTCAATTATATTTATTGGTTGATTCAGCGATATCCAATCTTAGAAAAGATTTGAAGGTTACACAACGAACACAGCGGACATGTGTTTCGCCATCTATGGTGTGTTCACCTAGGGCTTTCAATATGGCGCCGGAATAAGACGCTGATTCGGCAGGCTCGTGCCGATTTTTTCCTGACGTAGCTAATGGTATTTGGACCATAGACATCATTATGCTGTACTTGATATGAAAACTGTAATGTCTGTAAACGTAAACATCTTGTTTATCTAACTGAAAGGTAGCATGAAACCGATGATGCTCCACTGCTGCCGAGACATGGGTCTATAAACAGACAGAGAAGTGCAAGAGACCCAGACATCCTGTAGCAGGGTGAGCTGAAAATAAATCCTAAGAAACCCCAAAGTGCAGTTCCATGTGATTCAAAGTTGAAGTCACTGTCACATAAGGGCAACAAAAAAGGCCAAACTGTACATGTCCCAAAGCGTAACTTACTGTTAGGAAAGGATGGCACAGATCACAAAACAACCAGTAACAGTCTGTTTCACATCTTCAACAGGTCTACCTGCCACTGGGACCATTCAATCCACTCCTAAGACTTCCACTCCCCCTGGAAGAAGACCTCAGTGAGGACAACACTCCTGGCTGTGTGGATTTTGAGGATGAATCTGTCCCATCTGGGGAACCTGGTCAGATGACAACTCTCAGCCACCCTGCCCTCATCCACTCCCACTAGCCCTGTTCTATCGACATCACAGGCAGCCAGGTGCACCCAAGCCTGTGCCCGGAGAACAGTTACCACCATCTTGTGCCCACCAGTCCAGCTACTGGAGTCACAACTCCAAATCCTTGACAATGATGGGCCTGGCGCTAGTGGCCAAACTGTGCCAAGGGCACAGGCACATTGGAGGTAGGGTGCATGGGAAGGATGTTTTTAGATCAGCACCATAAGGCTGCTAGGGACAGTTCTGGCCAGGGCACAATCTCCCTAGTCTTGGAAGCTTACCAACAATTCCAAGGTATGACGGGCCAGGTACTTGCCATGCTGGGGGCGTTCAAACAAATATAGAGGGACAACCACCAGGAGGTCATGCTGTAGAAGCCTAATTATTCAGCACCCATTCAGGATACAAACGACCGTTAGCCAGCTCTTTCTAGATAAACATAAAGAATTTATTAGGGATAGAATAGAAAGACATGTACATGGAGGATACTCTGTACTAGTTGTACACAAACAGCCTAATACAAGGAAGTAATACACGATCTTTTATAGTATTAAACCACAAACATAATTCAACGTCTTATTGGTTCTTTGGCATTGACGTATGATTGACGTATGACTACTTCTCCATTATGGCTGAAGGTAGTTTTTCCTATCATACCATATATAGTAACAAAAAGCATAGAAAAGGATTTTACACAAGGTGGCCTAATATCACATGGTCCATCTTGTGACAGAACTTGAGAACATCACGTACTCAGACTGGTACTTTCCAGAAGGGAGATTGCTTCAGCTAGCATGCAATGACGATGATATTTCATGATGGCTGTTCAGAGAGCAAGCCTTGCAACATAATGCGTTCCTAGCAGTAGCGAATTACATTTGTAGGCCTCTTTACTTAATGATAGGCCTGTGCAGAGATTATCATTGTGTATCACAGGGGCCACTAGGCATAGCATACTTAAGAACTGTAAAATGCGATTCCACATTCCGCCCTCTGATACTCAATGACAAATCTAAGGGTCATGGTGTATTGCTCTAATTTATACCTCTTGCTCGTCCCTGTTGTCATCCTTATATCTTTTTCTTCGATAATGTGTGTGTTTCTGGTGACAGGTTTTTTTTCAAGAGTAGGGCCAGGAAGGATGGGCAAACTGGTATGAGCACACATATCGTTATCAGTGCCACGATCCCTATCGCTAGTACCTCTACCAACCAGGTACCCCAACCCCTGAACCATGCTGCTATTCGATCCAGCATTCCTCCAACGTCTGTCCCATCTGCCACTTTCCCAGCTCCTTCTTCTACCTTCTTTATTTCCTCTATTTCCTTTCTTATATTCCCACTGTTATCCGGTGTACACACGCAGCATTCCTGATGGATCACGGCACCGACCCCTCCCTCTTTTGCCAGAATGGTGTCTAGCGCAAGCCTATTCTGGATTACAAGTGCCCTCATGTCTGAGTTCCTCAGTGATGTTCCCTAAGGCTGCTGCAGTGTTGCTGGCTAGCCCTTCCACTAATTCGGCCAATCTGTGAATTTCATATTGTGAGTGTGCTATCCCTGATCGCGTCACTATGATCCCCTCTATTACTATTACCTCATCCACCCACGTTGGTGTCCTCTTCCTGCGCACCCCGCCAAGTGTTCTCTTTTCCCCCTTCTGTAATTCTGTTCTATGCACCATTTTTGGTAGCATGAATGCTAGGTAGCAGGTACCTTGCCATCCTGCTGGCAATTTAAAAAATGCAGATGTCCCACATATAATAAATATTCCTTTGGGAGGTGTCAGGCCTATGGACAAGCCTGTTGTGTCATTTCTTTTGTAGTCCAGGCTCAATGTTGTATTGCAAATACTATGTCCCACATCAAATCCGTTTTTGCTAGTGTCTGCGTTACCTCTTGAGTATTTGAAACACCTTGGTGCCTTTATTTCTGTATCTATGGCCAGGCATGGTATTCGTTGTTCTGAGCCATGATCCCTTTCAGTGTAACCCTTCCCTCTTTCTGTTGTAAATGCATTCAATAAATTCTCTTCTTCTTTCTTCGGATCTAATCTCCTCTTCTTCTTTCTTAGGATCTAATCTCCTACACTTCTTTCTTCTCCTTCTATCTTCTTCCTTCAATTTATTTAACACTCTTTCTACCAATTTTCCTTACATATCACCTACGTAAGGTTCATCTTCCAAACCATAGTCATCCCTTTTTCTCCTCATTTCTCCTTGCTTATCTTTTCTCTTATTCTCTCCTTTTCTCTTTTCCTTCTTCTCATTCCTTTTAAATTTCCCCCTAACATATTATGTAATATGTTACATGCCACGAATTCTGTAAGGGGCATTTGAGTGTAATTTCTTTTCTCCTGGCTAGTGGTCGGTAGGTGGGTACATATATAACAATCAGACACATTTGCTAGTTCTTTGTACATTGATACCATTTGCACAAATGTATTGTCCTTATAATCTTCTCCATCTTCTTTCCATTTTGTATATTTCACCCATTTTGTTTTATCCTCCACCCTCTCAAGTTGTGTTTACATATTGTTGTTCTCACCACCGGTTGCTCTTTCACCTTGGCCACTTTTGGGGATGTAGTGTTCCTGGTCGAGCCATGGAATATGTATGTCGTCTTTATATACTATCAGGATTGTTGTTAGTACTATAGCTGCTACCGGGGTGAGTAATGCTGTGACCACCACGAGCCACTTCTTCTGCTCCTTTTTCTTACGTTGTAATCTGAAATCCATGTCGCCTTATAGGGTGTGGTCGGATGTGGCTAGCACTTGAAACCAGTTCTATTGGTATGTAACCTTTGGTACCTCCTTATTCCTGTAGGAGTGCCACACGAGTAGCGTATTCCTTCTGTATATTTTCGGGGCGACGTTGAATGCTATTTGACACTTGTAGTTATGCAGAGTATAAAGGGATGAATCCCAATGTCCAGTTCTAAGGGAGTTGGGTGCGATAGTCCACTGACCCGAGGGATGGCCCTTTTGTCCTATTTTTACTATATTCCTAATTGGAAGAGGCACCTCCCAATGGGCTACAAGCCGCACTGATCCTAGTGACCAGCCGCTTCCGTAGGACTGGGATCTGTACCTCTTGGTGCAAATTTTTCTAGCGGACTTTTAGTATTCTGTTCGTTTATATCCTGATGTCTTTAATACTTAAGTGGCCTTGCTTGACTCTCCGACTCCTGTGGAGAGTAGCACGAGCAGTTCTGAAAGAGTATCCTGGTGTCTTGAAGGACCCGCTTGCACCCTCCGACTCCTGTGGGGTTGCAGCACGAGCAGTCCAAAAACAATGTTCTGGTGTACCGTGGAACTCGCTTACACTCTCCGACTCCTGTGGGAGTGTAGCACGAGCAGTTCCGTCAGTGTTGGCTGGTGGAGCTTGTTGAACAAAGGTTGTACCGCTGAGGTGAAGTTGGCATTACTCTTGTTGGCAATTTTGTTGGTGGCTGGTCGTCCTTTGGTCAAGCAGCCTTCTTGGTGTGTGAGGTATGGACCCAGGAGGTGATGCCCTCACACTTGACTGCTGTGGCTGTTGTCAACAGGACTTGGTGTGTTACCTTCCACCGTGGTTGAAGGCAGTGACGTCTGGTGTGGCCTTTACCCACACCCAGTCTCCAGGATGCAGTCGTGTTCCGGTGGTGTACCTTCTTGGTGTAATAGCTGTGGATCCAGGAGGTCAGTCCCTCCTACTTTTCAGGTGACCCAAGCCCAATCTCCCTGTTGGAGATCATGTCCAGGTAGTGTTGTCCAGCCAGGAAGGGCCTGCAGCACCTAATGCTGAAGGTAAGGCAAACTGCTGTCAAAATGTCTTATCAGATAATAACTTCTCAGCACTAGACATGTTCATAGGCCAGTCAAACAGTATTTCAGTCGGTGCTCAGTTTGACAACTTTGTCAAGGGTGCCTTTCTTGACCAATAAAGCAAGCGGTAGTGCATCAATCTAGAACCGCTCAGCAGATGCACAAAATCTTATAAAGGGACATATCTGACTGGTTTATGGGGTAACTAGCGCACTCTTAAACTGAAATCAACACTCAAAAAATAAATAACAATTACACTCAGTAACAGTGGAATATTCACACAAACTATTTCACCAAACAAATGGTGATCCAAAGGTCAGGAGAAAACACATGTTACACTGGTATACAGCCAGTATTTTTGGAACATAGCATTGTATCCTATTATTCTATTTCAACACACAGAATATCTGCATCAATGCTGGAAGGGTTGGGACTTTGCAGGCATCACCGCCATCAGAAGTCACTTCCCCTTTCTCGTACAAGTGTGATGTTCTGAAATGCTGATGTTCCTTTAAGATATTATATTTATTTTATTTATTTATATTTGGCACCCTCATCATCAGAAGTATATTACTAATAGCTGTATTGCAGTACTACATAGCACATCCTAAGGTAGTAATAACTCTATCCTAATATAGGTATGTTCAATACCCAAAACCAGTTTGGAGAATGTTTAGTTGCAATCTACCAACACATGAAGGCAATCCATGTCACTGTGCACATTAAGATGTACCACGGAAGACTCCATTAATTATGAAAACATAAAACGTAACATAGACAGACGGATACAGAAACCACATCTTCTCGTCCATGTACTGAAACCTAGGAAAAACATGGAAAGAAAAATACTCCTCCTGCCGCCATTTATATGCACATATATATACGTAGATACATACATCCTGCGTCCAGGGTGTATATAAAAAAATCTTATAAACTTTAAAATTAACTGTAACATTTAGCTGTACATTTATTTTACAATTCTACATGGTCCGTCATGGTAACATATCCCAACAATCTGTTGCTTTGCCCTTGGAGCCATGCCCAGAGTCTGTGGTTTTCAGAAATGGGGAAGGTAATCTTAACTGCCACAATTTAATACAGGGACCTCGCAGATAAGTGCATAAAATAAAATGCAATAAAAATAAAACACATTTGTGACAAATGTGCTGCGTTTTTACCCATTCACTGCCCTTTTGACACCCTCGTTGCACTCACATGACTTCAACATACTAAATGTACTGCAGATGTTTAAACATCCACTTGTGTTATTTTCTTTTAGCCTCCTATTAAGTGAAATCGATCAGTCACTAACACGTCATGTGTAATTATTATTACTGCACTAATATGTTTATTTTAAATATCAATACACCTTAGTAGAAGTTTGTTATCACATAACTAACTCACTCTACACCCCAACAAGAAC
This sequence comes from Pleurodeles waltl, assembly GCF_031143425.1. Taxonomy (NCBI): domain Eukaryota; kingdom Metazoa; phylum Chordata; class Amphibia; order Caudata; family Salamandridae; genus Pleurodeles; species Pleurodeles waltl. The sequence goes on from NC_090449.1 coordinate 928,478,327, forward strand.
CCACATTATTATATATCTATTATTTCCTTATATTATTTACAATTCAGCACATAGTAACTCTTCTGTTAATTTCTATATCTCTTCTGTCATTGAACATGACTAAATTATTAGTATGTACTCTATAGAGCTATGAAGAAATACACAACCAGGGGTATGGAATTACCGTAAACAAATGCCCAGCACAATTCTTCCAGAATGCTCTCTCATCAGATGAAAATATCTGCAGAAGCTTGAAAGCAACATTTGCTATTCCTTGCTTTCAAAATATCATCACAAACAATGTAACTAGGAAAGAAACATTCTGCTAAACTACCATGATATTTTAGGTGTCATTTCTTTCAAGCATCATTTAGTAAAATGTGCGGATGCATGGTGGTATTTCCAAAATTTATATTCATAATGGAAAAATCTATGTAACCTTTTCATCAAAGTTACACATTTCCACAGTAGTTCCTGGCATGAACAAAACTACTTTGTGCCAAAACTACTTTGTGCCAATATGCTTCGTATGGAAGAGCAGAATGGTGTCACTACCACTGAAGCCAGTCAATAAACAGAGGGACTGAATTCAAATAACAAAAGGTCTGTGATAACCAGTTTATGGCAGAATTCTTAAAGAAAATCACAAAGTGCACCCATGGTATCTGTTCCTGCATTAGTGCAGATTTACAGCTTTTATACATGAGCTACCATTTAATGAGGCAGACCAGGAAATCGAACTCCTAGACAATATTTGTAAACACCATTTTAGCAGGAGGAAAATATGCATGTGGTTTTACAGGACAAGTAGACTGATGACACAAACTGTCCCATGGACAATTAGACATTTTATAAAATTCCACACTCCTGACAACATATTGTTAACTGCTGCAAATGAATCCTCTGTTCCCTCAAGACTAAATTTGTTCACTGTAAGAATTTTGGCAACCTTTGCATGGGTCAAATATTTTTAAATGTAATCCCTACATAAGAAAGTTCTTATTTGTTGTACACCTGTGGTTCCTAACCTTTTTACTCCTGGGGACAACCAGTGAAACATTACTGGAAGCCAGGTACCCCCAAACAATTTGCACAATTTAAATTTCAAACATGAAATAATTCTTTTATATTGAAAAAATATGCAAAAATCTAAACATTTTATTGGAAATGTTGGTGCTGCATCTCGGCGACTAACTTTTCAATTTTTAGTTTTATTTAGGAAAGGTAAATCCTTCGGGCAATTTTTTTTAATTATCTCCGGGGCTATTTCTGTTATTATTTTTAGGTACATAAGATCTAAGAAAGCTTTTATACATAAATATGTGGTGGGGAAAGGAAGTAAACCATAAGTGCCTCTCTTCTCTCCCTATCCTTTTTGTCACATGTAATTAATTGTTATTATAGCATCTCTCATACCAGTGTAGGTGTTGGAGCACTTTACAGGAGAGTACAAAGTGTAGGATTCACATGGCATCCACACTGGTAGGCATTTTTCTAAGAGTTCTTGGTCTGGAGAAGCACAAACTCAGCATTCAGAACACTACACAGTCGTTAGCGTTGTCTTTAATAATAAGAATGTATTTCTACACAGGCAAACCTTTTTTTTTTTTTTTCTTTTGAGCACATAAGGAAAATGAAAGACTGGGAAAAAACAGCTTTCTAATTTGTGCTATGCAGTTGGCATGCAGCTCCTTAATTGCAGTTCATAGCTCACTGTGCTAGACTACTATTATGAACTGTACAGTAACTAAAGAATCTCTGTGACAAAAGCAGTAGCCCACTGTGCCATCCACATAAAATACTGTTCTTTTCATGATACACATCCTTTGCAGCCTGCATATTAACCATCTGCACTACCTTTCAGTCAAAACAGCCACTGTCCAAAACTCTCATTCCTCCCCAGCAGGTACATTAATCACTGGAGTTATCTTGACACTTTTATTTTCGCTGTACAATGCTCTTTGCAGTGCTTTTAAACCTGCTGAAGAAAGGAAGTAATAAATATAAAAACACTCACACATATGTTTCTGTAGAGGCACCAGCTAGAGAAGTGACTTCCTCCCAGCCAGGCCTGGGGACCCCCTGGGAATGTGTCACGGACCCCAGTGGGTCCACGGACTATATGTTGGGAACCACTGTTGTACACTATCCACAGCTGTACAGTGAAATGCTCCCCTGAGGATCTTAACCTAAAGCCACTAACAAGTAATAAAGTCAGAATTTTGTGTCTTACAACGTGTGATGACTTTTCAATTGAACTTAGATTTTCTACAGTGTGTAAGCATGTTACAGCCATCCCTTGTCTACTTGCAAACCTTTCCCATACTCAGTCTAGTGCGAAATGATAGTGTAGTAATTGGAGTAGTAGTCACATATTTCAGGCCAGTGTATCGCCTTCTTACAATCCTCCCACAAATCTCATGGTACAATAATGCTAAACAATGTATCCAGATCCTTTCAAAGCAGCCCTTCCCATGGCTATTATTCTGTACATTTTTATGTACGTCGAGAGACTGTGTCTTGTGATCTCCAGCTGTGTGTTTGTATTGCTGAGCACCTCCTTCCACATCTTGATGTTATGGATTGTGTGATTTGCATACGTGGACATATCCCATAGTAAATTGTGTGATCCCTCACGCCCCTTGCCAATACACCTTTCCATTTCATTTAATATCTGTTCGTACTTCTGTTCATGTTTTCTAATTGCGTTAGTCACAAGGTCTCTTACGTTTGCTTTTATTTTTCACTTCCTCATCCATCAAACGCCATGCCAGGGTGCGGCTTTCACGTTCCGTCTCTGCCTGCTGTTGTAGAGGCAGCTCAGAGTGTTTGGTCCCTGTTGTGGTGCCCTCAGGCTGTAGTGTATTTCCCAAATGTCTTCAAACAAAATCGATGTTTTGTTCCTGTGACTGTGCACTCGCCACAGGAAGAGAGCTTGACAAGCCCCTATTATCTCTATTTTTTTTTTCGTCCTCCAATCTTCCCTGCCCTTGTCAGCCCCCCCACCATGTGGAGGAAACCATTCTTCAGTTCAGGCATTTTTTTTTCTTTTTTTAATCCTCCACATACAGGACAGCCCCACATTCAAGGGACATCCCATATGCTACTAGTATGTAGGTGGCATTGAAAAACACAACACATGTCCGCAAAGCCACAGAAACACTACTGTCACTTTCCTTGTAAAGTCAAAGTCTAAGTGCATGTAGGCCTTCTTTCGCCGCTATTTGGTATGCTGGACTGTCCTTGGGGCTATGTTGATGTGTCTCTAGTTTGCCTTTACTTAGAGGGTTCCTCGTGACTGTCTTACCCTATCCTTTTGTTACATAACACGAAGACAATTACAATCGCTCCATAAAACAGTAGGATGTCGGTGTATTCTTTACACCCCTCATACCCCATGACACAGAAGGGATAACAATGGGTACATTCACGCACGCAGCCTCTCTCTGCAGCAGCAATAATTTATTAGTAAAAGCAGGAAGCAAGCCGGTCTGCATTCATGCCACAATTTCAGCCAGCCATGTCCACCTTAGCTCACACAAAGTTTGAAATCAGACAGTACCCAAGGTGCAAGTGACGGCATCCACACTGGCGTCCTTTGGGGCGAATCAAGAGATGACAGAATAGTCAGGAGGGAAAGATACACACAGAAAATGCAATAGTGGTGAACAAGTCAGGCAACCACATGTGACGGCAGAACCATAGACAAGGGTCACAGTACAACTAGCCCTGTGGGGTGATCCTACTCCCACCCCTTGTATCAAATATGTAGTGAGTGCAGGGCGGTGTTTGTACTGTGTGATGTTTGCATATTAAATCAGTCAATTGTCATAAAAATCTGTATTATGTCGCCCAGGAGTCCACCCACCTAGTCTTAAATTTTCTAAAAATTCTTATCCTAAAGCGCAAATGCATGCAGTCAAAATAAATCACAGTACACCACCTTGTGGTGAACCCTTCCTTCATGAATCAAAAACCACTTTCGCACACACATATTTATAGCTCAAAAACCACTTTCACACACACACGTAATCAAACCAGCATCTATAGTTTACACCATTTCACATGAGTAGCCAATAGTTCAATATGCCATAAGCATTGTTCAAAGAGCTGCAATATCACAGGAAACAGATAACATAACAATTGTTTAACACGACAAACAGAGCCTGCCTGCTCCACTGGAATGAACCACTATCATCCAGATACTGGAATGAACCACTATCACTCCTATACACACAAGGACGCTGACAACACCTGCCAGTTCCTCTTAACTGGACACATAGACCCTGGCACCACCTGCCAGTCGTTCTGGAATGGACCACAACCATCCCACATCTGGGCAACGCCCTTTTAACCTGGGGTTGGCTTAGCGCCTACAACACCCTCTCTGGCCAGAGTTATCTGCCCCAGCCCCTCCGGCTGGGGACTGCAAACAGCGACTTGCGCTGTGTTCTGAAGCAACACCGCTAGTTGCCCCTATTCCTCTGACTTCTTTTTTAACAGTAACAAACTACATGAAATACAGGAAGCTATTCTAAGTATACAGTTGCAGCGCAGGGAGGAAGGAAATGATGTAATACACAGAATGCCAGCAGCCGACGAATGGTTATAGGTAACCATCTGAATGTTTTCACGAGGTGCATTAGCGGAGCCCGCAACAGAGGACAACAAAAGAAGAAATGCCCTTGGCATGCCACCGGAGACAGAGAAAAAAAAATGTAATTATAAAAAAGAGCAGGCTAAGGGGTACGGCAAATAGAAATATTAACCATAAATGCATAACCACTCTATGCAGAAAACATATTAACGAAACACCCCAGTTACCTCCCTGTTTCGCAATATTTACACCGAAAATACAGTAGAGCAAACAGCGAGAGCAGGACCACGAAGCAGCAATAGATACTCACGACAGCTCCAGCCTCCGTCGCAGGAGGGGCCCTGTCCAATGGGTCAGCTGTCGCCCCAACCGAAACAGGAGCCGGGCTGAAGGGAGCTATCCGCTGAACGAGACCGCAATTCTTCCACCAAATGTAGAAGCCTAATTATTCAGCACCCATTCAGGATATAAACGACCGTTAGCCAGCTCTTTCTAGATAAACATAAAGAATTTATTAGGGATAGAATAGAAAGACATGTACATGGAGGATGCTCTGTAATAGTTGTACATGAACAGCCTAATACAAGGAAGTAATACACGATCTTTTATAGTATTAAACCACAAACATAATTGAACGTCTTATTGGTTCTTTGGCATTGACGTATGATTGACGTATGACTACTTCTCCATTATGGCTGAAGGTAGTTTTTCCTACCATATCATATATAGTAACAAAAAGCATAGAAAAGGATTTTACACAAGGTGGCCTACGTGCCTAATATCACATGGTCCATCTTGTGACAGAACTTGAGAACATCACGTACTCAGACTGGTACTTTCCAGAAGGGAGATTACTTCAGCTAGCATGCAATGACGATGATATTTCATGATGGCTGTTCAGAGAGCAAGCCTTGCAACATAATGCGTTCCTAGCAGTAGCGAATTACATTTGTAGGCCTCTTTACTTAATGATAGGCCTGTGCAGAGATTGTCATTGTGTATCACAGGGGCCACTAGGCATAGCATACCTAAGAACTGTAAAATGCGATTCCACAATGCAACAGTGGTCGGCCCTCAATGGCCACGTGGCCTCACTTACAGGGGTGCTGAGAGACATGAACGACACACCAACCACTGTCAGGAAGTAACCTCTGACTGATGAAACCCAATGGTCTGCCACAGATGCACCCTGTTGATGTTTCCTAAGAAACTTTCCATTTTCCATGATAGTGGGACACTGGACTTGGGACAACATGTTGTAGCTGCTACTCTGATGTTCACATCCACCATGATTGATCCCTTCCATGTTTTGACCATTTGTGTTTCTCACACAATCAGCCCAATATCCTGTGCACAACAAAATAAACAGTACTAACACACCCTCTATGTATTGTGAGCATTGTTTTCCAATTTGATTGAATGTTTGTTAAATATGTCATATGCTCCTGATTGAAACAGAGGTAGGTAAATGCCAGGAGGGGCATGTCTTCGGTAATGCCATGCTGAGGATCCCTAAAAACACAAATACCAAAGTCAAAAACGTCTTTAAACTATCTTCATTACACTGTGCAGCACAAAGTCAACACATTTGTGAGGCCTGTTATGGTCAAGCCTGTCCATATAATGTACACTGTTGCTCCTGTATCTATGAGTACCATCCCACTGGTCACTGAACTCATGGACGTCAGGTTGTGTCCAACCAAATAGGTCAACAGAATGATTGGAATTGTCATCAGCTTCACCCTCATCACAAACCTACCCCATGCCAACCAAAACTACATACCCCATTATACCGACACAAATCAGTACAGCAGTCCATAGTCAGAGGTTTTTCCACTTACCATGACCAGACATTTGTGGGCATGTTTCACACCTATGTCATTGTTGTGCCACTGACACTGAGGCCTGCAATAAGGGAACACAGTGACAGCTACACCCTGTCACACATGAAATATTTCAACACAATGTGAAGGTAGACAAATGGATTAGATGTGATAGGGACACAAATTCGCAAAGAGTAACCCTATTATACCAACTTACCATGGAAAACAAGTCCACTGTGTAGCACATGTCTCTGCCCTCTCCCTGTCCTGGCAGCCTGGACATAGCACTCATAAATCCCATTTTGTTGGAACACAGTACCTGCATCAATCCATGTCTACTTCACGTCAGACCAGCTCATCCTTCTTCCAATGACACAACTCAGATATGTCCACATGAGGATGCCACAGTGAAGAGACCTGGAAAAATAAAGTGTAACACCAGAATGCTATCCAGGTGAAAGCTTACATGACCTACAAGTTTGCATGACAAATTGTTTGTGAACTCAGATTATGCTTTGCAAATGCCCCAAACTAAGGTGTTCCTCATGATAGTCACAAGCGCAAGTCAGTGAAACCTAGAAAACTTCTGCTGCACACTGCATAGCATCAAATGACCTGTCAGATGATCACACAGAGACCCTTCACATACAACCATGAACCCCATAGTACTCTTAGGAATCAGTTAAATCATAGATCATTACATACTTACACTCAGGTGAAGTACTGATTGACGAGATCAGTCCTCATGTCTCCACCTTCATCCACATCACTGTCATCTTCACTTGGCATATCTGCAATCTCACCCAGTGGCACTGCTAGCTCCCCCTCATCTGGGATGTATGGTATCTGTCACCTCAGGGCAAGGTTGTGGAGCATGCAGCAGGCCACAATGAGTTTACACACTTTAACAGGTGAGTAGAGGAGGGCTCCACCAGACTTATCGATACAGTGAAATCTTGCCTTCAGGAGCCCTAAAGCCTGCTCCACTACACGCCCTGTCCTTCCATGAGCCTCATTGCAGCAAACTTCCCCTGGTGTGGTTGGGTTCCTCAGTGGTGTCAACACCCAGGGATGATTTGGGTATGCAGAGTTCCCTGTAAGGGAATACAACATGGGTACAAACATAAGTTCAGTGCATCATCAGATGTGGCAGCAGACATAGCATACAAACACACGACATATGTGACTCACCAACCAGCAAGGCCCTCTCTCAGTAAGTCTTGTCATCAGCTGGGGAATAGTGTTGTTCTGCATGATGAAGCCATCATGGACTGACCGGGGGGACCGTACACATACTTGGGAGACGTAGAGGTCCACCAAACAGACTACCTGGCCACTAATGGAATGGAAGTTTCTCCTGTTCTGATAGACCTGTTCATTGCCATGAGGATGAACCAAGGCTACGTGGGTACCATCTATGGATCCCACTATATGTGGAATCTGTTTCAAACCACAGAACTCTGTCTTCACATGGACAAACCCCTCACATTTAGGAAAACTGATGCAGATGTCCAGGTGTTTCAACAATGCAGATAGTACATCCTTCAAGACAAGACTGAACATTGGCTGGGACATCCCAGCAGTCAGGGCCACTGTATTTTGAAAAGAACCTGTAGCCAGGAAATGCAGCACAGACATGGCTTGCACATTGGGTGGTATGCAGGTTGGATGCCTGATGTCAGGCATGAGATCTGTCTCCAACTGACAACAGAGATCCTTGATTGTCTGCCTTTCCAGGTGATAAGTTTGTATCACATGACGAATCTCGATCGTCTGCAAATTTACCAGTGGATGGTACACTCGAGGTTGTCAGACTCTTCTTATGCCAGGAAAACTATGTGAGTGGAAATAAGGTGTTTACATCAATCATTGTGTCATTTGTATGTGGCAAAACATTTAACACATTAAAAAAGTTGAGATGCCAATTTAAACAGTTAAAACATGTCACACATGACATAACAATGCTATCAGTACACCATAGTTACATTTCTTCACTTTATCCAAATACATAGATATATCCCTGACATAATAGCACATCGAAAATTAGTGAAAACTACAACAGACATTGGCTGTGGTCATTTGCCCAATACATATGTCTGCCCATGGCCGAGAGGGCGGTGACATGTTCCCCCTCGATTTTTTTGACATGAGCATGCCAAAATTACAACATGAGCCAGTTACCCGTAAATACACGTATTTGTAGTCAAGACCCACACAAATGTGGAGGATGTAGTACTGTTTAACACGTTGTGACACATCAAATATTCCATATTACCACCATGTAGAGGCATTAAAATGGTGACTGCCTGACCTACTCTACTGGACAATGTGATATGACCACAACCGCTGGCGGAAGTCGTCATGGCAGTAGGCGGCTGCTACCAAGGTGGACATAACCATTGGATAACATTGCTGCCTATGGTGATCCTGGGCTGGGCCAACGGCAGTGTCTGCTGGCAGTGACAGTCGAGTTCGTGACGAACGTGACCGCCATCTCCGGCAGAATCTCCCACTTGACTCCTGACACTGCTGCCAGCAAGACCACCATGACCTGAGCTGCTGTGTACTGCCTCTGGGAGCAATCATGCCATGACCTACAGGTGAAAAGGCCCCTGCCTCACAAGAAAAGCTGAAGAAGATTGTGGAGGAGGGCCTTCCCCTGTTTGGACAGCTCTATGGTACACCAGAGGAGCAGGTAAGAGCACCATGTGCAGATCTACTACAGTTGCTCAGCCCCACATTAGTTAGTCTTGCTCAACCATTTGGGTTAAAAGTTAGATTGTGTCATGTGATCCCTGTAGGTGTTAACAGTGTGCATACATGGTAGGTTTACTGTGCATTTAACTATGTGAGGTCCAGACAGAACATATGAAGTGTACAATGCGTGTTCTCTGACCCACCATGGAAATGATACACATGTTTAGCTAAGGTGTGTGATGGGCACTCTTATGGTGAGTGTGTGCAGTGATTTCCCTATATCCAATGACTACTATGTGCTACACGTAGACAGGATTTTCTGGACAGGTTCTAATTGACTTATTGACATTTGTTGTATATGACACAGGCTGTTCTTTTGTGGGACTTGTTAACATGATCTCCCTTTTTGTCTTCTGATCCATGTAGGTCAACACCATTCAGAAGAAGGGGATTTGCCGTGCCATCGCCAATAAGGTGCTGACCTTGGGGGTCCACAGCCAGCAGAGCGCCCACTGTCAAAAAAGGTGGGAGGACCTGAGACGCTGGGCAGAGAAGATCGCAGAGGCCCAGCTGGGGATATCCTCCCAATGAGGACGAGGTGCCCGTCGGACCATGACCTCCCTAGTGGCCTTCATATTGGTGGTGGCCTACCCTGAGTTGGATGGTCGTTTGAAGGGAGCACAGAAGCCACAAGGGGGTAAGTGCAGTCCTATTGCATGTTGGACCACTTCCAGGTGAATGAGTAAGGGACTGAATGCTACATCTGAGTGTGTGGGAAATGTCATGTGTCTCATTTGTTCTGTGCCCACATAGGTGTAGTTGGGTCATGTATTGCCAAGATGTGTCCTTATCCATTTGGGCTCTGGTCCTGGTACTTACCATGTATTCCCCTCAGTCCTTTACTACAGCATGGCTACTATTTGAAATTGTATTGTCTTAGTATGATGAGCTGTAATTCCTCAGGTGGATGTAACTTCACACAGACAGGTAGATCATCCTTATTATTACCGTAGGAAGGTGGATGATATCAATATGTGAGTGTGTGATGCAGAAATGGGTAAGAAATCTAGCTTGAATGTTTTTTTTTTTTTTTTTTTTTTTAGTCCTCATTCACCCTAGGCAGTGCATAGAGCTCCCTTTGCTTGTCAACCGACACATGGGAAGTTACTTTCGGCCAGGGGTTACCCTCTCTTCTCGACCAATCCTTAGACTATCTTAAGTCCCCAAGGATTTCAGAGTAGGGTGTGTAATCATCGGACCAATAACACAAAACCATATCAATTTCAACAAACAATAAAAATAAAAGTAAAGTTACAACCCTCAGTGATCTATTTTCCAATCCAACAATGGTGCCCAGAAATCCCCTCGCACCTTATCTTTTCCCCCTATAGCTTGATCCAAATCTGCTATACTTAATATATCTCTAAGCCATTCTGCATATCCTGGCGGAGCCATCGACATCCATTTCCTGCATATTTCACGTCTCCCCAACACTATTGCATAGAATACTAACTTTTTCTCTCTCACCGTAACAGGCCGTCCCAACCAATCCTGGGTTTGCCCGAAAATTATCAACCTTAAGGAGGCCTCTATTCTCTCTTTCAGAATACTCAAAATTGCTCCACATACTTCTTCCCAAAAGTGTCGAACATCCAAGCAGTCCCAAAACATATGAATATCTGTAGTTTGGGCCACCCCACATTTTGAACAGTTCACCCCCTGGCCTCCTTTCATTTTAGATAATTTATCTGGGGAAATGTAAGCTCTATGTAGCGTGTAATAATGATTTTTCTTTAGCACAGCGGGTTTCACTGTACCATGGAGCAGTGCTAATGACTCCTTCCACCACCTTTCAAGCAGTTCTTCCGAAAAACAATCTCCCCACAGTTTTGCAGGAAGGTCAAAATCGCCATCTACCCCTTCCAGGATCCCCCAGTACCCAAGCTGACACTTTGTGGGGGCCTATTAAAGGGCACGGGATAATCACATCCAAAGGGTTGTTCTTACCCACACCTTCCTTAATCCCTTTGGCCCATTCTCTAACTTGCAAATATTTCCACCTAGACACGGCTCCTCTCGTTAGTAACACTAATTCTTCCCATGAAAGCAGGTCTCCTTCAAAAAACAACTCTCAAAAAACAACTCTCCCCAGTGCTCTACTCCCGCCTGTTTTAACGGTAACGCTAGTATGTCTTGAAAACATTCTGGAGTACCCGGGGAATCCCAAATAGGTGCATTGGAGTTATAGTAGGTTAGTTTTACTAATCGTCTGATCCGATACCAACATTCCGCTAGGCCCCGCATAATTTTCAGCCTTATCTTCTTGTAGAATTTGGGGTCCCCAAATTTAAAAATAAAGTTTGTTGACGCACCCTTAATATTAGAAGCCATTGTTTTGAACATTAGACCAACTGTTGTAGAGTCCGATGTGGAAAAAACTCTAAAGTTTTTTAAAAGGAAAGCCCAAGCATAATATTGCAAATCCGGTAATGCCAAACCTCCCTTTTGCTTACGCCGCCTCAACTTTCTCCTTGAAATTCTAACCCCCTTAGAGTTCCAAATAAAATCGCTTTTAGGCACTGCATTTTTTCTATATATTTTTTCTGCATAGGGAGTGGAGAAGTTGAAAACAAAAAAATCCATTTTGGGAGAATAGACATTTTTACCAAGTTAACCCTGCCTATAATAGACAAAGGGAGATGGGTCCAGCCTTTTAATAGGCCCTTACATTCCAGCAGTAATTTAACCTGATTCCTCTCTACTAGTTGATCAATGTTTTGAGGTATCAAAATTCCCAAATATCTGATTTCCTTCTTACAATGGACTGATTTATAATCCATATTCCATGCCATTATCTCTGTTTTATCTACATTCACCTGATACCCTGAAATCTTGCCAAATTCTTCCGCAAGCCTAATAGCCTCAGGGAATGCCGTTGAAAGATTATCAGTAAAAAGCAGAAGATCGTCTGCGTACAGAGATAATTTTTTCTCCCAGCCCTGACAACGGAAAGGGGAAATCACCCTGTTTCGCCGAATCTTTCTTGCAAAAGGCTCCATATACAAATTAAACAGTACAGGGGATAACGGGCAACCCTGTCTAGTACCCCTTGCAATAACAATTGGGCCGGTAAGATTCCCATTCACTAATATTCTGGCGGTGGGGGCCTTATAGATTTGATTTACTACCCCACACACATTAGTTCCCAGATTAGCCTTCCTTAACAGAAACTTTAGATAGTCCCAATTTACTTGATCGAAGGCTTTAGCTGCATCAATTGTAATAATCCCCAAAGGGGAATCGAGTGATACCGCAAGGTCTATTGCCCCAATCAATTCGTAAGTCAACTCGTGGAGGTATCTACCTTTTGAAAAGCCCTTCTGATCTGAGTGTATTAAGTTATTTGCAACTTTATTTAGTCTGTCCGCTATAATTTTAGAAAATAGCTTATAATCACTATTCAAAAGTGAGATAGGTCTGTAAGATGCACGGTTAGTCAGGTTTTTACCCGGCTTCAAAATCAACGTGATAACAGCTTCATTCCAAGAGAGAGGCATATCTATCTCATTAAAAAAGATTCTACCGAATAATTCCAACAAAATCGGGCTTATAAGGTCCCCTAAGGCTTTATACACCTCCACCGGGATACCGTCGGGGCCCGGAGCTTTCCCGTCTTTGCCCCCCGCTAGGGCCGCCCTTACCTCCTCAGCTGTAATAGGGCCATTAGCTTGAATGTTGTTCACTGATGTGTCACAGCTTTACGCATTTGTGTCCAGTATACGTTATATGATTTGCAGAGATCAAATCTTGTCAGCGGTTGCAGATTTATTTCCCTTTGTAAGTGACGTATGTCCATAGGCATGTGTGATGTTACACCACAATTCCCCTAATGCATGTCTAATGCCTGTGTGCGTGAACTGCTCTTCCACTGTGGCACAGTATTGTGAATGAGATGTCAGCATGTGACATGATGGTGTCTTCATGCATGAGTCTTCTGACAATGGTGTCCTTCTGGCACAAATAGTAGGAATGGTACATCATCTGTATACTGCCTTCAATGGTCAAACATCACTGATTGCATTTTGCAATAAGTCCCTGCTATGACTATGAAAGATCTAACACTTGGGCTCAGTTGTTTTTGGCCATGTTATATTTGAATGTTTACATCATTGGTGCAGTTGTTCTGGTTCTAATATACCTGTTTATAGTTTAGGATGTGTCCACTAAGTGTGGCTTCCCATCATGGATTCTGTTCCAACCATGTTTATCTTTCAGATGTAGGGAGTCTGGGTTAACCCCAGTGAAGGATGCCATGCTTAACATGTCTAATTTCTGTGTAGTGACATAGGTTTTCATTCTGCTGACATTAGGTGTATTCCATGTATTGATCGTAGGCTCTGTCTGCTTCCTCCTGCAAAATGCTGTTGATAGACCAGGGATACTATGCTCTCATTGCATTGGGCAGGTGTTTCTTGTTGATAAGTCATGTAATGTCATTTGTCCATGGTGATTTGGATTATCCAATGTCACCTGATGTAGGTGAGGAATGCTTATAACAGGGTTGCCTGCTTTTATTTTGAAATCTATGTAATGGTCAGATTAATGAATCCAGGGGAAGGTATAAGTGAGGATGGCATTGGGTCTGTGTCAATCTTTAGCTACCTTGGCAATGGCAATCTATTGCATGTCTACTGCTTATTTGTAATTGCAGTATATGACACCCATTATTGGTAGACAAGTCACCTAGGCATGGTTTAGTTAGTGGGTTTGTCGTAGGTAATCTGTGCTAGTGTGATATTCAAATGGTTAGCTCTGAAGGTGTTTCCCTATTGAAGGTGTTGATACATGATGTTGGCATTTTTCAGGCACTTCCTACGGGGGGTCAGTTGTCCTTAGGATATGTTTTGTATGTTTTGTAGATCTGCACCATAAAGGAAGTGTTTTTATGTGTATGTCCTAACCCCACTTCACTATCTGTTTCCAGCATCAGCACCGGCATGCGAAGGAGACAGGGCACAGCTGAGTAGAGAAGCTACTGGCCACGGGACCTCCAATCAAGACACCATAGACAGCGAGTGGCCCAGTGGCATGGCGGGCAGGAGGGAGTGCCACAGGGGAGACTGGATCTTCCGCTTCATCTTTGGAATCCTCCTCCAGTGGCCACTTCCTAGTAGTGGCGGACCCATCGGAGACCCCACAGTACCATCTCTGTCCATCACCCCCGTTCTATCACCGCCCTCCCTGTAGCTCCCCACCCAGTTGGCTGTGCTCACCCACCCAAGAGGGTGGGCTTCTCCTTTGCCCCAGACACCTCTGCCCGAGATCCTGTTGGCCCTGCTGCACTCAGTGAGGAGGCTATTGACCTCCTGAGGTCTATCTCTGTGAGTCAGTCCACCATTGTGAATGCCATCCAGGGAATGGCAAGACAAATCCAACAGAGCAATGCGTTCCTGGAGGACATTCACAGTGCAATGGCTAGCCTACAGAGATACTTTCAGGCTCTGGCCCCCACACTGATGGCAGCCAGTCATCCCTTGTTTCTCGTCCCCCTTCCACCTACCTCTTTCCAGTCCAAATCCCCCCTTCCCTCACCCAGCCAAAGCACACAGACAGATCAGCAATCATCCACCTCAACAGACAAAGGAAGTGCACACTAACACAAGCTCCACAAGACACACCACAGGCATGCACACAAACAACATCCACCTGCAGGCATTCCAACAGTCACAACCTGTCATGACATGCTCTGTACCCCCTGCAGAACAGACACAATACCAGGCACACCTACAGACACCACACCAACATTCAGTGATCCAGCCACCACACCCATCCTACCCACAGACAGCACCCCAGCAGACCCTCAGACATCCACCCCAGTCACCACACCCACAGACACTACAATCACTGACACTCCTACATGCAGCACATCCACCATACCAGCAGGCACCACCCTAACAGACAGCCACACACCTACCATGGCAACTCCAGCACCTCCATCCCCATTAGCCCAAGATACAAAAACACTCTCACTCACCCACCCAACAGACACCCACCACACACAAGCACACCTCCCACCAACATGCACCCAAAACATCCACAGCTATGCATCATATACCCACTTCCTCACCATCCACACCCAAACCACCTTCTGCTGACCAACCCCATGTGTCTAAGTAAGTCTTCCTATGTAATCTTATCCTTTTCCATACTCCACCCCCATAACACCCCAAAAGATCAGTTACCCTCCCAAAGGCCATCGCTTCTACTTCCAAGGCCTCCTCAACCCCCCCACCAACACCCATGCCCCTCCCCCACCAAGAAGAAGCCCACCCCTCTCAAGAAGGTTCTCCTCCCCTCCCAAACCAAAGCCTGAACCCACTCCTCCCAAACCCCTCCCCCGCCACCCCCAATGTCCCCTGAGGTGCCTGGCTGCCCCCTTGATGCCTCTACCTGTGGAGGTAAAATGGCAGTCAGGAGTCAAGTTGGGGCACCTTTTAGTGCCTTTGGTGCTCATGGCCCTATTGTGGCTAGGTCCAAACTGGGGTGGCATGGTGAGCAAAAGAGCAATGGATTAAACCCAGATCTGTGACTGGGGGTGAGTGTTTTCATTGTTCAGCACTCCGTCTATCATCCTTTTGTGTTGCTAAAGTTGCCCTAAGTGTGAAGGGTATGCCCAGACGTGGGTCCCGTGCTCACTGTGCCACTGGATTCAAGCTAGCCTGGCTGATGAAGGGTGATACCCTGAAACCGGTCCCAGGATGCTTGTTTCCAGTCCAGGGCGGACCTGGCTTGGCAGTTCGGGCTGGACTGTTCCCATGAGGAACAGGGTCAAGACTGATTTGCATATGGCTGGGTCCAAACTGGGGTGGCATGGTGAGCAAAAGAACAATGGATTAAACCCAGATCTGTGACTGGGGGTGAGTGTTTACATTGTTCAGCACTCTGTCTATCATCCTTTTGTGTTGCTAAAGTTGCCCTAAGTGGGAAGGTAATGCCCAGACGTGGGTCCCATGCTCACTGTGCCACTGGATTCAAGCTAGCCTGGCTGATGAAGGGTGATACCCTGAAACTGGTCCCAGGATGCTTGTTTCCGGTCCAGGGCGGACCTGGCTTGGCAGTTCGGGCTGGACTGTTCCCATGAGGAACAGCCATCTGTTCCATGAGGAACAAATGGCTGGGTCCAAACTGGGGTGGCATGGTGAGCAAAAGAACGTTGGATTAAACCCAGATCTATGACTGGGGGTGAGTGTTTGCATTGTTCAGCACTCCGTCTATCATCCTTTTGTGTTCCTATTGTGGACTGGCTAATGGCCTTGGACAATGACATTTGTCATATCTATTACATTAAATACATCCAGTTCTTGGTTTTTAGGTTACATCTTTGTCCTGCATTTGACTCCCTAGGTGTTTGTTGCTCCTGGCTGGCATTGCTTGAGTGTAAGTATTTGTGTGTGTGTGCTTGCTGATTCGCGTGTGATGGTTTGATGTATGTGGGTTTGTGTACAGTGCTGTGGTCCCCCAAGTGAAGTGTGTGTGTGGTGTGTTAGGTTTGTATATGTATCATAAATGATGTTGTCATGGTATTGTGTTGTTTGTGGTGGTATGTGTTTGATGTGGTTATGTGCAATGTGGACATGTTTGGTGCACATTGAGTTATGCTTTTTTGCTTTGTTTTTGTGTGCAAGTGACAGTTTTGGTGTGTGTCTCTCATGGTTGTTAGGTCTACTGTATGGTGTCTGGAGTGGTGTATGTTTTATGTACTTCCCCTTCACCCATATGTATGTCTGTGCAGTATCTTTGTTATTGGTAATGCTTGGCTCAGAGTTGTGAATGTGGCCAGTTCATGTGTATATGTTTGTTCGGGTCTTGTCGCAAATGACATCTGTCCCAATACGGGCTCCTTCCATGTGTGATCTTGTTGCTGTCTTCATTGCTGTACCGATCTTGTTGTGGTGTGTTGCTTTTTGTGTTTGGTATGTTTGTGTGTGTGTGTGTGTATTGTGCATGGCCTAGTTGAACCTATGTGCTGTGTGTGTGATGTGTGTGTCGATTGCTGTGTGGTTTGATGGAGGTGTTTTGTCGCAATGATGGCACATGGATGTATATGTGTGTTGTGTATGTGGCCAGAGTTGTGTGTGTGTGAATTGTATTTGTGTGTGTGGTGTAGTTGTGTTGTTGTTGTTAATTTGTATGTTATGTGGGGTTGTGCGAACTTGCGCCTGTGTTGTGTTGCTGTGCGTATATGTGTGGTATTGAAGTGTAACGTGTATGTGGGTGGCCTGAGGTGTGCGTGCAGTGTATGTGTGGTATTCCCTGATGCTGTGAGTGTGTAGCAATGGTTTATGACATGTGTGTGCTGCCCCTCGCACCCCACCCTTTATTATGGTTTGTAAAGTAACAATTTTTAACATTTCACAGTTGACACAGGTGAGTATGTGTTTACTTACAGTTGTTGTTGTCGGCGTGGATTCCTTTGTCTTTCTGCGAGCAGGAGCAGCAGGATGACATCTACCTCGGTACTGTTAGTATCTGTGAGAAAACTGGGCTGATTGCAGAGGCCCCATAACTTTTTGCCCCCATTTTCCTCTTTTTGCTGGTGTTTTCCTGACTTTGATGGTGCCCTGGGTACTGCTAACCAGTCCCAGGGCCTGTGCTCTGAGTAAAATGGAGATGCAAATTAGGCTAATTATAATTGGCCAAGTTAACCTACCTATAAGTCCCTAGTATATGGTAGGGCATGTAGGTTTAGGGACCACAGCATAGGTGGTGCACACCTAGGTGCACTGCTGAGGTGCCCAGTGTCATTTTAAAGGCAGGCCTGCTTTGCTGGCTGCTTTTAAATTAAAGTTATATGCAAATTCGACTTTGGAATTAAAGGTACTTCCAAAGTCTTAAACTACCTTATTTTTACATATAAGTCACCCCTAAGGTGTGCCCTATGTGCCCCTAGGGCTGGGTGCCATGTAACTATAAGCAGGGACTTTATAAAAATAGATTTATAATCCCTGGTGAGGTAAAAACAGCCAAATTCGTTTTTCCCTCATTGAAGTAAATGGCCTTCATAGGCTAGAATGGGCAGACTTTATTTTAAATTTTAAAGTCTCCTTAAATGTTACATACCAAGAATTTGGTATCAAATTGATTGTTATAATAAATCCCACAACTTCCAGTTGTTGGATTTAATATAACTTGTCCAGGTAAAAAGTTTAGACTTTACCTAAAAAGTTGCCAATTTCAGCTCTGCATTGTTTTTGCTGCTGTTCTCTGATTGGCCAGCCTGCAGCAGCTTCTGCCAGGCTGCCTTGATGAGGTGTGAAGTGGCCTAGCTTCACACAAAGGAATGTGCTTGGGGGAGAGAATCTCCCCTCAGCAGATGGTGAGGCAGGAAGGGGGAGGGCTGCCAAACTGGTCTTCAAAGGCAGAGAAGGACATTTGCAGCACCCAGCAACACCCCCACATCCTGCAACCCCAGACAGCTAGGTGCCCCCTTTGATTAGATTAGGAGAGGGCAGGAGAGGGGTGTGTTTATGATTTTTAGCCACACCAGTGGGTGGGCTCAGCCAGATCTCTCCTCCAAAAATCAGATTAATCCATTTTGGATTTTTAGAGACTGTTGCCTTCTGGGATGGATTTTTGCCACACTTCCCAGGAAGTGGTCATCACAGGGGGACGACCCTGTCCCTGATTGGAGAACCAGGGCCCCCCTGCTTTTCACCCAGGAGCAAGGATAAAACTGGCAGACCTGCACCCACGCCTTAGATCCCCACCAAATTTCAAGAAGAAGGAACTACAAGGAGAAGAAGGACTGCCCTGCTGGACCCCTGGCCTGCACCTGGACCCTGCACTCAGAAAGACTGCACCAGCTGCACACTTGGGCTTCACCACAAGAAGGACTTTGCCTGGCTTCCACTGGTTCAAGGAGGGACTCCCTGTTTGCTACAGGGGAAAAATTGCTATCCAGAGTCCCCTGCACCAACTCCTGAAAAAGTGACCAGCTGACCACTGACCAGTGGCCAAAAAGGAGTTTGCGCCAGGTGTATTCTGGGAGTTGAAGTCCGCACTTCCCAAGGACCATCACAGAACTTCTGGACCCTTGGGGTGAGCTGTGGACCCCAAAAGAACCTTGAAAGAACATCTGGGTGAAGCCCCAGAAGTTTGGAAAAGATTTGAGAATTTTTGGAAAAAAGCTCCAGAGAGGGACCGACCGGCCGCGGAAATTCTAGCCGGCTTGCCTCAACCGCGACCCGGCCTGACTTCGTGGTTCGTCCCGGTAAAGAAAAACATCCAAAAAAGAGACTAAGTCCGTACGTAAAAAGTTGACCGGGACCTTCCAGCCATCGTATCCGAGAAGGGCTCCACGGACGTCGGATCAAGATCCAGGTTTACCCCGGTCGAAGGATTTTCATCTCAAAAAAACGACTAAGTCCGAAGGTAAAAATCATCACCGAGGAAACCGACTTCGCGTATCCGGACAAGGGCTCCAGGAGGTCGGATCCAACTGGCAGGTTCGTCGCGGGGAAGAAAAACATCAAAAAAGAGACTAAGTCAGAAGGTAACTTTTTAACCGAGGCCTCCCGCGACTTGTAGCCGAGCAGGGCTCCATCGCGGTCGGCCTGAAAGTTTGACTTTGCCCCGGTCCTGGTGCAACCAGATGACCCGATTGGCGCTTTTTGTTTCTAAGCGCTAGAAAATAATAATACTTTAAAAATTCATATTTCCGGTTCCCCTGAACCGATTTTAATAGTTTTTGTGTCATTTTAAAGATAAAAATATAAGCTATTTTTATAAATTGGTTTTGGATTTTTAAACTGTTTCCTTTGTTTTATTTAATTACTGTTTTGTGATATTTGAATGCTTTACACTTTGTCTCCTAAGTTAAGCCTTGACGCTCGATGCCAAGCTACCAAGGGTAGAGCTGGGATTAATTTACTGAGACCTAACTGTACTTATGTGGAGGTTTGTGGCTTGTTGCTAGGTGTAGGTACCTACCTGCCCTACCAATAACCCATTTTCCAACATAATTGGAAGCAGCGACGGGATCCTGTACTTGTGTTCAATATCACGTTACAGTTTTAGGTAAAACAAATTAAAAATCCTTTAAATTGTCCTAGTGCAAAAATTGTTTTTAATTTTTAATTTGGATTAATTTCAATTATTGAATTTTTGTAATTTTTCTAAATTCTTGTTTCCAATTTTTGCAAAATGTTTTTGTTGACACAAAACTAGGGAACCATGGAGCTTGATCTGGCTAGCCTACCCACACTGACAGTAGTCCAGCTTAGGTGGTTGTGTATTGAAAGAGGGTTGCCTGCAACCACTGATCTCAGGAAGCAAATCCTGATCACATCCCTGACAGCATGGGCTGAGGCCCAAGAGGTAGAGTCAGAAGAAGCTCCAGAGGAGGGAGAAAGAAGGGAGGATGCAAGCTCTAACCACTCAGGGGAGGGAAGGCATCTGAGCCTAAGTGAGGATGAGGAAGAACGGTCCTCAGTAGACACAGTCACTAGGGGCAGACCCAAAGCTAGTGGTAGGAAGGGGGTCCCTTCAGGAGGAGAGAACCCATCCATCAGAGAAAGAGAGCTGGAGGCCCAGCTAGCATACATAGCTTTGGAAGCAGAGAAGCTGGCCCTAGAAAAGAAAAAGTGGGCATACAAAGAGAAAAGAGATGGAAGCAGCGATAAAGAAGCTGAGGTGTCCATGGGTGGGGAAGTTTGCCCCAGATTACCCAAGGGGGTGGTTCCTGCTTATGTAGAGGGGGATGACATAGATAAGTGGCTGGGGGCCTTTGAGAGGGCACTCCAAATGAGAAGGGTTAGGCCTCAATACTGGGGTTCCCTTTTGTGGGAGTTGGTCCCCAACTCAGGGAGGGATAGGCTTCTGACCTTAAGGGGGGAGGAGGCAGATTCATACCCTAGTATGAAGAGGTGCTTAGCCAAGAAGTTTGGTCTGACCCCAGAACAATATAGAATGAAGTTCAGGGACACCCAGAAGGTCAGTACCCAGTCTTGGGTTGACTTTGTGGACATTTCACTAAAGGCACTAGAGGGCTGGATTATTGGTAACAAAGTAGATACTTATGAGGGGTTATACAATCTGATCATGAGAGAGCACATCTTGACCAATTGTATCCAAGAAAGGTTACGCCAGCATCTAGTGGACTCTAAGCAGACCAACCCTAGAGAGCTAGGGGAGGCAGCTGATGAGTGGTTGAGAACCAGGGTGGTTGTCAAGTCCCAGGGGGGAGACTCCAAGAAGGGGGGGACAGGTCCCCAAAAACCTAAGGAGGGAGGTGGTAAGCCCACCACAGAGACTCCCTCTGTACCCCAGAACCCTAAGGAGGAGAGTAAATCCCACTCCCACTCTGACCAGCAGAGACAGGGAGACCCAGGGTTAAAAAAGCTCTTGGACAGTAGGGCTTGCTTTGACTGTCAGCAGACAGGTCACTTCAAGGAGATGCAGCCTGTCCAAGGAAGGTGGTTAGCACTGGGCTGTCCAGTGTAGCCATAGAGGAGGATTCCTCAGATGATGAAGTCCTCCTAGCATTGTGCTGGGAGACAGGACCAGATGGTAAGCTGGTGATCCCTGAGGGTGGGAGTAGGCACTTCCACCACATTCAAGTGAATGGGATCCCTACCACTGGCCTGAGAGACACCTGTGCCAGTCACACTATAGTGAGTGACCGGTTAGTGACCCCAGACATGTATGTCCCAGGAAAGACAAAGAAAGTCAGGATAGCCACAGGGGAGGTCACCTCCAAACCTGTAGCCATAGTGCCCCTAGAGAGGGAGGGTATCTTGACTGGATTAGGGTGGTAGTCAGTGCTGACCTTCCCCTAGATTGTATCCTGGGCAATGACCTCCCAGAGGTCAGTCTGGTCACAGATGGGGTGGTCGCCCAGGGCGCCCCCCCAACCCAAAGTCCTGGGGAGTCAGTCCCTACAGTTAGGAGACAGGGGTCCCCAAGAAAAGGAAAGAAGAAAAGGAAGGGTAGGCCACTCTTAAAGAGAGTTCCAGGGAGCCAAAGGCCTTCTGCCCCAGTAGGGGGGGAGCCCAGAGTTGGCACTGGTGAGGCCTCACCTGACCCCAAGGAAGTCCTGAGTAGTCAGGCAGCTGTCCAGATGCAAGGTGTTGCCCCTGCACTGACAGAAGGGAGAGTGGAAGGAGGGTGTCTGCCACAGGAGGTGGTAGCCCCCCACTCTAGACAGCAAGAGGGGTGCCAGGACCCCAAAGTTGCCCCTAAAGCAGCTCAGCCACCTGTCAGTGGAGAGCTTAGGGTGTGGTTCTGGGTACTGACAGCTGTCAGTAGCCTCTGCTGGGTGCTAGCCTTCCTGGCAGCACTGTACTTGGCCTGGGAGGCAGACCCCAGGGCCAATAGCAAAGTAGGCCCCCTGACCCTATTGGTCATGGTGGGGTTGCTCAAGTGTTGGGTGACCTCTTTGGGTAAGCTAGGTGTTGCCCTAGCAAAGTTTGGAGTAGGGGAGGTGGGCACCTCACTACCCAAGTTGGCAGAGAGAAAGGAGAAAGACCCCCCTAGAGGAAAGTTTCAGTTTGTGTTGGGTCCTTTTACTGTTGGGATGGCTTCACTACCCATAGGGAGTGACCCTGACAGGAGGATATAAGGCAGAGTAGGCCCTGCAAAGGGACAGCCAGTTTTCTTCACTGTCTTCCTCGCCTAACAAGCCAGGAAGACTCTCCCAGGGTTGGGCTGAGTCTCCTGGGCGTGTGGGCTGGGGGGGGGGGGTTGTGTGAGAAAACAGGGCTGATTGCAGAGGCCCCATAACTTTTTGCCCCCATTTTCCTCTTTTTGCTGGTGTTTTCCTGACTTTGATGGTGCCCTGGGTACTGCTAACCAGTCCCAGGGACTGTGCTCTGAGTAAAATGGATATGCAAATTAGGCTAATTATAATTGGCCAAGTTAACCTACCTATAAGTCCCTGGTATATGGTAGGGCATGTAGGTTTAGGGACCACAGCATAGGTGGTGCACACCTAGGTGCACTGCTGAGGTGCCCAGTGTCATTTTAAAGGCAGGCCTGCTTTGCTGGCTGCTTTTAAATTAAAGTTATATGCAAATTCGACTTTGGAATTAAAGGTACTTCCAAAGTCTTAAACTACCTTATTTTTACATATAAGTCACCCCTAAGGTGTGCCCTATGTGCCCCTAGGGCTGGGTGCCATGTAACTATAAGCAGGGACTTTATAAAAATAGATTTATAATCCCTGGTGAGGTAAAAACAGCCAAATTCGTTTTTCCCTCATTGAAGTAAATGGCCTTCATAGGCTAGAATGGGCAGACTTTATTTTAAATTTTAAAGTCTCCTTAAATGTTACATACCAAGAATTTGGTATCAAATTGATTGTTATAATAAATCCCACAACTTCCAGTTGTTGGATTTAATATAACTTGTCCAGGTAAAAAGTTTAGACTTTACCTAAAAAGTTGCCAATTTCAGCTCTGCATTGTTTTTGCTGCTGTGCTCTGATTGGCCAGCCTGCAGCAGCTTCTGCCAGGCTGCCTTGATGAGGTGTGAAGTGGCCTAGCTTCACACAAAGGAATGTGCTTGGGGGAGAGAATCTCCCCTCAGCAGATGGTGAGGCAGGAAGGGGGAGGGCTGCCAAACTGGTCTTCAAAGGCAGAGAAGGACATTTGCAGCACCCAGCAACACCCCCACATCCTGCAACCCCAGACAGCTAGGTGCCCCCTTGATTAGATTAGGAGAGGGCAGGAGAGGGGTGTGTTTATGATTTTTAGCCACACCAGTGGGTGGGCTCAGCCAGATCTCTCCTCCAAAAATCAGATTCATCCATTTTGGATTTTTAGAGACTGTTGCCTTCTGGGATGGATTTTTGCCACACTTCCCAGGAAGTGGTCATCACAGGGGGACGACCCTGTCCCTGATTGGAGAACCAGGGCCCCCCTGCTTTTCACCCAGGAGCAAGGATAAAACTGGCAGACCTGCACCCACGCCTTAGATCCCCACCAAATTTCAAGAAGAAGGAACTACAAGGAGAAGAAGGACTGCCCTGCTGGACCCCTGGCCTGCACCTGGACCCTGCACTCAGAAAGACTGCACCAGCTGCACACTTGGGCTTCACCACAAGAAGGACTTTGCCTGGCTTCCACTGGTTCAAGGAGGGACTCCCTGTTTGCTACAGGGGAAAAATTGCTATCCAGAGTCCCCTGCACCAACTCCTGAAAAAGTGACTAGCTGACCACTGTCCAGTGGCCAAAAAGGAGTTTGCGCCAGGTGTATTCTGGGAGTTGAAGTCCGCACTTCCCAAGGACCATCACAGAACTTCTGGACCCTTGGGGTGAGCTGTGGACCCCAAAAGAACCTTGAAAGAACATCTGGGTGAAGCCCCAGAAGTTTGGAAAAGATTTGAGAATTTTTGGAAAAAAGCTCCAGAGAGGGACCGACCCGCCGCGGAAATTCTAGCCGGCTTGCCTCAACCGCGACCCGGCCTGACTTCGTGGTTCGTCCCGGTAAAGAAAAACATCCAAAAAAGAGACTAAAGGGGTCATTCTGACCCTGGCGGCCGGTGACCGCCAGGGTCACCGGCCACGGGAGCACCGCCGACAGACCGGCGGTGCTCCGAAGGGCATTCTGACCGCGGCGGTTCTGCAGCGGCCAGAAAGGGTAAACCGGCGGTCTCCCGCCGGTTTACCGCTGCCCTTGAAATCCCCCATGGCGGCGCAGCTTGCTGCGCCGCCATGGGGGATTCTGACACCCCCTACCGCCATCCTGTTCCTGGCGGTTCGCCCGCCAGGAACAGGATGGCGGTAGGGGGTGCCGCGGGGCGCCTGGGGGCCCCTGCCGTGCCAATGCCATTGGCATGGGCACGGCAGGGGCCCCCGTAAGAGGGCCCCGCAAAGTATTTCAGTGTCTGCTGTGCAGACACTGAAATACACGACGGGTGCCACTGCACCCGTCGCACCTTCCCACTACGCCGGCTCCATTCGGAGCCGGCGTCCTCGTGGGAAGGTTGGTTTGCCCTGGGCTGGCGGGCGGCCTTTTGGCGGCCGCCCGCCAGCCCAGGGCAAACCTCAAAATACCGTCAGCGGTCTTTGGACCGCGGAGCGGTATTTTGACGGGGGAACTTCGGAGGGCGGCCTCCGCCGCCCGCCGAAGTCAGAATCACCCCCTAAGTCCGAACGTAAAAAGTTGACCGGGACCTTCCAGCCATCGTATCCGAGAAGGGCTCCACGGACGTCGGATCAAGATCCAGGTTTACCCCGGTCGAAGGATTTTCATCTCGAAAAAACGACTAAGTCCGAAGGTAAAAATCACCACCGAGGAAACCGACTTCGCGTATCCGGACAAGGGCTCCAGGAGGTCGGATCCAACTGGCAGGTTCGTCCCGGGGAAGAAAAACATCAAAAAAGAGACTAAGTCAGAAGGTAACTTTTTAACCGAGGCCTCCCGCGACTTGTAGCCGAGCAGGGCTCCATCGCGGTCGGCCTGAAAGTTTGACTTTGCCCCGGTCCTGGTGCAACCAGATGACCCGATTGGCGCTTTTTGTTTCTAAGCGCTAGAAAATAATAATACTTTAAAAATTCATATCTCCGGTTCCCCTGAACCGATTTTAATAGTTTTTGTGTCATTTTAAAGATAAAAATATAAGCTATTTTTATAAATTGGTTTTGGATTTTTAAACTGTTTCCTGTGTTTTATTTAATTACTGTTTTGTGATATTTGAATGCTTTACACTTTGTCTCCTAAGTTAAGCCTTGACGCTCGATGCCAAGCTACCAAGGGTAGAGCTGGGATTAATTTACTGAGACCTAACTGTACTTATGTGGAGGTTTGTGGCTTGTTGCTAGGTGTAGGTACCTACCTGCCCTACCAATAACCCATTTTCCAACAGTATCTCTCTCCTGATCCGTTGAGGTTGGACAGCAGCGGCCACATTGGCTGTGTACTACCTTATAACTGGTCTGGCAGAAACATGGTCTCTGCCGGCCTGTTGTGGATCTGACAGATCTTGGCGGTCTGGGTTGGCTGGCTGTGCTGGTGGACCGCTGTCGGTCTTCTGTTGCCTCAACCGCCGAACTCATAATATGGCAGTCCACTCCGCCAGCCTGTTGGCGTTCCTTAAGTATACTGTTTAAATGTCCTGAAATAGTATTTTCTCCATAATGGAAAATGATTGCAGAACAAGTAAAAGTGTATCCAGAAATGGAAATTCGGCTAGCAGTGAATTCGGAAATTAAGGTAGTCTTTTTTTTCTATTATCTTGAGCACCTCTTTCCATCATTACACATAAATACTTATTAACCATAGTTAACCTAAGAATTGACACAATTTTCAATCCACAGTTTAAACAAAAGTTAGAGCACACAGCTTGATATTTTAATTTCGTAAAATATATTGATTTACAATCAGGAACAGGAATGTAGACAAATCTATCAAATTCCATGACTGTTGAGAAAACATTCAAGCGTTGGCATGGAAACATTCATGTTTCCAACAGTAGCTTAGAGTAAAAAGATATGTATGTGGGAAAGTCTCACTAGCTAGAATTTCCAAAATGGCCATACAAAATTTCCTGTTGCTGATTTATAGAGAAAAAAACATTCCCTGTACAAACGTCAACAATATCTCTTATACCACTTTTAGAGTGGCACCATTGTTTCTCCGAAATATTGCCAAATTAGTTTTTCACTATTGCAAGGCCTATCTCTCCCACAGGTTAACATGGGGATTACATTTCAATTCCTCTTGAGTATAATTTCCCATTGGGAGTAGATAAGGAGTTTGGGGTCTCTGAACTCACAATTTAAAAATACAGCCTTTGATAGAGTTGGTTCTAGAGTGTCTGTTTCAAAATGCCACTTTTAGAAAGTGGGCAATGTTGTGCCTAAACAGTCTGTGCCTCTGCCTCCCTGTTGAATCCATGTCAAGGTCAGACTGGCAGTTGGGCTGTTTGAGTATTCCCTCTACACAGTGACACAAGGGGAGCTAAAGTGTGTCCTGCATATCCTGATGAGTCTCCTGGGCTAGAGTGGGAAGGTAGGAGCTGACACCTGTGCCTGTCCTCACACAATGCAGTCTCCGGTCCCCTAGAGTGTACCTGGAGCCAGGCCTGGCCAAGGAAGGATCTTGTGAACAACAGAGACTTTCCTTTGAAGTCTGCCTACTTCAAAGGCAGAAATGAGTATATGTAGTGGACACGAAACTCCAGATTTTTACAACACTTCTAGATCAAGAAGAACCTCTGCCAAGGAAAAGAAATGAAGAGCTTGAGGAGGAGTACTGCCCCTTTGTTGTGTGTGATTTGTTGGGTTAGCCTGCAGTTGCTGCTACTGCCTTAAAGAGGACAAATACTCTTGCTGTGTATCCTGATTGTTAAGTTTCTACAAGGGCTTGAATTAGAGCTTTCCTCCTGTTGGAAGTCTCAGGGATATCAAAGACTTCAGATTTCATCTGCCTATAGCACTGGGAACTGTGTGTTTTGTGCTGCAACAAAAGAAAAACCACCACCACAGCATTAACGATGCCGCTGCCTGCACTTTGACCTGACGATGACACACGTGGCCGTGCCCTGTATCGCACCAGAACCCTGGTTTCACCGTTGCTGCCACCTGACACCATCACCGAGCTGCTGCTTGCACCGTGACCTGTGGGCCCCGCACTCCGCATTGCCTTGCTCACACTGCAGCCTTGGTATCCCGCTCTACACTGACACCGACGCCACTGCCTGCACCGTGGCCTGAGGACTTAATTCGTGAGGTATACAGAGAACCGTCCAGTCCTCTACTGTAGCTCCAGTCTGCCGATGCCAGCACCATCAACTCCAGCATCCTCAACAGACGCTCTTGTTTGCAA
Organism: Pleurodeles waltl; assembly: GCF_031143425.1. Lineage (NCBI taxonomy): Eukaryota > Metazoa > Chordata > Amphibia > Caudata > Salamandridae > Pleurodeles > Pleurodeles waltl. Next base: position 928,506,248 of record NC_090449.1, read on the forward strand.
CGCGACACATGGGCGCTGCATGGAGTCCGCCCCACATGACCACCTTGAGCCTACCGATGACAGCGTTTCAGGTATGCCACCCCCGCTGTCTGCACCCTGACCTGGAGACACCGCACGTTGCATTGCCCTACTTCACACCGCAGCTGTGGTCTCACCAAAGCCGCAGGATGCCATCAGCGAGCTGCTGCCTGTACCTGTGGGCACCGCACGTCGCATCATCTCGCTTTGCACGGTAGCCCCGAAGTTATCAACACCAGCGCTCCTTACTTCATCATCAGCCTAGAGTTCAATCTGCAACATGAATTACTTCAAGGGCCCAATGACCCCTGCACCGACCTCTGGAACCAACGCCTGCCACCGCCAGCGATGCCGCACTCCAGATCTTATCGCGAGGATCAAAACACCCTACATTTCCAAGGTACTGTTTGCGGGACTTCCTGACGCCTTAGTTGGCCTGCGATGCCGCGGTAGGCCTTAACTGTTGGATTTGTTGCTCATGGCACTGTGCTAGCCCCAGACAGAGCTATCAACTTCAAGGAACTGTATTTTTAAGTTAATTCTCGCAAAAATCATATCTTTATTACTGTATGTTGGAATTTTCTTGTTTTGGTCTTGTTTTACATAGATAAATATTTTTCTAAACCTGGTGTGGTGTCATTTTGTAGTGTTTTCACTGTATTACTATGTGTTATGTGCAAATGCTTTACACATCGTTTCTGAGATAAGCCTGACTGCTCGTGCCCAACTACCAAGGTGGAGAGCAAGAGTTATCTGAGCTGGGTATCGCCCTTGCCCTGACTAGAGTGAGGGTCCCTACTTGGACAGGGTGTATACAGACTGCCATCTAGAGACCCCGTTTCTAACACTAAATATAAACTCACATTAACAATCACATTATCAGTTATTACCAGTTCTGTGGGGGCGTGGCTAGCGAGCCAAGATGGCGGACGCGATCTGATCGTGCTCTGCGATTCATCCCCGGTTTATCCGTGAGAATAACGGCATGGGGGGCTGATGAGCACCACTCACCTTGCGCTCCGCTGGGTGGAACCTCCGGTGCATCAGTGGCTCCGATTTCGGCTGTAAGAGACGCTGCGATCTCTGTTAAAGCTGTGCCATCGCGTGTAGGGCTGCCGGCGGCGGCCTCCCTGGAGGAGGTGGGAGAAGCGGGCCTCGCTGAAGGAACGCGATGCGGCCGCACGCGGCCGGTGGCAGCGGCGGCCCTTGGGAGGACACCGGCTGTGGGGTTAGAGTTAATGCCTGGCTTGAGGGCACCGACGCGCCTGTGATGCTTGCTGACCCCTGGTGATTGGGAACGGACCTGGGGACTGCTGCGACCCTACAAGCAAGATAGGTGCAGCGTGGCCCCACCTCTTCATATCCTGGATGCCCTATGGCTGCCTGCAGGTGCTGGTGTGATCCTGCACCAAGGGCACCTGGAATAAGCGCTGGCTGGGGCGGCGCCATGCTGCTGCACCCCACTATATTTGATGCGCACGCAAGCGGGCCTGTCTAGCTTCTGCACTCGTTGTTTACTAACCAACACTTGATCCTGCTGACGGCTGCGCCCTGAATGAAGGGGGCTTCTTGCTGACCTCCTGGTCGCTTATTATTGTTTTGTGGACCGGAGAGCGGATGATTTACTTCTATTGGGAAGCACTCAGCTACACTACGATTGACTGGTCAACTCATCTGTCTCTTATGGGTCTGTATGTGCTTTGACTTATTTTGTGGCACGTACAAGATGGGAGTTGGGGCTGCTCGTACTGCTGCGCCCTTCCCCTAAATGGTGCGTGCAAGCGGGCCCCTCCTAACCAGGTTTGCTGAGACTTAGCTTGTGCATATGGTGACACCCTCCAGCAGCACGCACAATTTCCTTGTCACAAGTATGGCCGGCGCAGGCCACCTCCGCTCCGGAACTGGCGTTAAATCCTCATCGGAAGCACTGCATCAGGACAGTCAAAAGTTAGACGCTGTGATGGCAGCGGTGGAGCGCATAGGTGATTCTTTGGAGCAGGCCCGTGCATCCCTGAAAGGCACAATAGATAAGGTGACCAGCGATCTTACCTTGCTACATGCAGATCCCCGCAAGTTAGCGGATAGGACATGCACACTCGAGGTCCGGCTTGGTGAGCTGGCCCCCACGACGTCTTGACTGGAGTCTTCGCTGCAGGATGCTCTGACCCGCATAGGCGAACTGGAATACCACGTTGAGGACGCTGAGGGCTGCACCCGGAGGAACAACATTCGGGTCATTGGCCTTCCGGAAGGTGTGGAGGGCCGGGATGCGTTCGCCTACTCTGAGTCCTGGCTTCGTGGGCTGGTGCCGGAGGGATCCCTGACACCTTTCTTCTCGGTGGAGCGTGCGCATAGGGTCCCTGTTAGATCGCAACCACTAGGGAACGGACCACGTCCCTTTCTGCTCCATCTGCTTCACTATGCAGACAGGGATATTATCCTCTGGGTGGTCAGGTTATCACACCTGATCCGAGTAGACAATGCCCAGGTCATGCTGTTTCCTGATTACACGCTGGCTGTACAAAGAGAATGCGCCTCATATTTGCCTTTAAACCGTAAGCTCCAGGCCCTTGACCTCACGTATTCTCTTTTATTTCCAGCCAGACTTCGCATAATAGCTGAGAACAAGTATCACTTTTTTACTACACCAGAGTCGGCATGGGAGTGGCTGGAGTCTACTGGCCGTGTTAATGGACGAGATCCAGAGACGGACCCACCAAAAACGCAGGGTTGGCGCTCTCGCAGGAGACAAAACCGTAGAACTTGCACGGCCGCCCCGAGGAAGGCTAAACATATCCCTGTTCTAGAGCAGATCATACAGGAGCGTCGCTGTGCACTGCAGTCGGCAGCAGCTATTAATGTACTCCCGGTTGTTTCAGAGGCGGAAACTGAACTCTCACAGTCTAATAGTGAGGAACCTTCTTCCCTCAAACACTCTTCCGAGATGGGATCCCCGGCACACCTGGAGGTGACACTCCGGACAGCGGACGATCTGCTCTAACGCCTTTATATTGATCTCCGCCTACTGATGGCATTCCAGGATGATATCCTTATGAAATCGCTCTCCCCTTAATTACTGCAGTCTCTATAATCGGGAATGTCTTCTGTACTGTCTACTCCATGATCTGACAGAGACTCTGACCACTACAAAGCGGTTCTTGACGCACTTGGGCGCCGGTGGAGGCCCCCTGTAGGGCGCTTCACACTCCTGTACCCCTCATGCATCTACTAGCCTCACTTCCATTGGTCCCCCTTTCATCCATGTTCTCCGGGGAACCTGCTCTACTTTACGACCACCTCCAATTTACCTGGCCTACCCCACTCTCCTAATAGTGGAGACTTGTTGTTCATACCTGTTTTGTTGACTTCATGGGTTGCTCGGTTTGGGCAGACACCAGTTGTCCCTCTACTCTAATGGTATTTTTTTTGCTAGTTTTGGATTGGAGTCCGGACCTTATTAGCCTACCTGTCTGCTGGAGCCCCACTGTTCTTTATACAGCCTCTCATATGCGTGACACTCAGCTGTTTAGTTGCTATTGTTACCATGACCCACCATGAACACATACTCTGCTCTTACATGGAATGTGCGTGGCATACACACGCATGCGCGCAGATATTCCATATACTCCTATCTCAAAAGACACTCAATACACATAGCTTTCTTGCAAGAAACACATCTAGCACATCCTGAGGTGCCACGCTTGCAACAGCGAGGGAGGGGACAGCTCTACGCGACAGGTTACTCTTCTTATGCCAGAGGTGCCTTGGTTTGGATCAGGCCAGGCACCCCCTTTGTAGCAGAGGATCAAATTGTTGATGAGCAGGGTCGCTATGCCTTGCTGCGAGGGCGACTCGCGGGCCGAGCCCTGGTGCTGGGCTCCATCTATGCACCGAACTCAAATCAGGCTTCCTTCCTCCGCTCTCTGTCTAGTCAGCTATCGAGATGAAGTGGTTACCCTTGGTTATTGGAGGGGGACTTTAACAGTGTGCTAGATCCTGACTTGGACCGATCCTTCACTCCATTACCCACCACGCCTACTGTGGTTGCTGCATGTGCGCTAAACGCCTGGATCCAGAATTGGTACCTACTAGACATTTGGCGCCACCGCAACGCTACCACCAGAGTCTATTCATACTACTCTGCCCCACATCAATTACATGTTCGTCTTGATAGACTTCTATGCACACAAACTTTTTATCCTGCAGTGTTGGACACTGATTATTTGGGTCGCACTCACTCAGATCACAACCCACAGCTCATGCGACTGGGGTGGGATACCTCTCCCTGAAGTATTCCTACCTGGAGGCTCCGGCCTGAGCTCCTTGAGGACGCAGCATTTAGAGCATCGATGGATGGGGCGATCCTCGAATACTTCGAGCATAACACAGGCACGGCGTCCTCCGGTTTGAACGAGTGGGATGAATTTAAGGTCTTAGTTAGGGGCCACTGCTTGGGTACGCAGTGGAATCTGCAACGTTCTATTGAAGGTGCTCTCACATGAATGGAACAGACTTTGCTGCACCTTGAGCAAGATGCGGCTCAAAACCCTGCAGGGATGGTGAAGTTATCATCAGCCAAAGTTCAGCATATATCTCTTATAGAGCGACTACGCTGCTTAAACTATGCGGCTCACTCGGCGCGCACTCATGCCTCTGCTGATAAGTCGGGCAGGCTTTTAGCCTGGCTGACCAGGCGCGGGCAGGACCAGGGCCTGGTTGTGGAAATCCACTCACTGACTGGGAGTGTGCTCCACACTCCCTCAGAGATCCATTCTGAGTTTACACAATACTATGGCACACTCTACAGTTCGGCTGCACCACTGAGCCAGCGGGCCTGTGAGGATTTCTTCTCGTCAATCACCCTGCCTTGCTTGAAGGATGCACAGCGGGAGGCACTGGAGGAACCACTGGCGCTTCCCGAGATCCAGGGCACTACTCATGATTTATCAGCGGGCAGAACTCCCGGTCCGGATGGCCTTCCGGCTGACTTTACAAGACCTTCTCCGCAATTCTTGCACCTCACCTCCTCCGTTTGTGCGAGGAATCTATACAGGGGGCGTCTTTGTCAGTATCGCAAAGAAAGCCGCTGCTGGTTTCGCTTCCTAAGCCAGGCAAAGACCCATCGGAACTTGGCTCCAACAGACCACTTGCGATGCTCAATACTGACTATAAAATACTGGCTAAGGCCCTGGCGACACACTTGGCAACCAAGGTCTCAGACCTAGTTCACACTGATTAAAATGGATTTATACCTGCACAAGACACTTCTCACAATATCAGGCTCCTATTCCGTATCATGCGATACTCGACACGTGACTAGCCGCTAGCAGGATGCCTGGTTCTTGATTTGGAAAAGACCTTTGATTCACTGGAGTGGCCGTATCCTTTCGAAGCTTTACAGCGGTTTGGCCATGGCCCACACTTCTTGTGAATGGTTAAGCTTCTATATACCAGCCATAGGGTTCGGGTCAAGATGGGTGGGAAGATCTCGGACCCGGTTGAAGTACGCTGAGGCACGAGCCTGGGCTGCCCCCTTTCCCTGTTACTGTTCTTCCTTGCAATGGAGCCATTGGCCGTGGAGCTGTGCAGTCGAGGTCTCCACTGATGTATCGCGCTGGGTGACGGTTCATATACTGTTTCACTATCTGCTGATGACCTCCTATTATACTTCAGGGACATTACTAATATCCCTCCGGTGATTGGAATTATTCTCCAGCGCTTTGCATCTCTTTCGGGCCTGCGTGTCAATTGGGCAAAATCATGCCTTTTCCCCTTCGAGCCGGACCTTCCGAATCCAAGGTTATGCTTTTCTGGTATTGATGTCCCTTGGCAGCCACGGATGTTCAGATATTTAGGCATTCATATGTATCACCGGAAGGAGGATTTATACGATGGAAATCTTGGAAGGGCAGCGGCATTCATCCGCTCCCAAATGACCTTCTGTCAATCGCTACCCCTTTCTGTTGCAGGCCGAGTTGCCCTCCTGAAGATGATCATGTTACCGCAATTATTATACTATTTCTCCAATCTCCCATACTATATCCCAGTTAGTTTTTTAGAGAACTGGAACCCAGATTGCGCGAGTTTATCTGGAATAAGGGGCGCTGCAGAGTAGCCTTGAAAAAACTCTACTTACCCCTGGAGCACGGTGGCCTTTCGGCGCCGAACCTGGAACATTATTATTTGGCATCACAGCTTCAGTGGGTGTCCCGATGGCTAGCGGGGCTTCATCTCCCCGACACGGCGACCACCTCTGAGCCCTGACCACTTGCATGACTAACGCATCTTTTCCATCCACTTACACACTTAGCACCACCTGAGGAGCTTTTCCTTAATGTGGCATATCGTTGTTACTGCAGGTGCTTACAACTTACGAAGTTGCTATTAATAATAAACAATAAAAAGCTTCATGGAAAAATTAGTTATTACCAGTTCTGTTACTGAACTGAAAGCCTACAATTTCAACATGGTGTTCTTTTTTTATTTTTTTTAATGATTCCACATTTTCTAAAGGCTCATTAGTTCTGAAGCTTTCTTTCCTTCTCATATATATTTTAGGCTTACACACCACCAAATTTAGGAGTATATATTTTTCTTAAACGATTATGGGGGTCATTCTAACTTTGGCGGGCGGCGGAGGCCGCCCGCCAAAGTAACCCCGTCGAAAGACCGCACCGCGGTCAAAAGACCGCGGGGGTCATTTCGACTTTCCCACTGGGCCGGCGGGCGACCGCCAAAAGGGCGCCCGCCGGCCCAGCGGGAAAGCCCCTGCAACAATGAAGCCGGCTCCGAATGGAGCCGGCGGAGTTGCAGGGGTGCGACGGGTGCAGTGGCACCCGTCGCGATTTTCACTGTCTGCTCAGCAGACAGTGAAAATCTTTGTGGGGCCCTGTTAGGGGGCCCCACGACACCCGTTCCCGCCATCCTGTTCCTGGCGGTAAAAACCACCAGGAACAGGGTGGCGGGAAGGAGGTCGGAATCCCCATGGCGGCGCTGCATGCAGCGCCGCCATGGAGGATTCCCTGGGCCAGGGGAAAACCGGCGGGAAACCGCTGGTTCCCCTTTTCTGACCGCGGCTTTACCGCCGCGGTCAGAATGGCCCTGGAAGCACCGCCAGCCTGTTGGCGGTGCTTCCGTGGTCCCCGGCCCTGGCGGTTTGGAACAGCCAGGGTCGGAATGACCACCTATATCTGTAAACACAAGAAGTATCTGCATTCATTTTGGTTTCATCCAGAGCTGTAATGTATTGCCCTTGTGATATTTTCACATGTTATACAGCTACATATGCCATACATTCTGTAAAAACAGTTGAGACTATGTTAATTAATGCAAAATCCAAGCTTAAACTTTGAGATTTAATTATTGTTACAGCATAGGCTAAATATAAAGAAAATAGTTTTCTTCTAATATGTTTTTCATTAGTAACTTTCTTGCCGTTGCTCTTGCAATCTGTTTTGGTTCCTTAATATTGTAAAATTTTACAATAACAAATTCAATTTCATCATCACTATTGTATTTTACAAACTGTAGTATATGTCTTGTTACTCCATTTACAAGTCCATGTTCTACATCCAAATTGTGTCGTAACATCACACAGCATTTTTTGTAAACAAATAAGGGTCTCATTACGAGTCTGGCAGTCCCAAGACCGGCAGACTCACAGTAGTGGTCGGACTGCCGCACTCCTGGCGGTCCAACAGCCAAATTACGTCCCTGCCGCTCAGACCGTCAGGGGACCACGGCCACCTCCTGGAACGTAGTTCCTGAGGTGGTGTCAGCGGTCGGAGTCGTAGTCAGCGACGGCAGTACTGAGCTCAGCACTGCCATGCTGATCACGAGTCCTCTTTCTGCCAGCCCTTTCATGGCAGCTACCCAGCCATGAAAAGGCTAGCAGAAAGGCAAGGCTGGGGGCCCCAGGAGCATCCTTGTACTGCCCATGACCATGTCGTGAGCAGTGCAGAGGCTCACCTGCTCAGCACCCACGAAATGCGCACTATCTGCTACAGCAGACAGTGCGCATTCTGAGGGTGCTGAGGGCACCCTCTGTGCGACGGCATTGGCCTCAGTTCACTAAGGAGCCAAGGCCAATGCCGCCGCACGTTTTCCACTGGCTGACCAGCGGAAACCATCGACTTCTGAGGTTTCTGCCTGTCAGCCCAGTGCAAACCTTATAATAAGGCCAGGGAAGAGCCCGCTAGCTCTGCGCCGGTTTCCTACCCTCGCAATTTTGTAGATAAGGATTTAATTATTAGAATATTTGCTCCATGAGTTTCAAAATAATCTATACAAGGTAAATGTATAATTCTCTTACGGTTGGTATCAAAGAAACAATGGGTAGTGTTTTCAAAAGATAACGCATTGGTGGTCATTACAACCTCAGCGGTCTTTTAAGAAGACCGCTGAGGGACCGAAGTGCGGAAGACCGCCAATACTGGCGGTTTGCCGCGCGGCGTATTATGACCGTTGGCTGCCGTCCGTCGTTTGTCCAAAGGAGAGCCGCCAACAGCCATAATTGCAGGCAGAGGGGAAGTGGAGGTTGCCCCACCTCCACCGCCACGCCAACAGAACACCGCCCAGCTAATCACGTCCTGTGATTTGGCGTGGCAGTGTTCTGTTGGCGGCGCAGCCCCCATGGCTCCCGTCCCCTCCCGGAGGATCGACGGAACAGGTAAGTCGATTGTCCGTTAGGGGGGTGGGGGGTGTTTTGTGTTGTGTGGGTGCATGGGGGTGTGCGTCTGTTAATGTAGGGGGGTGTGTGAGTGCGTGTATGCTTGCGGGGGTTATGCGTGTTTCGGAAATGTATGCGTGTATGTCTGTATGTATGGATGTGTGCATGAATGTGTGAATGTGGGTGTACGTGCCTGACTGTGTGTGTGGATGTTGGCATGTATGTCGGTGTGTGTGCGTGTATTTGTGTTGGTGGTGCCTGCGTGCCGGCGGCGGTATTGTCACGGCCGCTGGGCTGGAGACCCAGGTCTCCAGCCCAGCGGTCGTCTCCACCCTGGTGGGCGGAACGGGAAAGCGGCGGATGGCCATGGCGGTAACCGCCATGGTCATAATACTGAAAAAAAGACCGCCAGCCTGTTGGCGGTCTTACCGCCGCTTTAACACCGTCCGCCAGGGTTGTAATGACCCCCATAATGTCTGCTACAGTTTTCAAATGTGGGAATACAGTAGATATACTTCTTGTCTGAAGCACTTGTTTTACATTTTCAGTTACAATTCCTAACCTAATTTATTTTATTATTTTTTCATATTCTACAGCATCTGCTTGTCTCATATTTTGTTTAAGTTCACTATATGAGAAATGTAACCAAATATTAACATTACCTATACTGAAGAGTTTCTAGTTTCTTTGTCTGTGACAGTTTTAAAAATTGGGTTTCCTTTAGCAGTAGTAAGTTGAAGGAGATCACCAAAAACCATCATGTTTTCCACAAAATAGATTATTATCTGATGTCTTCAGCATTTCTTTCATAGGTAAGCGAAAAAAAGCCACCATTAAGCTGGAAAACATACTAACTGCGTCTCTAATCAAAATGTGTAAATGTTTGAAACCTCTGCACAGTTTCTGAGAGGTATCACAAATTCATTTTAAGCATTCTAGATTCGTATTATGTTCCACTGGTATTAGTCAGTATAATGTAATCCCTTCAGTATGAGGTGCCGCTAATCCAGTTGGAGCAGTAGCAACACATGATAAGTTTGAATTTGTCATTTTTTGGAAGTAAGCAGTTTATAAGAAAATGTTTTTTCTGGTACCAGCCTTTCCTGATAAATATTTTATTATAGGTTGAAGATATGAACTTAAACATAAACAGTGTTCATGTTGAAGACCATGATCAGTAGCTGTTTTGATGTTTTCAAATATTTGATGTTCTTCACTATTTAACTGTGATAAAAGGTAGTCAAGGTTTTCACAATCTTTATGCATTTCGCCCATAGCAAGTTGTACCTCACCCATAGCAACAGTACCTTCATTACCAATATTTGGTTGTCCAAGTGGGTCCGCAGGTATAATGTTAGAAAGTTTATTTGTACTTGGAATACTGCATAGTATTTCGAAATGGATTTTTTTTCCTGTAAATTTTCTTAGTCCAACATGTCATCATAAATCTGGAGCTTTGGTATTGTAATATATGGTTTGTACAAATAAAATGCTTCCTCATGTTATATTGATGTACCATTCTATTGTACCTCTTTTTGCCATGGTATGAAAAGCACATTTGTAGAAACAAGGGAAACCCATGGATACTCAGAGACCAGGAGTTGAAGTATTTTGTAAAAGGAACATCAGTCCCTCAAGTGGAGCTAACAAAATGTGGTTTAAAAAGCTGTAACACTGCCAAAAAATAACATTCTTCATTTAAAGGGTTATCACATGTAAGCTTGCAATGATTGATGTTGATGCAGGTTCAGAATGATGCATTAAGCAGCTGTGTGTGCATTCACATGTGTGCATTCACATGAAATCTTCCACTATTAACATCCTCAACAACATTATTTGTGAGCTACTTCATATAATGATAACTGTTCAATAAAAGCCTTCTGTTAAGGTAGTAGGTGTCTAACAAATTTGTTTTCACAATTTTTTGTTTTCAAACTGAGCAAGATATTTAATTTCTGGTAATCTTTTTTAAACATTATTTTCAAGTGGATGCTAATCCTGAACTAACCCGTGTAATAGCCAGAGATTTAGCATATAAACTTGAAGAGCTCAAATGATCACACACTTCACAACTGCTAAGCTCTCTGTGTGATAGCATTTGAAAGCAAAATCAATACAGCCTTTTAGGTAAAGAGCGCTCATATACTTCCTTCATATCAGTTTTCTCGGCTTTAGTAATATATGAAGTCACATACCGGGCAACAGCTGTTGATTTCTCAGCAACAAATTGTATATCGATATTGGCATTCCACATATGCAGTATGAAAGGGTTGTTTTCATTTATCCACTGCAATGCTTGTTCTCTTTATAAATAATATGTGTTTTTTAGGGACATGCCTTTGACAATATGCTTCACAGAAGACATGATTGTTTTTTTTTAATGTCCTCGTTCAATTCCAGGTATTCCCCTTAAGATCTTTATCTGGAACCACCATTGTCTCGTATCGCAGAGGGGAAGAATCCTGCCTGGAGTAACTTGATTCTTTCAGTCCGGTGTCAAAGAGCCACAGGCAACTACTAGGTGTAATCATAGGACAGTTTGAGTAGGATATCAGCTTCATTGCTTCATTAAAATTCTCACTGGGGACTTACCCCCATTATTCTAGATCTTTATCTTTCCAACCACTTCATTAGTGGGAGCAAAAACGTGTAGCTTCCATTTTCTACGTCCTTACATCAAGGTTCTAGTTGTATATAAACAACCCCCTCCATTTGCCATTTTTCAGAAAGATTGCTCACGCATAATACTGGAAATCAGGCAGTGTCATCCCCCCTTCTCTTTTTTCCTCCTCAGCTTTTTCCAGGCAATACTTACCCCCTTTAAGGCCCAGATGAAGATGTTTATCCTGCCCTATAATGTACCAAACCACCCTTCCCTGAGCATCATTGGCATTGAGTGAAAATAAACATGAATTTGGGTAAAATGCACATCTTAACTAGATGAACTCTCCCTAGAAAGGTAAGTGGTAAATGTTCCCAACTCTTCATTAACATACAATAGTCCCTCATAACCTGGATGCTTATTGATATTCTGGTTAATAGTTATCCCCAAAAACCTAATTTCACTTTTAATTAGTGCACACTCCTCTTGGCATATTCCAGACCATGTCTTCCGTCTTATTATTATTAAAGAGGTACTCTGCCACCCTCCCAAGCTCTGCTTTTAACCTTTCCACAGCTGGCAAAGTGCCCCTTATAAACCATAAGATCATCAGCATAGAGCGCGACCTTCCTTTACCAGCCATTGCACCTGAGTGGCACCACACTCGTCTCCTTTCTGATTTACAGTCAAGGGTCTCTATATACAAGTTACATGGAGATTCTGATAATTTTTGCAGTACCCAACAAAAATTCTCTTCACATTTGAAGATCTTAAACAAAGTATGTGAGTATGTCCAATTCACTCTGTCAAACCCCTTTGTGTCATCTAACATAAATATAGCCAATGGTGCCACACATGTTGTGGCTGAATCTATTGAACCAATCAGAGCATGTGTTAGCTGATGCATGAACCTTTTCATTAGAAAACCTTTTTGATTATCATGTAGGAGCCCACCAATCACACCGCTCAATCTATCATCCAATACTTTTGTAAAGATCTTATAGTCTCAGTTTAAAAGGGATATTGGACTGTATGAATCACAGCTCCTTGGGCACTGCCCTGCTTTTAAGATTAGCATAACAATAGCTTCATTCCAAGACAGGGGTAGAAAGGCACCGGACTCCAAGATCCCTCCAAAAAGTCTGGTCATGTTTGGTATTATACTGTCACCCAGGGTTCTATAAACTTCCAAAGGCAGACCATCTGGGCCCAGAGCTTTACCCACCTTGCTAGTCTTAATAGACTATTCTACTTCCATTTGTTCACTATAACCATTAAGTAGTATGTTTTCCTCATTACCTTGTACAGCTAGAACTTCTTCATTGATCCAGCTCCGTACCATCTCTTCCGTGACCTCCAAGTCCTACAAGTATAAATCCCGAAGAAACCCCAAAAGTTGTTTTTTATATCTCTACTACTCCTTAGAATGGCCCCAGTTCTCCTACAATATAATTCCCTTACTGTGTTTCTAACTAAGTCCAATTTTATTTTCCAAGCAAGTAACTTACCACAGTTTTCCCCATATTCAAAATGTGCTAATCTATTAAACTCACATCTCTTCCTGACCCTTCTTTCAACCACAGCTGTAAGCCTATCCTTTGCTGATTGAAGCAGCACCTTCAGGTGCTTATCTCCCCAGAACCAAGACCATGCTGGGACAATTTCTCCTCCAACTCCTACACTCATAACTCCAGCTCAATTATCTTCTTGTTGCACGTCTTTCAAAAGAGGCCAACCTGATATGTCTACCTCTTAGAAAGGCTTCAAAGTAGTCCCACATCATCCCCTTAGAAGCCAAATTGAGATTACTAATGAAAAACGCCTCTGTATCTAATCAGAGCTCATTTATCACAATCTCATCTGATAGCAGCGTCAAATCATATGTCCACCTGCTCTGCTCAGCTTACCAACTAAGTTGATATCTAGGCTTGCAGCAGAGTTGTCAGACTAATGGGCCCCCACATGCAAAACATCCTGAACAAATTCATTTAACCTCCGATCAACAAAAAAGTAGTCAATCCTTGACTGATGCCTGTATTTTTAATTGCTGTAAGTCTACCTCACAACAACCCCATCCTTTCTTTCCACACATTACATACCCCCCAGCTGTTTCACCATAGTTTACCTGAGACCACATTTAGCTCTTGACTTACTTCCTAATGATCTGCCCAAGTCGTAATTCAAAACTACATTAAAGTCCCCTGTCACAATGATAGAATCAGGAAACTGCAACATATGCTGAAGCATATCTATCAATGGACCTGTGTCATCAACATTCGGCCTATAATAGTTGGCGAGAGTATATGCATGGTCATGTGCTGTTAGCTTCAAAATGACCTCCCTCCCAGCCTTATCTTTCACACTCTCACCAATCAAAAGTTTTGGGTGCTTCTTGAGCACAATAGCAACACCTTTTATTCCCATGTTTGACTTGGGCATACAACTTGTACCCATTTTCAAGGCCTAAGCACATCCATACATTCTGATTTAGTCAGCTGCGTTTCCTCTGGGACGTTACATACGCTTGGGAGTCCTTTAGATAGTGTAATAACTTTCCCAGCCTACTTTTTAGCCATAGCCCATTGATATTCCAGGACAAATCTTTTTATCCTGTATGCTCCCCTTGAGTGACCCCCCTGTGGTTCCAATCACAGTTCTAAACCCTGACATCCCTGACAACCAAAAGATCTAACTGGCTTCTGAGGACATATTTTTTCCCACATTCTCCCCAGCCTGTGCCCACACTCCCCACCGACTCCACCCCAAACCCAAACCCTTGGAGAACCCTCCCGATCTTCCTCATGGTGTACAGCTTTCGGGGAACCCCACTGAGTGCAGACACCACTTCGTCTCAGCACCAGGACTAACGAAAAATTCCAGGGAGTGCAAAAACCAACTTCCAAATAATAAACCATGAGTAAATCACCAAACAACACCCTCAAAATAGGAACCTAACAAAAAAACAATTTTCAAAAAGAGGCAAGGGGGCAGAGAAGAAGCCACTGAAACAAACTTTATCATTGCTCTTAATTGCTACTCTCCATTTCCTTAATTAAGTCATCTAACCCTTTGCATCCTCTAAAGTTGTACATTTTATTGTTATGCATGACTCTCAAAATAGTGGGAACTTCAACTGAACCAGCTTCCTTAATAGATCAATTCTCTTCCATTGTCTATTAAGTGTCATACTGGAAACATCAGATCTGATCTCAAAAGTCATCCCGTTCACGGTTAATGCCATTTGCTTCAATGGAGCCAAAAGGATGTGTTCCTTAATAGTATAGGTATGGAAATTCACTAAAATCATTCTAGGTTTATTTCTGTGAGGGGCCTTTCTAATAGGGCGATGATGGGCTCTCTGAATGTCTTTTGCAATGACCTCCTCTGATTCCTCCACTTGAACCCCCACTTTGATCAAACGCACAAAGAAAGCTTTTAAGTCTTCATCCACCAACCCCTCAGGGATATATAAAATTCTCAGATTATTTATCTTCTGATTGTTTCCCAGGGATTCCAATTTTGCTAGACTCCCCTCTTCATGTGCCTTCAGCTGCTGAATTTTCTCCTTATTTACTTCCACTGAAAATTTTAGACCCCCACCGCTTCCTCCAAGATAGCTGTCCTACTTGCAAGATGATTCAGCTTCTTCCCCATATTTTCACACAAAAGTCTAATCTCCTTTTGATTAACATTAGAGATCTCAAATCTGCACCTAGCTTCCATAGACAGAGATTGTATCATATCTGCAATAGAGTGGCTTGATTTATTGTCTCTAGCCCTTGTACCTGCCCCCTACCTCCTTTTCTGAGGCCTGCTCTAGCCCAGGCTCCTCTGGATCTGCTGCACCCAACATCACCAGGGGTAACCTAAGCTGCTCAATATGGGGCTCAGGAGGCACGTCACTCGAAAGCACAGCTTTTATTGACCCTGTTGTGTGGTCTCACCACTATAATCCATTGTCACCAGAACTTGATATCTGTAGGGCTAATCATTATCTGAGTATCCCCTAAATTCACCCTGGCCTCTGAAGACCTTTGCACATCCTGTGACCTTTCAAAGGGGATCTTTCTCACTCCCTCACTTAGAATCAGCATCTTAGGCAGGATCTAGAAATATGTCAATAGTGAGGGGGTGATCCTAACTTTCTTATTTGGCTCACTCGACTGCCCCCCCTTCTCAACCTTAAAACCTCAGTGCGTACGTATAGCAGGGTGGCCTAGACTCTCCTCCTTCTCCTGAAGGCTTGCTGTCAGCTCACAACCCTCTTTTCAGAGCCTAGGTCAGACTTCTCAGTGCATATGCCAGGCTCCTGCTCTGCTTACTCGAAGCAACAACATCTCCCTCCTTCCTTCTCCTGTCACCTCCAACCAAGCTTCTACCCCGACGTTTCCTTACCCCCAACAGTACTGTTCTCTCCTGTGCCCCGGATATCTCTACTGCTGCTGCACCAAAATCTCCAATTGCAACCTCTGTGGACCTTCTTTCACAACCTGCTTCCTCCCCAGTGCTCCTAACACAGCCGCAAGTACTAGTGCTGTCTCTTCCCCTTCTCCCCCGGAAGGGGATTCTTTTTACTGCATTTCTTCCTTGTCGGAGCACGGCTTTCGACCAATGCTCCAACTCACAATCCCCCTGCACCCCCTCCACCGCAGCCGCTCCCACCAGGATGTTCTGCAAGGATAATAGTCGCCACTCCAGCTGTTGAACCTCACCTCAGTAAGTTTTTGAGGGAGGGAGTTCTAACAGGGTTACTATTACCTTACTCAACTCCCTCGCTTCCCAGTCATGTACTCTCCAGCGTGGTGTGTACTACTTAGTAGGGTGCTCCCCGCGGCCTGTTCGTAGCCAGCTGCCATGATCTCCCCTCACCCGTAGCTGGCTTTCCCCAAGACATTAGACTGTCAACTATTCATTTGTTTAAATTGGGTCTTGGGAACACAAAATTACATTTAGTTTACTGTTTTTGATTTGTTTTAAAAATGTTCATTAACAGTACTTTCCGCCTTTATTACTTTAAAATTGAATAACTTGTCCATTCAGTTTTTTGTTTATTTGTTTGTTCGGGATGTCACACGTACCATATTGCTGAATAAATTTAAAAACAGATTCATCTGGGTCATATCCAAATTTGGGGGGATTTTTTATCCGTAACAGTATATGAATATGAGGTGCATCTCTCTCTTGGCACTCTCTTCGTCAAAAGAAATCAACAACCTCTCGTACAGGAATTTTATTTTTATTTTTTATAAACTTAAGAATGGTTTGGAATATGTGCTAAAAAAATATGCAAACATTTGTTGGATCTAAAGAACATAATTTCCCTGGAATTTTAAATGCAACATCTGGCACATTATTGTTAGCTGCAAGTAAGAAACTAAGGCCCTCATTATAACATTGGCGGTAAGTGAAAAAGTGGCGGAAATGCCGCCAACAGGCTGGCGGTAAATACTGCCAAATCATGACCATGGCGGTGAGAACTCCCATAAACAGCCAATGTGCCACACCATCCGCCAGGGCGTTAACAGCATGTACCAAGGCGGTAGCCATCAACAACCAGGAGGAAGACAAAGTACCGCCCACCATATTATGACACAGCACACCGCCACAATTTCGGGGGGCGGTGCCAACGCCATCAAAAGCCTGCCGGAAACCGAACACAGAAAATGAAAGACTCACCAACAAGTACACAGAGGACTCCGCCGCCGCCATGGAACCGGAACTGCAAGCCTTCCCAATGCTTTTCTATGCCATGCTCCACCTGGAACACCAACGCCGACAAAGACGACGACGACGACGGTGAGTACAGCCACCCAGCACACAAGGAAGGGAGGGAGGAAAACGAGAGTGACGCACACACGCACAACACACACCAGACACACACCATACACACAACCTGCTGCAGACGTAAACCAATCACACACAACACACGGCACAATAAAACATGGACCAGATTTTGTAAGTACTGAAAATTATTAGCAAGGGAAAAGCCACCACATAAACATGATATGTACAACTGTCTACAAAGGGCCAATGCCCAGTCCAAAGTACAAAGCACCCACATAGCCACAGGGCACAGTCCAAGGCCCAACTTGTCTCTTGACATCAACTGCACAGAACTCTGCAGGGGCATCATGT
Source organism: Pleurodeles waltl (assembly GCF_031143425.1). Classification (NCBI taxonomy): domain Eukaryota; kingdom Metazoa; phylum Chordata; class Amphibia; order Caudata; family Salamandridae; genus Pleurodeles; species Pleurodeles waltl. The sequence continues at coordinate 928,523,671 of NC_090449.1, forward strand.
TGTAAGTGGGCAGGCACATCAGGGGAAAGGAGGGTGTGGGGCACCCCAGCTGAGTTGGGGCACTTGCCCACTGGTTATGGAGGGGGCTCCATGCCCATTTCTCTGTTGCGGGCAGTGCAAGGCCACAGTCTCTGGAGTGGGTGACTTTCCCACTGATTCTGGAGGGGGCTCCATGCCCATTTCTCTATGCTGGGGACTGCAAGGCCACAGTCTCTGAAGTGGGTGACTTTCCCACTGCTTCAGGAGGGGGCTCTATGCCCATTTCTCCATGCTGGAGAGTGAAAGGCCACTGTCACTGGAGTGGGTGACTTTCCCACAGCTTCTGGAGGGGGCTCCATGCCCATTTCTCAGTGCTGGGAAAATGCAAAGGCGCAGTCTCTGGAGTGGATGACTTCCCCACTGCTTCTGGAGGGGGCGCGTTTTACAGCAGTCAGAGGAGGGTAGCCTACATGCCTCTGCTGGAGGTGAGGGCTGCACTGTCTCATCTGGAGGTGAGCTGCACTGTCTCAGCAGGTGAAGGTGCCTCCTGGGCAGCCTCTGCTGGAAGTGAGGGCTGCACTGTCTCATCTGGAGGTGAGGGCTGCACTGTCTCAGCAGGTGAAGGTGCAGCCTCTGCATGAGAAGTGGGCTGTACTGCCTCAGCTCGAGGTGCTCCATGACCACTGGTGTTGGTGGTGTCACCCTGCCAGCCTCTGCTGGAGTCGAGGGCTTCTTAACCTTCATGGCAGGAGGTGCGGGCTCCCTCCCCTTCATGGCAGGAGTCGAGGGCTTCTTCTCCTTCCAGGCAGTGGCTGTGGGATCCTTACCCTTCCTGGCTGGTGGATTGTGAACCATCACTGTCTTGCCTCCACGACTAGGAGGCACCTCCATTGTCTGCGTGGACTGCTTGGCTGAGGTGCTGGGCTGGGTTGTTGGGACCCTGCTCTTATGGGCAGGACAGGTGGGGAGGGGGAGGAAAGAGGTAAAGTTGGGTAAGGAAAAGCTTTTTAGGAACAGTGGTGCGGGAAGAGGGAGGAGGGATGGGAGCAAAGATTGAGGGAGTGGTTGTTGGAGGAGCGGGAGGAGGAAGGAGGGATGGGAGCGAAGGTTGAGGGAGTGGTTGTTGGAGGAGTATGTCTGCTGGACTTGGGTGCAGGTGCATGGGGAGTGTGTTGATGTGAGGTGGGTAGCTGTTGGGTGTCTGAGTGCTTGTGTTTGTGTGCTTTAGGAAGGGGGGACAGACAGGGTTGGAGAGGACACAGGGGACGCGTGCATGGATGTTGTGGAAGTATCTGCTAGTGAGGTGTGCGTGCTGCATGGTGTGGTGATGCTGGTGGTGGTTATTGAAGCAGTGCATGCAGGTGTGAGTATGGACATGACTCTGAGGGAGGTGGAGGAGGAGAAGGAGGGGGAGATAGTGGATGCAGTGGATGTGGTTGTGTCTGCAAATGTCTGGTGTTTGTATGAGTGCTTGAGTGTTGAAGTGTGGTGCCTGTGTTTGACTGTGCTACTCTTGTGTGTTGTCTTGTGTACATGCTTGTCTGTATGTGTGCATGGAATGGGTTGGGGTTGAGGAGACTGGGATTGGGAAGTTGTAGTTTTAGGGGGGACGGTATGGACAGGGACAATGGTTGCCATCAGGGAGGAGGCCAGAGCCTGAATCGATCACTGTTGGCCCGCCAATCCACCGTAAATGCCGTCCAGAAATACATTGCATTACTGCATGTGGGATGCCAGCCCCTTGATGGCATTCACAATGGTTGACTGCCCTACAGAGATTGATCTCTGGAGGTCAATAGCCTCTTCACTCAGAGCAGCAGGGCTCACTGGGGCAGGGCCTGTGGTGCCTGGGGCGAAGGAGATGCCCACCCTCCTGGGTGAGTGTCACAGGCAACTCGCTGAGGGGCTACTGGGAGGGCGGTGCTGGTACTGGGGGTAGCAGCTGTACCTGCAGCTGGGGTGGTCACAGAGGTGTCCGCCACCACCGAGAAGCTTCCATCGGAGGAGGTAGCTGAGCCTGTGTTGTCACCTCCTCCATGGTGCTCCTCTCGCCCTTTGTTGCACTGGTTCCCTCGGTGTCGGTGGACTCTGCCTCTTGGGCCCTGTGGGATGCAGCTCCCTCTGTCACCGGTGCGCCTGCTCCTCCGCCAGATGATTCTAATGAACATATGGACAGGATGACAGAAGATAAAGGAGGGAGAGAGAAAGAGAAAAAGAGAACACAGGGGCAATTACTGCACCAACACCACTGTTGGCATAAACAGCACTGTCACACACAGGGATCAGGATTGAGCACTTTGCATTGCACTGCCATTGATTTAGCTAGATGCCACAGCAAGATGAGGGCCAAAAACCTCCAATTGCATGCCTCCTGGGACCCACTAAGCCCTGTCTGACATGGAATTCAACCTAGCTAGGTTACCTTTTTTTCCCTTTCAATCATAACCCTTGAGCTGGATCACGTTGCAATGTCTGGTCTGGCATTAAGAGGCACCCACTAACTGACACCTACCACCCGGATCCCATGCCACTTACCAATTATTGTAGTAGTGCACACTGTACTCACTCCTTTGTGGCTGCTGTGATGCCCTGAAGCGCCCATCCAGCTCTGGATAGGCCACCGCCAGTATGCGGGCAATCAGGGGGGGTCATGTTCCAACGGGCACCCCTTCCTCATTGGGAGGCCACCCCCAGCTGGGCCTCTGCGGTCTTCCGTGCCCAGCATCTTTGGTCCTCCCATCGTTTCCGACAGTGGGTGCCCTGCCTGCCATAGACCCCCAGGGTCCACATGTCCTTGGCGATGGCATGCCATAATCCCTTCTTTTGATGGGCGCTGACCTGCAGAGGCGATACATACGGGAGGAAACCATTACACATACAATCCAGTCTGTCACACATATGGCCCAAAAATCCAATTTCCGTCACCATTGGCACACACATCGGCCGGCGCACACCATGTACACCACCAGATTACATACCCCCCATGACACGATGCTTGCACACACATCTCCATGCATCCTTTCCACATGCATCGTGCCCAAGGTGTACTCACCTGTTGGTCTGGAGGCCCATACAGTAGTCTGTGCTGGGGTAGGACTCCTCCACCAATCGTTCCAACTCCTCCGAAGTGAAGGCAGGGGCCCTTTCCCCAGTCACAAAGGCCATAGTAGGTTCCAGACACAAGTCACAGCAGCACACGCAGTGTAGGTGTTCTCCTGTTGAAGGTCAGGAAACAAGTGAGGAATCAGATAGAAAATGGCAGTCACATTCGTGGCGGTGTACACTGTCACCGCCGGCGCTCATCCCCATTGGCCACTGTACTCCATAGAGCCCCATATTATCCAATGAGGAATTGCACAGCAGTGCAAGACTGCCTTCCGCCATGATGCCTGTTAGAAATGGGGTTTCTGGTTGGCTAGGGTATGCACCTCAGCCAGGCATAACCTACCCACTCTAGTCAGGGCAAGGGAGTTACACGTCCAAGATAACCCCTGCTCACCCCCTTGGTAGTTTGGCACAAGCAGTCAGGCTTAACCCGGAGGCAATGTGTAAAGCGTTTGCACAACACACACAACACACGTGATGCAATATCCCCACCACGAAGGAAACACAACACCAGATTATATGAAAATAGACTGTATTGTACACAAGGCAATTATCAAACCAAACATCACATATCAGTACTATCCTGCTACCTTAGCAGTTGTCAGAACGTTACACATTAGTTACTCTGCAACCTAGCAGTAGTCACACATAACACACAGGTTACTCAGTATTCTGCAACATAAGCAGTAGTCAAGATTACATCACAGCACTTGTCATAAGAATATCATAAAATGCCCATAGTAAGAACATTAGAAAACATATTAGCAAGCATGTCCATAAAAGGAACATTTGCATACACATATGTAAAAACATCAAACGCAGGTAGGTAATATATGAATCAAACAAAAGTCTGTAGAAAGAACTTTGGATTTTAACTATGTTGGTCCTTTAAACAGTACCTGGTTGGATGAAGGCACCTCCAGTGCCTAGAAGGTGAACAAGGGGGCCCCCGGCGCTCCTATGTGCAAAACGGGGGCCTCCCTTATATTCTGGGGTCAGAGGAGGGCGACATGCACCTCCTCTCTTTTATAGACAGGCCCCTCTGGGGACCGTGATTACTGGGGGCCCCCCAGGGCCACAACCGGCCCTCACAAGGGGGGCCAAAGCCAGCAAAAACAACTTAGGGCAGGAGTGGGGCACCACGCACCCCCTCCGATTTAATGACAGCCCCCCCCGGATCCACGATCTCTGGGGGCCCCCCCGGGCCTCCACTGGCCCTTCCACCAAGGGGGGGAGACCCACAATAATGCCCATTTTACCTAACAGCAGAAAAGGAGCGTCCTGCTCCTAACGCAGAGGCCAGGGGGAAGAGGGCACTCCCCGCACCTTCCCCTGGTCCTGCTGTGAAGCCACAAGAAGATCGGAACCCTCCTGGGGCCCGAGCAGACACTCGCCTGCACCCGATGCGGTGCGCGAGTGTTCTTCCAGCTTCCCGGCCCGCTGTGGTGATCTTATTTAAAGGGTCACAATGCAGCAAGGAGCCTACGAGCTCCCAAGGCTCCATAAGCGCGCTGCAATCAGCGCTATGGCAGCCGCAACCACGGAGAAGCACCCCTCGTGAAGGAATGGATGCAGGGGTCAGGGGCCACAGCACCCTGCCCCTGGGGAGCAGAATCTTAAGACAAGGTCCTCAGGTGGAGGGCCCAGCTACAGGCCAGCACAAGGGAAAGGCAGCAAGTGCAAGTCCTTCACAGTGACCAGGCAGGTCACAGGTCAGCACAGCAGCAGCAGTCCAAGGCGGTTGCTGGTGAGTCCTTTCAGCCTTTGGTGTCCAGTTCCAAGATTATTTCAAGAGTCTCCAAATTGTGGGGAAAATTCCCCTGTACTTATAGTCAGTTCTTACAGTGTTTTACAATGGTAGGGAGAGGAGGTTCCAGCCAGTTACAACTGGTTCTGGGAGTGCCCCCTCTCTCCTTTCAGCACAGGCTCCAAATATCAGTGGGGGGTTAACGACCCTATTGTGTGAGGCCAGGGCACAGTCTTTGCAAATGCAGGTGTGCCCCGCCTCTCCCTTCTCTCAGCCCAGGAAGACTATTCAGTATGCAGATGCACCTCTGTGACACCTCCACCCTCCCTGTGTACAGGCTGTCTGAAAAGTATGCACAAAGCCCCAACTGTCACTCTGCCCAGACGTGGATTGGAGTCAAGCTGCAAAACACCAGAGTCATAAGCACAGATAAATGTGCACTTTCTAGAAGTGGCATTTCTGTGATAGTAATAAAAAATACACCCACACCAGTAAGCAGCATTTATTATCACCATCACAATCATACCAAACACGCCTACGCTACCCCTCATAAATCAGACAATACCCCTTACACATAAGGCAGGGCATTTCTAATACAATCCTATGAGAAGGTAGCACTCACAGCAGTGAGACACCAGTTAGGCTGTTTGTCACTACCAGGACTGGCCATGCAATATGGCACATGTCCTGCCTTTCTACATACATGGCACCATACCCATAAGGCTAGCTAGGGCGTACCTTAGGGGTGACTTACATGTAGTAAAAGGGGAGTTCTGGGCCTGGCAAGTAAGTTTAGATGGCAGGTCCCTGTGGCAGAAAACTGCACACACAGGCCCTGCGCTAGCAGGCCTGAGTCAGGTTTAAAAGTCTACTTCAGTGGGTGGTGCAAGCAGCGCTGCAGGCCCACTAGTAGTATTTAATTTACAGGCCCTGGGTATAGAGATACCACTGTACAAGGGACATATAGGTAAATTAAATGTGCCAATTAGGTATAAGCCAATCATACCAACTTTAGATGGGAGAGCACCTGCGCTTTAGCACTGGTCAGCAGTAATAAAGTGCTCAGAGTCCTAGAGCCAACAGCGAGAGGTCAGAAAAACCAGGAGGAAGGAGGCAAAAAGACTGGGGATGACCCTGCTAAGGCAAAAAGTCCAACAATGCCCAATGTCGGCGGAGTTGCCTAACTTCCACCTGTCCCTACATACAGGACAGGGGGATGCCATGTCATGGAGATGGACAACCTTCAGATTAACTTTTACTGAGTCACTGCCTAGATTTGCACTTACCTGTCATTACCACTGCCCCATCACATAAATGCAACATGTACACTGAGGTTGTGGTTCCATAGTTCAAGTTGTGACAGCCTACTCACTTTTGTGACCCTTAGATACCTACCACTATGGATGAATGGGAGGAGAAGACAAACCCCCATGTACAGACCCCTTCTGGACTTGGCTACACTGAAGGACAGGCACAATATACTCACCTATAGATTGGACAGGGCTATAGACTGGACAGGGCCACAACCACAGAGCTGTGTGCCCAATTGGAGCCTGACCTGATATCAGTTATCCGTCATCCAACTGGGATCCCCCCTCTTTTGTAAGTGCTATCAGTGTTCCATTTCCTGGCAACTGGTTCTTTCCAAGTGACAGTGGGCTTAGCAGCTGGAGTGTCACAGCCAATGTTTTCTATTGTGCTGGCAAGGGTCTTGTCTGGCCTGGTGAAACGCATGTGCAGCTACATTGCTTTCCCCCAGGAGGAAGATTTGTAAAGGCAGGATTCCTGTCACAGTGTCCTTTCCTCGGGATCTGCACGTTGCTGAACAAAAGGCCCACCTTCCAGCATCACCAACTCAGAAAGCTATTATAGCACAGAGTTATGATGAAGCCAGTCGGAAGAAGAGAATTAGGGTAGGGAACAGCAGGGAGAGAGATCTGAAAAGAAAAGTTTAGAACAAATATGCATTTACTCATTCATAGAAATATAACTCATCAATAGACTCTTGACTAAATGCGTCTATCAGATAGAGATCCCTTTTGAAATGAGGGCAAATCCCCTTCTTTGAATCATGGTACAAGAATAAACTATGACCTCAGAACCAAGAGATGGCCAGAGCTTAGGACTATGATCATCATGGAACAAAAATAAACTACGACCTCAGAACCAAGAGATGATAAGAGCTTTGGACTATGATTATACTCAGAATATCAATCCTGTAACATCTATGCATTCATAACATAAACCTTTGATCATGACCTAGAAAATCTCAAATAATTAAATATGCTTTTCACATATTATGCTTTCCAAAAAAACCAATGAAAACTATGATTTGCTTATCTCCAAAAATACTTTCACATTCACAACTATAAAGGCCGAAATGTTTTTACTCATTGAACTTTAAGCGCTTTACTTATAATACCAGGAAGCGCTTTTACCTGTCTTGCCTGAAGCGCTACACTCATTAGGCTAAGGGGGCGCTTTACTTATGTGGCCTGAATCACTTTGATTGTTGTGCCAAGAGCCTTTTACTCCTGTGGATTGAAGCACTTTGATTGCCTTGCAAAGAGCGCTTACATCTGTGGACTGAAGCGCTTGAATTGCCGTGCCCAGAGCACTTTACACCTGTGGACTGAAGCGCTTGAATTGTTGTGCCAAGAGCGCTTTACATCTGTGGACTGAAGCGCTTGAATTGCCGTGCCAAGAGCACTTTACATCTGTGGACTGAAGCGCTTGAATTGCAGTGCCAAGAGCGCTTTACACCTGTGGACTGAAGTGCTTGAATTGCCGTGCCAAGAGCGCCTTACATCTGTGGACTGAAGCACTTGAATTGCCGTGCCAAGAGTGCTTTACACCTGTGACTGAAGCTCTTGATTTGCAGGGCCAAGAGCGCTTTACATCTGTGGACTGAAGCGCTTGAATTGCCATGCCAAGAGCCATTTACATCTGGGGACTGCAGCGCTTTAATTGCCGTGCCTAGAGCGCTTTACATTTGTGAACTGAAGCACTTGAATTGTCGTGCAAAGAGAGCTTAACACCTATGCTATGAAACGCCTTTGATCGTCGCGCCAAGGTTGCTATACTCTGGAAACTGAAAATGCTTTGCTCGTTGTGCTAAGAGGTGCTTTACTTCTGGAAGTAATGACTTCCTCCAAAATTGAAGTCATCAAGGCCTTGCCGCTACAACCTACTCGTTTTTTAATTCACCATGGAAACCAGGATACTTTGATTGGATGCCACTCTGCCATGCAGGAACTCTGCTCTTCTTCAGAGAATCCCCCACACCATCTGCAAATCGCAAGGGGGTCGCAAAGACCCACCTCATTAATATTAATGAGGTGGGTCGCAATTTGCGACCCCCTTGCGATTAGCAGCACTCACAGGGATGGTGGCCTGCTGGAGACAGCAGACCACCATGTCTGTGACTGCTTTCTAATAAAGCAGTTTTTTTGTATTGCAGCCCGTTTTCCTTAAAGGAAAACGAGTTGCAATACACTCGAAAAAATGAAACGTTTTTTGTTTCATTTTTGCAGAGCAGGCAGTGGTCCATTGGACCACTGCCTGCCCTGAAAAAATGTTTTTAGGGCCATTCACAAAGGGGAAGGGGTCCCATGGGGACCCCTTCCCTTTTGCAAATGGGTTAGCACCCATTTGATATGGGTGCTAACTGCGAATTGCTTTGCGACCGCGTTCACGGTCACAAAGCAATTCTACATTGCGATGCGAATCGCAAATAGGAAGGAGAACACCCCTTCCTATTTGCGAGTGGCATTCCCATTTTGCGAGTCAGTAACGCGGTTACCGACTCGCAAAATGGGAATGAGCATCGCAATGAAAGTTTTGCATGGCGCAAACAGCTAAATTCACTGTTTGCACCATGCAAAACGCTCCCTACATCTGGCCTTAAATCCAGTTCCAGTTTGCTTCAGATGCGCAACATCATAAGAGGTAATGGATAATTCACTTTCACTTTCATATTGTAAAGTAAAAATATAAGGTATGTTTTGCCTAAAACATGGGTCCTCTGAAAATAGTCTTGTGGAATGATATTCCAATACTGAAATTACAATAGGATGATTGGACAATCATCATATCACCCTCCTTTTCCAGTTGGAAGTAAAACTGGATGACATCCATCCTCTAAGGTCTTTTCCTAGATACTTACTGGATCTCCTGTAGCCTCTCTCATTTGATATAGTTCTAAACCATCACCCATTAACTCTTTAGGATTCAGTGGGTGTATACTATAGTGCCATATACTTCTTCTGAGTGTTGTTTACTAGTTTTCTCACACTGGCCCGATGGCAATGTCATCAATAAATAATAAGTTAGTTGCATCTATGAAGTCATTCACTTTAAAATGTTGGAAGTGTATGTTATTTTCTAACAAGTATGAAATAGCCCATTGTATTTTCAAAATGCTTATTAATTCTTTCAATTTTTTTAAACTTGTGTTGGCACTCCATTAGCTAATGCAACCAAAGGTTCTTCTAATGTCTGTTGTACTCACAAAGTTTCAATGTTTAAAAAAAAATCTAATGGTAGAATAACCTTTCTGTTAGTGCACACACTAATTTTTGTGCTTGAAATTTCCCAGATTAGGTTGCATTTTGAATAATTGTTTGAAATGGATGTACAGTTTGAATAAATGTACTTTCATATAAGTTCAAATTTTGTAATTCTGAAGGTATAGGGTAAATCTTCAAATTATTAAACAATTGCATTTGAATGCATGAAGTTACATCTAGTTTTCCAAGACAATAATAAGATACAATTTGATCAACACAAACATCATATCTGTTTTTCACAATAAGATAAAGAGCAAGTTTTCTCCAAGCTATAGTTATGGAGTTATAGTTACCTTGGGGCATGAATCATAGTTACTTGAGATAACTCTAACTATAACAGGTGAATTTCCTATAGTTTTAAATGTTTAAAATGTGGGCCTAACTATATAGTCCCTGTAAACTTTGTTATTTTCAGTTAATTTCTATGTTTTTTTAATTCTTTTTCCTAACTATAACATCCCTGTAACCTTAGTTTTTTTTCAGTGAATTTCTATGTATTTTTTTTTAACATATAGTAATTTTCATTACCATACTTTAATCTTTCCACTACTGTGCATGGCCTTTGGCCGTGCGCGGCTGGAGTTGGCCGCAGGGCCTGGCCTTTGGCCAGTCCCTGCAGCCAACCCCTATAAACCACCTAACCCTTCACTGTGCATGGCCTCTGGCCGTGCGCAGCGGGGGTTGTCCACCGGGCCTGGCCTTTGGCTAGTCCCTGTGGCCAACCCCTATAACAACCCAATCCCTCATGGCCCTCCCGCCTGAGGCTATTAGCCCCCGGAACCGCATCCCCTGGAGCCCAGTGTAAATATTTAAAAATGTGACCCGCTCAAGGATGATTACAGCCCGGGGACCCCAACCCCCAAGGCTGTGCCTAATTATTTTTTAGGGGTTAGGGGGTCCTGCAACCCCCCTCCCTAGGCCGATCTGGGCCCTGGGGACCCCATCCCCCGGGGTGCAGCCAAATTATTTTTTGGGGGGAGAGGGAGGCCGGTGGCCCCCCCAGGGCTGATCTCGGCCCCAGGGACCCCATCCCCTGTGGTCTGGCCATGTGACCTGGGTGCCCCCAAGGGAGGACAGCTCTCCCTTCATTGGACCAGAGTGTTTGCTGTGACTTGGCAGCAGCTTCATAGCTGCTGACAAGCCACAGCAAACAGCTATGTCCCCGGGGTGGGCACCCCAGGACATAGCAGGAGCCGGCCCTGGGGGTTGGCGGTCCCCAGCGCCATAAGTGATTCCATGAGGGGGACTGGGTGCCCCCCCTCCAACATAGAATAGCCCCAGGGAGGTGATGGCCCCCCAGGCTGCCGGAGTCCGAAACAGACCCCATTTCTATTGTATTTAGTGTTTGTGATGGGGAGGTGGTGGTCCTTAGGGCTGAGGGGGGAGCCACATGGCGCCCTGCACTGTTTTTTTAATGCCCCTGGGAGGTGGTGGTCCCCGGGGCCCGGGGGACTGCGGGGCAGTCCCACACATTTAACTGAAATCACCCCGGGAAGGTGGTGGGCCTCAGGGCTGCTGGGGGAGCGGGGAGACCCCCCCACATGTGTAAATAAATTCCTTTAGGACCTGACACACTCAGGGACTCTATAGAAAATAAGCCCTCGCTTGACAAATCACCCTTAAACTTTCTATGTGCAACAAGAATCATTGGGACACTTTTTTGGGAAAATGTTGTGAACTTTCGTCAAACAGTGCAAAAGATTTATGCAAGTCAAAAAATGCTTTTTCTATGGAAACATGCTCCTATTTATATATTACCCTTTCAGGCATAGAGTGCTGCAAAAAGTATGCAAAAAAGGAAGCAAGGAGCTCTGGGTATTTCCCAAGTTTAGGTGACGAGCTCCTTTATATGGAGCACCCTACAATACCACCAACACTATAAATCTCCTTTCCTCAATTGTATTTTTCTCTAGCAGAGTGTTTTAAGCATAAGAGCCTAGAACTAACACTGTGCCATTCACTCAAAGCTGGAGCATTTCAAAGCTGTGATGAACAGGAAAACAAATGGCAGAGGCCTTTTACCACTCCAAGCACAGTATTACGGCTGTCAACCTGGAATTAATAAAAGCAAGAGGTCTGAAAGGGCTAGACATCCCTTGGTTGGAAGACCGAGGCTCTGGGAATACTAAGAAATAAAATGCAGTTAAATATGGAGAAGGCAATTCAAAATAGACTAGGAAGGACAGAGGTTTCAGGCAGTGCTAATATATGTGGGCATCCACACTGGGGCTTCCATTTTAAAATCGTCTGTCGATGGGAAGGCGGAGGACTGAAAATGAGATTCAGAGGAAGACCCATCAGTTTAAAGAAGGCAGATGTATCCATCTCTTTTTCTGCATTTAGGCACCATAGTATATGGAAGGCAGACGTGGCGTTCCCAGTGCTGGAGCCACTGTGAACTCTGCTATCAGGGTTCCCCATTTGATAGGTGTAACTCCATATCCACTTATATCCCATCTGTGTGTGACCACCATGCCAGCCTTGTCCATCTTGCTCCCAGTACCTCAGGCTTATTTTCTGTGTGGATCCTCAAAATGTTTGCCCGTTTAGAATGCATTTTCAGGACCTGCATTTGTGATGGCAGTCACGCTACTCTGCTGGACCTGCCACCAGTGGCTTTTTTTCATGCAGAAAGCTCCTACCTAACAGGAATCACTGCTGGGAAGAACTACCTACTGGTGGGCACATCCTCATCCTGTGTGGAGAGGGCTGTAGCCCCACCTTTAGGTGGTTTTGTGGATGAGCCTGCAAATGCTAAATGACACCCATACTCTTCTGAGCCAGTTCAAAGTTTAGGCATGGAAGCAGAAATGCTTGAACAATCATTGTTTACAAAGAATAGGTCCCACTTTTAGTAAAGCGTTAGGCTTAAATAGTGATCAGCAGACTAATAAAATATGGTGACCAATTAATTGAGCAGCTGAAGTCCACTTCTAATGCTAAGGTGGAGTTTACTATAATATATAAATAGAAACTAATTGATTCCTAAAAGTTAGATGATCCCTCAATACATCGGAACCGCACAAGCTGAGAATTACTTTAGGCCTCATAGATCAATAAGATTGTACATGTACAGTGTTATAATCTTCTATGGTTCTTGTCAATTTGACTGGATAAAATAACAGTTTGCAATGTGAATTTTCTTTTGTATGACTTTGGTCTACAAGAGTGTCTTGTTTATGTACTCTAGACATTGGGTACCGTAGATACTTAGTCTATTTGACACATATTCTTCCATTGTCACAGTTATGTCTTGGTACAAGAACTGGATTTTTATTCATCCATCTGCACAAGAAGTGACATCACTGGATTTCTCTTAATCCATCTGCACAGGAAGTGGCATCACTGGATTTCCCATTATCTATCTATACAGAAAGTGGCATCACTGGAATTCCCATCCATCTGCACAGAAAGTGACCACTGGATTTCCCATCATCCATTAGAAAAGTAAATGACATCACTGGTTTCCTGTCAAAACTGTCCTCACTTAATGAAGGCTTCAGCACAGACGCACAGTTGGCACTTGCAGCAAGAGCGCCACTGGTGTGCTGAAGGCGCACCAAAGGCAAGCTCGCCTGTGCCCCATGTGCCCAGCACCAGGATTCTGATCCCCCTCCTATGCACCTTCCCTCGTTGCTACTCCTCCGTGCCCGGAACCTCAGTCACATTTCACAGCAATGCAGCTGCTGAAGGTGTATTCTCCTGCACCACCTGACATTTCACATACACCCTCCCGTACCCACCTCCCTCCCCATGCATCTTACACACCCAACACACTCAACACATTCAACACACACAACCACATACTCCTACTCCAACTACACCACACTCCTCCCTGTCCTGCATACTCCTCAACCATTGCTCCCTCATTAAACACACACAGGTATGTAGATTCCATTGGTGCAGCAAGTGCAGTGGCAACAAGGCCCAGAGGCCTGAGGACCCTGATCATTGCTGTATTTTCTAATTCCAATAGCAACCAAGGGACCTATTTCCTTTGTTGCACTTTGGCCCATGACAAAATGGCTAAGCCACTGAACAGGCCTCCAAAATGTGGGATCTATTAAATGAATGTTCATTGGAGTATCTCTCCTAACAGAAACCTGGCTGACTCACTTGTCAGTCCCTGTCATCACCACAGCAATCTCCCCCGATACAAGATGGCAAGACAGGACAGGACAAACAGATTTGGGTGCGGAGTTGCTATAATCTTCAAATAATCCTTGCAATGCTCCATCACCTCTGATAGCAACACCAGCAACATAGAACACTTAACCTTCAAACTCCAGCTACAGCCTGACCCGCACCCTTGTCTACCGCCCTTCCGGACCATGCACCAACTTCAAAAGCACCACTGTGGACTTTGAGGTCGACCTCAACCCTCAAAACTAGTGCCTTCATCATCCTCAGTGACCTCAGCGTTCACCTGGAGGATCTCACTGATAGCAACATGACCAACCTCCTTGAGGACTTGTCCAACCTTGGACTCACCCAGGGAGTAGAAGACCCCATACATGCCTCTGGACACCTACTGCACCCCATGTTCAAAAGCTTCAACAAATCACAGTACACAAGCCAACACCAGTCAACTGCTCCGACCACACCCTCATCAACCTCATTAAACCCATCCTATACCACTTCAGAAACACCATCACTAAATCTTCACAACATGACTGAAACAAGAGCTCAGAAGCATCCTGCTCTTATAAACTCCTACATCACTGAGCTTGACCCAAAAACAACTTTTCTGCATCCGCCTCCAACTTCAATGCCTGGATCACCACCCGTGCAGCTACCCTGGCTATTCTCAAAGTCATCAAAGACATGTGTACCAGACTGCAAGCAAGCTGTTACATGGAAGAGCTCAGGCTCACCAAATGCCAGTGCAAGCAACTGAATGCAGAAGGAGACAAAGTCAGAGAAATACCAACTAGGGCACCTACAAATATGCCTTCAGACGCTGCCATCAGAAAATCAGAACCATCAAACACTCATCGGCCACTTGGAAGCAACACCAACAACAAGCTCTGATCGTTTGAAAGTAGTACCACAGCAAGCTCCACCAGTGCAATCCTCTCTCAGGACCTCTGGATCTCTGTCCATAGTCTTCCAAAACAAAATCACCAGCAGCAACACTTTGAGCCCCGACCAGATGCTTTCACCATTGCAGCCCTCTTGCCAGCACTCTGAGGACCAACCTGACCACCTGGCCGATCATCACCACTCAAGAAACAACCATACAGTCCCTGCACTTGAGAGCACCTTCGGATCCCTGCCCTCAACACATCTTCAACAAAGGATGGACCCTATCAGCACAGCCCTCACCCCATTCCTGAATGACTCAGTCATCACAGCCACCTACCTGGATGCCTGGAATCAGGCCACAACACACCCCTTCCTTAAGGAAATCTCACCAGACCAGAAGATGCTAGCCAACTACTGGCCTATCGCCCTCATATCTTATCCGGCAAAAGTCACAAAAAAGTTGAGAAAGAAACACCTATCCATCTACATCACTCACAATCTCCTCCTCAACAGAGGCCCAAACATTTGCTCTATGAGCCAGTGCATGAAACAGGAGTGATGGCGGAGAACTGCTAAAGTTGGAGAAATAACGAAAAAAGAGGCTTTAGACGTGCAACCCAAGTCATGGTGGAGGCCGGACACCAGGGGGCCCCAGGGCGGCCAGGGGCTATGTTCAGTATCCATGAGGAGGAAGGGAGAGGCACCTTTATAGTAGATCGTCTGCTGATCGTGGCATTATTACCAGGCCTGACAGTGGCCCCTCATTCTGAACCAAATCATCCTCTCACGTGATATCACTGGAGTCACAAGGAATCTTTTTGGAGGGCAAATGCTGCGTTTATTTCTGGCCACTGATTCTGAAGAAGTGCAGGAGGTAAAGGCACTCTAGGAGAGCCCAAAGGCCTATTTCGAGGTATGTTTCTTCTGTCTCTCCACCTGCCGCGTTGAGATGCTTGGTATTATCTGTGGTGGGTGATGGCTGCTCACAAAGTGGGCTTCCACCCAGCCCCCAGACTGAGTTTGGCTCAGTGAAGAAGTGGGCTTGTTGGTCATGCATTACCTTCAACTTTGTTGGAAACAGTAGAGGGTATTCAAGTCCCGGAGGTGGCATTAAGTCAGCACTGTGTAGTCTGGGACTATTGATATGCCACAGTTTTCGAATGCCAACAGAGCTGCACATCTAGCTGCTTGTAGGATAGCATCTCTGTCTTTGTAATGGAGCATCTTTGCTACCACTGGACAGGGGGTGTCCAAGGAGGAAGTAGTATGCGGGAGGATACCCAGTGTGCTTTTTCAATTGAGAAATAGGGTGAAAGGAATTGGGTTGGTGTGAAGATCTTCCCCCTCTCCTCCAGGAATTCAACCATTGTTCTGGATCCCTCGGCACCATCTGGGAGGCCCACTACTCGGATGTTGTTTCTCCAGGCCCTCCCCTTTGCATCCTCTGTGCGATATTCCAGTCTTTGCATTCCTTAGCAGAGATCCTGTATGGACTTGTCTTTATCTGCCAAACACATTGTCATGTTCGAGAGGCGACACTCAGCATCAGTGACCTTAGAGGCTAATTTCTGCTGGTCTTCATGGAGGAGCTTGACCTCCTCTTGAATTTCATCTATATGGGACTCGAAAGACGTGTGTGAGGTCTCGATGGCATGTAATATAGCGTCTAACTTATCTTGAGATTGTGGAGGTACCAGGTCACCACATTCCAATCGATTTGATGTTTGAGGCACCAGTGAGAGTGGGCAAGATTGGCTCCTGATACTCTTTTGTTTGCCCATAGTGGCCATATCCAGGAGGCCTCAGGTAATGTCCCTGACAGACTGGGGTATTAGGCAGTTGGAGGGTCTCCGTGGAGGAAAGAGACAGGCACACCCGTCCAGGTGGGCAACCTGTGAGCCACCTCAAACCTGGCCTGAGCCCATGACAGACTAGGAGGCAGACAGCAGAGGGGTGGAGGAAAGGCAGTGTTCCAAATGAACTCTTAATACAAGAATGCCATTTTACAAGCCACTCAGTTTTGAAACTGAGATAGGCATAGTCTGAATTATCATGGTAGGCGCCATGCGCAGTATGGGTTAATGTAGTGGGTTAGGGTAACTTTCATCTCCAATGCCCCAGTTGCATACTTTCATTTTTGTAGGGCTAAAAATGTGGTAATGGTGCGTGTTCCCCAGGCAAGTACAGCATAAATTAGGAGCAGAGCTGCTTGAAGGCTGGGCAATGATAAGTATTCTTCAAGCAATGCAGCCTTTCACAGCGTAAATGAGGAGCCAAGTTACTTGAGGGCTGGGCAAGTATTATTCCTGCTATGTTGCCGCTGTTCCTACTATGTTACAGTGATGTAATTAATGCTGGAACTGCTGGAGCGTCAACTGTCAGGGTATTTTTATTTTTATCAGTTGCGTATTAGACCTGGCAGCATCTTTTACCTCCCATTTTGCTGATTCACTTGTTATGAGGAGCCTTCCCACAAGCTACCAGTAAACGTGCCTGGTATCATTTTGAGCAGCCACCCTCACATACAGTGCAGGCGGCACTCTACATATGCTGATCATGTCATCCCCGGCCCAACCGAGAACACAGTGAGGCAAAAACTGTGGAAATAAGCACAGGAACAGCAGAAATTAGGTGCCTAGCACCACTCAGGTAAGTGCATACTGCATCGATCCCAGATTCCCTACGCGCAGCCACAGTAATTGATGTGCGCCATTAAGGTCGGCCTCAATAGACATGAGCCATTAAGGCCGGCCTCGCAGTGCTGGGCCCATCGATGCAGGCTGCCTTCATAATAGATCCCAGCGATCCCCGCCAACTGTCCTGCTCACTGTGGCGAGGACAACTGTCCCCTAGCCGCTCGTCACCTCCCACGTCCCGGTTTGGTGCAGGATTAAGGGCAAATGCACAATTTGGGTGGCGGACATCCTCCGTCAGGCGTCCACCATCAACATCTGTAGAACACTACAACTCCAGGATGGCCCAGATGACTATTGAGGACTGAAGCCTGCAGGAGACCTAGCTGAAGTAAGAACTGATGCCTAGAAGTCTTGCCTGAAGAAATGGGGGTTGCAAAACCAGGAGGAACCTTCCTGGAACATTGGAGAAGTTGGGACCTCAAGAGGACCAGGAAAAGGTACAAAATGTGTCCAGGGATGTTTCACCCAAGACAGACAAGAAATTCAGGATTGACCCTCGCTGAGTTTTTAGCTTGTTAAGCAGGATCTTGCTGTGAAGATGTCCACCTAATGGAGCTTTGGACCACTCCAGGATTTCTTAGAAGACCTTGCCAGCAGAGGCAGCAACAGCAGCAGTGAATAGCAGGCAACAATCAAACACCATCCAAGCAGGTGACAGGTGGCAAGCAGCAGATGGCAGGGGAATGGCAGGCAGATGGCAGATGACAGATGGCAGGCAACTCCAATCACTTGACAGCTTGGTTGCACCACGGCCCGACGGCAGCCACATGTCAAGCAGGGGGGGGCGAACAGGGGCTGGCCATCTGACTGCAGGAACCCAGCAGGGTCACGGCGACAAAGCAGTTCCCTGTGCGCCATGGCAACCAGAGGATGAGCAGAGATTCTTCCAGAGCTTTTTTTTTTTACCTAACCAGTGTGGATTCATGGAGTTGGTAGGCTAACCCCAAAATTAACAACCCCACTTATGACAATAAGTTTCGAGTACATAATGTGTAGTCTCTTATCTTTCAGATAAGGCAATATGGCAAAGATGACGTCAACATTTCTTTTAAACACAGACGTTTTGTCTTTACAAAGCCCTTATATCCCAAAATATTGTTTTATGATTTATAACATGTATTTAAAAGTCAAAAATAAAGATAGGTAACAAAACAGCATTCATTCAACATCATGTTTTACAGCATAACATATAATACAGGCAACATAAAAAAAGAAAAGCACAAAAACCTTACACATGACAGGACAACTCTTTCAAACCATATGTGAAATTATGTATTCTGGTGATGTTCAGACCTACTGTCTTGTTGATGCACGTGGACCTTCATTTGAGCATGTAGGGGCAGCCAAGCTGTTTTCAGGACCCTTCTGTGGAAAAACCCTATGGTACTGCGTATGTGGCTGGCAGGATATACATCCAGCACATCTTCGTACTTGAGCCATGTCTACTGCCAGAGGTACTCCTAATGTTCGCACAGTCCCTGGCTTTATGTGGACACCTATACATTTGGAGGTGATCTCCCTGGTGATGTCTCAATTGTCTTGGGGAAAAACTGTGGGCCCTCTCTTGTGGACCTTCAGACATTGTGGGGAAATATGTGAGAGAAGAAGATGCAAGGTGGAAAATGGACAAGTTGTGGTCAATAGGTGGCTCTGGAATGGCCTACTTTCTGTCCCTTGTATCCCTATAAGCCAGTTACTGTTTGCTGTGCTTGGTGGAGCACTCTGTCCCAACAACAAAGTTCTCCAACTCCACTATGGTGTTTCCTACCTCCATAGCAGAGACATCGAAATCTAGTATGTAGGTTGAAAACATTGCAAATGAAAAAGGAAACTCATGTCTGTAATCAAAAGTGCCTCCATTGATTGTAGGAATATTAACAGAAATAAAATGTTGTACATATTTTTCAAAATACATGTATGTGTTAATGACGATGTGTGGATGTAATCCAGTTTTACTTAGTGTTGTATGTGTACACAACAAATGAGGTATCAGGAACAGCCCCAGCAACATAAGTGAATGTTCACTTTTAGGCTACCCCATTCTCCTCGGTGGTAAGTCAGACATGCAACTATCATGGATGACTGGGGAATCATAAAAGTCACAAAATCAAAAATCTATTAAGCCAAATTTTGATTTCCCATGGTGCACCTATGATTCCCAAATTACAGTTCAACAGATAAAGAGGAAAGCTCTCCCCAAACAAGGCACCAGAAAGCCTCACCCATACCGGCATACTACCAGCAGTTCACTGTCAGAATATCGTCCAACTTAATTATTGTGACCTAAATAGCGTTGACAAAAATATCGCCCATTTGAGTCAATAAAAGAAACTCTAGACCCAATAGTTTTGTAACCAAATTAAGACTCAATGTGTAGGTAAGGCAAAATTTCTGACAACAGTATTCTGACATAAAACCATGTATCAGCCAAGCTTGTCTACAGTAGGAGGCCTTTTTGTCAAACAGTGCATGAAAGACTCAAGTGGATTAAGTGAGGGGACAGAAGAAGCAGAAATACGCATGCACTGCAGGAATATGGTGAAGATAAAAATGGGGCTGATTCCTGCCAACAAGATAAAATGGCCCCATAACCAAAGTATACTTGTAAATAGTAATGAAATAATGCTGGCACGATGAATTGCAGCACTTGGCATGGATCAAATGGGCCTCTTCCACACATAAGCCATAATCAAATACACTCTGAGAGTCTTTTGGGTGTTATTACTTGACATTTTGCACAGCTGTCGGTGACCACTGCTGTGATGTTCAATCTATAATATTCAAGTTCATATTTTTTGATTTTGATGAGTGGAGGAACGCTCTCTTGTAAAATGTTAGGTTACAGATGGAAAGCCCTCTACTTAAGAGTGAAAAATGCTTGTTTTTAATGCTAGATTGTGCTCATCTTTCCGATGCCAGCATGAGAAAATGTATTTGGAGCAGCAATTATTGCTACTTCAGTAAATGTCAAATAATGTCAAAATGTAGTGAAATGTGAATAGAACAGACAGTTCCTTGGCTGCATTTGAAGCTATTTGCAAACCAGAGCACAGGCAATGCACTAAAAAGTCGTAAATGTTTTTCTTAGTTTTACCGGATGCAAACATAAATCTGCCATAAATCTGCCATGCAACCGATGTTCTTGTCAAATTAGTCAAGATGATTACTCATTTTTCAGTTTACTTTCCATATTGATGTTTTTGGGCACTACGTGTTTTTAATACACAAGGCTGGCAAGACATTTAGCTGCCAACCTAAATTTAGAATTACTAATTTAAAGTATTACCAATGGACTGAACATATTATACATTGCATCATGTGAAAGTAAATATAAATTACTTTATTTTCGGTGCCGACCGCTATTAAAGTTAACACGTAGTCTATTAACACGTTAACAATAAGCAAACTCTGAGGCATTCTAGCCTTAATAGAAACACACTCAAAGGTGCACGTGGTTTTATGAAAATACAATTAATTAAGAGAATGTGTTATCATATGGTAAAGTGATGCAGTTTAGTTCTTTCAAAAACATTTACAGGATGTTTCAATCCTAAACTTTAAAATAGTGGACAGTATGTCACTGAGCAAACAGACTGATCCTGAAAGCGTTCATACCCCTCAGTAGGAACCTGTTTAGTGCTTAGAATTGAAGTAATATATGATAGTTGTGCTGATGAAAAGTTTTCCAAAATATGTTTTTTAAACAGGGGACACAATGGTGGCAGATAAGAAATGGGTTCATTTTCTGGTTAGTCACCATGCAGCAGTTCATGGGTACAAGATCCAGCACTGTAGTGTTTATTGAATGAACTAATGTTCTTGTTATATGTTACAAAATGATAATTGACAATGTGTCTTAATTTATTGGAATGTTCGTCGAACATTCCAGTCATCACTTAATGAATGTTCCAGACTCAATGTCAGTTAGTGACTGGAGCCTGAAGCTGTTGTCAGGAAGGCGTCATTGTACTGTTTTGGTATTTCCTCTTTGCTGATTAGTGCTCATGTGTTTCGATACCACATGATTGGCAGCAAGCTTGAAGAACTCCCACCATCTTCCGAACACAGCATTGTTTTGGATTTCCAGCTGGCTAACCATCTCTTGTTTACTTCACAGGTTGAGTTAAACCTTGAGTTACCCTTTCCGTCTGTCTGCTGTCATGCATGTTGTTGGGACTATCTGATCGCTGTGATGCCTCATTCTCCTCCCATGCCATTGGACTTAGTTTTAATCTGAGCCGCGAGTGGCCCCTGCAGTTTGCGCTCAAGATCGCCTTTTCTGTCAGGAGCTACAACATTTTGTGGATCCGTCCCTAATGAGTATACAAAACAGTGATGGATGGAATGCTTGAATTAAACTCAGCCACTGGTAATACTCAGGCAGCATCCCAATCCATCCTTATTTTGTACACCATGCCACCTCAGTTTGGACCCAGCCATATGCAAATCAGGCTTGACCCTGCTGCAATAGGAGCAGTCCAGCCCAAACTGCCAAGCCAGGTCCTCCCTGAACCAGAACACAAGCAACGCAACAGGTTTTGCCCTAGTTTTGGGCTTATCAGCAGGATACAGCTTAGTTCCAGTGACACAGTGCACAGGGGACCCACCTCAGGGCATACCCATCTCACTTAGTGTTACTCAATAAGTATACAAAACAGTTATGGATTGAATGTTTGAATTAGTGTCAGCAACTGGTAATCGCTCAAGCAGCATTCCACTCCATTGTTATTTTTCACACCATGTCACCTCAGTTTGGACCCAGCCATATGCAAACCATTCTTGACCCTGCTCCAATAAAAACAGTCCAGCCTGAACTGCCCTGAACCAGAACACAAGCAACCTGGGTCCGGTTTCACCCTAGTTATGGGCTAATCAGCTTAGTGAGCACACATTTATAGCCATTTTCCCTGCTGGGCCACAGAGATTTACATACATTTTGTCTCGAGATAACCGTTTTCTCTGGTTTCAAGATAAATAAATAACAGCGTGCTGACTTGTTTTTTAAGTGTGTTCTCCAGCGTGAAAGCTCCTTCTTGTCTGCTGAATAACTTGAGAGCAAGCTGTAACATACATTCTTATTGGACAGAGGTTTTAAATACCTTTTGCTCATTGGATGTTCATCTGCACATTGACACTGGGTTACATGTAACTCTCCTACTATATTACGAGACCTCCTGTTTCATTTGTATGGAATGAGTTTACAGAGAATATCAAGACTATAAGATTTTTTTAACGATCATTTGAGTACTACAGATGAAAGACACTGATTTTTCACTCATTGTCAGCAACAAAATAAATGTATGGTCTGCCTTTTGGCAGTACTAAGAATTCTTGCTGCTACCTGCGAATTTGATGGCATCTTAGAGAATTATTTAGGCAATCAGTTAGTTGTTAATTGTTATGACAACAGAAACTAGGAAATAATCCTATCTTGCCAGAATTCCATATTAGAAGAGATATTGGAAATTGCTACAGGCAATGAATGTTCAATCATAGCCTCAAAAGAATTAGGCAAATTCAGGCATACAGATGATACGAAACTGGTTGGTGCTATTGGTATGAAACCCAAGTTCTTTGCAAGCACATTTGTCTCTGAGAAAAAGTTTGACAAGAACAGCTCTGTGTCACAGAGTTCCTGTTTTTCAGATGGGGACCCAGGAGACATTTGCGTAACAGTAGACAATGTGGGGTCATTGGGAAAATGTGCATGAAATGTAAACAAAATTGGTTGTTCACCAAAGTGTGCAGAAATATGCAAAAGGTGGTCTTAGTAAATGATCCATCACTGGATAAAATGGTTCCTGAAACTAGTAAATCAGGAAACAGAGTTGTTTTATACATGGTGGATGCAGAAATGTACCTAAGAGAAAAGGAGATCCAACTTGTGACATAAGAATTGATGATGTTTTAATCAAAGTGACTGTGGACTCTGATGGGGTATTTATACAAGATTTGTAGGTGTATCACTACTTAGGATTATGTAGATAAAAGGAGGTATAACATTTTGGGATTGAAATATCAGGGTACCTTTGGTATGGATTTAAGATTATGGGGCACATGTATGTACCATTTTTCCTGTTGCAAACGGCCCGATTCACAGAATCGGACAGTTTGCGACAGGAAAAAACATTTTGGTATGTACAGACCCTATTTTGCAATTCGGGAATCTATTTACCAAATCGAAAAATAGGTTTGTGAGTCGCAATTAGGAAGGGGCGTTCCCTTCCTAATTGCGAGTCGCAGCATGATGTAGCATTGTTTTCTGACCGTGAATGCGGTCACAAAACAATTGCAGTTAGCACCAGTTTCAAACTGGTGCTAACCCATTTGCACACGGGACCCCTTCCCCTTTGTGAATGGCAGTGAAAATATTTTTTCAGAGCAGGCAGTGGTCCCACAGGCCACTGCCTACTCTGAAAAAATGAAAAGAAAACTTTTCATTTGTGTTTTTGAAATGCATCTAATTTTCCTTTAAGGAAAACGTGTTGCATTTCAAAAATAAAAAAGGGTTTAATTTAAAAGCAAACACAGACATGGTGGTCTGCTGTCTACAGCAGGTCACCATCCCTGTGAGGGCAGCCATTCCCAATGGGGTCGCAAATTGCGACCGTCATTTGCGACCCCATTGCGAATCGCAGACAGTGTCATTGACACTGTTGTACATCCGGTTTTGAGAGTCGCAAAACCGGATCTTTGTACATGTGTCCCTAAGTATCCCATTTCTCTGGTTGAAATATCAGACTTTAAGGAATGTTCTTTAAAGATTGTTTTAGAGAAAAATCAACACATTTTTGATGAACATCTGGGCAAACTTGAGGCTTAGGTTAAACCTGATGCCATCCTCGTTGTTCATAAGGAACGTAAACTACTGTCAGGAGTCAATTGAAATATCATTGAACATCTGAGTCAGAGAGAAGGGCGTTGACCCTATTGACTCCTAGTGGTTGCTAAACAAATTAGGGAAGTTCAGACTCTATGAATCTTAGATCACACAATAGACATATTCAGGTGGATTGTTTTCCCCTCCCTAGCATTCAAGAGGTATTGGACCGAATTGGCATGCTAAATTCTTTACTACTCTTGACCAGAGGGCTGATTACCGTCAGGTTGAGTTAAGTGAATAATTTTATTCCTTGACTGCATTTAACACACCATTTGGACCATTTATTTTTCTTACTCATGCCATTTGGATAAGCAAAGGCTGTGTCAGTTTTCCAAAAATAAAAAGTACATGATTCTGGGGGATAAACATTTTGGCCTACCAAGATGATATTCTTTTGTATTCCAATTCAGAGGAGGAACATTTGCATTCTCTGGACAACGTGTTTGGTATTCTTGAAGATGTTGGCATGTCTAAGAAAAAAATTGTACATTCCTTTTGAGGGTTGTTCCGTTTTTACATGTTTCTTTGAAGGAGGTTTGTTGTTTGCTGTTAAGGATGCACTTGCACCCAAGGACAACGGTCAAGTAGGATCATTTTATGGCCTTTGTAAGTATTACTCATAGTTTCTAGAACATTTTGCAGTTCAGTCATAACCACTGAGAAAGCTTTGATAGTCTAGTGCTAAATATTTATTTATTTATTTATTCACTTTAGTAAGGATGTAATTACTCCTGGGTGTCCTGGTGCAGATATAAGGCAGTTAAACATTGGTAATCTAAAAATGTTATCCTGAAATTCAGAGGCAAGCATGATTACAGTGCATTAAATAGATAGGTTTGGAAGGACTTATGAAACTTTAAAATGTTGGGTTCAGAACAAAGCTTAATGAGTAGCTTGTTCCATGCCTGTGCTGTAACTACTGAAAAAGCATTTCCACTAATTTGTGTCCTGCAAAACGTAGGCACAATAATCAGATTTTCCAATGAGGAAGGCAGCAATCTTGAAGGATTATGTTTTTTGAACATAGATGAAATATGGTTAACACGTTGGGGGTATTAAGCTTCACAAAATATACAGAGAGCCATAAACCAGCATCTCTTCTCTACCGGGAGCCAGTGTAACTTCCTTCTATATACCAAAATGCTGTCAAGTTTCTGAATCCTAAATATCAGTCTAGCAGCCACGTTCAGGACTAGCTGCAATCTGCATATCGAATAGCCAAGGAGGCTAACATACAACACATTGCAGTAGTCCAGCCTGCCGATAATCAAAGCTTGAACTAGTAACTGTATGGACTGTTGAGGGATAAATGGTAAAATCCTTTTTAACTCCTTCATAATCATGAAGCTGCTTTCCTTTTGTGAGGCTCACATGACAATTTATTGTCAAATATGGCACTAAGGTTGCGAGCTGTAGCTGTCAGGTTGGACAGGGCCTTAATGGATGAGACCACCAGAAGGAGGACCAACTGGATTGGTTGCCAAACACTAATACTTCAGTTTTATCTGAGTTTATTTGCAGAAATTATTGTTGGGGGAGGAGGACAAAATATCCTTTCAATCATTGAAAACCTGCATTTTAAGTATTCCTGCCTTTCAGGCTTTTAAAAACGATGCCAAGTCTATTGTTAAGGTTGATATGAGTGGTGTGGGTCTTGGGTGCTGTCTTCAGGCAAATGGTTGATGGCAAGGAAAACACAGTGGTTTTCACATCATTATTCTTCTGAAAGCAAAGTAGAATTATAGTACCACTGGGAAAAAGCTATAGTGTGTATGTAGGCAAAAAAACACTTTGCTACATATGTATACGGAAGAGAATTTGTTTTGGTAACTGACGATAAGCCATTAGTTTATCTGTTGTTAAGTGAAGGTCATTTCAACAAGTCAAGTCCCGGAGTAGTAAGGTTATTGTCTAAGATTAAAAAATTCAGGGGGTGATTCTAACCCTGGCGGTCGGTGATAAAGCGGCGGCCAACCCGCCAACAGGCTGGCGGTCCAAAAAATGGAATTCTGACCCTGGCGGGAACTGCCAACAGAGACCGCCACTTTAACACTCCGACCGCCACGGCGGGACAGACAAACAGCGCAGCGGTCACCGCCAACAGGCAGGCGGCAGACAATGTACCGCCCACAGTATCATAACTCACCAATCCGCCACCTTTTCCGGGGCGGGAGCCCCGCCGATAAAAACACAGTGGAAACAGACTGCGAACGGGAAAACGCTCACCTCTACGCACTCCACGAGGAAGGAGGACAGCATGGAACCCGAATTAAACATCCTACCTGCTCTCGTCTACCTGCTCATCTACCACGAGTACGAACGCCGGCGCAGACGACAACGGTGAGTACTGCACCTACGACACACGGGAGGGGGGAGGAGGAAAGCTTACGGCACACACATATGCGACCCCCACCCCCCCCCAAACTATGTACACACCAATGCAGAGCAACAAGTCACAGTGACACCACCCAAACCCCCCTGAAAAATGCAAAGACATAATTAAATTGTGAACAAAAATTTATGTACAAAATAGGCTCTGAAAAGTATTGGTCAACTAGCCAAAAAATCAATATAAAAAAAATTCTATATACATTGCAATGGATAACCGAGGCAATTAGGCCTGCACATCAAAAGAAAATCGAAGTGTCCGTGGGCCAAAGTGTAACAACACAAGGGCAAAGCCCACACAGGAGACCTGAGTCCTTTGGAGAGAACACTGCAGGGGCATCTGATGAAAAAACTACAGGCACCTCAGGGGGAAGGGAAGGGGGGGGCACCACAGCCACATAAGTCCACGACGCCAGATCCACGAAGGGGCCACCATGCCTACTGTGCCATCCTGGGGAGTGCAAAGCCACAGTCTCTCAAGTCTCTACAGTGGGTGGGTTGCCCACTGTGCCATCCTGGGGAGTGCAAAGCCACAGTCCATCAGGTGGATTACAGTCTCCACTGGTCAAGGAGGAGGTATGGTGGGCACAGTGAACCGTTAACAGTGCATGCAGGAAGGGCCCAGCGGAGCGGTGCTTGACAGGAAGGGCCCAGCGGAGCAGTGCTTGAGACGGCGGTGCCCAGCGGAGCGGTGCTTGAGACGGCGGTGCCCAGCGGAGCGGTGCTTGAGACGGTGGGGCCCAGTGGAGCGGTGCTTGACAGGAAGGGCCCAGCGGAGCGGTGCTTGAGACGGCGGTGCCCAGCGGAGCGGTGCTTGAGACGGCGGTGCCCAGCGGAGCGGTGCTTGAGACGGCGGGGCCCAGCGGAGCGGTGCTTGAGACGGCGGTGCCCAGCGGAGCGGTGCTTGACAGGAAGGGCCCAGCGGAGCGGTGCTTGACAGGAAGGGCCCTGTTCAGCGGTGCTCTTCTGCACGGCGGGGCCCTGTTCAGCGGTGCTCTTCTGCACGGCGGGGCCCTGTTCAGCGGTGCTCTTCTGCACGGCGGGGCCCTGTTCAGCGGTGCTCTTCTGCACGGCGGGGCCCTCTTCAGCGGTGCTCTTCTGCACGGCGGGGCCCTGTTCAGCGGTACTCTTGTGCACGGCGGGGCCCTCTTCAGCGGTACTCTTGTGCACGGCGGGCCCTCTTCAGCGGTGCTCTTCTGCACGGCGGGGCCCTGTTCAGCGGTGCTCTTCTGCACGGCGGGGCCCTCTTCAGCGGTGCTCTTCTGCACGGCGGGGCCCTCTTCAGCGGTGCTCTTCTGCACGGCAGGGCCCTGTTCAGCGGTGCTCTTCTGCACGGCGGGGCCCTGTTCAGCGGTGCTCTTCTGCACGGCGGGGCCCTCTTCAGCGGTGCTCGTCCAGTAAGTCAAGGGAGCCAGACCTGGCCTGGACTCCCTGCTCAGTCGCCCTCCGACCGTGCTGTTGCTGGACCCTTCGGTGACGGAGTCCTGGGCCCTTTGGTGTACTCCCTAACACCCGGGATGGGGCTTGTGGGGCCCTCCTGCTCCGCGCTCCTGCTGGCTGACTTCTCCGCCCTGCTGCCCTTTCGCTCCTTAGATGGGGCTCTCGGGCCCTTGCCTCCCCTAGATGTTGTGGCTGGTGAAGTGGGCGAACTTTGCTCCTTGGGGGCAGCCGTGTCAGTCCTCTCACGGCGGCCCTTTAGTTTCCTGGTCCTCTTGCCTAGGGGGGGGCTGGCTGTCCCCTGGCTGCTGATTGAAGTGTCACTGCTGGCAAAGGGTGGACTCCAGAACCCATGCACCACAGTGACACTCGAAGCTGGGCTGGTGGTGGCTGAGGTGCTCTTGGGACTCTTTGCAGATGGAGGGGGTGGGTCAGGGGAGGGAAAGAGGTTAAGATTAGCGAGGAAACGTTTTTTAGGACCAAGGGAAAGGGTAGGAGTAGTGGTGATGGGAGTGGAGGAAGAGGATGTGGTTGTAGGAGAGTCAGGTGTGCTGTCTTTGGGTGCAGGTGCTTGTGCTGGAGGCTGTCGTGAGGTGGATGGCTGTTGGGTGGGTGTCTGCCTGCGTTTGTGTGTCTTGGAAGAGGGGGTGACAGACACAGTGGGAGAGGACACAGGGGACGTGTAAATGGTAGTGGGGGTGGTGACTGCACGTGTGCGGACTGTACTGGAGGGTGTGCTGGTGATGGAAGCACTGGCTGATGGTGGTGTGCATGCAGGTGTGAGTGTAGACGTCACAGGGAGGGAGGAGGGAGACGAGGAGGAGGGGGACACAGAGGTGGTAGTGACTGTTGGAATGTCTGCATCTGGGTGTTGCTTGGGTGAATGCTTGTGGGTTCTGTGGTGCTTGTGTCTGGATGAGCTGCCTTTGGGTGTTGAGGTGTGTGCAGGCTGGTCTGATGGTGTGGATGGGATAGGCTGAGGAACAGGAGACAGAGACAGGGTGGAGGCAGTCAGAAGAGGGAGGGTGGAAACAGGGACAATGGCTGCCGTCAGTGCTGAGGCCAGAGCATTGAACGATCGTTGATGGGCAGCCTGACCCGAATTAATGCCCTCCAGGTAGGCATTGCTCCGATGCACCTCCCTTTCTACCCCCTGGATGGCATTCAAAAGGGTAGTCTGCCCAACAATGATGGTCTGAAGGAGGTCAATGACCTCCTCACTGAGGGCAGCAGGGGTGACAGGGGCAGGGGCTGAGGTGCCTGGGGCGAAGGAGACGCCTGCCTTCCTGGGCGAGCGGGCACGGAGCGTAGGCTGAGGGGCTGCTGGGAGGGCGGGGCTTGTGCGCTGGGTGGCGGCTGTACCTGTAGAGGCGGGGGGCCCGGATGTTGCCGCCACCGCTAGGGAGCTCCCATCCGAGGACGTGTCGGTGTCGCTGGTGTCACCACCGGTCCCCGTTGTGGTGCTCCCCTCGCCCTCCGGGTCACTGGTGCCCTCGGTGTCTGTTCCTGGGCCCACCGGGGCCTTGTGACTTGCAGCTCCCTCGTGCTCCGATGCCAATTCTCTTCCGCCTGATGATGCTAATGCACACATGCACAAGAGGATGAAGAAGAAGGGTGGGGGGAGAAAAACGAAGACCAGGTTGAGTGCATGCAATGTCAACACCGTTGGCGGAGAGGACAGACACAGGAGCCTCATGCACTAAGCCGCGCATTCGGGGTACACTACTCAGTACTTCTGACTAGGACAACAGGTATAGAGACGACAAACGCGCACATGTGTGATGCTGGACCATCGATAGCTGTACTTGTCACCCTACAGAGGTGGGGGCCGGGAGCACAGGGCCATGCCTAAAGGAGAGGACTACACTACAGAAAGCGCCCTGGCCTAATGTCACCCACAACCCTCCTCCCCCACCCAGATGCCTCCACTGCGCAGAAAGATAGCAGAATGTGCTGATACTCACCCCCTTGTGTCTGCTGTGATGTCCTCAAGCGCCCATCCAAATCAGGGTAGGCCACCGCCAGGATCCGGGACATCAGGGGGGTCAGGGTACGACTGGCACCCCTCCTAGGTTGGGAGGCCATCCCCAGCAGTGACTCAGCGGTCTTCCTGGTCCCGCGGCGGATGTCCTCCCACCTCTTGCGGCAGTGGGTGCCCCGTCTGACGTGGACCCCCAGGGCCCGGACTTCCTTGGCAATGGCACGCCAAATGTCCACTTTCTGATGGGCGCTGACCTATTTGACATGTACAGGGTGGGAAGGAAAAATTCATAAATTTTCAGCATGTTAGATGTGATTGGCCCCCCCTCCCCAAACTTGCCATATGGCACATGCTCTCATCTGTCGTGCGTTGCACTCCTCATTCGCCCCCCACCCCACCAACTTACATCCACCCCACTCCACACAGGCATAGCCCATTCAATGTGCACCCAGTGTACTTACCTGTTGGTCTGGAGGACCGTAGAGTAACGCATACTGGGGGAGGACCCCATCCACAAGTTTCTCCAACTCCTCAGACGTGAAGGCAGGGGCCCTTTCCCCAGTCGCAGCAGCCATTGTCACTTCCAGACCGAGGTCACAGCAGCACTTGCAGTATAGGTCCTCTCCTGTGGATGATCAGGTCACGAGTGATTAAGCAGATAGAAAATGGCGGTCACGCCCGCGGCGGTGCGTACCGCGGCGGTGCGTACCGCAACCGCCGGCGCACCTCGTCATTGGCTCCTGAAACCCATAGGCTTCAATGTTAACCAATGCGGCTTCGTACAGCGGTCTTCGACCGCCTACCGCCACGGTGTGCCACGCCAGCGCATTGACCTCACATCCCATTGTCCCACTTCACCGGTCAGGCAGCCGCCATTTCAAGGGCCCACATGGCATAATTTGTACTGCGTCACACAGGCCTAGGCCTTGCATTGCCACACATACACGCCTTTCAATACATAGATAATCGTGTGCTAGGCATGCTGTGGTGAACGTACCTGTGATTTGCTTGACTCTGTGCTCCATGTTGTCCTTCCTAGGCACCGTCCGCTGGGACTTGCGAGGAGAAGGATGAATCCTCGCGTGTACCGACCGCTGGTGGACCTGTCAACAATGGAAGAACGCCATATCATACTACGATACCGACTTGACCGAGCCACTATACATGAACTGTGTGCCCAGCTGGAGCCAGCCCTGATGTCCCCCATCCGCCAACCCACAGGAATTCCCCCTCTAGTGCAGGTTCTGTCAGTCCTCCATTTTTTGGCAAGTGGCTCATTCCAGACAACAGTGGCCATGTCATCTGGAATGTCTCAGCCTATGTTTTCAAAAATTTTGTCTAGAGTGTTGTCTGCCCTGACGAAACACATGCGGAGCTACATTGTATTCCCTGAGGAAGTTGATTTGGCCACTGTGAAGGGTGACTTTTATGCCCTTGGACATATCCCCAACATAATTGGTGCCATTGATGGGACCCATGTGGCTTTAGTACCCCCAAAAGACGATGAGCAGGTGTACAGAAACAGGAAAAGTTACTATTCTATGAACGTCCAGGTGGTCTGTTTGGCTGACCAGTACATCTCCCATGTGAATGCCAAGTTCCCTGGGTCAGTGCATGACGCGTATGTGATGCGTAATAGCAGCATCCCTTATGTGATGGAACAGCTACAGAGACAACGTGTGTGGCTAATTGGTGACTCTGGTTACCCCAACCTGCCTTGGCTATTGACCCCAGTGAGGAATCCCCGGACCAGGGCAGAGGAACGGTACAATGAAGCCCATGGGCGAACTAGGAGGATCATAGAAAGAACCTTTGGCCTCCTGAAGGCCAGGTTTAGGTGCCTGCATATGACAGGGGGATCCCTGATGTACTCACCAAAGAAGGTGTGCCAGATCATCGTGGCCTGCTGTATGCTTCACAATCTGGCATTGCAACGTCAGGTGCCTTTCCTGCAGGAGGAAGGTCCAGATGGTGGTGTTGAAGCAGCTGTGGAGCCTGCGGAGAGTGAAGAGGAGGAAGACGAAGAGGACGACACAGACAACAGGGACAGAGTTATCCAACAGTATTTTCAGTAGCACACAGGTAAGAATCACCCACGCCATTTAACATTTTCTGAAAGCCCACTGCATCTTTACTTTGTGTATTTCCCCCCAGTTCTTTTAAACTGATGTTTGATTTTCCCTTCCCTTTTCAGTGCTGTATGACCCACTGCGTGACTTCTGCTTGGTTAGCCCATGGACTAATGCTTATTGACATCGGTATGTTTTCATCACAAAGTTGACTGAACATTATTGATCAGTAATGTGTTATACATTTGTAAATAATACAGGCTGACTCCTGAATGATTTCAGTGCAATGAGTGATTTATTTTTAGTGCAAGATATTGGTACATGATATTAAAACGGTGATGGGTGAGGCTGGAGTTATGTCCATGGCAGAGCCCAGTTCTCAGTTTCACAGGTGCATTGTCCATATGCCTGTGGAAGGATGGAGCAGGGGCAGTTCAAGGTTGGACAGGGTGACACTGTGGGATGACATCAGGGGGTATCTTATGCTTGCGGGGGTCTTGGCATCCTACACTGTCTTCCTGTGAGATCTCAGGTTCCTCTTGCGGGGTGGTTGTTCTTCAGCAGGAGGTGGGGTTCTGGTGGCCCGTCGTTCTGTGGGGGCCTCCTGACCACTAGCGCCGGCGGAGGTGGTAGGCTGTTCCTGGCTAGTGACAGGGTCCCTTTGTGGTGCCACATGGTCCCGCAATGTGTTTTCTATCCGGTTGAGGGCCTGGACTATGGTCCCCATAGCGTTAGCGATGTTCCTGAGTTCATTGCTGAACCCCATGTACCGTTCCTCCTGCTGTGCCTGGATCTCGGTGAACCTGGCCAGTACCGTCGCCATCGTCTCCTGGGAGTGATGGTATGCTCCCATGATGGTGGTGAGGGCCTCTTGGAGAGTGGGTTCCCTGGGCCTGTCCTCCCCCCCCTGTCGCACAGCAGCCCTCCCAGTTGCCCTGTTTCCCCGGGCCTCTGTCCCCTAGACGGTGTGCCCACTACCACTGCCCCCAGGTCCCTGTTGTTGTTGGGGTGTTGGGTCAGCCTGGGTGCCCTGTAGTGGCGGACACACCGCTGCTTGACGCGTCCTGGAGACAGAGGCATGGGCCCGCTGGGTGGGAGCTGTGCTGGTGTTCCCAGAGGGGGTTGGGTCTACTGTGGCCTGTGTCTGTGTGTGGGGAACCGACTGTCCAGAGGTCCCCGATTGTCCGGACTGGTCATCAGGTTCTAGGTCGACAGAGCTGCTGTCCTCGCTGGGGGCCTGTTCTGGGGGTGGGATGGACAAATCTGGACCCTCCGTGGCGGTGTGTTGGCGTTCGGGCCCTGCAGGGGTAAAGGAGTATGGTTATTGTTTCTGTGTGTGCCATGGCGTGCATTTTGAGTGCCCTTGTCCCCCAGTGCTGGCATTCCCTTGTGGGAGGTGTTGTGAGGGTGGTAGGGGGGGGTGTATGGGTATGTGCAATGGTCATGCTTTGGTGGTGGCTGTCTATGGTTTGTGTTGGCATTCAGGGGTTGGTGTTGTTTAGGGTGGGTTGTGCTGGTGAGACATTGGCAGGGAGGTTGTGTGCTGGGGGGTTGAGATTGGGGTGAGGGGGGGGTTGGCATGCTGGTGGTTGGGGGGGGGTGAAGTAGTTGAGATTCGACTTACCAGAGTCCATTCCTCCGTGTACTCCAGCGAGGCCATCAGGATGCATGATGTTTACTACCTCTTGCTCCCATGCTGTGAATTGGGGTGGAGGGGGTGGGGGTCCGCCGCCAGTCTTCTGCACAGCGATGTTGTGTCGCGACACCATCGAGCGCACCTTCCCCCGTAGGTCGTTCCATCACTTTCGGAAGTCTTCCCGATTTCTGGGATGCTGTCCCACAGCGTTGACCCTGTCTACGATCCTTTGCCATAGCTCAGCCTTCCTTGCTATAGTGGTGTGCTGCACCTGTGTGCCGAAGAGCTGGGGCTCAACCCTTATAATTTCCTCCACCATGACCCTGAGTTCTTGGTCCGAGAACCTGGGGTGTCTTTGGGGTGCCATGGGGTGGTGTGGATGAGGTGTGGGGTGGTGTTTGTGGTGTTTGTGGTGATGTGCGTGGTGATATGTGGTGATGTGTGCGTAAATGTGGTGTGGGTGATGAAGTTGGGTTCCTGTGTGTGTTGGGGTTTTCGATTGCTGTGCTCGCTCTCTCTATCTCTATCTCTATCGCCTTCTCTCCGATTTCCAACTAGTGGGGGTTTGTGGGTGATGTGGGTGTGTGTTTTATACTTGCTTGGATGTGTGGGAGTGTTGCTTGTATGTGTGTCAGGTGTGTGTATTTCAAATTGTCCAATGTGGCTGTGTTTTGGAGCTGTGTGTGTATTTTGACCGCAGTGGTGTGTACCGCCAATGGAATACCGCGGTTGAAAGACCGCCGCGTGGATTCGTGGGTCAGAATGGCATGGGCGTGTTTGTGTTGGCGTGACGGTGGAGGTTTGGTCATCTCCAGTTTTCCGCGGCCCGCTGATGAGGCGGCCTTCCTTGGATGTCGGGTTTTTGGCGGTTTCACAGTTGGTGGTCAGAATGACTGTGGCGGTTTACCGCGGCCGCGGCGGTAGAATGGCGGACTTCTGACCGGCGGTAAGGGCCTTTTACCGCCGAGGTCAGAATGACCCCCTCAGTTTTAAAATTAAGCACATACCGGGAGAAAAATTGCAGAGCAGATTTCCCCTCACAGTGTTCCACTTTTGGGGATCAAATTGGTGGGTCACTTGAGAATCTTTAATGTGTTTTAATTTTGGTTCATGATGTTTTTACTGTTGATGGAATTGTTTCTCAGAAAGAATGGGAAGATGAAAGTGGCAAGGACATTTGTCAAATGTTGCTCAAGAAGTATACTGGCCAAGGTTGGCCATAGATCAATGATAGGTGTGCTGAAATGAGACATTTTCACAAAGTCAAAGATGAGCTAGCTATTGGAGGGTGGGCTATATTTTAAGGGGAAACGTACTTTTACCGTCCCATGAAGTTAAGGAGTAAGTTGCCTACATTTTTTCCTATAGGTCATGTGGGCTTGATAGGTTCTGAGACGAGATTGAGTTTGTTCTATTGGCGGCCAGGTATGCATGTTGAGGTGGAGATTTGTGTCACAGAGTGTGACTGTAGTATGGCAGATAAGTCTTTGCACACTCATAGTATTATATCACACGTGGAATTTCCTGAATTTCCCTGAGAAAACAAAATATGTATGACTTTTAATATGGGCTATGTAATTCCTGAGTGAGAATCTGAGATATTCTTTGGTGACTGTTGATTGTCACTCTAAGGGGGTGTACCATAAATTCATGAGAGAGCACACTACTGCAGTGGTGATCAAAGTGAATGAGATGGTATTCCACACAAAGAGTAGTCTAAAGGTTTTAATTACAGACAACAGTCTGCAGTTCAAAACTCAGATGATGAAGTATTTTCTCTTTTCCTTGGGGGGTCAAACGTTTTAACAGTTGCTTTACACAGCCCTCAGGAAATGAAATGGTGGAAATGGTCAACCATCTAATAAAGGGAAATATTCAAGTGGCATTGAAATCTGGGCAGACGTTCAATGTGCTGTAGAAATAAGGTTGTAGAGTTATCACAACACTCCTAATTCGACCACCTGTTGCACCTTTACTTCTGTTGAGGAAACATCACTCTTCGAGAGAACTTTCTCCCAGTTTTTGGAAATAACTGAGGTAGGTAGATTTGTTTCTGATGTCCAGGAAGTATGTCTAAGAGTTGAGGATTTGCACCGTAAAAGCAAAAAAAGATATGGTACAAATGAAAATTGCCCGTGAGGTAAATTTTGAGGTGGGGAACATAGCGAGAGTGAAACATCCTCCTAGGTCAAAGAAAGGCAACTCCAAGTTTTATTCTAATGCTACCCTAATTCAACTTCCAAACATGCTGTTAGAGTGAATGATGGATGTTGGTGGAATAAGAGGAATGTAGCAAAATTTCAGGCTGCTATAGCTGGAGGTGTAAAGAGTGCTAGTTCAGATTTGTTTCATGGTTATGAAAGAAGATTGGATGGTTGCTTGTTTTCTGGT
Source organism: Pleurodeles waltl (assembly GCF_031143425.1). Classification (NCBI taxonomy): domain Eukaryota; kingdom Metazoa; phylum Chordata; class Amphibia; order Caudata; family Salamandridae; genus Pleurodeles; species Pleurodeles waltl. The sequence goes on from NC_090449.1 coordinate 928,559,576, forward strand.
GATACTTCTGGTTTCATAGTCAGTGAATTCTCACTGGTGTCAACATAAATGTTCAGTTTTGTCACTTGGAAGGTGATAGTTCCTCTTTTTCAGGTGTTCCTGAAGAGGACAGGGGTAAACAGAGGAACAGTGAAGCTGTGTTATTGTGCAATAGAAACACAAGGGCTGCCAACAAACTGCAATATCTCAAAGCCTGTAGGGGTCATTAAGAGTTTGGCGGGCGGCAGAGGCAACCAGCCTAATTCTTCCCACCCTCAGACTGCCTGTGTGGCCTGAACCCTGCTGGCCCTAATAGGACTTCACAGCAGGGCTGGCATGCAGAAACAGTGTGGCGCTGCAGGCAGTGCTGCCCTGGAGAATGAAAACCCACCGGGACCGCCAGGCTGCCAGCTTGCGGCAGCCTGGCAGTATCAGTGGTCTGACTGTGGTTGCTTCATCACGGTCATTAGGTGGTGATCCCACCACAAGCCTGGTGGCGGTGGGGCCGCCACTGTGAGTCTGGCAGCTCATAATGACTACCTATGTGTTATCATATATTTTCTGATTTTGTTTATCTTTATTGTTAATTGTTAGTTACATTCTACATTCTTGTTTGGTAAGTTGGAGGTGTGTTATATGCTATAACATGATCATTGGCACTAGTTCTTTATTTATTTAAATGTTCATCGGACATTCCAAGGCATCGCTTGATTAAAGTTCCAGACTGGAGTTGTCAGCTGGGAGGCATGGGTGTGCTGTTTTGGTGATTATGCCCAATAAACTACTCTTTTCCGCAATGCTGATCAATGCTTCTGTGTTTTGCTACAATAGCCCTCAGCATGGCTCACCCCAGAAAAGGAAGGGCTCACTCCTGTGGCACTTTCGTGTGAGAGCGCCATGAAACTGAATGAAAGTAAAAGGCTTTGCACTCCTCAATAGTCACTGAAACCAGAATGAGAGAGAGAGCAGTTTGGTTGGAGCTCAATCTGCTACACAATCCTTTAGCCATTTAACCATTCGTGCACTCAGTCACTTGACAAATCATTCACCCATCCAACCATTGACTTATTTTCTCATTCAACTACTCACCTATCCACACAGTCTCACACACACGAGCACGGCAATCAAGGAATAAGCATGTTCAGATACTTAAAAATGTCAGATATATTCTTTCAAGAGAGAATCCCAACATGTTGCTACATTCAAGAATTGATACAAAAGGCCAGTGTGAGAAATTCGGTTGTTGGTTGACTGGGGTGTGAGTCCTGGTGGAGCAACAGTCACAGTCCCTTGAATGAACCAAAAAGGTCAATAGTTTAACCCATGCTTAATCTTGGGTAGCTTGGCACAAAAAAGCAGTCAGGCTAAATTTAGAGACAATGTGTTACACATTTATGCAGCACACAATCAGCAATACAGTGAAAACACAACAAAATAAAAATTCCAAACCAATTTAGAATAATTGAAGAATTTTCAATAAATTATTTGACACCAAAGCTATCAGAATCCAATAAGTAGAACCAGAGTTATGAATTTTTACATTTTAAGGGTAAAAATAGCACATCCTAAGTATTGGAAAATGGCCACCTGGGCACCATTAGCAACACAACCAAGGGTCCAGGAGTGGATGGAGACCTCCTTTGGGTTCAAGACTCACTCAGGCTGGATCAAGGTGTGGGTTTAAGATGGTGGGAGCCTGTTTTGTCCCTGTAGCTCTGAACAGGAGGCCAGCTAAACTATCCCTTGGAGCAGCAGGGCTGGGCTCTGAAGGTTCAGGGCAGGATACAGGCAGCAAAGCAGTCATTTTAGGCACAGCAGCAGTCTGGTAGAATGCACAGCATATCATAGCAGCAGACAGTTCTCTGAGAGTCCTTCCGCAGGTCCACTACTGAACAGAAGAGTGGGTGTTTTAATACCTTGATGCCTTGCTCCTAGAAGTTAGGAGACGTTTTCAGAAGGGTTCATTGAAGTTCCTGGAGTTTCCTGCCTCCCATACCCTGGCGTCTAGCTAGCTGCACTGACAATACAGGGACGTTTAGCCTATTGTGTGGAGGCAGAGCCCAGCCTATTCAGTTGCAAGTGGGGCTGTGGTTATCTCCGCCCCCTCATTAAGTCAGTTAATGGCCCATTCAGGCTCTGTTAATCCCACTATTGTATTAGTGTCTGGGTGAATCCACACACTCTCAACTGTCAGTTACACCCAATCAGGTGACCTAAGGCAGGCTGCAGGCACAGGGGATAAGGGCAGACAAATTACAACTTTAGAAAGGAGCAAAAAGTACAAGTGATGGAAGGAATGCTGAACAATGTCAAACACTCAACCCCAGTACAGGGATCTAAGCCCAAATCTATTGTTTTTTGCTACCCATGCCATCCCAGTTTGGACCCAGCAATCTGTAAATGAGGATGCTTGTTTCCAGTCCAGGGAGGACCTTGCATGGCAGCTTGGGCTGGGCTGGGCTGTTCCCATGGGGAACAGGGTCAAGATTGATTTGCATATGGCTGGGTCCAAACTGGCGTGGCATGGTGAGCAAAGAAATTGATGGATTAAACCCACATCTGTGACTGGGAGGTGAATGTTTGATTGGTTCCACATTCCATTCTTCATTTGTGTTTGTTTACTTTCTAAAAGTGGCATTTTCAAACTTGGAATGATAAATCCAATTTTACCATTAAAGAGGGTTTATCATTACAAGTTCTAGATACCAAACATGAGATATCTACCACGTATGGTTTAGGAATTACAGCTTATGTCACGCCGCGGCCGCGGCGGCTCCCACGGCGGACGCGGCCTCGGGTCGCCGCAGCGCGGCATTCTTTTCATACCGCGGCCACCCGCTGCACCCCCTTCTTTCAGTTCTGCCACAAAGGCAGACGCGGCAGGGCTTGATACCCCAAGTGGGTTTCAGGCCTGACCGCGCATAGCGCATTTAGTGCGCTTTACATTTCAGTCTAAATGATATAAACATCTGCTCACCACTTACCAATGTCTACAGGTAAAAGCCGAATACTTGCACATTGTGGTGTTTTTATGCCTGCCTTTTCCCTTTCCCAGCATGCTGCCCACTTCCTCTCTTCCCAGCATGCATTGTTTCTCTTTGTTTGGACGCATGTACTTTATTCACTATTATACTCTTTTCCCCAATCCAAGATGGTGGTGTTTCTACTTCCTGTTTCCTACTTCCTGTCTAGAGGAATATAAGGGGAATTCAGCTGCTTGTTCATTGCGTTGCAACACTCCTTTGGTGGTAGTCACGCTCCGGCTGGTTTCTTCCTGTGAATCCAGTATTTCCTGACCTGTCTTCGTTTCCAGTTCTCCTGTACCCTCGGATCTTCAGCTCTAACGCCTTGGTGTCCTCCTTCTGTTTTAGGGAGTTCCTGTTGGAGGTTTTTTACCCTATTGGGGTTTTTCCTCTGGGACTCCTTCTGGAGGGCACGGACTGTAGTGGCTTGCTATTGTCAAACAGCACGTGGCTACCGGAAGGGGTCGCCCCTACCTCGGCCAGAGCAGAACCTGCCGGAACCGGGGTCGTTCCCCAACCCTCCTCAACTTCGACGGTAAGCCCATTGAAAACCGTGACAGCTTACTAAATACAATAAAGAATCCCCAATGTTACCCTATGACACAGTAGTAAAAAAACAAATTTGTGAGTTTTCACTACTAGGACATGTCCTACCTTTTAATTACACAGTACCTTGCCCTATGGGCTACCTACCTTAGAGATGACATATGTAATAAAAGGGGAGCTATGGCTTGGCAAGGGGTTTTAGATGCCAAGTTGACAGAGCCGTGGGACATTGCCTTCAGGCTGCAAAGGCAGGTCTCGGACAAGTATTAAGGTGCCCGCAAATCAGGTATATGCCAATCAAACCATGTTTTAGGGAAACAGCACTTTCGCACTGGTTAGTCCCAAGGCCAACAAGAAAAAAATCCAGCAAAAAGATTTACAATAAAAGGTATGCAATGCGGCACAGCAACCACAGCTACTGCACTGCCTTGTGTGAAAGGGAGAGAGCAGAACAGCACCATATGTTTAAAGATATGGCACTGTTTTCCTCTTTATCTGTACTGGTGCACTTTTCAAACTTTGTATGTGGGCTGTATAATGCAGCATGGATATAAATTAGGAAAAAACATGAGACATGAAAACATTTTCTTCTCATTGCACCTTCCTCCGTTAGGATTTGGATTTTGCTAGAAATCCCTGTCTGTTAATGTTTGTAGACAGGGATTTCTGTCAAATCCCAAGGGGGTTACATGGAAAAGACCATGTACCAATCATACAATGCCTCTTGACGCAACGTGATGCATAGCAGAACATAACACTTTACTTTGCATTAGGTTCCTGATTTGTGTTGGATAGCAAATCCCACACTAACATAAATCGTCAATAAAGGCCATAGTCTTTGGGATAGCTCTGTTGGCTGGCAGACACAGAGTAGAGTTTGAAAGTTTACTCAAAGAATATATGTGCAAGAATAAATAAGCTGAGCATTAATCAATTCAGCATATAAGCATGTAAATCATTATAATACAGGAACTTTGTAAAGATTAACGGGAAATCCAGCATAGATTTGCCTTCTAGGAATAGGAAAAAGGTGAGTTGCTAACATAGAGAAACTGCATCCTTTTATGGGAATTTAGACATAGGATTTCATACATTCACTACACAAATAGATGGTTCACTAGGTATGCACCAATGAGAACAAACAAGAAGAAACCTTTCACTAAAGAATACATTTGAGAATTCTCTCAAAATTCTATTACATTAGACTTGGGCATTCTCAGAGTCTATTCTGGTGACATGACTTGTTTCATAGTACACCATTCAGTATGAGACAGTCAGGTTAGTTTTGATTAGGTACATAGTATTCAGTGTGACTGAGAAAGTCTCAGTCTTTTCAATGTAAAGCCTACACTTTTTTATTACAACGAAAAACCAACAATGACCATATGATACATAACAATATTACATCGAAAATGGAAGCACAAATTTGACTTCTGAATTCTCATGCAGTAAACACTATAAATTAATAAAAGCAGATCCTACAAATGGCCCAACTCAGCCTTTTATCTTTCTGAAATGTATATGTTGAGGGCAATTGAGTTGGACTAATACCTAATGTAGCTCCTACAAGTAGGTAGTGGTGTGTGGTATAAAATGGTGGTTATTTTGTATAAAGCTGATTAGATCAGTAGTGTCTGTCAATGTACATCTTTCAAATTGGTAAGTGAAAATAGTATTAACATGAGTTCATTGACAATGTTATAAGAGCATCAAATCACGACTATCGGCCGTTGTGATTCAACAAAACACTCAAAAGAAAACTGATATCATATACATTATTTCTGATTTACCCTGGGATTAAGGATCCGAATTGAAATGCTTTTTGTCTGAAATGTGTTGTTACTGGCAGCATGCAAATGCATGTATAGGGAAAGCACATGAACATGGAGGTGCACTAATACATAGAGAGGGAAGTGAATATATGTGAGAAAGAGCTGGAGAGAGAGAAAGATAAAAAGCCATGGGAGAGAGAGAGACAGAGGGTGAGGAGAAAGAGGGGAATGAGAAAGAGATGAAAATAGAGAGAGAACAAGAGAGGAAGAGAGAGGGGAAAGATTACGAGTAAGGAAAGTAGAAGAGGGAAAGTGGAAGATGACAGAAGGAGATGAGAGAGGGAGGGGACAAAAAGAGAAAAAGGAACTTCCTTTTCACTGCTCTTTTCCTAATGCATTGAAAGTGGCAGCCTTGTCTGCACATTAGCTCAAGCTAGCCTTTGCATTTCTGGACACTAGTTCTGCAATCCTGCTTGTCACTCCCCCATCCTGTGAATAGATATTCACTTTGATGAAAATAAAATGTTCAGGTTCTCAGTTGTGGCCGCTCTTTGAGGCCGATAGGTTGAGAATGAGGGAGATTGAATCATTTTGCATAATCACTCTCCCTGTCCCTTTTCACAGCCCTTGTGTCTCTGATCATATCCTTATGTCACTGGGATTAGGAATAATGAGGACTCCAGCTAGTAACCTAGGCCTTCTGGTGTTAGGGTAATCTTAGTTAAGAAAAGGATAGCACCAGTGGCAAACAGTGCGTTGTGGCATTCCGCTTGTCACAAGATGTCATGGGGAAGGTAAATGAGAGAGCAGTGGTGGGGCAAGAGTGTGGCATGGTTGAGATGGGGATGAGAAGAGCTGCTTAGTGGAGAATGGTCTGGTAGATAATAATGGAGTAGGAGCATGGAAGTGACAGTGAGTAGCAGTGGAGGAAAGCAGTGGAAACTGACAACGGAGGTAATGCAAAGTTGGGTGGTGAAGTATACAGTATTACGGAGGAGAGTGGCTTGATGAATGAGATAAAGGATTGTGGAGGAGACTGGCATTTTAGAGAGTGGAGTGTGGTGGTGGTGGTGGAGAAAGAAGGAGGTCGAGAAATGAGGTGGTTGAGAGTGGTGGATGCAGAGTTGTGAGGTGGAAAGTTGTGAGGAAATGATGGTGAAAGTGGAGAGTGGCGGAAGCAAAGAGAATGGAGGTGAACGAGTATTAAAGAATTACAAAGTTGTTTGTAGAAGGACGTTAATTTATATGTTTCTGCTGCTGATTGAAAAAATGCCCAGTAATGATTAACAATCACTCAATGCAGCAACAGCTTTGCCCTACAAAAATACATAATTAATTAAATAAATTAATAAAACTCTGATTACAGAAATAAGCATATTTTGATATTAGGGGGGGTCTAAGAAAATGGAATATTGTTTGGAGAGGATTTGAGTCCTTCCCAAGTAATAAGTCCAAAATACTGTTAGAGCCAACACACAACCATGCCACAGAGCAAACATTCTTAATTTAAGGAACAGTTGGTAAAGTATTTAGCAGTGCCAAAACAATCAGAAAGTCAAGACACTACACAAGCCAAGTCTTACAACCAATTTCTGAAAATGGAGAAAAAATTAAAATAAGAAAAATGGTATTAAAATGACTGAAACCCAATAAGATGAACCAAGATATTAATTTATAAAGCCCCAAGCATCAATAAAATGGAAAGAGCTAATCAGAAGTCACTGTTCATGGGCCATGTCAGTTTTCTACCTTTGGCCTGATCTAGAGTTTGGTGGACGAACTGTAGTATCTCCATCATGGTGGATCAGATCCGTCCATTAGGCGGCGGGTTTCTGTCCTCAGTATTTAGGTTTTGGCAATCATGATGGAGGATGGATCATGAGCTGTACTTCAGTTCTCCATCATTGATCCCCCTGGCCATCATTGGTTGACAATGCTTCATCAAAGTTAGTATGGCGTTTATCCGTCCAGGTTGTCCACCACCAAAGCGGTATGGAGAAACCGTCACAACAGAGGACAGCAATGGCTGGCAGTATTTCTGGTGACAGACACCTCTGTCAATGTTGACAGACGCATCTGATCTCCAACTGCATCACCCACTACAATAAACACTCCTAAAAACAGAAACCATTTACCTTTCACAACATGAACCACCACCATCAGATCTACATCTTCATTATTCATTAAAATGTCTGAAATAAGACAACCTAGATTCTCTGAAAACTAGTTAACTGTGATGGTGGATGGGATAACTAGGATCGAGTCCCCATTGTTTGGGCTACTGGCCCAGACAACAACTATGAGCCAGAGAAGTAAAATAGGGCTAGAATTGTGGATAAGGTGAATGTTTTTCCAACACCAAACGCCTACGAAGGGTTATCTCCAAGGGGTGGAATTACCTGGGAAGAAGAGCCCATTCCCTCACTGCCTGGCACACCTAGAAGCCCTCGCTGCTAGTGGTGGATCTCACAGGCCCCTCAGCCACATTCCGTTGGAGAAGAAGGTGTTGTCCACACTTCCCAATGAAGGCATAGTGCAAATTCAAGGCAGAGTGGAGATTAGTAACTACCAACACTACCTCTGACACTATAACTAATTCAAGCTCTCCCCACCCTAATTAATAATGCAATTATGTAAAATAATGAAAAACAATTCACATAAGCTGTCTCTCACAACTCTCTACATTCTCTATATTTTCATCTCTTAACACAACTCCAATAGGAAATACAAGCTCTACCCGCTCTTATACAAGGAATAACTTGTGGTAGTACAAGTTGGAATAGTTGAATTTATGTCACCAAGACTAAAATGTTCCAGCTCTGGTTTATGATTTGACATATCGCTGCATTCTGGAAGTTTATTTAGTCTTTATTCTGTTTTTGGAATATTGAACAAACACATAATATTCTAATGCAACATAAAAGCTAAGGAATGAAAAAGTTGAGCCTTTAAGAAGTTGTCTTATTTTGTGTACCAAGTAACACTCTACTTTGACACAAATAACATTGTGTCCTTGAAAAGTGCAAGAACTGCTCATTTATATTTAAAAATAAACACACATCAATAGGTTCACCTACCTTCTACTGGAAGTACAGTGATATGTCTATACAAGTTACTCAAAAGCACTTCAAAGTGGCCTGTGTTTGGTGACTTTGATAGTTCAGCTGTCTCACTCACCTGTGACACAGCATATCTCTGCTAACAACAGACTGTCAGTGGATGGGACACATTTGCCACATGATGCCCAGTGATTATTAACCTGTCAGGAATAGTATGCATGAGCTCAGGGGGAGTCCTGCACTTCAGCTGTGTATCTAGCTAATTTACTCAACTCTACATAAGAGTGTTGAGAGTCACTGGGAATGAGCTAATCTAGGGATCTTTGACTCACACCTGCATATTTTCTAACAGAAATGCATAGAAATTTTTTCCAATGTACGTTTTTAAAATGTTTACAATATAGCACTACAAATCAAAAGGCTTCACTGTGAATATACATTTTAAATGATTTATATTGTCAATGTTGTCTATCTGTTTGCCCTGTCAAGCAGATTCTTTGGTTCATGCCACAACCTGAAAATGCCCTTGATACTTGCGAGACCTTAAAAAATGTGGACATTCTATTCAGGCAAACGCCCCCACCTGGCCACAAAAGCGGAACAAGCTAATACTTTTTTGCAATCCTGGCTTACCTCAGCTCTAGATGCCTTTGTTCGTGTCAGACAGGTTCCAGTAAAGAAGAAGCACGCCTCTCCAAAAAGCACTGTAAGACTTTAGAATGTGCATGGGGGAAAACGTACAATCTTATACTTAAAGTTTCCTACAGATCAGCTATTAAAAGTTATCATAAATGGATTGTGAAAGCCAGGGCTGAACGTTTTGCAAAAAAAATTAGGATTAGCAATAATTCAGCCAAATACATTTTTAATTTAGTGAACTGCCTCACAAAACCAGTGCTCTCAGCTGATCCCATTGAAGCCTCTAGTTTAAAATTGCAAAAGATTGACAGAGCATTTCATTGGAAAGACCAATGATATCTACTCTCACTTTCAATTGGCGGCTCCTGATGTTAAGCCTCTTTTTATGGTGCAGCCAACTATCACCAGTCCTAGAGTTGTGCTGAACTCCCTACCTCTCCTAAGCTCATCCTCTTTTCTTTTCCTCTGCAGTCTAGTGAAATCTGTTCACCAGTGAATCCCATTAATCATAATCTTTTTATGAAGCTACAGGTGTTTCTTCTCCAACCATGCTTAGCAATTGTTAACCTTTCTCTTTCTTCTGTCTCTGTGCCCAGCCCCTGGAAGCATGCTAAGTTTATCCCCTTTTGAAAAACCCTTCCTTGGATGACTCCTTCCTTTCCTTGCTAAGGTCACAGAGAGACATGTCAACTGCATCCTGACTACATTTCTGGAAGACAACCATTTTCTTGATGTCTCTCAAATTGGCTTCAGGTCGGTGCACAGAACAGTCTGCCCTCCTTGCGTTAACCTTGGAAGAGGACATTTCTTCAGCCCTGATCCTGCTCAATCTGAGTGTTGCTTCGTCATGGTGTCTCATAAAATCTTGCTCCAGCGCCTTCAAAACATCAGCGTAGGATGGTCCGTTGTGATATGGTTTGCCTCCTTTCTCATTCGAGGTCATCTCTCCACTTAGGGCTCCCAGCCTCATGCCGAATTCTGCTGTTAGGCAAACATGTTCATTCTTGTGGCAATTACTAGTGGCCTGTCTCCCTCAGGCCTCCCCCTAAGCCCGAGTCCTCCATTAACCCCTCGGGTGCCCCGGACGTTAACGGTTACGTCCTGGGCAGCACCGCTCGGGTGCCCAGGATATAATCGGTATGTCCAGCTAGGTGCCCAAGGGGAAAGCGATCGGGCAGCAGAAATGTCACTAGACACCAGGGATTTTTTGTTGTTGTTGTTTATATCATAAGGGGAGCGGCCCCTTGGGCAAGGGTCACTCCCCAGGGGGGGCAATTTCTTTTTAGGCCATTTCTGCCCCGGCTGGGAGCAGATCGGCCCATTATAATTAGGCCGATCTGTCCCCAGGTGGGGCAGAAACCACTAGACACCAGGGAATTTATTTTGTTTTTGTGTATGTCATAAGGGGAGCGGCCCCTTGGGCAAGGGCTGCTCCCTTCGGGGCAAATTTACTTTTAGGCCATTTCTGCCCCCCTTGGGGGCAGATCGGCCAATTTTTATTTGGCCAATCTTCCCCCGGGGGGGCAGAAACCACTAGACACCAGGGATTTTTATTGTGTTTGCGTCAATTTCACGCAAGGGGGGGGGGGGGGGGCGACGCCTTAGGCAAGGATCGTTCCCCTGGGGGACAAATTTATTTTAGGCCATTTCACAACTAGGCACCAGGGATTTTTTTTACTCCAATTTCACGCAAGGGGAGCAACCCCTTAGGCAAGGGTCACTCCCCTGGGGGGGCAAATGTATTCTAGGCCATTTCTGCTCGGTTTTGGTTTTACATTTGGGCCATGAGAGCTTGGCTAACTATCAAAATCGTCCCACTTGGAATGGTAAGGGCTGCACTTTTTGGACTTTGGGACGCTGCCATGTAGAAAAATCCCCAAGACCTAGACACATCTGAAGACTAAACATCTGGGTGATTCCAGGGTGGTGTGCTTCACATGCACCCCGCACAATTTTCTTACCCACAATGCCCTGCAAACCTCCAACTTTGCTGGAAATCACACATTTTTCCCACATTTTTGTGATGGAACCTTTTGGAATCTGCAGGAATCCACAAAATTCCTGTCACCCAGCATTGTCTCATCTATGCCGATAAAAATTCTGCTGCACTTCTGAGCCTAAAATGTTTTTTTTTTTCAAACTGCCCTTTTGGACCCGCTTTGGCTCCCCCTCAATTTCGACATGGTTTTGGCTCTTCCCTGTCACAGGCACTTGGCCCACCTATACAAGTCAGGTATCATTTTTACCGGAAGTCTGAGGGGGAACGTTGGGTGGTAGGAAATGTGTCTCGGTGCGGTGATCCCACACAGAAATGTGGGAAAAATTAGATTTTTTTTGCTGAATTTGAGCTTTGCTGAGGATTCTGGGTAAGAAAACATTGGGGGATCCACGCAAGTCACACCTCCCTGGACTCCCTTGGGTGTCTAGTTTTCAGAAATGTCTGGGTTTGGTAGGTTTCCCTAGATGGCTGCTGAGCCCACAACCAGAAACGCAGGTGCCTCCACCCCGCAAAAATCGGTAGTTTTGTATTTGAGAATTTTCATGTGTCCAGATAGTGTTTTGGGGCATTTCCTTTCACGGGCGCTAGGCCTACCCACACAAGTGAGGTACCATTTTTATCGGGAGACTTGGGGGAACGCTGCGTGGAAGGAAATTCGTGGCTCCGCTCAGATTCCAGAACTTTCTGTCACCGAAATGTGAGTAAAAAGTGTTTTTTTGGCCAACTTTTGAGGTTTGCAAAGGATACTGGATAACAGAACTTGGTGAGAGCCCCACACGTCACCCCATCTTGGATTCCCCTAGGTGTCTAGTATTAAAAAATGTACAGGTTTGGTAGGTTTCCCTAGCTGCCGGCTGAGCTAGAGGCCAAAATCCACAGCTAGGCACTTTGCAAAAAACAGCTCTGTTTCTTTGGGAGAATGTGATGTGTCCACGTTGTGTTTTGGAGCATTTCCTGTTACAGGGGCTACGCCTACCCATACAAGCAAGGTACCATTTTTATCGGGAGACTTGAGGGAACATTGGGTGGAAGGAAATTTGTGGCTTCTCTCCGATTTCAGTACTTTTTGTCACTGAAATGTGAGAAAAAAGTGTTTTTTTTGGCCAAATTTTGAGGTTTGCAAAGGATTCTGGGTAACAGAACCTTGTGAGAGCCCCACAAGTCACCCCATCATGGATTCCCCTAGGTGTCTAGTTTTCAAATATGCACAGGTTTGGTAGGCTTCCATAGGTGCCGGCTGGGCTAGAGGCCAAAATCCACAGCTAGGCACTTTCCAAAAAACAGGTCAGTTTTCTTTGGGAAAATGTGATATGTCCATGTTGTGTTTTGGGGCATTTCCTGTTGTGGGCGCTAGGCCTACCCACACAAGTGAGGTACCATTTGTATTGGGAGACTTGGGGGAATGCTGGGTGGAAGGAAATGTGTGGCTCCTCTCAGATTCTAGAACTTTCTGTCACCAAAATGTGAGGAAAAAGTGTTTTTTTGGCCAAATGTTGACGTTTCCAAAGGATTCTGGGTAACAGAACCCGGTGAGAGCCCCACAAGTCACCCCATCTTGGATTCCCCTAGGTGTCTAGTTTTAAAAAATGCACAGGTTTGGTAGGTTTCCCTAGGTGCCGGCTGAACAAGAGTCCAAAATCTACAGCTAGGCACTTTGGAAAAAACATGTCAGATTTCAATGTAAAAATTTGATGTGTCCATGTTGTGTTTCCCGTTGCAAGCATTAGGCCTACACACACAAGTGAGGTACCATTTTATCGGGAGACTTAGGGGAACACAGAATAGCAGAACAAGTGTTATTGCCCCTTGTCTTTCTCTAAATTTTTCCTTCCAAATGTAAGACATTGTGTAAAAAACAAGTCTATTTGAGAAATGCCCTGTAATTCACGTGCTATTATGGATACCCAGGAATTCAGAGATGTGCAAATATCCACTGCTTCTCAACACCTTATCTTGTGCCCATTTTGGAAATACAAAGGTTTTCTTGATACCTATTTTTCACTCTTTATATTTCAGCACATGAGTTGCTGTATACCCGGTATAGAAAGAAAACCCAGTGCAAGGTGCAGCTCATTTATTGGCTCTGGGTACCTACGGTTCTTGGTGAACCTACAAGCCCTATATATCCCCGCAACCAGAAGAGTCCAGCAGACCTAACAGTATACTGCTTTAAAAATTATGACATTGCAGAAAAAGTTACAGAGTAAAATGTTGAGAAAAATGGCTGTTTTTTCACCTCAATTTCAATATGTTTTTATTTTAGCTGGTATTTTCTGTAGGAAAATCTTGTAGGATCTACACAAATTACCTCTTGCTGAATTCAGAGTGTTGTCTACTTTTCAGAAATGTTTAGCTTTCTGATCCAGCATTGGTTTCACACCCATTTCTGTCACTAACTGGAAGGAGGCTGAAGGCACAAAACATAGTAAAAATGTCCCAGTAAAATGCCAAATTTGTGTTGAAAAATTGGGTTTTCTGATTCAAGTCTGTCTGTTCCTGAAAGCTGGGAAGCTGGTGATTTTAGCACTGCAAACCCTTTGTTGATGCCATTTTCAGGGAAAAACTACAAGCCTTCTTCTGCAGCCCTTTTTTCCCATTTTGTTTTTAGAAAAACCTGCTTCCTAAATTCTCCCTGTCTCTGCTTTCTTTGTAAGTTGCATTGGCTGTCCGTGGGTATATGCATCCACTTCAAGACCCTGTGTATTTCTCATAAGACCATGCACTACTTGGGGCCCCCTCATTACACCTTATTGGCCCACTCAACTGTTGCATTCTGTGGATATCAATTAGCTGTCATTCCTCGAGTTAGGAGAGCTAGAGAAGGTGGGCGTTCTGGGCCACTTGCCTCTGAAATTTTCTCCCCCTTCCTCTAAGGAAAATCCAGAATCACTTTCTTCTTAGAAAATCTCTTAAAACCTTGCTTTTCTCAATTTAGCCCTTTCCTTTAGGTTTCCGTAGGCAGTGGCTGTCCTTAAGTTTGTGGAAGTCTAGTGCTGAGAAGCCTCATTCCAGGGCAGCTATGAGATTTACAAAACCCTTAACATAACATAAAATACCATACCATAGTGTGCTGTATGTCCTCACTCGCCTCCATAAGTGGCCTAAGACTATTCAACATTATACATTTTGACAAAAGTTTGAGGGCTATACATCACACAGTGTTGCTAAGGCATAATACAATAGAACCTGGGGAAGGAGAACCAAACATCACTTCATTACGCTGCTCATACACACTAGACCAGCCCTGACCTGTGGACCTCCAGATCACTTCACTATGTATCAAACTTTCTCAAATAGTTTTTTTACAGAAATTACAAACATTCTCTGGGCCTTCAATGCAATCAGCAGTGTTAAAACATTGATAGCCAGCTCACCTTCATGATCTTGAAGTCCAAATGTACTTGGGTAAATACTTCTCCAAAATTTGGTATCAACTATCATTGTAGTTAAACATTTTAATTTATTATTTAAGGTGATGCAGAAACATCTCAGTCATCAGCCTCAACTGTGTTACCTATTCTGCCTGAGGAAAGAAGACCACAAACCTTCGGTGGGCACAGCACTCCTGCTGATAAAGATGGTCTTCAAGACCAGTCTGGCCCATCAGGTGTTTGTAGCCAGTGCCTTATGCTCTCTGCCTTCCCTGAGAAGCAGAGCCCAGTACATTTTATTTACATCAGGGCTAGCACAAGCTCTCTGCACACCACACTCCCATCAACTGTGGCCACTACTATCCTTGCTCCTGCGACAAAGCATATCTACACCTGTCACCACCCCCAGTTGACATTCATGCTGCTTCAGTGAGGTCATTTTTTAAGCCCCAGTTAAAGTCAACACCCAAGGACCTACCACCAAGAAACCCAACAAGTGATGTCTTAATGGGAGTGTGTGGACCATTCAACTTACCATCCTCAAGTCCAAACATTTCCTATCCACTCATGGACTGTTGTCTGGAAGAGGGCACTAAGCAACCATTGGCTCATTGTTAATTCCTCATCCCACATATAGGTTAACTTATTTTCAGAGAATCTGAAAGTTATGAGTTACTTTTACATTAAGCATCAATAAAATATAAAATAAATGAGGAGTGCAAACAAGGGTAAAAAAGTAACATTGTTGTGTTTTCAAAATGCACATATGTTTTTGAAATGTAATACTTAATCATTTAGTATACACATAAACACTTCATCACAACAAAATTTTGATTAACATCATCTGAGTATGTATATTTACACTAGAGTGGTAGTTCAAATTTGTGTTTTAGTGTAAGAGTTATACATCCACAAGCCCAGTAAGGAACGGACACATCCACAATGTGTACATACACTTGTCTTTATTCAAAGCATGCAGAGTAGACAAAAAATGTTCAAATAAAGACTAAAATCTGAAAAAGGTAGCATAAAACATGACAAAGAAAATATTGCTCTTACAATGCAAGGTAGATAATGATTCTACCTACTGTGAACATATAAAATCAGTGTTACATTTTCTTACCAATTGGTCTTCCAGATACATTAACAACACAATTGATAGGCGTCCACCACACAGAGGGTTGTCCTTATGTTTTACACAGGCATTTCTAGTTCTAGACTTTCACACATACATAACATGTGTAAGGTACCTCAAATAAAAACCATTAACATTGGCGTCATTCCATGACTGCTAACTATTTCACTAATGGTCAGGAAACTTGTACTGCAGTTCTTTCTATACCCATTATTTTGCAACACTTCAAAGTATCCACGTATGACTTCCTAGTACATCCGCAGATAAGAGGATGACACAGCTTAGGAGAAATTAAGCAAAAATATGAATACATTTGTCTCTAACATCACATTATACAATCTCCGATAAACAAACATCAACGGCTATAAAACAAATTCTCTGACAGCATGCTCATCATTATATGTAAAATATTTTCATGTATTATTCCACATTTAAAAACATACAAAATCAGAAACACTTTGAATATAATGAAAATTAAAAATCTGAAATTTAAGTAGAGGATTAGTAGCATAAATAATAAAACAGGATATGTCCTTAGGAAATATAAATAAATTACATTTCTGTTACAGTCATTTACCACTACGTAAAGATGTTTTCAATTAGTTCATGACTGAGGTCAGTGCCTTCATCCTAATCACTCTTATAATGCTGAAGCATATCACTAACATCACCCTAGAGCTCCCCCTGGTAATCATCATCTGAAATGAATGGAATGATCCTCCGCAGGGCAATGTTGTGAAGCATACAACATAACAAAGTAATTGTGCAGACCATGCTAGGAGATTACATGAGGGCCCCCTCAGCCTTGTCCAAACACATGAACTAGGCTTTCAGGAACCAAATAGCCTACTCCAAATGACCCCTCGTTCACACATTGTCCTAATTGAATTAGACTTCCACAGGGCTTTTGGATTTCTCAGGAATGTTGAATGCAATGAACGACTTAAGTAAGCTAAAACCCCTAAAAAATATAACTACAGAAGTATATGCAAGTGAAAATATGTTTGGAAGGGCACAACTTGCCAACAACAATTGACATCAACATAATGCTTGACATAGAGCAACAAACCAGGTCTTCCATGGTGCAAGGTCGGTCATCTGTTGTGGTATGCATCTGTTACGTAGCACTAGTGAGTCATTGGCGGAACCTGAAATTTTGCACACATGCTGGTGTTGTAATTGTAACTGTAATTGTATTTATATAGTGCTTGCTACCCCTGATGAGGCGTCAAAGTGCTTTTCGGTGAGTAGCACGCTACTCCAGACCCCAAAAGGATTAGTGGTGGATTAGTATAGGAAAATAGGAGTTAATTTGAGCAGTATACATGTGAGTCTGCTAGTTGGATTGGATGGTATAACGGAGGGATAGGAGAGGGAAGAATCTAGAAAGTGTTAATTGGGAGGTCATAGTATTAAGATGAGGTTTGGGATGGGTAAAAGAAAACATGAGGAGGTAAGAGTCTGTAGAAAGAGATTAGGGAGATCATAGTAGTAAAATGAGGTTTGGAATGAGTCACAGGATAGATACATGAGGGAAGAATTTAATAGGGCTGTTTGTGATATCATAGTAGTAAACTGAGATTTGGGGAGAGCCAAGAGGGATAGTGAAGGGAAGAGTCTAGAAAGAGTTATTTTGGAGATCATAGTAGTAGAATGAGCTTTGGGATGATTGTCAGAGAGTGGAGCTAGAGGATATATTGAGAGAGGTACAGGGTGAAACAAAGTAGTGCATTGGAGAGAGTGATTTTTTTACAAGGGGTGCAGCTCAATGTAGACACAGAATACTGCTATAGAAAAAGGAGGAAGGGAATTTACTAAAGCATAGGAGACACCTCATGGAGCTGCGCGGAGGGGACACACGTGCCAAGTTTACAGCACCCCAGGCTTATTACCATTGGCATCAGCTCCCGGGCAAAGGAAGGTCTAACTGGTCACAAGGCAACAGTCAATTTTTAGCACCTGCTATGCTCTGAGTTGTGCAGAACGCATAAGGCTGATCGACATCTGACCCTGTTGGTTTCTAATACCTGAACCACCAGGTGATATCTTCTATCTCTGTATGGTGTGAGTCCTCAATTACTGAGTGCAACAGATGAAGGAGACTAAACATGTATTCAGAGAGTGCAAATGTATTTAATGATGCACTCTATGCACAGGTTAAAGACATCAGGACATGGTTAGACCATTGTAAATACAAAGGCAACATGTTTCATTACCTAGTATGTATTATTAATTTCTTCAGGACCTGAGGGCCAATTAAAAGAACAGTGTGTCTGTTGGGATGGAAAAGCCCTCTGCATAGTAATAGACATGCATCATTACCCTGAGCACCCAAACTGTACTGAGGTCAGGATCCTCAATGTTGATTTTTGTTGTCATGGGCAAATACTGATCTAGCATGTGCATCGTGACATACACCTCTCTCATGGATTGTGGTCCTGTTGGACTTGAAGGGGCCCTCAAAGCACTACCTTCATAGTAGTGTAAGGCTACAACCTTCACCAGGAGTTATGCAGCATGAGTGTGGTGGTGGCAGCATACAGTGTTGCCATCAGAATGAGTGAATAGGTCCTTTTCAACCTGTGTCACTGGAGTGAGGCCTACGGCTGCTGTGTGCTTAACTCACCCCTTGGCCCTACATTGGGTAGGTATGTAGTGCTGTTCAATGCATGTGCTGGGTGTATGTGGGCCTGTGATTGGTACAATACAGGAAAGATGTAGTGCTGTGCAGTGTGTGCATATTGGATGCATATGCTGGATGTTCGTGTGCCTGTAAATGGTACAATATACAAATGAATAAAGTGCTAGGCAGTGCGTGCATGTTAAATGTATGCACTGGCTGTATGTGTGCCTGAGAGTGTCACAATACATGAAGGATATAATGCTGCGCAGTGCATGCTTGGTAAGTGAATGTGCTTTGGGGTGGTGTAGGGGTGTGTGTGTGTGCCTATGAGTATGTTAGTGTAACTTTGCTGATGGGATGTCTGTGACACTTCTGATGGAGTATGCCCTCCAGAATAGTTGCAACCTGGCCTATAATGAAGGAGATCATGAGAGTCATACTTTTGTGGTGCACATAAAAAAGTTTTGCATCTGCTCATATCTGACATAATGGGACATCTAAGTCCTGGTCAAGTATATGAACACACAAACACACGCACACACACACACACACACACAGAGGTTTAGTTTGGGTTTAGTCCCAAACAGCTGTGCAAATATTATAGCCGATGGGCATGGGCAATGAGTATACACTGTTCATCAAACATAACTGACAACAATATTTCAAAGATAAAAAATAATATGTGTCTGATTTTGACTTCTGCAGATGTGACAGGCCTTCAAAAGCATAGCAGAACACACATTCACCATTTTCCTACAGCATTAAAGCACATCTAACTTGTAATGTGTTGGCCAAAATGTATTTAGGAATTTGTGACAGTGTCCATTACCTCAAACTGAATAGAAGTGATTTGCTGTTTGAGTTTGGATAACAATTGTGCATATTTTTGGAATTTTAGATGTACTTAAAATTATTTAATTAACAGATATTTAAATTTTTTTTTAGATTTGCAGCCTGTCACAAAAGTGACAGCCATCCCATCTGCCTTATTACAAATGCTAGATAATATAATGCACTTGTGAAAAGGAAGATAAATATGTCCATGATATTTGTGATGGAGGAACTGGTCTGCCAAAATCAAATTTAAGTCCTTGATGATGTCACACTGTGTGTTTATTGAGATAAGTGTGCTAAACGTTTAAAATTGTGGACCACTCTGATGTGTGTATCTTTTGTTTTTGACCTCTGTAGTATGTAACAGAGGCTTGCATGCCTTCTTTCAGCTTCCTCAGCAACTAATGAAGGCATAGGCTAGACTTTGTGGGACCAGCAGGAGAGCCACTGGGAGTGGTACTGGACAGGAGGCCACTAGTGTATCTGATTCTGAGGTCTCTGACTTGGGACGCTACCACCTCTATTACCACCACCACCCCTTACTCCTGCCCCTGGTACAAAGCCAACACCCAGTCACTATATGTCCCAGAGTCTTGCTCCCCCAGGCACCTCTGCCTCCTCCCCGTCCCACCAGCACAGAGAGATCAAAGAATCTCTCTGTGGGGCAGATGGCATTGTTGCATTCCATCCAGGGTGTCAGTTGGCAGCTCTCACACATTATTGACATCCTGGATGACATGCTGTAAGAAAGCAGGTTATTAGTTGTGATAGAATACGGGTCCTTTACAAGTAATACATATACAACTATCCATCTACTGTGAACCAAGTAACCTTTTGTAGCACTTGACTCTCTCAGGGGAGACTGCCCAGGGAGGTGGTGTGGGCAAGTACCCCAGTTTGCAAGCAAATAACGAATAGCACCCAATATATCAGGTTTAGACAGAAGTATTACTTATAAAAAGGAAAAGCACTTTATTACAGACACGCTACTCAATATTATACATGAATTTACAAATACATTCATGTAGGCATGTTGAAATAACTATAGTGACAGCATCCTAATAGTTTGCATGCCTAGTGAGCCCTGACCCTTAAAATAACATTACCCCTCACATATACTAGACAGGATTCAAGGAAGTGTACCTATCTATAGGCAGGCCTACTGGCTAAACCAGGGTGTTATCACATTAATAAAAACAGGAACAAGCCATACAAAACGAACGCAACACTATTAAAATCACTATGGATGGTATCATCCCACAGTAACAATCATTGAGGTTGTCATTAATAACTGTTAACCTTGTAAAAACATGTAATGATTGTTAACGTTCTGCTGGTCACTAAAGCCTTTCCATGACCTTGATTGAACCATATAACATTTCTTTTTTAATTTTGTCATTTCGAATAAAGCAATATAATTTCAATGCAATTCATGCATTCGTTTTCTACTTTTAACATGCTGCAAATGCTGCTTTAGGACCAAGCAACACTCCAGCGCCTTTGAACTAAATCAATAGCGCTAGAATTGATTGAAAGTGATGGTAAGCTTTCGCAGGGTCATCCAGGTAACCTCCAAGGAAACTTAGACTGACACTGGGGGAAATGTTTGGGGAGGCTGTAGACATCTGGAAGCCCCCACAGTACTCCATAAAATTGTTGGTGGTTCCCCTTCACTTACTGGGCACCACAGAATCCAATTCCTCTAGCGCCCCAGAGGCGCACCTTGGGCCTGAAGCCATGCTTATTGAACTAGCAGCTGCAGGATGCAACAATGATTTCCCTTTTTGCTTAAGTTTTCAAATATATAGCATTGCGCTATGTCTCTTCTTTTATTTTTTAGGGTTACCTGGTCCCACTCCGGACACACCCCTCCTCTTCTTCCGTTGGAAGCTGTAGGGGGAGCCCCAAAGCCCCACAGCCTCAGCAACTGTTTGCACCCAGCTCAGCTATATGTAGCTTGCTCAATAGAAGCTTCCCTTCTTTCCTACCTGTTCCTGCAGCACTTTTTTTCCTCCTTTCTGCAGACAGACATGTGGGAAGCATCAAGTGGTGCAGCACTATGCTTCCGGGCTAGGGTATCCCTGGGGTAGCTTTGTACAGTGACAATCAGTCTACTTCTGTCCCTGGGAACTGGGGGTCTCTAGAGACACCATGATTCCAAGCACGGCATGCTTGTTTTCTTCTTGATTTCTGTGTTGACTGCAAGGTAGATAGGGGTCCCGGGGAGCAAAAGAGCTCAGGGCAATTTCAGTCATGCATCGACCCCGGTGACCTTGACCCTGCCCATCGGTAAATCAAAAACTGTGGCAGAGCACTATGCGCTTCATTTCTCACCCGGTCTCCCTGGCCAGCTAGTGAGACAACACACCCCGGTATCCACACTGTAACCAACAACACAGATTACATGAATGGGCATTCTGGCATCATCAATTCAACCCTCTACTCAACATAAATTAGGTAAGCTTGTGAACAATTGACATGTACTGCTACATTTCATCATTTGTTGCTTCTCAAGATCGTTTTTAAGTTGTTTCAAGTGTCTGTTTTTTTCTTTCTTTATTTGCTATGGATTATTGTTAATCTTTCATGTACAGCTCTCTGTAGTGACAATATTTGGGTCCAATATCACAGTTGTCCTTTGATTTGATTCATAACTCTTAACTCAGATTTCAAATTAATCTTCTCTCCAGCTGCTCGGTGAGGATACCTTGCCACCGCCATCTTCAAGGACATTGGTTTATCAGCTTGTATCAAAGGATCAACCCACAAAGCAAACTCCTATGGCTGGAGATGAGTTGGCACTGCATATATTAATTCCAGGCATGGATCAATTCTTACCTTTATATATTTAAGTGTGCTATCATGTGGTTATGTTAAAGCATGACTTTGTTCATAAATATATTGTAAAACATTCTGAATTATTGAGCACAAAGTATATTTATGTGTTTCTTCATTTATCATCTTCCTCTTGCAGGTACAGGGCAAGACCTTGATCCTGCATCAACCAAAAGTAGAGGACTCCTGAAAACCCAGGAGAAAATCCAGTCCTCATACAAGTACCTTGGTGTCTGTCACTGCAGAAGAGGAAAAGAAGGAGGAGCAGGGGCTGCTGGAGGAGGAAGAGGACATTGTTGGCCCCAAACAGAAACCATCACTAAAGATCACGTCATGGTCAGTCAACAGTCTTTAGCTAAGGTCTCTCTGAGGATTACTAGACCTCAGCCACCAGGTAAGCAGTCATGGATGCTTATCCTGATTATGCAAAACTCACTTTCACAAAGCCTTCAACCTACTGGTACCTCAGTTGACTCCCCTACTCACTGCCCTCATGCAGGTGTAGCTCAATTATTCTGTTAATCATCAGAGAAGCAGGACACCCCTGGTGAGATGGACCTCTCTCTCCTTCAGCCATCACCTCCGAAAACCTCCCAGATAGCTATCTTCTCCATGACAGTCAACCTGCAGGCAATGTAAATGGCTAAACATGCGGGGGAGACTGGTGTAGCTAAATCCTGTCCTCTGAGAGGATACATTTTTCCAAAAGGAGTTCACAGCGTGGGTGGGTATTAATGATATGAAGGCAGTCGACCACCTAAAAGGACTCCCTCTTATGGTTGACAAGCAGACCTGTGCCTTGGATAAAGTTGTGAAATTTTATCAAGATGTGACAAAGATGCACCATGAACATCTTCATATTTGAAGGAAGAGAGTGTAAGGTAACATGACTTAACAATGAAGAGGGCAGAAGCCAAGACAACATGACTTAACCATGAAAAGGGCAGAGGCAATTATAAATGAGTGACAATGTCAATATCCAGGGCAAAGGCATGCACAGGATTCAACTGAGGCACCACCACCTATAAGGCCCACATCACCCACAAAACATTTATGAATCCTCCGTAACAGACAAAAACCCACCACCTGTATCTCTACAACCACAACCAGAAGTACAACCAGAATTAGGTAGCTGGAGCTGTGAAGGGCCCACCGCAACACCCCCTCCCCCCATATGAATTACAACCTCACTCACTCAAAGACACATTTAACCTTACTTTTGTCTGCAGCATTTACAAAACTGGACGTCTTAACCTCCAAACTGCAAGCACATTTGAAAATAAAACTATATAATGCATAACCTAAACATAGGTAAGATTTAATGTGTGTTTTGCCAATGAAAGTGTTTTTGCTGATCTTATGTGTAAAGGGACTTCATAAGAATATATATACAGGTCTAGACTCCACAATAATGTAGGACAATTGCATACTAGTACATCAACAGCGCCTTGCCTCAAAAAGGTCAACAATTCATCAAAAACAATCCTTTTATATTATTCGTGCAAGTAACTTAAAAAATGTTTTTAAAATCATAAGTAAAATAAAGTAGCCAATTCTTAGGATTGGGAAAAATTAAAGTAAAATAGGGAGAGGAAAGAAATTTGGAGGAGTATGGCAATTTATAAAACAACACTTTGGGAGCATCAGTGACAAAGTCTATTTACAATAGGGTAAAATTTAGAAACAATATGAAAAGGAAAATTCACCTAAAAGTCCAAAGGTAACAGGAGGAAGTGGAAACCGGGCAGTGGCTTGTTCCATGTATAATAAATATTCTGAGCAAAACAAGTTTCTGCATGTGAAGTTTCCACATTGGGGAAATAAATGGGCAATACATAATGAGAACCATGGTGTAACGCGTTGACCACTTGCCATCTTTCTTTCAAATATCTATCATGGAAATACTGTTTTAGCACATGTTGCATGTTTTCCACTTTCCGTTATGGTTTTTGTTGGACCTTGCATCCCTGATGTGGTTTCCCTCTGATTTTTTTGCCTTCTGACCTCCTGTTTTGCTGACTTCATTTTTGATGGCTGTAGGATTCCGGGCACTTTACCACTGCTGACCAGTATTAACATGCAGGTGCTCTTTCCATAAAACATGATAATATTGGCTTGTCCACAATTGACATAATTTATTTACTTATACATCCCTAGTCAAGTGCACTACAGGTGCCCAGGGCCTGTGAATTAAATGCTACTTGTGGACCTGCAGCACTGATTGTGCCACCCACCTCAGAGGCCCTTCAAACATGGCTCAGGCCTGCCATTGTAGAGCCTGTTTGTGCAGTTGTAAACTGCAATGTCAACCTGGAAAGTAAACCCCCTTGTCCGGTCCAAACCTTCCTTTTTAATACATATGTCTCACCTAATATAAGCCTGGGCATCCCCAAGGGCAGGGTGCAGTGTATTTAAAAAAATGGACATGTACTTTTAAGTTTTACATGACCAGCTGGTAAAAACCTCTAATTCGTTTTTCACTACTGCAAGTCCTATCTCTCCCATAGGTTAACATTGGGATTGCCTTATTAAATTTTATAAGCATAATTTCCAATTGGGATCAGATCCATATTTCGAGCTCGGTGTCTCTGAACTCACAATTGAAAATCACAACTTATGGTAAAGTCAGATTTAAAACTGCAAGTCTGAAATGCCACTTTTAGAAAGTTGGCATTTTCTTATTTTAATCATTCTGTACCTCTGCCTGTCTCTGAATACACATCTGAGTAGGTGATAGCGAGGTTGTTGTGTATTCCCTCTAGACAGCCACACACAAAGAGAGCATAGGTGTGCTTGAGAGGGCATCTACATCCCAATGGGTCATTAACATATTGATGGGTCATGATGGGCACGATGGGAGGGAGGATCTGACACATACACCTTAACAGGCTGGGTCCTGAGCCTTCACAAAGGGCTGCATACCCCCTGTAGTGTGTCTGGAGACAGGCAAGGAAGAGCAGGGACTTTGTGCTCTTCAGAGGCCTATCCTTGAAGTCTCCCCACTTCAAAGGCACAACTGTTATATGTACTGGGCACCAAACCCTAACATATCAGTACATTTCTGGACCTGAAGACATTATGCCAGGAGGAAGGACTGCTGTGCTACTGAAGGGACTGTCCCTCTGCCCTCTCCTGGAGCCCTGTTGGACTATGTTGGACTCCTGCTTTGCTGTGCCAGCCCTTCTGCCTCCTTCCTCCTTGCCTGGGAGTGAGAAGGACTGGACTTGAACCTCTACATCCCCACAACCAAGTGCCCCCAAGGGCTTGCTAGCTTGCCTCCTGTTCAGAAGTCTCAGGTACATCAAAGTCTTCACTCACCTCTGCTACAGCTTCTGGATTCTGCAAACTGTGAGTACTACCCTGCCAAGAGATGCCAATCCAGTCCTGGGCCCTTGGAAGTGGATTCTTCAACTGCGCTCTACAAAAATCTAGCATCGCCGTCACTGCACCAATCACAACTGCCACATCTCTCCTCGACGCCAATTCATCACCTCTGCTTCACATCGCTGATTCCACAGCTTAAGATCGACGTATCACTATCAGCCCCAGCGCATCACATTGATAGCAGTACAGGTCAATAATGATGCATCAGCTTTATTGCAAAAGGGTTCAACACTGCACCGCTGCTCGAGGATCTATGACTGCACAGCTCGGCGACGACGCATCCCCTGAATGCGTGGATCAGAGCCAATGCATCACCTTTGCATTGTCTCCTCTGCTCCTCACATTAGATCTGTGATGTTGACACAACCCTCCACACAAGGTACTATTTCAGCGGGACAAGTTTGGTCTCTGTAGCTGACCCAGGCTCCATCACGGTCACCCTGAACTTTTGGTTTTACCCCGGTTGAGCAGGACCAGATAGTCCTGGTTGGTGCTTTAACTTTCTAAGCACTACATTTGCAGATATTCTTAAAAAATGCATATCTTGACTTTTACTTATTAGACTGTTGTGATCTTTTGTGATTTTGGTCTTGTTTTGTTCATTAAATTTAGATCTATTTTCCTAACGTGGTGTGGAGCCTTTTTGTGGTGTTTTCACTGTCTTTCAGTTTCAATTGCTGCACAAATACCTTTCACATCCCCTCTTAAGTTAAGCCTGTGTGCTCTGTACCAAGCTACCAGAGGGTGAGCGTAGGTTAATTTACAGTGTGTATCTAATTTACCCTGATTAGGACTGTGGTTCCTGCTTGAAGAGGATGGATACCTCTGCCAACCTGAAACCCAATTTCTAACAGGTTTACTTTTAGGTGATGATAGGTAGGGAAAGTTCAAAAGGCCATGACGAAAATCACTCTTTGCCTGCCAACATAACGAGTTGGTGTATTTTATTCAGTTGCTCTAAGTGTGCATCCAGCCTCCATGCATTGTGCACCTTTCATGTTTTTACCATTCTGTTAATTTGCTTCAAATGGACTTATCGTTGGTTTGATTGCTCTCTCTCATCTACCCATCCCTATTTACTGTGCTGACAACAATGATGTAATTTCAGATGTTGCATTTATGGTGTCAATGATATTATAGAATGTCATGAGTGATGTAAAATGTGAGGTAGTAAGCAGTGCATGACTAGAGACTGAAGTACAGTTAGCTCACTGAACTATAACTGGCTAATTTCAGCTTTTTGTTTTTTTCAAGCATTGGTGTTTAACGCATTTCAACACCTAACTACAATGTAAGCTAAGATACTGTTATCATACCTGACTATAACATCACTATAATCTTTATTTTGTTCTGTGAATTCCCATGGTTTTCTACACACATATTCTTACAGCACCTTCATGTGCACAGCTTTTGGCCATTCATAGCAGGGGTTTGGCACAGGCTCACCTCCTGTTGGTGACCAACCTATTGAAGCCCCTGCTCATGTCCTGCTTCCCCTTTGTTCTCCATCTGCACGTCACTGCCTCTCACCTCCTGCCCTCCGTGGTCTGCTTGCTACCTCTGCCCCTCCTGCCTGCTGTCTGTTCCCTGTCTGCATGGTGCTCCCCTTCTTGCTTGCCCTTCCTGGTCAGATTCCTGCTCCTGCATTGCTCCCTCCAGCCCTCCATTGTTTGTGTGCCTGGCCTTGCCTCTTCCTTTCTGCCCTTCACGGTCCATTATGTTGCCACTGCCCCTCCTGCCTGCCCTGCATGGTATGCTGTGCTGCCACTGCTCCTCTCACTTGCCCAGTATGGTCATCTTACTGCCCTCGTCCCCGCCCCTTGCTTGCCTTCCACTGTCAAATACCATGCCCCATCCCCTTCCTCCTGCCCTCTGTAAGATGCTGTTCTGCCACTGCCCTTCCTGCCTGGTCTTTTGTACTGATACTGTCCCTCCAGCCTGCCCTGCATGGTCAGCTTGCTGAACCTGCTCACCTCAGCCTGCACTCTGTTGGCTGAGTCCAACCCCTACCCCTCCCTTCTCCCTTCCATGGTCCTTTGTGCATGTCCCAGCCTCCTCTCTCTTGCCCACCATGGCCCTCTTTGCTGCCACTAACCCTCATACCTGCCATATGTGGTCTGTTGGGCTGCCACTGCCCCATCACCTAGTGCTACGTGGTCCCCTTTCACATGGTGTTCAAGTGTGCCATGCTTTTGTCATAAATACAGATTGTTAGCACTATAGTTGCTCACTAGAACACGTGGCTGAAGTTGAAGTTGATCATGAGGGAGTTAACTGTCAGGCTACTGATGGTTTTAAAGTACATGTTTCAGTCTGCATGTCAGAATGATTAACTGAAAAGGATGAGGAACAGATTAGAGAACTAATACAAAATATGTCCGGACTTTGCTTCTTGTAGCGCAATTTCAATGACAAAACAAACCCTGTTAGACAAATCTTCACAAACCTTTCCAAAAAAGGTTCATCCACCTCAGCTCCTTCCTAGAAAGCTTTGCTGTGATTCATCAAGCTAGAGATGAGAATAAGGGGTGTACACATTCTGCTCATTTTTGTAATGCTATACACCACTCTGCTCATTTCAAGAGTATGTTTAAGGTATTTTTATAAACATGACTTATCGGTGGCTAAAGCACAGATATATATTTACCAAACACTCTTTTAAATAGCATTTAAGGGTCAATATATTGCAGATTACATTAATGTCTACAGAGACATTATGGCCCTCATTACGAGTCTGGCAGTCCACGCAGCTCCAGACTTGTGGTGACGATCGGACCACCGCACTTCAGGCGGTCTGACCGCCACATTACAACCCTGGTGGTCAGACCACCAGGGGACCCCCATCACTGCCTAACGGGCTGTGGTCAGCCATGGAGGCACTGAAGTCAGCGCTGCCATGCTAATCACAATTCCTGTTTCCACCAGCCTTTCCATGGCGGGGACACTGCCATGGAAAGGATGGTAAAAACACAGTGCTGGGGGCCCCCCCCTTCTCCGCACTCTCGGAATTCGCACTGTCTGCTTTGCAAGCAGTGCGAATTCCGAGGGTGCTGTCACACTACGGTATTGGCCTAGCACTGTTCCCGCCGGTCTGACCAGCAGGAATGACGTAATAAAATGTTCCCACTGGTCAGTCCAGTGGCAACATCGTAATACGACTGGGGAGTGGAGGAAGCCGGTATGACGCTGCCTCCTCCTCGTGAGTTTGGTGGTCAGAGTCTTCCGACCGCCAAACTCGTAATGAGGGCCTATGTTTCATATACTCCTGAATACCAGCAAAAAAGAGAATAATCTCTACTCCATGTCAGCGCTTTCACAGATATGTCTTTTGCCCTTCATGTTACACCCTTTAGCACTACAGAGGTGGTTAAAAAGTCGGTCTAGGTGTAGCTTGCTGATACCTTCCAGTATGGAAATCAAATAGCAAACTTTCCCATTCATTGGTTAATATCCTCAGTGATCAAACCATCCCCCTTTTTTAATTTTTCTTTTTCTAGAGTAACCCTCCCCAACTTCTGTTTTCGTAAATCCACTAGCCTCACTTTATATCTACCCTCTCTTGAACTGTAAGAACCTCCTATACCTCTACCTGGCCTGGGACCATAAAAACAACGTATCTCCCTTTACCCCTACCTGCGCCTGTGCCTTAGAAACCTTTGGCCTCATTTCACTCTAACCACCCCTGAACCCTAAAAAAACCTACCTCTACCCTCCCCTGACCCTAAAACCTCCTTAGCTTCCATTACTTCTACCACCCTTGAATCCTAAAAAAAACCTTAACCCCTTTACCTCTACCCTCCTCTGAATCTAAAAATACCCTTACCTCCCTTTACTTCTACCAGCCCCTGAATCCTAAAAAAAAAACCTTACCCCTTTTACCACTACCCACCCCTGCACCCTACAGAACCCCTACACCCTTTTACCTCTACCCTCCCCTGAACTCTAAAATCTCTTACCTCCATTTACCTCTACTCTCCCCTGAACCCTAAAACCCCTGCTTCCCTTAACCTCTATCCGCCCCTGAACACTATAAAACCCTTACCTCCCTCCACCACTACCCACCCCTAAAATCTAACACCTTACCTTTCTTTACCTCTACCCTCCGTTATCATTACCTGTCCTTTAACCCTCAACCCCTAAATTATTTAAATGGCAATGTTTATGTAATTTAAAAAAAATACTTATCTGTGCAGTAAAATGCAGAGGGGTAAAGTACCTAAAAGTGCCCCACGTAGTATGCACAGACAAGTAACACCCTGCGGGGTGAGACTGCATCTGAAGACGGCTTGCTGACTGTGAAGCCTTTCAATAAGCGTTGCCTTGTTTTTGTGTAAGGAAATCCTTCCCTTTGTCACAATGTTTAAGTTAATGGTCATTCATTTTAAATGAGCCTAGACGTGACCCCGCGTTTTGCAAGTCATCTGAACAGTAAATTCATACGTTGTACTAGTGATCTTAGTAATAAACAGTACTAACAAAAAGTTATATTGTAAATATGGAACGAGTCACTGTAATTAAATTCTCCTTTTTAACGGTGCTTTTATAACAAACCAATCACAAAAGTAACACAGAAGTCAATTAAACCAGTTTCGAAGACTTTAATATGAACTGTACTGTTTAAAAACAGGACGTGTGCGGTATCAGTCCTAGATAGGGAAATGAGTATCAAATAAAAGAACGCTTTAATTGCGAAAATTTAATTGCGTTAGAAAAAGTTCAGAATGTTTTCCAGGCAACTGACACATATTGACACAGTACAGGTTGTATCTGCTTTCTATTTTTGGAAACAACTAAATTACATTTGCAACACTGAAGCACAAAATTAAAAGTTCTTAATAAAGCAAAGAACAGTTTGTGCTGCAGTTAACTGAATTTAACTGACATTCAGTGTTAGTCCTCTTGTGTGCATTGAACTTGCAGCAAGCATTAAAAAGTGACTAAAATTAATTAAATGAATTATTTTATATTCCATTTCCCTATTATTACATGTTCACATTTTCAGAAATAGAAGACGGTTGCGATATTTGCCAGGATGCACTGACCTCATGCCCCTTACTGACATTAGATCCATCCTTGATCATTGTGAGATCAACAAGTCAGATTAAAACTACAATAGCGATACAATGAATAGTGACATGTGCAAGGACATGTGCATTATTGCACTTGTGAACTCTGAACGAAATCAGTAGACCGTGCAAATTCACTGATTCACAAATCTTCTGCATTTGTGGGAGGATAACTGTGGTGTGCTAGGATGCAAGGCTCATTCGCCTCCTGCTCAGTCTTAACCTTGTCCCCACTGTGTTGCAGAGACTCAGTCCCTATGGGGTGATAAACAAAATCCCAAACAGCAGGTCTTAAAAATCATCTCTGAGTAATTACAATCATCCTGAAGTATTCTATATAAGTCTTGAAATATCAGCCGTGTCTTGAGGTGAAAATAAATATTGAGCCACTATGCTCATGTTAAACATAAGTATGGCTGCACAACGTGAGAGAGTGAATTTCTTTTTCACTTGCAGGTACTCCAAATGTCAACACGATATTTGGGAGTTAGGGGTTTCCAAATGCGACACATCCCTTAGTGAATAAGGGATGCACCAGAATTTATTAAGACACAGCCACATGTACATTTTTGGGTCTTTGCTTCAAATATGGATAACAATGATGTACATTTGAGCAAATCACAAGATTGAAGTGCAGTTCACTGCCGTGTACATAGCTGCTCTATTAAGCTTGCATGCTATCGTGCAGAAGATTAGGGGAATTGAGGGTCATTTATCCACATCTTTTATGTATATGTGTGTGTGTGTGTGTGTCTTTTATGTAAATGTGAGCATGTTTGAGTGTGTGCGTGTGTCTATGTGTTTCTTTGCCTTAACCTTCTGTTATCCTTGTGTTACATCTTGAACAATAGAGCTGTTCAGCTAGTCAGGAAAAATATTTGCAGACCACAGTGAAAACCAGGTTTGTTCAGAAGTTATGCAAGTGTGGACACAGCCACACTGGGCCATCATGAATTACCTGTGGACCATCATGAATTAGTCATCTTTAGAAAAAAGTCTTTGCAATGTAATCTTTCTGGTCTTAGCATAGAAAAAAGCCACAGTTCCTAAACTCTCCCAGTCACCACACAGTTGAGCCCTTTTGCAAATATTATTCAGGTCTGACTAAAGTGGACTATCCTCATAAGTGAATTTCTTTGATTATATTTTTTAGATGAGCCAGCTGGACTATTTGCTGATTGTAATATGACGCTAAGATTTTTCTAGCTTAACAAAGGTTCTGAGTTTTACTCAAATATTGCATAGAAAAGGCCAGAAACATCGCCTGTTACAGTGGATTGACTGAGTGCATAAACCACCACTGTAGTATTCTACAATACCAATGTATTAACAGATTATCTCACTTAATCTTACCACTTAGGTCCTCATTTAGGGTATGGTTGTGCGGAAGCTATCCAACACTGCAGTTTTCCCTTTCTCATTTGCCACAGGGGGAACTGCTGATTGTGAGATGTTAAAGCCCCCATGAACTCCAATGGAGAACCATCAGAGGTGCTTGCCTATCCACCACAAAGACAATGCCTTTACTGCATCAGTAGGCCCACCTTAATTAGGACGGTCAGGAACTTGTGATGTTTTGCAGGGCCTAGGTCAAAAATGTCATATTGGTCCCCACTTACCACAATCACCTGCTTCTAAGTTAAAAATATGAGGCCTAATTATGACTATGGCTGTCCATAGACAACCGTACCAAAGGTGGCGGTTGGACCACTGCAACCTTGGCAGTCCAACCTCCACATTATGATGCTGGCGGTCAGACTGCCAGAACACCGCTGCCACTGCCAGGATCAGACATCCCAAAATGTTGGCAGCAGTGCAAGTCGTGATCAGCCACGGCAGTGCCGGGTTCGGCATCACCGTGCTGATTATGACTTGCCTTTCTGCCGGCCTTTCCATGGCAGCATCCGTGCCATGGAAAGGCTGGCAAAAAGGCAGGAACGGGGCCACAGGGGGGGACCCTGAACTGCCCATACCATGGCATATCAGCACCCTCGGAATGTGCAATGTCTGGCACAGCAGACAGTGCGCATTCTGAGGGTGCTGGGAGCACCATTTCTGAAACAGCATTGACCTTAGCTCTCCCTGCGAGCCGAGGCCAATGCCTCCGCACAGTTGCCACCGGCCAGCCCAGCAGAAACATCATAATACGGTCGTGGGGAGGCCGCTGGCTTGACGGCAACCTCCCCACCGCCATATTGGAGGTCTGGTGGTCTGACCAACAGACTCCTAATCAGACCCATAGTCCACAGAAAAATAAAACATGGAAGCTCCAGCAACTAGTCCCATAGTCATGTTATCTTCCTCAAAAGCAGGAAATGTTTGCTTCAAAATGTTTAATGAATTTTGCAGCATGAGTGAAGGCTCAAAAAAAGTGCAGGACCCGGGCAATAATGACATCACTGCCCCTTCTTCTGACAGCCCTGAGTGTTGTCCTCCCAGTGCAGATGTCCCCTGCCAAGATCCTTCATCTGAAGCATAGCAGGCATCAGGATGGAAAATCATCAATTGCCTCAAAGCAAAGGGAGAAACCCCCTTAGTCACTAGCTTTGTTTTTCTGAAACAAAGCCCACGTTGAGAGTTTGTTTCTTAAAAACACAAAATAATGGGACCACCATGGAAGTCATCCAGCATTTATTTCTGAAAACTTGGTTCTGCCACGTCATTGGGAGGTCCCGCTTCAGAACTAATGAGTGAGCAGTGTGCTACACAGCGGGCATAGGGATGCCTCCATTACAACAACAGCATCCTCAGGCCATCCTTGGGTCTAAATGATTCCTAAATTGGTTTTCTCTTTTGTTGATGATCTTATTTAAATTATTACAAACATGTTCTGCAAGTACTGCGCGATGTTCACTGTGTTGATGCACACCTATTTGTCCCCAAATTTAGCATGTATACCAATTTTTTATTTATGTTCAGAAATAAAAACTAATGGTTTCTAAGCAGTTACTTATAGCAGATCTAACATTATTGATGTACTTGGTATCCAAAATTGGATAATGTAGTTCACAATTTTCAATTTAGCCGGATTTGGAAACAATAATTCCAGTTATATCACTGTTTTTCGTAATAAGTGTTTAGACTCTAGTTACTTTTCGAAACAGAAGATAGCCAAAGGTCTATTACCTATGATCAGGCTAAAGCAAAATAGGAAATTGGAATGTTGTGGGATAAAGAAGTGAAGAAAAATGCCATATGCATTTTGAAAACTATACATTTTATAAATTATTAGGCTGTGTGAAATTTCAGCCAGAGATTATTTGAAATGTCTGTAAAAACTTCTGATCCTCATTTAGTGTTGGGTCTCAAAGAGAATGTGCCACTAATCGGCTAGCTCTTACTTCATCTCTTGACTGGGATAGGTGTTTTTCCCAATAGCCTCGGGCTGCCACCTTCTCTACTGAGAAAATCAGCTTGTGGGGCATCTACTGGTGAAAACGGATTTTCAAGGGCTTCAATATTTAGGGTATCCTTCCAATGACTATCTAGTCTCTTTTTTCCTGCCCAGGTCACCCATTTGAGCTCCCATGGCCCAGACAGGAAAAGTGCATAAATGCGCTTAGGGACATTTTCTTCTCCAGGAGGTAGGCCCCTGCTTTAAGGGTCTGTCTTGAGAGAACAAAAATAATTTGCATTGGTGTTCACAATGCTGCTATTATGTGCCAGACTAACTGTCTCTGTTTCTCCCCCGAATATGCTTTTACAACGGAAGTGGGGGCTACTTCCAATAAAAACACCCCCTGACATAGCTGAAAACCTGGTATATGTGGCATTCCACCTGTAGTAGGGCTGGAGACTGCCTCATCCACAACAGACAATGGTTACTCAGCTACTGAGGTCGGTTTCACAGAGGTCATTTTCCTAGACTACCTGGCAGCAAGTACTTAGTCAATGGGTGAATCCGAATCAGAAAAATGGACTGTATTGCAACCAATCTACAACCCACTGAGCAATATTTGAGCGAGATGTGTTTCAGGTGACAATCAATCCCATTAGACATAACAAGGAAGCTCAGTGGAATTCCAAGCCCTCTTTCATTAGTGAATTACACACTCAAAAATTCTAGAACACAAGGGATATATTTGAAATGTTTATTTAAAATCAGAATCCTAGTCTAATGCACACAATATGATTTGTAACCACAAGAAAGGCAAATAAAATGGCAGGAGCAATGTTCACCAAAAGCGTAAATAAGAAAAACCATTCTTAACATCATAGTGGTGATACGTCTATAACAATCCTACCCTCAATCTGCTATTTAAAAGGACTGATCTAATACTAGCAAAGCAGTATTATTTTGCGTTTCAGAGATGATACACACTGGCATAGTGTTTGAACAATAGATTGTACGTTCTAGTTGCTAGTTCTGCTATTCTGGTCTCACAACGTCACTGATAAGTCAGTGAGCCAAGGCTAAACGCCTCCCATCCTGGTAGCCTTCAGTTTAGCCTGGACAGTGTCCACTTTAGGGCAGTGTGGCTGGTGTCTCCGCAGTGGATACCAAGCTTGAAGAGCGCCCTTTGTATGACAGGCTAGGACGAGATAAGAGCAGCCTGCAGGGATCTTTGTGTGCTTGACTTTTTCAAGGGATAATTACAATGGCTCAATAACTCTGGGCCTGTATTTCCATAAGCGTGCACTTTCTCTGTTTGCCCACAGCACAACTTCAAACAGTTCCCCAAATAGGGAAAGTGTACTCTACTTTGTTGAATGCACTTGCACTCAGGGCAGCCATGCACTTGCTCCTGGGGTCAGCAAATTCAAGTGAAATACAGAGTAGCTGCTTTAAAACTGCTCTGTTTTCACAATGCATATAGCAATCCACATGCTCTTTCAAGAGGGGGAGTGAGATCACCTTGCAGGCAGATGCAGTAAGTGGCTGTACCCATCTGCAGGGGGATGTCTGTGGGTCATACGACCCCCTTTCTTCCCTCCAGAAGGCCATCGTTTTGTGGCACACTTTCAGTGCACCTCCTGAAGGCATGTTTGCCTCCACACCTGCGTCTAAATTACGGCGCAGGGGCAGAGACAAAGTGATTCCTTCATTTGTATGGGGCTACGCTTCCATGCAAATGAGGGAACACCCTCTTCTGATAGCTCTGGTGCTACATGTGAGCCACCATTATCAGTATTACAGAAGGGGCGGCATAAGTGTCTGCCGCCCCTGCTGTATTACCAGAGTTCCCCAGGGTGCACCCGGGCACTTTCTGTAATATGGCCACTGGTGGTAAGTGCTCTTGAGGGAGAGTTCTGTGATTTCTCTAGTCACAGTTTTAACTCATGATAAAGTACCAGTGCTTTAATATTCCCACTTCAAACCACAACGTGTAACATGCAGATAACAGATTTATATTTTATATGGATAGCTCAGTGGCTTAATGATTTTGTCACAGAGATCTTTTTTAACTTGGAGTTCATAAGTTACAATTCTCCAAATATAGCAGGTTGAGCAATGGACTAGAATCAAAGCGCTGCTTGCAAATTGCAAGCATAGGTTTAAAGCTTTATTGTGTTTTTTCCTCAATCTTCTGTTACTGTTTGGATTCTAAAAAACAACTGTTTGAATATTATTATGGTTCTATTAGTATTACACTCCCAATCATTGTTATCTTTCAAATCCTGAGTTTATGGGGCAGATTTACTAATGGGTTCCACCTGGTTTGCCTCACAGAAGTGGTGAAAATCTGATGCAAAGTGTTGTTTTGGGGTTGACTATCCAGTGCAAAATTTTAATTGCACTGGACAGTAACCCTAAAGTAGCTCAAAGTAGCACTATGCACTACTTTGCATGAAAGAGGGATTCAATGGGAGGTAAATGGACATTACCATGGAACCACCCATGGACGTTGACACTAATCCTATCTAATCAAATCAAACCATTAGCATTTATAAAGCGCGCTACTCACCCGTGCGGGTCTCAAGGCGCTAGGGACAAAGGGGGTGGTTATCGCTGCTCGAACAGCCAGGTCTTTAGGAGTCTCCGGAAAGCGGAGTGGTCCTGGGTGGTCCTGAGGCTGGTGGGGAGGGAGTTCCAGGTCTTGGCCGCCAGGAAGGAGAAAGATCTCCCACCCGCCGTGGAGCGTCGGATGCGAGGGACGGCAGCGAGTGCGAGGCCAGAGGAGCGGAGGCGGCGGGTGGGGACGTAGAAGTTGAGGCGTCTGTTGAGGTATTCCGGTCCCTTGTCGTGGAGGGCTTTGTGTGCGTGGGTGAGAAGTCGGAAGGTGATCCTTTTGCTGACTGGGAGCCAATGCAGGTGTCTCAGGTGTGCGGAGATGTGGCTGCTGCGGGGTACGTCGAGGATGAGGCAGGCCGAGGCGTTTTGAATGCGTTGTAGGCAATTTTGGAGTTTGGCTGTGGTCCCGGCGTAGAGGGTGTTGCCGTAGTCCAGGCGGCTCGTGACGAGGGCGTGGGTCACGGTTTTTCTGGTGTCGGCGGGGATCCAGCAGAAGATCTTGCGGAGCATGCGGAGGGTGAGGAAGCAGGCGGAGGACAAAGCGTTGACTTGCTTGGTCATGGTGAGAAGAGGGTCCAAGATGAAGCCGAGGTTGCGGGCGTGGTCTGCGGGGGTCGGTGCGGTGCCGAGGGCTGTGGGCCACCAGGAGTCGTCCCAGGCGGACGGGGTGTTGCCGAGGATGAGGACTTCCGTTTTTTCAGAGTTCAGCTTTAGGCGGCTGAGCCTCATCCAATCTGCGACGTCCTTCATACCCTCTTGTAGGTTGGTCTTGGTGCTGGCGGGGTCCTTGGTGAAGGAGAGTATAAGTTGGGTGTCGTCGGCGTAGGAGGTGATGATGATGTCGTGCTTGCGTACGATGTTAGTGAGGGGGCTCATGTAGACACTGAAGAGTGTCGGGCTGAGTGATGAGCCTTGAGGTACGCCGCAGATGATCTCAGTGGGTTCTGAGCGAAACGGAGGGAGGTAGACTCTTTGGGAGCGGTTTGCGAGGAAGGAGGCGATCCAGTCCAGGGCCTGGTCTTGGATCCCGGTGGAGCAGAGGCGGGTGATTAGGGTGCGGTGACAGACGGTGTCAAAGGCAGCCGAGAGGTCGAGAAGAATGAGGGCGACTGTTTCACCGTTGTCCATCAGGGTTCTGATGTCGTCTGTGACTGAGATGAGGGCGGTTTCAGTGCTGTGGTTGGTTCGGAATCCGGTCTGTGAGGGGTCGAGCAGGTTGTTGTCTTCCAGGAAGGTGGTCAGCTGTTTGTTGACGGTCTTCTCTATTACTTTGGCTGGGAAAGGCAGAAGGGAGATGGGGCGGAAGTTTTTCAGGTCGGGTCAGCCGTAGGTTTCTTTAGTAGGGCGTTGACTTCGGCGTGTTTCCAGCATTCGGGGAAGGTAGCAGAAGAAAAAGAAGAGTTGATGATGGTCTGGAGGTGCGGGGCGATGATGTCGTCGGCTTTGTTAAAGATGAAGTGCGGGCAGGGGTCCGAAGGGGCGCCAGAGTGGATAGAGTTCATGATGGATTTGGTTTCTTCCGTGCTGATGTGGGTCCAGTTGTTGAGGGTGATGGTCGGGGAGGTGGGTTCTGTGGTGTTTGGTTGGGTCTGGTGTCCGAAGCTGTCGTGGAGGTCGCTGATCTTGCGATGGAAGAAAGTGGCGAGGGATTCACATAGATCCTGTGAGGGCGTGACGGCGTTGGCGTTGGCGCTGGGGTTGGAGAACTCCTTGACGATGCTGAAGAGTTCTCTGCTGTTGTGGCTGTTTTTGTCCAGTCTGTCGGTGAAAAAATTCCTTTTGGCAGCGCGGATCAGGTGGTGGTGTTCGCGGGTAGCGTTCTTGAGGGAGGTCATGTTGTCAGCGGTGCGGTCC
Source organism: Pleurodeles waltl (assembly GCF_031143425.1). Taxonomy (NCBI): domain Eukaryota; kingdom Metazoa; phylum Chordata; class Amphibia; order Caudata; family Salamandridae; genus Pleurodeles; species Pleurodeles waltl. The sequence goes on from NC_090449.1 coordinate 928,597,648, forward strand.
TTGCGCCAGGCTTTCTCAAGTGCGCAACAAGTTTTCTTTGATTCTTTGAGGGTGTCAGAGAACCAGAGGGGTTTCTTGGTGTTGTTCTGTCGCTGCGAGCGTTTGAGGGGAGCAAGGTTGTCTGCGCAGTTGGAGATCCAGTTTGTGAGGTTGAGGGCTGCGTCGTTGGGGTCGGTGGTGAGGGTGGGTTGGTTGGCGGCGAGTGCGGAGAAGAGTTGCTCTTCAGGGATCTTGTTCCACTGTCGGCGAGGGATGGGTTGAGTGCGGAGGTGGCGGGTCTCGCGTCGGAATGTGAAGTGGATGCAGCTGTGGTCGGTCCAATGAAGGGCGGAGGCGTGGCTGAAGAAGACGTGTTTGCTGGCGGAGAAGATAGGGTCGAGTGTGTGTCCGGCGATGTGGGTGGCAGTGTTCACCAGTTGTTTGAGGCCGAGGTTGGCGAGGTTGTCGAGCAGGGTGGTGGTGTTGGGGTCGTTGTTTTGTTCCAAATGGAAGTTGAGGTCGAATAGGAGGATGTAGTCCGGTGAGGCGAGGGCGTGCGGGGAGATGAAGTCGGCGATGGAGTCACTGAAAGGGGCGCGAGGTCCGGGAGGACGGTAGACGAGGGATCCTCTGAGGGTGGTCCTCGGCTCGGTGCGAATCTGAAAATGCAGGTGTTCAGCGGCGAGAGGGGAGTCTTCAGTGGAGGTGGTGACGCTGATGGAGTCTTTGAAGACGATGGCGATACCTCCTCCTACTTGGTTGGTGCGGTCTTTCCTGGAGATCTTGTAGCCTTCGGGGATGGCGGTGGCGATGTCTGGAGCAGAGGAGGCGTTCATCCAGGTCTCCGTGATGAAGGCGACGTCCGGTGCTGTGGAGTCTAGGAGGTCCCAGAGTTCAACGGCGTGTTTGTGAACAGAGCGAGCGTTGACTAGGATGCACTTGAGGTGGTTGATGGCGCGTGGGCTTGTGGTCGTAGTTGTTGCGTGGTGGAAGATGCGTTTGCAGGAGTTGCAGGGGAAGGGTCCATGGGTGCGTTTGGGGTGAGCTTGGAAGCAGGTGTTGGAGCGTCCTGGGTTGAGGGCATGGAGGGTGGTGGGGTCGTAGCGGATCATCGGGGCTTGGGAGAGCTGGGGACCAGGGGTCTTGGCGCTGGGCGCGGGCCAGGCGCGGACGGGCGCAGACGGGCTTTCCTCTGGCGAGCCTCCGGCGCGCCAGCGGCGCACCCACTGCGCGCAGTCGCGCAGCGGCCGACATATGAGGTAGGAGGGGGGGAGGGGTCAGCTGGGGGCGAATGGGAGCTGGGGGGCGGGGCGTGCAGGAGGTCGCAGCGGGAAAGAGCGAGGGAGGGGGAGGACAGGTAGAGTGAGAAGAGCTGGGGGAGGGGGGTTTAAGCGTGGAGGGGGGAGAGTGTTAGGAGGTTTAGGAGATTAGGGAGAAAGATAGGTGTAGGGTTGTGAAGATAGGGGAGGGGGGGTTGTAGAGGTGGGTGAGGGTGAGAGGTAGAGTGAGGGGATAGGAAGATAGGTAATAGAGGGGGTGGCGGGAGGGGGGGGAGAGATAGAGAAATAGGTAGAGAGAAAAGGTAGATAGAGAAATCGATAGATAGGGAAAAAGATAGAGAGATAGGAAGATAGGAGGAGGTGGAGAGTGAGGGAGTTGGATAGTGGGATAGAGAGATGGAGAGATAGGTAGATAGGAGGAGTGAGGGAGGTAGAAAGTGAACGGGTTAGATAGGGGAGATAGAGGGGGGGATGCGAGTGGGGAGGGGGATGAGGCAGGAGCAGGAGGGCAGGCGCGGGGAGAAGAGGACCGAGGAGGCAGAAGAGCCGAAGGCAGAAGACAAGAAGAACAGAAGAACAGAAGAGCAGAAGACCGGAAGAACAGAAGAAACACAGAAGAACAGAGAGGAATATAGAAGAACACCGAGGAAGACAGAAGAACAGAGAAGAATACAGAAGAACACAGAGGAAGACAGAAGAACACAGAGGAAGAAAGAAGAACAGAGAAGAATACAGAAGAACACAGAGGGAGACAGAAGAACACCGAGGAAGACAGAAGAACACCGAGGAAGACAGAAGAACACAGAGGAAGACAGAAGAAGACAGAGGAACACAGAAGAACACAGAAGAACACGGAGGAAGATACAAAAAACGAAGAAACAGAGTGCAGAAGACCACAGCAGAAGATGAGGAAGAAGAGAAGAGGAGAGAAGACGGGGAGAAGAGGAGTACAGAAGAAGAATACAGACGAGGAGCGAGGAGGAAGAACAGAGAAGAAGAAAAGAGGAAAAGAAGCAGGAGCAGGAGAGAGGGTGAGTAGCGCGGGGCAGAACGAGGGGCTGGGAGGTGGGGGGTACTTACTGTGGGGTGGGTCTCAGGAACTCAGGAACCTGGAGGAGCTGCAGCGGCAGGGGGAGCGACCTACCCTTGAGTCAAGGGTCGCTACCACTGTCGCGCAGCGGCCGCCATATGATGTAGGAGGGGGGGGGAGGGGTCAGGTGGGGGCGAATGGGAGCTGGGGCGCGGGGGCGTGCAGGAGGTTGCGGCGGGAAAGCACGAGGGAGGGGGGGACAGGTAGAGTGAGAAGAGCTGGGGGAGGGGTGTTTAAGGGTGGAGGGGGGTGAGTGTTAGGAGGTTTAGGAGATTAGGGAGAAAGATAGGTGTAGGGTTGTGAAGATAGGGGAGGGGGGGTTGTAGAGGTGGGTGAGGGTGAGAGGTAGAGTGAGAGGATAGGAAGATAGGTAATAGAGGGGGTGGCGGGAGGGGGGGAGAGATAGAGAAATAGGTAGAGAGAAAAGGTAGATAGAGAAATCGATAGATAGGGAAAAAGATAGAGAGATAGGAAGATAGGAGGAGGTGGAGAGTGAGGGAGTTGGATAGTTGGATAGAGAGATGGAGAGATAGGTAGATAGGAGGAGTGAGGGAGGTAGAAAGTGAACGGGTTAGATAGGGGAGATAGAGGGGGGATGCGAGTGGGGGAGGGGGATGAGGCAGGAGCAGGAGGACAGACGCGGGGAGAAGAGGACGGAGGAGGCAGAAGAGCTGAAGGCAGAAGACAAGAAGAACAGAAGACCGGAAGAGCAGAAGACCGGAAGAACAGAAGAAACACAGAAGAACAGAGAGGAATACAGAAGAACACCGAGGAAGACAGAAGAACAGAGAAGAATACAGAAGAACACAGAGGAAGACAGAAGAACACAGAGGAAGAAAGAAGAACACCGAGGAAGACAGAAGAAGAGAGGAAGACAGAAGAACACAGAGGAAGACAGAAGAACAGAGAAGAATACAGAAGAACACAGAGGGAGACAGAAGAACACAGAGGAAGACAGAAGAACACCCAGGAAGACAGAAGAACACAGAGGAAGACAGAAGAAGACAGAGGAACACAGAAGAACACAGAAGAACACGGAGGAAGACACAAAAAACGAAGAAACAGAGTGCAGAAGACCACAGCAGAAGATGAGGAAGAAGAGAAGAGGAGAGAAGACGGGGAGAAGAGGAGTACAGAAGAAGAATACAGACGAGGAGCGAGGAGGAAGAACAGAGAAGAAGAAAAGAGGAAAAGAAGCAGGAGCAGGAGAGAGGGTGAGTAGCGCGGGGCAGAACGAGGGGCTGGGAAGTGGGGGGTACTTACTGTGGGGTGGGTCTCAGGAACTCAGGAACCTGGAGGAGCTGCAGCGGCAGGGGGAGCGACCTACCCTTGGTACTAACTTTGGTAGAAAAGGATTCGCATCACAATACTATGCTTCTTTGAAGCAGGCATAAAATTGTAGAAAATATTTATTTTCTCCCAACCTTTGTTTATAGAATGCATACAAAGTGGTAAAGTGTTAAACTTTGTCAAAGCATAGAAGGTTGTTCAAGAAGGATACCAATATAAAACCTCTGAGTGACATCACATACATACTTGTGCACTATGGTGAAAGGGGGTGTGCATTGGTGCAAGGAAGACTAAGAGACACCACCACCGAAGATGCGTCTTAATAAATATGGTGCTGTTGTGCTCTCTCATTTACCGCATTGCTGCAGAGCAACTTTGGTTATTGAATTGCATAAAAACTTAATAAATCTGCGCGTTCATTTCTCCATACCCAGCACTCTTAACATACAATGCCTACAAATATTTGATATATGACTCCTAACCCTTGTAGTCCTCGTTGTTGTAAGTGACATTTTCCATACATCGATTTACACACGTGTATGTCTTATTGTCTCTCTATATATGTTTGTGATGTATAGAGCTCTGGCACTCTAAATTGGGACAAGTAGAGCTGTAAAATAAATAAATGTTAGAAAGGGACTAAGAAGAGGGAAAGGGTGACATTGGGGAGTGGTAGTGGCCATTTGTGGGCCCCAATAAAGACAGTCAAACCAGATGCCACCAATGCAAAAGAAGGCGCCGAAACTGGAGATCTGATTCAGTGCGCCATATGCCATTTGCGACTGGCTTGAAGATGACTCTCTCTCCTATACACTCTATGCTCAACTTTTATAAAATAATTTCATTATTTTCAGAAAATCTTTGAGAAAACAAATAACAGAAAGTGGCCTGATGCTCTTTAAATTATTTTCTGTCTACAAGATTGTGTTCTTTTTATTATAACAACAATAAACAAGATGCATATTTGTTGACCTTCTGGAAACTCTTAGAAATCAATAACAAGCTAATGTAAAATCAAGCAGTCAGTGTTAAATTAAATATTGCGAATATACTCACGTGAGCTTGTTTATGACTGTGCAGAACATAATAAAATACACTAAATATATGTCATATGCATTCAGCATCTTCCTACACATTCATTTTTTGATCGATTTACTGTCTCATGTAACCGAAGCAGCATAGAAGAGTCTTAATAGTGTCATAACATGTAATAACACTATTTTCTCATAAATAATTCCTTAGTGCTCCCATTATGAGTGGCCTGGTTAATTATGATTTGTGTGATAACTAGTTATCACACCTATCACAATTATGAGTTTTGCGATAAATATTGGCAGACCAAGCCTGCACATATTTATTGCAGAAACGTCTGTGGTATTTACCAGAACATGCAGTAAGCACCAAGGGCCAGATGTAGCAAATTTAAAATTTGCGAGGTGCAAAGTGCGAGTCCATGCGACTCGCACTTTGCACCTCGCAAATTGGTATGCAGTACGGTGTCTCAGACACCGACTGCAACTCGCTATGGGGTCGCAATGACCCACCTCATGAATATTCATGAGGTGGGTCGCAAATTGCGGCCCCATAGCGAGTATAGGCACTCGCAAACATGGAGGCCTGCTGTAGTCAGCAGACCTCCGTGTTCGTGACTGCTTTAAATAAAGCAGTTTTTTTTTTTTTAAGTGTAGCCCGTTTTCCTTAAAGGAAAACGAGCTGCACTTAAAAAAAACCGAAACCTTTAGTTTCGGTATTTTTTCAGGGCAGGGAGTGGTCCCTTGGACCACTCCCTGCCCTGAAAAAATATTTTTGGGTCCATTCACAAAGTGGAAGGGGTCCCATGGGGACCCCTTCCAATTTGCGAGTGGGTTACCATCCACTTGAAGTGGATGGTAACTGCGAGTCCACGTACGCGGTCGCAAATGGAACTGCATCCCACTGCGAGTCGCAAATAGGAAGGGAACACCCCTTCCTATTTGCGAGTCGGAAATGCATTTTGCGAGTCGGAGCCGACTCGCAAAATGCATTTCTGAATAGCAAAGTGGCTTTTGCGCCTCGCAAACGGCGATTTTCGCCGTTTGCGAGGCGCAAACACTTTGCTACATCTGGCCCCAAATTCTGTATGTTATTCCCCAAAAACTGGTAATTGCGTGGTGTTTGTCACACCTGATAAATTCCAACTCAGTAGAATCGAATCTTATCAAGCGCTATAAATATCATACGCATAACCAGGCTGCTAGTGAAGTTGGCATGTGTGTTTTTAACCAATACTGAATGACAGTGCGGACAAAAATGCACTGTTTGTCCCATTTTATCCAAACTTTTCTTCATGGCCGAACAACTGCCCTTTCAAAATAATCTTGGGTACGGTAAGGTTTTCTGGTACAACATTAGATCAAGAGTGCCCTGTCACAACACCCGGAACAGAGCAGTCATGTGCTGTCACTAAGTTTACATGGCAAATGCACAGCAACCAAGACTATTAGATCCAGTCTTCCAACATTTCACCAAATCTACCTCAAGAGGGTCAGACTCGATCACTTCACTCACTTGGCCAGCGATTTACATCTTCTACTTCGAAAGCTCTCTTACTGTCACTTCTAGACATACTTAGATGGGACAGGCAGCTGAAGGCACAGGAAGCTGATCTAAAAAGAAGATATCCCTTCTTTCAGGTAACACTCATGTGCCACCTCGACCTGCAAAAGAAGCAGCAGGAAAGGGAAGGAAAAGACTCAGTGAAACATCATTACTACTAATCAGCATTATGGTGCACCTCAAAGGACAATAAATACACAATCAAAGAGCAAGATTCTGCTCTCTGCTTTTTTATCTTGCATAAGAAATTAGACTTAGAGATATACATCATTAGTCAGGGAAAGCATGGAAAAAGGTAAGTATATTGATTTTACAGTAGCATCAACATTTATTTATATTTTAAATATATATTGGCTCTTGTATGTGTGCATAGATATCTGCAGTGCTCGGACATTTCGTCAGTGTCGAGTTCACCGTTTCCATTTCTATAAAACGATTTTGCAAGTCTGATGCTATTGTTGTGTCTTTGTTTTCTGGAGAGATCCAACAAGATATTCTGGAAATCTCCTAGTTTAACCAGAAGCTATCATTCACATTTCATTTTAACATTAGTGGAGTGGAAAGGAATAAGATTTGCTTGAAAGATACTTTTTTATGGATTCAAATTTCAGACTTTTGAGAAAACAATGCCAAAAACGCAATTAAGCGGCTGGAGGAAATCAGGACCCTTTCGGGTCTTCGAACAATAAGGCCAAGACGTGCCTGTTTCCAATAACACCAGGGGCCCAACGACCCAGAGCTATCCTCCAGGTCTCATTTGGTTCCCCACATCTTTTAAATATCTAGGTATCCAAGTATATCATACCCTGGAAGATTTGCAGGAGTACTCCTCTACCTCAGGTCCTGCTTTCCTTTCTGGTGGTCGTTTCAACTCCCCATCATGACCCAGATATCCATCTCCAGCCCAGTGAAGGTGGACTAGGGGCTCCTGACTTTGAGCTGTATTTTCTAGTGGCCCAAGTGCAGTGGATGGCCAGATGGTTTGCTGCAGCTTCCCAGGACAGACTGGATTTGCTGGGATTGGCACCTCACTAGGGATCATTAGCAGCACACCTGCTTCGACCAGCACTGGTATCCCACAGCCCAGTTGACTATTGGTTGCAGCACTGAAAAGCTGTATTTGTTGTGTGGTGATGACCAGAGGTGTGCCACTTTATGCCCCTGCCCTGCTGCTGGTAGGATTACCACATGGAGATCCCATTTCCCTGTTTATGACTCCACAGCTATCCACCTGAACAAAAAAAAGGGCTCACGCCAATTCATGACTGTTTCCAGCTAGGCATTCTACCCCTGTTAGACAATCTGACAGCTCAGCACAACTTGATCTATGAGACTTTGGTGAGAACCTTTGAGGCTCTGAGGGGCAATAACCGAGAAGAACCTGTGACACATGAAATACTCCAACTGTTGATTTCTATGGGGGCAGTACAACATATGGTCACTTGGTGAGGGCCCTCAATGCAATGGTGCCAAAATCCTTAGTGAGATTCATGGCTCCATGGGAGGGAATGTTAGGTCGCAAGATCTCAGGCCAGTAATAGTACAAGAGGTTGAAATACCCTAAGGCAGTATCCCGCAACACGAGGCTGAAGTATATCCAGTTTAATTGCGCCCACATGACCTACTTGACTCTCCATAGACCAGGTCATCTATGCGGGAGAACCAGTGGAATACCCCAGGTGTAAACAGCTAGACGCAGACCTTTGCCACATGACTTGGGGCTGCCCTACCCTCCAACAATATTCGGAGGAAGTCACACACCCCACTGTATGATTGAGACCTGCCCTTTTGGGAAGGTTCCCCAGACCCAAACCCCCAAAAGTTGGCTCCAGGTTTTTAGATCTGGGTGTTATACTGGCCAGGAGATGAACTGCAATGGCATGGGTGTAGTATGTAGTATCTGTTTTAGTATGTGTTTCTTTATGCTGTGCCTTTAAATAGTTTGTTGTCACCATGTTCCAAATGTGTCATAAGATTCCATGGAATCTTATGACAGGCAGTTGGTTGTCAAGTGCTGGAAGGGATGGGAGAGTTACTGTCAGCTGGTGCTTCATGTCGTGGGTTCATCTACTCTGAGAAATAAAAGACACAAACAGTCTTCTACCTTTTTACTGTCTTGTGTCTCACTGTGATCATCGCTACATTTTTGGTACCAGGAGTGGGGTTAAGTTTTTCCTGAACCCACCGACGAAAGAATACTTCCTGCTTTGAGGAAAGAAAATGGCCCTGGGAAGCATTGGCTATCGGTGAGGCTAATTTTGTCTAAAATAGCAGGGCAGCTATTTTGTGTCCTTAAATTTTTTTTAAAAAAGCTGCTTTCCTTCAATTTCTGAGTGTCTGAGGCCTCGTTGCCTAGCAACATGCTAATGCTGATCTCTGAACAAGCCTCTGAAGGATTCCACGTTGCCTAGTAACCCACTATTGTTTCTGTCTGAGTAAGCCTCTGAAGGATTCCAGAGTTTCCTTAGCAACAAGTGACAGCAGTCTTCTTGCTGACAAGCTTCCCTAGCAACTAGTAACAGCAGCCTTACCTAACAACTACTGATGGCAGTCTTCTCATTGGAACAAAGCCTTTGAAGGATTCCACAGGTTGTTGGAGGCTTCGTGGCATCCATTGTCAGATTGTGAAGATCCTGATTTATCCTCTGTGCTTTCACTCAATGGCTACAGTACAACCACCTCCCTTTTTGCAGCAAGCTGGCAAACCTGAGATTAAATGTAAGGAATGGCTCCGGATTTTTGAGAACTACCTAGCGGCCATTGATGCCACTAACTATTCACCTGCTAGGAAAATGGCGTTATTATTCAACCATTTAGGTGTTGCTGGCCAAAGAGTATTTGACAATCTGCCAATTATCCCTAGGCCAGATGGTGATGAGGCTGCTTGGAATGTTTATTTGGAGGCAAAAACTCGTATGGGCAAACAATATACAGAAGAACCTAGCGTTCTCTTGGAAAGACACAATTCTTTCAAAGCCAAGCAAGCCAGCGATGAGTCGGTGGAGGAGTTCATTGCTACATTGAGGGTATTAGCGTCCAGATGTGAATTTGAAAATAATGTGGATATCTACATCAGGGACCAATATGTCTTCAACTGTTATTCGAAGAAAGTCCAAGAACGTCTTTTGACCTGCAGAAACCCTACCTTATCAGAAACAATAGACATTGCTAGAGCCATAGAGACTTTCATACTAACAACACAAGTACTTTCTGGTCAGAATGCACATGGCAGGAGTAACCAGGAAGGTCTTTCTCCAGTCAACCTAGTGGTTGACGACTCCTCTATTTGTGTAATCAACAAAGTTTTTAAAGGGAAGAGGGGTTCTGGTTCTGTGTGCTACAGATGTGGCTCAAGGAATCATTTAGGAAATTTTCCCTCATGTCCTGCACTAGGTAAAAAATGTTTACAATGTCGGAAAATTGGTCACTTCCAGGTAGTTTGTAAGAGTTCTTCAGGTAATGGTAAGAAGATGAAGATTAGTAAGGTGAATGTTAATGACAATGATGATCATCTCCAAGACTGCCTTAATAGATTTTCTAATGTCTTGTTAACCATTGACATTCATGATTTGAATCATATCAATTTGGCTCCTGACAAGAAAATCAAAGGGCCTTTTTGTCAAGCAACTATTGATGGGAAATCTATTACTGTTATGGCAGATTATGGGGCCCCTGTAACAATTTTAGGTGATGTGACATTTCGTAAGTATTGGCCTTCTGATACGTGTCTTATTTCACCTGATATAAATCCAAAGGCTTTTGGTGAACAAGATGTCGACTTATTAGGGTTTTTCATTTCAACTTTGGAATGTTTAGGGAGGAATGTCGTAACAAAAATTTACATTGCAGTTAAAGGTTGTGACATTGTTGGCTGGAAAGATTTAGCAAGACTTGGCATTCATCTGCGTCCTGGACACATTGAACCTATTGTTCTTGGTGATATGCCTGTTTGCTATTTATCATCAGACAGTGATATAGTGGATTGGTTATGGGGGACATTTCCAGCTGTTTTCAGGGATAACATTGGCAATGTAAAGGGGTTTGAGCATGTGATTAAGTTAAAAAAAGATGCCGTACCCATCACACATAAAGTGAGGCCTGTTCCTTTAAGTGCCAGAGCTGATTTAAGAAAACTTTTAGACAAACTGGTTCAGGAGAAGGTTATTGCCCCTACTGATTCTTCGGAATGGGTTTCTCCAATTGTTTTGACCAAGAAACATTCTGGGGATTTAAGGTTATGCGTTGACCTCAGGTCGTTGAATCAAAATATAATTGTAGACTGCCATCCATTGCCACATATACAGGATATGGTGGCTAATGTGGGTAATGCAAAATACTTTTCCACAATAGATTTGCACTCTGCCTATCACCAGGTACCATTGAGTGAAGAGTCTCAGGCTTTGACTACGTTTGTGACACCATTTGGTGCCTATAAGTATTTAAGGTTGCCTTTTGGTCTGGCATCTGCTGCCAGTGTGTTTCAAAAACTTATGAATTCTTTGTTTGGCCATGAGACACAAATCCAGGCTTTCCAGGATGACATTCTGGTATTCACAGAAACTATTGAGGAACATGTCGCTAAGTTAGGAAAAGTTTTTAGTACTCTGATGAAGTGTGGCATGACAGTAAAGTTGAATAAATGCAAGTTTATGCTAAAGGAAGTTGAGTATTTAGGCCAAACTATCACTAGTGAGGGCATCAAGCCTAAGGCCTGCAATGTGACGGCTATTAAGTTGGCACCTCCGCCCACAGACAAAGACTCTCTCAAATCATTTCTTGGGTTGTGTGACTATTATGCACGTTTCGTGCCGGGTTATGCCATGTTAGTACAACCTTTGAAATCTTTGCTCAAAAAAGGGGTTAAATTTGAATGGTCCACACACATTAACAAAGCTTTCGAAGAAATGAAGGAGTTAGTTATTAATGCACCTATGTTGTAGCCTTATCATTCTCGGTATAAATCATTCATATCCGTTGATGCTAGTTTGAAGGGGCTGGGGGCTGTTTTTGGACAGTGGGTTAATAATAAAGAGAACACAGTTGCATTTTTAAAATCTAAATTCCTTGTATAAACATAAACAGTATATCACCGCTATGGCAGTATAAGCGCTACGAGGCCGTCTGGCAGTTAGGCGCTATATAAATCATTATAACATAACATAACATAACATTTGCTTCTAGGTCCCTCAGTGAAGCAGAGATGAAATACAGTACCATTGAACAAGAGGCTCTTGCATGTTCTTGGGCGGTGGAGAAATTCAAAACCTACGTTTGGGGTACATCATTTGAATTATTTACAGATCATAAGCCTCTTGTTTTTCTTTTAAGTGGTAGTGGTTTGGGAAAAGCTTCTGCGAGGTTAGTTAGACTTCTGTCCAAATTACAAGAGTACAATTTTAAGATCAAGTATATACAAGGTGGAAAGAACTTCAGGGCAGACTGTTTATCCCGCTTACCTCTCAGGGAAGCTCACTGTGAGATTTGAGTAGAAAAAGAATGTGTTGCAGCTATTGTTGGTGTAATATCAAGCTGTGAAGGTATTATTTCTGAACAAGAGTGGTTGGAGGCTATGGATAAGGATGAAGTATTAAAAAAAGTATTACATTTCGTAAATGTGGGTTGGCCTCAAGATAAGTCCCTTTCAGGTGATCTCAAATGTTTTGCACAAGTGTTATCTGAATTGTCGTGTGAAAATCAAATATGTGTACGCAAAGATTTAATTGTACCACCTACTGCAATAAGGAAACGTTTGTGTTCGATGGCACATGAGGGACACTTAGGAATTTCAGCCACTGTTAAAAAACTTAAACAACATTTTTGGTGGCCAGGTATAGACAAAGCAGTTTCTCAATTTATTGAACTTTGTCCTCAGTGTATTGCTTCGGACAAACATTGGAAAACTACACACAAACCTTTATTTCTTGTGGAGATGCCTTAATCTCCTTGGGTGAAGGTGGCTTTAGACTACTCTGGTCCTTTCCTTATTCTTCCGAGACAACAACGTTACCTTATTGTGCTAGTAGATTATTTTTCTAAATGGATCTATTACGATTTTGTTGAATCACCTAGTACGAAAACAGCTATTGATTTGTTAAAGAAGACTTTTCAAATTGAGGGTTCTCCACGCTATATTGTCACAGATAATGGTATGCATTTTGTCTCAAAAGAAATGAATGAGTTTTTGACAGGTCTAGATATTTCACACATAAAAGTGGCTCTATATAGTCCATCTTCTAATGGCTTAGTAGAGCGGGCCAATCGTATACTGAAAGAAAGTATTCAGACTGCCGTTTCATTGAACATTGACGTGGAAACTTTTCTAAAAGAAAAAATCTGGGCGTATGTAACAACTCCTCATTCCACAACAAATGTTTCTCCTTTCAGAGTGCTTTGAGGCAGAGATCCTAAATCTAAATTTATTCCTCAGTGGTTGAGATTAGCCCCTAATAGTAATGACATTGCTATAGATTGTGAGACTATTAGGAAGAATGCACTAGTTAAACAGATCAAACAGAAGGACTATTATGATAAAAAGAATAATGTTTGCGAAGTTAAAATAGAAGTAGGTAATTGGGTTTTAATTTAAAAAAAAAAAAAATGTTTAAAGGGGGAAACAAAGTTCATGTCCCCTGTGAAAGTACAAAAAGTTACAAAAACGTCACTTTTGTTACAAGGGAAAGGGTGGTGGGACAGAGAGATAGTGTGGTTCCTATTTCTGATATGCAGGCTCACATTTATCAAAATGTTTGTAAAGCAAAACATCCAGAAGATTCTATGCTTTCCACTGATGTTTGTCAGGATTTTAAATGTGTTGATGATAATTTTGTTCTCTCACAACAAAATAATCAGCATCTCGCCAGTAGAGGTACTGCATGTAATCAAATGTCAGGAAAGTTACATGACACTCTGTGTTCAAGTACAAGATCCATGGGTGTCCGTCAAGTAAAGGTGCCAAGCAAATCTAAAGACTTTAAATTGTATTAGCGAATTCTAAAGTTTTTGTATTACTATGTTTTAAGATTTGAATTGTGTTTTATTTTGTATTTTATCATTTTATTTTTTGGTTAGCTTTTAAAGGGGGAAGGTGATGTAGTATGTAGTATCTGTTTTAGTATGTGTTTCTTTATGCTGTGCCTTTAAATAGTTTGTTGTCACCATGTTCCAAATGTGTCATAAGATTCCATGGAATTTTATGACAGGCAGTTGGTTGTCAAGTGTTGGAAGGGATGGGACAGTTACTGTCAGCTGGTGCCTCATGTCGTAGGTTCCTCTACTCTGAGAAATAAAAGACACAAACAGTCTTCTACCTTTTTACTGTCTTGTGTCTCACTGTGATCATCGCTACAATGGGAATCTGTGACTGGACCTGTACTAGAGACATGGATTTGAGGTGTTTCCAGGGGGCCAGGGCAGAGGAGAGGGCATTGCACAGGGAGGAGGCCCGAGGGGTGAGGTGACATCCAATAGCTGGGCTGTGGATGGAGATACTGGAGAGTTGAAAACAACCTGAGGAAGAGTCAGATTCAGATCCAGACAGGCAGGCTGAGCATGTTGATGGAGGTCAGGATGGAAACCCAAATCACAGGAATGATACTGAGGTTAGATGAGAGGAGCTGTCCCCCCCCTCCCCCATCTACTGTGAGCATTGGTCTCTTTTACCTGGTGTGACCTCCCTGCCTACTTGTCTGACGGTCCTTCCCCCATTTTTCGCCCCATCCTATGAATATTGAGCAAATGCCATTACCTGGCCCATAGATTTATTGGACTGCTAACCCCTGCACTATTGTACCTTCACTACCTCTCTTTCTCACTTTTTCACTTAGGGTCACCATCTACCCGGAGATAGTTTGATTCTTTTTTTGGTTGTTTCTTTCTTTGATGGTTAGCTTACCCTGGTGGTACTCACATTTTGTAACTTCAGAGTCTCTGCCCAAGACCTTCCCAGGGCATGATGCTATTATAATGTAGCTATACTATTTTCAAAAATGCTAATAAAAATATGTTTACATAAAAAAAAAAAAAAATCTGGAAAAACACCAAGGGCTTGATTTAGAACTTGGAAAATTCTCTCATTTCATTTTGGTATTATAATTTCTTTACAGCAGTTCTGTTTAACGCCTAGGGTTGGTGTTCTAGTGTTACTTTGGAAGATTCAGTGAGGTAGGTTTTTTTCATTTGGTCAGTGATTAGTGGTGGTCCTTGGGGATTAAACACATTGAACTTTGTTGGTGCACATAGCTGTTAGCAAACACTTTTAGCTTATTGATATTCACCAGCTCGAGTCATCCACACGCTTGTGCTGTGGTTGGTCACTTTCACTTTTTTGGATGTGATGGTCTAACAATTAATTTGCACATGCATGAATTATATAAATTATAATGGGGTTCATATACATTATATTCCATTGTTAGTGATACTAAACTTTAGTTAATTTTGAGACTTGTTTGATACTTAATCATATTAATTTTGATATATACATGTATGGTTTTTACAAGCCTTCTGTTTCAATGTACAAATACTGTTGTTTGTTGTGTTTTATAGCCTTGAAAAAGCCAAGGGGAATATACCCCCCATGACGAAACACGTGTTGGCTGTTCCTCATGGCTGTTGTTCTTTTTTCATTATTTCGAATGAAGGAATTTACATGCTGCTTTTCGCTACATTAAAGATGGATTGACCATGACATACAGAGGCTTCTGGATTACTGCTAATTTCATCTGTACAATTAATCTGCTTATTTACCTCATTGCTCCAATTGATGCACAAATCAGAACTATTTTAAGATGCCCATTCACAGAGTCACTAATACTTAAGAAGCAGGAGGCCTATTGAGACTCCTTACAAATGGCTGCAATGGCAGGGAAGATACATGCCTGCAACAAATTGGAGGCCTCCGACCCTGCATGAGCATTTAATAAATAGCAACCAGTTTTTTAATAACAGTAACTTACCCTTAAGGGACCATGGCTATTGTCAAAAATGAAAGTTGGCTTTCTATGAATGATGTCAGAGTTGGGAGACATGCTTTGTTTCCATGGGCCACTGTCTACTCCTACTGATGTCTACAGCTGGCACTGACAAAGTTTAAGGTGTCTGTGATAACCGATTACACTTTCTGAATGGCTACCACCTGCCTCGTTGTAGGAGGCTGGCCTGGCTTGTAGTGGGTACCAAGGGGTACTTACACTCTGTACCAGGTCCAGTTATCCCTTATTAATGTAGAAGAGGTGTTTCTAGCAGCTTAGGCTGATAAAAGGTAGCTGTAGCAGAGCAGCTTAGGCTGAACTAGGAGACATGCAAAGCTCCTACTATACCACTGGTGTCATATGCACAATATCATAAGAAAACACATGTTGGACTTTTGCTTATGCAGGGTCATCCTGAATCTTTTTGCCTCCTGCCTCCTATTTTTTTCTGACCTGTCGCTGTTGGCTTTTGAACTCTGAGCACTTTCCCACTGCTAACCAGTGCTAAAGTGCATATGCTCTCCGTGTAAATTGTATGTATTTGGTTTATCCATGATTGGCCTATTTGATTTACTGATAAGTCCCTAGTAAGGTGCACTAGAGGTGCCAGTGCCTGTAAATCAAATGCTACTAGTGGGCCTGCAGCACTGGTTGTGCCACCCACATAAGTAGCTCTGTAATCATGTCTCAGACCTGCCACTGCAGTGTCTGTGTGTGTATTTTTACACTGTAAATTCGACTTGGCAAGTGTACCCACTTGCCAGGCCTAATCCTTCCCTTTTCTTACATGTAAGGCACCCCTAAGGTAGGCCCTATGTAGCCCCAAGGGCAGGGTGCAGTGTATGGATAAGGTAGGACATATAGTAATGTGGTCTATATGTCCTGACAGTGAAATACTGCCAACTTCGTTTTTCACTGTTGCAAGGCCTGTCTCTCTCATAGGATAATATGGGGACTACCTTTAAATATGTTTAAAGTGTAGATTCCCCTAGAGAGTAGATGGACATGTGGAGTTTGGGGTCCCTGAACTCACAATTAAAAAATACATCTTTTAGTAAAGTTGATTTTAAGATTGTGCGTTTGAAAATGCCACTTTTAGAAAGTGAGCATTTTCTTGCTTAAACCATTCTGTGACTCTGCCTTGTTTGTGGATTCCCTGTCTGGGTCAGTTTGACAGTTGGGTTGTTTTTCACCTCGCACTAGACAGTGACACAAAGGGGGCTGGGGTGTAACCTGCATTTCCTGATTAGCCATCTCTGCTAGGAGGGAGGGGTGGAGTGGTCACTCTCATCTGAAAGGACTGTGCCTGCCTCTGACAATGCCGGCTCCAACCCCCTGCTGTGTGTCTGATGCCTTGCCTGGGCAAGGCAGGATTTCACAAGTAGGTGAAAGGTGACTTCAAAGACTAAAATGGGTATAAGAAGGGCACCCAAATCTACAGACTTTAGAAACACTTCTGGAACCAAGAGGAACCTCTGCCTGGAGAAGAGCTGATAGCTGAGAAAGAAGTGCTGCCCTGCCTCTGATTGTGCTTTGTGGAGCTTTCCTGCAGTGCTGCTTCTGCCAGAGTAAGAGGGCAAAGACTGGACTTTGTGTGCCTTCCATCTTGTGAAGAAATCTCCAAGGGCTTGATTTAGAGCTTGCCTCCTGTTGTTTGAAGTCTCAGGGACAGCAAAGACTTCTCTCTGCCAGCACCTGGAGTCTCTGGAGAGACTCCTGCTCTGACAAGTGGCGCCCTATCCAGTTCCTGGGCCCTTGGAAGGAAAGCTGGTGGAAATCCAAGGAAATCGACTTCGGACCGACACCGCTGCTGAATCCGGTAACGCCGCCTGCACTTGACGGCGTGACCTTCGTTTGAACGCGACGCTCTTCGCAGGCCCGACGCCGCAGCAGCCCCGCTGAAGTCCGCGACTCCGTGGAAGTCGCTGCACCACGTCGTGACCAACGCCGCTCGAAGTGCACGGATTCAACGTTTCGCACAGACGCCGCGATCCCCGACTTCGCGCATCTGCTTGTTTTCACTCTTCACCAAAGGTACTGTACTTGGGGGTCTACACGACTCCGTGTCCGGCACCGCTGGTGTCGGCTTGTTGGGAACGACTCCGTCACAACGCCGTGTTAACACCTCATTGAAGCATTTTTGTTTCTAAGCGCTATTTTTGAGTTTAATCTCTAAAAATTCATAACTTGACTTGTGTATGTCGGATGTTTGTTGTTTTGGTCTTGTTTTGTTTAGATAAATATTTCCTATTTTTCTAAACCGGTGTTGTGTCATTTTGTAGTGTTTTCATTTCATTACTTTGTGTGTTGGTACAAATACTTTACACCTAGCACTCTGAAGTTAAGCCTACTGCTCTGCCAAGCTACCAAGGGGGTAAGCAGGGGTTAGCTGAGGGTGATTCTCTTTTACCCTGACTAGAGTGAGGGTCCTTGCTTGAACAGGGGGTAACCTGACTGTCAACCAAAGACCCCATTTCAAACAACACTATACACAGATATACTAAAAATAAAGGTACTTTATTTTTATGACAATATGCCAAAAGTATCTCAGTGAGTACCCTCAGTATGAGGATGCCAAATATACACAAGATATATGTACACAATACCAAAAATATGCAGTAAAAGCAAAAGGAAGTAATGCAAGCAATGTAAAATTACAGTAGATTGCAATAGGAGCACATAGGTATAGGGGCAACACAAACCATATACTCCAAAAGTGGAATGCGAACTACCAATGGACCCCACACCTATGTGAGCTTGTAGAAGGTCGCTGGGACTGTAAGCGAACAGTGAGGGTTAGAAAAATAGCCCACCCCAAGACCCTGAAAGGTAGGTGTAAAGTGCACCTACAACCCCCAGATAGAACAGAAGTCGTGATAGGGGGATTCTGCAACGAAGACCAAAACCAGCAAAACAACAACAGTGGATTTCCGGACCTGAGTACCTGTGAAACAAGGGGACCAAGTCCAAGAGTCGCGACAATGTCGAGAGAGGGCAGATGCCCAGGAAATGCCACCTGAGGGTGCAAGGAAGCTGCCACTGGGTGGAGGAAGCTTGGTGTTCTGCAAGAACGAAGAGGACTAGGAACTTCCCCTTTGGAGGATGGATGTCCCACGTCGTGAAGAAGCTTGCAGAGGTGTTCGCACGCAGAAAGACCGCAAACAAGCCTTGCTAGCTGCAAGGGTCGCGGTTAGGGTTTTTGGATGCTGCTGTGGCCAAGGAGGGACCAGGATGTCGCACTTGGATGAGGAGACAGAGGGGGCACCCAGCAAGTCAGGGAGCCCTCACAGAAGCAGGCAGCACCCACAGAAGTAGCGGATCAGGCACTTAGAAGAGGAGTGAACCGGAGTCCACCTGAAGTCAGAAAAGGGAGTCCCACGACGCCGGAGGACAACTCAGAAGGTTGTCCACTGCAGGTTAGAGTGTCGGGGATCCAGGCGTGGCTGTGCATGAAGGAAATCCTGGAAGAGTGCACAGGAGCCGGAGCAGCTGCAAATCATGCGGTACCCAGCAATGCAGTCTAGCGTGGGGAGGCAAGGACTTACCTCCACCAAACTTGGACTGAAGAGTCACTGGACTGTGGGAGTCACTTGGACAGAGTTGCTGAGTTCCAGGGACTACGCTTGTCATGCTGAGAGGGGACCCAGAGGACTGGTGATGCACTCTTTTGTTGCCTGCGGTTGCAGGGGGACGATTCCGTCGACCCACAAGAGATGTCTTCAGAGCTCCTGGTGCAAGAAGGAGGCAGGCTACCCCCAGAGCATGCAGCACCAGGAAACAGGCGAGAAAGCCGGCAGGATGAAGCGATACAAGGTTGCAGTAGTCGTCTTTGCTACTTTGTTGCGGTTTTGCAGGCGTCCTGAGCAGTCAGCGGTCGATCCTTTGGCAGAAGGTGAAGAGGGAGATGCAGAGGAACTCTGGTGAGCTCTTGCATTCGGTATCTAAAGAATTCCCCAAAGCAGAGACCCTAAATAGCCAGAAAAGGAGGTTTGGCTACCTAGGAAGGAGGATAGGCTAGCAACACAGGTAAGAGTCTATCAGAAGGAGTCTCTGACATCACCTGCTGGCACTGGCCACTCAGAGCAGTCCAGTGTGCCAGCAGCACCTCTGTTTCCAAGATGACAGAGGTCTGGAGCACACTGGAGGAGCTCTGAGCACCTCCCCTGGGAGGTGTAGGTCAGGGGACGCGCCAGAGCAGGGCTTGGGGATCCCTGAACCGGTGAAGACTGGCTTATGCAGAGATGGGCACCATCTGTGCCCATCAAAGCATTTCCAGAGGCTGGGGGAGGCTACTCCTCCCCAGCCCTGACACCTTTTTCCAAAGGGAGAGGGTGTAACACCCTCTCTCTGAGGACGTCCTTTGTTCTGCCTTCCTGGGCCAAGCCTGGCTGGACCCCAGGAGGGCAGAAACCTGTCTGAGGGGTTGAGGCAGCAGCAGCTGCAGTCAAACCCCGGGAAAGGCAGTTTGGCAGTACCCGGGTCTGTGCTAGAGACTCGGGGGATCATGGAATTGTCTCCCCAATGCCAGAATGGCATTGGGGTGGCAATTCCATGATCTTAGACATGTTACATGGCCATGTTCGGAGTTACCATTGTGACGCTATACATAGGTAGTGACCTATGTATAGTGCACCCGTGAAATGGTGTCCCCGCACTCACAAAGTCCGGGGAATTTGCCCTGAACGATGTGGGGGCACCTTGGCTAGTGCCAGGCTGCCCACACACTAAGTAGCTTAGCACCCAACCTTTACCAGGTAAAGGTTAGACATATAGGTGACTTATAAGTTACTTAAGTGCAGTGGTAAATAGCTGTGAAATAACGTGGACGTTATTTCACTCAGGCTGCAGTGGCAGGCCTGTTTAAGAATTGTCAGAGCTCCCTATGGGTGGCAAAAGAAATGCTGCAGCCCATAGGGATCTCCTGGAACCCCAATACCCTGGGTACCTCAGTACCATATAATAGGGAATTATAAGGGTGTTCCAGTATGCCAATGTGAATTGGTGAAATTGGTCACTAGCCTGTTAGTGACAATTTGGAAAGTAAAGAGAGAGCATAACCACTGGGGTTCTGGTTAGCAGAGCCTCAGTGAGACAGTTAGTCATCACACAGGGAACACATACAGGGCACACTTATGAGCACTGGGGCCCTGGCTGGCAGGGTCCCAGTGACACATACACTAAAACAACATATATACAGTGAAATATGGGGGTAACATGCCAGGCAAGATGGTACTTTCCTACACTTGTCAGGTCAATATTCCATCAATTTACGAACACAACCAGGTCAATATTAAGGCTGTGCTCATTGACAGGTGCTCAGAATATTGACAACAAATGTGTATGAGAACCATTTATACTAAATGATTATCAATGGAAATTGTTTGCATGTTTGTTGTTAATTCTGAAAACCCAATAGGATTTTATGATAAGCTGGATCGACAACTGTCCAAAAATATAAAATAGCATGAGCAGGACAGAGCTCTTTCAGTTGCTGCAGCAAAGGTCTGGAACACCCGGTCATTAATTTTGTGATTGTATACCCAGCGATTCGCAAAAACACTGGGTCCGAGACAGCAAAATGGTTTTCATCTATTTACTAAAACCATTTTGTGAGTTTGAAAAGCCCTTCCAACTTGCAAAATGGGTTTTGAGACCCATTCTGATTCACATTTAGGAAGAGGTGTGCATGGGGCATTGCCTTCCAAATGCAAATCACAGTGGTATTTATCAAAGGTGCACATTTATCAATTATGCAAATCACGATTGTGGTCGTACACTATTGATCAGTTAATGTGACCTCAAAACAGGGGGTAGCGTATTTGCAAAGGGGAAGGTGTGACACATTACCCTTCTGAATCCCGCTGGACAACATAAGGGGGAGCAGGCCAGCTCGGTCTACTCGGGAAACATTATTTTTTTTAAAGCAGCACCAGTTTCTTTATGGAACATAGGATGATATAAAAACGTTCGCCATTAATAGCAACGTACCTAATTAATATTCATTAGGCAGGTCATTCGGAGACCCCCTGCAACTAAATATTTTGCAGTACTATCTATCAGTACATAGTTTGCAAAATTAAAGATGGGTAGCAAAAAGTCAGTGCACAATATGCAACCTGTCTCTTGGTTCATCAAGCTGAATTACTGCTGAACTTTATGAGGGTGTTAAAACGTAGCTCATCAGACAGTAGTCCTTTCCTTTACCTCTCTCTTTCTGAGAATTCCACTCAGTATATGTCTGAAGCACCAAGAAACTTTGTTGTACATGCACTTTGATAAGTTTATTAAAATAGAAAATATATATATTGTTGGAAATGGCCTTTCTGCAGGGTCACCCCCAAACATTTTGCCTTCCTCCTTCTCCTTTTCTGACCTCATTTTGGCTGGCTTAAGGACTCTGTGCACTTTACCACTGCTAATCAGCGCTAAAGTGCATATGCTGTCTCCCTAAAACATGGTGACATTGGCTCATACCCAATTGGCATATTTAATATACGTGTACGTCCCTAGCAAAGTGCACTACATGTGCCCAGGGCCTGTAAGTTAAATACTACTAGTGGGCCAGCAGCACTGATTGTGCCACCCACATGAGTAGCCCTTAACCATGTCTCAGGCCTGCCACTGCAAGGTCTGTGTGTGCAGTTTCACTGCCACTTCGACTTGGCATTTAAACTTAATTGCCAAGCCTTAAACTCTCCTTTTTCTACATATAAGTCACCCCTAAGTTAGGCCCTAGGCAGCCCATAGGACAGGGTGCTATGTAGGTAAAAGGCAGGACATGAACATTAGTGTTCTATATGTCCTGGTACTGTAAAATTCCTAAATCCGTTTTACACTACTGTGAGGCCTGCTCCTTTCATAGGATAGCATTAGGTCTACCCCCATATACTGTATGAGTGGTAGATTATGATCTGAAAGGAGTAACCAGGTCATATTTAGTATGGCCAGAATGGTAATAGAAAATCCTGCTTATTGGTGAAGCTGGATTTGCCACTTTTAGAAAGTGAGCATTTCTCTATACTTTAATCCTTCAGTGCCTTACAATCCACGTCTGGCTAAGTTAGTTGACAGCTCCCTTGTGCATTTCACTCCGACAACCCCAAACATGGGATGCTCACTCACACCTGCACTCCTCTGCATACTGAATGGGTCTTCCTGGGCTGGAAGGGTGGAGGGCCTGACACTTACATGTCAAAGGACAGTGGCCTGCCCTCACACAATGGACTGCCAAACCCCCTACTGGGACCCTGGCAGAAAGGATTGTACTGAAAGGGGACATTGTGCACTTCTAAGCCACTCTTTGAAGTCTCCCCCACTTCAAAGGCACATATGAGTATATAAACCCTGACCTACCAACGCAGACACTTCTGCACACACTTCTTGACAAGATACCTATTTGGAAAGAAACTCTGAACCAGAACCTGCAACCTGCTAAGAGAAGCTGCCTGGCTGCCCAAAGGACTCACATGACTGTTTTGCTGAAAAGGACTGCTGCCCTTTGGCTCTGCTTGTTGCGCCGCGGCGTATGGCGCAAGCCGAACATTCGACTCGGGCCGCGGCGCGAGGCGCTGAGACGCGACGCGCCCCCAGTCTCTCCTGCAACATTCGAGGCCCCAAATTGGGCATGGGGCCTCGTTTCTTTTTAGCACAGCACGCCTCCCTGCACACATAACCTCCCCCACTCACCTGCTATTTTTGTGCTTCTTTACTGTCGCCCTCATTTGTCTTCCCTTTACGTTTTTCCTTTTTCCCATTATTCCCCTCTCTTCCCAGTATGCTTTGGTTCCCTACTCACTATGGTCCCTTGTCCATTACTTTCTATGTCTTTTTTCCTATCCAATATGGTGTCCTTGCACTTCCTGTTGGTCACTTCCTCTTCTGTGGGTATTTAAGGGTTGTGATTCTTTTATTGCGCTGCAACACTTTCTGTTTGGATGGTGTCTTCGCTCCTTCTCCCTTGTGTCAGATACTGGTTACGCTTTTGTTCCAGTGTTTTCCTGTTAATTTTTGGTCTTATATTCTACGTCTTGATTTTTGCTCATTCCAGGAATCTCCTTTTCGAGGTTTTTTCCCCTTTTTAGGTTTTTTTTTTCCCTCTGGCACTACTTCTGAAGGACACAGACTGCCCTTGGCGTTCCTATTGCCTGCAGCACCGTGGCTACCAGAAAGAGTCGCCCCTACCTAGGCCAAGGCAGAGCATTCAAGAACAAGAACCTCGTCACTCGTTCAGCGGACTCCTGGCTCAAGCAACGCGTAAGTCGTGACACTGCTCAGAAGTGCTCTCCAAGGGCTTGGATTGAGCTTGCCTCCTGTTTCCTGGGCCAAAAAGACTTCATCTCTGCAAAGAACTCCTTATGCAGCACAAATCGACGCACAGCCTGCTGGAATCGACGCACAGCCTATCCTGCGGTGAGAAAATCACTGCACGCCGAACCGGAAGGTCGCAGAGTGGAGATCGATGGAGCGCCAGCGTAGTAACCAGAACTTCGACACACGGCCCACTAAATCAACACATCGCCGACCCAGAATGACACAGACTGACTTACTGCGAGAAGAATTGATGCAGCGCTTGCTGTGCACCAGAAATTTCCCCTCATTGCCCACCGGATCGACGCAGCTCCTGTAACTTCGTCCTGCATGCCCAGGATTTCTCTGCATCATCCCCGGGGTGTCCAAATACCCCGGAACCCAAGGAGGATCAAAGCCTACGTGCCGGAAATTGATACAAAGCCCTTGATGCATAGAAAAACATTGACGCATTGTCTTTGTGCGACTGGAGAAACCGATGCACATCTCCCCATTTTCCACGCATCTCCTCCTCTGTGGTCCTGTGCGGATAATTTAGACACAAACCATGTACTTTGTGCTTGCAAGAAAAACTTATTGCTTTTTCAGAACTAAAGACTTTATTGATCATTTCAAAAGTGATATTTCAACTGATACTTATCAAATCTTGATCGTTTTGACATTACTTTAACCAGATACATTTTCTTTATTTTGTTAAACCTGTGTGGTTTATTTTTGTGGCATTTATACTGTGATATTGCATGATTTATTGCACAAATACTTTACACATTGCCATCCAAGTTAAGCCTGCCTGCTCTGTGCCAAACTACTAGATGGTGAGCACACGATAATTTAGGTTGTGTTGGGACTTACCCTGACTAGGATTGTGGTCTCTATTTGGACAGGTTGCATAATTCTGCCATCTAGAGACCCAATTTCTAACAACAAAAAAAAGCTTAAATACATATTGTTGGAAATTTGTGTTTAGAAAATACACTCCTAGGAAACCCAAAAGAGTTACTAATATTCTTGGTTCTTAAAAAACAGGTGCCTAATCAATTAATCCTCTGGAATTGAAGCTCTTCAAAAACCCAGAAATAGCATGCCCTAAAAATAAAAAGAGAAAACAAGTAATGCAAGATCAATGTTTAAAAGAAAACAATCCATACAAATGAATCAAGTAATGGGGGAAAGGGAGAGGGGAGTGTTTATAACAAATATACAATCTGTGTATATTTGTTATAAACACAGCATCTACCGTTAACCATAAGGTAAATTCAAAATAAAACCCTGAAATGTATTCTAATTAAAAAGAAGATTAAAGAATCCTTCTTGTAAAAATATTTTAAAAGAATGGTCCAAATTTGGCGGTCCGAGGACTGGTCCGACACATGGGGAGTCATTTTGGAGAATCCCAAGAAAGTTCCAGAAGAACCTGCATAGAGGATTACCGGGGATGATGGTCGGTCCTGGGCCTTTCGCACCAAGCTGAGGTTTCCTGTCCAAAGCCTAGGCAGACAGCACAACTAAGCGTTACAGATCTGCCTGGATTCAGTGGATCCATTGGTGTTTGCAACGGGGTCTTGATCACGTGAATGCTGATGTAGTTCATGTCCTTAACTTCCTGGCTGGCCTGGTGATGGATGGACTGGCATATCACTCAGCCAATACTTTCTGTTTGGCTATTTTGGCTGGACATATTCTGGTGGAGCGCTCCCCATTGTGGGAACACCAGTTTGCGTGCCATATTCTTTGGGGGATCAGACTTTCCCTTCCACACGAACCTCGCTATTCAGCACTTTGGGATGTCAAGAAAAGTGCTTTACTTGTTTTTTTCTTGTCCTGGCAACCCAACAATGTTTGTCCAGAAAGGAACTATCAGCTAAGCTGGCTATGCTTCTCTGCCTGATATCCTGTAGAAAGGTCTCAGATGTGTGCGTCTTGGATATCTAAGGCAGGACATTTTCTGCTTCTGGAGTATCCTTCACGGTAAGAAGGAGAATGAAGTGTAGTCAAGTCAAAGTAAAAAAATAACTTATTTCGGGTAATCAACAACTATAAATGTATACAAAAAATAAATAGTCAGTTAAAATTCATACAAAATTTAAGTTTTGCGATTTGTCCAACAGGCCTCAACCAATGTAATCTAACTAATACTTACATTATGTTTCTGATACCAAGAACTCTTTTAAAGGTCATCCGGTTAATTCTCTAAATATATAACATTCTTTAAACACTATGGCCCTCATTACAACCTCGGCGGTCGGTGTTAAAGCGGCAGTAATACCGCCAACAGGCCGGCGGTAACAAAAATGGAATCATGACCACGGAGGAAACCGCCAACACAGACAGCCATTTTAACACTCTGACCGCCACGGCGGTAGCAACAAACACTGCGGCGGTAACTGCCAAGAGCCAGGCAGAAGACAATGTACCGCCCACCCCATTATAACCCACCCATCCACCAGCTTTTCCGGGGCGGTACCAACACCATCAAAAGCACGGCGGAAACAGTACTTTGAAGGGAAACCACTAACCTCTCGACACTCAAGGAAGAACCACGACGCCATGGAGACCGAGCTGCAGGTCTTCCCCATGCTGGTGTTTCTGCTCATATACCAGGAGTGCCAATGGTGGCGGCGACAACCACGGTGAGTACTGCACCTAGCACATAGGGGATGGGGGAAGAAAAAGAGAGTGACACACACACACAACACGCAACACCCCCACCCTCACCCCCAACACCATACACACAAACAAATGCAACAACATTACATATACACCCCGTAACCCTCTGGAATAACGTAAGGACAAAAGTAATTGAGTCAAATGAGTGTTATATTAGAAATAGTCAGAAATAAGTTTAGAATTCAAAAACAGTATTTACAAAATATACAATATTTACAAAAGGGGGGACAATGTCCACTCAAAATGTCCGTGGCCCACAGGGCCAAAACACATAGACCAAGCCCACACTTGACTCCTGCCTCAATACGGAGAGAACACTGCAGGGGCATGAGGTCGAAACACACAGGCACCTCAGGGGGACGGGGAGGGGGGGCACCTCAGCCGGAAGATGGTACAAAGCCACAGTCTCTCAAGTGGGTGGTTTGCCCACTGCTTGGTCCTGGGGAGTGCAAAGCCACAGTTTCTCAAGTGGGTTGTTTGCCCACTGCTTGGTCCTGGGTAGTGCAAAGCCACAATCTCTCAAGGGGTGGTTTGCCCAGTGCTTGGTCCTGGGGAGTGCAAGGCCACAGTCTCTCAAGTGGGTGGTTTGCCCACTGCTTGGTCCTGGGGAGTGCAAGGCTACAATCTCTCTAGTGGATGCCGTTTTTTCACTGGTTCTGGAGGGGGCTTGGTGCCCAGTGTGCTTCATCCTGGCAAGGATAGGGTGAGTGGACGCCTTCTTCCACTGGTTCTAGAGGGGGCTCAGTGCCCAGTGTGCTTCGTCCTGCCAAGGATAGGGTGAGTGGATGCTTTCTTCCAGTGGTTCTGGAGGGGGCTTGGTGCCCAGTGATGCAACACATGGGGTGTGCAAGGTCACAGTCACTCACCTGGGTGTCAGATCCACATGGTTTTCTGTGGGCAGGATGCATGACACACCGTGGATGCATGACTACAGTCCATCTGCTGACGGGGACGGCTGTACAGTGGTTGCAGTGCTGGTGCAGGTGGCGGAGCTGCTTGCGGCAGTGCTTGCTGCAGTGCAGCTGGTGGTGGTGGCCGCGGTGCAGCTGCCGGTGCTGCCAGTGGAGGGGGAGGCTCCAGCCCTTCCCCTGCAGCCTCGGACGACTGCCCACTGGGGCTGCTGCTGCTGGTGGTGGTGGTGCTGTCCGCGTTGCAGGTGGCGGTGGTGGCTGTGGTGCAGGGGGCAGTGCTGGCCGCGGTGCAGGTGGCAGTGCTGCCAGTGGAGAGGGGAGGCTCCAGCCCTTCCCCTGCAGCCTCGGACAGCTGAAGTGCCCTGGCTGGTGTTTTGTGCCCCTTACTGCCCTTGGCAGATGGTGGTGCCTCCTTGCTTCTGCCAGCTGGAGTCTTTGCCTTGGCCTTGCTGGCTGGTTGTGCCTCCTTCTCCTTGCTGGATGCTCTCCCCTTTTTGCCCTATCCTGGTGGTGGAACCTTCTTGTCCTTGGCATGTGTTGGTGGCACACTGGCTGGGCTGACGGGTGCCTCCTTAGAGCCTCTCAGAGCTCCAGAAACCACAGCGGACGTGGACTTGGTGGCTGAGGTGCTGGGCTGGGTTCTGGCCACCCTAGCCCGAGGTGAAGGATGTGGGGGGGAGGGGTAGGGAATAGGTAAAGGGTGGCAAGAAAAAGCTTCTTAGGGACACTGGGGCAGGAAGAGGGTGAAGGTTTGGGAGTGGAGGAAGAGGGAGTTGTTGTAGGAGGTGTCAGTCTGCTGTGTTTGGGTGCAGGTGCATGAGCTGGATGCTGTTGTGAGGTGGATGGCTGTTGGGTGGCTGTGTGTTTGTGTTTGTGTACTTTGGGAGGAGGAGTCACAGACACAGTGGGAGAGGACACAGGGGACGTGTACATGGATGTGGGGGTGGTGACTGCCAGTGAGGGGTGTGTAGTGATAGGTGTACTGGTGATGCAGGTAGTGGATGAGGATGTAGTGCATGCAGGTGTGAGTGGAGACGCTACTGGGAAGTAGGTGGACGAGGAGGAGGAGGGGGACACACTGGAGGCAGTGGATGTTGGAGTGTCTGCTTCTGGATGGTGCTTGTGTGAGTGCCTGTGGGATGATGTGTGGTTCTTGTGTTTGCCTGAGCCACTTCTGTGTGTTGATTTGGGTGAATGCTGGTCTGAAGGTGTGCTTGGGATAGGTTGGGGTTAAGGGGATTGGGACTGGGTAGAGGAAGTTGGAGGGGAGGCTGGAGACAGGGACAATGGCTGCCATCAGTGCAGAGGCCAGAGCCTGAAATGCTCTCTGTTGGGCCGCCACGCCAGAGTGAATGCCCTCCAGGTATGCATTTGTTTTTTGCAAATGCCTCTCAACACCCTGGATGGCATTCAGAATGGTTGACTGTCCAACAGTGAGGGATCTTAGGAGGTCAATAGCCTCCTCCCTCAGGGCAGCAGGGCTGACTGGGGCAGGGCCTGAGGTGCCTGGGGCGAAGGAGATGCCCACCCTTCTGTGTGAGCGGGAACGGGAAACATGCTAAGAGGCTGCTGGGAGGGAGGTGCTGGTAGGGGGGGGTGGCGGCTGTACCTGTTGTTGGGGTGGGCACAGGGGTGTCCGCCACCGCCAGGGAGCTTCCATCAGAGGAGGAGTTGCTGTCTGTGGTGTCCCCTCCTGTCTCCGTCGTGGTGCTCCCCTCGCTTTCTGTCCCACTGGTGCCATCCCCGTCAGTGGATTCGGCCTCCAGGCCCATGTGGGATGCAGCTCCTTCTGCCGCCGGCGCCTCTGCTCCTCCGCCAGATGATGCAAGGACAGCGTGATAAAACAAAAAGGGGGGAGAGACAGAGGATACACTTGGTCAATGCCAGCAACAACACTATCGTTGGAGTACACAACACACAGGGAGCTGCCCTATGCACTAGGCCATGCACTACCAGTTACACAGCTAGTCATCAGCCTATAGGGTACAATGCCTAACACCTTTAGCTGCACACCTGAAACCCACAGGACCCTGCCCAGTAGTAGATGCCCACTAACACTATTGGGGTTGGAGTGCTTCAGAGCCTTCCCAACAAGGGACCTACCCTGCCAGTACGCCCTGGCCTAGGGGCACCCACAGCCCACATCCCCCACCCAGATGAAACCTTAACGCATGCAAAGTCATGATTCTGATTCTGTACTTACCACCTTGTGGCTGCTGTGATGCCTCCAAGTGCCCATCCAACTCCAGATAGGCCACCACCAGGATGCAGAACATTAGGGGGGTCAGGGTACGACGAGCTGGGCCTCTGCCTTCTTCCTTGCTCAGCGGCGCAGGTCCTCCCACCATTTGCGGCAGTGGGGCTCCACCTGTCAAAGACCCCCAGGGTCGGCACCTACTTGGGGATGGCACGCCAAGTACCCTTTTTCTAATGGGCGCTGACCTGCAGGGAAATATGCATAGAAAAAAGGGATTACTAATAACGTCCAGACTGTTACACTCAAGTCCAACAATATCCCTCCCATCCCCTTACGCACAGACATTGGCCACCAGACATTCAGCACTTTACCCAGGACCCCTCAGCCTCCCACGAAAACGAGGCATGCACACACAGCACTCCATACATTCATGGCTCACACATCATGCTCACAGTGTACTCACCTGTTTGTCTGGAGGGCAAGTATACTGGGGTAGGGCCCCATCCACCAGTCTCTCTAACTCCTCTGAAGTGAAGGTGCAGTATAGATCCTCTCCTGTTGAAGGTCAGGTAGCAAGTGATTGAATAGTTAGAAAATGGTGGTCATGTCCGTAGCGGTACGTACCATTACTGCTGGCGTACATCGCATTGGTTCCTG
The DNA here is from genome assembly GCF_031143425.1 of Pleurodeles waltl. Classification (NCBI taxonomy): domain Eukaryota; kingdom Metazoa; phylum Chordata; class Amphibia; order Caudata; family Salamandridae; genus Pleurodeles; species Pleurodeles waltl. The sequence continues at coordinate 928,627,587 of NC_090449.1, forward strand.
GAACCCATAGGGCTCAATGATAACCAATGCGAAGTTGCGCGGTGGTCATCGACTGCCGACCGCAACGGCGCACAACGCCAGCAGACTTACGTCATTTCCACTTGTCTCTCCTCAGAGGTCAGGCAGCCGCCATTTCAGGGGGGCACAGGCCATGGCACCTAACTGCATCACAGCAGACATTGGCACATCATCTGATTTTCAAATTCACATACTGTTTCTGTAGGGAAGAAATGCATTTTTATTGCAACATATGTCTGAATTTGACCCTCTGCTCATTGTTTTCCACGCTAGAGTTCCTGAGCTGAGGATAAATAGGAGATGGAGACATCCCCCGTGTACAGACCCCTTGTGGACCTGGGGACTATGGAGGACAGGCACATAATCCTTTCTTACAGACTTGATCGGGCCACAATCCAAGAATTGTGTGCCCAATTGGAGCCAGACCTGATTTCAGCTATCTGCCACCACACAGGTATCCCCCTTCTAGTGCAGGTCCTGTCAGTGCTCCATTTCCTAGCAAGTGGTTCCTTCCAAACAACAGTGGCCATGGCATCAGGGATGTCTCAGACAATGTTCTCCAATGTGTTGACCAGAGTGTTGTCTGCCTGCTGAAACACTTGCGCAGCTACATCGTATTCTCCCAGGTGGAGGATTTGGCCACAGTCAAAGCTGACTTTTATGCCCTGGGACATATCCCCAACATCGTTGGTGCCATTGATAGTACACATGTAGCATTTGTCCCTCCCCTGGAGAAATGAACAAGTGTTCAGGAATAGAAAAAGCTATCACTCTCTGAATCTGCAGATGGTGTGTTTGGCGGACCAGTACATCTCCCATGTGAATGCCAAGTATCTTGGCTCTGTGCATGACGCCTTTATCTTGAGGAATAGGAGCATCCCATATGTGATGGCTCAACTCCAGAGGCACCAGGTGTGGCTAATAGGTGAGCCCAAGGTCCCCACCCAGTATTTGTTGGTGTATAGGTAAGGGGTTGTCCCTAAGGGTTAGTGTGTGTCTAACAGTTGTTCCTCGATATTTGCAGGTGACTCTGGTTACCCCAAACTCTCATGGCTACTGACCCCAGTATGGAATGGCAAGACAAGGGCAGAGGAACATTACAATGAGGCACATGGGTGAACAAGGAGGATAACTGAGAGAACTTTCGGCCTCCTGAAGGCCAGGTTCAGGTGACTCCATCTGACCGGTGGATCCCTGTACTACTCACCCAAGAAGGTGTGCCAGATCCTCATTGCATGTTGCAGAACCTGGGCTTGAGATGCCAGGTGCCTTTTCTGCAGGAGCATGAGCCTGGAGATGGTCTTGTGGCAGCGATGGAGCCTGTGGACAGTGAGGAAGAGGAGGCAGAGGATGAAGAAGTTCTCTCATACAGCAGTACTTCCAGTGACACACAGGTAAGACACTGTAACTTCACTTTACATTGCCGTTTTCTGTTGGACATTGGACATGGCAGCATGATTTCCTTATGTCTGTGGCCACTTACTGTACCCTTTGGCATCTCTATTTTCAGATATCTGTGCCCCACTCTGGCTCCTGGTGTGTTTACTGCTGCCCACTACAGGTCATACCAATGTATATATAACTGTACATATGAATTGCAATGTTTACAGATTGTTGAATAATACATATTTCAATCAATTGGCAGACTCCAGACTTGTATTTGTTCCAGGGGTGTTTATTTAAGTGCTAAGAGGTTGAGGGGGATGTGCAATGGGCTGGGGTGATAGTGGAGGAATGCCCAGTTAGAGTCTCTTGGTATCACAGGTGCATTGTCCAATGGGGCATAGGAAGGGGAGCAATGGCCGTTCAAGGTGGACAGGGTAACAGAGTGGGACAGAAGGGTGACAATCAGGAGAGTCTTATTTTCTGGCAGGGGTCTTGGCAATGTTCTCCGCCTGCTGCCTGGATCACAGGGACCGTTTGCTTCTGGTAGGGTGGTTATCCTTCTGCAGGGGGTGGGTGCTGGTGGCCTGTTGTTCCAGTGGCGGGGCTTCCTGACCACTAGTGCCGGTGGAGGTGGAGGGCTGTTCTTCGGTGTGGCTAGTGTCAGGGGCCTGTTGGTGTGCCACTGCCTCCCTCATGGCGTTGGCCATGTCAGCCAGCACCCCTGAAATGGTGACCAGGGTGGTGTGGATGTGTTTGAGGTCCTCCCTGATCCCCAGGTACTGTCCCTCCTGCAGCCGCTGGGTCTCCTGCAAATTGGCCAGTATCTGGCCCAAGGTCTCCTGGGAATGGTGGTATGCTCCCAGGATCCCTGCAAGTTCCTCGTGGAGAGTGGGTTCCCTGGGCCTGTCCTCCCTCTGGCGCACAGCAGTCCTCCCAGCTTCCCTGTTATCCTGTGCCTCTGTCCCCTGAGCCGTGTGCCTACTGCCACTGACCGCAGGTCCCTGATTGTCTTGGGTTTGTGGGGTTGCGTAGGGTCCCTGTAGTGGTGGACACACTGCTGATTGATGTGTCCTTGGGACAGTGGTATGGGCCCTCTGGGTGGGTTCTGTGCTGGTGTTTCCTGAGGGGGGAGGGTCTGTGGTGGTATGAGACTGTGGCAGGGTAACCGACTGTCCAGAGGTCCCTGATGGGCCAGGTTGGTCATCGTGATCCAGGCGTGCAGAGCTGCTGTCATCACTGTGGGCCTCTTCTGTGGGGGGACTGGATGTTGGTAGCACCTCCTCTCCAGTGACGTTGAGTGGGGGTCCTGTGGGGATGTAAATGCAGTGTTATTGTATCTGCGTGTGCCATCTTCTGCATGGGTGTGTTTCCCTGTACAGTTGTGATTGCCCTGTCAGCTTTGCCTTGTGTGCGAGGTGATTTTGTGGGCTAGGTGATTCTCTCTAATGGGCATGCTTTAGTGATGGGTGTCCATGAAGGTCTGTGATGGGTGTCCATGCATTGGTGTTGCATGCAGGACTTGGTATTGGGATGGGTGCGTTGTGATAGTGGGGTATATGTGAGGTGGTGGAGTGATGTGAGTGATGTGGATGAGAGTAAGGGTAGGAGTTTGTGATGGCATGCAGGTAGGGTGAGGAATATAGTAGTAAAGATTTGACTTACCGGAGTCCAGTCCTCCTGCTACTCCTGCGAGGCCCTCAAGATGCATGATCACCAAGACTTGCTCCTCCCAAGTTAGTGGTGGGGGTCCACCGCCAGTCCTCTGTACGGCTACCTGGTGTCTTGGAACCACGGAATGCACCTTCCCCCGTAGGTCATTCAACCTCTTCCTAATGTCATCCCTTGTTCTGGGGTGCTGTCCCACGGCGTTGACCCTGTCCACAACTCTCCGCCATAGCTCCATCTTCCTTTCAATGGACGTCTGCTGCACCTGTGATCCAAATAGCTGTGGCTCTACCCGGATGATTTCCTCCACCATGACCCTTAGCTCCTCCTCTGAAAACCTGGGGTGTCTTTGGGGTGCCATGGATGTGGTGTGAGTGGTATGTGTGAGTATGTGTGGGGTGATGTGTTGTGGTGTGTGCTGTGAGGTGCGTGGATGGTGTATGGGTGATGGTATTCTGTGGCTCAGAGTGAGTGGATGCTCCTGGCTTGTCTCTCTCTCTCTGTTAGCAATCTTTTTTTTGTTGAAAGGGTTGTGGGTAATGTGGGTGTGTGTTCTATAGTGGTGTGGGTGTGTGGGTGTGTGGGTGTGGTGTGTGTATGTGTGTCAGGTGTGTGTAGTTTGAATTGTCTAATGTGGTGTAGTTTTGTAAGTGTGTGTGTATTTTGAGTGCGGCGGTGTGTACTGCCAATGGTTTACCGCGGTTGAAAGACCGCCGCAGTGATTCATGGGTCCTGATACTGTGGGCGTATTTCTGTTGGCGTAACGTTGTGGGTTTTGGTACCGCCAGTTTATCACTGACCTTTGGGCTGGCGGACTTGTGTGGGTGTCTGTATAGTGGCGGATTTCTCTGTGTGGGTCATAATACCCGTAGTGGTATACCGCCTCGGTCACGGTATGTTGGCGGCCATGAGCACGGTGGTAGGCGGCATTTACCGCCAATGTTGTAATGAGGGCCTATGTCAATAAAATACATTCATATCATAAAATGACAAACATAGTACATATAATGTTAAAATCCCTCTAAAGTGCTTAGACATATATAATTCCAGTTTTGGCATCTGATTCGATTTTATCAATTATCTAAAACCGTACTAGATTAAATCTCTCAGCTCAGCTCAGCTGGGGGACATAACCATATAAAGTGCATATATATATATATATAACTGGTGAATTATTTATAATCTGATAGGGGGTCTAATAAAAAACATTAGCATACAATATAATCGTAAATGGGACCACTCCAGTGAGTACCCTACTAAATGTCCCCATTGTTTTCCTACAGCGGATGGCATATTAAAAAAAACTACACACTCCAATGCAAACCTCTGTATTACCTAACAACTGAAGAAAGATTAAAGCCTCTTTGCACACTCGAATAGCTGATTTTACAATAGCTTAAGGCATATCTGGAAATATCTCCTATAAAAGCCACAGAAAAACATAAAATGAAGTAGGGATTGTTTTGCACTACCATTGCAGGGATAGGGTGGCAACAAAGTACCCCACACATCATATCCATTATTAAAACAGACTAGTCGCCTTATAGTACCTGACCTGAATCTGAAAAGTATCGATCTCTCCCATCTTGATATCTTTAACGTAAGATACAAGGGAGTGTTACCAACTGCCAGAGTAAAATAAAAATTGTTCGGTTTACTAAGAGCATCACAAATCCTCTGTTGGGTGGTTTACTCCTCAAATCTCTGCCTCACCACCATCTTACCTGATTTAACAATCATATCAGGGTTGTTAAACAAGTCTGGGAGGCCAATATTGGTCAGGGAATTAGCTATGTACTATAGCCATGGAATAGTAGACCCTTTATCAAACTTCAAACAATCCCTAATTATTTCCCTGTTGAGGCACACCTTATTATTGCACCACACACTAACCCAGAGCAGGAGAGGAGCCCACTTTATCACATCCATAATGTATTCCATATTCAATTCAGAGTGTAAAATAAAACTGGCACTCGAAGGTGGGAGCCTACAGATTCTATTTTCTTCCACCTGAATTGCTGAGGAATTTTGATAACCCCATACTCCTGCGCCATAAGCCGCAGTCGGTATACATTGCATTTTATAAATTTTCATAAATGGTATGATTGTGGGCCTTCCTTCTTTCCTTACTAAATAAAGTAGAGAACCAGCAGATCTACCCAGTTTCTGATGAGCCAAAGATACCTGATTTGACCATGATTTGTTTGTAGAAAAATCCCTCAAAACAGCCCTCATAACAGCACTGAGGGAATTTCCTCCCACTCTCAAGGCCACTACTGGTCTTTTTCCATGTCTAATGGTCATAATATATGATTTACTTAAATTAATGTTCATGTCTTGGTTATGCATAAAGGTCACAAAAGCATCAACTAAGATTTGTGAGGCGCGCAGCGTTCTGGCCAACAGAACCCAGTCGTCGGCCGGCACAGGAAGATAAGCAATTAACGGTACATCCCGTGCAGAGCTAGAGAGACTGGCATTTAATTAATTTATATAAAGGACAAAAAGGCGAGGTGCTAAAACACACCCCTGCTGGACACAGCTGTCTAGAGAAAAGGTGTCTGATAGTTCACCCTGCTGACCATAACACACCCTAGCACCTAAATTTTCATGAAAACCATACAAAAATTCACTAGGGCAACATCCACTCCTAAGATGATTAACATCATCCAGAGCTTACTTATATTTACCCTATCGAACGCAGTAGACAGATTTATAAATGCCAAGTACACTGGGCCACGCTTAGCAACAGTATATTTACTGACAGTATATTTACTTGCAATGAGATGCAAATTCAAGCACTGCTCTACAGTTCCAAGACTTGGTCGAAAACCATATTGACAGGGAGACAAAACTTTATTCTCTGTGGTCCAAGCCTGCAAAAGATTAAAAATAATTCGCCCTATTATCTTACCAGAGCTATCAACTAAAGATATGGGCCTGTAACATTTAGGTGACCCCGTCTCCTTTTTTAAAAATTGGGACAATTGTAGAGAGTGACCAAGACTCGGGTATCCTATTGCATAATGAGTTATTGAATACCTTCGTAAGTAGGGGGACCCGGATGACTTCTAAATAGATCCATAGGGATCCCATCCAGGCCTGGCGCCTTTCCACCTGCGCTCGAAACAATGGCCATCATAACCTCCTGAACTGTTACTTGCAGCGGGCCAGCAGATGCAAATGCCCTCTGCAGAGTAAACATTTTTAAAGTGTGTTACACAATCATGACCTGAAATACTGCTGCTTAGATGGATTGTTTGTGGCACATCCCTTTGATACAGCCTATTACTTTCTCCCAAAACACCTTGCTATTCTTTGAGCTGCAGCCCGTTCCAACATTTACCAGTCCTTGTTAAAGAGTGCCTCCTTTCTTTTATGAGTGCATTGCAAAAGCATCTTGCCTCCTGAACCTCTTTTTTATATCCTTGGGGAGCTTCACTAATGCTGATCTCAAAAGGCGATTAGCAGTAAAACACTTTGCATCGAACCAATAGGGACTATTTATTTTAGGATTAAAAGGTTTTAAAAACACATTCTTGACTGCTTCACACAATAGCATATAGCACTGGAACAACTCAGCCCCGGAACCTTCCTCTAAACAACCCAAAATAATCAAGAGATTGTTGGCCCGTTACTACCCTTAAGCCATCCCTCGTATGTTTATTGATGCTGTCAGACACGTTTGGGTTGGCGTCCTTATTCAAGGGGAAACAATCATCTAAGTGGGTGGCATTATGGTCACTCCATGACGTTTCTATCACCATGCTATTTTTACACCACTGAAGATAGTTTTTTGTGGCAAATATATAATCAATAAAAGAACCATGACCCCCTCCTCTGTATGTTGGCTTATCTGTGCCGAAGCCTTGGAAAAAAATAACTACATCTATCAAATCATATTGGGCTACTAGATTCCACAGATACAGACCTCTCACATCACAGGGTACTTCTTCCGTAACCTTACTTCTTAGCCCAAAATCCATATTATCAATGCCCATTTTAGCATTAAAATCACCACAAATTAAGATGCTCAGTTGCCGAGTGGAGCTCTTCCCATAAAACTTTAATAAAGCTAAATAGCTCCTCAAATAGGTATTGGAAAAGTTATTGTTATAAAAATATATGGAATATAAGCTAAAAGATCGCTTATTGTGTGATAAATAAGGCCTGATAAGCAGAACTACCTGTATCTATAACTGTAATAGTAATTCTAATATTAATCCTTACCCAGGTAGCAAGAACACCACTAGCTCTCCAGAATTGAGCAGCAACAGCAGGGCAGGAATAACAGGAAAAGCCAATTTAAAACTACAGAAGTTGTATCCCAAGTTTCTTGAAATACAATGAAATCATAACCTTCAATAACGGATATCCAATCTGGATTGGAGATTTTATTTGTTAAGCCAGCCACATTCCAACTTAACATCGAAAGCTACCTATCCCCACCATGGCTATTACAATACACCTCACTTCCTTGACCCCTTTTCCTTGATAAGTTATTTGACTGAGGCAAGGGAGTGATGGAAGACACCAGTTCTAGAGCAGACTCATAATGATGTGAGATTACACTATGATAAGACACAGGTCTAAAGGGAACACCTCCATCCAGTTCCCTATTCCTGACACATAGAACTACCTTTTGCAGGCCCCTATACTGTCAGTCCACCTCGTTAAGATCTACCAATGGATCAAAGTGGTTTTTACATGCAACACTGGAAACACCTAAGGGGGGCTGTGTTAAGCAAGTCAAGGAAGGAATCATGGGCTTTTGGGGGTTACTTGGTCTATAGAAAAAGCCAAGAGGTAAAGCTCTAATTTTTCCTGGATTGCCAAGAGTCTCAAAAGGCTGGGAAATAATTTTCTCTGCCAGATGTGGATACCTAAAAAGAAACAATAATACAGTCACCGGGCATAATTTGACCAGGCGGACCAATCCAGGCAACACGGCGAGTCAGCAAGCTATTTCCATGATCCCAGATGTCAAATTTAAAATCATTTACTAACCAGTGACAGACCTTGTTTTGTAGTTGAGAGGTAGATTCTAAATTTGAGTTTGACACAGAAGGGACACCGGCCAAAACAACAACATATGGACAACAAGCAGTGGGAAGATTAATCACTAGTAAGTATGGAGATGATGTAACAGCTGAAGACTCTTGTGGCGCCACATCAGAGACAGTTGAAGACACATTGGGAGCAGATAGATTAACTATAGGAACTAAGATGGATGCAGGCCACTTATCTTGCAACCATATGCCGGGTCACTGTTGACTGCTTCCTACTATCTCATTCTGTCAAGTATTATCAAGGGGGAGAACATTCAATGAAGAAGGATGTCCTGAAGGGGTCTTTTCAGGATTATTTATAGTAACTATAGGCCTCCTCGGTGACAACCTTTGCTGATCCTGGCATAATCCTAAAATCTTCTCTACTGCTACTTCTAATTTCTCCAATCTATCTCTCATGGGGTTTAAACACTCATTCAGGGAAATTATAAACTTTTGGACGACTATATTCGAATCCGGTATTTGTACCATACCGTGGTTGACTGTTTCACCTTGCCCTCCTACAGTTGACCCTCTTATGGAAGGTGAAAGGGAATCAGTAGTCTTAGCTTTCCTCTTCCGCTTAGTGGCAGTTGTGGCTGTAGTTATAATTTGTTTTGGATGCTCCACATGAGAATTAAATGCCATACTACTGACCGTAGGGGCATCTGAACTAATTAGAGGGATAGAACTGTTTAAGGCACTAATAGCCTGCCCTCCTATCTCAGTTTCTACATCAGGTATCCCTATAGTATCGGTATGAGAGGAACCTGCGAAACCCAAAGACAACTGCCTCTCTGCCAAATCAATCTCCTTAGAGACAACACTAACTGCTCGCACCGAAAAGGAATCAATGGTTGTAGAATTGCATGCTATGGGTGTTTTACTGCAGGCTATGCTCTTCTTGTCCATGACTGCTTTATAGTCAAATATAGCCCGCTACCAATGGTCGTAAAACTTGTTATAGCCCTATAGCAATCTTTATTGTGCACCCTACTTAGCGCACCACTTTCTATGCTATATGAGTCAACATTCAGTGACTATACATAAAAACATTTTAAAAAAAGAAATAAAAAACCAAGAGAGTGGGCGGAGCCCAGCGTCTTCCTGCACATCGGTGATCTGCCCGCGCTTTCTAGTGCTCATGAGTGGTCTCAAGTGTGAGCAGCTGGTCCCCAAAATGGCCACCTCCAGGGGACAAGAGGAATCTGGAATATGTAGTCCCCCACAAGTTGTTCAGCGCATCCGAACGAAGTGTAACACTAGAGTGATTTCATATCCAGCCTCTCCGGACTTCCCACAGCTGTGGGTGGTACAATGCCTTAAGGTATATGAGGAGATGTCTTCTGAATTTTGCGCTCCAGGTGAGCGCCAGCTTCTCATCGCACTGCGGAAAGCACATAAGGCAGTGTCTTCCCCCACCATTGCTCGATGGGTGATGCAAGAGGCTGGTATCGACTTTTCTCTCTTTAGTGCGCATTCTGGCATGGAGCCATGGCCTCAAAGGCGTTCAGTTTAGGTGCCCGCTTGGAAGAGATCATGAATTAAGCTGACTGGTATTCGGACACTACATTTAAGAGATTCTATTTCAAGCCGGTTTTGGATATCGCTCATCTGGTAGTGGGCAGGATGTGAACTAGCACAATCCTTGATTTCGGCCCTGACATAGAATGAAAAATGTCCTAGCTATCATAACGGAAAGTTTCAGTTCTATTAAGGATGTGGAGGTGAAGATTATCACACCCTGTCAATCACGATATGAAGAATCCTCCTGTGACTAGTAAGTTTTGGATTTTTTAGTTTCCATTGTACTTACTATGAGAATACCTCATGTATCTGATGTTCTGTGGATATAATGGCTGTTATTTCTGCAAGCTGTTAACACTAATCACGGTAATCTGCTAAAATTGCCCTCTTTATAGAAACTGAGATGCGTAAACAGGACGTGTGACAACAAAGCAACGGCGTGTCTCACGCATCGAAAGAGGCAGAGAGGACACAAGTGATGGACTATATTGTGGACTGTTAATGGGTAATTGGCTAATCCATGGATTCATGGATCTACCACTGGATGTTATTATTTCTTTTACTTATTCCCAATATTTCATGGGAATAGTAGTTTATGTTGGTGAAGTTGTGAAATCGCTGCTATTCAATAAAGTGAAGAAAGGATAGCATAATCCTCGCCTCTGAGTCCTTAGCAGAATTAAAATTTTCTGTTATTATAGTTAGGAAAGTGTTAAATGCGAAGCACCACCTACTATAGAAATATACACATAACATGGAGAACACTAACATAAATGGTGGTGTTTAAAATAGAAAAGGGACATTTCCTTCCGTTGAATTGAAAGCAAAATTGTGGGATTACCTATGAAAAAAACTGTAAAAAAGTTAGCACATTTTTCCTAATAATTTTTATAAAAGTATTAAAGCATACAATACGCTTTTCTCATATTTTTTACATTTTATTGCTTTTTATTTTTTTGTAATGTAATACTCTAATTATTATTACAGTAAAATAGTTCATGATTAATTTCCATGCACTAAAAATAATATCCACAGCTCTTTGAAATTAAAATGAAAATACCTACATCCTTTTTTAATTTTAAAAAATGTACCTCGGAATTACAATTACTCTGCACCCTTACCCCTTGTTAACCCTAAAATCCCTCTTCTAAATACTCATGAGCGATAAATAAAAACATTTTTAAATCATAATTTGTTTCTGTACACTAATATAAATTATAATTTTCTTAAACAACAATGAATATCCAAACCCACAAAAAAGAAATTAAAATAAATACTTACACCACTTTTTTAATTTAACAAAATGTACCCCAGAATGCAAACTTTTCCCCACTCTTAGCCCCTACAATCCTAACATCCCATTTCTAAAACAAAAAAAACACATTATGAAAATAACTTAAAACTCCTCTTTTAAAATTTTCATATTAATTAATTGGCGGGGGTAAATTTCTCCCACCGTCCTCTCTTTAAAACCCCGGACAATTGTATAGCTCAGTGGTTCCCAACCTGTGGGCCGGGGACCCCTGGGGGTCCGCGAAGTCTCACCAGGGGGTCCGTGGCTGCTTAAAAAATGTAATAATATTAGGTCCCAGCTATCAGTATTGACTCAGTGGGGGTCCCCCGGTTCCAATAATGATTCAGTGGGGGTCCCCGGGCTCCAGTATTGATAAAATGGGGGTCCACAGAAGTGAAAAGGTTGGGAACCACTGGTATAGCTTATTTAAAATTCCCAAAATAATTTATTGGGGAGTAAACCCAAATCCACTTTTAATGTATAAACCATGTAAAATCATTGCATAAATGGATTAGAAGGCCCACAATAATTCATTAGATGAAATAACCTAACTCCCCCTTTTTAAAACTATACTAAACTATGTTTTGAATGATTTAAAATTCCCGTAATACTTAATTGGAAGAAAACCCTCCAAACCCACATGTAAGAAAAATACTAAACAATTATATCAATTATTTAAAATTGCCAAAATAATTGATTGGAGGTTAAACCACCAAAGCACTGCTTTTGTAAACCATAATCAACCATTTTATAAATTATTTAAAATTCCCATAATAGCTTATTGGGGGTGAACTTCCAAGCCTCTTTTTTCTTTTTGAACCATGTAAAATCATTGTATAAATGAATTAAAATTCCCACAATAATTTATTGGAGGAAACCTCCCAAGTAAAATCATTGTATAAATAATTGAAATTCCCACAAAAATTTGTTGGGGGTAAAAATCCCACACCCACTTAAAAAAAACAAATCTCATTCTCGAATTACCAAACCATTTAATATAACTTACCTTATTTGATGTAATTACTTTATTATTTGTAAATACATGCATTGTAAAGACATGCATCTCTCTTAGAAGCAGTGCCATGCAAGGTACCAGTGGGTAACAGTGGAATAAGTGGGACTGAGCAGATGGAAAAATCACATTGTAGGAGAGAGTTCTTCAATGGCTAATTAATCATGGACAATTTTTTGGCTTGACTTGGGTCTTTTACATCTGATAGTATGTAGCTGGTGAGTTAACAGTTTATTGAAGAGTGAGTAAAATTTACTTTGGGCTGTGATCCATTGGAACTAAGGTGAAAGGTGGAAGCATGGAAAGAAGGTGATGTCCCAGTGTGGCATATGGTGTCTACCTGTTTTCTCTCTGGATGCACAAGGGAGTGGTAAATGAATGGCCTATTAACATTTGTTTAAGAGTTTGTTCTTAGGGGATATTGTTCATTTCATAGTGTTTCAATATCAAATTAATTTGATTGATTGCTTAAATTAAATGCAGGTGGGAGGTTTTTATCACTTATTGACCCAGATATTATTACCATACCGTACGTTCCTAAGTGATCTGTGACTCAGATCTAGGGCCTAATTCTGAGTTTGGTGGACAGGATGACCCTTCTGCCGAACTTCAGATGGGGAGGTTGCCGCCATACTGGCTACCTCCCCGCCGTGCCCATTACGACTTTCTGGCTGGGCTGATGGGTGGAAGCCAAGGTTTCCGCCCATCAGTCCAGTGGGAAAGTGGCGGCAACATTGTCACCGGTTTGCAATAGAGCCGGCAGCAGTGCTGCCACCCACAAGATTCACCAGCACCCTCGCAATGCTCACTGTCTGCACAGCAGTCCGTGGGCACTGTGAGGGTGCTGGGCAGGGGCCTCCCTGTGGCCCCCTGCACATGTTCTCCACTAGCCTTTTCATGGCAATTAAACCGCCATGAAAAGGCTGGTGGAGAACCAGGTCGAATCAGCAGGGTAGCGCTAAGTTCAGCGCCACCCTGGCTGATCCGACCTGGACCGCCGTCAGTCCGTTGGGAACATTTTTCCCAGCGGAGAAAGTGGTCGTTTGGCGAGCTCATCCCCAAACTCTTAATTTGGCAGTTGGACTGCCAAAATGGCAGTGGTCAGGATTGCCACTGCGAGGCCCCAAGTCCTTAACTAAATCAAAAGGAATAAGGATTTCTGCAAGATATTTAACACCACCAATCAATGTGCATAATCCTTGATATCAAAGTGTTTCAAATGGATGCACCTCCAGCATTGATGGCTTTAGAGACATTGTGCACTTAATTCCACCATTAAATTTCATAAGAAGGCATTCTTCATCTTTCTTTCCTTTTAAAGGTAATGAACCTCATCTTTCATCTTTTCAGTTTCTGATTTTGCTTAGCCGTCCACCCAACAGCATACCATATTTAGGTCAGGGTTTACCAGAAGTTGCACCACATTTAATTGCTTCATTGCCTTCAACATCTGGGTTGTTTAATACTTCATCTTCCCAGCGTGAAGTTCAGCAAGAAAGAAGGGTAAACTCCTTTGCTGCTACATTTTGAATCTAACTGTATCGCCTTCTTCTTCAATACTCAACATCCTATTGCTACTACAGAGTACTTTATATGGGATGCTCGACCCTCTTGTTATTGGGAGTGAATCAAACAGAGCCCACTTTACTTTATTGAAAGAAATTCTGTCCAAACTAAAATCACTGATCTATCTATGCCAAATTTAATATGGCCTATTTTGTGATCTTATGCTGCATTGAGTTCAGAAACTGAAAATGAGTCTACTCAAACTAGTCTGCCTACTCAGCAGCCATCGTCCTTAGTTTATATTTTGTGGTGGCCAATGATTATAAAACAGAGAGGTGAATGGTCTTAATATGCCCAATGTTATGTGCTAGGCCACCATTTTATAACTCAAAAATCAATTACAAAAAAGGAATGCAGGCAATGATAATTTCAAAAAGAGTCAGCAAACTACCATGAGTAAAATTGTAGTTAGAGATGGTCCAAAGTCCTCGCATCATCCGCCAGTTAGTAAGGAACTTCTTGCTTCCTCCAGAGTGGCCTGCCTTTTTCAAAGCGAGAAGGAAGGATAATTAAGGATCTCAGCTAATAAAGTGACTACTCAGCAAAGACGAATAAGATCAAAATGAATGTTCACATGGATAAATGATAAGTTAAGACAACTTTGGTGGAACAAGGGAAAGCAAAGAGTTTTACATTCTTGCCATTTCAAGGTTAATATTTCATTTGAGATGGGTCTCACAGTATTGTAGAGAGTTTGCCTATATTTTCTTGTGATATGTGCAGGAAAGGAAAGAGGGATATGAAGCTTCACCCTTTAAATCTGACAAGAATTTTACCTTTGTTTTATCAAATTCCTCCACTGATGGATATTGTGGGCCAGATGTATCAAGAAGGCCTTTTGCGAGTCGGAAATAGCGATTTTTAAGAAATCGCTATTTCTGATTCGCAAAATGCAATGCATCAAATTTGTGATTCGGTAATAGCGAATTCATAAAAATCACAAATGCTATTACCGAATTGCAAATTGCAATACTAGCCCCATTCGCACCTATGGGCCTGTAGGCACATATCTGCAAATTTTTCGCATTTCCAAAATTGCGATTTCTTAACTGGAGATCGCAATTTTGGAAATGCAAAACCCCAGGGTGCTGGAGGGCCTAAGGCCCCCCTCTGCTGCACCCCAAAATGCATTTTTAAAATTTGAACATCGTTACCACCAGGTTCAACCTGGTGGTAAATGGCGATTCCTAAATGCCCAATTCGCATTTAGGAATTGCTTCTTACATGTGCTTTAGAAATCGCAAATAAGTTGCAATTTGCGAGTCTCTAAACAGGGTCGCAATTTTAAGGAATCGCTATTTTAGCAATTCCTTAAAATTGCTTTCAGAATGCCTTTAATACATTCTGAAATGGCTTTTTGCATTCGCAAATGGGCATTCACACCGTTTGAGAATGCAAAAAGCTTTGATACATCTGGCCCTGTGTTGGCTGTTCTAAAATTGGTGGGATTTGTGAATTGCTTTAATGGAACAGAAATACCTTAGTTACAAGCTTTTTCAAGATTTTCTAAAAGGCTGATATTGAAAGAGGAAGATGATTTAATCTCACTAGGAACATCCACAGTCCCTGAGAAGGAGACTGACCATTCTGAATATAGTCTTCAGGTAGAGCTAAGACCTCATTGTAGGCTCATGCCCACATCAATTGTTTTTGATTATCTTTTTGTTAACTGCGTACCATTCTTGGGACTTACAGACTATAGACATTTTTGTGTGAACCCCTGTACCGGGGAAGGAGAGCTATGGATTGTAGTTCCCTATAACCCCCATTTTTCACAAAATGCTCTTGCATCATATAGAAATTGCTTTGCTCCCCTTGCGGACTTTGCCAATTACTTGTTCAGATGTTCTCGTTTACGTGATATATGATGTGAAGTGCTCAGACAACAGTGATCTCCCAGTATGGAATATTCATGGTTTTCACGGGGTAGAAGAATGCAGACTTTTTCCAATAGGTTGTTACTTCATAATGATTTACTACGTTTTTAGGCGATCTGGTTGTGTGAGCACCCTTTATTTGAATGATTTGTTTCAGTTTGCCAAGAAGTGAGTCTCAATAATACAGTTTTCCCACTGCAAGAATTTAGGTTGTTGGTTAAAAGGGTGGTCAGGCAACAACCACAATAAACCACAGGAGTCACTAAGTTAACCTGTGTTTAACACTCTGGTAGCATGGCACAGAAGCAGTTAGGCTTATCGTTGAAGAAAGGTGTAAAGTATTTATACAGCACACAAACATTAAGAAAGTGAAAAATAAAACACAAGAAAAGCCCCAAACCAAGGTAAAAGATTAGACTACATTTTAATAAATAAAATGACACCAGAGCAGAAAACATCCAAAATGTGGGATCAGAGACACTCTATTTCAAAGGTTTAAGTGAAAACAGTGCCTAAAAGCACAAAGTGCCACTTGTGGTCATCTGGTCATGCTAGACAGGGAAACGTCACAAGTTCAGGCCAATGCAATAGAGCGCGGGTCAGAGAAAGGGGCCAGAGTAGTCCTCTGAAAAGTTACCTTCTAGGTCTGGTGTGAAATTTTGATTTGTGTTGGAGGAGACCTCGAGGAAGGTACTGAGCGGCATGGATTGTTGTCACTGTAGCACAAAGAGCCAGTTGGGAATTGCAGACAGTCATCGCTGTAGCATGAAAAGCAGGTCAAGAATCACAGACAGTTCTCTGTGTAGCTTTGCATTGGCGGTTGCCCTGGGGTGTTGTTGCTCTAAAGTGAAGTGTATGGTTCGCCTTTGCCTTGCATTGCCGTAAACGTGGGCGGCAGAGTCTTGCAGTGAACTGGCATGTTCATAGTCGCAAAGAGCATAAACTTCAGCATTTACATCATTTCTGCTTTGGACGAGTTCTCACTGATGTCAGCCAAAATCCTGGGACCTGGGGGCACCAATAAGGGATCTGGACTTACTTCAGGAGAGGCAAGCAGTATGGCTCAGACAGATCCAGTTGCAGGTCCAGGCAGGCTCAGTTGCAGCAGGCCAGCTGGGCAGTTGTAGGGAAACCTCTGAAGCTTGCTTTGTCCCTGTAGCTCACTCAGGGGGATCAGCCAAATGACCCTTGGAGTCACTCTTGGGGAGCTTGGGATGAAGACAAGTAGGTCCACTCTTTCTTCTCAAATAGCAAGGCAGTTCTTCAATCAGCAAGGCAATCTTCTGGCAGCAGCGCAGTCCTTCTTCTGAATCTTCCACAGGTCCAGGAGTGTTGCTATGATGAATGGCTCGAGAGGTCTAATATTTATACCTGGTGCAAGCATTTGTATGTGTGTGGGTGAGGGGGACCCCTGTCCTGCCTCCACAACTGGTTCTGGAAAGTTCTTCTCCTGTCAAGGCTCCAAACTGTCTCAGGGTGACAAAAGGAAGGGCAAGGCTGGATGTAGATTAATGTGTGTGTGTAGGAGGCAAAGCCCTTTGGTATAAAAGTGGGCTGGGTTGAGACCCTTCCTCATCATCCAGCCGGGATAGCATCTCTTGTGTACACCAAAGCACCCTTTGTATTACTTTCTGTAAGCAATATACAACTCCCAACTGCAGAGCCATTCACAGTCATGTGACCCAGGAAAATGGCCGAAGGCACAAATGGTTAGGACAAGAAAAAGCCAACTTTCTAAAAGTGGCATTTTCAGAATCGTAACTTAAACTCCAACTTCACCATTAAAGAGGAGTTTAAACTACAATTCATTTGAGTGTAAAGAGCATATCTCTATCTGCTCCAAATTCTAAGTCCCCACTTATTAAATGCAGTAAGGTAACCCAGTGTTAGTCAGTGGGAGAGATAGGCCTTATAACTGGGAAACACTAATTTAAGAGTTTTTCACTACCAAGACAAGACAAGAAGTGACTTATAAGTATTTAAAAGTAAGATTTAGGTCTGACAAAAGCTTTATTTTGCCAAGGCAATTGGCAGTTTAAAACTGCATTCAGCCTGCAATGGCAGGCCTGGAACATGTTTTAAGGTGCTACTTAATTGGTTGGCACAATAAGTGCTGCAGGCCCACTAGTAGCATTTAGTGTACTGGCCCTGTGTAAATGTAGTACCATTTACGTGGGACTTACTAGTAAATAAAGGTGCCAATCAGATATAGGCCAGTCTAACTATGTTTGAAGTACAGAGTACAAGCACTTTAACACAGGTTAGCAGAGGTAAAGTGCTCAGAGCCCTAAAGCCAACAAAAACGACTTCACCACCCAGGAGGGGTTAAGGCAAAATGTTTTGGGGAAATACCACGCCAAGGATGCCAAGTCTAACATCCATTAAAATAAATTGTAACCTTACTTAAAAGTTGGTGAAGGCTGGCACATATATGTGTGTCAAACCGAGTACTATTTGTGCACCTTACAATGGGGCTAACAGGCATGTTAATTTCCATTGTGATGTAAGAAAGGAAAATCAGGTGCAAATTGTGCAACTAGTAAATAAAAAAAAACATGTAACTAGGATGAGAAATTGGGTTGTTGGTTGACTGGGGTATGACCCCTAGTCAAGCAACAGTCACAATCCCTTGCAGGGTGAAAAAAGAAAAGGTCATTAAATTAACCATGGGTAGCTTGGCAGAAAAAGCACTCAGGCTTAACTTAAAGGCAATGTGTAAAGTATTTATGCAGTACACAAGCAGTACTAATGTGAAAACAAAACACAAGAAAACCTCACACCAATTCAGAAAAAGAGAGTACATTTTAATACATTATTTGACACCAGAACAACAAAAATCCTATCAGTAGAACCAGAGTTATCAGTTTTAAAACATTTTTGTAAAAACTAGCTCCTCAAAGATCAAATGCACCAACAGTGGACATCTAGTCACAGGGGAACAGGTCAAAGTAAAAACATTTGACCAATTGCGATGGAGCTCCTGACATCAGACACCTAATCCATCTACTGTTTGAGTGTCTTGGAGGAACTTACAAAGTCAAACTGTCAGTTACACCCAGTCATGTGACCCAAGAAAGGCTGCAGGTACAAAAGGGCTAATGGAAGGAAAATGCCAAATTTCTCAAATGTGCTGATTGAATCCTGCGGTTAGAGTACAACGTGCAAAGTCAATTGCCCAGCTCAAAATAATCTACGACTGGAGGAACAGGTAGAGCGATTTTTAGGTTTGCTTCCTTCCTGACATTGGGGGTTATTACAACTTTGGAGGAGGTGTTAATCCATCCCAAAAGTGACGGTAAAGTGACGGATATACCACCAGCCGTATTACAAGTTCCATAGGATATATTGGACTCGTAATACGGCTGGTGGTATATCCGTCACTTTATCGTCACTTTTGGGACGGATTAACACCACCTCCAAAGTTGTAATAACCCCCTTTGAGTCCTGTAGATGATCTTTTTGGATATCGTGGCCAAATGAGACTGAAACGTCAAATGTGGGTCCTCTCCATCTACAGCTACTTCAGCATTTGGTGCTTTTGTCCATTGTTGGAAATCTTGAAGATAAGGATGAAAAACATTTTGGACTGGAGAGAACTAACTCTTATGGTTAGGAAGACTGTTCACTTCCCCTGATCGCTGAATTGTGTAAATATAGGGATTGCTAATGGGGGAGTGTCAGTGCTATAGTCTTATGTACTGCTGCATATGCTGGATGTCTAACAACTTGTGTGACCAACTATTTACCTTTGCTACATCAAAAGACATTTGTTTCCCTTTACAACAATACACATCAATTGATTTTTTTCTTGCCGATTTCTTCCTGCAGATTTTTTCTAGCACATTTCTCAGGTATATTCTAGCTGGATCAATATGTTGACCAATATTGGGTACTGTGGACTGTATACAAATAATGCCTCCTGGAACATTTTTTCTTTTATATTTCAGATTACCTTGTTCTGTGGGGAAAATTGGATTGCCATGTTACTTTTAAGAACTTCCTCAAAGCGACACTTTCAAAATTGTAATAAAAAATCTGATTTTACCATTAAAGGGCATTTTTCATTAAAACTTCATAGATACAAAACATGAATTGGCTACCTGGTCCCAATCAAAAGTTAGCACTTATTTAATGTAATAAGGCAACTGGGTATTATCCTATGGGGCAGGTAGGCCTCAAAGTGTTGAAAAACAAACTTAAAGAATTTTCACTACAAGGACATGTAAAACTTGAAAATAAATGTTGAACTTTTTAATTACAATGCAACCTGCCCTGTGGATTACTTAGGGCCTACCTTAGATGTAATATATGCAATAAAAGGGAGTTTAGGGCTTGGCAAGGGGATTATATTACCAAGTTGAATTGGCAGTATAAAACTGCATTCAGGCTGCAAAGGCAGTCCTTGGACATGTTTTATTGGGCTACTCAAGTGAGTGGCGCAATAAGTGCTGCATGCATGCCCACTAGTAGCATTTAATTTTCATGCCCTTGGTGTATGATATGTCACTCTACAAGGGACTCAGGTAAATTAAATATGCCAATCAGGTGTAAACCACTTTAACCATGTTTAGAGGAGGGAGCACAAGCACTTTAGCACTGGTTAGCACTGGTAAAATGTAGAGTCCAAAGGCCAATAAGAATGAGTTCAGCAAAAAGTGGAGGGTAAAGGGTAAAATGTCTCGGGTGGCTCTACAGAAAGGGCCAAGTCTAACAACCAGTCTTTAGTGGGTGTGATATTTGCATCCAGGACCTGTGTGTTATGTTTTGCTAGTTGGAAAGGGCTGAATGGTTATGTAAGTGGTTGTGTTACATTTCTAATACCGCAGTGTGTATCTTTTTCTCAGTTGTGCAAGTTACCTATCAGTCCCTTGCTGTTGCCAGAACTCATGTAGATGGCCACAAAGTGTTAATAAATACATCTCTAATGTATCTAAATACCAAAACAAACCTATAACCAACTATTTCACAGCATGTAAAAACTATATTACTTGGACAGTGCCTGTCAGTGTTATGATTATGGTTATCTGTATAACTGCATTATATCTCTTGCTAGATGTCTAGACTGTTGGACATGCCCTGTGCCACTTTGTAACCCTTTGCGCTACCTTATGCCTGCACCAGCCAAAATGTATGCATAGGTGGCATTCCCCCAGTTAGGAGTGGCCAAACAAATGGCGCAGTGTCATGTTTTTCCAGGACTTTTAACGCCTGCTCAGAGCAGGCATTAAAAGGAGGCTTCCGTTGGTTACAATGGGCCTCTGGGTGCTTTGCAGGATTAGCATCAAAAAAATTTACAATAATCCTCGAAAGAGCCTGACTAGTGTCAAAAATTCTGACGCTAGTTCCCTACCTATCTCCATTGTGTGCCGTATATTAAATACAACACACACATGGTGGCCTTATGGGGCCGCTAAGGGGCACAAGAAAAGTGGCGCAGCACTGTGTCTAGCACCACTTTTTTCAAATATGCCCCATAGGGGCATTTTTAAGAGCTCCTAGTGCCATTCTAACACCACATTATTGTCAATTCATTTTTTTATGCTAATGTGGCGTTTGAAGGCCAAAAATGCTGTTAATCTGTTTAATACTCACTCACATTTTACAAAGATTTTGCAAACTGTCAACCATATCCTGTTTTGTTACAATAAAAAAAACATTCTTTTACGAAAATAATTTCTGAACACAACACATACCTAGAAATTCCTGAAAAAAACAAAGGTTAAAGTAAAGTTATTGTTATGTGTAATAAAATATCTGTTTTCATTTTTTTTTAACTTCAGAAATTCAAAGAAAAAAAACAAAGGTTAAAGTACCGTTATGCTTGGGTGAATTTCTCTGTGACAAAGTTAACGTTCTGAACTAAAAATACACACAAATTCAGCAGTTATAGTTAGCAGCACTAATAATAACTTGCACCCCTGCCATGCATTGCTTATGACCTCACATGACAGCACTCATGACATGTTCTATGACATTAAATACATTTTTTTTAGATTAAAGTTTACATGATGTTATTAATCTTTTTAAAAAACATTCGGTACTCTTACTATATGTGCATTTTCCTTTACCGTTACTTTATTTCTTTGTGTCTGCTTCATGTTTGGAGAGGTCTTTTTAGTACTGTTGCTTTGTGTTCTTTCTGTTCTGTTGTTTTGTGTAATCTTGATCTGACTGTGAACCCTATAGAAACAATACACCACACATAATATTTATCTCTGCTTTTAAAGAGTACTTATTATTAAATTAAAGGTAGACTTTGTGGCACTACATTTTAGCATGTTACACATCCTCCATGGTACTGTTAAAACAAAACCTGATCTTATCTCATGTTACCCTGCACAGCAGTCTCTTTGAGTCACAACTCAACAGACACCAACTGCTTAGTGTAGAAGGCCTTTGAGAAGTAGTACATCTTGTACTATATGGCTTTACAAACAGCAAAATCTCTACTAATATCTCTGACCACAGTAAAGGGTGTGTCTGAAAGGCCTCACACAAACACTAGCCCCTGTGCTACTACATTTTACCTGCAGAGACATCATGGATAATAGAATTTGATATAAACCCAAAGCTTAGTAATATCATTCTATAGAGATTCATTACCTCCTTTGTTTCAGAACATTGTAGATTGAGTGTGAAACTGTTTACTGAGTAGTTCACCTTTACACAAAGGTATGTCCTGTGAGAGAACATGGTGTATGACTGGGGTTACAGACACATCTCTACTGATACCCCTCAAGAGAGTGAAGGGTTAGTGTAGAATGTTTTAGACAAGGAATAGGCCCTCTGCTACCAGATTTAAACAGGGTACACTTTGGTTGTAGTATTCTTTCATGAAAGAGTAACTCCTTCTTATACAACCATACAGAGTGAATGGTTGCCATTCGAAACTGTTCACCACCTCTCCTGACAGCCTTTTACAGGTTAGACACTGAATGTGAAGAATTCTGTAATAGACCCACGTCGTTCAACACCTATTTTCTCACAGTGAACACTGTTTGGTTTAGATGAGAAAGACCAACTTGTGTACGGACATTTCTGAAGTGGATAAAGGTTGTGAGTAGAAAGATCTATGACAAACGTGGGTCTGGTATTAGCACAGTTTAACAATCCGCAGATTTTCTGCAGTCAGTTTCAGAAGAAAGCAGCTCACTTTCTTATAAGTGTAGCTTTGCAATACCCTTGTTTAGAGAGTGAGTGGATCTCTTCTAATAGATGTGTTAAGGTTACAGATTGAGTGTAAAAGGGTTTAGTAAGTAATTCATCCATGAACAAGGGGATCTCTACTGACAGCATATGATGTATAACTGGTTTTACAGATAGCAGGGTCTCTACTAATACCTCTGAAGAGAGTAAATGGTTACTGTAGAAGGTTTCAGCCAAGCACTAGGCCCTCTGCTACCAGATTTAAACAGGGCTCAGTCTGGTTGTGGTAGACTAACTCCCTCTTATATAAGCCCATAGAGAGCGAATGGTTCATATTCAAAACATCACACCATAACTCCTGTTATTCCCGTAGAAGGTAGACGCTAGGGCCCTCACTTGGTGGGTGGTGGATGCTGTTATGTTTAGTCATGGACTCATCCATGACTTTCAATTTGGTAGGGTGATGATTTGAATTCCCCAACAGTGATAAAGATTAATGGTTTCGTCAGTGATGTAACCGACGTGAATACACGGAGTCTGGAAGTTTTCCCACCAGGCCAATTAACGGAACACAATGTGGTGTTGTTTCTTATCGATGCAGAGTTTGGGCTCCTGCGGCCCTGCCGGCGTAACAGATTGGCAACGAGGGTGGGATTCTGTTGCCCGGTTCCATCCGTGCTCCTACCTGGTTCCGCTTCCTTCTTCCCCTCCGTTCTGGTGTTGGAGGGTGTGCGGTGTCCGGCATTGATGAAGTGGCTGAGCAGCGTGGTGGTGTGCGGCTGCCCCCATTTGAGTGCGGCTGTTGTCGGACCAACGTCCCTGGCGCATGGCGTTTTCTACACACGGCGAGCATTATTGTGGTTGCCGGAGCAACCAAGACCAGTTGCGTTGCCTAGAGGCAAGTTCTTTCCCCGGCGAGGGTTACTCAGTGGTTGCCGGGGCAACCAACACCAGCCACATTGCCTGGAGGCAAGTTCTTTCCCCGGTGAGGGTTTGTCAGTGGTCGCCGGAGCAACCGATCACAGCTGCAGTGCCTGGAGGCGAGTTCCTTCATCCAGCGAGGGTTTCTCAGTGGTTGCCGGAGCAACCAATCCCAGCTGCAGTACCTGGAGGTGAGTTCCTTCATCCGGCGAGGGTTTCTCAGAGGTTGCCGGAGCAACCGATCCCAGCTGCATTTGCCTGGAGGCGAGTTCCTTCACCCAGAACGAGGCGTCCTAGTGGGTACCGGAGCACACCCGGGACCAGCTGCACTGATTGGTACGAGGTGAGCTGTCGTTGGGTGGTGCATGATTGACCTGGACTGTCACCCCTTATTGGATTCTGGTGCGTGTTTATCTTACAAGTGACTTACAAGTGACTGTGTATCCTGGAGTGTCGCATGACAGTGGTCCCTGGAGTATCAGGAGTATGTGGACATGATTGCAAGTACACAGTGACTTTCGTTTTGCTTCTTGTTGTCTCTCATTTTGCGTGGCCACGGCTGCCTGTGGGGGTGGTCTGGAGTCACCTGTTTGAGGTGCAACTATGGCGTCAATACCAGTGTTGGAACCTTTTGTTATTGATGGCCCTCCCTCCGCCCTAGCTGCTCGGTGGAAGGAGTGGGTGGACCGGTTAGAAACATACTTCACTGCAACAGCTCTGGAAGATGACAGACGCCGTCCTATGCTTTTACATTTGGGGGTGCAGCCATTCATAAACTGGGACGATCAGTGGCCGAAGAGGGCCCACCATACACCTACCACGTCGTTGCGATCATGTTACTCTTGTGGAGGCCCAATCCCTCATCAAGGGGTGTGTCCTGCGCAAGGCAAGAAGTTCTCCAGCTGTAATAAATTGCATCATTTTGCCAAGGTATGCCGGTCAGTGCCCCGTCCTAGGTCAATGAAGTTTAAATCTGTTCATGCGGTGCAGCCTTCAGTTATGCTGGACGAAGATGATGATCTGGATGACGATGGAACCGGCGAAGGGACAGTCCATGTGATACATTCTTTGCAGCCCAGCAGGCTTCCACGGAAGCGAGTACCAAGGTGTCCAGTTTTCCTGGCAGGCCACAAAGTTAACGTATTGATTGACACTGGTGCTTCCATTAATGTTATGGCTAAATATGTTTTAAGCGTCTTCCTCTTCAGCCCCAGTAACGACCTACAACGACTCAGGTGTGTTTGGATCATCAAGGCCGTTACCGTTGGCAGGTGTGTTTACCACAACATTATCTCATGAGGAGCATTCAATACAGACTGAGGTTTCTGTCACCATCTCTGGGTCAGATATGCTACTAAGTTGTTAAACGGCCGAGCAGCTTAACCTTATCTCCTTTGCATTTGGTGTTCATAGGGAGACTGTGGAGAACTTGATAACTGAGTTTGAACCGCTTTTCGAAGGCATAGGTTGCATAAAGGATCGAATGTTGCGGTTACATATTGATAAGTCCATACGGCCTGTGGCTTTGAAGCATCGCAGGGTCGTGTTCCACCTGAGACCAAAGGTTGAGGAGGAGCTTCGGAAGTTGTAGCAGCGGATATCATTGAGAAGGTCGATGGGCCAACGCCATGGGTATCGCCCATTGTGAGTGCCAGGAAGCCCAAGCAACATAGGGAAGTACGGATTTGTGTGGATATGCGCCTGCCCAATGTTGCCGTTAAGCGTGAGCGGCATCTGACTCCTACTGTTGATTACCTTGTTGCAGAAGTAGCAGGGTCAAGATGGTTCTCTAAGATGGACTTACGGGCGGGGTATCATCAGCTGCTGCTTCATCCTGACTCAAGAGATATAACCACGTTTTCTACTCATGTGGGTCTAAGGCGTTATAAACATTTGAGTTTTGGGATTTCCAGAGCTGCGGAGGTCTTCCAGCACACCATTCGTGTGGTGCTCACTGGTCTCCCAGGAGTCATCAATGTCAGCGATGACATACTCATACATGCTCCCAGTGAGGGGTTACATCTTACACGACTCCGAGCCACGTTCCGGAGGCTTCACGAGAATGGTCTGACGCATCACAGGGATAAGTGTTCATTTTTATGACCGGAGGTGGCCTTTTTTGGGTATCAGTTTTCTCGAGAGGGAGTGTTACCTGATCCAGCCAAGGTGAAAGACATTCAATCTGCCATGGCTCCCGTCAATGTATCTGGTGTTCGCAGCTATTTAGGCATGTTAAATTACTGTGGGCGGTTCATCAAGAACCTGACAGCTCTGACGGCTCCTCTCAGAGACCTCATCAAAACCAATGCTGTTTGGGAATGGGGGGCGGATCAGGAAGCTGCTTTCCAGGCCACTAAGTCAGCGTTATCTGAGCATATCACTTTGGTTTACTTTGACCCTAAGAAGGAGTCGGAGCTGTCGGTGGATGCTAGCCCCGTAGGGCTGGGAGCAGTGTTGGCAGAGGCAGATGGACGTGGAATGGGCTCCTGTGGCATATGCCAGTAGAGCCCTAACCGAGACTGAGCAACTTTATTCCCAGATTGAAAAAAGAAGCCATTGCAGTGCATTAGGGCTGCGGACATTTTCACCTGTACTTGTATGGCCAGCCTTTTTTTTGTAGTACACACTGATCATAATCCCCTGATTCCTTTGTTTAATGGGTCTTCATCCAAACCTCCACCACGAATTGAAAAATGGATTTTGCAGTTACAAGACTATCGACTTCTTGGGGTGTTTCGACCAGGAAGTCTGAACCCTGCTGATTACCTGTCATGACATGCCCGGCCTGCTACTGAAGTAGAAGAGTATGGACGGCTGGTGGTGGAACGGTCTTGTCCGCTGCCCCTGTCTCTTGATAATATCAGCAAAAACAACAAGTGATGGACGGAATGCTGAACATTGTCAAACATTCACCCCCAGTCACAGATCTGGGTTTAATCCATCGTTTTTTTGCTGCCCATGCCATTCCAGTTTGGACCCAGCCATATGCAAATCAGTCTTGACCCTGTTCCCCATGGGAACAGTCCAGCCCGAACTGCTAGGCCAGGTCTTCCCTGGACTGGAAACAAGCATCCTGGGACCGGTTTCGGGGTTTCACCCCTCATCAGCCAGGCTAGCTTGAATCCAGTGGCATGGGAAGCACGGGACCCACGTCTGGGCATACCCTTCCCACTTAGGGCGACAAATGCAAAAACAACAAGTGATGGACGGAATGCTGAACATTGTCAAACATTCACCCCCAGTCACAGATCTGGGTTTAATCCATCGTTTTTTTGCTGCCCATGCCATTCCAGTTTGGACCCAGCCATATGCAAATCAGTCTTGACCCTGTTCCCCATGGGAACAGTCCAGCCCGAACTGCTAGGCCAGGTCTTCCCTGGACTGGAAACAAGCATCCTGGGACCGGTTTCGGGGTTTCACCCCTCATCTGCCAGGCTAGCTTGAATCCAGTGGCATGGGAAGCACGGGACCCACGTCTGGGCATACCCTTCCCACTTAGGGCGACAAATGCAAAAACAACAAGTGATGGACGGAATGCTGAACATTGTCAAACATTCACCCCCAGTCACAGATCTGGGTTTAATCCATCGTTTTTTTGCTGCCCATGCCATTCCAGTTTGGACCCAGCCATATGCAAATCAGTCTTGACCCTGTTCCCCATGGGAACAGTCCAGCCCGAACTGCTAGGCCAGGTCTTCCCTGGACTGGAAACAAGCATCCTGGGACCGGTTTCGGGGTTTCACCCCTCATCAGCCAGGCTAGCTTGAATCCAGTGGCATGGGAAGCACGGGACCCACGTCTGGGCATACCCTTCCCACTTAGGGCGACAAATGCAAAATGGACGGAATGCTGAACATTGTCAAACATTCACCCCCAGTCACAGATCTGGGTTTAATCCATCGTTTTTTTGCTGCCCATGCCATTCCAGTTTGGACCCAGCCATATGCAAATCAGTCTTGACCCTGTTCCCCATGGGAACAGTCCAGCCCGAACTGCTAGGCCAGGTCTTCCCTGGACTGGAAACAAGCATCTTGGGACCGGTTTCGGGGTTTCACCCCTCATCAGCCAGGCTAGCTTGAATCCAGTGGCATGGGAAGCACAGGACCCACGTCTGGGCATACCCTTCCCACTTAGGGCGACAAATGCAAAAACAACAAGTGATGGACGGAATGCTGAACATTGTCAAACATTCACCCCCAGTCACAGATCTGGGTTTAATCCATCGTTTTTTTGCTGCCCATGCCATTCCAGTTTGGACCCAGCCATATGCAAATCAGTCTTGACCCTGTTCCCCATGGGAACAGTCCAGCCCGAACTGCTAGGCCAGGTCTTCCCTGGACTGGAAACAAGCATCCTGGGACCGGTTTCGGGGTTTCACCCCTCATCAGCCAGGCTAGCTTGAATCCAGTGGCATGGGAAGCACGGGACCCACGTCTGGGCATACCCTTCCCACTTAGGGCGACAAATGCAAAAACAACAAGTGATGGACGGAATGCTGAACATTGTCAAACATTCACCCCCAGTCACAGATCTGGGTTTAATCCATCGTTTTTTTGCTGCCCATGCCATTCCAGTTTGGACCCAGCCATATGCAAATCAGTCTTGACCCTGTTCCCCATGGGAACAGTCCAGCCCGAACTGCTAGGCCAGGTCTTCCCTGGACTGGAAACAAGCATCCTGGGACCGGTTTCGGGGTTTCACCCCTCATCAGCCAGGCTAGCTTGAATCCAGTGGCATGGGAAGCACGGGACCCACGTCTGGGCATACCCTTCCCACTTAGGGCGACAAATGCAAAAACAGCAAGTGATGGACGGAATGCTGAACATTGTCAAACATTCACCCCCAGTCACAGATCTGGGTTTAATCCATCGTTTTTTTGCTGCCCATGCCATTCTAGTTTGGACCAGCCATATGCAAATCAGTCTTGACCCTGTTCCCCATGGGAACAGTCCAGCCCGAACTGCTAGGCCAGGTCTTCCCTGGACTGGAAACAAGCATCCTGGGACCGGTTTCGGGGTTTCACCCCTCATCAGCCAGGCTAGCTTGAATCCAGTGGCATGGGAAGCACGGGACCCACGTCTGGGCATACCCTTCCCACTTAGGGCGACAAATGCAAAAACAACAAGTGATGGACGGAATGCTGAACATTGTCAAACATTCACCCCCAGTCACAGATCTGGGTTTAATCCATCGTTTTTTTGCTGCCCATGCCATTCCAGTTTGGACCCAGCCATATGCAAATCAGTCTTGACCCTGTTCCCCATGGGAACAGTCCAGCCCGAACTGCTAGGCCAGGTCTTCCCTGGACTGGAAACAAGCATCCTGGGACCGGTTTCGGGGTTTCACCCCTCATCAGCCAGGCTAGCTTGAATCCAGTGGCATGGGAAGCACGGGACCCACGTCTGGGCATACCCTTCCCACTTAGGGCGACAAATGCAAAAACAACAAGTGATGGACGGAATGCTGAACATTGTCAAACATTCACCCCCAGTCACAGATCTGGGTTTAATCCATCGTTTTTTTGCTGCCCATGCCATTCCAGTTTGGACCCAGCCATATGCAAATCAGTCTTGACCCTGTTCCCCATGGGAACAGTCCAGCCCGAACTGCTAGGCCAGGTCTTCCCTGGACTGGAAACAAGCATCCTGGGACCTGTTTCGGGGTTTCACCCCTCATCAGCCAGGCTAGCTTGAATCCAGTGGCATGGGAAGCACTGATAATATCAGGTCAGCCACGGATGACGATGAGTGTCTGCAGTTGGTGATGTCGGCGGGGGTGTCGGGGCAATGGCACTCTATCCTTCGGAATATGACCCTCAGGACGGCAGAGGCCCACACTATGTTGTCCTCGCTACACAAGGTCCGACAGGAGCTGGCCATATCTCCCGAAGGATGCCTGCTGAGAGGGCATAGGCTGGTCATTCCCATTGCGTTGCAGCACTCTGTAATGGAACTTGCCCATGCTTCTCATCAAGGCATGGTGAAGACTAAATCCAGGTTGAGGAGCAAGGTGTGGTTTCCGGTACTCGATGACCACGTAGAAAGGGTTGTATGTCAGTGCCTGATGTGTCAAGCTGTTGGTCCGGATGAATTACCCCCACGATTATTACAGAAACTACTGCTCCTGTCCCATGGTTTCGTGCGAGTGCTGATTTTGGCAGTCTGCCTGATGGCCGTCACACCTTTGTTGTGATAGATGACTTTTCAAAATACCCGGAGGTTGAAATCATGGACTCTATCACTGCGGCGCGTTTGGAAAAGATCATGGCCACCCATGGTTTGCTACAGGAGATCCGTACGGACAATGGTCCTCCATTTTCAAGCAAAGAGTTTGCTGACTATTTACTGTCTAGGGGGATTGTGCACAGGAAGATCACCCCTCATTGGCCTCAAGCAAACGGGAAGGTGGAACGATTCATGAGAACTCTGAATAAAGTACTGCGAATTGCCGGTGCTGAGGGTCATAATGTGGACTGTGCTGTGTATGCTTTTCTACGGGAATATCGTCTGACTCCACATGCTACCACTGGTGAGACTCCTAGTTCTATATGTATTAATAGGAAGGTTAGAGATACTATTCCCCAAGTTCAGGAAACGTCTGATCTGTATCATCAGGTGGGGTAAGCGTTGTCACAAAGGAAGAACCAGAATGACAACATGTCACGGAAAAGGGGAGCCAAGGAACGTGACATTTCTGTCGGGGATTTGGTTTTAGTGAAATGCAGGAGAGGGGGAAGTAAATTTGTGTTACCGTTTGAGAAGGATCCCTGGGTGGTGAGTGAGGTTAAAGGTACCATGATTACTGCTACACGAGGTCAGGAGACTGTCACAAGAAACATTTTGTTTTTTAAAAAGATGCCATTCTCTGACTTCCCAGTGACTGGGGAAGATCCAAGGAAATCTTCATGTGGTTCTGATCCTGGGGACAGTGTTGGTCAGGATGATGATGTTATTGGTCCATGTTCGGTGACTGAGGGTGCATTGTCAGGTGGGTTCATAAGCTCGAGTATGCAGAGCCCTGATGGTCATCTGAATGTGGAACCTTATACACACAGATCTGTGCCAGAGAGCCCGTATATTCGGGCCTCTACTGGTTGTTTGATTTTGGAACCTGTCACAAACAGACCTGTGCCGGCGGGCCCGGCTGTGTCAAGCCGTGGGGATGGTCCATATAGCCTACGGCCCTGCCCACAATGTTCTACCAGGCTAAAGGGTTATGTATTGGATTGATCATGCTTCGTATGTTAGCTGTGTGCTACAGCTTTAGTGTTGATGCATAGGTATTGGGGAACATGAAGTAATGTTTGTTTGTGTCATGGGTAAAGGAGGAATGTTGTGTTTAGTCATGGACTCTTCCATGACTTTCGATTTGGTAGGGTGATGATTTGAATCCCCCTATAGTGATAAAGATTAATGGTTTCGTCAGTGATGTAACCGACATGAATAAACGGACTCGGGAAGTTTTCCCGCCAGGCCAATTAACGGAACACATTGTGGTGTTGTTTCTTATTGATGCAGCGTTTGGGCTCCTGCGGCCCTGCCGGAGTAACAGATGCCACCCACTAAACTCTTTAGGACAGAAAACCACCACTCTGGTTTTCCGCCTACTGGCCCTATTCTGAGTTTCCTGCTGGCCCAGCGGGAAACAGGCCACAACATAGATGCCAGCTCGTAATCGAGCTGGCAGCAATGTTATGATGTGTCAGGTGCAACAACAGCCATCACGCTTTTCACTGACTTTCATTGAGGCAGTGAAAAGAGCAACAGGGCTGTCCATGGGGGCTCCTACACTGCCCATTGCCCAACTCGGCTTTCACTATTGCAAGGCCTATCTCTCCCATAGGTACATGGGGCCTGATTTTAAATGCCGTTTAAGTGCAGATTCCCATTGGGAGCAGATATAGATATGGAGTTTGGGGTCTCTGGACTCACAATTTAAAAATACATCTTTTGGTAGAGTTGTTTTTTAGATTGTCTCTTTGGAAATGCCACTTTTTGAAAGTGGGCATTTTCTTGCTTAGCCATTCTATGCCTCTGCCTGCCTGTTGAATCCACGTCTGGGTCAGACTGACAGTTGGGCTGTTTGTGAATTCCCTCTAGACAGTGACACAAAGGAAGATGGAGTGTAGCCTGCATATCCTGATGAGTCTTCTGGGCTAGAGTGGGGAGGAAGGAGCTGTCAAAGCCCAGCTCACCTGAGTTCTTGTTCAGTTCTGATGGAGGTTGAGGACAATCCGACCCCACCCTGAAACTGCTTGTTCCAGCACACTAGTTTTTAAAACAGTGCACTAAGAACAGAAGCTCAAGGGAAGGGGGGAAGTTGATAAAATAAAAAAGAGAGACAACACCGTTCTTGCGTTTCCACTGTTGAAGTGCTGCACAAATCTGCGGCCCTTTCTGACTTCTGTAGAAACTGGTGCCTAATGAAACATAAACAAAGAACAGATAAGTGCAACCTATTCCTAAATGGGTTCCTGACTATCCCTTTATTTATTAGAAATTCTCTTCTAAAAGTACCTCTTGGATCCTGGTCTCTAGTTTCCAGGTTTGGAATGTGTTACTGCTCGGGGATGTGTTTTCTATTACTGTAAAGCTTCTAAAACATTAAACAAATACCGTTATCAGAATTACCAATATCAAACATTCATCATAATATAACTAAAGCCTAAATTCCCAATAGCAGACTCACTTTTCCCATATTTCCAGAATCTTTTATAAAACAAATACTGTACTTTTACATCAAAATACAGCATGTAATTTGTGCAAGTCCTTGATTTACTGTTTGCCTTGCTGTTAATGGTTTCCACTGTTCGATTCTTAAAAGTTCCATGAGAAAAAACAATGTTTGCTTCACAAAGTTCTGCAAAATATTCTTGTAACAAAGAGTTTGAATCACAATGTTCGTGGAAGGTATTTCGTTTCAAATTGTCTATACACGAATCCAGAAATTGTTGTCAAAGTTCTTTCAGGTAATAAAAGGTTTTGCACTTACTTGTTGCTGGCAAGAGATACTGATCAGTCTAACCTTGTCTTCTTTCTCTTTTGCAGGTTACTCATAGGAGAGAGGCTGAAGCAAGGAGGAACCGGAAACCGGAAGAAGGAAGAGCCAGAAGCTGCACCCATTGAAGTCAATGAAAGTCTGTAAAGAGCAGGAGTGCCAGCGCCGAGGGATCTGTTCTCAGGTAAGCGGGAGGTAGACGAGCACAAGCACTGGGTGAGGCTCGGGGGATGCCTTTTATAGACAGGGCTGGGTGTGGTCCTCACATGCTGCACATGTTCTTGGAAGGTGTGCAGAGCTGGGTGTGGTTTGAAGAGCTGGGTGTGGTCCTC
Organism: Pleurodeles waltl; assembly: GCF_031143425.1. Classification (NCBI taxonomy): domain Eukaryota; kingdom Metazoa; phylum Chordata; class Amphibia; order Caudata; family Salamandridae; genus Pleurodeles; species Pleurodeles waltl. The sequence continues at coordinate 928,660,376 of NC_090449.1, forward strand.
ACATGCTGCACATGTTCTTGAAAGGTGTGCAGAGTTTCAGTTATTATACAAATGAATTGGATTAACACATGGCCTAGGGAGGAGTATTTTAAAGAAGCCTTGGTAAAAGCAAGGCCCAATGTGTAAACAAAACAGCACATTAAACAACATACACAGAAGCCTGGGGGGGGGAAGGTGAGATAACAAGAAAGGCTTTCAATAGTAAGTTTAAAAGGGAGCTATTACAGAACCCACTAGTGCAGTGAGAGGGGACATGCTCTTTGCTGTGTACAAACCCTAACAGGAGCTGACACCTGCCCCTGAAAGGGCTGTGTCTGTTCTCACACAATGTTGCCTCCGGCACCCTGGAGTAAATCTGGAGCCAGGCCTGGACAAAGCAGGATTTTGTGAAAAACAGACTTTCCTCTGAAGTTTGCCTACTTCAAAGGCCAGAACTGGTATAAGATGTGGACCCAAACCCCCAGACTTTTAGAGCACTTCTAAATCAAGAGGAACCTCTGCCAAGGAGAAGAGCTGAAAAGCAGGACGAGGAGTACTGCCCCTTTGCTGTATGTGCTTTGCTGGGTTGGCCTGCAGTTGCTGCTTGTGCCTTAAAGAGGACAAAGACTAGACTTTGCTGTGTATCCTGCTTGTGAAGTTTCTCCAAGGGGTTGGAGTAGTAGAGCTTGCCTCCTGATGGAAGTCCCAGGGATTTCAAAGACTTCAGCTTCGTCATCAGCCCAGAGTTTGATCTGCAAAACATGTGACCTCAAGGGCTCGACGACCCCTGAACCGACCTCCAGAACCGACGCCTGCTACGCCGCACTCCGGATCTCATAGCGAGGTTCACGATGCCCTGCATTACCAAGGTACTGTTTGCGAGGCTTCCCGACACTCTAGCTGGCCCGCAACGCCGCAGCTGGCCTGAACTGTTGGATTTGTTGTTCACAATGTCGTGATAGCCCCAGATGGAGCTATCGACTTCAAGGAACTGTATTTATATTTTCATTTCATTTTGGTCTTGTTTTTACACAGATAAATATCGGCTATTTCTCTAAAACTGATGTGGAGTCCTTTAGTAGTGTTTTCACTTAATTACTGTGTGTTATGTGCAAATGCTTTACACATTGCTTCTGAGATAAGCCCGACTGCTCGGGCCAAGCTACCAAGGGGGTCAGCAGGGTTTATCTGAGCTGGGTATCTCCCTTATCCTGACTAGAGGGAGGGTCCCTACTTGTACAGGGTATAAACCGACTGCCAACTAGTGTCACAGTTTCAAGCGGGTCTAATCAGGACTTTGGTTGGGACACCCCTTGAGGTCACTGAATATCCTAAAGAGGTAGTGTGCTGGGGCAGAAGATCAGCTAAAGGCATAAACAGAAAGGACAGCTATAGACAGGCACAGGAAACAGGAAAGTAAATGCAGAGCAACCCTTGTGTGAACAAATAGGAAACGGATTACTAATGGACAAACACGCTGGGGATGTACACTGAGTAGGGAGCAGAACCTCCCACAGTGACAGGGAATGTCAGTGCCTCTGTGCAGTTTGCTCTTACAGATAGTCACCCTGCATGCCCCATAGAAAGGAGGCAGCAGAAGTGATTCTGTTTCTGGACCCTAGAGCACAAACAAGGATAGTACTTACATACACACAACAAGCTCTTGTGGGTCCAGCTGGAAACATTTGCGATTCCTGGAACAACAGCAATAGCACACTGTCACTGTTAGGCACGAAAGACAACGTATAACACTAGACAAGGATGGGGGCTGGAATTGCCTCCTGGAAACCAGGAGGCAACCCCAGTACAGAGGAGGACACTTATACACTGGTGAAGACTGATAGAACACTTACCAGACACAAATACAGAGAGGTAACAGAAACAGAAGAGACAACTAAGAGACAGAGGTAGGAACTGGGAACAGGCTCAGGCTGAAGCAAAGGCAAAACTAGGACTGGAAAACAGGGTGCAAACTACTGGCTGGGACAAACAGACAGGACTGGGAAACTGAGAGCAGGCTCTAGCTGGAACAGGCAAGGACAGGGCTGGAATACAGGGAGTAGGAAAAAGCAGTAAAACAGGACTGAGAAACAGAGAGCAGGTTCAGGCTGAAACAAGGCAGAAGTACGACAAAGAAACAGGGAGCAGGCTCTGGAACAAACAAACAGGTACAAGGCTAAGAAGTAGGGAGCAGACACTGTCTGGAACAATCAGGGCAGAGAAACAGGAAGCAAGTTCAAGCTGGAACAGATCAGGAATAAAACTGGAACACCATCCGATAGGGGGTCTGTAACACAAAGGAACCCAACTCCAATGCACAACGGGGATCTTGAGGAAATGGCTGCTTATAAGCAGTTCCAAACTGGGCTGCACAGGAAAGGTCTCAGGTGTGTGTAATTTCAGACACTTGCAAGTCCTGGAGGAGAGGATCCGGTGAAAAGGAGCAAGTGGACTCCTCCCATAGAAAACAATGGGAAACAGAATCCGGGCTTTCCTGACTACCAGGCTGTGCATTATGGGATTTGCAGTCCCAGGAAGCAAATGTAGTAATACACAAGTATACCATGGCCAAAAGAGAAACAAACCAGAGTCAGCAAGGGACTCTAGATAACTGTTCCAGGTGATTCCCAGGCTTGTGACAGTCCCCATACAGCACCCCCTAGAGATGGGATGACCGAGTCATAACAACTAGAGACCCCATTTCTAACATTGGTTGCAGCGGTGGGATAGGACTTGCATTTGCACTTGACCTACAGTGACTGGTGTACACTACTACAATAGCGCAGACTACTAGATACAGGTTTTTGTTTTTGATTTTTTCTTTGATCTATTTTTGGTCTTGAGTTCAAGTTGAACTTGCTACTACATCATCACTCAGACAAGAGCATCATCAGTTACATCCCTCGATTTGGTTTTTGAGGAGGATAGGTTGGAAACCTACACCGTGAAGGAACTGAAGTCAGTTTGTAAAAGCCTCAAAGTCCAAGTTAGAGGCCTCATCAGGAAGGAGGAGCTACAAAAGGTGCTGAGGGCCTGAGTAGCAGCCAGAAATGCCAGTGGGCATTCTGAGGATCAAACTGGTGAGACCATGGAGCCAAATCCAAGGGACGATGCGCTGGTGGTGCAGGAGCTGCTGAGGGGGAGGTACCCTCTGAGACAGGTAGCAGTGGTTCAAAGGTCCTGACTCCAGAGGAGCTGGAAGACAGGAGAGAAACCAGGAGACAAAGTAGGAGAAAAAGTTTCTCTTAGATCATGACCTCAGAGTAAAGGAGCTGGATCAAAGGAGTAGATCCAGCAGCAATGGTGGCAGCAATACCTCAGTGCAGTCAGATAGGATAATCCACTTTTCCAAAAATGTAGGGAGGAAGTACAAGAAGGGATACGATATCCAGAGGTGGTTTCAGGGATATGAGGCATCTATCCACATGAATGGGGTCCCTGAGAAGAATTGGGGAGCAGGATTGTGGAACCACTTCACAGAGGGGAAGGACACTTTGTTAGCTTTGGGTAAGGGTTACAACTTCACCTTTTCTGACATGAAAGAGGCCCTTCTCACTAGCTACGGTCTCACTCCTGACAAGTACAGGGTTCAGTTTAGAGGGAGTAGGAAAACTGATTCACAGACCTGGTTTGAATGTGTGGAATCTTTTTGCAGGGAACTGGATGGTTGGGTGAAGAGCAGTAATGTCACAGATTTTCAGGGCCTATACAACTTAATTGCATGGGAGCACTTGTCTAGCACTTCGCCAGCACTTGACTATTAGTAAGCTGGCTGAACCCGGAAAGCTTGCTATGGAGGCGGACCTCTGGGTGAGTACCAGGGTCCACAAGAAGGTGTAGGAATTCCCACCCCCCAGGAGATAGGATCCATGGGCCTCTTCATCAAAGCCTACAGGGACAGGACTCTGTGAATGCTTTGCTTGTGACCAGGTGGATCACAGGTAGGGGGATCCCAAGTATTCCAAATGGACACTGCCACCCACCAGTGGGCAGACCAAGGTGTTGGCCAGTGTAGCGCTTGGGGAGCAGTTGGTCCCAGGTAGGTGTGGGCAACCAATTGAGATGACCCTTTTCTCACTAGGGGACTGTGAGATGGTCCACAGAAACCTAATGCCTGATAACACTACAAAATACAGGCAGTGGGTGACCATGAATGGGCAGAGGGTAGAGGCTTTCAGAGATATTGGAGACAGTGTGACCACGGTTCGGTGTCTGAAGAGCAGATAGTCCCTTGTGTATTCCACCAAGTAGTTAGGGTGGACAACTCAGAGTGCCATTGTAAAGTGGCGCAGGTTCCCTATGAGTGGAGGTCTCAGGTTCCTCAAGGGTAACTGTGAGTCCCACCGTGCCTGTTGACTATCTGCTGGGCAACAACCTGGAGACTTCCACCCGTAAGGAGGAGGAGCTCAGGTTGCACTTGCCCACCAAGAGAAAGGGCAAGGGGTATAGTAAACCCACACCTGAAGTTTCCATGGTATGGGAGGAGGCTGACCTCATGGGGGATGCCCCAGCACTTACAGGGGAACAAGTGGCTAAACTGGGAGACCTATCTGAGCTGACCCATTGACAGCAAAAAAGGGGTCCCACCAGGTAGGAGTTCTGTGCAGAACAGAAGGTGTGCCCTACACTTGTGGGTCTTAGACAACAGGCCGAGGACCAGGCAGCTGGCGCTGAGCCCAAGAATCACCTGATCTATTGGGAGAATGGTCTCCTGTATAGCGAGCCTGAGGCTGCTAAGCCTGGGCAGCAATGTGCTGGTGGTACCCCAATGCTTCAGAGCCTTCCTACTGGGTTTGGCTCACAATGTGCCTCTGGCAGGACATTTGGGGCAGGGCTTGTCACCCACTTCTACTGGCCACAAATGAGAAAAATTACAGATGCTTTCTGTAGGACCTGCCAGACTTGCCAAGCAAGTGGCAAAAGTGGAGGGAAATGTAAAGCTCCCCTCCAACCATTTTCTGTTGTGAGCACCCATTTTGAGTGGGTGGGCATTGACATAGTAGGGCCCACTTGTTTACAGAGTGAATGGCTCACTTTTCTAAGAGCATTCCCTCTCTACTAATAGAAGTGTTGAGGTTAGAGATTGGGTGTAAAAGGGTTTAGTAAGTAATTCACCTCTGCACAAAGTCATATCTACTGACAGAATATGGTATAATAATGGCTTTACAGATAGCAAAGTCTCTACTCATACCTCTGATGAGAGTAAAAGATTAGTGCAGAAGGATTTAGACAAGCACTAGGCCCTCTGCTACCAGATTTAAACAGGGTACAATTTGGTTGTGGTACTGTAAGAGATGCTTGTAGAAGGATCTATGTAAAATGACACCTCTGTTATCACACCTTAACAAGTCTCAGATTATATATTCATTTTCAGGAGAAAGAAGCTCATTTTCTTGTAAGTGTATACAGTCTAAATGAATGATTTCAAAATGGTAAAACACTTTACTAACAAAATCGCGTCTCCACTGACGCCTCAGCACATGCTAAATACAGCATGCAAAACACTCTGCTACGGTTGAAACAGTACCAGTCAAACCTTGTTCTAACAAAATGGCCTCTATACTGAAACCTCTCAGCATGTTAAATTCTGGTTTTATTTTAAACCCATCCCTCTATCAGAAAACATCATGGATAAGAGCTTTATGAAACAGTACCCTCTTTAACCACACTGCATGAATACAATACATTTTAACACTCTTAAGGTTGAATACAGTGCAATCTGATAAAACCTTCAGTGTGCATCATACCACATTATAGAGTATGAACTACAATTTTACCACATACAAAATACCATTGCAAAGGGTGAAATCTCAGTGTTAGACACCTTAGAAACCAATTAATTCATTATCCAAACATATTTTTTCAGACTGACCTGAATCTTTGGCTCAGTGCACTTAGTGCACATTCTTTACTGCAAAAACATAGTTACCTATATTTAAGGTACTCATTACCCAAAAATATATGCAGTAACTTCTGAGATAGGAATATAAATCAACCATGCTTGAGAAACATCTAGAGCTTAAATTGAAACTATCTCCATAGACAGCTATGAATTTAACAATATCTGAAACATACAATTAGCTGAGGTTCAATAGCAAGCACTTTTAATTTCTATTTAGTATTTTTAAAATCCAAATTAGCAGAACTGGTAAACTAAACAAGCATTTGCAATGTAATGGGTGTCGCATTTGCTCGACTTAGAGCTATTAGCGTTGTAAAGTCCTAACCGGACTTTTCTTGCTACATAAATTGAAAATGAAAAGTAATACAGCTTTACATGAGCGAGTCGATTCAAAGTGCTATGCCATGAGCGTGATGAAGCACACAAAAGGAAACAGAAGTTCGCTCGCAGTCTAACGTATCAGCAGTTATGCAATTATCCATGTGACAGGGTTGATGTCATGCAAAGCGCTCCACTAGTGCCTAGCGAGATCGTGCTGCGTAGAAAATGAAAAGAAAAAGCAGTCCAGAAGCCATGCCGAAAACATGGAGCCTTGTATGTTTTCAGTAGTTTACTAGCACGCTCGAGGAGGGCTATACACTGCAAAAGGCATGATGTATGCATGCCTTTCACAAATAAAATCAAGCAATTTTTAAAAGGCAAGCCCACAAACCAATGAAAGTGATGGGGGTGACATGGGCGTGGTTAAAAGCCCACAGAGAGATTCCAACAGGAGCCAGAGTGCTTGCGCACTCAAACCTAAAAATACTGTTGCATGTTTTTTTCTTTTTAGTTACCAATCCAGCTCAGATTGATAACTAAACGAAAAAAAATTACCCTCATCATTTTGTAAGTGTGTACATGCGTGGTATACGTGCAAAGAAAATGACAAGAGTAGGTGCGTAAAATGTTTTTATTTATTCTTTAGCTATGAGACACAGCAAAAGGGATGTTGAGTAGTATATGTAAAAAAATTGTCAAAACCAGTACGTCTCAAAGGCAAGACTTATTAGCTTTGCAAATGCTTTTTGAGGGATGCAGATGTGAAAATGTTGAAATTGCCTGCAGTTTCACATCTGCTTCCTGTCGGTGATGGCACCATGGCAGATCTCACTCCTGCCTGGTCTCTTACTGCCCACTTTAGCAACATTATTCTGTTATGAACATTTAGAAAGCATAACTGCAGCTGGGTAACGTTGTTGTGGGATAAAAAGTTCAGTCTGTCACTTGAAAAATTAATTGAAATCCCTTTGCTTCTAACAGGGGTTCAAAACTGACAGTCTTGTAACTCAACATTAGTATTAATGAATGCACTTTTTCAAAGATGACACAGGGCACCCTCTAGGACCCTTCTTCCACCGCTGCTAGAGCTTACACATTAGTGTACCTTTGCTATTTTCCATGTACCCTGACGTTTACATGACACTGGCACTGCGTGGGGAGATGGATATGGGAAGCCCTGGAACACTCTGACAAGCGTCATTGTGTGACTAGCACCCTCGAATCAGCCCACCTCACAGGCTTTTGAGGCAGTTTCTAGACTGTTGCATTACACAAAGGGGAGGGGGCTCGTTTCTTTCAATTCTCTAATCAGATGCTTTAATCTACTCGTGTTAAAGTGTCTTCAAAATGGCATACTCAAAGAAGGAAAATATCACACATTAGCAAACTGAAAACGTGTCTGCTATCCGTAGTATATGTAGAAAGCACGTTGGAGCCTGTAATGTCGCTGGCCAGTGACGTAACTGGCCAGCAGATTAGTGTAACACTGTAGGGGTGATCATTTTAGTTCGGTGAAATCCCCGGATGTTTACGGGGCATTTCACCTCGTTATTCGTGTTGTTTGGTTTGCTCCTCGGCCGGCGGCCGGGAGCTATATAATAAAGAAGGGCGTGGCTGGGTGCGGCGAGATACGCACGGAGACACGCTGCAATAGCAAGACCCGTGCGGACGGGCTTGGTTGACAGCGCGTACGCACTCGGCCACGCCTCTGCAAATTACAAGCCGGCTTTAATCTTTTTATTGCCGCGGTTGCGCGCTATACTTACCGGACGTCCCAGCCCTTATAAGGGCTGAGGACATAACAATTGGGACGAGGGGAGACGAACCCTGCCTCGAGGGTCGAACCCTGCTGCGGCCGCGTGTCTACCGCGGTGCTCGTGCGGCAGGGCAGGAAACCAGGAAGGATTTTGGACAGACATCTTCAAAAAAAAAAAAGCAAAGTGCCTACAGTAAATATCCAGTGCACTAAGGCAAATCTGAGGAAGGGCATCATCGCCAAAACGTGGAAGAAAGAGAAAATAGCAGGACACAGTGAGTAAGAAACCCCCAAAGAGGGCAATCAAAAAACAAATAATAATACTCTCAGCGCTAGCATAAGAGCAAGTATCCAGCCCAACACCACCCCAACCACAATGTCAGCAATACCACCAGTAGAGCCTTTTGTGGTGGAAGGGGCTCCCTCGACACAAGCGCCCAAGTGGAGAGAATGGGTGGAAAGAGTGTTGGTGTTCTTTGAAGCCACAAAAGTAGCGAATGACCAGAAACGTGCCCTGCTCATTCACTTAGGAGGCAAGGACATATACAAGATTGTGAAAAACATCGTGGAAGATGCACCCAAGACACATACAACACTCATAGCTGCCCTCAACCGCCATTTTGAGCCAATGGTCAATACTGATTATGAAAGGTTCATATTTAGACAGGCGAGACAACGAATGGATGAGTCGCTGGATGCTTTTCACCTAAGACTAAGAGAGCTAGCGGGCACGTGTAGATTTAATGATGAGACTGAAGAAGTCCGAGGACAATTAATACAAGGGTGTGCTTCCCTTCTCCTCAGGGAACGCATCCTAGAAGAATCGGGGAAATCACTACCGGACATTCTACAACTAGGCCGAACGAAGGAGCTCTCGAAAGCCAGGGCTTCCCACATGGAGGCGGCTTTACAACGTCCTATAAAAGAAGAGGTCATCAACGCAGTTGTGACACCCCGGAAGAAAACTCCACAAAAAGTGAGTAGTCCGCGACCCAGGCAATGTGGGTACTGTGGGGGAGTGCCACACCGAGCCTCTGAGTGCCCAGCGAGGGGAAAGATTTGTGCGAGCTGCGGAAAGATGAATCATTTCGCAAAGGTATGCAGGTCCAAAGACGCCCGAACAGCAACTGTAAATGTTGCGCTTGAAGACGCCCCTCGTGAAAAATCAGAGCGAGGGAGTGACATGGATGATGATGAAACAGTCATTCATGTCGTTCACTCCTTATTTGCGGCCACACCTACCAATTATCGCCAAACACAACTTCCGAAGTGCCAGATACTGATGGATCATCATGAGGTGTTAGCTGTCGTGGATACGGGAGCATCCATAAATTTATTAGCGGCTGAAGAACATCGCCAGATGTCCCCGACCCCACCTTTGACCAAGACAAATGTCAAGGTGTATACCTATGGACAAAACACCCCCATCCCCCTGAGGAGTATGTTTCCCCCTACTATTACTCATGGACAACACTCAATATCAGCAAAGGTCTACGTGACCGAAGGAGGGACTGGCATGCTGTTAGGTTGTCAGGCGGCGGAGGAGTTACAAATAGTGATGTTCGCGCTCAGCATTCACCAAGAATCGGTGACGGAATTGGTTGCCAGGTACGAGGGAGTCTTTAATGGCATAGGGTGTCTACGAGGACGGGAGATCAAGCTCCATATTGATCACACCATCCAACTGATAGCTCTCCGCCATCGGCGAGTGGCGTTCCATCTCAGGCCCCAGGTGGAGAAAGAATTAGACAATCTGGAAAAAGCTGGGATCATTGAGAAGGTGTCTGGGCCTACCCCCTGGGTGTCGCCCATTGTGGTAGCTCGGAAGCCTAAACAACCAGGCGAGGTGAGAATCTGTGTGGACATGCGTCTCCCAAATGCGGCCATCAAAAGAGAAAGACATTTGACGCCTACGATCGATAACATTCTGGGCGAGCTCAGTGATTCGAGGTGGTTCTCGAAGCTGGATCTCCGGTCGGGGTACCACCAGCTGGTATTGGCCCAGCAATCCCGCTACATAACAACGTTCTCGACTCACGTGGGGCTCAGGAGGTACAAGCGTCTAAGTTTTGGGATATCAAGTGCGGCGGAAGTATTCCAAAACGTGATTCAGGAGCTGTTGGTGGGTTTGCCGGGAACCATAAATGTCAGTGACGACATCCTGGTACATGCTCCCACCGTGGCGGAACACAACGCCAGGTTACAAAAGGTCCTACAACGCATCCAGGACTCTGGACTAACCTTGCACCGACAAAAGTGTGAGTTTCTGAGAGACCGGATACAGTTTTTTGGTTACATGTTCTCGGCGAAGGGAGTGGCCCCTGAACCTGCGAAAGTCAACGACATTAAGGATGCGTCACCGCCCACCACTGTCACGGAAGTCAGAAGTTTCTTAGGAATGGTTAATTACTGTGGTCGATTCATAAAAGATCTATCCAATCTGACCCAACCCCTGAGGAATCTTCTCAAAACATCTGAGTCGTGGCAGTGGGGGTCTGCTGAACAAACAGCGTTTGAAAAAATCAAAGAGGCGTTATCCAGTGACACTGTACTGAAATACTTTCACCTGAAAAGAAATACCAAAATTGCTGTTGATGCGGGACCCAAAGGTCTAGGAGCTGTGTTGTTGCAGGAGCAACGCAAAGGAATGTGGGCTCCTGTCGCATATGCCAGCCGTTCGCTGACTGACACTGAACAGCGTTATTCGCAGATTGAGAAAGAAGCCATTGCGGTCCATTGGGGATGCAAGCATTTCCACATTTATGTGTATGGCCGCCCGTTTGTGGTTACCACGGACCACAAGCCTCTGCTTCCATTGTTCAACGGAACTGCTTCCAAACCCCCACCAAGAATAGAGAGGTGGATGCTACAATTGCAAGATTATAGGTGCCAGTTGGAGTATCGCCTGGGATCCGAGAATCCGGCTGACTATCTATCGAGGCATCCCAGAAGTGCCTCAGAAGTAGAGGTCGAAGAAGCCAGAGAAACTGAAGAATATGTCCGATACGTGGCTGATCGATCCCAGCCTGTACCTATGACTATGGAGGAAATCATACAAGCAACCAAATCGGATGAGTGTCTGCAGAAAGTCATGAAGGCTGTCCAGACCGGTCAGTGGTACCGAATCAAAAGTCAGTTACCCTTATTGAACTCTGAAGCCCAACGTATCATTGAAAGCCTTTCTGGCGTGAAGGGTGAGCTTACCATTGACCCTCAAGGCTGTTTGTTAAGGGGAAGTCGTCTGGTCATCCCCTCCTCCCTCACCAACAAAGCGATTGACTTGGCACACAATGGCCACCAGGGTATGGTCAAGACCAAGAGCCGACTCAGATCCAAGGTGTGGTTTCCTCTCATGGACGAAAAGGTTGAGCGTGTGGTCAGGTCATGCCGTTGGTGTCAGGCCACTGGTGAGTCAGCTAGGCCCGTTCCTATTGAAACTGAACCAACCCCTACCGGTCCATGGGTATCGGCGAGTCTGGATTTTGGTAGTTTGCCCGATGGTCGCCACACCATGGTGGTCATCGATGATTTTTCAATGTATCCTGAGGTTGAAATCATTCCGGCCCTCACCGCTGATGTGGTGATTGCTAGATTGGAAAAAATGATGGCTACTCATGGTCTTATTGCCGAAATAAAGACTGACAATGGACCGCCGTTTCAGAGCAATGAACTTGCTGAGTACATGAAGATTACTGGCACCCGTCACCGCCGGATCACTCCGCGCTGGCCTCAGGCCAATGGTGAGGTGAAGCGTTTCATGAGGACTTTAAACAAGGTAATCCGGATTGCTGTGGCCGGTGGCCAGTCTGTGGAGTATGCGATTTTTTCGTTTTTACGGAACTATTGCCAAACACCTCACTCCACCACTAGTTTGGCTCCGGGTCATGTTGCGTTTGGAAGGGCGTCTGTTGACGCGATTCCCCATCATCCTTCATGGTGTCCTCCTGAAATTGCTCGGGTGTGGTCCAAGAGAAGAGACGGATGTCAAATCAAAGGGTCAGCCGTGCGAGGAAAGCCACGAATTCTAATTTGAAGGTTGGTGATCAGGTATTACTCAAGCAGACTCTGCCTGGTAGCAAGTTTCGTACCCCTATCGACAGTCCTGTGGAAAATTGTTCAACGACATGGATCTGCTGTGGTTGCGCAGTGTGGAAATGACACAGTGACCCGAAATGTGTCGTTGTTTAAAAAATTTCATGGTGAGAGTGACATTCGGGAAGAAGTTGTGGAAGATGCTGAGGCCAGTATTCCTGTGTGTGAAGGGCCCGAGGTGGGCATCCCAATAAGCAGATCGCTGATTGGCGTTGGAGATGGTCAAGTGTCGATCCCGTTTGAACCCGAGACTGGTGGTTCCTCCACTGAATTAGTTTCTCAGCGATCTGGGTCTGCCAGATATGGTTTGCGGGGCAATCCTTGTCCTTCATCCCGTCTCCGGGATTATGTGTGTGATTATTGATTTACGTTTCCGAATAGTACTTCCTTTGTTGTGTGTTTTTGCATTTTGTGGAGGAATGTAATGTCGCTGGCCAGTGACGTAACTGGCCAGCAGATTAGTGTAACACTGTAGGGGTGATCATTTTAGTTCGGTGAAATCCCCGGATGTTTACGGGGCATTTCACCTCGTTATTCGTGTTGTTTGGTTTGCTCCTCGGCCGGCGGCCGGGAGCTATATAATAAAGAAGGGCGTGGCTGGGTGCGGCGAGATACGCACGGAAACACGCTGCAATAGCAAGACCCATGCGGACGGGCTTGCTTGACAGCGCGTACGCACTCGGCTGCGCCTCTGCAAATTACAAGCCGGCTTTAATCTTTTTATTGCCGTGGTTGCGCGCTATACTTACCGGACGTCCCAGCCCTTATAAGGGCTGAGGACATAACAATTGGCGACGAGGGGAGACGAACCCCGCCTCGAGGGTCGAACCCTGCTGCGGCCGCGTGTCTACCGCGGTGCTCGTGCGGCAGGGCAGGAAACCAGGAAGGATTTTGGACAGACATCTTAAAAAAAAAAAAAGCAAAGTGCCTACAGTAAATATCCAGTGCACTAAAGCAAATCTGAGGAAGGGCATCATCGCCAAAACGTGGAAGAAAGAGAAAATAGCAGGACACAGTGAGTAAGAAACCCCCAAAGAGGGCAATCCAAAAAAAAAAAAAATACTCTCAGCGCTAGCATAAGAGCAAGTATCCAGCCCAACACCACCCCAACCACAATGTCAGCAATACCGCCAGTAGAGCCTTTTGTGGTGGAAGGGGCTCCCTCGACACAAGTGCCCAAGTGGAGAGAATGGGTGGAAAGAGTGTTGGTGTTCTTTGAAGCCACAAAAGTAGCGAATGACCAGAAAGGTGCCCTGCTCATTCACATAGGAGGCAAGGACATATACAAGATTGTGAAAAACATCGTGGAAGATGCACCCAAGACACATACAACACTCATAGCTGCCCTCAACCACCATTTTGAGCCAATGGTCAATACTGATTATGAAAGGTTCATGTTTAGACAGGCGAGACAACGAACGGATGAGTCGCTGGATGCTTTTCACCTAAGACTAAGAGAGCTAGCGGGCACGTGTAGATTTAATGATGAGACTGAAGAAGTCCGAGGACAATTAATACAAGGGTGTGCTTCCCTTCCCCTCAGGGAACGCATCCTAGAAGAATCGGGGAAATCACTACCGGACATTCTACAACTAGGCCGAACGAAGGAGCTCTCGAAAGCCAGGGCTTCCCACATGGAGGCGGCTTTACAACGTCCTATAAAAGAAGAGGTCATCAACGCAGTTGTGACACCCCGGAAGAAAACTCCACAAAAAGTGAGTAGTCCGCGACCCAGGCAATGTGGGTACTGTGGGGGAGTGCCACACCGAGCCTCTGAGTGCCCAGCGAGGGGAAAGATTTGTGTGAGCTGCGGAAAGATGAATCATTTCGCAAAGGTATGCAGGTCCAAAGACGCCCGAACAGCAACTGTGAATGTTGCGCTTGAAGACGCCCCTCGTGAAAAATCAGAGCGAGGGAGTGACATGGATGATGATGAAACAGTCATTCATGTCGTTCACTCCTTATTTGCGGCCACACCTACCAATTATCGCCAAACACAACTTCCGAAGTGCCAGATACTGATGGATCATCATGAGGTGTTAGCTGTCGTGGATACGGGAGCATCCATAAATTTATTAGCGGCTGAAGAACATCGCCAGATGTCCCTGACCCCACCTTTGACCAAGACAAATGTCAAGGTGTATACCTATGGACAAAACACCCCCCTCCCCCTGAGGGGTATGTTCCACACTACTATTACTCATGGACAACACTCAATATCAGCAAAGGTCTACGTGACCGAAGGAGGGACTGGCATGCTGTTAGGTTGTCAGGCGGCGGAGGAGTTACAAATAGTGATGTTCGCGCTCAGCATTCACCAAGAATCGGTGACGGAATTGGTTGCCAGGTACGAGGGAGTCTTTAATGGCATAGGGTGTCTACGAGGACGGGAGATCAAGCTCCATATTGATCACACCATCCAACCGATAGCTCTCCGCCATCGGCGAGTGGCGTTCCATCTCAGGCCCCAGGTGGAGAAAGAATTAGACAATCTGGAAAAAGCTGGGATCATTGAGAAGGTGTCTGGGCCTACCCCCTGGGTGTCGCCCATTGTGGTAGCTCGGAAGCCTAAACAACCAGGCGAGGTGAGAATCTGTGTGGACATGCGTCTCCCAAATGCGGCCATCAAAAGAGAAAGACATTTGACGCCTACGATCGATGACATTCTGGGCGAGCTCAGTGATTCGAGGTGGTTCTCGAAGCTGGATCTCCGGTCGGGGTACCACCAGCTGGTATTGGCCCAGGAATCCCGCTACATAACAACGTTCTCGACTCACGTGGGGCTCAGGAGGTACAAGCGTCTAAGTTTTGGGATATCAAGTGCGGCGGAAGTATTCCAAAACGTGATTCAGGAGCTGTTGGTGGGTTTGCCGGGAACCATAAATGTCAATGACGACATCCTGGTACATGCTCCCACCGTGGCGGAACACAACGCCAGGTTACAAAAGGTCCTACAACGCATCCAGGACTCTGGACTAACCTTGCACCGACAAAAGTGTGAGTTTCTGAGAGACCGGATACAGTTTCATGTTCTCGGCGAAGGGAGTGGCCCCTGATCCTGCGAAAGTCAACGACATTAAGGATGCGTCACCGCCCACCACTGTCACGGAAGTCAGAAGTTTCTTAGGAATGGTTAATTACTGTGGTCGATTCATAAAAGATCTATCCAATCTGACCCAACCCCTGAGGAATCTTCTCAAAACGTCTGAGTCGTGGCAGTGGGGGTCTGCTGAACAAACAGCGTTTGAAAAAATCAAAGAGGCGTTATCCAGTGACACTGTACTGAAATACTTTGACCCGAAAAGAAATACCAAAATTGCTGTTGATGCGGGACCCAAAGGTCTAGGAGCTGTGTTGTTGCAGGAGCAACGCAAAGGAATGTAGGCTCCTGTCGCATATGCCAGCCGTTCGCTGACTGACACTGAACAGCGTTATTCGCAGATTGAGAAAGAAGCCATTGCGGTCCATTGGGGGTGCAAGCATTTCCACATTTATGTGTATGGCCGCCCGTTTGTGGTTACCACGGACCACAAGCCTCTGCTTCCTTTGTTCAACGGAACTGCTTCCAAACCCCCACCAAGAATAGAGAAGTGGATGCAACAATTGCAAGATTATAGGTGCCAGTTGGAGTATCGCCTGGGATCCGAGAATCCGGCTGACTATCTATCGAGGCATCCCAGAAGTGCCTCAGAAGTAGAGGTCGAAGAAGCCAGAGAAACTGAAGAATATGTCCGATACGTGGCTGATCGATCCCGGCCTTTATCTATGACTATGGAGGAAATCATACAAGCAACCAAATCGGATGAGTGTCTGCAGAAAGTCATGAAGGCTGTCCAGACCGGTCAGTGGTACCGAATCAAAAGTCAGTTACCCTTATTGAACTCTGAAGCCCAACGTATCATTGAAAACCTTTCTGGCGTGAAGGGTGAGCTTACCATTGACTCTCAAGGCTGTTTGTTAAGGGGAAGTCGTCTGGTCATCCCCTCCTCCCTCACCAACAAAGCGATTGACTTGGCACACAATGGCCACCAGGGTATGGTCATGACCAAGAGCCGACTCAGATCCAAGGTGTGGTTTCCTCTCATGGACGAAAAGGTTGAGCGTGCGGTCAGGTCATGCCGTTGGTGTCAAGCCACTGGTGAGTCAGCTAGGCCCGTTCCTATTGAAACTGAACCAACCCCTACCGGTCCATGGGTATCGGCGAGTCTGGATTTTGGTAGTTTGCCCGATGGTCGCCACACCATGGTGGTCATCGATGATTTTTCAAAGTATCCTGAGGTTGAAATCATTCCGGCCCTCACCGCTGATGTGGTGATTGCTAGATTGGAAAAAATGATGGCTACTCATGGTCTTATTGCCGAAATAAAGACTGACAATGGACCGCCGTTTCAGATCAATGAACTTGCTGAGTACATGAAGATTACTGGCACCCGTCACCGCCGGATCACTCCGCGCTGGCCTCAGGCCAATGGTGAGGTGGAGCGTTTCATGAGGACTTTAAACAAGGTAATCCGGATTGCTGTGGCCGGTGGCCAGTCTGTGGCGTATGCGATTTTTTTGTTTTTACGGAACTATCGCCAAACACCTCACTCCACCACTAGTTTGGCTCTGGGTCATGTTGCGTTTGGAAGGGAGTCTGTTGACGCGATTCCCCATCATCCTTCATGGTGTCCTCCTGAAATGGCTCGGGTGTGGTCCAAGAGAAGAGACGGATGTCAAATCAAAGGGTCAGCCGTGCAAGGAAAGCCACGAATTCTAATTTGAAGGTTGGTGATCAGGTATTACTCAAGCAGACTCTGCCTGGTAGCAAGTTTCGTACGCCTTTTTCGACAGTCCCGTGAAGAATTGTTCAACGACATGGATCTGCTGTGGTTGCGCAGCGTGGAAATGACACAGTGACCCGAAATGTGTCGTTGTTTAAAAAATTTCATGGTGAGAGTGACATTCGGGAAGAAGTTGTGGAAGATGCTGAGGCCAGTATTCCTGTGTGTGAAGGGCCCGAGGTGGGCATCCCAATAAGCCGATCGCTGATTGGCGTTGGAGATGGTCAAGTGTCGATCCCGTTTGAACCCGAGACTGGTGGTTCCTCCACTGAATTAGTTTCTCAGCGATCTGGGTCTGCCAGATATGGTTTGCGGGGCAATCCTTGTCCTTCATCCCGTCTCCGGGATTATGTGTGTGATTATTGATTTACGTTTCCGAATAGTACTTCTTTTGTTGTGTGTTTTTGCATTTTGTGGAGGAATGTAATGTCGCTGGCCAGTGACGTAACTGGCCAGCAGATTAGTGTAACACTGTAGGGGTGATCATTTTAGTTCGGTGAAATCCCCGGATGTTTACGGGGCATTTCACCTCGTTATTCGTGTTGTTTGGTTTGCTCCTCGGCCGTCGGCCGGGAGCTATATAATAAAGAAGGGCGTGGCTGGGTGCGGCGAGATACGCACGGAGACACGCTGCAATAGCAAGACCCGTGCGGACGGGCTTGCTTGACAGCGCGTACGCACTCGGCCGCGCCTCTGCAAATTACAAGCCGGCTTTAATCTTTTTATTGCCGCGGTTGCACGCTATACTTACCGGACGTCCCAGCCCTTATAAGGGCTGAGGACATAACAGAGCCATTATTTCAGCATGGTGAAATGTTATATAGTCTTCGCAACTTGGTGCTGAAAATAATGCCTTAGTTACCACTATCGGCCTCTGAGTGTCACACCACACTGGACAACCTACAGCCCTCTCTCCATTTTCCTATCGTCCCACAGCACCTGCCTTTTTTATTTGACTATTATTGTCAATTACACCACATATATCAGAACAAAACTTGATGCTGACCAATTCAAGGCCTCTCTCAACATATGGCTCACAAGACAACAGCTGTATTGCATGCTGCAGTACACTGCTAACGTTGACAGAAAAAAAACGTGAAGGCCCCCATACAATTTGTAGCTTCTAGGTTCATTTATCTGCTGTGCCTTATTTATCAGATCCACATTATTGCATGACTTCATTTAGTATTGGTGTTGGCTAATCTGTTAAAAGTCAATCTCAATCCTAAGTATTTGCTTCACCTCTACCTGCTGCATTGTCATCGTTAGAAGATTCCAGGGGAGCTGACAGGCTGTCTCTTCCTGATTCTTTCTTTCCAGGCTTCCCACACTCACCTGGTGTATATATCTGCTGGGTGAAGCAAGAATGAATGTGCTCAGAAGCCATAGCAAGAGAAAAAACCTAACCAGACTTTTCTTGCCACAAACTAAAAATGAAAAGCAAACAGTTCCCCATAAGAGAGACGTCAGCCGCCTTGAGCATGACCGAAACACACACAAAAAAAGCAGAGGTTCGCTTCCAGTCAACTGTATGGGCAAAAATGCAATTATCAATGTAACTGGCAAGAGTGCAATTATCCATGTACCCAGCAAAAGTGCAAGTGTAATTGTCCATGTGACAGGATTGATATCATGCAAAGAGCTCAACTACTTCCCAGCGAGATCACGTTGCTTAGGAAATTAAAAGAAAATGTAGTCCAGAAACCATACAGAAAACATGGATGTTTTCAGTAGTTGGCCGGTGCGCTCGAGGAAGGCTAAACACCGGAAAAGGTATTACGTCTGCATGCCTTTCACTAATTAAATCAAGTGAATTTTAAAAGGCAAGCCCACGGACCGATGAAAGTGATGGGCACGACATGGGCGTGGTTAAAATCCCACAGAGAGATTACACCAGGGACAGAGCGCTTTGCGCTCGACTCTAACAAATATATTACAACTTGTCTCTAAACATTTTATTTTATTTTAATATTTAGTCACAGGCTTCATGATTAAATTATGGTATTTGTTTACTTACCTGAAAATAAAACTGTCTTTTGATGGTAGTTGAATACGCCAATCATGTTTAATCAAAAGTCAAATTACCTCTGCTGACCACAAGTCAAAGAAATTATACTTGCTTCACCTCTAAACCACCAAGGACAATCTCAGCCTTCCAGCCAATCACATTGAGACTTTTTTGAATTATGAAGAGTGAAAGTCAACGATTGGTTGACCCTACTATAACCTTACTGCTGGATTCTTCCTAGACAAAATGCATCTATTTTACATTACATGTACTACATACACCATGCTCTCCCTTAATAGCTTGTGTAACCTTTCATTTTTGCTTTATAATTCATCTTGACTACCTGTGTTTTACTTCTATTGCTTTATGGTTCTTTTAACCAGTTAATAGCACTGATAATATGGTAATACATGCTCTTTTCTCTCTCTGTACAATCTGATTTGCGAGATTGAAAGAAAGACCTCTTGCCAGTGTCACCCGGTCAAGTCCCATGCTTCTTTAGAGAGAATCTTGAGGGATTGTATGAGGACCCCCTTATCAAGCTTCACCTGCAGAAACTTGTCAATGACTCTCGTGAGACTCTTGCAGGATTGTAACATATTTTCAAGGTCAGCCAATAGAAAAGCTCATACTGTTTATCAAGTAACTGTGCATTATACAGACAGAAGTTGATCACAACCTAGATTACTTTTGTACCTGCCAAAAACCTACCAATTACATTTATAATCTTGCCAACCTTTTCTGTCTTCATATAACTCCATATTGCTCTTGAAGCTTACTTATTCTGGTGAGCCCTTCTCTTGTGAATGAGATCTCCATTCCGCACCATGGTTTGCATCTGGCTTTTGGAACACAGCTTCATCCACTGGGCTAGAGGTTATGCCATTAATTGTGGTATTGACAAGAATCTAGGATTTCCAAACTTGGGCATAACTTGGATTGGCCATAGAGGTATGAAGTGGCATCCGTTTTGACCAATGGTTGACAGCATTTTGGATTGTGAGCACCCAAATCTGATGATAGCGAAGTGTGGTAGCAATGACCTAGGCACAATCACAGGTTTCGCGCTTGAGATCCAACCTTTTGTCAACTGATGTCTCTCTTTCTTCAAACTCTGTTTAAATATGCTAATGTATGCCAAAGGCAGAAATGGCAATGGTCAAAAGAGTTTTGTACTAAGACTCAGAAGTCCCAGAAACATGTCAGTAAAACAGTTTCTGCATTTCTTCGTGACCCTATCACAACAACATCTGATTTGATATGCCAGGTGTCCTTAGGAGGGATGGAGTACACGTCACAGCAAAATAGAACAGTATCTTCCTCAATAACATGAAGGAATACATCCAGGTCTATGTGTAGCTCAAAACTCCACACTATAAACACAAAGGCTCTTGTCAGAGTCACCCTATTCTTACGTAATGTAATACTGTCATGTTACAACTCCATCTTCTTTTGAAATATTGACACCAGCAAGAGTTTCGCAAGAGCTTCCAAACACCTTCTTCCATGTATGTATTTGTCTGACTCTCGTGAGAGACTTACAAGCTCAAATACTCCACATATATTTAATGTATAAAAGCTGTGCATAATAGAGTGCTAGTACTACAGCCTGCACACACACACACAAACACACACACACACACACAACACTCTGCACCGAAAACTCTCTCTGGTGAGAAATTTACCCTACCACACTACTTTTTTTTATACGATTCTGCATGGATCTTATGAGTGAGGGCACACAAACCGCCTACTTACAACCATGTATTTCTCCATACCTCACAAGAGTCTTGCAAGCTTGAACATTTAGGCCCTCATTCTGACCTTGGCGGGCGGCGGAGGCCGCCCGCCAAAGTCCCGCCGTCAGCTTACCGTTCCGCGGTCGAAAGACCGCGGCGGTAATTCTGACTTTCCCGCTGGGCTGGCGGCCGGTCGCCTTCAGACCGCCAGCCAGCCCAGCGGGAAAGAGGCTTCCACGATGAAGCCGGCTCGGAATCGAGCCGGCGGAGTGGAAGCTGTGCGACGGGTGCAGTTGCACCCGTCGCGTATTTCACTGTCTGCGCAGCAGACAGTGAAATACATGTAGGGGCCCTCTTACGGGGGCCCCTGCAATGCCCATGCCAGTGGCATGGGCACTGCAGGGGCCCCCAGGGGCCCCGCGACCCCCCCTACCGCCATCCGGATCTCGGCGGTCCGACCGCCGGGATCTGGATGGCGGTAGGGGGGGTCGGAATCCCCGCGGCGGTGCAGCAAGCTGCGCCACCGCGGAGGATTCAATGGGGCCGCGGTACACTGGCGGGACCCCGCCAGTGGTGCCGGTCCGACCGCGGCTTTACCGCCGCGGTCGGAATCCCCATTGGAGCACCGCCGGCCTGTCGGCGGTGCTCCCGCGGTCCTCCGCCCTGGCGGTCAAAGACCGCCAGGGTCAGAATGACCACCTTAGTATTTTACTCATGGATAACAGGTCTGTACCCTTCAGTGTGAATAGTAGAGTATTCAAACACATAGGGGGTCATTCTGACCCTGGCGGCCGGTGACCGCCAGGGTCACCGACCACGGGAGCACCGCCAACAGGCTGGCGGTGCTCCCAAGGGCATTCTGACCGCGGCGGTTCAGCCGCGGCCAGAAAGGGTAAACCGGCGGTCTCCCGCCGGTTTACCACTGCCCTTGTAAATCCTCCATGGCGGCGGCGCCAGGAACAGGATGGCGGTAGGGGGTGCCGCGGGCATGGGCACTGCAGGGGCCCCCGTAAGAGGGCCCCACAAAGTATTTCAGTGTCTGCAAAGCAGACACTGAAATACGCGACGGGTGCAACTGCACCCGTCGCACCTTCCCACTACGCCGGCTCCATTCGGAGCCGGCGTCCTCGTGGGAAGGTCGATTTGCCCTGGGCTGGCGGGCGGCCTTTTGGCGGCCGCCCGCCAGCCCAGGGCAAATCTCAAAATACCCTCAGCGGTCTTGTGACCGCGGAGCGGTATTTTGACGGGGGAACATTGGCGGGCGGCCTCCGCCGCCCGCCAATGTTAGAATGACCCCCATAATCCTGTGCGCTGACAGCTTTCTCCACAAACACTTTTCTCTACCAACCCCTACCTTTTTCATAATCTCGCAAGACTCTCTTGAGATCAAAACTTTTTTCAGTGATTTTACACTTCCCTTCATTACAGTGCTTATAGCTTTTACTTCTTTTTCCTATGTTTTTAGTAAAAAGTGCCCACTTCACTACAGCTTTCCACAGTATGGCAGCACTATATAGTAGGGAGTGAGGAGAGACTGGCCTCTTCAATAACACCTCAACAAAGGATAACCAGTCTGCAAAGTAGGGTATAGTAAGGACTGGCCTCTCCACTGATACCTCTCACCAGTACAACAATGATTGCCAGTACAGTGTGCAGAAGGACTGACCTCTACACTAACAACTCTCTCTTGGATGAAGAGTGTATGTAGTAGGGTGTAGGAAGAAACTGGCTTCTACACTGAGACTTCTCTCTTAGATTTTGGGTGTGCATAGAAAAGTGTGAAGAGGAATTTACTTCTCCATTGACATCTCTCTGTTGCATGACAGGTGTGCATATTAGGATGTAGGAAAGTACTGTCCTCTTTGTCAACAGCCCTCTCTTGGATGACACCTGTGCACAGTAGGGTATAGGAAGTTTCTGCCCTCTCCACATATGTCTCTCTGAAATGTCAGATGTCTCTGCTAACATATAAACACAGATGTAGTAGAGTGTGCACATAGAGTGGCCGCTCCAGCCAGACCTCTTTCTCAGATGGCAGTGGTACATAGTACAGTGTGCTAAGGGAGACTGCTCTCTCTGCTGAGGCATCTCTCTGAGATGGCCAGTGTGCATATGGATTGTATACATGTCTGACCACTCCTGTCAGACCTTTCTCTCAGATGGTGAGTGTATATATATTAGGGTGTGTACATGGACTAGCCTCTCCTGTCACACCCTTCTCTCAGATGGTGCCTGTGCTTAGTAGGGCATGAACATGGACTACCCTCACCTTCCTCACCTCCCTCTCAGATGACAGATTTCCGTAGTAAGGTGTGTGGAGAGAGACTGTCCTCTCCACTGACATCCCTGTTGCAGATGATGGGTGTGTGTTAACGGATGTGGAAACAGAGACTGGCCTCTCTGATAAGACATCTCTCTGAGATGACCAGTGTGCGTATTAGAATGTGCATATGGACTGCCCTCTCCTGTCAGAGCTGTCTCTCAGATGGCAGGTGTGCGTATTAAGGGGTGTACATGGGCTCGCCTCTTGTGTCAGAACCCTCTCTCAGATAATGAGTATATGTAGTATGGTGTGTACATGGACTAGCCTCTCCTTCCAGTCTTCTCTCTCAGATGATGGGTGTACCTAGTAGGGTGTGGGGAGAATGACTAGCCTCTTCTGGCAGAACTCTGTCTCAGAGTATGCTGTACATAGTAGGGCACTTATACTGACTAGCCACTCCTGTCGGACCTCTCTCTCAGATGACTGGTGTGTACATGAACTGGCCTCTTCGGTCACAACTCTGTCTCTGATGACGGGAGTACTTAATATGGTATGTGGAGAGAGACCAGCTTCTCCGCTGAGACCGCTCCCTTGGATGTCAGTTGTGCAGAGCATGCTCTGTCCAGGGACTGTCATCTCTGCTAACACCAATCTCTTGGATAATGGGTGTGCATAGTAGGGTGTGGGAAGAGACTATGCCCTAATTACAACTATTACAAAGCCAATGGGTGTAAATAGTACATTCTGACAAGCACCATTTCCAGTAATACTCCTTCCTACAGTAACAGATGTGCATACTACAGTGCATTTAAAGGTCACCTACTTCTTTCTACCTTTCACGATCCCTCAAGAGTCTTGCAAGATTGTAACTTTTTTGGAAAATACGAATTAACCATCTACTTATCACAACACTTACCTTTCACACACTTCCTCTCAAAAATAATGACCACAATATGCATTCTTACTATTGGAATGCATTCAGAACCCATCTACCCCTTTTTACTGTTCTTGACCCTGCAAGAGTCCTGCAAGATCATAAAAATTGGTTAAAAACAAGATACATTTACCTTTATCACAGTAGTTATCCCTTAGACACTTCCTCTCTAAATCTAGGATGATAGTATGCCTTCTTCTGCCCGCTTATATTGCTTTTTTAATTAATTACCACAATATCTCAAATTTGACACAGTAAACAGTACACCATCTCATTTCTAACATTCCAACAGCCAAACAATCAGAGTGCTCGTGGAAGCCTCTTGCTCCCACAAGAGCGTAAAGGTTCACAGGAAAAATGGCCCTATCAATCAATCACAGGCCTCCATTTTTAAATTTGTGCCCTTACAGAAGGCTCATGGGACTTTTGCGAGCCTAACCATCCAAATATACAACTATTTTTGACCCTTGAATTCTCAAAACCTTCTGAACAGAAAGCACAATCTGTGAACCAAGATCTAACTTCCTGGCAAGTTTTTGGTGATTTCGTTCAGCAGTTTTTGTTGTAGCCATATCTAAAAAAGTCTATAGAAAATGCATGGGGATTTTATGTTTTGGGACCCCCCTTTTTTCTCCGTCCCTGCTTGACAGATCACCCCTACACTTTCCAGGATGGAGCTCAGGTGGATGAACTTTATTTTTGGAAAGTTTTGAGAAGATTCTTCCAACAGGAACAAAGTTATTAGCAAACCAAAAACACTCTGTCTATGGAAAAGCAGACCTAATTATAACTACTCTTTTTCTACAGACTCATCCCTCCTCTATGTCTCCTTTTACTCATCCCAGACCTCATCTTACAACTATGATCTCCCAATTAACACTTTTTAGATTCTTCTTTCTTCTATCCCTCCATTATTCTATTCAATCCAGGTAACAGACTCACATGTCCACCACTCAAATGAACTCATATTTCCCAATACAAATCCACCACCAATCCTTTTGGGTTCCAGAGTAGCATGCTACTTGCTGAAAAGCCCTTTGACGCCTTGTCAGGGGTAGTAAGTGCCATATAAATGCAATTACAATTACCTACTGGTGACCATATCACCTAAACAAAATAACATTTTTTAGGGTTCAGGGATGGGTAAGGGTATTCAATGTTCAAAAACATTTGACAAATTAAGAGAACTTAAAACAACACAATAAATATGCAAATGAACAGCTAGAAGAGATTTTGGGTTTCATGTATGGATGTAAGTGGAGTTAGCTAATTAGCTAATTTATATATAGATTTATATTCCTTAAAAAAACAAAGGTTACAGGGAAGTTATAGTTAGGTTCATATTTTAAACACACAAAACCTTAGAAATTCAGCAGTTATAGTTATAGATAGTTATCTCAAGTAACTATAACTTGTTCCCCAACCATGCACAGTTTTTTTATCAATAATTTCACTGGAAATGTTCCAGTGACATTAGCAATAATGTCATAAAAGATGTCATGACTGATGTAATATGTGGCGAGGGCGCAAGTTATAGTTACCTTAGGGCACCTGTTATAGTTACTTGAGATAACTATAAGTACTGAATTTCTATGGTTTGGTGTGTGTAGTATCTGAACCTATCTGTAATGTCCCTCTAATCTTTGTTTTTTTTTAATGAATTTCTATATTTTTTTAAATTATATTTCCTATCTATAATGTCCCTGTAAACTTTGTTTTTTTTCAGTGAATTTCTATGTTTTTAATGCTACTTCCTAACTATAACATCTCTATAACCTGGGTGTGTGAGTGATTGTGTGGGTATTTAAGTGGGAGTGTGTGTTTGGTGGATGTGTGAGTGTGTTTGTGACTGGCTATGTGCGTCTGTGAATGGGTATGGGAGTGACTGTGTGAGGAGTTTTGTGGTCCTGTGAGTGGGTGTGTGAGTGGCTGTATGGGTGGCTGAGAGGATGCATGAGTGGGTGTGTGGATGGGTGAGTTGGTGTGTGTGTGGCTATGTAAGTGGCTGTGTGGGTCTGTGAGTGGGTGTGCAAGTGGTTTTGTGGGTTTGTGAGTAGGTGTGTAAGTGGCTGTATAGGTGTGTGTGTGTGTGTGTGTGTGGTTGTGTGGGCGTGTAAGTGGTTGTGTAAAGGTATGAGTGGATGTGTGAGTGATGTGTGGGTCTGTGAGTGTGTGTGTGTGAGTGCTGTGTACATCTGTGTGTGAGTGGCTCTATGAGTGTGTGAGTGGGTGTGTGAGTGGTCGTGTGGGTAAGTGGGTGTGTGAGTGTGTGTGTGAGTAGGTGTGTTGGGTGTTTGTTATTATTATGGGACAATTTCTTAGCCATGATGGGTCCCTCACAGACCCTCCATCAGTCCCATGGGGTCGGAGTACATCGACCCTGACCCCTTCTATCAGTTTCAAATTTAATTTTCCATGCTGGGAACAGAGATCCTATGAACAAAATGGAGGCCGCAACCATCCGCTCTGATTGCAGCCAGGCATTGTCATTGGTGCGTGAGTCTGCAAATCCATCCGGATCTGCGGAAGATCCTCTGCATATCTGTGTCTCTCTATTTACATAAAGATTTTTACTTTAATAACTCCAAATCTACTGAACAGGTTTACAGTAAATTACAAAAACCATTCTCTCTGGACCAAGAACTAGCTTTCTGCCAAATTTGGTGTAATTTCATTCAGAGGTTCCGGCTGTAGGCAAGTATGCTGCAACATTTACCGATAGAGCACTTCCAAACAATGTACATCAACATTTGAAAACTGGTGGCAAACTGGCCATGTTTGTGATCATGAGGCTGGTTGCGGTCAACCACTCCATACTATGCAATAGGAAGAGGCTGGAGCAGGAACTTCTGATGTAGCTTTGTGTATGCCACTGCTCAGATGATGAACCAGGGTTAAGAATTTTCTTTTGAGCCAACTGAAATCTGTGCAGCTTACTTTAATGTCGCTGTAACTGCATTCTGCAATATCTACTGAGCGATTATCTGCTCAGTAGCTAAAGATGAATAATTCACTCTTTTGTTCCAAAGAAGAACTGACAGGGAGTGAAGAATATATTTTCACATTCATTTTTTATTTTTAGAATAGTTTATACCTAATCTCCTAGCACCCCAAGGCCCTTCAGAACCACGGTTTTGGTTGAAAACAAGCCCACTTTATTATTAGTGTTCTAAGTTTTTTTGTCCTGTTCATGAATATTCCATTATTTTGGTACAAAATGTCCTGGCAAACAACAAAGTATTTGGTGCAAAGCGAAACTTCATATGTCTGAGTGAGGTGCTGTATGTGTCATGTAATTATGGTGAACCAAGGTTTGGGCTCTGCCCACTCAAATCATACAAAGTGTTGTTTACCTTTGCGTATGTTGCATTTGCACTGTTTGAAATCAGCAAAAATGGTATATGTATCTATTTACACTGTAATTGTACATAAGTCAGAGTTCCCATAGGAAGAGAGTTTTTTGTTTTGCTATTAACATTGGTGCCGTTTGCCAATTCTTCTTGACTCGCACCAAAAAAAAAGGTCACCTGCCTCAGCTCATTCCTGAAAAGTTTCGCGGTGATTCCTCCAAGGGGCAGGGTGAGAAAAAGGGGGGTCTTAAAGCACTTTTTCCTCCCATGCAATAATAAAGAAAAAACGACTGAACAGAATTACACCAAATTTGGCTGACGTGTAGGTATTTACCCACAAAGTGTGCTTTTTCTGATTTAGTGTAATTCTGTTTTAAAGAAACTGAGATTTAAAAATCTCAGGGCTAGACCGAAAGCCCAGCCGTAAAAATCAACAAAACTGAGTATTTGGATTGGTCAGTCCTGAGGGGCTGAGAGCAGTCACAAGGACAAAGAGCTGCAACTGGCTGGCAGCAACATGAGGTGAAATCTTGTGGCTGCCATTACAGGACCTGGCAACTCGAGCCTAGAGTCCTGAAAAACAAATTTAAAAACCTAAAAGAGGGCAGGGTAAGGATCACCTGAACCCCTAGACTTTAGCGGAGGGGTCCAGAAAGACCCTCTGAAGGGACCAAAAAGAAATAAATATTTTTGGGGGCGTTGTGGTTCCACTGGATACAGCAAGGCCCTGTGTGGTTCCACCAGACTCCCTGAGAAGATAGCACAGACCACTTGTGCTCCTGCAAGAGTACTGTGGGACAGAAAAATAAAATTACAAAAAACAAAAAAAGAAAATGTGGGCTGGAGGTTTAATGCAAGTTAGCCACTCAATGCCTGACCGCAGGAGGTTGCGGCACAAGCTGGGCGTTGGGCGTGGGGCCTAGCGACAGACCAGGCCTTGCTGCCAATCCCCCTTGTGCATGGCCTTTGGCATAACAACAGCTGTGCTCATTCACAGGGTACCATGGTGTATCATACAATATGGTCCACTTGACAGGGTCACAGTGAAGAGCCGATATCACACACTGAGCAACAGGTGTGCTGGAAACCCTTTGAAAGAGTGGGTTTCC
Source organism: Pleurodeles waltl (assembly GCF_031143425.1). Classification (NCBI taxonomy): domain Eukaryota; kingdom Metazoa; phylum Chordata; class Amphibia; order Caudata; family Salamandridae; genus Pleurodeles; species Pleurodeles waltl. The sequence goes on from NC_090449.1 coordinate 928,688,652, forward strand.
AATTAGTGTGTGGCGTTTCTGCACTACTGAAATCCATTACTGATTTTGCAATGTCCCTGGACACACACGAAAAGATGCTTCACAAGCCCTCAGTGTGTTTAGGCCGTAGTATAAGTAGACAACCATCCCCTGCCCCTGTCACAGCCTAAAATCTATCCCCACAACTCCAGGTGCCACGTCTACGAGGCCCTGCTTCTTCTCGCAGAGCAAAAATGTTTCCAAGTTAGCAGGTCTGTAACAAGGAGGCACATAGTACAAATGTCTACCCTGAGGGTTTGTCAATCACCAAAACACTTGCTTACTATAGTCATCTCTGTGGTTTTCTATAACAAAATACCTGCCTACGAGCTTTAACACAGTGTAATGACAATCCACCCTTAAGTGCCTATTGGCTTTAACATATAAGTTTCACCAGTGCTCAATTTATAAATAAAAAGGTGCAGGTGTCCAAAGCCCTCCTCTTGAACACGCGGCTGCTTCAAATAAATGTGCGAACACAGAATACTGAGGCGGCGTAATCCTGAAGTCGTCTCGGACCTCTTTGGACCATTGAAAACCACTCCCTGCCCCTTCAGCCCACTCGCAGCATTGTACCTTCTACCTTTGTGACACTTTTTCGTTTTTCCCTTCCTCCGTCTTTCCCACATGTCTTTTGCTCGCAGCAAATGCTTGAGGCAGAAGAATAAGCTCATGCCCTCAAAAATAAGTGCCGGTGCTCAGCACCGGAAACAACAAGCACAAATTAAGCACTGCCTTTCACAATAAAGAAGTTAGGCATACTGCCTTTGGCGTAACCTTTCATAACAAAAAATCAGGCCTATAGACTTGATCAACGGTTTATCCACAGGACCACTGCCTGCTGTTTTCACTATAAGCTTTCCCACAAGGAAAAAAGTACATTACAATGTTTTTTTGTGGAACCTGTTCTCAAGGTAACTACCATATGGGAGGGCTAAGCCCTCCATCTGTCGCGCTTCTGTAAAGTTTGTTTTCTGTGCATCATATACAGTATCCGACAGCTGCACCGACAAGATAGACCTACACAGCAGGGAGAGCCCGTCTTGTGTCCTGCTTACAAGTATTACATTGCAATCAGAGAAATCCGTTCATGTGATGCGTGAACCAACCAGCCTCCAAGCGCACCTTTTCTGTAATTCTGTGCACCTTATCTGCAATTCTGGGGCCCCGATTATAATCGAAGCCCGAAAAATACGAAGGAAGGACGGTGTTGAGCCAGTAACACCTTTACCGGCAGTCCTTCTTTTTTTTTAGTAGATTTTGGCTCAGACATTTAGGCAATAACCCAAATTCTGGAAGCCTTCGTACCAATAAAATGACAAAGATATTTCTGAGCATTCATTTGAGATATAGTTGTATTACAAAGTCGTTTCAGGTAATTCTTGTGCACCTCCCTGTAATACAGGTGCTTTCTTAATGAATAATAATGGCGCGGAACAGAATTTTTTTTTAAAAAACCTGATTACCATGCAAGAAGGTTCCTAGTCGGAATAACATCAAAATTGGGACTTTCAGAAACTGAAAAATAACTAAATCGTCCATCGGGTACTGATCCCTCTGCACTAGATTATGAAGGGATGGCAGTGTATAATAGTATAAATGAAGTTTATCTCGTTTAATTGACATATATTTCAGAAAAAGAAAAGTCATGAAATAAATTTCACAAATCTTAGTTACTTAGAAGCCCGGAAATATCCACATACACGTGGCAGAATTATTCTTTGTGCATCCAAGTGAAACATTTGCACGTTTTAAGGAATGGCACATTGGTATAGTTTCCATAATCTTTCTCATTCGTTCGATAATGTGCTAGGACCAAATTTATATTTAGCATTTTCTAGTCCTGTTCCATTAAGAAGCGTGAAGAATTAAAGCATGTTCTGCGCTACGTTTCCGTGGAATTAAGCGCCACCTAGAGTTTCAGTTTGGACTCTCCTGTTGTGAATGTTCAACGTTTTCATTTGCAAAAGTTATTCGCGCTAAAAACAATTTAACTGCATGAAAAAAATATTTCACCCACTGAGTAACTGTTTTAAATATAGATCATCTAAGAGATGGTGCATGTAAGATTATATGTTAAGGGGGATGCGATTTTTTTTTTATTTCAAATGCCCGCAGTCCAGCTTTACAAACTTGAATCGATACTATGGCACCGATAGCCAGAGACTTCAGATTTATTCGCTACTCAATGTATTTAATAAAATGGCACTAAATTGAGGGGAGGTTATAGTCCTAAAATAATAGCCACATAAATTATTTTTGTGTTTTTTAGTTCGATGTAAAACTCACGTAATTTGCATTTACGTAAAGGAAATTTCACCCAGGCCTAATGAGAACAACTGAGTAGAGTAATATAGGCACATATCTTAACGCACCAAGAAACAGTTGTTGCACATCCAAAGATTCAAGAGATCATCGGCAAATGATGCTCATCCTGGAAGGGCTTTATTATGATGAATTTTAGGGCGTTAATTCATCTGGAATACTTTCTTACTGGCACAAAAGTGGAGGTGTTTGCTATGCTTGAGTCAGACTCAATAGCATTACTTTGACTTTCATAATCCCTATTTCTTGTCAATTACATTTTCTGGTGAAGTTCGTTTTTTTTGTGGGTGTGTACTATTGGGAGTCCTATACGACTCCTGATTTGTAACATAAACACTTGGCACTGCGTCTGCTCCCTCAGACATAGATACTTATTAAGCAATATAACCACATATTTTCAGCATAGTGACAAATAAATGGGAACATTACAAAGCCGTTGTCCCTGGTAGTGGGTGCCCTGACAAAGCATGTTGGCCAATGGCTCCAGGGCCATTGCTAACACCACTGGTTATAGGGGATGGGCAGGTGGCCTAAGCACTGTAATGAGGCAGCTTAGCATTGGAATCGTACAAAATGTGATTCCAACATGAAACTGCACAGGGCTTAATAATGAGGTAAAAAATGAGTGATGATATAGACCTCAAAAATCGTATGGCTACTTTACCCATATAACATCATAAAAGAGAATGGCCACCGCTATTATTTGTATAGCGATTATGAATCTAATGTTAGACATCCATCACACAATTTCACACGTGTTTCTGGTCAGGAATGCCAAAAGTGGTGCAAATTCTGCATTCTACTTGACCCCTCATGAAGTATGAGAAATTTGAATGGATCCAGAAAGTAAATACCTTATGATGTAAATAAAAAAGTATGTTGTACTGCCCTCGTAAACTAACACATCTTTTTTGTTGCAGGTTTCTGAAATTGTGAAAAGATTATCCACTGTCAAGGAGTCAAAATGTCTACCAAAAGAAGGTGTGATTGTGTAAATATTAATGAAGCGTTTATATCTAGTACACAAAATGTTGGAACTGAGATTGATCAGGATCTGTGTGTATTTTGTCTACAAGATTTATCATACATTTTAGTGTGTCCAGCTTGTAGTAAACGTTCTGGTAAAGGAATTGGGTACAAATGTTTGCTTGACGTTCTGCTAGCTTTTGACAAAATAAAAGGAATTCCATCAATCATCAAGAGAAAATTGTTTAAAAATCTTAGTGTAGTTGAACAACTGGTTAATGAAAACTGGAAAATTCCACAAAACTTGTAAAAACAAATTTGACAAACAAAAACTTGTAAGGTTAACAAAAAAAAACTAAGTTAGTTCAAGACAGTTTTCAAGGGAGTACTTCAAGGTGTATGTGTGCGTCATTTATAGTTGGTGAGTTGAAAGATACGTGTTTCTTCTGTGATGAAGAATCAGTGGCAGAGCTTATAAATGTGCGTACACTTGAACTGAGTAATCAAGTTCGAGATGCTGCAGTTGCATTAAGTGACTCAAAAGTACTCGCCAAGTTAAGTGGTGGTGATATGGTTGCGACACGAAGCGAAGCACCACAAAAAGTGTCTTCTTAGTTTTTATAACCGACTTTGGCAAATACAGTTCAAAGAAAAAAGAAAAGGCAACAAATGAACCTTAATTTATGGCATGGTATAAGGTGAAATTGTAAACTATCTCGAAGGTACAATTCAAAATTCTGAAGCATCACCAGAATTTCATTTACCTAACATCAAGTCACTTGTAGTTCGTGGTATGACAGAATTAGGTTTAGAAAATGCAGACAAATATGTATACAGCACATGATTAAAAGAAAAAATTATTGCATTCATACCAGAACTTACAGCTGAACCAAAATGTAGAGATATTCTTCTATTACACAAAAACAATATAGAAGAAAATATATTCAGTATCTGTAAACAAAAAGCTCTTCACGATGGCGTCTTCCTGGCCAGTGCAGCTGCTATTATTTGAAAAGAAATGTTTCAACTTGAGGTAGATGGAGGTAGTGGATAGTTTGAGCAAACTTGCCAAGAAATGCCAGTAGGGACTGCTATGATAAATCTAATACAAATAATTATGGAAGGTTGTAACATTTCAAATGACAGCACAGTAAATGATAAGAGGAGTGCAGCTTTGTCAGTCTCACAGCTTGTTCAGAATCATACCAGTAAGTGTAAGAAGGCAAATCCGAAAGGAAACATCTGCCACAAAAAAAGATAATGAAACTCCACTACCTCTTTATATTGGATTAATGGTGCATGCTAAAACTAAAAAATGGGAGCTAGTTGACACACTGTCCAAATTGGGCGTATGCATGTCATATGAGCATATTCAAGAAGTGTCAGTAACAATAATTAACAAACAATGTAAGCAATTCTACAATGACAGGGTTGTGTGTCCAAAGGCCTTCAACTCTCCATTTTCATAAGTGCTGCAATAGACAATATTGATCACAACCCCTCGTCTTCTTCATCCACTACGTCATTCCACAGAACAGCCATATCTCCGATACAGAAAAAAATCAGATGCATTTAGAAATTGAAGAAAATGAGTGGACCAAGAAATGTACTTCATCCCTACCAGAGTGGTATTTGTAGTTACCATGTACAAAGACAAAAAAAAACAGCCAAATGTGACTGTGAGTAATATTAATGCCTTTCAGCCTCCTCCTAATAATAATGAACCTATGTCAGATGAATGACTGCAGATGATTCAAACTCTTGATCTCCATAATATAACCGATTTAAGCCACACCAGGTGGGCTGCTTTCCACTCCAATAGAAGTGTGTCTGTTACAAAAAGCCATAGTGTATTACTACCTTTATTAAATGAGTCAATAAATTATCCTTCTATGATACACCACTGCTTGGATGTACTAAAGCATACACTGGCCACACTTGATCCTAATCAGACTTCTTTGGTGACATGTCATCCCCCAGTCTATGTAACAGCTAAACAATTACAGTGGTTACTTCCAGAATTGTGCAGGGAAGACAAAATGGTAGTCACGATGGGAGAAATACACATTGAAATGTCATTCCTTGCAGTTTGAGGAGATTGGCTTGATGGCAGTGGCTGGGTTGATATTTTAGTTGAAGCCAATGTTACCAGGGAGGGTAAAGTTGGACAATGTCTAAAAGGATCTCATGTAAAACGAGCCCACTACATACACAAAGTTAGTGTTGCATCACTGTATATTCTTTTGGAGAAGGCTTATGATATCTACTAACGACCAAAATATCCATGAAACAATGTATTACACAAAGAGTTGCAGAGTCCGTTCCTTACAAATCTTGGTATATTACACTTCAACTCGAATTACTGCTATTCCAATTTCTAGATACCATTCGATAAGCAAATTTCGAGAAATTTATTGTAACCCTGCAAATGATCTGTCCTTGGATGTTTGCTATGGACCACATCCACTATGCCAGGTGGATTCCAATGTTCATTAAAACAATTGTTGAGCTGAAAACAAGAATTCCAGATGTTTATGAAGAATTTTCAAACTGACATTTTGTTGCTTGTAAAAGTGGAAGACCTTATTCCTGCATATCTCATGATCAGTTGTATGATCAGTGTAACAAGGATATGAAATCAGACAGCAGGGCAGTTGGTATTCTTAATAATCCTAATGCACTGATGAGAAGGATGGAGTCTGGACCTGTGATTGCCAACTTACTGGGACAATTCAATGAAGAAATGGGATTCAGTGAAATCAAAATAACTGCATTCACCATGAAACTGTCTCTTGCAACACTTGATTTGTAAATTATGTTAAGGAACATACACAAGCGTTCTCGCATGATAACAGAAATTCTTATGCCTGTGGTATTGTCAAAAATCGTATGAACATTGCATCCAACTTAATCATTAGTGATAATGCAAATAAATCTGTGTGCATTGCTGACAACATGGGGAGAACTCACTATGGAATGTTTGTTCAAGAACTCCTGGTATGCTGTGAAAAATCTATTTTTGAACCTACTCCTATAAACAAGTTTATTTTATAAGGCAGTCCCAAAATCAGTGAAACATAAAGTAATCATCTTAAAAAGCGACTGCTCACTTTTCACTAGACTGTATATTGATTGGCAAGATAAAGAAGGAGATTTAAAGGATTTTTTTTACCCATAAGAATCTTGAATATCCTCCATCCCTTTTTGAGGGAGGATTGCTAAGAAAAGGGTCCACAGTCTGACATCATCTCTTGTTTTGAAAAGTTTAATGGTGCTGAAGATAATATCAATAACATTTCAAAAACTGCAAGGTTTGTCATTATGGATGGATCAGCAATGATCCATTTCTTAAACCCAACAATGTACGCAATTTTCAAGTCTTATATATTCCAGCCTTATGTAATGAACATACTTAAATCGAAACGAGTAGACATAGTATTTGACCGTTACATAGAGGGGTCTCTGAAAAAGGAAGAAGGAAATAGGGATCGTTTTGGTCCACGCTATTTAGAAAAAGGATAAAAAAGATACCAAAAAGCTGGGTGACTTTTCTACAAAATAAAGATAGCAAAAATTATTTGTTTCAATTCTTGGCTTCTAACTTTTTGAGTCTTGAGATAACAGAGGGTAAAATTGTAGTACCCACAAAGGATGATTACATGGTGAATATTCCTGAAAATCTGAATGTATCTAAACTTAGACGATGTTATCAAGAAGAAACTGATAACAGAATACTAATACATGCAAAGCATGCTAGTGAAAGTGGCCAGAAGTCCATAACTATACGTACTGTTGATACCGATTTTGCAATTATTGCTCTTTATGCATTTCGCAGCTTAAATCTTTCAAATTTGTAGATTGGTGTTGGTATTGAGAAACATCAAAGGCTACTGCCTATCCATGAGTATGCTAATAAACTTGGCAAAAATGTTTGTGATGGTATTTTATTTTTCCATGCATTTACAGGTTGCAACACTGTATATGCATTTGCAGGTCGTGGCAAGAAAACAGGCTGGGAAACGTGGCAACATTTTCAGGCTGTCACAGGAACATTTATTAAGCTCTCTCATTGCCCACCAGATATATAAAATAACAGTTTCAGTCAGCTTCAGCAATTTGTAATTAGATTATACAATACGAACAATAAAACAGATTCTTTTAACGAGTGTCAAAGAATGATAGTGACCAAACTTAATTGCTCTCTAGAAAATATGCCACCAAGTGAGGCTGCTTTTTTTACAGCACAGCAAGAGAGCTGTTTTCCAAGTAGGTTATGTGTGGTCTCAGTGGTGGAATGTGTATGCTGATACACCTGATCCTGCTCAGTGGGGGTGGCAGAGGGAAGATTCTGAATATGAAACTCAGTGGTCACTTTTGCCTGATGCTTCAAAATATTGCAAGTAACTTGTTAAGTGTGGATGTAAAACATCATGTACCCATGCTTGTAAATATAAACAATTGTCTCTTCCATGTACTAGTCTTTCAGTTTGTGACAGACAATGTAATCTGGAGAGCATGTTTTAGATGACTGAGAAAATTGTAACCTTTAAAAAAAACTGTTGATAACAATAAACAATTCGGACAATATTATTAGTATCTTCATTCGTTTTCAATTAAAAAAAATGTTTTAATGTTTAATTGTCACAAAATCTGTTTTATAGAATAACGAAAAATATAGCGAAAGTATGCAGGGTGTCATTTAAAATTCTGTAATAGACATTTGGTACACCCTGTATATGGGGCCCAAGTGCCCCTAAAATAGTACCAACATAAACAAGTAATTTTTTAGTAAATCATGATTTTTATTTGAAATTTCTATCTTTAGCCATTCAAAAGTTAAGGGGGGTGAGCAAGTTATCTGGAACACCCTGTATATCTACCATACTTATCATAGTGTAAAACCTTTACAATTATGTGCTGGAAATCTAAAATAACAATTTTGATAATTTACTGGCCCTTGCGGAGGCAAATTTGTATTATGACATCAAACGCCTTTGGGGTCTATAAAAAAAAAAAATCAATGGTCATATGACTACCTAACAATGTGCTAAATGCCATATTAGTTTCACATTTTGAACAATTCTGGTGTTTTTTTACTCTAAGCTACCACACTACTGCGCAGCTGTCGGAGAAATGGCAGCCAGTCTTCAAGCGGGCTGCAGGAATTGCATATAACAATTTGGTCCAGCTGATTAAACCACTACCCAGGCCCTTGTTAGACATGACACTGTATAGAAAATCCCAATCCATGGAGTCAAAGGCCTTTTCGAAGCCTACCACTAGTGCCAGTGATGTCTCTAGCAGCAGCACAGCATGACTCATTATCTGAACCAATCACCTGATATTTTGGAAGGTGCTGCACATGGGAGTAAACTCCTACTAGTCAGGTGAATGATCCTCTGTATACAGGATAATAGTCTACTAGCCAGTATGTGACTAAGAATCTTATAATCAACATTCAGCAGGGAGAGACGGTGGTATGATCCCACCTCCTCACTGTTTCTCCCCAGTTTAGGCAATGCCATTATTAAAGCCTCACACATACTGCGTGGGAACTCTCCGGCATCTCTAGCAGCACAGAACAAGCTGTTAGCGGGGGGGCCAGGCAATCCAAATAAGTCTCATAGAATTTGTTATGGAGGCCATCCGTGACCAAGACCTTCCCCCGCACCATAACCTTAATCTCCCTTCTTAGCACCTGTACAAGATAGCTTTGTCCATTGGGGTCACCTCCACCACTGGGAAGCACTTCAACCTAGCACCCGAGACATACTCCTGAAGTGCCTGGGCCCCACCTAACTCACTCCAGCACAGAAGACTGTTCACATGAAACTTATTTATCATGTACATATAATTAGGCATAAAGTCCTGCATAGAATCAATCAATAAAGAATATTTCCATCAAGACAGTATTCATTCTGTCAGACATAAGTCCATAATTAACAAAGCAACCAGTACTTGTAGTAAACATTAAACAAGTTTTTTCTTAAATGCAAAAATGATTTTTTTTAAAGTGAAGCAATGAGTTAGTGAGTAGTGCACCCCAAGTGAAACAAGCCAAAACCAACAACAAGAAGAGGTATCCAATATTTTGAAATAATTGGTATATTGGTATACAGTATTCAGACAGCTACAAATGTTTGAAATGCAAATGATCACACAGGGTAGTTCCTATGTGAGATAAACAATACAGGGGCCTGTCTTTTCAAATGTCAACAGCGTTTTGACCCATTCAAGGATACCAGGGTCTTATCAGGAAAATAAATAATCTGGGGGTCTAATGTAGAATTGAATTAATCAAAACTTTTAGGAAAGTATCCTCTTTCTTGGCATGGTTACTACCTGATGTCAGTGTGCTTAACTGTGTCTACTGGGATCATCCTAATCAGGACCCCAGTAGTTATGCTCTCTCTCTTCCAAATTGGTCACTGGATACTGTTAACACAGTATTTCATCAACAATTGGCATGCCGGTCCCCCCTTATAAGTCCATAGGATATGGTACCTAGGTACCAAGGACAATGGGGTTCCAGGGGATCACTAGGGGCTGCAGCATATATTTTTCCACCCATAGAGAGCCCATGCAAAGGCTTCTGCATACTGCCACTGCAGCCTGTGTGAAACGGTGCAAGCACCCTTTCACTGCCATATACACTGCACCAGGTCACTTATAAGTCACTCCCATGGCAGGCCCTCCAGCCCTGAGGGCAGGGTGCAAAGTACCTGTGTGTGAGGGCATCCCTGCACTAGCAGAGGTGCCCTCACGATCTCCAGGACCAGTTTCCCGGACTTTGTGAGTACGGGGACTCCATGAGTGCGGGGACTCCATTTTACGTGTGGAATGGACATAGGTCACTATCTATATCCAGCTACATAATGGTAACTATGAACATATGCATGTTTGGTATCAAACATGTAGGAATCATACCCGCATGCTTTTGCAAACATTGTTTGTATGATTCTATGCACTCTGGGGCTCTTTAGAGGACCCCCAGTACTGTCATTACAGCCTTCTAAGGTTTTCCAGGCAGCCCCAGTTGCTGCCACCTCGCAGAGAGGTTTCTGCCCTCATGTTGCTTGAAAAGCTCAAGCCCAGGAAGGCAGAACAAAGGATTTTCTTTGGGAGAGGGGTGTTACACCCTCCCCCCTTTGGAAATAGGTGTTACGGGCTTGGGGGGTAGCCTCCCCAGGCCACTGGAAATGCTTTGAAGGGCACATTTGGTGCCCTCCTTTAAGAAACCAGTCTACACCGGTTCAGGGACCCCCCAGTCCCTGCTCTGGCATGAAACGGGACAAAGGAAAGGGGAGTGACCACTCCCCTGTCCATCACCACCCCAGGGGTGGTGCTCAGAGCTCCTCCAGAGGGTCAATGGGTTTTGCCATCTTGGATTCCAAGTTGGCAGGGAACTCTGGGTGCATCTGAGTGGCCAGTGCCAGCAGGTGACGTCAGAGCCCTCCCCTGATAGGTGCTTACCTGCTTAGCTGACCAATTTTCATTTCAGAGCTCTTTACGGTCTCTCCTTTGGGTGGTTCTTCAGATTTGGATTGCAAGACTCCAGCAGGAATCCTCTGCATCCTACACTTCGACTTCTCAATGAAAAAACTGCCTCTGGACCCTCCACAAACTCTACAAACTGCAACAAAAAAGCAAAAAGCATTCTGCAACATTGTATATTCAGCTCCTACCAAGAACTGCAACTATTTCCTGGTCATGCATCCTCTGAGGACAGCCGTCTTCAGCCTGCACCAGAAGAGCAAAGGAATCTCCCTTGGGGTGAAAGAGACAATCTCCTGCTTCAGCAGGGACCTACTGCAACAATGACTGGTTGTGTGGATCCCCTCTGCTACTGAGCTGCGTGGATCCTGCATCACAGGTAGTAGACTGAAGTGGTCCAGATGGTCCTGACGTCCAGCTGTCCAATTTTTCTGGACGTAAAAGCTTGCCTTCCCACGCAAGACAGTACCCCCATGCACTGTATGTTTTGCAGTTGCCAAGGCTTGTTGGCATCTTTCCATGAAGTTCTTCGAGCATCTTGCAGCTCCAGCCCCCAGCACTCTATCACGTAACGCACAGCTTCCTAAGTGGTTCTCATGCGGCGTGGAAGCCCCTGTCGTAGTGCTGTGTGGGCCTCTTTTGCACCTTCATTTGGTCTGTCTGGTCTTCTATTGGCTCTCTGAGTTGCTGAGAGCCCCCTCTGAATCTCCCTCCTGGGTAGAGTCCACCTGGTCCTTCCTGGTCCCAGACAAAGCCATCTTCCACTAACTGCAAGCTTTGTGTTTACCAAGGCTTGTTGGCAGACTCCAGTGATGCAAACCAGACTGCAATCCTCCATCCAGCGTGGGACATCACTTGCAACAACCAGGAACCCGACTCCGTCTTCTTGGGTGCAATATTGACTGTTCTTCTTCACCGGTGGTTCTTCTTTTGCACCTTCATCTGGGTTAGCAGAGGCTCCTGTTCCCTCTGGAGTCTTCTGTGCTTCTTGGACTTGGTACCCTTCTTCCACAGGTCCTCAGGTCCAGGAATCCACTATTGGTGTCTTGCAGTCATTTCTGCTTCTTGCATCATCCTTCTTTTCGGTTATTTATGTATCTTGGGAAAGTTACTGTGATTTACTCCTACTTTCCTGGGCTCTGAGGTGGGTTTTAGTACTTACATTTGAGGTTTTCTAGTACTCCCAGCTACCCTCTACACACTACACTTGCCTAGGTCAGAAACTGACATTTGCATTCCGCTTTCTTAGCATATGGTTTGTGTTCCCCCAGGCCCATTTCTAACTATTGTGATTTTCACTAATTGCACTGTTTTCTACCTCCTGCTGGAGTCTTTGTATGTCTATTTCTGCATACTAGTGTATATAAATTGTGTATTACTTACCTCCTAAGGGAGTATAGTCTCTGGTATTTTTGGTATCTGTGTCACCAAAATAAAGTACCTTTATTTTTGCAACACTGAATATTCTCTTTCATGTGTGTGACTACTGCGTGACTACAGTGGTAATGCATGAGCTTTGCATGTCTCCTAGATAAGCCTTGGCTGCTCAGCCACAGCTACATCTAGAGAGCCTGGCTTCTAGACAATGCCTACATTTCACTAATAAGGGATAACTGGACCTGGTATAAGGCTCTGCCAACCTCTCCCTCGCCATCGTTCCCCGATTCCAACGCAAGACCTCCGGCGGCAGATCCTTCTCCTTCCTCGCCGCCAAGACCTGGAACTTCCTCCGACCCCCTGTGCCAGACCCAGGACCTCCTCACCTTCAGGAAACTCCTCAAGACCTGGCTCTTCGACCAATAGCAGCTGCCCCCCCCCCTCAGCGCCTTGAAACCCTAACGGGTACATAGCGAGCTTTATAAATTTAATGATTGATTGATTGATTGATTGTAAGTAACAGAGGTACCCACTGCAAACCAGGCCAGCCTCCTACAAGACTAATTTATATCCTTTCCCTATCTTTCCCTTCTGGCACACACCTAATTAGGTGTTCAGCTCCCCTTTCGATGAGGTCTCCATTCCAATGGCCCCATGCCGCGGCTTCAACCATGCTTGACAATCCAAGCCATCCAAGCTCCCTCCCCCAGTTCAGCAGCACCACTCAGGTGCTGCCCTTTACCTCATTAAAGAGTTGAGCAAGTGAGCTCTTCTTGCTCTGTCTCAGTGTGTCTCCAAACGTGAGTCTACCATAAATCATGCCATAGGTGCTCACCTCTGAGTCTATGCCATGACTGGGGTACAGTGCTTCAAATAAGTTCTTATGGTAGTGCATGACCTATGCCACCAACAGTGTCCTCTCTTTAGCCACATGTTCCATTGCAGGGTGGGACTGGCCATATTTGTTGCATTGCTCGCTCAGATACTAGCATTTCCACCTCCCCCCAGTTTGCCCATCGTCCAGGTGTTACTCCGTACCCTTGGAGTGTAACTAGGTCCAGACCTCCTCCAGGGTGTGGAATAAATGCGTAGAATTGTCATCTACCACTATTAGCCTTGCTGGACAAAGTAGGGCGTATCTCAAACTCAGCTGGTGCAGTTGTCTCTTGACCACCAAGTAGGAATTTTGTTGCTTCTTGACCGTTGCAATATAATTCGGATATGCTGACACAGTAGACCCCTCAAATCGCTACAGACCGTTAGCACAAAAGAGCTGAATGAGCAGGTCTTTGTAATTGAGCAGCCTAGTGATGACGGTGCGAGGTGCTGCCCTGCTAGCGGTGGTTGCCCCACGGTGCGATATGTTGTCTCGATAAAGAAGAATTAAGCTGGTTTGCCAGCCAGTACCTTCTCTGTGAGCAACTGTTGCAGAAAAATCTCAGTGTTTTGGTCCTCTACTTTTTCGGGTTTCCCCAGCAGCCGGTTATTACATGGAGAGTGGCCTTCAGCATGTTCGGCTCTCAGCTGCAGCTCTTTTACCTGTTGTGGCTGGCCTTGCAAGTTTTTTTACAGTGGGAGGCAGTTCTGTCAATAAAGATTCAGTTTCAGCCACACATTCTGACAGTATTTTATGGTTTGCTTGCAACAGAGAGACTATCGATTTTGTCAATTTTTGTTTCTAACAAAGTATTAGTATCCTGTATCTCCTGAAGTATCCGGTCAAATTGAGTGGTGTGCTTCTCCAAAGTTAGTTCCACCTGATCAATTGGCCCCCTCACTAAAAGGCCCGTTAGTGAGGGCACCACGCCCGAGGAGACCCCAAACAGCATTTTTGCCACTTTAGTTTTCACCATTGCCAACAAGGTTCACTCCACTGGTCCTACACCAGGGGTCAAAGGCCACTGCATTCAATCCTGCAGGGTCTTTCAGACTACTACAATAATTCTTCCCACACCAGGAACCCTTATGAGGGTATAGAGACAAGATAGTATCACATACTCCCTCAAGTCTTGTTTGTATCAGCACCATAGAGAGTCCGATGTTGAGTCTATGTGGTGCTGCCAGGTTGACCCACATGTGATAGCGGACTGGGGCCCCTGGGTGCAGGGTGCTGGTTTGGAGGATTAAAGCAGGTACCTGGGCACCATTTCCCAACAATTGCAGTGCTCAGTGGCAGGTAGTGCCTGCAATCTCCATGGCCTGACCTCCAATGGGCGGGTCCCTTCACAGTGAACATCATTCTTCCAAGATGCAAAGGCAATAGTGACAGATGTCCTGAACAACAAGCCGCCAAGGGCCCCAACACGCTGTTCCACCCAGGCCAGCAGTGTTTGTCCTCTCGGCCAGCTCTCCTTCCTGCAGGTCAAGGGCTCACAGCGAACAGGTGCCACGGTGTTACTCCTCGGCATCGTCATCCTCAGGGACGCGGTCTGGCCCGCAGCAACCCCACTGCCTTGAGTGCAGCAGACGAGGTGTCCCCCAGGCAAACCCAGGCGGGGTTGATGTCTGGAGCAGGGTCCCCATTACCGGACTGCCCAGGGCATCAATGGCAGGGTCGTGGGAGGGCCACACACAGAGCTCAGCTCTATGTGACCAGTTCAGCTGCCATCCTGGCCACACACCCCTGCTCGGACAACTGTGTTAAAGTCATTTGTATTTTGTTTTTTATGTTAACCCCGTCTATCCTGTTTGTCAACTTAATTTCTCTTTCATAAATTGCATTTGCATAAAAAAATAACACTAAATTAGACCTAGGCAAAATGTAAATTGTTCCAGCATAATACTCATAATTTCTGGAATTTTGTGTTACACTTTGCAGGAAATTGGGTTACTGTTTGGAGGTAAAGCCACCACAATTCTTGTCAGGGTAAAACACAAGCAATCCACAAATTAACTTGTGCTCAACCCTCCGGTAGCCTGGTGCAAAGCAGTCATGATTAACTTAGAGGCAACGTGTTAAATATTTCTGTAGCACCTCAAAGATTAATAAAGTGAAAATACAACACAAAAAACCCACACCAATTTAGAAAAATAGACCAACATTTATTA